>NC_090930.1:967884826-969134826 GCF_040938575.1 Ambystoma mexicanum
ATTCGCTGAAACTCTGAAGCAGCGGATGATAAGCCGAATGGCATCTTGGTGAACTGGTACGTGCCAAACAGGGTTATGAAAGCGGTGAGAGGTTTGGACTCCTTGTGCAGTTGTATTTGGTGGTACGCGTTCCTCATGTCCAATTTAGAGAATATTTTGGCTTCTTTCATCATGAGGATCAACTCATTAATGCTCGGCAGTGGGTAGCTGTCCGTGATAACTTCTACGTTCAGGCTGCGAAGATCGATACAGACCCTTAGCTCTTGTGAGTTCGGTTTCTTAATAAGTACAACTGGGCTGAGCCACTCAAGAGGCCTCGATTTCTTCAATGACGCCATTCTTCCTCATTTTGTCTAATTGACATTTGAGTGTGTCTCTCGCAGTTGCAGGTACTGGCCTTACTTTGTGTTTGACTGGAACGGCATTGGCTTTGAGCAATATTTTGTGCACGAAGCCCTTGATGTGCCCTGGCTCCTCCGAAAATAGCTTAGGATAATCTCCTTTTAATACTGGCGCACTGCTCCCACTGACCGACAGTACCTGATCTTCCGTGCTGGGGTCCATTCTGATTTTCAGTTTAGCCTGGTCGTCCCATCCTAATACTGCCGGACCTTCTTGACTGAAGTAGACTTTGGTGGTGGTCTCTCTTCCTTTGAACTCCACTTTTCCATTAATGTATCCCAGTAGGTCTATTGACACCCCGCCAAAAACCGTTGGCCTGTGTCGTGTGGTGAGCACTTACACCTTTTCTGTCCCCACCATCTCTTTGTACGTACGCAGGGGTATTTTGGTGAGATCCGACCCTGAATCAGCCATGACTCTTATTTCTAACCCATTGATCTTGATGGCACAATGGGGTTTTTCTCTTCTGGTCCGTGGGCTGCTCACCATGATAACTGTAGGTCTCCTTTCGTCTTCAGATGACGATTCCCTCTCCGTGTTGTGGTCAGTGTTTACGCTCGTGATTTTCTTGTTGCGCCAACGACACACACTCGAGAAATGACCAATTTTTTTGCATACTGAGCACTCTTTGTCTCTGGCCGGGCACTCTCTGTCGAACGCCAGGTGTTTTGTACTTGTGCACCTGTGGCATTTCAGAGGTTCTTTCTTCACCCATTTACCTTCTCTCGTGTCAGGTACTTTCCTCGGTCGGAATGCCACAGCTTGTATTTCAGCGGGACTGTGGCTTCCAGCGAGTTCTTTCCTTCTCCCGGCTGTTTCCTCAACTGCTCTCGCTATGTCAATCGCTTTATCCAGTAGTAGTTCCTTCTCCAAAATGAACTTGTCTTGTACTTTCCTGCTATTGGTGTGAACTACCAGCATGTCGCAGATGAGGCTCTCTGCATTGTTACCAAAGTTGCAAAGCGCCGCCAATTCGCGCAGTTTGGTAACATAATCGTCAACGGGTTCTGAGGCTTCTTGCTTGCGGCTGTAGAACCGGATTCTATGCAGGACCGTATTCTCTTTGCTGGCGAACCTCTTAACAATCCTCCTGACAGCCTCCTTGAAAACATTGTCGTTGTCGGCAGCCACTTGCCCCGGGGTGAGACTTTCAAACACTCTCTGCCCTTCGACGCCCAGGCCATTAAGTAACATTGCTTTGCGTCTCGCCGCCGAGTAGCCCGCACCGCCCAAGGCCTCGACATACGTCATGAACAATGGTTGCCATTGTGGCCACGGAATGGCAGGTCTACCTGGAGTCTGTCGGAAGGGCGGTGGTGGGGTTGCTCTTTGCATGGTTCTGCGCGGGTTTTATCTGTAATCCTCATCGCCAATTATGTTGTAAAATATCTTCACATAAAACAGGAGGCTTCTTATCTTCTTAGATGCCTTTATTTTCACAGCATGCAATAACTTTGCTTTTACTTGCATTAAAGAATAATGTCAAAGGGCAACAGGCCCTACAACTGTGGCCATAACTAGCACATGCTGCATAAGTCTTTATGTGTGCTCTGGGGCCCGTGCTTGGAAGGAGCACACAGGACACGTCCTGCTCCCGTTGCTGCTCAGTTCCTAATCCTCCTGTAATCCGCGCTCGGAGCGTGGAGGTGGCACTTCCGGCCGCGGGCGAGATCTCGCAAGACTCACGGGTCTTGCGATATCTCTACAGCCAGCTTTCCCAAGTAAGACTGTGCTGAGGCAAGAGATGCAAACTATGGTGTAAATAACTCTTCTTCCTTTCTTGCACAAAAACCTCAGTGGAAGGCTTTATGATCTACAATATTGTAGCCCTAGCAGTTGTAGCCTCACCCCTTGCTGCCCGAGACGCCTCTGATTCCCGGTCTATAACAAATAGGAGGATGGCTGTGGGATGCTGACAATATACTGGCTGTAAAGTTACACGTATATCTGTAACTTGGTTGATACCGGAAAAACAATCTCTTAACATCATATATCAATTACATTAAAACGCTAACCCCCAGAGGTATAACGTTCCTTCGGTCACAGTTGCACATGGTAAAACAATAAGTGTGATGTAAGTTGCACAGCTGAGGGCAGCTGTGCAAACATTCCAATTCATCCTATTCTGAAGGGGCGCTAACTACTTATGCCCCAGAAAAATGACTTCCATTTCGACCTTTGAAACTCAATCCTCTATGTTTACCTAGTGATGAGAGAGCGCACAATCAACTGTGTGAGGAATTCAACCATCAGCAAGGGAAGTGTGGCTCGTCTAGGCTTTTTTAATATTTTTGAAATGAAAATGAATGATGGCCATTCCGCACACATTTTCCGCGCTCACTGCATGCTTACTCCAGGAGGAGACAGCCTATAGGTGCCATACTCCCCTGTCATGTTCAGCTGGAATGTAATGGCCATCGGTATATCAAAGCATCTCAAGAAGGGGGAAGACAACACATTCCTCTGGCAATAGGCAGCCTAATTAAAATATGAAAGGCTCCACAGATTTGCCATCCTTGTCACCTCTTACCTTTCCTGTTGCAAAACACTCTGGTCCTGACCTCACTCATAACAGAATGTTGTTGGTAAGGCCCCAGGATTGGTTAACTAAGGTAGGCTTAGCCTGCACCAATCACTGGGGCCCATTTGACTTTAAAAGAGGGCTGAGCTCTCAACATAGCAGATCATCTGACAACTTCAAAAAGAAGTAAGAAGGAGGACTCATTTGGACCCTGGCTGAAGGTACAGTCTGCCTTGGATCTTCCGCCAGTGAGTAAGAGCAGGATTTCAAAGAGGGAAGGAAGATCCCAGGGAACAGAGGGAGATACCAGACTCAGAGAACCTGTCCAGCAGCTCAAGAATCGGTACCCAGCCAGCACACAGCGTGGCCTGCTAGATTCTGCCAGCAAGCTTCCTAGGTGGGAAGTGCCAGAGAGTCTCTGAACAAAGGACAAGGCTGTTGCCTGAAAACACTTGCCTCAGCTTTGGGACGTCCGCTTTAAAGGGCAACACAAGCCCTGCGAAGAAACTAGAAGTAGTGCCACAACAAGCATCAACCAGCAATCATCTTTTAAGGACATTTTCGTGGCAGTCGAGCCCTCGAACCGTGACCGGCTGTGCCACTGACTGTTGACACGCAGCAGTTACTAAAGTCGTCCGAGACACCTTGACCAGCATCTCAGATCCACCTACCAGCACAGAGACGATTCCTGACCAGTGGTGTTGCCAGGAATCAAATTTAGGAGGGGCACAGAGGGGTCAAAGACAAAAGTAGGGGGGCACAGACAAAAGTAGGGGGAGAACATGGTCACTGCTCGTCTTAGGTAGGGGGGCACAAGGGGGCGGCACAGGGTTTCACAGGGGGGGCCCTTGCCATCGGTATATCAAAGCATCTCAAGAAGGGGGAAGACGACACATTCCTCTGGCAATAGGCAGCCTAATTAAAATATGAAAGGCTCCACAGATTTGCCTTCCTTGTCACCTCTTACCTTTCCTGTTGCAAAACACTCTGGTCCTGACCTCACACATAACAGAATGTTGTTGGTAAGGCCCCAGGATTGGTTAATTAAGGTAGGCTTAGCCTGCACCAATCACTGGGGCCCATTTGACTTTAAAAGAGGGCTGAGCCACTGTTCTTGACCCTGAGTCGGCGTGTAGACCAGCATGCAGCCATTCCTCCAGCCTTGCTTGCCAAACTGCCTGCCGCCTGATACCCACGGCTGTCTCCCGTCTTGAACTCTGTTGCAGGAGCTGCAAAGCATCCTGTAACTGACTCGAGCATCAGGATCATCTCCAGCACCAGGTACATTGTGATTCTGTCCCCTAGCCCTTCTCTGAAGGTCAGGCCTCTAGTGACAATTACGACCCCTTGCTCCTTTGGTGCTGAAACCAAATAACCTTGAACAGTTAAGACCAATTGTTTTACCGACTGGACAGTCCCTTTTATCATTGGGTAATAATTGTATTTTCGCTGTATTGCAACTAACCAACGATCCACGACCTTGCAGAGATAAGCCTGCCATTCTGTCAACGTTACCATAAATTGGACAAGGAGGTTTATAATTTACTTGTGTTCCTATCTGTTTGGATCCCTTCTGATGTACCAGAGGTGTAGTGCTGATTGATGGTTTAGAAACAGATATTCATCCCTGTACCACTGGTGCCCCAGAAGTTGATTTGTCACAAACTGAATGCAAATTCAAAACGGCACCATGCCATTTGACTCTGTTAGCAGGATCCAAATTGTTTATTCTGAGAAAGGGTGAACTGGTCTGTGGCAGAGGTTACTGAGAAATCTGGCAGTACCTCATTGTGGATTGACTGTCCCTGTTGCCTTCATCCACATTCATAGATCGCATCTGACTTTCTGTCTGCACTAGCATCATCATCACAGTTGTCCACCAAGTCTGGATGCCGTGTGGAGATTAATGGAAAATTCCGGTGGAGGAATGCAAGAGCCAATGTGAGAAGTTGTTGCACTCGGCGGAAATACATCAGGTGAGCAGCAGAGTAGGCTGAGGTGCAGAACGACGTTTATGCAGGTTACCCACCTGTATCCAGACTACTGTGTGTCCCATGGGACAGGGACAGGTACACACCTGCAGCTGAGGTTGTGAAAAGTTATAAGGAAGAGTTCTGCTTTGCTTAGCCCAATACTACTGTAGTGTCCCAAGGAACTTAGAAAACATGACCTTTGCTTCAGGAACTTTCTAGAGGCCTGGAACTGTTCCCAAATAGCCTGTGCTAAGCACAACCCAAAGGGCATGTAGAGGTATGATAATGGGTTTAATATTCCTAGGATGGCTGAGAAAATTGGAGATCCAAAGCTGAGCACTCAAGGTGTCAAAGGGGATGTAAGAAAAACAATCAGAGTACAGGATTCCCACCCCCCAAAGAAACACCAGTGAAAAAAGTCAACCTTGTTTCTCCAACACTAAATCATACATTTGTTTTCTGGCATTAAACGAGCTCAGTTAATTGGGGCACCTTAGTGCATGTCACAGAAGTCCTGAGTCTTTATCCCTGGGAAGGATACATCTCAGTATAACCTTTGGGACCCTCTCAGATAAAATTAAATGCAAATGCTTTACAAAAACAAGCAGACGGCCATATGCCACCACTGGGCTGGTAGAATCTCTAAACCCCATCTGAAGGACTTCAGGGAGTTGCCCTGTTGTCATTTCTGCCACACTCAGCAACTGATGTCTCCTCAGCCACTAGACAAACAAAGACTGTACATAAAAAAAGAGTCGCCTTTTTACACTGGTAATACTAGTCCCTCGAGTCCTCCTCCTTTCAACATGTTCAGTCAACGCCATTAAAATGAAAGTCAGTGCCTGTAGCACAAGTTCTGAAGCACAGAATTCAACATGTCGTAGAGGGCTAGTCAGTCAAGCCAATTTGAATGTGGATTATGTATAATGTCTGAACTAGGTACTTGTCACAAAGTCGAGTAGGATCAACACAACACAGACACGGAGACAGGCTAAATGAAGGTCACAGATTTCAGAGTTCCTTATCTGCTTTTACAAGAGCTCTTAAAACTCATCTGTTCAGATAAGAATACCACCCTTGTCTGAACACCTAGGTTCTTTTGTCCTGTTTGCTGTTTAAATGTGTATGTGTATGTCCACCAGTTAGCACCTTTATGCCCGAGGATCCACAGTGCACTCAACAAATGCCGTAATGTAATGTAAAGGTTTATTCAAGGCAGTTGCGGAGGTGGGCCAAAATGAATCCATTGAAATCGCTACCACTTAGCAGATCAACCAGACATTCTGTTGAGTAACTCATGCTAGGAATCAAGTGTTTGTTATCTTAGTCAAACAAGAAACTCCATAACAAGAAATAGGATGGGTTCTCCTGAAGTCTAAGCAATAAATCACTCAGTGTAATAAGCCTCAACCCATGGGTGGCTACCCGCAATAAGGTTGTCACTTCTTAGTCAATCACAGTCTTGGGAGGGTTGAGTATCCTCACATGGCTTTCTAGGCTTTTTAGTTTGTACATTCTGCCCCCCTGCCTCTCGATCTCAACGACTGTGAGGAAACCTCTCTGGCCTGGGTTTCCGGTACCTCCTCCGCTTGTAACAGCAGAATATAACAGCAGATTTAAGGGATGGATCATAGTCGGATAAACCCTAGAGTTTCAACCAAGAGGTTGGCCATGTGAGCATTTCTACAAGTAGAAAATAAATGTCCATGGTACCAAGTGTTTGGTTACTGTTGCATCATGACATGGTACACCAACAGACTGTTTTCTGAGAGTTTGTGGGACCTACAGTGAACATTGCAGCTACAGGAGGCATGAGTTCATAACACTGACAGCAAAGAGGCTTTTCCCCTTTAAGGGAACTGTGGAGTGGTGATCTCACAAAGTTATTCATTTCTGCACGCATGTACCCCTCTGCATGGGGACAGAAACCAAATATAAAACCACAGGGGAGAAAAGTTGGATCTAAACTCTAGATACAATTTGAGCTGTCCATCAGTCACCTCCCACGGGTTCCACAGTTAAACAGCTAAGTCCTCCCCAAGTGCAGATCCACTTTGGGGCAGGCAGAGAGACAACTGCCCAAGTGGAGGGTCGAGCTAACCTCAAGTCTCACATCAGGTTTGTAAACCATCCCCAGGGGTAGGGCCCATCAGCCAGTCCCCAGCCCAAATAACTACGGAAAGACTCCTGGGCCGTCTTACACCACAGACAGGCTGAAGGAGGGGCCACAGCCCTATGAAAAGGCAGGGTTTGCTGTAGAACTCTATCGGAGGAAGAGCTTATTCAAAGCCAGCTGTATCAGTTAACAGAATGCGCTGAAGAAGGAACAGGAGCTGGAGAAAAAACAGGTGACAGTGGACTGGTGGCAAGCCCCTGCAGTCATGGAAAGAGCAGGAGTAAAGAGGCTTGAGGAGAGACCCAGAATGCTGGGCCAAGGAGACAGGATGCAGCAGGAGATGGGTAAAATCAGACCCTGTAGACAGGCAATTTAAAGACCCAGGGGTTTCGGAGAGAAAGACTCAGAAGGTTGGGAGGAGACTGCTCCAGGAAGATGGGTGCTGACAGAGCCAGAAGGCTTGGAGGAGATAAACTCATGTGGCTAGTAGAAAAAAGGCCCAGAAGGCTATGATGAGAGTCACCCAGAGGGTTGGCAGCCGACAGATCCAAACGCCTGAGAGGAGAAAGACTGAAAGGGCTTGGAGAAGAAAGACTGTGTGCAGGAGAAATATCAGGAAGGAGAAGCAAGAGCTGGTACAGAGGGGAGTGAATAAGAGGTGTGGTAGAACATCACGGAGGAGGAGGAACTGACAGAACAAATGGCAGATAACAGTGGAATGCTGTAAGGCAGAGGAGTAGGGAGACTGTACATCATCAGAGAAGAAGTAGACGAACATCAGCGAGGAGAAGGTAGTGGACAATAAACAGTAAGCAGTTCACATTCGATGGGTGGAGGAATGCACTTGTGATGAAGCATCCCAGACTGCAGGAGATGCTAAGCACAGATAGAGAGAACTAGAGTGAGAGAGAGAGAGGGAGGGAGGGGAAGAGGGACAGAGATGGAGAGAGAGAGGGAGAGACAGAGAGAGGGAGACAGAGAGAGGGAGAGAGGGAGAGAGAGAGAGTGGAGAGAGAGAGAGAGAGAGAGAGGGGGGAGAGAAGGGGAGAGAGAGAGGGAGAGAGGTGGAGAGAGAGAACTAGAGCGAGAGAGAGGGAGGGTGGGAGAGAGGGGGAGAGCGAGCGAGAGAGAGAGAGAGAGAGAGAGAGAGAGAGAGAGACAGTGCTTGACAAGGGCTAGACTCAGCAGACTGATTGTTTTCACTTTTCCCCCTTGTCCTGAGTAAATGGCTTTCTGACAAACTTCAGCAACAGTGAAGTTAAATGACTGTATGTCTTCTAGAGGTGGGGGAGCCCTTGGGTTAAGTGCAAAAGAGACGTTGGGAAAGACCACAATCCAGAACCTTACTTAAGTTGTATACATTTAAATTCTGCCCTGTCACAGATATTTCTTATTTCTTTGTGTTTTTGGAATGATGCCAGAAGATAAGAATACAAGTACAACTTCCTCAGATGTCATTAATGTGGTACCTCAGGAACACAAACATTAGGCTTCCATTGTGCGGCCAATGGTGTGGGAGTTTTCAAACAATATTCACAGAAACCTATTCAAGCCAAAACTAATTAAAAAGAGATAAACAAATTCAATGGATGGACAGCCACAGAGTCAGAAAAAGGAAAACTACCCCGAAATTAGAATGATTTGTGTTCTTTTATAACGCGCTTAATACCAGCGATTGGTTTCTAAGGGCAGGATCAGGATTCGAACCTGCGTTGCGTTGCATTGTCTTGCTTCCAAGGCAAACATGTTGCATTGCCGCTGAGCTATCCTTCCTCCCCAACAAACAGTTTTTAGTTAAAATAGTTTGCTGGCACTCTGAATGAAGCCAATGGAATCAATTAGATGAATATATCTTATTAGGATAAATGCGCTGATGAATCTAACAATGAAAACTATGACAATGCTAGGCCTATTAATCTCAAATCTATGCAAAAGAAAATTGTTCAAAATTCTCAGCGACATAGATTCAACTGAATTAATCAAAGATGTTGCAACGGCCGAATGAGAAGTTGGAATCACTAGATTCAACAACAAAGTATTTGGAACAGCGAGTTACAAAGATTATCAAATAGGTAACCACTATTACAGTACAGGTAACAACACATACTGGGGTCCAGCATGGAAAACACAATTCACAAAAGTGATCATTCTGTAGATATGGACAAAGAGCAGTCAAATGTTATCAGGAGTTCTCAACTTGTGTGGCACAGTGCCTACAGTGATGGTACTCAGATGCATCTGACAGTGTCTTCTCTGGCTGATGTCCACCATCATGTGGCAATGCTTAACCTTTTTTGAGGCCTGGATGACCCCAGCCTCCTTGAAAGTAAATCCCCAGAAAACTGGATTTCTTCTAATGTTTACCATAAATGATGGAAAGATTATAAAAAATTGGTTAGATGCACTTTCTCATGCTCTTTTGATCCAAAAGTGTCATCAGTTGAAAAATCACTGGTTTTCCCCTGAATTCCCGATGTAGTTTACAATCACACGCGGAGAAGCTTATGATCACCTCAATCTGTGAAAGACAATTAAAAGCTAAATTTTAGTCTGTTGTACAGGCAACGGTGCTAGCACATATTAATGGTGTTCCAAAAACCATGATTATTTCTCTTCAGACAGTATACCAGGCAGCAGTAAAGCTGGTAATGGGAAGGTAGGAATATGTCCAAGTATCCCTTCTGATGATTCAACTTCATTGGCCTTCTATTGAAATGTGAATCACTTTTAAACCATCTTACATTGTTTATGAAGCTGTGATGCGTGGTAAGCCTATGCACTTGCAAATACGTCACACATTTCTGGTGGAGCACAGATTATTGATCAATTGAGGCTGGAGATCCCCAGAGCTAAGAAGAGGAGGACACAAAAACACGTTTATTTTCCTGTTATGCTCTTGTGGTATGGAATTCCTTACCAGTTGCACTTTGAGTGCCTCCCTATAAGTGTTTAGGAAATGATAGAAAATGTTCCTCTTTTGTGAGGGGAATTTATGTCGTTTTTCTTTTTCAATTTGTATTGATCTATTCATGATGTACACATTTTTCAGAATTGCTATTTTACAGTTAATCCTGCATATATTTTAGATGTCTTGTTCTCTGAATGTTTGGGTAATTACTAGTTGTTGTAAGGGGTACTGTTTCCATTTTGGGTTAGGTATTTTCTTGCTGGGTTATCAAGATGGTAACGTCCTAATCAGTGACCTTACATGTATTGTATCTGTATCAAAGTGTCAAGAAATACAGATAAGGAGCACTAGGGGTTAGGTTAGCTGTTTGAAACTTTTCAGAAACTCAGTGCCAGTACAAATATTCTCTTCTCAGAGTTTAGGAGGCAAATGTAACAACAAAATTCACATATTTTACTCACTCACTCCGGCAAAATAATTCCTGAATTCTAACGAACCATAAAAATCTGTTACCATGGTGTGTTTCTGAGGTTTTCATAAACGGGGATTAGACTTCACTTTATGTTCCCATAAGAGTAGAGAATGGGCTGGGCCTTTATCTGAGCTAGTTGGAAGAAGAAACCCAAAGGTGAGGGGAAGAGGCGTGGGCAGGCTGGTATCATGAAGAAAAATTGATCAAACTTCAGCCAGACATGGTCTTGTACAATTGTCATATTTTATTTGGAACTTTGGTACAAGTAAAGCCTAAAGAAATAATAAATGTGGTACAGGAACATAATATGTAGGACTGCAAGGATAGCTCTCCTTTCCAGGGTTTAGTTCTTCAAAGAACTTCTTCTGTCTGGCTTGAGAGGCTTCAAAGTAACAGGTTGGGGTTCAATTGAAGCAATACAAGGACGGAAATTGAGAAACAAAACAACTGGATGGCCTCTGTGTGAGTTCAAATGAGTAATGAAAACAAAAGGCAGTTCCTGGGTACTACAGTCTCAAATATTTGGGCCACCCCCTAGCATTCCTTGTGGGGGCTTTCTAGGCACTCGTGGCATTGTTAAGAGTCCCCTGCACTTGTGTTTCACATTTTCTTTGCCTTCTTCAGTGTCTCCTCGTGGTCCTCTTCTAGAAGCCATCTATCACTAATGGCTAAAACTTGAGGCTCGAGGTTGTCCTACATGGTCCATGAGGTTTTCAAGGTTCCATGTAATAATGTCGCCACAAAAATCTCGCCATGCAAAAATATCGCCGAAAAATGGCAGTTTTTTGTGGCGACATTATTGCATGGAACATGCGGGGGACACCCCCGCAACCCCCAAACTTTTTTTTTCTTTTTTGCCCCTGTCCCCATATATATGGTCACCTAAATAATATCACCACAACATTTTCCCGGCGATATTATTTACGGCGACCATATATCTGGGGATATTATTACTTGATACCGTTTTCAACTGACTGCCGGCTCGATGGCTGGGGCTTCACAGGGAAGAGCATCTATCTCTGTACTTGGGGTTTATGGCTAATATTCAGCTTCTTCTTCTGGCTGTCCCCCAAGCAGATTTATAAAGGTCTCATACCTTGGACCCTCTTTTCTCTCTCCTTGTCTCCTCAAATGTCTCTCTTCCTACCCTGAACTCCTATCACCTCTGCATCACTTCACTGCATGCCGGTAACTACTCCCCCAAACTGGCGTTCTAGAGGCTGGCTGAGTCTCGGATCCTCCCAGGTTATTATCTCCCTCATTTCTCTCTTCCAGTGATTCTCCTCCCACATCTTCTGAATGTCTCAGCTGCTCCTCCTTTTTCTCTTTCTCTGCTTTATGCTCTAGTTGTTTCACCAGCCCCTTGGTGTCTATCAACTTTCCAGCTGTTATGGCAGCAACTCTTCCTCCTGGCACCTTCCATCTCCTCTTCTTTATGTTTTGCCACCTCTTTCTGGGTGGCCATGACCTTCTTGCTTAACTGTCTCAACTCCCTTAGCTGTTCTTCCACCACTTACACCTCTGACTGTCTCTGCTCCTCCTCTTCCTGCTCTTTCACTTCCGTCTCCTCCAGATGTGTCTCATCCCATTATTCTAGAAGCTCCTCTTTGTCTAGATGGACACCACCTCCATTGGACTTTAGACACTTCTTCCACCTTTACTTCCACCTCCTCCTTGTTCTGAATTTCTTCACTTTCTTGTTTCTCTTCCCAAGCAACACTCTCTATTCTCCTCCAAGTTACCTCCCATTTCTCCTAATCCCCAGTCACCTCCACTTCTCTCTCTCCAACCTCTTCCAAAGACATTTCTGCTACCCCCTTCAGTCTTGTCCACCACACTCCTTCTCTGCACCTCTGTTCTCTCCAGAAACCCACTCTAGTCCGGAAAACCTGTGCTCTCTAATAGGAGATCGTAGCACCGCCCCATGTATAATCTATTTTAGTTGTGTTTCACAGTCGTTTTTTTAATTGGTGGGTTTCAATTTGCGGGCAGTGTTTAGCCTATGTGGCTGGCTCCTCCATCTTGCTATGTGTCTCTGTGAATCAAGCCAATATATGGGGCCAGCGCCATATTGAATCTGAGTGTTGCGCATGCATGCTGGAAATTCTACAGAGTGGACCTGCACACTTCACAGTGTTCTCATTAGCATGTGTCCCTGTGTGCAAAAAGGTTTGACTGTGTGCACAGGTCATGCAATGTATCAGTGTTCTCTTTTCAATGTGACCAGTGGTCCCACAGTCCAGACTCCAAAGTCTCCATGCTTCTTAAAGGGGCCACACTAATTGTGGGCATAGTGTGATAAGTTCCTGTCATGCTCTTGGGAGTGGTTGTGGTGGACCATGGGAACAGCCTCATATCACACCAGGGTCATTGCACCAGGTAGCTGGTGGCAGCACCCAGCCATCCCATGTCCAAGCATCAGAGCAAGTCAGGGCACTTCATTACATGGGGAGGGCCAATCAGCAGGCAAAAACTATCATGAACAAGACATGGATCAGTAGGAATATTTACAGAAATATTGTGTTTTAATTCTTTTATAGACAATTTGGTACTGCATTGTCAAAACAAATATAAAAGACGGGTGACAGCATTCATTATTTGAAATTTCCTGTTACACGTCAGGAGGTTGTATATTATAGTCTAATTAGGAAGAGGTATTGCACACTTGGAGGCCAGGTGCCCTCGTGGAGGCCCTTAAGTGCGAGAGCTCCGAGATTTGCCTCTGCCATTTCCTACAATGGCCAAGGACGCATGTCAAAGATGGAGACTAGCAGATTGTTTTGAAGCCCAGGAGTGGCACAGGAGGACCTTACCCTCAAAAAAAATCTGACAGAAGAGGTACTAATGAAAGGGGTTGAAGGTAATTCAAGTGGTCCACGGCTATCCCACTCCACACGAAAGCAGAGGTCCAATCTCAACGTCACCTTGATATATGTCATCAATAATTGCAGTATACTTGGCCAAATAAGTTGCTTAATCCTTGTTGCATAACCCCCCATTTTACTTATGGCAGCTGATGTATGTCCCAGGTTTACTTTTTTGTCATTTACGAGCATACACATTGCAACACTCGGGAATATATATATAATATTTTTCCACTGATTAATATGTGATCACTTATTGTCACGGGATGGCACTCTGTTAAGAGTGGCACAGGACACACAGGAAGGGTTGTGCCGAAGCAAGGAGGACAGATAAGTACACACACAGCTGAAAGCAATGAGAACGAAGAGTAGACAAGTGTAGCAAGGCATAAGGTACAACAGAATGGATTCCCTCTAGGGGTGTATGCAGATATAGGAAAAGAGTATTCCACGGACCTTAGGAAAAACTCTAGCCTTCTGCACAGTTTGCTATAACAGAGGCCCACGCTGTTTGCTCATGGCTTGGAACAACAGCTATGGGTGTCTGTAACGTAGAAACGAGACAGGGGAAGGGCCAGAGGTTGCCTGACGGAAACCAACAGACAAGCTCTGTACAAAAGGTCTACAAACAGTACAAGAGAAGATACTAACAGACAAATCCAGGAAAAGGAAGTCAATAGCAAACTAGCAGGAGGAAATGAAGGGAAAACGTATAACAGGATTGGATAGCAGAGGACAGTAGGGAACAAGGTTGAGAGCTCAGAGGAGCAGGAAAGCAATGAGCAAGCCCAAAGGAGCAGGTCTGTAAGGTAGGGAGCCCAGAGGGAAAGGGCTTAGGGCAGTGGAGTAAAGCAGGCTGCACGGCAAGGAGCCCAGAAGGGTCGGGCAGCAAGGAGTGAGCCCTGGGGGGCAGGGCCGCTGACCGTAGAAGGCTTCAGAGGACTGTAGAGGGCTGCTAGATTGAAAGTCCAGTGGACAAAGGCTGTAGGTTGAAGGCAGTGGAGCGTGATCTACTGCAAGGTAGGAAGCCCCGAGGACAAGGGCTGTTGTCAGCGGAGAGAAGCCGACTGCGCGGCAAGGAGTCAGAAGGACTGGCAGCTAGGAGTAAGCCCAGAGGAGCAGGGCCGCTGACTAGAAGGCTGCAGCAGACTCTAAGCTGCAAGCTAGGGAGCCCAGAGGTCAAGGGCTGTAGGAGCCGGAGTGAGGCAGGCTGCAGAGCAGAGAGCCCAGAGGACAAGGACTGTAGGCAGACGGAGTGAGGCAGGCTGCAGGGCAGGAGCCTGGAAGACAGAGCGGAAGGTAGCAGCTGAGCGTGATCGGCTGCAAGGCAGAAGCCCGGAAGGGCAAAGGCGGAGGCTGGAAAGCAGCAGAGCGTGATCGGCTGCAAAGCAGAGACCCGGCAGGGCAAGGCCGGAAGCTAGAAAGCAGCAGAGCGTGATCAGCTGCATAGCAGAGAGCCTGTCAGGGCAATGGGTCCAAAACCGGAGTAAGAAGGAACTGCATACAAAGATCCGTAGCTCGAAGCAAAAAGGTGCCGGAAGGACTCTTAATGCAAGCGCCCGAGCCTCTGCAGGCAGCAGCTTTTATACTGCCATGCCCAGCACAGAGGCAGGCCAATTGATCGCACCTGGATCAGCACACCTGCAGACAATCAGCCACCCTCTCTCTGTTCCTGAGCTGGTGGAAGCAGAGCAGATCCCTGGGGCTTCTGGGGATTGTAGTTCCGAAGATGACGAATAGGAATGGCCAGGAATAGATGGTTATAGCCAAGTGCATTGTGGTAAGTGTAGTTTGTTGGGAAAAATAGAAAAGCACCAAAGTCTCTGGGAAATAAGGTCCATATTGATCGCAAATGTGTGCGCCAATGGCACAGGCATGACACTTATAGGAGTAGTTGGTTCTCCTCTCATCTACAGCTAAGCATTTACATATATAATGGCACAATTGTATATCATGGGGCTCATTTATGCACCTCAGGACCCGGCTCCTTCTCCCTTATTCTAATTCTAGTTTCCTGTCAGCTGTCGGAGTTATCTTCTTGAATGTGGCGCTGCTTTCAGGCTTCCTTTCATTTTTTGGATGCTGAGTTGTTTTCCTCATCTATTCTGGAAGGTGACACTGGATACTTACGGTGAGTCAACGGTCACACTTTGAACACTTGGACGAATTATCCATGTATGTCGCACTCTTCTACCTGGGTGCAGTTCTCTGTGTGCGGCATAGGGACGGCTGCCCTCTTGCTCACACATGCTGGTTTTTCTATCCGACAGCACACTCAGGTGGCTCTCCGTGGGCTCTGATTCGCCCCGGCAACCGGCAGAGCTCAACTTTGATTTTTCTTTCCTCAAGGAATGATGTTATTACGTTTTTGACACTCCCAGTAAGTGTGGTGGCAGACCTGCATTTTTCTATATCGGACACACCATGCTGTGGCGACAGCTGTTGTTCACAGCCCGTGTTTGTAGATGATTATTTTTTACCATTTTACCATCTTTGTATGTTATGTTTGTATGTTAACCAGTCTGTGAGCCCAGCCATCTTCCTATAGTTCGCCTGTCATTTGTGTTTAAGGGTTCGAGCAGGGGCTACTGAGACTGGGGGAAAGAGCAGTGACCCTAGGGTACCGACACGTCTCTCTGCACTCTGTACTGTCTTTCTTTGTACAGCCGGACCCTATTTTGGGTATGTCATGACATTGTATGACATTGTATTTCACCACTGCATCCAGATTAGTGATGCCATATATACCCTCGCTTGTTGACTTGCAGGCATAATTGCCAGTATGCTTTGGCTCTGGTTCAAGGGTTCTTTTCCCTTTTTAACGTGCCTGTGGTTCTGTGATTCACATCGCATAGTGTGCTGTAAAATATAGGAGGTGATGGGACATGCTGTCATCCTGGCTTATGGGTCTTTTATTTTCTTAGCAATAGGAGCATGTTTTAAAATAATGTTTAGTTTTGCTACGTGGTCCCCTGGGGCCCTAATTTTGTTTAGTTGGTTGCCCCCATGCTTATTAGGCATTCTTTTTTGTTTTGCATCCACAGTGCCCAATGTGTATTGTCCCTGATGAAGGCGGTTCAGTTCCACATACCGCCGAAACGCCTATGTGAAGTTTCCCTTGGCGTTGGCCCTGGATGCAGATTATAATTTTGGATGTACATTGTAATATTTCATTTTTCTCTTCCATGTATTGTCAGACTTATTTTGGCCTTGTATGCTCATTTACATTTTGGATGCACATTGGAATGTTTCATTGTTTCCCTTTATGCATCTTTGAACGATGTTTTGTCATGCCTTGAATTGTTCTAGGTCTAACCTATATACGGACAAAACACTTGTTTGTTCATCACCTATTTAAACCTTTTAGAGTTAGACTAGATTTTTTTCTAGCTCACTTAGTCTATTTACCTTTCAAAGTAAGGCAATTACGTTGTGTTGCATGCCCATTCTTATTATGATGTCATTGCTTTTTGTTGTCATGGAATCAAATGTATTACATTTCTACAGCGCTCAACTCATTTAGTATGTTGTCAATACAGTTATATTTTGTTTGTTTGTAGCCACACAGAAGCAACGCTATTACATATTCAGGATTCATTCATTTCTTGTATCTATTTTATTTAACAAACACAACTAATTCCTGGTGGGAACACTGAATTCTGGTCTCACAGTAGCAACAGAACTATTTGTCAAACTGAACATTGAATGTTGCCCAAACTGGGACAACAAAACCAAACAGTCTACAATATGTGGATTAAATGTAATGTACCATGTCATATTTACCAAATGTGCATGTAAAGTATTATGAGCGCTCAGCTGTGGTGTGGGAATTGAGGATTGCGTGTGTGTGCTTGGCGTTCAGTTTACTTTTCTTTTACAGCTTCCCCATGTTGGTTGGCTATGGCGATGTAAGGTTCAGTCCTCTTGCTGCTGGCAACAGCTGTGCTGTGGTGGCCGATTGCACAAATCCCCAAACCCAATACTTGGCCCTACTGGTAATGGTGTTGCACTAGTGATGATCACTGTCACGGGTTGACACTTGCATTCTTTTTAGATATATTGTGTCATGGGGTGCATTGAGGTCATTGTTATGGTGGTGGATTAGTGCTGTGCAGTTGTCTCATAACATTTATGACGTTTGTCACTTCAATTCTGTGACTAGGCTTTCATCTGGCCAGTATGCATGCAAGTAACAAACTGAAAACATACTGTTTACCAAATGTGATTTTACCATGCATGTAAAATACAGGTGATACATAGAAACGGCTGTATTGCCATAATGGTTAACAGTCACAAAATATTGCTTTGTAAGAATGGGTGAGTGGTTAGACTGCAGCGTGCATTATTTGTCACTAGGAAAAAAGAAGCATATAATATTATCTTTAGACATGACATTGAGCTGGGGATTGTGACGAATCTGGGAAATGTGTTTCTTCTTCCGAGGGAGGAGCCACCCCCTTTGAGGCCATGGAGGTGGGCCCATTAAGCAAGACCCTCCCTAAAGGTCTAGGAAAGTGGGACCTCACTAAAAGTGAACCCCTTCTAGGGGACAAGGACTTCCATTTCTAACAACAAAGGAAACTGTGTCTGCCTATATGGGAATAGAAAAGACTGATATTGTTGCTGTGGATTGGCATACCCAACATACTAGCATTACTTCCAGATATTTGGCTGAGGGCAATGCGGGGATCCTCATGAAGTCAACAGCTGATGGAGATCAACACGCTCCATGGAAATACAGCAGCGAGAATTAAGAGAAAAGGAAGCTGGAATGGAGATAGAAGAATCAGACGCAGAGGTGAGCCTCTGACGTGAGAACGTCCAGGAGGGGAAGAGCTGTGCTACACTACAGAGCCAGCATTAACGTGGAGAGAGAGCAGATTGAAGAGAGAGCCGGCCTTGTGAAGGTCGACAGGGCCAAAATAGAGAGAGGCGGGGACGGTAAAGAGACCATCTTGAATGCTTGTGTGATCACACAGCAGCCGTGGTGGGCATGGGGCCTATTAAGCAATGTAGAGACAAGGCCGCAACAGAGAAACCAAATCCCTGATCTCTATCTGAGAATTGCAGCGACTGCCAAGACAGACGGGCAAAGGGAAGCAAATGCTTCTGAGAAAATATAGGCAGGGAGAGGGATGGACGGTTACGTCACTGAGTTCAGCAAATCCGAAAGCAAAAGGGGCTTAACTGAAGAGAGCGAGACACGAAGCTGGAAAATCCAAATGGGTTTTGGGAGCCCGAGAAACTGGGTTGCTAGACATGGGCAAACGCCCAGGAGAGAGTGTGCTGAAATAAGTAAATCAGAGGGCCAGAAGGCTTTGAGCAGCTCGATAAAAATAAGTAACATTTTTCAAAACTTGAAAAACAGTGAACCTGCAGGGTTCAATTACTCAATCCTAAATCAAAAACAATCTGAAAGACACTGTCCAAGTTGGTGGAATCACACTAAGAGAATAATGTTTCCTTTAAGGCAACCTGAACCATTGGATTTGTGTAAAGATATAAACCTTGTTATAAGGAACCTGTGACAGGACTGAAAACCTTACTTTGATAAACTATTGAAAACCCACATCAGACTGATGAACAGTACTTCGGAGCAACCCAAGTATCTTTGTCCAAAAGATGCCTGAGTGGAAAGGCTAGTGCTGTGGCTAACTTTAATGTTGAGTTTTTTCTAAAGGAGCTAGGGCCAGATAGGGGTATGGTTTCGGACGAGGACTAATTTTGATTTGTACAACTGACGAGCACCCTCAGTTTAGTTATTTAGCAGGGAAAATCCCTAATAACGATAAAGACAGGTAGGCAGTTCACTCTTTATTTTAATCAAACACATTTAAATGTTAATCTCTAATCTGACTCCTTCTGGTTCACCACAGGATAATTCAGTGAACAGATCCAGCAATTGTTAAACACAATTTTACGGAAGCTGGCAGAAATGGTTTGCTTTGGATGGAGTTGTCAAGGCGCTGTGAATTTGGTGCCTTTTCTTCACTTCTAAAAAACGCTATTATTTCTACTCAGTCATAGTGACTGCCGCTTTAAGAAATTGTGTTGTGCTAGCTGTGATCCAGGAAGAGGAGGTGCTCACCACATAAAAAGCCCATCCGGCACATTAGCGCGTGGCAGAAGAGGTTTACTGTGGCTGGAGCTGCCGAGGTGCTGTGAATCTGGTGCCTTTTCTTCACTCCTAAACAAATGCTGCAATTTCTACTCGGGCATAGTGACTGCTGCTTTAAGGAATTGTGCTGTGCTAGCACAATTCCGTAAACCAGGAAGAGGAGGTGCTCAGCACATAAAAAACACATCCGGTGCGGAAGCGCACAGAAGTGGGTAGAAGTGGTTAACTTTGCTTCACTGGGGTGAGTGGAGTGGTTGTGGCGGCATCAATCATCTATGAAGTAAGTGCCATCCATTGTCCCGCTTATTATGCTTTATTTATTAAAATATCCGCCTGTCCGCGTTGCAGCCCTTCGTCAATCTACACTTGTGACCATCAAGGAAGCGGCTTGCAGAGCGACAGAAGAGGCAAGCGGCTAGGTTCCCCTTGTCTATCAAGGTACTGAGTATCAGAATGCCCTTTTTAGCTCGGCCTTGGAAGTAAGCACCACAGAATTTTTAGGCAAGTTGGTAAGTGGATGAATAAAGAACAAGGGGGCCACGTGACTCAGGACATAACATCTGCCCCACTAGTGTTTTCAAATAACAAAAAATCGTCTCAGCCTGGCTATGGCCATGCCGCCACCATCCTCTCCGGAAGATGGCAATGAAGATTCTCAGGGTAGAAAGGCTATAAAGAAGAAGGGGGCCTATGTGAAAGTTAATATTATTGACCATTTTCGCAGGGTGGTTATAGAGAAGGAAGTGTTACCGGATGCTCAGGAGAGCATGATTGGAACAAAATTCTTGGGTGACCAGTAGTAAGCTACAAGAGAACATCCAGCAGGAAATCCATGGCTCTTCTTTACTTATCATGTGACCCTCGTTGAGTCTGTGTTTGATGAACGCTCCACCCCTTTTTTCTGAGGAAGGAAGTGTGGTGGTTGATCAAATGTCTTTTTCCTCATGCAATACAGGGGCTAAGAGGTCTCAGGTTGAACTATCACAAGTTGAAAGACACAGCCCTATTTGGGATGATTGCATTTAGCAATCACTATGGTGAAAGGGTGGGTGGAAGTATATTTGATGAGTTAAAAAAACATATTAAACCATTTAATACAATAGCCATTAGTCTATCAAGGAAGGGTAAAAAAACGGTTAGTAGCAGCATTTAAGCAGAGGCATGTATGGCAGGGAGAGGGCGGACGAGATTCACAGGAGTTGTGATGAGGTTGCATACAGTGAGATAGTTTGGAATTGAAAGGAGTAGGACAATTCCTGCAGTGGTGAGTAAACCCCAACCCCTCTCTAATAAATGTTAGCAAAAGAAAAATAATAATGGCAGAAAAGGTAATCAGGGTGCCAAGTCATCTAGAACGTGTTTGCGTAGTCAGAAGAAATCATTAGCAGAAGAAGAAGAAGAAGAGGTGGGTGGGCTGATTGATGAGTCAACATATAACCCTAAACCAATCCCGAGTAGCACACCGATATCTGAGGATCATGTCTCTATAATAACAATAGGACATACTACAGATGAAACAGATAGTGGTCCCACGCTTCGGAAAAAGTTAAGTAGAGGGCTTTTTAAAGACTGTGTGGGACATTTTGGGAGTAAGCTGCATGAGTTTGATATTTTTAGTAAGGCTGCAGAAAAGCTGCCAGAAAAAAGGTTCTCTGATGTGGTAAAAAGAACTAATGAGGGGAAAATGGTTAATGGAGGAGTCCAGGGAGATGTTAACTCTGGACATACTATGAAGGAAGTGAAGAATGTGGAATGCCAGACTGTGCGTGTTGCGGACAAGGTAGGAAATAGTGGAGAAGTGCCCAGTGCTGTCAGGCGTCTGCCTAATGAATTTGAGAATGATTTTGCTAGATGCCTGCTGAAAGGGAAGGGTGCTCTAAAGGAAAGGCTAGACACAAATAGTGTCTTGTCAAATCTCTATGGGCTCTACGTTAAATGCTTGGCCAAGGGAGTGGCCATTTGTGGCTCAGGCCAATCCGAGAAGGACAGGAACCCAATGGAAGATTATAAGCATCTTTCCCAGAAGCTTTAATATCTTTTTGAATTGGGTGGGCCTGGGACTTTGAAAAAATATTGAATATTGGCATTATTCTCAAAAATACTGGGTCTGCGAATAATAACTCGCAGCAACCTTGAGGGGGTTGACCCCTAAAGGGATGATCAGGTTTCCATAACTACTAACTCTAGAATGGTACATGATGCCAAATTGAATGAGGTGCCAAACATACAGAAGCTTGCCTACAATCTACCCCCTTACGCCCCGGGGAGTGCGGGTAGGACTGGAGCAGTGGGTACACCTGGAGGCTTTTTTGACTGGGCCACAGAGGTACAACGGGTCAAGTCCTGGTCAAGAAAGGGTCTGCTTTAAGGATGATCAACAGGCAGCAAAGGGAATATTTTCATCAGAAGGAAGTGTGGTCAGGTGGTTCATGTTGGCCTTTAAGGATTTTGTGCAGCAACTAAAAGACTGAAAGCAGAATCTTTAGTGAACTGGGTTCACTTACATGCGTTTCTTGGAATACTAGGGGATTTGTTGCGTAATGAAGATCTGTGTGATTTTTTTGAGAGGCTTTATTATATTGTTGTTGCAAGAGGTATGGTTGAACAAGTGTCCAATCTTTGTTGTAAATCACTGTAGTTGGCTGCCAGCAGTTAAGGGAGATAGGGGCCGTCCATCTGGGGGTCTCATTATTGCAATACGGAGTGACTCAGGATTCACGATTATAGGTCATGAAGAGGTGGGAAAAGTACTGTGGGAGTGGTATTGAAAGGGAGGTTAATAAAGTTAACACAAATATTCTGGTTGCTAGTTTCTAGTGGCAGTATTTAACATGGGGAGATCAGCGAAATAATTACCAAAATAGTAAAAATAATTGAGTATTGGTATGTGGAATACCTGGGTGGCTTTATGATAACGCAGGGGATTTGAATTCCCACTGCGGGGGAAGGTCTGCTGATCTGCAAACGTTTCCCTCGAAACCTGGGCATTAACAGAAAGGCATTACGAACCCACATTGTCGCTGGCTTGGCTTTCAAGGGGTGCCCCCACCACCCTCACCAGCCGTTGACAGCCGTAGACAGCCCTTACTGAACAGCACTTCCTTGAAAGCGAGCGCACAGAAAGCACGAGGTTTCCCCTCTATATGGATTGTGGGAAAATGGGCGCAACCCAAAGGACTTTGCAAATACATTTCTGAATATTTCTATCTTTCTCTTTCCAGTGATGCTGTAGGAGCTTTCGCAGCAGGGAGCAGGCAGCAGGTAGGAATCCAAACGGACAGCGTCTCCAGCCGTAGACAGCCCTTACTGAACAGCACTTCCTTGAAAGCGTATAGAACGTGTATTCAAGGGCATTTCTGGAGGAAGACCTCTTGAAGAATGGGCTATTTCCATTGATCAACTTAAAAAGGAAGGGACATGAGCGTGCAACATGGCATACGCGTTAGTCATACTCTGCCCTAGATTACATGTTTGTAAAAAGATTATTGGATAAGAGTGAGAATTTATGATTGGGGATGCAAATCGATTGACCATAGAATGTTGATTGCTTCTTTCAGAATGTAATTTAGACATGAATAGTGCACAAAATCGTGGAAAGACAAGAGAGTTTGTTTGTTTGTTTATTAATTTATAATGCGCGCCAGACCCAAAGGTAACCGGGCGCAGCAGAAAAAGAATATGCGAAACTTACAATGTTACAAGAATCTGGAAATTACAATGTTACAAAATTTACAATAGTGCACAGATGTCCAGTTTACATATTTACACTGATGAGGTATAGGCAAATGGTTAAGAACAATTGATGTACAGGATGCAGAGAGGTTTACAATCTGTGTTTAGGTTATATACAAATGTTGATCGAATTCTAATAAAACATATATACAGTTCAGTTAGGCTGAGGGTACAGAGGGATCTAAGGGGGTGACAACACATTTTTAATGTTGACGTGTTTGATAAAGTTCTTTCTAAATTGTGAGAATGGTTGGTCTACTCTCAGGTTATGTGGCAAAGCATTCCACAGTTTGGCAGCTGTCACAGGGAAACTGATGCCGCCAATTTTGGCAAGTTTAAATCTTGGTACTGCCAGACAGTTGGAGTTGACAGTTCTTGTTGGTCTGCTAGATATTTTTCTCTTTATTTTATCCGTCAAGTAGCTAGGAACCGCATTATTGAGAGCTTTGTGGGTCAGGGAGATCATTTTTAGATGGATTTTGTCAACAGTAGAAAGCCATTTATGTTGGCGTCTGATAGAGGAGATATGCTCCCTTTTATTTATGCCAAGTGCAGCTCTAAGGGCATTGTTTTGTAGAGTTTGAATCCTTTGGGTAATGGCTTTGTTGGCACCACTGTGGAGGGCATTACAGTAGTCGAGTCGGGAGAGTATTAAGGCTCTCGCTAGGATCATACAGCTATCATTGGATAGGAAGGGTTTGCCGGCTCTTATTAATTTACAGTTATAGGCTGTGGTTGATGCTAAGGAGTTGACCTGTTTAGTGAATTACATAGTAGAATCAAGGTAAAAACCAAGCATTTTTACTTCCCTAGAGACCTTAATGACATTGCCGTCTATACTAAACTCGGAGTAGTCGGGGCCTAATTTGTTGATATTGGCCTGTGTGCCCAGAATGATCAGCTCTGTCTTATCAATCAGACATAGACCATGAGATGCCAACTACGCCTGAATGATGAGATACACTCTATTCACCAACTCCCTGTCCTTACCATGATCCACAGAAAGTGGGAGGAGAATCTGTGTATCATTTGCCTAGTTAGTGCAGGTGACCTAGATGGTCCAAATCATCGAAAAGGGGTTTGGTGAATATATTGTATAAGGTTGGGGAGACACAAGAGCACTGGGGGACTCCACATGTGATCGGTATGAGGTCTGCTGCAGCCGAAGGGGAAAAAACGTGCATAGTTCTCACGCTCAGAAAGGATTCTATCCATCTGATGGCCTGGGTAGAGAAGTGAGCAGCAGAGTCCAAATGTCTACAGAGGACCTTGTGGTCCACAAGATCGAATGCAGCTGAGAGATCTAGTAGGAGAGCTGTCTTTCCTTGATCTCTCAGTTCATCTATTTGGGTCTTTAAATCAATGAGGGCTTTTTCGGTTCCATGTAATGGACGAAAGCCGAATTGTCTAGCTCCCAGTAACTTATGTAGTTCAAGGTGTTTTTGAATTTGTGTGTAGGCCACTTTGTCCAGTATCTTCAATAGAAATGGTACCATGGTAATAGGTCGGTAATTGGTAGGACTGAGAGGGTCTAGGGTCTGCTTCTTGAGAAGGGGGAGCAACCAGGATTGTTTTAAGTTGGCCGGGATATTACCTATAGAGAAGGAGGCATTAATGAGTTTGGAAATGAAAGGTGATACATCTCTGGCAGCGTCTGTTATTATCTGTGCTGGGCAGATATCACCTTTACAATTAGAGGGTTTAAGGGATAGGATGATTTTCTCTATCTCTATTGTGGTGATTTTGGTGAAGGAGAATATGTTAGTTTGGTCGTTGAGGATAGCATTGGGCGGTGACTGAGGCTGATTAGGAAGGTTTATCAAGTCTTTTTTTAGTTTAATTTTATTTTGGAGAGTGTTTATTTTATTTGCTAATGCGTGTTGGATATCTGCACACCAGGTCTGATCCTTGGTACAAGTGTCTAATATGGCAATAGGTGAGTCAAGTTCTTTCAGTATGGAAAAAAGTTCCTTCATGCTCGAATTAGAATTGCCAATGCGATCATTGTAGGAGTTTCGCTTTGCTAGGCAGCCTTCATGTTTATAGTGGCGGGAAATAGAGGTTTAGTTAGCTATTATTAGTTATTCTCATCAGTTGGGCATAGTTTCCAGGTCGATTCACTTTTTCTCTTTGTAAGGCGTAGAGCCTTAAGTTCAGGCGTGAACCATTTATTTAAATGGGCCTTAGGTTTGCTTGTTTGCATTTTAAGTGGGGCAATTTTGTCCATAGTGTCAAGCATGATTTTATTGTATTCATGAACTAGTGCACTAGGGTCTAAATTGTCCGGCAGTGCATTTAGAGTTGGGAGGATAGCAGGAATGATGTTGTCCACTGTCATATTCTTTTTATTTCTGGTTGGGCAGGATGGTGCCGTGGGTAAGGCTATGGTAGATGGTCGGGAGGTTAGGAGATTAAAGGACACCAGTGAGTGATTGGTCCAGGGTAATGGCGAGATGGAAGAGATGGCAGTTGTACAGTTGGAGTCGGCAACCCAATCTAATATTCTGCCCTTCAAATGGGTAGGAATATTAACTTTTTGGGATAGTCCTAGTGAGTTGAGAGTATTAGCAATGGTCGGGCGTGCACGTCTGCTTGGTCATTAAATCCTAGGTTAAAGTCCCCTAGTACCAGCAGTTGTGAGGTAGGTTTAGCATTATTGGATAATAAGCTGTGTAGATCCTCCTCAAAGGTCACAAGCGGGCCCGGTGGTCTGTAAATTAGGTGAATGTGTAGTGATTGAGTGTTGTTAATAGGGAGTTTAGCGGTAAGGGCTTTGCAGGATTGCAAGGTTTGGGTAGGGGCTAGCCTTAGCGATAAGTTTGTTTTGGATATGATGGCAATGCCACCTCCACGGGAACCCTCTCAGTCTTGCCTAGTTATAGTGTAGCTGTCGGGGATGGCCAGCATGAGTGATGGCCCTGCCGCATTATGTAGCCAGGTCTCGGTTACAGCAATGAAGTTCAAGTTGGCTTAAGTGATTAAGTCAGCTATATCAGGGGCATGGGCAACTAGTGATCTTACATTGAGGAGCGCTCCTTTGTAGGAATGAGCTTCAAATTCCACTTTGATTTGTATGAAGTTTGGTGAGCTTCTAGTACTAGGCTTAGATTTAAGGATTTGGGAATTCGATGTGGCTAATGGGGCAGGAGGGAGATTAGGAGCATTACATTCCCTAATGTGTTGGGAATTAATTTCACGTTTAGTAAGAGGGAGAAGTCTTCTGGGCAGCTCGTGTAATTTGTTGAGTCTGGCACGTAATTTGTTATTTCTATCATTAGTTGAGCTAGGCTGGGAGGCATAGGCTCCTAGTCCTGGTACAACATGGTGCTTTGATCCGACATGTTCAGAGTTGTTACTTAAATTTGATATATTTGGTAGGATGGATGCTGACATATTTGGTCGGATAAATGCTGACTCATATAGGGGAATTCCACTGTGGCAATCCGGTTGCTAGTGACAAGGAATGTAGATATAGCTATTATACAATAGATGCTGCGTAGTCTTGACATTATGCGAGGCTATCACTATGGAAATATAGCAGGTTCTTAGACAGTCTAGATGCGAGTATGCTGTTTTAGCCAATAAGCAGGCAGGTAAGCAAGTTTCAGGAAATCTGGGTACAATTTTCTAAAATAGTCATGCAATCTAGATTCAATTTACTAAAATAGTCCAAAATGTTGCAATTTTTGGCACTCTAAATGTGTTTTTGCTGTAGTAGCCAATAATCACAGGTTTCCAAGCAGTGTAGATACCATTTTCTAAGACAATCTAGATACAATTTTCAAAAACAGTCCAAAATGTAGCATGTTCTTGGGCACTCTAAATGTGAATTTGCTAATGTAGCCAATAATCAGGCAAGTTTTCATGCAATCTAAATACAATTTGCTAAGAAATTCAGGCAATCTAGATGCACTTTTGCTGATATGGACAGAGTGAAGCCGGTTTTCAGGCAACATGCATGAAGTTGTGCTAATAAAGGCTAGGGTGTGGTGGGTTCTAAGACAGTCTAGATACAACTTTACCACTGTAGGTCAGGCAGGTGCTCAAACAGTATTCAATACAGCTGTGCTACTATGGGCAGGTATAAAATGGGGGTGAGTAGCAGGTATAGGATGTAGGAACAGTGGAGCAGAGGTGAGGGCGAATGTCTAGAGATACAACGCTCAGGGAGAAAGGTTTCCTTCCCATTGAGGTATTCCGAATGCTATGGTAACACGTATGCAGGTGTCAGGAATGGCACTCTGTCAAGAGTGGCACAGGGCACCCAGATAGGTTTTGGGTGGCTGTGCTGATGTAAGGTGACAGATAAGCACACACAGCAGGAAGCTCAACAAGAAAGAAGAATAGGCAACAGTATCTGTGAACAAAAAGGGTCAGGGATTACAAAGGTACAAACAAACTAGATTCCCTCTTGGGGTGTATGCAGAAATGGGAAAGAGTGTTCCACAGACTTTTGGAAACTCCAGTCTTCTGCACAGATTGCTATAACAGGGGCCCACTCTGTATGCTCATGGCAGGGAACAACAGCAATGGGTGTCTGTACCTGAACCCTGAGGCACGAACAAGGTAACAGTACTACACAAGACTGAAGCCTGTACAGGTCCAGCAGGAACCAAACAATGACACGAAGTACGAAACTGAAAACGCGACAAGGGAAGGGGCAGAGGTTGCCTGCCTGAAACCAACAGTCAAGCTCTGTACAAAGGATTTACATAAGACACAAGTGAAGACAAGAACAGAAATATCCAGGGAAAAGAAAGTCAAAGAGAACAAGGTTCAGAACAGCATCCGGAAGAAAGGAAGGGCAGAACCTGGTATCTAACTGTAGGGAATGGTGACCGGAAACTGTACACGGAATAGTAGAACAGTAACTCAGGGCTGGAAAGACAAGAGAAAGCGAGCAGAAGGAAAAGAAGGAACCAGTATAACGGAAATGGATAACCTAAGGGGAGGACAGAAGACTCAAGGAAGAGAAGGACAGGGATCAAGAACAGGGGGTTGCAAACAGGGAAGAGAGCAAGGGAGCAGTAGCCAGGAAATAAGGGGGCTGCAAATAAGGAAGCAGGGCTGCAGTAACGGATGGCACAAGGTGCAGGCAAACTGTTGTGGACTGCAGAGGACTGGAGTAGGCTGCAAGGCAGGGAGTCCAGAGGAGCCGGACAAAGAGCTGTAGTAAGCTGCAGACAGAGAGCCCAGAGGAGCAGGGCAGCAAGGAGCGAGCCCAGAGGAGCAGGCAGCGAGGCAGGGAGCCCAGAGGACCAGGACTTAAGGCAGTGGAGTGTAGCAGGCTGCAAGGCAGGGAGCCCAGAGGAGCAGGGCCGCAGGCAGAGGAGTGTAGCAGGCTGCAAGGCAGGGAGCCCAGAGGAGCAGGGCAGCAAGGAGCAAGCCCAAAGGAGCAGGGCAGCGAGGCAGGGAGCCCAGGGGACCAGGGCTGAAGGCAGAGGAGTGTAGCAGGCTGTAAGGCAGGGAGCCCAGATTAGCCGGCAAAGGTCACTGGATCAGAAGCAGGATAATACGGCAACAGGAACAGCATACAAATCGTGCCTCAAAGCAAAAAGGGGCTGGGAGAACTCTTGATGCAAGAGACTGAGGTCCTGCAGGCAGCTGCTTAAATACAGCTCTGCCCTGTACTGAGGCAGGCTAATTGGCAGCACCTGGAGCAGCACACCTGAAGGTAATCTGCCTCCTCCCTCTCTGGTCCTGAGAAGGTGGAAACAGCACTGATCGCTTCTGGGGATTGTGGTTCCAAAACTGATGAATGGGAATAGCCAGGAATTGATAACTGTAGCAAGGTGCATTATGGTACATGTAGTTAGCTGAATTAAATAAGAAAGTACCAAAGTCGTGCAAATGGAAATTAAGGACCAAAGTGTGAATATGGGTTGTTCAAAGAGTGTTATGATGATAAATGAGTTCCAAATAGTCCTTGATGGTTGCCAATGTGTGCGCCAGTGGCACAGGCATGACAGCAGGTTACAGTACGCTAATTCCGGTTGTAAGTAAAGCGTTCGCTAGATAAGTGACTGCAAAGTAATGGGGGGCTGTACGCGCGCGTTTGTCGGTCGACAGGTTAAATGTAATATGCAAACAAAGATACACTGAACAGTAATAAAGGTGGTTGACTTTCCATATAAAACAGAGCTTGTCCATTACTTTGGAATGTACATACACAATAGGAGACATGATAAGGTGCGAATGCACGTTTGACAGCAGTGGTAGAGCTGTGTAAGTTTGAGAGAGTTACCTTGCGTGGAGCCAGCGTGTGGCAGACAGGGGGTCTGGCAGACGGCAGACACAGGCACAAACAGGCATCGAACAGGTGCTGGCCTTGTTTTAGTGTACCTTGCGTGATTTGGGCCGGCTTCGCCTGCCGGCGTCCAATGGGAGGGCAAATAGGCAGGGCAGCCTATCAGTAGAGATTGCTGGGGCCTCGTTAGGCTCTGTAGGCAGGCATCGGATAGCGGTCGGCCATTTTGGAACTTTAAAGTACCTTGTGTACTTTAATGGCGATTCTGGTGCTGTGTTTCAGTGATGTGAGTGATGCGTTTTCAAAAAAAATATTGATGTTTATGTGAAAGCAACTATCTCGCAGAAAAAGCTTCCCTTGTCTGTTAGATTGATGAATAAGCAAATAGGTACAGCTTTGCAGCCAGTGTTTTTTGTCCCCCAGATGAATAAAAGAATGAAACAACATGCTCATAGGTTTGATGGAGTTGTACCAGATCAGAAGCGGTGGAGTCGAAAATTAATTCGGAATATCAAAAATAGTGAGATGGATATGAAGGTGAAGGAAATTCAAATCAAAAAAGAAATGCAAGTTATGGGGGTAAAGATTATCACCATCACTTATATCAGCTGGATGGCAATGCTATGTTAAAGATAGTCATTGGTAAAGAGAGTGCACATTTTTTGGTCACTTTTTAATGTATTGGAAACAAATCAAAGAGAGAATCAGGATAATCCCATCCCAGAGGAAGAGTGGGTGTGGCATTTTGCACAATTTTATAGCAATCAGGAGGGCCCAACTCTTGTGTGTAGAGTTGGGTAGGGTTAGTTGGAGCCTTGAGCTTACTGTTGAGGAAATTGTGTGAGTGATTATGTGGGGGAGTGGGTCTCGTGCAGGGGGTCCAAATGTATTATCAAATATAGCATTAAAACAATCGCCCAAGCTCCGGTCTCGTACATTGTGTTTATGTTTTAGCTATGTCATTTGTTCTTAGTGATACCTTAGACACCGAAAAATGCTTATGTGGTCTGAATCCACAAAAAAGGAGATAGACTGTCCCTGTGGAAATATCACCCTATCACGCTAATAGATGCTGATGCAAAGCTATTTTCAGGCCTATCGAACAAATTGAAGAATGGCTGTCAGAAAAACAAATATTGTGAAAACATCAGACAGGTTGTATGTGCTCTATAGATACTGATTGCAATGGTTTTCTTTTGGGATGTATTCAGAAGTTGGCATGAGGAAACGAGGTACACCAACATTTGTGTTCTCCTTTGACTTGTCCACAGCATTTGATCGGGAGGACAGGAATGTTTTATGGAACAAATTAAGGAGGTGGAGAATGCTGGTGGGCTTATTGGAAATTCTGATATACCTACATGAGAATACTACAGTACAATTGAAACTTAGGGGTGATGGTGTGATGTCCAGGAGAGTGGCAACCCACAATGGACTGTGGCAGGGGTGTATCTTGGCCCAAGGGCTTTTCAACCTTTATGTGGCAGGTATTGGATTAGGCTACTTTCATTTCACATAGGGTTGGTGAAATCTGATTATCATGGTTGGACAATGCTGATGATTTCATCCTCTCACTCCCTTCCCGACATCAGCCACATCGGAGGCTGCTGGGAGGAAGCAGCTCGCCTAAGAGCCCCCTTCCACCACGAGGCATCTTGGAGGTACATCCATCAACTGGCACTGCAGGTAAGCCCACTTGGGCTGAGCGGTGCCCTTCTTGCGCACACAGCGGAATTTGGGTACAAATAATAATAATATCAAAGGAATCTCTCTCATTTGGCACCACTGTGTTTCTTTGAATGCCAGCATACATTCTGGGAAACCATGATGTGTTGAAAGCCTGCTCCCGACCATTCCAAAATTGCTGCCCTACTTACGAACACCGGAGTGCTTTGTGTGTATTCCCGAGGGCCTTTGTGATTGGCTGGGCCCCTCACATCAGGGCCAATCATGGAGCCAGAAGGCGAAAGCCGGCCCCCTTCCAAAAGCCCACTCCTGGCCCCTGCTCCCGGCATCCTCCCATACTCCCTTCCTGACATCAGCAACATCGGAGGTTGCAGAGTGGAAGCAGCTCGCCTCGGAGCCCCCCCTCCACCACAAGGCATCTTGGAGGTACGTCCATCTACTGGCACTGCAGGTAAGCCCACTTGGGCTGAGCACTGCCCTGCTTGCACACACAGCGAAATTTACGGCCATTGTTTAAAGATCATGCGAAAATAACCCAGTCACTTTTAAATATAAAGGAAAAGATGACCACCTTAACAGCGGAAGAACAAGCAGACCGAGATTGAATGTTGGACATGTCCGTTTATACAGATGATATTCCAAAATCTACAAGACATGAAGAAGAAATTAACGAGAACATGTCAATAATTATTATTGATGAGTATGAAGAAAGCCATACTCCATCTAAACAAACCCAAAGTCTTTCGGGCGAACTGTCTCAGAAGATGAAATGAGTAGTTTTGAACAAGATTATAGTAACATCACAGATTATTCCTTTTTAGATCAATCAATGTCTATAATTAAGAACGAAAAAGTTGATCAAATGAAAAATGATCTACAAAATTTGAAAGACATCCAAATTCAATTACCGGTTTTTCCGGACCCTAGAACTTATATACAAAAGAATGTGATTGCTCTATTCAAAACAAGCCCGTCTTTCTTTCGCTCTATAGAAAACACAATAAGGCTACTTCAAGCAATTCCCCAACTAAAAACCATAAAATCACAGGATATTAATCTCATTGATTTCTGCCATAAATAAAAAATTTATCATGTTCAAATACAATTTGGGACTGCACAAACTTTAATAAAGGTGATGAACAATGCTGACCTATTGGTGAAACTGGGCTTTAGATGCTCCAACCTCCCTAAAAGCCAAACTGAGACACTCCCGGAAAAAATATCAGAGAACCTAGCCTATGAGGATGTACGAGGCCAAAGAATGTCCATTGAAATAAGATAACCGAATATACGACGAAAAATGAGTCCGCCTTACTACCCAATTATGCATGAATATGACTATTCAGAAATGCAGAGTCCGTCCTGTTAAAAATAACAATGAAGCAATAAAGAGAGTGAATATATTGACCATCAACAACATAAAATAATCTGTTTACAGGAAACTTGGCTCTCCACTGTTCCAATCTGTGAAGGCTATGATGTATGTATGAATGTTGCCTTAAAACAGCCAAAAGGTTGCCCTGCTTCAGGATTGCTGACTCTGATTAAATTGGATGGCATTTTTGAAATTATCCAGTCATTAAACCCAAACTCTTGGATGCAAATCACTATTGTTCAATACAAAATGAATGGACAATGGAAACTAGTGGGACTGCAGAAACTGGGAATATTCAACCTTTATTGGAATCCCTTGGCAATATGCCCTACTACTTTCATTGATACAGTAATAACTGTTGTAGATGATTTGCGCCTAAAATACAATAAAATAGAGATCATGCTTTGTGGAGACCTGAATATCCACTTATATACATGGGATGGTGGAGAAATTGACCCAATGAAAACATTGCCATGGGCTCGAATATGGTCAAAAGAAATGATTAAAAGGCAGCTTCTTTAATCAATGAAAAGTATATGGAAAATGTACCCCCAAAAGGGACATTAAGAGGACGAAGTTCTTCAGGTGTGCTGGACTATATTTATACATCTGAGAGTGTCGCCGACACAATTGTAAAATGTTCTAATCTTTTGACAACAAACAGTGACCATAATAAAATATCAATTGAATGGATGGCGACCCTTGCACCTGCACAGAAAATACAAGCTTCTAATTTGGACTTGAATAATTCTATGAACTGTCTTAGAATTTCCGTAAAACACATTGCTGGCCCATCAGGCACCTTTAAAAATTCTCCATAACAAGCGAAAGATAAACTAGATTATAGATGGCTGCTAAAACCTTTCATGCATCCCAATAAACACAAAAGGAAAAGTTGGAGAGACTATAAACATGCATACAGCAACCAAATTGTCATAAAGAAAAACAAATTATGGAAGACTATAAAGCAAGCCAAAAAAATCAGACGGACTATACTTGATAATGTCAAAAAGCGAAAGCAACGATATAAGAATTGGCTTAAAAGTGTAAAAGCAGTGATAAATCAAAATGACACAGAAACTATGCTAAAAGCTCTTCGGAACCAAAATATCAGAAATCTCTGGTCCCTGATTGATGAACATACAGGACGGCACGAAAATATGATCCAGAACATCCCAGAGATAATGTGGACGGAATATTTCTCATCATTATACAAAAAAAGAAATGAAGAAATGAACAACATTATGATCTGAACAACATTATGATCAGTTGCAAACTAAAAGTATTAAATGGACCGTAGCCTGGGACCTCTCGCAGGGGGTAGAACATATTCAAAGACTAAATCCATCTCGTGCCCCAGGTCCCAACAGGCCGATTAATGAACATCTTAGACAAAACCCTGAAGCATGGGCGGATCTCTGCATATAACTCATTAGAGTCAATAACATAACTAATACAGTCCCAAACACTTGGAAAACAGCCTGCCTTATTCCGTTATTCAAACAAGGAGGCAGGGGGAATCCTCTGAACTATCGCCCTATACTATAACGTTGTTAGACCCCCTGGACAAGGTCCCCGCTTCTCTATTAATAAAGAAATTGGTAACTTGGACAAATAACGTTGGAAGATACGACCTGAGACAAACGGGTTCGTTAAAAATGTTGGGACAAACGTAAATCTGTTTCTCTTAAACCTTGTTAAATGAGAAGCATTGAAAGAGAGATCTAGGACTCATGCAGCATTTATCAAACTAGAGCTTGCGGTCGATGCTATTAGTAGAAAGAAAGTATGGGAGAAACTAGAAAAATCGAAATGTACTAACAATATACTACAACCTATTAAAGCCTTCTAAACCAATACATCAATAAAAATAAGGCTATCACAAGCCGGACATCTGTCACCAACAATTCTTACATCGAACTGACTGAAGCAGGGATCTCCCCTCGTAGCAACCCTTTTTAATCTCTTCATATCGGACATTGTGGACAATCAAAAGAACATTAATGCCAACCCTCCCAAGCTCAATCACACTAAAATCACACATATTATATGCTGATGATCTGGTGACCCTAGACAAGACGCAAATAGGTTTCCAAAAGAGTACAGATGAACTAGCTTTATATATGGACATAAATGAGCTAAAGATGCATGCAAAAAAAAAAAAAACAAGTAATGAGCCTGGCGCGCAACCCAAATTTAAAGAATACACCTCTGAAAATATGCTTTGAAGGAAATAAACTTGAAACAGTTACTACAATGAAATATTTAGGAGTATTGGTAAATCAGTCAGAAACTAAGAAACAATGGATTGAGAAGTTGAAAGAAAGCTAGCTTGGAAAGGGAGGGTCTTGCATTACAAATATGGTGCATACTCCTTAAAACCGTTGATAGCATTTTTTAGGCAAAATATAATGGCTATCTTAACATATAGCTCGGAGACCATGCTGAACGCACCTCAAGATATGTGGACGGTACTAGAAGGGATAATATGGAGAAAAATCTTGTCCCTCCCGCCAACGTTTCCAGCACCACGTATACTATACGAACTGGCTCTACAATCCTTGGAAGCAGAGGAAGACTGGAAAACTTTATCATACAGAAAAACACTTCTGAAAGACCAGATACCAGCTATCGAAATTTTACTTGACAAGCATACAACAATAAAGGATACGGCACTCATCTTATCGAAAAAATATGCACTAAAATATTGGCTCGTGAGGACATTTCTCCAGGAATGTTAATAAATTGGCCACAGAAGTCTATAATTATATAAGAACATGCCAACAAAATGCCCAATATAAACTTTTAATAACATACGAAATTGATACTCGACAGCTGAACCAACTTCCACAGTATCTGCAGCAGTTCCCATAACGAACTATGAGCAATGCATTTTTGAGACTACATCTGAATATACTCCCAACCAGAGAAATCATGACAAAGACTAAACAAATTCCTGAATCTCTGGCCTGTTATAGATTCTGCCAAGATCTAAATCAAGCAGAGACTCTGTATCACATTATCATGCAATGCACTGCCTAGGATGATAAAAGAAACTTGCTTAGCGAGATGCTCCCCCAAACGACATGCCAATTGGAACCAAAACAACGCTGGGCTGCAATTTTGAGGGGAAACGACAAATCGCACATTTTTAGAGTAATTCAATTCTGGAACTCGATTATGGACCCGAATAAATTCGAACTGAACCCACTATTATGTTGAGTAGAAAAGAAATGTTAACTTTTTAAAATGAAAGAATGTATTGTTTATATGATATATTCTTATATAAAATATGAGTGAAAAAGTTTGTAATAAACTATACCATTCAAAAATAAAAAATAAAAATAAAAAATAATCATATCAGAGGAATCTCTCTCATTTGGTGCCACTGTGTTTCTTTGAGTGCCAACATACATTCTGGGCACTCATGATGTGCTGAAAGCCAGCTCCCGATCATTCCAAAATTCGAATGTACGTGTGTGTGTTTTTACATCTATGCTCCCCATTTTGCATTGTATTTTGTGTCCCTTTTAATGACATTCGAATCTAGGTGTTGTTTTTTTTAACATCTTTGCACCCCATTTTGCATTGCATTTTGTGTCCCTTGTGTGCTTTTCGTCGCCACTAGGCTGCCTGGTCAGTTTGGGCTACGACTGTGCTGTGCAGCCACTCCTCTTTACTTCAACTATCCTCTGCCACACCTATGGTACGCAACATCTCCCCAATCTTCTCTAAACAGCTACACTATCACCTAACCTCCCTCTCTCATGAAGTCTGGAAGAAAAAAAGCACAAAAAAAGACATCCTGAACAATAACCCTGGCCTACCCATCACAGACATCTATCTCAGTGCAACTTCCAAACAGGTCTTCACCGATATCCTTTTTTCTGTTACCTCCCCAGATCTTTGGACTTCTCATCTCATCTCTTCTCTCCTCTCCTCTCCTCCCTTTCAGATCCTCTCCCATTAAGGGTGCCACCAAATAGGAAGTCATCTTGGTGGGCTTCGCATCATCCAGGTGTATCATTTATGTCTATCACACTGGCATTATCTTGGTTTAGGGTCTTCAACCCAACCTCCTTCTCTTTGACTGGTGCCTGCCATCCCTCATCAACTTCCATCCCACATCTGCTACCCCCATCTTCCCCTCCCTCTGCCCTCCTCCCTCTGACGGGTGTACCACGCCCTTGTACCCTTCCTCGGAAAAACTCCAAAGGTGGAGACCTCCGTCATCTAGCCACACTCAAGGCTCGCTCTGCCATCAAACACTCTGCTGACATCTGCCTCCTTCTCAAAGACATTGAAATCAACATCCTCGCTCTTACTGAGACGTGGTTCAATGCCAGCTCTGTCCCTGCTTTTGACTCCCTTTGCCCAGATGGCTACAAGATCATCTCCAAGCCACGTCCTAACCGTGATGGTGGTGGGGTTGCCCTGATTTTCCCTTTCTCCCTCATACCCGCCCAGCCTTACTCTTCCTTTTGAGAGCCTTGTTTGCAAGCAGGTCATCGCTGCCTCCTCCTCTCTGAGAATTGCCACTATCTACAGGCCATCGGGCTCTACCACCTTGTTCCATTCTGAAATGGCTGATTTCTGCTCCTATCTCCTCACAACCACCACTAAACTCCTTCTCATGGGCAATTTCAACATCCATCTGGACTCCTCTATCACATGAACTCTCTTCCATGAACTTTGCACCTCAATCTCCCTCTCCACTTTCCCTTCTGGTCCAACCCACTCAGCTGGACACACTCTAGATGCCCTCATCCACTCTGATCTTTCACTTTCTTCCCACCTGATCACCCCTCCCTCCTGGTCAACCCACTCTCTCCTCTCCCCTGGGTCCTCTCATTCGTCTGACCGCACCTCCTTAAGCCCTACCAAATTCGTTAAACATCTGTCTGATGAAACCAGTGTCAGCTGCTGTCTTCTCATCCACCTTCATCCCTCCCTTCCCCCCAACGCAGACTTTACCTCTGACTCTGCTCTCAGCAACCTCCATCTGCCTTTACTAACAGTCTGGACATTCTTGCCTCAGTCATGAGAGCTTTGCCTGAAATCTGTATCTAAGCGTAACAACTGGTACGACTCTGAACTTGCAGCCCTGAAACACAAGTGCAGAGCTGCGGAACAGAAGTGGCAGACCTCTCGCTCACCCTCGGACAGACTGGCCTGTCGCCTGCTCCAAAGACAATACAGACTTTCCATCCGCGCCAAGAAAAGGGCCCACATACAGGCGCGTGGCTCTCGTGCATCCAATAACATGGTTGAACTCTTTAAAATCTGCAGGGAACTAGCCAACCCTTCCGCAGTCTCCTCCTCACCCCTCCCATCCCAAGGCCTCTGCAACACATTGGCCACACACTTTACTACAAAAACTAAGGACATCCTGAGCACACTTGTGTCCCTCTCCCCTCCTCCTCCACCCCTGGCCTCCTATAGCCCCCTCCTTCTTCCTTTCACTCCACCTTCTCCTCTATCACACCTGATAAGGCCACCAGAGTTGTCTGTTCTATGAAGGTCTCCTCCAAACAGGTTTCCCCCTGCTCCTCCAGAACCATTAAGGAGAATATTGACTCTGTTGCCTCTACACTTGCTGATTTCTGCAACCACTCTTTTGTGGCCTGGGGGCCGATCTCTTTTCTCAGCTTGCTCCCTTTTATGGAAGAGCCTCCCCCCTTCCTCTTCATCTTGTGCCGGATCACCTCAAATTCCGGAAGCTCCTCAAGACTTTCCTCTTCACCACCTCCTTCCCTTCCCCCCCTCCTCTGCTAATCCCACAGTTGCTAAGATTGGTGTACAGGGCCCTTATGTGTCTTTCTGGCTCCTGGCCTCGAACACCCAATCACCATCAGCCTCAGCTCGCATCCAGCACTTGCCCTGGAACCCACTGCCCTATACCACTATAGGCCTGTACTTCCATAATTATTGGCAGATAACCTCTCCCTAGCACTTCCTCCACTGGGAACTTATATATGCTGCTCACTTAAGACACAGGCACTCCTAGCACTTAACCCCACACCCTCTTCCCCTCACTTGTCTATGCACTTACATGTTCTGAATGCTCACAAGGCCTAGTAGGTCTGCCTTTACATTCATTGTTTTAATTGCTTTTCAATCCCATGTTCCCTCCCTGTTGCCCTGTGGGTGCTTTGAAACGCAATTTACTTGCTGTATAAGCACCTTACAAATGCACAGTAAATATATAAAAAATAAATAAATCCTTCTGGACAACACACCTATAGGATTGCAACACCTTTTAAATGCTTTGCCAGCATAGACGGAAAGAAATGGGCTAAAAATGTATCCTACTAAGTCAGTTTCATGAAAATTGTCCTTAAAAATTAGACAGGCAATATGAAGTATTTGTGTTTTTATATAACGGTTTGCCCAAACAAGGCCTTTCAGGGGGCATAGGTTTAGGAGAACAGCCCAAGTTATGGGTACACAAATGGCAAAGGTGAATTTAAAGTATGGCCGCTTTTCCATGATTCCTGTGATAAGGTTCTATTTGGGCACGGTAATGCCAAAATTGTTATAAGGATTAGAGTCATTTCCACTTTGGATTTTAACTGATATAGACTAGTACAAAGCAATCTTGTGGAGACGAGTGTTATATCGTTTGCCAACATGCGTTCCATTTGTGGTGATAAAACAGGAATTAGGTTTACAATCGCTCCGCAATTGTGTATAGTGGAAACATGTAGTCCTATTTCACACATTTATAATGTCTGCACCATCCATGCTGTATGCAGATATGTTTTTTTTAGACCTGGCTATTTCTGGATCCCTGGAAATGGATTTGCCGTTACAGGCACTTGGTCTGCCGCAATAACCAGTAGATTACAAGTACCATTAAGGACAGTTAATCCCCCCATACCATGGACTTCCAAAGGGCTCCATGGGGTGATTCTCCCACTATTATCGGCAATGCCGGTAATAAAGGCAGATTTGTGCAGGTAGTGGTCAGATTTACTTACAACACTGGGCTGGAGTTAAATTCTTAACCCCTACCGGCAAAGTTGTAGTTGGCCAGTCTGGTAAAAGTGGCAGTAAATGTTATTCCCGGCACTTTAAACATTTATCGGCCAACTTGTAATGAGGCCGACTGTTTGGACCTTTTATTAGAACTGAACATTACTGTAGAGACTCTTATTGAAGACCCGGTAAAAGTGAAAACTATGATCCAACTGTCTGATTGGATAAATACGAAGGAAACCATTAGAACATGTTTATTGTATAGTCATTTGGGTAAGGGTCACAAAGGATGGGAGTTGTGGAGCCATATCTGAAGTTATTTCCAGATAGTCGCTGGAGGGATCATTTTATGAGGTTGTGTGTACATTTTTTGTTGATTAATGAGATTGTATGTTTGCGAGCAGGCACCCCTCGAGATTTAGCACACTGTAGATATTGTAATGATTTACATGTAAAAGAAAATGTGTTTCATCCTTTATTACAATGTCCTGCTCTTTTCCAAATACGGATTCAGTATTTTGCAATATTTATTTGAAGACTAATATGGGTTCAGTTTAACCTCTTATGGGAGAATATTTTGAGAGGTAATTCAAATGCGCTCTCATTGGTTGTATTGAGATTTTTAAAAGGTTTGCAATTCTTTTAAAAACTGCTAAAATTGGATTATATGTATCAATATAGGGAGTAGTCCTAATATTTTTTTACTGGGGAGAATTTGTATTAATTCGTATTAATGTTATTTTTAGGGGACTTGGATGTGTTATTTTTGTTATTCTGTGTCATTTAATATTTACATTTTAGGGATTTAGATATGTAATTTTAGCTGTATTTATGTGATGAAATATTTTATAATATCTCAAAATTACAAAGATTCGATGTAAACCGTAAGCAAATAAATAAATGTTTTTACTGAAATATATTTGAGCACATGTACAAGGTAGTTGTGGCAGTAGCAGCAGAAATAAAGATGTAAACTCTCAAACCAGAAGCATGTGCAATTTTGATCGTTATATTATTATTATTGAACAATAATAGAAAGGAGGCCTGGCATGTTTCTTACTATTAAAGGAGGGCCAGTGCACTGCAGTGTCTTTTGTGAGACGTGTAGTTCTAATCTAACCATTCGTAAGATTGGGTTGAGAGTATATATGCACAAAATATTAATGGTTTTTATTTCAGCGTGGTGATGTAACAAACAAGCTCAATTTACCTCTCGTATTAATGTAGAATGAGGTGGCAAGGAGCTAAGAACTATAGGGCAGTTTGTACCCTAGATAATTGTGGGATGGGATGGTATTGAATTAGGTGCTGACCCACTTAGCTACTAAACAGATTAAGTAAAGCGGATTGTGATAAATGGAGAAGGTGAATTACACCCTGGAGAACATGTTTTATTGTCAAAATACTCAAATGTATAAAATAGTTTGGGAGACCTATGGGCATGTCTTTAGGATACATTTGCCTAAAAGGGAGAAGAAAGGGACACAGTTGAATGGTGTAAGCATGTGGATACACAAGTGGGAAGACTGAGAAGTATGATGGCATTTGTTATGTTTCAATTTGTTAGTCTGTAATGATGAGAACCTATGCACTACTCCCGAAGATTCCCTGTCCCACCTCCCGCTCCTTACCCGACAACCCTGCTCACTCCTGGCATACGCGACCCAGGTGAACAGCTTTGCACCCACAGGCCGCACTCCACCTTACCGGGATGTACCTGCCAGACACAGCCCGTCCGTGGTTGTGAGGCCCACCCACCAAGCCACTCCATATATTTGCCTGGCTTTGGAAGCCCAGCCCCTCCCTTTGCCTTGATCAGCACGTGTCTATGTGCTGAGTTTGCTGGGAACCAGCCAGTTCTCATCAACGACCCCACGCAGATTGTCACTTTTTGTTAACTTCCCTCAATCCCCCATACGTGGGTCATAATAGCTTTAAAGACTGTGCCCTCAGGCCGTACCTGGAGTTATGTGCCCATGAACGTTGTTAAACACTGTTGCTGTGCTAGGGCCTTTAAATCAGTCTTCAGGCCTATAACTCACTCATGCTAGGTCTATAAATCTTAATTAAGGTCCCCAGAGTGGGATGGCAGATGACCAGGATCACCCCTTTATGTCTGGATGGTCAAATGAAAGGAAATAATCCTAACCAACTCAACTTGCTGAACGAAAATAGACTTTTTGGTAGGTTGAAGCAATCTGCCCCTTCCTCATATCCTACAAAATGTTATTGTATTCATAGGCTTGGGGACAGTCCTGTCTCAGGTTTGGAATTGAGTAGAACATCCTATCCTTTGTATAAGCAGCAAACTAGTCCTCTAAGAAATCAATCATGCAACTCTAGAAGCAGGATTTCTCAACATCAAATGAGCTATAAAGGCTTTAAAACTATTTAAGGGGAAGGAGGTCTGCATTAGCGATGGACCATGTTCCTTTAATTTGGCTAGCCAGAAATAAAGAAACCAAAGCTTGGGTTATTTGTTGACTTCTTACTCACCAAACGTACCCCTTTACGATAGTCCACCGGGTGGACATTTACAAGCTAATTGTCCTTCCATAAATATACCAGGGCAGAGATCAAAGGAAGAAGGGGAGTTAGGTGGCAATGTGCCTGGCCTGACCACGAGGGTATGTGTGGGGCAACTAAGTGAGCCAGATCTCACCATCTATTACATAATGTTGGGACCCTGGAAGTGGTCTGGGTCGGATTCCTCATCCCCTCTGAACCCCTCCATGCCACAGAAGTTGATTGGCATAGGATTGGCATAGGATTGACAGTGTGGTCCCTTTAAGAGATGGAATGAGAAATGGTATTTTAAGATCTTAGACCTTGTAATTACGGACCAGCGATAGTAAAATCACTGTCCCAATAGTGGGAGGTTTAGCGTTACAGAGCAGTCTAGGGATATGCTTACCATGAATTGTTAAAATAAACAGGTGGATTTGGAGAAGAGTGAGGACTTTCCGGTTTTGCCGAGGGGACCTAGATTGCACTCAGTGACAGGATCCCAGGCTCCAGCAAGCATTGGATTTATTTTATCTATTGAACATCTGTATAGCGCCTATACAACAAAAATAGTTTCCAGGCACCACAAGAAAAAAAGAGGGGGGCAGCAATAACGGTCCAACTAGTCCTTGTGACATTCCGACTGTGCAAGTGCAGTATCAGGAAATGATGGGGAGGGGGTAGATCAGGGCAAAAGAATGGGATAGGGATGGGAGAGGGTGAAGAGGGAGGTGATAAAAGGTATCCAGGGGGCAAGTACCAGGGGGAATCAGGGTAGGGGTCGACTAGTGCGAGAACGGGGGTGGACCAGCCTCAGAAGGCTTTTCAGGGAAGGGTGCCTGAGGGCAAGTAATGGTAAAAAAGGGTGCGGGCGAGGACTTGTCAAATGAGGGCCTGACCCAGTAAGAGTGATTAGGGACACAGGCAACCAGTCACATCAGCAGGAGTCGTCTTGTAGTGGAGGGGGAGAGGGAAGGAGGAGAAGAAAACGATGGTCTTGAGAAGCTTCCGGAACTTAAGGGCATCTGGTTCAGGTCGTAGAGGTTCAGAGAGGCCATTTCAGAGGGAGGCTCCTGCCGAAGAAAGAGATCTATCCCCCACTCTCTGCTTGGAGAAACGTCTGATCTGCAGAGAGTTAAAAGAATGAAGGACTCTAGCAGGGAGGTATTTAGGGAGAGAGAGTTGGATGTAGCGAGGTCTCAGGCCCCAAAAAGCCTTGTGGATGATGCAGAGCATCTTGAATTTGATCCTTGCAACCACCAGGAGCCAGTGGAGAGATTTTAGGGTTGGAGAGATGCGGTCTCTGGGCTTGAGGGCAAGGATAAATCTCGCAGTCCTATTCTGGATTAGTTGAAGAGGGCAGAGGGTGGAAAGGGGAAGATTAAAGAAGAGTCTATTGCAGTAATCGAGCGTTATAGAACCAGAGTTCTGGAGACCTTGAGTTTCTGGGGGAAGGTGAGGGTAGGGAGAATGCATGCTGATAGTGGGCCTTCTTGGCACATTCAGCAATATGATGTGAAAAGGAGAGAGTGGAGTCGAAGATGGCACCCACATTTTTATCCTCACCCAAGGGTGAGGGGAGGGGGCCCAAGGAGGGATGGCCAGAGTGTAGGGGGCGAAGGAGGGGGTAGGAGTCCCAATGTTAGTTTTGCTGGCAGTAAACCAGAGATCATTTACAGCAAACCATGCCTGAATTGCAGTCAGACAGTCGGGAAAGAGAGAGAAGGAGAGGAGGAAGAGGAGAGAAGCTTAAAGTAGAACTGTGTGTCATCAGCATAACACTGGACATGAGGAGTAAAGGTGATGATAAAGGGGACAAAGGGGGCAAGGTAAATGTTGAAAAGCCTTGGTGAGAGGGTAGAGCCCTGATGGATGCTGCAAGTCGAGATTGAGGTAGAGGAGAGAAAAGTGCCCAGTTGCACTCTGGAGGACTGATTCGAGTGGAAAGAGGTCAACCAATCCAGTGCCCATTCCGTGATGCCCAGGGTATCACAGAGGATTTATGGGGATGGTGTGATTGACTGTGTCAAAGGCAGAGGACAGATCGAGGCGGATAAGGGCGGTAGGAGAGTTGAAGTCGAGGTTTGAGAGCAGGTCATCGCAACTGTTCAGGAGAGCATTTTCTGTGCCTCTGGCTGCTCTGAAGCCAGACTGGTGGTCGTGGAGGCCGGCAACAGATTCTGGGTGATTGATTAGTTGGGAGATGACCAACTTCTCCAGGAGTTTGTCCAACAAGGGGGTAGTGGAGATAGGGAGGTAGTTAGTGGGAGAGGAAGGGTAAACAGATTTTATTTTAGAGGGGGTGCACAAGGGAGTGCTTGAGGAGTGCAGGGAAGGAGCCAGTGGCAAAAGATGGTCACTAAACTCAGCCGAGGATGGAACAAGAGAGGCAATGTTTTCCATGATGGTTCTAGTAGAGCAGGGAAGCACCTGTTTGGAGGAGACTTTCATAGAGCAGACTGTCTTGATGACCTCATCCAGTGCTATGAGTGAGAAGGAGTAGAGGGGAGGCAGAGGAGGGGGTCAGGTGGGGCTGCATGCAGGCTGGGGAGGGAGGGGCATAGAGGAGAGAGAGGACAGGATGTCTGGGTTTTGGTTGTGAAATGGGAAGCCAACGCCGTGCAGAGGGCCTCGGAAGGAAGAGAAGTGGAGACTGCAGTAGGATTGGCAAGTTCTTTACAGATTTTGAAAAGTTCAGCCATGTTGTTTGTGACACCAGAAATGCGGGCTTGGATATGGGCCGTTTTTTGGAGTAGATGGAGAGTCTGTGTTGCCTTTGCAGCAGGCGACAGGCCAGTTTGTCAGAGGATGTGCTAGAAGCCAACCACTTCCATTCCGCAACTTTGCACTTGCATTTCAATGAGGCTAGGTCGGAATCATATCAACTATTGCACATGGAAACAGGCTTCATGCGGATCCTCGTGGCAGGAGCAAGGATGTCAAGTGTGTTGGAGATGGAGAGGTGAAGGTTAGCAAGAGCTGAACCAGTGTGAGAGTGCATAGTAGGAGTGGGGGGAGGAAAGGAGGCGACAAAAGCAGCTACTGACACTTGCTTCATCAGTAACATGACAGATAAGGAGAATGGCAGTGCAGGCAGGGGCTTGGCCAGGGATCCCAGGAGCTTCAGATCAGAGGAGAGGAGAGGAGACGGTGGTTAGGCCAGGAGAGAGAAGTAGTGAGATAAGTAGGCATGGCAGATTTGGGTGGGTTAGACTTAAGTTCAGGACTATGACGAGGAGGGGATCCGAGCTGGACAGGTATCATAGAACCTCCATGCCCTCCCACCCTGTAGGAGAAGCTGTAGGGCCTCCTTATGGACAACCTTGAACTACGGTATGAGTGACTAAAACACCTCTGTGACACTCTCCTGTAGTGGTCTATAGGAGAGGACATTCACCCACCTTGACATCATCATGGGGGCACTGAATACTGAGTGCAAAGCTGCAGATAGACTCTTCAAGGATGCTTTCCTTGGGACAAGAAGAAGACCTCATTTACCATTATGAATCATGTTTAGATGCCAATCCTGAATATATGGCATCCATTATTTTGAATTGAGCTCATCAATTGCATACACTTGTTTTTGTGACAGCACGTTGCTCCATTCACCTTTTAGTACACCATCCCCATGCGGGTAGGCTCAGTCTCATGCCTAATTTGGTCCATGGCAGCAAGCACATATTCCTTGACATTGTGCACTATGCCCCACGTAGGACATGTGATTGCTGTATTGGACATTGCAGAGCTAATCATTCCGGGAAAATAAAATAGTCTTATGCGTTCAATAGTAAATGTACAATATCATGCATTGTCCTCATCCTTCAATGTAATGTTAACATTGTTCAGACTACAATTCTGTACTGTTTAAACATGTAATGCCGATAAAAATGTACCTGTAATTTGCATGTAATGTTTATAAAATGTAGAGTGCATGTAATGTACATGTTTTGTTGCCCTAATCTGTATGTAATGTGCATGCAAAATATTGCAGAACCCTGAACTGCAGACAGTTGCTCTAGGCATAGTCACATGTATGCCTGTTGCTCGCTCCACCTTTTAATTCAGTATCCCCATATTTAGGTGGTTGAGCGTCATGCTAAATGTGGTCCAGGCCAGCACCTGCATATCTGCAGACCTAGGGAATCCCACAGCACTCTGCACCCAACACAAGGCTGCTAAATATCATGCTACAGTACTAGTCGTTTCTGAGAAAAATGTTATTTGCCTGCAATAGTCAATGTATAGAATTATGCAACGTCCTTCTCCTGCAATGCAATGTACTGTTGATCATGTATGCTCAGACTAAGTCTGCCAAACAACCAGGCAACATAATGGTCAAGGCCATGACAGTGACAGGCACTATACAAATATCATATAACATAGCATATAAGATGCACATCACTGGCGTAGCGGGGGCCCCCGCAGCCCCTGCGGTGCAGGGCCCCCCGCTAGCACATGTCCTGGGAGGGGGACCCAATTGGAGAAAGAAAAATTAAAACAAATATTTTTTCAATTCTTTTTTTTTAAATCTTTCTTTTTGAATTCACTCTGTATTCATAAAGAAATTATTTCCGTAACAGAAATTATTTCTTTATGAAGGCAGAGTTAATACAAAAAGAAACTTTCTTTTCGAAGTCAGTGGGCTCACCCGATGACATGGAAGATCCCAGGCTGGAGGCCTCCATGCCAAGGGGTGGGGGAGCCCTACGACCTCAAAAAGAAATCGTTTCTTTTTGAAGTCACTCTTCCTTCATAAAGAAATTATTTCCATTATGGTTTTGTCCTTCTTTATGAAGTCAGAGTGACTTCCAAACAAAACTATTTCTTTTTGAAGCACTAGGGCGCCACTCAACCCCATGACGTGTGCGTGTTTGAGTGTATTTTGAAAGGATGTGCACTTAAATATGTAGGTGGCTGCCTATGTGAGTGTATGGTGACAGGGTGCACACAAATGTATGGGTGGCTGGGTGTGCGTGTGTGCGTGTACGGTGAAAGGGCACACACTTAAATGTATGGGTGGCTGCTTGGGTATGCCTGTATGGTGAAAGAGTGCACACTTAAATGTATGGATGGCTGAGTGTGCGTGTGTGTATATGGTGAATGGTGTGTGTGCTTGTGTTCAGGGGTGAAACAAAACATTTCCGGGGGGGGGGGGGCTAATCCTACATATGTTGGGAAAGGCGCTAACTTCACGGGCGGTGGAGGAGGGGCAAACGTATTTGTGTGGGGGCATTTAACTTCTTTACACATTATTTTAATTAGACTATTCTAGAACTGCTTCAATGTTTCACGAAGTTAACTTTCTCCTTTAAGTCTGAAAGCACCCACTTATGGACTGCTTTGAGAATGAGCTGTCTCGTGTTCCCTCTCTACCCTGCCAATCACTCCCCTAAACCCACATCACGATTTAAATTGCCTAAAAAATGTGGCATTTGAATGCAGGTACTAACTGTGAAATGCTTTACACTAGCAATTGCTGGCCCCTTGTTAACAGCAAAACCCAGGTTCCGTTTAACATCTGTGTGCTGCTCTGTCCGGCAACTGCTCTGAAGGTCAGCCAGGTTGAGTCAACATAGCCCAAAATTTAAGGGGGGTGGGGGAGGTGCTGAAGCTCAGTCAACTTAATGGTGTTACGCCACTACTTGTGTTTAATGCCATGATTACGTACAGTAATCTTCATTACTCCTAGTCCCACTCTTCATCGTCTCAGTACTTACCTATGAGGTACGGGGTCTCATATGTAAGCTCTGGGACAAGCAAGAGGGATGTCAAGGTAATTGTGGGCAAATGAGGTGATTTTGGAGGTTGGGGTAGGGCGTGGGAGGCAGCGGGATATGTTGGGGCCAGGATTGTGCGATAAATCTTAATGGTTGTCTATGTCCAGACTAAGCAGCCATGATATATGGTATTAGTGGCTAGAGAGGCATTTTGGTGCAGCCAGTCTGGCCATTTCTCAGTTTGGTATTACTGTTTTTTAACTGCGCATTTCTGATAAAGCAGTCCTGCCAAGTGTAATTACCTGGCTAGACCGGCATTTAGGTGCTTCCAGTCTAGCCGTTCATTACTGCAGCATTGTATTTTTTTTGGGCATCTGTGTTAAAATGATATGATAGGATATGTCATTTATAACACGCCTGTACACAAGTGTTTCTAGGTGCGACAAGACAAGGGAGGGAAGACAGAGGAAGGACAAGACAAACAATCTTACTAGGCCTTGTGTCATTCAGATCGTGCAAGTGCGAGGACAAGAAATGAAAGATGAAAGGAAGGGGGGAAGTGCAAGGAAGAGGGGAGGGGAAAACAGGGCAGTAATGCTCTGAGTAAGTGCAGCCAGGGCAGTGCCTCTCTGGGTGCAAGGGGAACAAGGGACTGTAGGGTTACAGTTACAGCCCCTAAGTGCGTGGTAGGACTGGAGGCAGTACAAGGGTGACTGATCAAGAAAGAGCCTGGACTCAGTGAGACTCTGAGCGTAGCCAAGCAAGCAGTCGGTACAGCAGACAGGTAGGTTAGCAGGGGAGGGAGAGAGAGAAAGCAGAGAAGAGGAACGTTTTGAGCTGCTTCTGAAACTTCAGGTGGTCCCCTGAAGTTTTAGGGGGGCAGGGAGGCCATTCCAGAGGGATACACTTGCTGAGAAGAGATCTACCCCCCACTCTCTGCTTGGAGAAGCATGTAACCCTTAGAGAGCTGGAGGTAGCTGTCGAAGGGCTCGAGAAGGAAGGTATTTTGGAAGAGAGCGTTGGATGTAGTGTGTGCCCCGACCCCCAAAGGCCTTGTGGACAATGCAAAGGGTCTTGAACTTGATCCTTGCAGCTACCGGGAGCCAGTGGAGAGATTTCAGGGCTGGTGAGATACGATTGCTGAGCTTGAGGCCAAGGATACATTTCACAGTCTTGTACTGGATTAGTTGCAGAGGGCGGAGAGAGAGTAAAAAAAGGCAGACTGAGAAAGAGGCTGTTACAGTAGTCCAGCGTAGAGAGAAACAGGGCTCTGGAGACAGTGAGCTTCTGGGGGAAAGTGAGAAAAGGAAGAGTCCCTTTGAGGAGGTGCAGCTGATAGTGGGAATTCTTGCCGACGTCCGAGATGTGAGGAGAGAAAGAGAGAGTGGAGTCGAAGATGACACCAAGGTTTTTTGCGTTGCAGGACGGCGAAGGAAGAGGGCCCAAGGTGGGTGGCCAGAGTGAGAGAAGGAAAGCAGGGGCAGGGTTCCCAATGAGAAGGATCTCTGTCTTATGGGCATTGAGGCAGAGATCGTTGGAGGCGCACTAATCCTGAATTGCGGATAGACAGTCAGGAATGAGCGAGAGAGGAGAGGAGCCTGAAGGAAAGCTAAGTGTCATCCGCATAACACTGAAAGTTAGAGAAGATAGAGATCAGGTGGGCCAAATGGGCCAAGTAGAGGTTGAAAAACTAGGGTGAGAGGATAGAGTCCTGTGGATCGTCACACGTAGAGAGAGAGGTGGCAGAGAGAAAGGGACCAAGTTGGACCTGGGAGGGGCAGTCCAAGAGGAAGGAGATCAGCCACTCAAGAGCCTTATCTGTAATGCCCAGGTTCTCACATACTCGATTGATCAGGATGGCGTGGTTGACTGTGTCGAAAGTAGAGGAAAGATCAAGGAGGATTAGGACAGAAGGAATGCTGGAATCACGGTTAGAGAGCAGATCTTCATGGGTGTTCAGGAAAGCAGTTTCCATGCCTGTGGCAACTCTGAAGCCAGACTGATGGTCATGGAGACAGCATATTCAGTGTGGAGAGTGAGCTGGGAGATGGCCAACTTTTCCAAGAGTTTGCCCAGGGAAGAGGTGATGGAGAATGGGCGATAGTTTGCCGGGCAGGTAGGATCGGCACACAGCTTCTTGAGGAGTGGGTGCCTAAGGGAGTGCTTAAGGGAAGAGGGGAACTTTCCAGTGGGGAAATAGCAATTACAGAAATCGGCCAAGTCTGGAGCAAGGGTGTCAATATGGTCCTTGATGTTCCTGGAGGAGCAGGGGAGCACCTGTTTGGAGGACACTGTCATAGATCGGACTTCTCTAGAAACCTTGTCAGGTGTTGTTAGTGAGAAAGAGGAGAGGTAGAGATGTCCAAAGGGGGGGCTGAGAGTGTAAGAGGGAGAGGAAGAGGAGATAGAGGACAGGATGTCCTGAGTTTTAGCTCAGAAGCGAGAGGCCAGAGCCATACAGAGGGCCTGGGAGGGATCAGCAGAGGTAGAGACCGCCACAAGATTGACCAGTTCCTTGCAGATTTGAAAGAGTTTCAGCCATGTTGTTAGAGGCCGCAGAGACCCGGGCTTGAATGTGTGCTCTCTTCTTGATGAGTGTTATTGCTTCAACTGGCATTTTGGTGCAACCAATCTAGATATCTCTAAATCTGGCCTGGCATGCTTTACTGTAATGTTATTGCGTGTCTACACTGGTCTACATTGTTCAGCCAGTGGGACATGTTTTCAATGTGGCATGGCATTTTTAATAGCAAAGCATGCCTGTTCCTGTGGACTGTTGGTGACTTGCATGTATTGAATTGGTGACACCGTACAAAGTAATTGCAAACACTCTGGCTTTTTAGGCAATTTTTGTCAGAAACTGTGCTGTATATTGCATTAAAACACATTTATATCTTTCTCCTAGTACAGTGTGCAGCATACCCCTTCAGCAGCACAATCGTGCGTATTGTGCAAGCGTGATAATCTAGGCCGGGCCAAGAGTGTGGCACGACCCGTGATTTGTTGCCAAGTTGGGGGCGCCACCTTCAGCATGGCTTGCAGGGGGGACCCCCACATTTTGTGTTACGCCACTGCTGCCCATACTTGATGTGATCTTATGAAATGGTAAACACGTGAGGAATCAGAGGAAATGGGTGGTTTGAAAGTACACCTTTTAATTTAGAGGTGGATCTAACACTGAAGGAGGCTCAGAAGTTGCAAGTTGGGAACTGGCTTGTGTCGGACTTCCTCTGGAAAGATGTCTCATATAAAACAGGTGAAATGACAAAATTATATTTTATGTGAGAAATCTCAGCTGAGAATGGTGGCCCTTGGGTGTTGATCTGGTTATTGGTACTGAGTACTTACTGTACCTTAAATTTACTATGTTTAGCTTGAACGGCCCAACGATATTTGCCCCCACCTGTTTCCAAAGAAATAGTGGAGGCAGTGTCACAGCAAGTGGACATAGTGATTTTAGCCAGAGATTTCAATAAATCAGTGGACTCAACAGTGGCTAGGTTCAGAAAGAGTCAGCAAGATTGTACAAAGGCACTTTGAAACATATTGGCACACAGTAGCCATTTTCCACCCCCTCTGTGCAAATGAGAACGCATTCAAAATACAGCAATGCAATTTCCCAGCAAGATTTATATAATATTCAGTGAAAAAACTTTGTTAAAGGGACGTTATGGTTCCAAGTAATACTGAAAAACCCTTGAAATTCGCCAGTTATGGTAAGCTAAGCAACCATAACTCACACCACCACCGTGCACTGCTAAGACTAACACCCACGACTTCAAAGATGACATCACAAATGTCATTGATGACATCACTGATGACATCACATGTGTATGTACTTTTCATGAAATATGTGTACAAGGGATTCTTATTATAATGTTGCGAAAATTGTGTCAAGGATCATTGCAATAAATATCATACCCTAATAAGTGCATTGAACGATGCATTGATATAAATAGTATTCTATTATGGGGTTCTATCTAGTATACTAAGCTACTCATGCAGAAACATAGCATTGTGTGCAGCGTACATTATGAAGGTATAATATTCATAATGTTAATATGTTGAATAATGAAATGATAATTGTTTTCTTAATAGATTTTTGTGTACTGTGAAATATGTAATAAGTAGCTAATAAAACCCATGTATTACATAATTGCATTACTATAGATAAAACACAAAGAGACAAGAACACATACCAATATGGGTATATACAGGGAAAGTGAAGTTAGCAAAAAAGCACAAGTAGTAGCAGAAACAATTCATAACCTAACTGATTATGTTCATGCAAATAAATGATTGCTCTGTTTCAAAGCTGCTATTTACCCTATGTATATGTATCACTTGATGTGATTGGACCCTAAGGAAAGTAGTGTGAGTACCATGTATACAAATATGACCATACACAGGGAAAGTACAGCCATAAAAAAAAACAGAACTATCATAAAGTGCTAATAAGTCTATTGATTATCTTTATGCACAAAAAGGATTGCTGTCTTTCAAGCTTGTGTCTTCCCCTATGTATATGCACAAAAAGGATTGCTGTCTTTCAAGCTTGTGTCTTCCCCTATGTATAAGTTTCGTATGATGTGCCTGGACTCTAAGGGAATTACTATAAGAACCTACTTGAAGGATATGTCTACAAATAAAATAAAAGTTTTAGTTTCTGACTGTTACTGAAGAAAACCATGTGGCCTAGATATGTCAGCAAAAGAAAAAAGAGTGAGCCAGACGTGATGTCATCAATGACATTTGTGATGCCATCTTTGATGTTGTGGGTGTTAGTCTTAGCAGTTCACGGTGGTGGTGCGAGTTATGGTTGCTTAGCTTACCATAACTGGCGAATATCAAGGGTTTTTCGGTTTTACTTGGAACCATAACGTCCCTTTAACAACGTTTTTTCACTGAATTTCATAGGTTTTTAGTAGCGCAACTTAACCATAACGTCCCTTTAACAAAGTTTTTTCATTGAATTTCATAGGTTTTTATTAGTGCAACGTCACCATAACATCCTTTTCAATAGATGAAGACCACTAGCATCTTAGGTCCTCAAAGTGGGAACCCCGGGTGGTAAAAGAAAAGATTTTTCTTCCCAAACCATGTAGGAAGGAAAATCTTTTACGAAGATGGCCACCATGGAAAGGGAAGGCGGGGTGTATAAAGAGAACACAACAGGGCATGACAGGGGGGAGGGGGGAACAGGGCACACACAGGGCATGAGTGGAGGGTGAGGGGGAAAAGGAGGGAGACACAGGGCATGAGCGGGGGGTGGAGTGGAACAGGGGAGACACAGGGCATGAGTGGGGGTGGGTGGACCAGGGGAGACATCTAGCATGATCAGGGGGGTGGGGGGAACAAGGGAGACACGGAGCATGAGCAGGGGTGGGGGGAAAGGAGAGAGACACAGGGCATGAGCGGGGGGTGGGGGAACACGAGGGAGACACGTGGCATGAGCAGGGGGTGGGGGGCAACAGGAGAGACACGGGACATGAGCAGGGGCTGGGAGGGTACATGAGGGAGACAGGGGGCATGAGCGGGGGTGGGGGGAACACGAGGGAGACATGGGGCATGAGTGGGGGGTGGGGGGAACACAAGGGAGACACGGGGCATGAGCGGTGGATGGGGGGTACACGAGGAAGACACAGGCCATGAGCGGGGGGTGGGGGTAACACGAGGGAGACACGGGGCATGAGCAGGGGGTGGGGCAACACGAGGGAGACACGGGGCATGAGCGGGGGTTGGGGGGCAACACGAGGGAGACACGGGTCACGAGCGGGGGGTGGGAGGAACACGAGGGGAACACGGGGTATGAGCCGGGGGTGGGGGGTTAACACGAGGGAGACACGGGGCATGAGCGGGGGGTGGGGGGAACAGGGGAGACCCAGGCCATGAGTGGGGGTTGGGGGGGAACAGTGGAGATACATGGCATGAGTGGGGGGTGAGGGGAACAGGGCAGACACGGGGCATGAGCGGGGATTGGGGTGCACAGGAGGGAAACACGGGGCATGAGCGGGGGGTGGGAGAGAAAAGGAGGGAGACACGGGGCATGAGTGGGGGTGGGGGAACACGAGGGAGACACGGGGCATCAGCGGGGAGAGGGGCAACACGAGGGAGACACGGGGCATGAGCGGCAGTTGGCGGGCAACACGAGGGAGACACAGGTCATGAGCGGGGGTGGGAGGAACACGAGGGAAACACGGGGCATGAGCAGGGGGTGGGGGAACAGGAGGGAGACACGGGTCATGAGCGGGGGTGGGGAGGAAGAGGGGAGACATGGGGCATGAGTGGGGGGTGGGGGGAACAGGGCAGACACAGGGCATGAGTGGGGGGTGGGAGGAAAGGAGGGAGAGGCGGGGCATGAGCAGGGGCTGTGGTGGAACAGGGGAGACACGGGGCATGAGCGGGCGGTGGGGGGAACAGGGGAGACAGAGCATGAACGGGGGGTGGGAGGAAAAGGAGAGAGGCACGGGGCATGAGCGGGAGGGTGGGGGGTGGGGCGAACACGAGGGAGACACGGGGCATGAGTGGGGGGGTGGGGGTAACACGAGGGAAACATGGGGCATGAGCGGGGGTGGGGGGAACAGTGGAGACACGGGGCATGAGTGGGGGGTGGGGGGGAACAGGGCAGACACAGGGCATGAGTGGGGGGTGGGGTGAAAGGAGGGAGAGTCGGGGCATGAGAAGGGGGTGGGGTGGAACAGGGGAGACACGGGGCATGAGCGGGCGGTGGGGGAACAGGGGAGACAGAGCATGAGCGGGGGGTGGGGGGGAAAGGAGAGAGGCACGGGGCATGAGCGGGAGGGTGGGGGGAATACGAGGGAGACACGGGGCATGAGTGGGGGGTGGGGGTAACACGAGGGAAACACAGGGCATGAGCGGGGGGTGGGGGGAACACGAGGGAGACAGGGCATGAGGGGGGGGTGGGGGGCAACACGAGGGAGACACGAGTCATGAGCGGGGGGTGGGGGGCAACACGAGGGAGACACGAGTCATGAGCAGGGGTGGGGGAACACGAGGGAAACACGGGCATGAGCGGGGGCTGGGGGGGAACAGGGGAGACACGGGGCATGAGCGGGGGTGGAGGGAACAGGGCAGACAAGGGGCATGCATGAGCGGGGGGTGGGGGGTACATGAGGGAAACAGGGCATGAGCGGGTGGTGGGGGATCACACGAGGGAGACACGGGGCATGAGCGGGGGTGGGGGCAACACGAGGGAGACACGCGGCATGAGCGGGGATTGGGGCAACACGAGGGAGACACGGGGCATGAGCGGGGGTGGGGGGCAACACGAGGAAGACACGGGGCATGAGCGGGGGTGGGGGCATGAGCGGGGGATGGGGGAACAGGGGAGACACAGGGCATGAGCGGGGGGAATGGGAGGGAGACACGAGGCATGAGCGGGGGTGGGGAGACAGGCGAGACGCGAGGCATGAGCAGGGGGGTGGGGGGAACAGGGGAGACACGGGGCATGTGCGGGGGGGTGGGGGGCATGAGGGGGGTGGGCTGGACGGGAGGGAGACACGGGGCATGAGCAGGGAGTGGGGGGAACAGGGCATGAGCGGGGGGGTGGGGGGAACAGGGCATGAGCGGGGGGGTGGGGGGGAACAGGGGAGACACGGGGCATGAGCAGGGGATGGGGAAACAAGGGAGACACGGGGCATGAGCGGGGGGATGGGGGGAACAGGGGAGACACGGGGCATGAGCGGGGGGTGGGGGGGAACGGGAGGGAGACACGAGGCATAAGCGGGGGGTAGGAGGGAACAGGCGAGACACTAGGCATGAGCGGGGGTGGGGTGGCATGATGGGGGTGGGGGGGCAGGAGGGAGACACGGGGCATGAGCGGGGAGTGGGGGGGAACAGGGGAGATACGGGGCATGAGCAGAGGATGGGGAAACAAGGGAGACATGGGGCATGAGCGGGGGGTGCGGGGAACAGGGGAGACACGGGGCATGAGCGGGGGTGGGGGGGAAGGGGAGGGAGACACGAGGCATAAGCGGGGGGTGGGGGGAACAGGCGAGACACTAGGCATGAGCGGAGGGTGGGGGGGAACAGGGGAGACACGGGGCATGAGCATGAGCAGGGAGTGGGGGAACAGGGGAGACACGGGGCATGAGCGGGGGGGTGGGGAACAGGGGAGACACGGGCATGAGCGGGGGGGTGGGGGGCTGGGAGGGAGACACGGGGCATGAGCGGGGAGTGGGGGAACAGGGGAGACACGGGCCATGAGCAGGGGATGGGGAGACACGGGGCATGAGCGGGGGGTGGGGGGGAACGGGAGAGAGACACAGGCCATGAGCGGGGATGGGGGTAATGGGAGAGAGACACGAGGCCATGAGCGGGGGGTGGGGGAACGGGAGAGAGACACGAGGCCCTGAGCGGGGGGTGGGGGGTGGGAGAGAGACACGGGGCATGAGCGGGGGTGGGGGGAATGGGAGAGAGACACGGGCTGTGAAGGGGGGTAGGGGGAACGGCAGAGAGACACGGAGCATGAGCAGGGGGTAGGGGGAACGGGAGAGAGACAAGGAGCATGAGCAGGGGGTGGGGGGGCGGGAGGGAGACACGAGGCATGAGTGGGGGGCAGGGGGAACAGGGGAGACACGAGGCATGAGCAGGGGGTGGGGGGAACAGGAGAGAGACACGGGCCATGAGCGGGGGGTGGGGGGATCAGGAGAGAGACACGGAGCATGAGCGGGGGGTGGGGGGAACGGGAGGAACACACAGAGTTTACTGTGAAAAGCTCCATGAACCGATGAACAAAGATGGCAGGCGTCTCTCACAATAGACGCACTGCATGCTTCACAGCAGCCAATCAGAGCACACGTCAGATGTCTGCGGACATCACGCAAGCTTTTGCCCAATCCCCGTCCTGTCTGCGGAGCGAACAGGGAAGTGTATCCACGAAGCGGACACAGATATCACTAATTTTTTGCACTTACATTTTTGTCATTTTTAAAAAAAACTACTGGACGGATTTACACCAAATTTTAAAAAAGCATGCTTTCAGGACCAAGCTGCCGCTCCCGCCGCAAATTTGGTGTAAATCCGTCCAGCGGTTTGGGCTGTAGGCTTCAGCAAAGTTTTTTCCCATTATGTCTATGGGAAAAAAAGAAGTTTTGCCCCCCCCCCTATAACTTTGCCCCCTCTGGACCAAACCTCACCAAACTTTGCAAAAACAATTCACAGTGGGCCATATACTTTTTTTGCAAGGTTCGGTGAGGATTCGTCTAGGGGGAGCAAAGTTATAAGCCGCCCAAAAAGTGCTCTTCCTATGGAAACCGCAACTACCGTGGCCATGTAATAACTTGCATATAAAGATTGAGGGAGAGAACTGGCTGTTGGAAATCATGGGAGAAGTGAGGGATCAAAGAAGACAGACACATATGGTTGGTAAACTAGACAATAACCATCATGAAATGCAGCCTTTACCTCCCTTCTGGAGAGTCCCTGCATTATCACCAAATACATACAATTATTCTCACCATACTGGATTCATTGGGAAAACCTCTGCAGGCTTCCTCACTTTGAAGGGTCTTCCCATCTAAGACACTTCTGGGATATGGGCTTGATGGCATAAAGGATCATAGTAATGCCAAGTTCATTGTGTCTCTCTATTGGGGATTATGTGTTTGAAACAAACTTAGGCACTCCCAATTGAGAGGCAGAGTGGACAGCTTATGCAAAATCACATGACCCTTCTGTGTTGTCATAGACTAATTAATATATGCTCCACAGTGCCCCATGGCCTTCCATTGACGTCTACTGAGCGACAGCCATTGCTTCCTCATTGTGTTGGCACTGCAATAAAGAAAGGGGCACTCTCCACTGTACCTTGTTGCAAAGTGTTTCTGGGTGCCAATATCGAGAATTTTACGAGAGCTTTTTACAATAAGGTACAACCTCGCCTTTGAATTCACACACCCCAAATTGGCTACTACTCTTACTCTCTATGCACTATATTCCATGGAGAGTAAATTATTTGTTGTCTTCATATTTGCAGCTGTCAAATTAATTTCTGCAAAGCCAGAATGAGAAGATTGGGATACTGCCTAACTAGGAACCTAGACAAAAGAAATGGTGCTGTTTATTTGCCAACCAGGAAACATTAACATGTCTCGAAATGAGGATCAACAAAGCGCTGATGACTAGGGTGAGAGTGACATTGCAGCACTGGGAGATGAAAATGTGGTACAGGTGGAGGAAGGGCTGACAGGGATGTCCAAACAGGCCACCTTAGAAATTATGACAATTAATATCTGAGATCAGAGTGTCCTGTTTTTACTGACTTAGAGCAAATACATTGAGCTCCATGACTGAGCCTCATGGAGTACAGAAAAGCCCACACCAGGAGGGAATCGATCCTTTAAAGACAGAGAAGGCAATGTGGATGCAGAAAGCTTTGAACATATCCTCTTTATATGGCCCATTTCCAACCCTTCTGTGACTCATCTTCAAACTCTTGATACATTGTTTACTTGTTAAAACAAAATTATAATAAAGATTTAATCACAGCAAATAATTCTACAAATTGAAAAGTCACCTTTCGATTGACAATGCATTCCTGGTTGTCTTGGATGAATCTCACAAGACGTGGCTACAAGTTGAAAGAGTTGATGAAGCCATGTGGCAACTGAATAATTATGTCTTGAATCACCACAAACGTTTCAAGGCCACTAGTCAGCTTGTAGGGTGATGCTATACTGGAAGACTGTCTGGTCAGATGGCTGTAGTTGTGGGGGAGATGCCATCTTGCGGTACTCTGACACGCACACGATGAAAACGTGCCTGCCAAATTTGCCAGAAGGCTGCTAGTGAACCTGGTGGGAGACGAGGTGGAAGATGTCATTCCCACATTCCTGACAGATAACGTCAAAACATATACAGGCCTCAAGGAAGCGTTAAGCGCATACTTTGACCTCCAATGCAACATCAACCACGAGAGGCACACCTTCAACATGGCATGCCAGATGGCCAGCGAGACCATGGATGCCTTCGCAACCCACATTCGCAAATCGGTGGTGCAATATGATTTTCGCAAATTCACTAACGAAGAGGCCATTAGATTTAAGAATAATAGAGGGATGCCTCTCCTCAGCATTCAGGAAGAAGCTGCTCCGGGAGCCACTCCCACTTTCCACTATACTGTAAATGGCCAGGACGGAGTCCAGAGCAGATAATACCCAAGCCTCTCAAATTGAAATTGCCAAGACCCCTGGAAGAGAACAGGTATGCCAAGTCAGGGCTGAAACCCAAGGATGTCAAATGAACAGACAGCTGCCCAAGGGACTTACATCGCCTGGGAGATGTTACCAATGCAGCCTCCCTTTTCCCCACAAGGAAAACATCCAATGTCCTACATTCGGATAATCATTCATCAAGTGTGGCAGAGAAAAACACCTAGCGGTCGTGTGCAACTCCTCTCCAGGACGATCACCAGGATTTGCTCCCCCATTCTCCAAATCAGAATCGGGGTCCATCTGGATTTGGCCCAAGAAGAGATGCAGGTGCAAGGTGTGACCATGTAAATCATGTCAGGCAAGTCACCGGAAGGTCCCCGTCGCCCCCTCAGGAGGATAATCTGCATGACTACATGTACATGATGAAAGGAACCATGACTCGGCCGGAGGGTGATATCAGTCTGCTGCTGGGAAATCATCCAGCCAAGTTTCTCATTGACACAGGTACCACCCTGAACATCATGTGTGTATCGGACAACCGCAAGATGGCGTCTCCTCCACAACTACAGCCATCTGACTTGAAAGTCTTCCAGTGGGCTGCGAAAGGACCTGTGCCAAACCACAGAAACGTCTTCACACCTCTGCAATACAATGAAAAGCGTGCAGAGGCTGAGTTTCATGTACTACAAAGAGAAGTCCCCAGAAACAACCTACTGGGTCGCCACATTGCCTTTGAAATGAGCATTGCCGCATTAACTTACATTATGCAACATTGTATCTCAGTCATGCAAATGTTCCCGTGTATATTCAGGGAATTGGGGTGTTTCAAAAGGGACCCTGTTATACTCCACATTGATGAATCTATACTGCTGGTATCTCAACACACAAGAAGGATACCAATTCATCTGTAGCCACTCGTATAGAAGGAGATACATAACCTACTGGCTGAAGACATGATAGAACCTGCAAATGGCCCCACTCCATGGGTATCCCCCATTGTAGCAGTGCCGAAAAGATCGTCGCCGGACAAGATATGCATAAACGTTGATATGCGCCAAGCCAACTAGGCCATTGGACGCGAACGATACCCGGGGATGCATCTGGATGATATTATCAGCCTACGCCACGGAGCGAGACTCTTCTCAAAACTCAATCTGAATAAAGGATATCACCAGATCCAAATGGACAATCAGTCTAGATATATCACCACGTTTGCCACACCAATTAGACTCTTTCAATATAAAAGACTTAGCTTTGGCATCTGCTCAGCAGCAGAAATATTCCAGGAGAGCGTGAGAAAGATAATCCACCATGTGAATAACTTTTAACTACTGTGGCAGTACCTGACTGATTTGCATATGGCTGGACCCCTTTTGCAATGGCGCACACGGGCTAAAAAAACTGTGGTGTGGAAGTTTGCCCAGGGCAATGCCAGTGGTTCAGATTAATTCAAAACTTTCCACCCATCAATGTTTTGGTTTCAACTACAGTGATGACATTCTGGGCTTTGGGGCGACCACGGCACAGCCTGTTCAAGCTCTCCAGCAAGTATTCATGGCACTAGTAGAAGCTGGTCTGACTCTGAATAGCAAGAAATGCGTATTTCATAAGTCTCGCCTTAAATTCTACAGTCAATTCTTCTTACACGAGGGCATGAGTCCTTACCCAAGAAAGGTTCGCGCCATCTCAAAAGTGTCAGCTCCCAAGGACATCAGTGAAGTTCTTAGGGATGGCCAGCTACTATGGCCAGTATCTCTGTGATTTTGCTACCACTAGCGTCCTCCTCAGAGAACTCACCAAGCAAGGAAGCGTGTATCAAAGGTGACACACATTTACACAGATAAAATCAAACATTGCCTCAGCAGAACGCGTGTCGTACTTTGATCCAAACATGTGCACAGAAGTAACTGTGGGCGCCAGCCCCGTCGGCCTAGGGACAATTCTAGTGCAGCATTAACCAGTGCGGGAATCCCCCACGACTGTGATAGCATACGGCAGCAAGAGCCTATCTGAGGTGGAAACAAGGTATTAGCAGCCCGAGAATGAAGGGCTCACTGTCGTATGGGCCTGCAAACATTTTCAGATGTTCCTTCTAGGGAAACCATTAACAATTGTAACAGTCCATCAGGTGCTGGTTGCCATTTATGGGAGTTCCAAAAGCAAGATGACCCCCAGAATAGAGCAATGGGGCCTGCAGCTACAGGACTTCGACTTTACCATTGTTCACAAGCCTGGGAAGGAGTATAACCTTGCTGACTTCATGTCACGACACCCATTGCAAGACCCATCCTCTCAGAAATCCATCACGGAGGAGTACGTCAACTTTCTCACCCATCAAGGCCCTCCAAGGGCAATCGCACCAGAGATTATCCTGGAACACACCAGGCACGACAATGTGCTAACGAGAGTCCAAGAACTCATCAAATCCGGAAGATGGAGAAACACTGATCTCACAAGCACCAGAGGGGAAAGCTGCTACACAAATGAGCTGCAGCCAATGTCTCTCAACCAGGCGGTGTGCAACATGCTGAGAGACTACAGAAACTCGCCCCACGGTATGACCGGAACATGTCCCTCAGAATTACTGTTTGGCAGACGGACAAGGATCAGACTCCCTCACCTAGTGAGTAGTTCGAAGGTGGACACAGAACCAATGAGAGACTCTGACACCCGCAGGAAGCAGGGCATGGAGGATTACGCTGACACTAGGAGTTGAGCCAAGAGTTCTGACCTCCAAGTGGGGGACATGGTACTTACATGCAGAAGACAAGGCAACAAAGCAGAATCAAATTTTGATCCTGAACATTTGTCGATCTCCCAGGTGAATGGGACAATGGTAACCGCTCGCTCTCTCACATGAGTGGTCACGTGAAATGTCTCTCACTTCAAGCTGTACAGAGAAGAAGAGCAGGAAGAAAGAGAAGAAAACGATGCTGCTGTGATGACTGGGGAGCCCCTGAAAGAAGAGACGGAGTGAGAGCAAGAGGAGCGAGTTGACGTGGCCGATTCAATGAACAACACGCCTAAACGAGGAGATGTAAAAGGGACAGAACCGTGAGTGACTTTGTTCTTTGGTCTGACGGGGGTGATGTATTGTCCAGGAGTGGACACAGATAACGGAGCCCGGAAGCTCTGCCAACCAATGAAATGTGCAATGGGGAGCCCGCATGGAGTCCAGTTTGCTGCGAAAAAGAAATAAAGAAGGTTGTTCCTCAATACGGCTCCTGTATTTCTTGCCACTGAGTGGCCTGCATTCATACATGCTGTTCTCACTAGCATCTAGCGTTTCCCTCATGTGAAACTCTTCAGGAGCAGACAAGCCCAGAAATTTGAATACTGTAGTTTGTCACCACCCTCCTAACTGAAATCTCTCTAAAATGCTGCATATGTGTTCCTCAACCCGATGCCTCACAGCGGGCAGCTTTGGACACCCCAGTTATGTTTCTTTCATGGCAAGCAGTGATTGATGAACAGAATCCAATGTCTGTAATAATTATTCTCTACATTGCATAGATCAGCCTCCCTTCTGTTCCCCACGCCTCCCACACCCGCTCTCAATTTCTGTATATCTTGAAGTGGGAAATCTTGTAAAATTCAAAAGCATATTGAATAGAACATTGCATCAAACTCATTGTGTGTAATGCATTGCTTTACACTACTTAATGAATGGCTGATAAAGATTCTTGGCACAAGAGCACAAACAAAAGAGCCTCAAGGTGCTCAGAAGTGGGCGCTTTTCTGCAGGATTCTGATGACACAGAGCAAACCTTTATTAACGTGTTTACAAAGACAATGGGCGGGTAGATCACCTCTGTCATTAGGGTAATCAGCCCAAAGCGGGAATGGAAGCGGTCATTACTGTTAAAGAGGTTGCAGCCGCTACACAGTCTAGTGAATCTGGAAAGGCTTTGATGCCAGACAATCTCCTGTGAAGTTGTATAAATCCTGCTGCAGTGCTTTGGCATCAAACATCAACGCAGTGTTTATCCAGATTTTCTCTGGAACATCAGCTTCTCAACGACGGGCTTCATGCCATTGTATTAATTATTGTTAAACCCAATAAAGAACTGAAAGACTGTGGTGGGAATATGCCAGTCTCTTTCATAAATAAGGATGCCAAAGGCATGTCCACGAGTCTTGGCAAACGGGTTCAGCAGACGCTTATACCACAATAACCTGCTCTCAATGTATGTACTGATGCAAAATTGACTTTTATGTAGTGACATCACCCTTTTTATGGACACGACTAAAGCTTTTAGAGTTCAGTGAGAGGTTACTAATGGGAGTTCAACCATTGTACATGAATCTGGCCACCTGATTAGTCATTAATAGCACCCAGGATCTAGGATTAACAGTACTGGATGCACCAGCAGTGATGCCACTCAAACCACTGCCCTATGCATTACAAACACACCATTTTAGTGAACCCATCTATTAAAGGGAGTTAAAATGACATCATATGCTGCAAACCTTACAACTTACACTGTGGTTTATGAGGAGGCTTCTAGCTGAATATGCTATGGGAATTCATACTAAGTTCTTGATACCGGCAAATCAGCAAAATGTAGTCTTATCTGGAACAACATTTGCTAGTCTATTCGTAACAGAACAATCATTCAATATTGAAGAGTGAAGGTTCCTCTGAAAAGAGGGGAAATATTTAAATAGAATTTTGAAACATCCTTTGCTGTGATCAAACAGATTCAGAAAGGGTGGGGTTCCCTCCCCTGAGCAAAGTAACCAAAATCAATCTAGTTAAGAGGATGGCCCTGCCCGATATACATTTTCTTTGATCCCATCTTGAACTATGTTCCTAAATCTTTGTTTTCCAGACTACAGGCCCTGTTTGAACAAGGGGAAGGAGGAGCTGGAAAGTCGGAAGACTAATTAAAAGGGAGAAACAGTGGTCGAGACAAGAAAAGATGAGAAGTGTTAAGATGTTTAGTAGCATGAAAACAGAGGAAAGGAGGAGCCTTGTAAAATGTTATAGAGGTGAAAGTGGCATGAGCGAGCTGTGTTGGGGATGTGGATAGAAAAAGAAAGTGCAAGGTCGATGATAACACCTAGGTTACGAGCTGAAAGGTAAACAAGGTAGAGAAGACTGGGGAAAGAAAAGAGCCAGAGGATATGCAGGTATAGATAACAGGTTATCAGAAACCGACTGACAGCCTCACGGACAAGTATCATGTATCTTTATGGAGCTATGAGATGAAGACATATTTTGAAACTGGAACATTTCAGACCGCTGTTGTCCTATACCCACTGGTCTCTATACAATACATTAGGATCAAAGATCTAACAGCATATCTGACCTCGCCACCAGTTACACTTCACACACTCTCCTCTTTGTGCAACTAATCGCAGAATGTAGTTTGTATTCATTCACAAATGTACATCTCCTTAATAACAGTATGGAATTAATTGGTCTCCTAGCATCAACACATGACACTAGCAGGAACGTTTGCATTTATAACGGCGGACGAGTAGATAAGTGTGCTGCTTGTGAGTCCACAGAGCATGGGCCCATTTCAAGAAATACAGCTGAAAGAAGAGTCATTTCAACCCTGAGTTGCCCATTCAAACAGCATTCAGCAAAACCGACACATATGGAAGACATACCCAGCATAATTGGCACATACAATGGGTGGCGGAAACTCATTCTCTGTGAGTGTTTGGGGGAGAAGGAGGTACAGAGGAAGTTGGAGAAAAGGGACTGCAGTGGCCGAGAGGTGACAGGAGGTGTGGAGTTGGGAGAGGAGCCATGGAGGAGAGAGACGTTAAAGGGGAAGTCACAACCAGAGTTGAGGAGCAGATGTAAGAAGATCTGAGGAGGTGGTGGTGGAGTGAAGATTTGAGGTGTGGGGTGAAAATAATAGCTGAGGAAGTGGTGTAAAGAAGACAATGGGGGGTGGAGAAGATATGAACTGAGGAGGAGGGCGGAGGGAGAAAGGGTGTACCAAAAAAGTGGAGACAGCTAATAATGAAGTGAAAAGAGGAGGCAAGCAGACAAAGAAGTGACACATGAAACTAAGGTGCACAGGCTCTGTGAGTTGGAGGGGAAGAGGAATTAGCCAATTAACTGAAATGGAGGAATAACCCGCCTTATGTTCAATAAGAAATGAAAACAGTCTTTAACAAGATTTACATTTGCTCTCCTTCTGGATCTTTTAAAACAAACCTAGCCATGATTCTGGAGATTTGCCGACAGATTTAGATGTCCTTATCATTACGGCTAGCCTGATCAACTATTATGTTTTCAAAACGTGTATAGACTTTCAGCGGAATGCCATCCCGACAACTGCGTCATAGCTCGGAAATGTATTGAATAAACCTATAATTTTCAGCTCCGATAATGGAGCCAGTCCCTGGTAGGAGGAGCCATGCTTTCCCACTTAAAGATGGAGCCAGTCCCTGGTAGGAGGAGCCATGCTTTCCCACTTAAAGATGGAGCCAGTCCCTGGTAGGAGGAGCCATGCTTTCCCACTTAAAGATGGAGCCAGTCCCTGGTAGGAGGAGCCATGCTTTCCCACTTAAAGATGGAGCCAGTCCCTGAAAGATGAATATTCCTGATGATGTGGTTCAGCATAGCTTTTCGAAACAATGACCATTTTTGTCGGTTACTTGTTTATAAATGTAATCCACATAGTCTCGATCCTCAATTGATCTTGCCCACAGTCACGCCGTTAAAAAAGAAATCATTATATGGTATCAAATGCCCATTGGTCTCAGGTTGGCAGTTGGCTCTAGGTTTAGCCGCCATTGCCTGCAAGGCCTTAGCATGAAACTCTAGCGCAGACTCCTCTCATTACAAGCAGGGCATGCCCAGATGCACTGCTGTAGTCTATTATCAAGCACAACATCCTCCTTCTGCTCTGATTTAAATTCAGGAGCAGGCTCTGCTGAATAACTTCATTGTTTTGGGCATTTGTTTGGCTGTGAGGGCACTGCAGGGCCTTATTCATTTCCCATAGTTTGGCAAACATCTTCTATAGGCCCCAACATAGTCAAGCTTATATCTGTTTGTCCGAATTGGTGGTTACTGAAGTAAGACTGAAGACACCCAAGCAGAAACGAATATCCTTCATTCCATATTTAAATACCAACACTAGTTTACTAATCCGCAGACTGAAGAATTTCTCAACAGCAGCTAATCCCAGCTTCTCTCACAGTCCACACCAAACGCTTGTCATCAAATCTCCCCATAACGGCAATGCCATGCCTTGATGATAATTCTATTTCATTTGTTGAGGTTTTTAAATTTCCACTGCCCATGCTTTAATGGACAGGAACAACATGTAAGAAGAATTAAGATGGCGTGCCATCTGATTCAGGTGACAAACCCTCCTGGACTGTATTGTGAATGTGTTTCAACTACACAATTCAACTCACTGCATCACTTTGTATAGCCCTTTCTACCACTGTTCATGGCCTTGTAATGCAGGGCGTGATCCACAAGCGGGTCACTCTGACTTCTGAAGGGCCTGACTCGCTTTGTGGTTCGGCTCAGTATGGTGTATGGGTCATCGCATAATTCCCTTCGATAGTGGTAATGAATCCTGCGTGCGAGCTGAGGGGAAGTCTTCTCACTTTTCCATATCAAAATAAAGAATGGGGAAGAGAACAATGTGACCATGGTTCCTCCTATCTGCAGGGACGCATGCAGCAGAGGCGCACGCATCCACTTTCCTTTGTGTATGGTCCTGATTATGCAAGCACTCAACCAAACCTTTTGTTTCTGGGTGAACGCTTCACAAGGTACATACCATGGCCTGACAATATTTCATGGGGGAACCCTCAGTGGGTGAAAATATTAAGCAGAGTCATTGGCAATAAAAGGGCTTACTAGGGTGCTATATAAACATTATATATCCCCCAAACCCCTGTTTACCACCCCTAAAAAACCACCCCAACCGTTTCTCCACAAGATTGAACCCTTTACCCCACACCACATACATTTTTGTTATGTTTTTCGTTATATAATTTTCGTTATATATTTATGTCTTATAACATTTTCGTTATAAAGACTGTATACCAAAAATAACTACCAGGATATATCTAGTGTTGATCATTGGCTATGCCATTTATTATGTCATATGTAATGAGTTAGGAGTAGTGCCTGGCATTGGACAGCAATGGTTACATTGCTAACATTGGGTTAAGCCCGACAATTTTTCGGCATCAAACACGCCGTTGCGCAAATTTATGCATCATTTTTAAACAAATTATGTTTTACTGCTGGCAGCTTGGAGACTGCATTAAGTGCATTCCACTTTATTTTTCGATGAACACACTTGCTGGATATTTGATTGGCTACTCGACGTGAACTACTGCCCCTCTGGGCATTGGCCCTTCAAAGATGGCCGCTCTACCATCATCCAAGTGAGCTGCCTCTGGCCTGGCCTGGCCCCACTCCCGCTCCCATTGGTTGCCTTGGCCGTGAAAGGCCAATTACAGCAACCGGGAGGTGGGAGCCGACCCAGACATCGAAGGCCCACAACAAAGGCACCTCCCTGCTCCCCGTCCGCTACCGGTACGCCAAGGGGTCATCTGTGATGCTGTGTGCCCCACTAACCCCCACCCCTTTCTGGTCGTCTGTGCTGCTGTGTGCCCCACTACCCCCCTTCTGCTCGTCTGTGATGCTGTGTGCCCCACTGCCCCCCTTCTGGTCGTCTGTGATGGTGTGTGCCCCCACTACCCTTCCACGCCCCCTTCTGGTCATCTGTGATGCTGTGTGCCCCACTACCGCCCCTTCTGGTTGTCTGTGATGCTGTGTGCGGCCCACAAACCCCCCCCCACACACCCTTCTGGTTGTCTGTGATGCTGTGTGGCCCACAACACCCCCCTTCTGGTTGTCTGTGATGCTCTGTGCCCCACTACCCCCCTTCTGGTCATCTGTGATGCTGTGTGCCCCACCTTGCCCACCGAATTGACTCTGCATCTGTGTGTCGCTGCCGCCTTGCAACATGGGGTAGGCACCATGTGTTTGTCCATTGTATTGACTTTGAAGCTGTGTGTCGCTGCCGCCCTGTAACATGGGGTAGGCACCATGTACTTGCCCACTGAATTTACTTTGCATCGGTGTGCCGCTGCCGCCCTGCAACATGGGGTAGGCACCGTGTATTTGCCCACTGAACTGACTTTGAAGCTGTGTGTCACTGCCGCCCTGCAACATGGGGTAGGCACCATGTACTTGCCCTCTGAATTGAATTTGCATCTATGTGTCGCTGCCGCCCTGCAACATGTGGTAGGCACCATGTACTTGCCCACTGAATCGACTTTGCATCTGTATGCTACTGCCACCTGGTAACATGGGGTTAGGCCCAATGGATGCACCCACCATGTACTTCTCCTCTGCACTTGGCGTATGAGGTATTACCTTGGCACACTTCATAATGTAATTCACCCTTATGCTTACTTTTCTGTAACCTGAAGCACTTAATGTGACTGCTTTCTTAAGCAAAAGTACCTAGATACCTTTGGGTTTTGTGCACTATATAAGTATCAAATAAATAAATAAATAAAAACCATAATGGGTGAATTTTAGTGATTTTTCTTTTTTTGACATTGTAATTATAACATCTTCAACTAAAATGTTTTGGGGGAATTTGTTTTATTTTTCAGCATAGTTTCTTCGATCACCTTACAAGAGAAACACACCTTGCCTTAAAATGTTTTAAATGTGGTTTGTTTTATTGTTTTCATATTATGCGTTACGCCCACAGTAAATGGCCTGCTGCCACATCCCAGTAGCACTGCTTCTACCTACAGGTTCTATCTCTCCACAAACATATATATTATTGCCTCTCAGCAGCTGATTACTGGATTGCACTTTGCTATTTTATGGTAACTCCTTGAAGACTGACGTCGGCCACCCCCTGGGCTTCAACTGCCCCCTCTTATTTCATCTACGGTCTCATTAACCCATGACCTGCTTTCTCCTCCCATCAAGCATGAAATCTGAATCTTCACCACTTTATCCTTGCTACCACCCTACTGCTGCCTCAATCAGCCTACTTAACATCTGCCATGTCCCGGTTTACTATTCTACCGTCATCCTAATTTGGCTACTTAGTTGCCTTGACTATTGTGCTAGTCTCCGCCTCTACTCCTCCAAATTTAATGAACTTCGCCACATGCACCCTCCATAATCTCACCTGCTTGTCTCCCACCTCACAACATGTATCGATATCTAATGGCACACCATGACATTTTGACTATTTTCGTTCAAATGGAGTCATCGTCTTGCACTCAAATCCCTCTCCCTCTTTGCCAGTACACTTCTCCCGGCAACATCTGTTCTTACATGAACAACAATCTCTCCAGTTTGCCATCTATTCATCCATCCGATGCATACTCTTTGCTTCACTTCTTCTGACTTTGGAACTCATTAGCTCCCCACATCATAGGCACCACTACCGTGCCTGTAGGGAGCCCCCTCACTGTCGCATGAGGTTCCACCCATTATTCTCTGTCTAGCTTCACTGTGGAGAATACCACTCCTTGTACATATCCAGTCTCCTGGGACGCATGTCAGTCATGCACCTTGCCCTCTACCTCATTTGAGTGTCGCTCAACATCAACCGAAAAGTTTTGTACTTCCATGTCAATTATTGTAAGGATTGCCCAAAATACTGTTGTTACGATTGTACATGTTTCGTGTCAAAGCACCTTGTTCCCTCAATCAAGAAAAAGAAAAACGAACTGCAGCTGTGCCCAAAGAGAACTGTGGCTAGGGCATTGCATTTGGTCACAACCCATCTACGTGGACCCAAACTGCAGTGTAGCACGTCAAATGTTTTATTTAATTATCAGAGCTGGCACTCAGTCAGCGGACTGACTGAGCACCAGCCCTAATTATTAAAAAATAAATAAAACAAATTTAAAAAAAACGCTGTGAGTGGCGTGCCGACGTGGTTGACGCAGCATGCACTCACAGGGTTGCCATAACAACCGCATTGCTGCCCACGGCACCGGCTCGTCCAGGCGATTCAAGTCCTACTGGGCATGCCGGTGCCATGCACCTGCATTTGCCTGGCGGTACCCCTGCCACCTCAAGAGAAGACCCTAAGGCAAGTGTACATATGTATGTATGTATGTATGTGTTTATATATGCTTGTTTGAATGTAATGCATTATGGGTGCATGCATGTCTAGTCAGTGAGTCTTTAGCTGTGCATGTGTGTATGCATGTGTACGTTTGGATCAAAGTGTGTCTGCGCGTTTCCGGGAGTGTCATCTCTGCAAGGGATTTATAATGTGTATGGTTAGTTAATCCCTTGCAACAACTGCTGGCATAGATATGTTCTGTGTAAGCAGCTTCATGCATGTGAGTTGCAGTGACCGTTACTGGCCAGCATCGATAGGCTGTGACTCACAACCTATCAAAGCCAGTGACGGTCACTTTAAATGACATGCATGAAGGCCTAAGCATTTCATGCATGCGATTTAAATTGACCATTACTGGCATGCATGGGCTGCTACAGCAGCCTGATACATGTGATTCAAAGTGACCATTACTGGCATAGTTAAGCTGTGGCAGCGACTTCAAGGTGCGATTTAAAGTGACCATAACTGGCATAGATAGGACAACCTATCTATGCCAGTAATGTTCACTTAAAATAACATGCAATAAGCTGCTGCCACAACCCATCTATGTGATTCTGATCTATGCCAGTAATTGTCACTTTAAATCACATGTATGTAGCTGCTGCCATAACCTATCTATGCCAGTAATAGTGACTTCATGCATGTGATTTAAAGTCACCCTTACTAGCATAGATAGGATGCCGAAGATGAAGCCCGTCATGCATGTGATTTAAAGTGACCATCGTTGGCATAAATAGGTTGTGGCAGCAGCCTGGTGATTGACATTTACACTGATCATAACTGGCATAGATAGGCTTTGGCTGCAGCCTCATGAAAATTATATTAAGTGACCCTATATAGTGTGCAGTTGGTGACATGGCATATACAGGATTTCTTCATGTGCTACCCTAGGGAAACGCCTGTAAATGTGATGTCCTTTTACATCATTTATGGCAAAAATGTGCTGCAAAATGCATAATTTCAGCACATCAAATTAAAATATTTTCCTCAAATAATGTGGGCTCCCTCGATATGCTTTGCTAGTTTTGGGAAATATCTAGGACAATCCACTCAAAATATTCATAAGGCATGACTGTCCATGAATCATGCAATTAACTGGCTATTAGTTTTGTTTCTGTAGAAAAACAATTATACATTGTGTGGCTTTTCATCCCATTTTTCTTAAAAATGGTGCAGCAAACGGCATAATTTCAGCACATATTTTGCTGTCTTTGCAATTGGTTAGGGATACGACTTTCTGCTATGCCCCGATTACAGGGACTCTACACGCAGTGCCAGTGCAGCATGGCCTGCAGCCAAGGCCATTGCACTCTGTGCCCTTCCGTCATACAGCTTAGACAAACACCACACAAACTGAAACCTCCTGGAGTGCCCTGGGCGAGGGGCTAGGGGAGGGTACCAATTGGAACCAATATTGCTCCAACGGTATCCATGTGGAAACCAGTGGTTGTTTCAGAGAATGCAGAAAGGGCCCAAGAGTCCTGGACCTGGATGGAGACCAAGCCCAGCAGGTACTGCATGTGGACCACTGTGCCTGGGGCCAGACACAGTCTCCACAGGCCATACCCTGCAACCGCTGGAGGGTTCACTGTGGTTGTAGCGTGGCTGAAGGGCACAGTGCCCATGTGGCAGTACCTCAGCCCTTGACCACAAGGCACTGCAAGATGGGTCACTGCCTCCAGAGCATGGTTAAATGCACTGGTTGCAATGGCCATTGAGGTTGGCCACAGGCCACGACTAGCGGGCACCACACGTCTGATGCCACCTGCACACTGCAACACATTGCCCAATGTCGTCGGGACGTGGCTTGGAGCCACATTACCTGATGGCAGGATCTCAAGTCCCACTGTACAGTGACACAGCCATTGTGGAAAGCACTGCATGTAAGGTGGTTCCTGTGCATGTGGCATAGCCAGCAGATATTTCAGGTAGAGCCCCTGCGCCCACGCATGGCAAATCAACTCTGCGGTGCCCAGCAAACACTGCAGTTAGAGGTGTCGGTGCACAGGGCACTGTACAAAGGAAGACATACCCGGGGTTTGATGTCTGCTGGTCCTAGCCACATGCCATGGCCAGCAATCAGCTCTGTTAAGAGATCATGGAGAGTAAAACTGCCCTTGCCTGCCTCATGTCTAACACAAGGGCAGGCGCTGAACCAGTTGCTCATTTGCTAGTGCTTGTGGCGTTGCCCCGTAAGGGCTGCGCACGCGGCGGCGTGACGTTGCACGTCGCCGCGTGCGGCTTAAATAAACGGGGAGTTCCCGGAAGCGAGAGAGCGACCGGGGAGCCCGAACCTGACGGACGTGTGAGTGTGAGCTCTGTGGGGTTGGGGGCTCACGGGCACGCCTGGGGGGGGGCAAAGGACAGACCCCCAACAGTGCTTCAGGACCTCCTTATTCTAGCGTTTACTTGTCACAGCAAATTCTGCTCACTCCGAAACCATTTCTTTTTAGGTTATAGGGAGAGAGACTTTAATTTTGTTACAAATAAATGCCCTTTTGAAAATATCACGGTACTAAAACAATGCATGTACCCCGCAGCCTTCTCCCTGAGGTTAAATAATGCTTAATTCCCCGCCAGACCTGTTGAATGTAAGCGCACGGGCATGTCACTTGCCATGCAGCCGCCCTCCCGTCTCCTTTGACCTTTCTGTCAACTCTGCTCCAGCCACGTCTTTTCCGACACCATAACAATCTCAAAGTAATAGGTAATTGGCCCGTCTCCTGGCTCTATCAGACTCGTGTCTGCTTGGCTCTCCGAGTCCACGATCGGGAGAGTGACCTGTGAATGCTGAGGTGGAAACCTTCTCAGGCAGTCTCAAAATAAAACATGAGCGTTCAGTGCAATGCTGTTTTTTCATTTTAGAGGCATGGTTATGGCGTCCATACGTCCTCTGAGCTAGGTTGCCCTGCGTGAAAGATTAGCCATTACTTTCTGAAAGGTTAATGCAATAATTTTGATTCTCGGTTAACGAAAAATATGCCTTTTTTTCCTTCGGAAAACAAATTAGCCCATGCTGAATGCGCTGAGTGAAAGCTGCAGTTTGGTTCAGCGAAAAAGGGAGATCACCTGCGGTGTAAATATGACGTGCAGTTCTGCTGGCGGCTGGTTGGTTACTCTGCATTATACATTACAGCCACTAAAGAACTCATCAAAGACTCTGCGCAGACACGCTGCGAGAGGCTGCCAGCAGCGCGTGCGTCTGACATTTTGTTCTTGCTCGGCGATACGTTATTTTTAAACAAGGGAAATGTCTTCAGTCTGAGAGTCCACTGTGGTAGGATTCTGCGCTGTCAGGAATGAATATGGTGTATTTCTAAGCCCGTTAGGCACACCAGAAATAGAAACCTTGTTTTATACCATTCGGTGCAAATTATAATTTTGAACGATGCTAACCGATGTAAATCCTACATTTTTTAATCACAGTTTACATAACGCGTGGGTGTCAGGTCGTGTCAGGTCTGTAAAAGCAGCCAGGAAAGTTACATCAGAATCGTCCCTCTCTCACCTTCCATGCTACCAAACTCTTAATTTCCTCCCTCATCTTCTCTCGCCTTTTCTATTGTTCTTCTCTCTTCTTTGGTCTTCCGCCTCCCATCTTGCCCCCTCAAATCCCTTTATCACTCTGCCATACCTACTCTCTGTCTACTCTCTTCTCGTGACTTTATTTCCAACTCATTTTCTTACCTAGGATGGCTTCCTTTCCACTCCCAGCTTAAATTTCACTTCCTTTGTCTTTAAATCTCTTCATGACCTTGCTCCTCCTTACCTCTCTTCTCTCCTCTTCTCTCATTCTATACCCCCTCTCGCTCCCTTTGTTCCGCTGATTTCTTCTTACTTTCTGTTCACCCACCACCATGTGCCTCTTCTCGTTTCCGCTCCTTTCAGCTTCTTGCCCCCTTACACTGGAACTCCCTACCTGCTCCTCCCCCACCTATTCCTCTTTCCGCTCCTCACTGAAAGAACTACTTCTTCACTCCCCTCTCTGATACCTTCCCCCTCTCTCTATCCCCTCCTTCCTTCTATTATCCTCTCGCTTCTTCTTATCTTTATCTGTCCCCTTCTCTCCTATGAACTCCCCTCTTTTGTTGCTCACTTCACTCATTGCTCTCTCCCTCTCCTCTTTTACCCTGCTCCGCTCCTCTTCCTTCTTACTTGCAAATTGTTCTAAGTACTGATTTTATGGTTTGATTCCTGTTTACTGTTTTGATTCTACTGTTCCATGTTTGATGTGTTACTTGTTGTTAACTGTAAAGAGCCTTGTATTAAGGCGCTATATAAAACAATAAAAATACAAAATACAAATCTTCAGAATATGAAGAAATGAGAGATGGACAAAATGGTCACTGTGCTCAGTTTATCGAGTTCTGTCATTCAAGTGCAACAGTTCCTTACCGGTTACTGTACTGCTCTATCTAAAGCATTCATCAATATTTGGAATACTGCCATATAGGTCCCTAGTCACTACTGCATGACAAATGACAAATGCTAAGGGGCAACTAGCGATCAGTGTATGGAGAGTCTGTTCAGCATCCAAACTGAGAGATGGAAAAACATTGGAAGAACTACGTCTTGATTGGTATGAAAAGCTGGTACTGCCTTTGGAAGATACGAAATACTGACGGATCAATGTGTCTGAGAGCAATGCCCAGGAGCCGACAGAGCTTCAATTTCACCAATTCACCTAGCTGATGCCACTGCTAAGGCAGGTGGCATTCCAAGTGACCGATTGATATCAACTGTTGTTCTTCTCATGCCACCATTGTTTGGTCTACTATCAGGTGATTTACCCCCATTAGGACAAGGACACTCCGAGATGGCTCGAAGCAAATTTGTAATACTGCTTCTCTCTGTTATGTCTGCTCTGTTGGGGCCTTTCACTTTGAGGGCTTTGCCCTTGGTTGGTTTCACATTTAAAATCCAATCAAAATAAAAGTTGAAAAAATTACAGTGGGACAGCAATATACTGTGGCTATCATTTTCTCTCCTGTGCTGCAAAAGGGAAACTGTTGATGACCTCCATAATGACCATTTTCACCCTAATTTACCCTTCCATGGGCTCTCCGTGTATTGGGTGAGGAGCCCCGAAAATTGGGAGAGCCTTTCCATTCAATAAATATCACTAGTGGAACACCTACCAATTATTCCAGTGGTATCACAGAAGGGCTACAGTCTCATGGCATGAACAATTACTCATATTAGTGTGCCTTAGGATATGGAGGCCTTCCATTCTAAGAGCAAGGCCTCCACCCCAATAAGCTCACATGATATCAGCGGGACTTGAGCACACCTGCTTCTTCACCGCAGCAGAAGTTTAGCAATGGTAGCCCTTTACGTGGGGACCAAAACACAGCCCTTAAATACTATGAAAACCCATTGGAAGGAGGGCAAAGTCCACTGGTGTAAAATAATACATGACCATGTAGTCAAGACTTGAATATAATGGCAGGGACTCCTTTGGCCATAAAGGGGAAGGGTACAGCCTGCTGTCTTTGGCAAGTGCCCCAGCCACCATCCTGCATAGGAGGCAGGGCCATATTTGCCCATTAGGGCACATGCAAAGGGAATAGAGGGACTCCTTCATCTATATGGGAACTTACAAAACCCTCAAAGTAGTCCAAGGGATATTGAATGTGAGGGATCAGGATTCTCAATTAAAAATGGGCATTTTGAAGGAAATTCTATGTCGTGAGAAATTGTGTGAAACTACACCATAAATGACGTCTGAATTTTTTGTTTATTTTGCATTTATGATTTTGCAAGTATAATAAAACCGATACCATATAAGAAAGAGCAGCATACTTGCGTGACAAATGAGATATGACATCTGATCTGATTGGATTAACAATGCCGGTTCATCACACTGCTCATGACCCAAGTCTGATGCTTTGTAAATGCTAGACAATGGGCAATTTCTGCTGCCTAATGCCATATGTCCCCCCCTAACGCCACACAGGCTATCAGGGATCCGAGCACGAGCATTTTAGTCTCTATCCTCTTAAAAATGGAGCTAAGCCAAGGTCTAAAGGGCCGCCAAGAGGCCTCAGCGCACAAAGTGTTATCGGCGTCACAAGGCTATGGCTAGGCCAGGGAGGACCTAGGATCCCACCATGGTGTGGGCATTTTGCCAATCCCTTCTAGCCTGACAACAGCATCCTACATGAGCACACATGAAGTGCAGAACTCATCCTCCGGTGTAGGGGACCAGAAACAAAATTGTGCTAAGAGCAGAAAATGTCAGGCCTTTACCTAGCAGGCCCACAACAGCAGTGCCCAGGCAACTACGGTATGGCATTCATCCATCGCCCGTTAATTTTTGCTGACAAAATCATCAAGAAATGTGGAGGGGGTTTAAGGGCATATAAGGGTAGGGTGGGGTATAGGTAATAAATAATAGGGGAGGGGGATTGGGGTAACCCCCCAAATAAAATAAATAAAAAATGCGATGCATTCTTTTGACAAGAAATCTTCGGCAACAAAAAGAAGAATGAATATAGAAGCACACCTACACCGCCGACCACACTTGCTCATATACTTTCCAAAAAAAACCCTCAAGAACCATGGTGGACAGTATTTTGATCATACACAAAGTTAACTCTTGTCTCGATCTGGTCTCCGCTTTTACAGCTGTCACTAGAGGTCAGCTGGGCTCGATTTTGCAATCACCTGTAAATCGAATGTAACACCTTGAAACATCTTCAAGAATGCATGCACTATACACAATGCCATGGGTCACAGGATTGGGGAAGACATACTTAAAAGTCAGGAACATCCTAAAATGGTCCCTCCAAATGAGGCAAGTGTGAAGCAAGCAGTTTGTCCGCTTAGGGACGCCCTAGTACCTGAAAGACTTGCCCACATCATAACATTCTATAAATGAGGTGTGCTGGAAAGACTAGAATTACATCACTTATATATATTCATGAGTACAAAGAGGCAATTGGAGAACATCACATCGCACGTATTTGCTATTTTAAAGATAAGTGCAAGCAATGGAAATTGACTACTGTCAATTCCATATTATTTTTTACTGTTACATATGATTCACATGTGAGTCGTGTGCATGCGAGTTCACATTTCTGATGCACACGCTTCCTGTTGTTAAGTCTAGAGTGCACTTGTTGGCAATGCTGATGCAGTTGACCAATAGATACTTTCCAATAAAAGAAAGAGCTTTACCTTGGCTTGGGTCTTATTTGGATGTTTTTCTTCAGATCTGGGGCCTGTGCTCATGCCAAACGACCAGCCTCCATATCTAGTGATTCAAAGCAAACAAACAATGCATTAATTGAAGCATGGTGTAACCACACCATCAGATAAAATGGCACCGAAGTTATATAAGTAATGGAATTATTTGTGTGTAAAAACCAGGATTTACCTGCCAGTCTGGCCGCAAATCCCTGTTCTGTTTGACGAATGGAGATTTGTGGGCAGAATGGCACGCAAATCCCCGTTTAGCTCGCAAATAATTCCATGAATCAGGACCTAGGGCTCAACGAAGTGTTATTTTTAGCATATCATTGCATCTAATCATCTTCTGGTTAGTTCATCTGAAAAGCAGTAGCAATAGGTACTGTTACTTCATCATTGTCCAAGGTGAAAGGAGCACTCTGCTGCATTGATAATATATGTAAACAAGCAGTGAAAAAGCCAATCGTTTTGGCTTTTGTGTGAGCATGGGATAAGCATTTGGCAAAATGGGTTCCAGATGGAAAATGGTGTAAGCACATGGGCATATGATAGCAGTGCCTGGCAAATATGCCTATCTAATAGGTATAGACACTCCTTAACTGTTGGCACTGCCAATGTTTGTTTTTAGGAGGACTTCAGTGCAAGGAAGATATGTGAGGACACACCTACTGCATATAAATCAAGAGACTGAAGACACACTTGGTTAAGACATTTTTATTGCAGCACTAGTGAATTAAAGTTGCAATTAAGCATATTACTCTGAGAAGACTGCTTAGAGATAACATTAGAAGTCATATAAAGCACATTTGATGTTACTGCTTATAGAGCTAGCTCAAGGAGATCCTCACAGGATGTGGGGAGGGGCAGCAAATGGTGAGAATGGCCACAAAGATTGAAATTGCCATGGATGGTGACTTGTTAAGTAAATAGACAAACACCACCAACAAGCTGTGTGCTCGTCATCACATCCAATCTCCCTCTATCTGTACTCCAGTTGAATAACTTCGGTTTACAGGTGGCACTTAATAGCCAAAAACAAACACGAATGTATAAAAGGGCTCATACAATTGTAAGCTTCCACGAAGACTTTGCAACACTCATGACATGGAGCGGGATCAACATCAACATGCTTCAACGTATTGTACATATGTAGCACTTAAAAATGAAAGTGCCCGAGCAGCAGCTTCTGTGAAAGGTCAGCTGGAAGTAAGCGGGTGTGTATGTTCATCTTCTAAGTAGCTCAGCGTGCTGCTAGCAATTCATATGCCGCATGCAGGCAGCCATCCATAATTTAAATGGAAATTGCCCATCAAGGCGGCTGCGGCAAGGACTGCTGGTGTGTTTCATCAGCTCTGACAGGGAAACACAAATGAAGTAGGTGAATGGGAGATGGACGAGTGCCATGACAAGGCAGACTTCCTCGTCTGACACACAACCCCTGATTGGCGACACACAACATTTTAAAGAACGAGATTCTGAGTTACCCCAATGATTTTTCTGTGACGTTTCGGGCGTGACACTGAAGGGGAAATGTAGAGAAGAGGAGCACATTTTTCGCGGCAAATGTAAATTATAACCTTGATCGAGTATTTGGGCGTGTCGAAGAATAGTAACAGTTGAGTCACTTGTTCTTGTGATTTACTTGGTTAATCGTATTCTTGATACATTGAATCCTTCAAAGGAGAGAGGTAAATTATAAAACCTTGATTTCTGAAGCCTCGAGCCGTGTTTCACCAACAAAAAGAATATTGGCTCATCAGGAGGAATTAGAAGGAAAGGTTTGTATACAACAAAGCAGTTCATTGAGCTATTCATACACACTCAATTTCCTTTAGAGGTAGAATGATTCATAGGAGCATCCTAAGTTAACTTGCTATTTAGATATAAATGAAGATGTAATCCTTTGCATAAACGACCAGCTCCATATCGAGACTCAATGTCAAAAAGGACCAGTCTGTCCAATAAATTGGATGGTTCTATCGTGGATCCGACTGACAGGAATCCTTCCAAAACCCTTGCGGTAGAGTAGAGTGCAGTGTAGAGTGCAGCTAGCTGGTTTATTCGGCACCTGATTAGGAGGTCCTCCCGTCTAAATGTGTCTCTTTATGATCCGAGATGATCCTGCCCTGCCCGCCGGTGGTCCAAGTGTATGAAAAGAACAGTAGAATTATGTTCCCCGCTGGCCTGTCCCCGCTTTCCACAAACCCTGTCGCCATGCCCCCTCCCACGCACAATACAAACCCCCAAACAAAGGCGCCTTCTGTTTAAGGGAATGCTCAGTGCAGTGCACTCAAGTGCACGTTTTAAGTTCTTCCTACATTTTTATTTTAAAACTATACAAACAATATTACTTCATTTTAAAAAAGTAGGGCAGCACCACTCCCAACTGCTGCCGCCCACTTTCGACCACCGCCCCACACGCTGTGGTGTCTCCAATCGGCAACAAAAGATCTCCATGGTTTGCCAGTGATATTTGCCAAGTCTTTCCTCAGGCAGGTGAATGAGTGCTGCGAGGCAGGTGAATGAGTGCTGCCAGGTAGGTGAATGAGTGCGGCCATACATCAAGTTGGATACATCAGTGGATCCGGTGTGATCCAGGTTCCTGAGAAAATCTCCCAGAACAGTCACTATGTAAGTCTCAGTACTGCTAACCCCCACCATACGGAGTATGGTGAACTGCTATCCCAGACGAACCAGGGGATGGCAACTGTCCTATGTAGCACCGGGGACAGAGGAAGTATCGTCCTTAAATTGATCAGTGGATTGACATAGTAATGGTGGTTTTCTAACTTAATGTATGATATGACATGAAATGATATGATATAATGCATAAACAGATGCAATCGCTCCCAAAAAGACTGTGTGGACTTCCAGTTTGCCTTCTGATATCTGTTCTTTAGTTTGCTAGTTCCCCCCACCATTATCTGCAACGGAGGTGATCATGCATAGGGCTAATGTCTTGACAATGGCAAAGTCAATCTTCATTACGCTGTGCTTTGCAAAATTGGTACAATGGAGAAAAAGGGCGATGTCCCTGGCTATTAATCACCTGCCACTGCAAAGAGTGGGATAACACATAACCCTGCAATAAGTACATGCATGCCGATCAAGCACTCTCCCTAATGCTACAAAAACATGATTACACCCCAGAATGTACGATATTACTCACACGTGGCACCTTCATCCCCTCAACAAAAGGTTGTTGGACATGAATAATGTCAAAGTATTTTTTATGCTCTGCAGTAAATGGGCATTTTTCATGATATGAATTAATATTGGGAATGTTTTATTTGAAGGCAAGGCCTGAGTAACTAGAACAGGAAGACAGCAAAGGGAATGAGGGAGACATGGAAGGAGAGAGAAGCCGAGAGAGACAGAGAGAGCGACAAAAGGGAAATTGGAGAGGTGAATAAAGGAAGAAGGTGGCCAGGCCGAGAGAAGAGAGGTAGAGAGAAAGAGAGAGAGAAGAGTGATGAAGGGAAGAAGTATGAGAGAGGGAGAACGCGATGAGCCAAGAGGGAGAGAACGCGCGTGTGTAGTACACAGTGTACTTTCAGCTTCTGAAGAGCGTGTATTGATCCCATAGTTGGTTAGCCATCTCCCTCTATGACGGTATGAACGTGCGGCATTGATTGGTTTGTCTCCGCTTCTCAGGGTCATGAGCAGCCTGCCACTAGAACCTGCAAAATTAAATGAATTGCAACAATAACTCACGTGTTGTCTAGACGATGGGAGTGGCACTGCTTGAAAATGGAACTGGCACAACGTGACTTTATGGCTGTGAATGAGCTAAACATGTTTTGCAAACTGGCCAGTGGCATTTGTATACGCCATAAGGCGACACAGCAGCGCATATGCAAACCACATGGTTTTCATTCCGGTAACCTTGCTTTGGTGCAAGTGCAATTAGCACTAGGGAAAACAATTACCCGAGTACAAACAACTTATTTTGTCAATATATGTGTGCAGCCGAACCAATCTACTTCTAGCGCTATGACTGTGGCAAAGTTTGCCCTGGTGCAAACATCCATAGGCATCATGGATTGCTCCCACTGGGGCATTTTTTGCCCCAGGGCTAGTTGCACTTCCACTGATGCAACTTTTATGCATTGTAGCCCTTTGTGTATAGTCGAATGAACAAAAGCTAGTGAATGCCATTTTAATCAGCATGCATCTTTGCAGGGTTGAACTGCAAAAGTAATGCAGCCTGGTTAACATTTTTTAAATCACTGCTGTGAGATCTCTGCAGGGTATCTTGGTGCACGCGGCTTTGTGCCTGAGGGACAAAGACACATCCAAACAGATTAGGTGTCTACCATCAACTGTTATTTGAGCACTTCACGCGCCTACATTGACGCTGGTCATGTGACCTGACCTGGCGCGCTGCAGCATTTCCCCTGGGAAGAGGCGGTCACGTGTGACGCTACATCTCCTACCCCATTTCTTCGATCCTTCTTCTCGGCTTTCGGATGTTGCGGTATGGTCTGCTCTCAGTGTGTGGTTGTTCCTCCTCTTCACCTCGTCCTCCGTCCAACGATACTTCTCTCTCTGTTTCCGACTCCTCTTCATCACCCAGGTATCCAGAGGTATCTCGCACTCGCACATCTTCTTCACTTTCAGCTTGATCAATCTGATGTGGGCCATGAGCCACTCTTCTGAAGAATCAACTTTCTCGTCACCATCCAGCCCGCTCTCTCGGCGGTGACCATCGGTCCCTTCATGGCTGTGATTGTCGGTGGTATGGGGTCAAATGGTGGGGTGTCCTTGTGGGACTGAGTCTGCCGTACGAGGACATGATACCCTATCCTTAAGTTCACTTCCCGACCTCAGATCTTGTGGTCAGAATATTCCTTCATCTTGTCTTTGGACCCGTAGTCCATGCTCCTTACTTCCTGCTCTTGTATGCGCATCTCTTTCCGCTGGTTCTCGCAAGGTAATCTTGAACGTAGGGTCCTGCCAAACATTAGGTCTGCTGGGCATGCTCCTGTGGAGTCGTGGGGCTATTCCTGTAATCCCGCAGTAGCTGGTACAATCATTGTTCAAAGGGCATGTGGGTGATGTTTGCTATCCTGATGGCCCTTTTAATATTAGCCATGAATCTTTCCACAGACCCGTTTGTCTGGGGCCATAGTGGCGTAACCTTCCTATGGTGGAACCCTATATAACCAGTAAAGTTGTGAAAGTATTTTCCAGTCAATGGAGGCCCATTGTCAGACTTGACCACTTTGGGCACCCCATATGCTCACTTTTCCAAGTAAGCCAGAGCCTGGATCACCATCCTTCCTGGAAGGTCGAGCCAGGAGGGTCTTCTCTGACAAGGCCTCAGCCACTCCATCCCTGATTGACTGCGGAGTCCCACAAGGCTCATGCACTTCCCCCATCTTCTACAATCTCTTCACACTTTCCCTCTTTAATGATTTAGACGAGCACGGCATCGAATTTACAAAGTATGCCAATGACACACAAATTCTCCTCCCTCTCTCTGGCTCCTATGAGCAAGACCTTAACACTCTTAAGGAGACCTATGCACTCATACAGGCTTGTATGGCGGCTAACGGTTTATGTCTTAATGGGGACAAAACAGAAATCCTTTTGGTAGGTCCCAAGAACATTTTGAACAAACTAGACAGTCAATATAGCACCTTCAGCATTGAGAAAACTGTAATCACTGTCTCTCCTGCAGTTAAAACCTTGGGTGTGTACCTTGACTCCACCTTATCAATGAATAACCAAGTCAGCGCCATCTCATCTTCAGCAGCTCTCACAACCAAAATCATTAATGCAGTTAAACCCTACCCCTCGGCCAAAAACTGCCTCAACATAGCCAGAGCACCGTTGGTGCTAAACTGGATTACTGCAATGTCTTGCTCCTATGCACCTCATCCAAAAACCTAAAAAAAATTGCAGACCACACAAAATAACATGCTCAGAGTGGCCGTAAGCATTCCCAGGAGAGAACACATCTCTCAGGCCAGAAGAGACACCCACTGGCTCCCAGTCAAAGAGCGCATGTTGTTCAAGATCCTCACCATCACTCACAAGTGCCTTTCTCAATCTGCACCTCTCTGAACATATTCACCAGGTGCCCGCAAACAGGCCTAAACAGTCCCAATATTCACACCAGCTTTCAATCCCAGCCTTCAAAAGAGTCAAAGCCGGTGCTGCCAGCTTCTCTGTGTTAGCACCCAAAAACTGGAATACACTACCACTGAAGCTCAGAAATGAAACTTCCTTCACTGTGTTTAGAAAAGCCCTGAAAACAAAGCTCTTGATTTAGATTGTACTTGAGGGAATTCCTCTGTAACAATGGAACATACCTACTGTATTACTGCAACAAACCTTGCACTGTTTTCTTTGTCTCAGCCTTCTTCGTAAGTAATCTGTAACCAAGTGAATCTTCTGTAACAGCACCACGATGCCTCAGGACTGATGTGCGCTTTATAAATTTAAATAAATAAAAATGAATAAATATGCAAGAATATTCTGTTGAGTGCCGGGATCACGATTGTTGCGGATGTGGAAGGCATTATTTCTATTTTAGGGCATCTTGAGTGCTAATCAAGTACTACTAATACGTATTCACCAGATCTCAGTGGACCATAAAAGTCAATAGCAGCCTCTGCCCATACTTCCTCTGACAGTGAAGTCATGTGCGATGGTTCGGGGAACGATGTGGGTTGCAGGCTGAGGTATGTGTGACATGATTCAACGTCGACTCTACTAATTTGTCCATGCCGGGGAACCACACCTTCCTCTGGAGCATATGTTTTGTGGACGCAATGCCCCTGTGGGTTTCGTGTGGTATTTCTATTACCCTTTGGTAGAGTGGAGTCGGTATCACGACCCGATCCCCTTTGTTTATTAGCTATGCGGGAGACAGTGACAGTTCATCTTTTGACATTGCAAGTGCTTTAAATAGGACACCGTCGAGCACCCCGTCGAGCATCGTGTTGCTCCATGTGATGCTGAAAACGCATTTGGAGGGACAGGGCCTCCATGTCCTTGTCCTGTACTCCCTTATCATGTGTGTTCTGTGTTGTTTTCTGCACAGGAGTCCAGTTGGGACTCCTGGCAGTGCAGCTCTTCCTCTTTTTGGTTATGGTGAACAGAGACCGTTGGGATACCCTTATGGCACCCATGGGAGGTACAGCCCTCTACGCCTAGTTTAGGTTTTTGGGTACCTGCATTTTGCCCACAGAGCAGGGTATGGGCTGGTGGCAGCTCCATGCTGAATTTGACAGGTGCTTTGAGTATCCTCCTTTTTGGGATATCCAGTCCCTACCATAGGAATCAGTGGATTCCTGATAGAAGGCAGGATGGCCTATGTGGCCTCTTGGTTTCTATTGTCCGTTACCTTTTTTTCCCTAAGTCCTGGAGAGCCCTGACTCTGTCCTTTCCCCTGACTGGCCGTTGGGTGGGTGACAGGCCAGACTAGCTGGAGACTTCCCACTGACTGTATGTTGTGGGTACACCCTTGGGGTGGGACCTGTGTGAATAGAGTGTGGGACCAATATTCATTCTACGTTATGGGTGTCTTGTTTCGGTGTGTGTGTGACACAATGAATGAGACAACCCTGCCTGAAAATGCAGTGTGGTGTGCTGAAAGGCTGTGTGCTTGCCCCAATCCACATTCCTTGTTATGGGTGTCTGGGTGAAAGTGAATAGCCTGAATGAATGTGAGCCTGATTGGTTGCCCGCCTTCTTGTCTGATTGGGTGGCTAAGCTTGGCTCAGCAGAGTGAATGAGGGACAGATATGTATATATTAGGACCTCTCATTTTCCAATTTGTTCAGAATCTGAAGTTGAAACTTGAAGCTGCTTACCCTTGAAGGCCAGCTGGAAGATGAAGAAGAATTACTGCTGCCTTTCTTTGACACAACCTTAAAGCCATCGAGTCTGTCAAGGACTGATCCAAGAGAGGACCTGGCTAGGAGACCTCTCCCTGAGCTACGAGGGAACATCGTGCAGAAGCTGATCTTCTTCGAGGTACACTGGAAGCCAGTCCAGAAAAAATGTCGACCGGAGAAGGGGTTCACTGAGAATCTTGAAGTAAAGCACCAGGACATCAAAGCCATCGAAGTTCATTGCCATTAACCGGAGTTCAGAGGATTTCCGTAACCGCTGGAAGCCAGTCAAAGCGTGTTACCCAGATACGGATACAGCTTTACGCTGTGCTCCTCGATGACCGAAGCCGCAACACTCCACCTTTGCCTAAGAACATTGAACGAAGGGCTCCCTCGCCATCACCGTCGACCGATTTGCCACGCTGGAGAAAGTCGAGGGCACGAGGAGGGCACGCAATCGAGGATTGCGAATGGAGTATGCGCAGCTCAGGATGCAAGGGAACACACGCGGCCTAGTACGCAAGGGGGCACATGCAATCGAGGAGTGCGATAGTATACACGCAGCTCAGGATGCAAGGGAAAGCATGCAGATCAGGATGCGAGCGAGCGCACACAGCCTAGGATGTGAGGGAGCACAAGGAGCAGGGGGGGAAAGGGTGGGCACAGTAGGTCAGGCCACAGGGGGAAACAACGCGTGTGAAGGAACGGAAGGGGCACCAATTTAGGGGGGTTGCATGGAGTGAAGCAAGCTAACTCTCCCCGCAACTTCTTACCTGGCAGCCGCATACAGGATGGCGAGGTCATCCGCACTCACTGTCAGCACTGCAACCCCATCACCGCCAAACACCTGCGTCACTCAACAAAGCAGCCTTGTCCTGCAAGGGCTTTGCCGCAGAGGGTCCATGCCTCAGTTGAATAGGCATGGATGCATACACGTAGCAAAGCATACTGGATTAAGTCAGGCAGCGTCTCCTGCGCACCTGCATCACTCAACACCATGACCTTGTCCTGCGAGGGCTTTGCCACAGAGGGTCCGTGCCTCGGTTCTTATAGGCATGGATGCATGGACGTAGTGAAACATGCTACATGTAGTCGGGCAGCGTCTCCTGTGCATCTGCGTCACTCAACACTGCAACCTGGTCCTGCATAATGAGTACTGTACGCACTCAGAGGTAGTAAAAGACGTGCCCTACAGATAAGGGGTAGCCAATGATGCACTTATCCTTATATGTTCTATAAGTAGATATGTTCCCTTAACCAATCCCTCCCCTCGATAGGTTTTGTGTTTTGCCATGTAGTATGATGTCATAGATGATGTATATTGGGGTATAAGACCTTTGCATAATCAAGGTTAGTTGTGCGTGTGCATGCATTAGTCCGATATGTGTAATGTCTCTCTAATTTATGAACTGAGAATAAAGTAGTAATTTTCCGATATTCTTGGAGTCTGTCCGGTTATTTGGTCTGTGATCAGGGACGTCATTTCACCAAAATGCCAGGGGTAGCGGAAGTGACATCACATGACCCTTCACCCCTGATCCCACCCTCAAGTGACATCACGTGAAGTGATGGTACACAATGCTTCACCCGTTGACAAAACAGGAAGCTGCATTACATATCACTGTTCCTCAGTACACTAAGAAAAATATGATTACAATATAACTGTATTACAATGTATGTTTCATACAAGAATAGATCACCATATGTAGTGTTAATATGGTGATCTATTATGGTGGTGTATAGAGGCCCATATTACCAAATTACTGTGCATGTAAGCAGAGATACACCACAACAACTTAGACTATTGAACGTCACTCGGAGAAAACTGTAAACAGACAGAGCATCTCCAAGAGGCCTAGTCCCAAAGTACTGGCATCCAATGCCTGTCAAGTGTCTTGCTACATACTGGAACCAGCAACTGACCCACACAAGTCCAACCAGCAAATAACAATGGTCTGGAGGATTGCCCAGAGCTGTGCCAGTGGTTATGAATGATTAGAAACTTTCCAGCCATCACTGTTCTGTTTTGGCTATTTGGTTAGTAACTCCCAGTTTCTTTTTGTCAGATAGGAGATAGAGGGGAAGGATGTGTTGCAGGTCACAGGAATTGCAGTTTTTTTTTAAACTTTAAAATGTAAACAGCAGCAGCAGCTCTATGATATCAGCCCTAGCAAAGGCTGCTTTTATTATTTGCTTGGGTCCTTTATGACTTGCTTAGTGCCAGCCTCTTCCACCTTCCAAGCACTGGGACAGGAACTGAACCCATGTTGCACTCCATCCTCTTGTTCCGAAAGCAAGTGTGATGCCCATGAGTTATACTCCCAAATATATTTATTTTGCTTGAGGAAGCAACAGATGCTTTATTTCAAAGGCGGAGGGCAACTTCATGTAAATTAATTATCTTACCTTGCATCTAGCTACAGTCTGCCTGTGTTTCAGATCTGGGTAGGACACACAGTGCCCAGGCAGGATTGGTGGAAGAAGCCACTGCAGCACACCCCTCTCATCACAGGCCCAGTGGTCACTGGATGTGCAAAGCAGACAATGAGAAACACTGATGAGATTTGCGTTCATGCTGTGCTGTCACTACGTACTGCAGGATGCTCTTACACATTACCAGCTAGCTAGACCTAGCCGCCATAGCATTCCTGGTGCTACAGTACTGGGTATGAGCTGCACAGACAGCCCCGCCTCTAAACTCAACCATTCAGGAATTCTTCACTAATGGACTGCCAACCTGTTAGTGATGGCGGCTTCATGGTTTTTCGTGCATCCCTGCTATTTCTCCAGCTAAGGAGACCGAGATTCCAGGTTAAAAAAGCGGTGGCATATTTTGCTGCATTTACAACTGCCTTTTGCCTCACAGATATCTGATCTTGGCACTGCCTCTTTGTGTCCAGTGGCCCATGGGTAGCAATGACAGGTCTAGGGGAAGCAGAGGGGGGCCAGGGGTAGCAACTGCTACCCCTGGCTGCCCCCAAATGATGTCCCTGTCTGTGATCTTTATTTGTAATTCCATCTAGCACAAGAGACGCTTCGAGATGCTTGATAAAATTTTGGTAGCAGTGTGGATGGTTACAATCTAATGGACCTAGGCCCAGATCCAGACTTCTGGACAATCTACTCCCACCATTAGTTAGATGATCACAGAGATCCCTGCGGTTTAGCGGAGTGTGTAAAACATGTGTTAGAAAAGACGGTCGGCAGGTGCCCCTTTGACAAAATTCCTGTCCGGTCCCTGCAGGTGCACCATGGATGAAAGGTGAACTGGTCAATTCAGAGAGAGTCAATGTCGGGGGACTTCCATTGAGCCACGGACATAAGTAGAAGATCAATAGTATCAAATATATAAGGAGGGATTGTGTTGTAAATAATAAGTATAAAAAGAAACAGGATTTTCCTTTGGATGGATTGTAAAGAGAAGAAGTAGATACCTTGATGGTTTTCAGGGGACAGAATGGTACGCTTTAAAGTGAAGACAGATTTAAAGTAAATAGGGGTGGTAAGGATTCCTGAGGAAAGGCCCACAGAAAAGGGAGTATGAAACTTCAAATTGAAATAAAAGGCAGCACTGATATGATGCCAGCTTAAAATGTTCTGCTTTTAAAATGGCTTTGCACTGGTGCCATTTTTCATCCTTCAACATTACACAGTTTGGTTCCAAATAAGACACATTCATGCCCATCTATCTTCAGGCTATACAACAGCAAAGGAGGGCAGTCCTCCCTGAAAGGCATTATGTGTCAAGTAATATCTGGCAAATAGCAGAGAAATTCACTCCAGGCCGTACACCAGCATTTTACTTTTGCAACAATCTGACACAGTCCAAACTCTTCACAAAAAGCTCCCTCTCTCCTTTGCTTGATGTCAGTTTCAAAGAACCCTTGTGTTGAGCAGATTCCTGTGTATTATAAATTGACTAGGGCTATGGAAATGTTCAGAATAAAGATGCTAGGAAAAACCACATCTGTAAAGTGACATCCAAGAAAAATGAATCCACATGTAAAATAGTGTTTTTGCCAAGCAAGAAAACGCCCTTTGAAAGAGAAATGTTAAATTGAGGCCCTGTGCTTGCATAGATATGTGAATGGAGATGGGGGTTTGCTCTAAAATATATATGTGATATGTTTACCCAAAAAGACTTTTGTGAAAGAAAGTAAGAAAAAAACAGCAGAATAAAGGGGCCTGGCCAGGAAATTTAAAGGCACTAAACCTTCCTGGGACAGGAATCTCCCCCACAAACTATGAATGGGCCAAGGTGGAGAATCTAGCAACCTCATCAGACAGACGGCATTGCTGCTGCATGAGACAATGGACTGCCCTGGAACGAAGGTGTAAATTCCTGGTAACACCTCCCCTCAGCTTCAACTGAATAATATATAAGGTGAATCCATGGCAACCCTAGGCTAAGCTGACCAGAGCCTGACATGTGGTTGGGTGTGGGAAAGACTGCCCATATTTGGAAACAAAGCCAGCCCATTTGATTTCAGAGACTGTTCAGATCATGACATTTATTTCAATAATAAAAAGAAACATTAAGGTGAAATTATGACCGTTTTAAATGTCATTTTGCAACATTAAAATAAGACATTGTAGGTTTTTCTAGCATGTTGGGGACACAAACGCCAGGAAAATGTCATTTCGGGGGAAAGAGTACATGGTACAGTTTTGTAATTTAATGAAAATATGCCCAGTGATAATATGTATACATATAGACAATTGTAGAATTTTAGGTGAAATGTTTTCCAGGGAAATTACAAAAGATTGCAAGCATGACTAAACATCATTGCACCATCTTGGAAGTTGGATCAGCATGTTTATTGTATAATATGGAGTCTGCCTATCTAACTTTCCTAATGATAACATGTGTGAATATACGTGTTTTGTGTCATAATTGATTTTGGCAAAAAGTACGTTTTGGCAAAAAGTAACTTTGGTGAAACGAAAGTACATCATAAAACACCCAACCCTAAGTCCCCTCCTTCAGTCCAATCTGCTTACAGGGAGGAGGTGACATTACAGCCTGACCTATCTGATTTAGAGGTATGTCCAGCTTAGTTAAACCCACATAGTAAAAATACTCTGTCATCCGGCGTATAAAGGTGGAGACATTCAAAGCTCAGGACACACAGATTACAGAAAGACAGACCGACATTCAAGAAAATCCAGCATTCATAAATCAACATCCAGAGATCCAGATATTCCAGATTATCTCAAAATGGCTATATTAAGGCGCAGTTAGTTTTATTGTATGTTATATAGGTGTTTCTATATATAACAGTGTAACAAATGTAATTTGTTTTTGATAAAGAATTTGAAAGGTTGATTAAATCAGCCAACCAAATAAAAAAATAAAAAAAAATATTCCACATTCACCCTGCAAGATTCCAAAAACCAGGCCAGAGCTAGATGACCCTATCCAGGCAGAACCACTGATCCAGAATTAAAACCCTACTAAAATCCCAATAATTCAGGGAGAAAGGGGGAAAGGCTGTGGTACCCTTTTTGGGATTATCCTGTGACCAGACCGGTTTTGCCCCACTAGCTGCTTTGCCCAGCTGATGCACCTCGCTGTCCCCAGTGACCAGACTAAGGCCCAGCTGTTCCCTTCTAGGAGAGCCCTCCATCCCCAGTGACCAGATCTTGCCTCGCTGTCCAGAAACCCGGTTCGCTGTCCAAACGACCCCATTCAAGTGCTTGTTGCAAGTATTACCTTCCCCAGTACCCAATAAACTGCCTCCCTTGCTTTGTTAACTTGTATTATGTCCAATCCCATAGATATCCTAGTAAATCCTTAAATAGTCAGAATCCTCTGTGTATCCTGTTCCTAGAAAATCCGTAGTAATCTCCATGTGTTAGCGCCATCCTTTCGAAATCATTTCAGTCCGTTGTATAATTCCTTAATACTATTTTGAATAATTTAATGAATTCCCATATAGAGCTGAACGCGGCGTGGATAGGTTGACCTTGCAAGTAACCTCCTCCTGGACCGTGTCTTTCTTTAACAATCTAGCCATTAAAAATATAGTCTCAGTAAAACTTGTTATTTTCCTTTTAAAACCGATTTTACCCTGCAACTGCTTTCATTTTAAAAAGCAGATTTTTCCTTTCCCTTTAAGAATCCCATACTGTCACGCATCCAGAGTTACCCTTTTACTTTCATATTATACCTGTGATGTGCCTTTGTACATTAGCTTTAAAACCGCATTCTGATTTTGTCCGTTTAGCTCATTTTCCAAGCCGTTTTGCTATTTTTAACCTATGAAACTAAGCAATTTAAACTTTACCACGTGCGATTTTGCTACACTGTGTTTATCCTTCCACTGTCGATTTTCTGAACTGTTTGCCCGTTGTTAGTACATTGCCTTGTAGTTTGCGAGTTTTCTTACTTCTTTGATAGAGCCATACTCATTTTGCCTTATTCATTCAACCGCACATGTAAAATAACTCTTTAGTAATTCTGAGTTCTATTTTGCTCAATTTCAAGTGTTTGTAATCTGATTTTGCCTCCCATTCATGGGGTGGAAGGTCGGATTTTCATTCTGTTTGTTGCCTAGTAAACCTGACTCCTCGCTACTCCTCTCTACCCACACAAAATTGGGTTCACAGGGGTTTGAGGTAGTATTGCAGGGGGAAATACTAACTGTGCTGCTAGCTGAAAATAATACCCGAAAAGTAATCTTGCTTTTAACATAAAATGTACAATTGAATAAAAGGTCAAATTAAGTGTGTTCTATCATTTTACGGTGTAATTATCACTACACTGGTGATTGCTGCCCTGTAGTGAATGTGTTTGATTTTTATTCCAAATTAAAATAAATAAATATTTCATTATCACACACCGGCCTGGTTCATGGTCCATTGTGACACAGGGTGTACGTTAAGTGGGGGTGTGTGACGCGTTGGCTGCCTTCTCAAAGCTGAATCCAAATTCATACATATAAAAGTGTTTTAATTGTGCGCTGCATCCTTGGCCAGCATAAAGAGTCCTGGTCTGGAGTGTGCCGCCTCTTTAAAACCCTTAACAATTTGGTAGAATAGTAAAGGAAGGCGTATGCAGTAAAATTGAAAAAGTACACGTGTGGTTATGAAAATGTCAATATAAATCTTGTGTTTAGACTAATAGATATAAAAACGATGGTTAAAATGTAAGGTGATTGGTAGATTTTTTAACCAAGAGATTGACGTCAATCAGGAGGGTACAAATCAAAGGAAATTAATATATAAACAAATTAGAGACTCTTAAAATACTAATAAGAAAACAACGAAATAATAAAAATGTATAAAATTGTAAACGAAGGAGCAAACAGAATATCATTGCATAGATTTTTAAATAAAAAAGTAAGCCATTTAAATATTTATTTTTGGGATTTTAAACAGTGATTGATGGTGCCTGCGCCAATTGATCAATGACGTATATTTGATCAAATAAAGACTGGATAAAACATCGGGTAAGTATCGGCAGACGAGATCGACCCGTCATTTTAGGAGACACTCCTCTTTTACATCTGTGTAGGACACTGCTGAGATACACAGCGAAGATAAGGAAATATCATTCGGAATTGGTTGGAAGCACAGTGAATAAGACACTCATCATGGCCTCCGGAGGTTTTGTTGTCAAAAACCATATTGCGGCACATGACAACTAATTTGCACACCGCATATAAGGGAAAATACTTACAGAAAACGCAGGCAATTTTAGAATAATGGAAGATGTACCAGAGTGAGAAAGAAGATTCAGCCGAGAGGGAGCGGATGCTTAATCAGCATTAGGGCGGAGGATGTAACACCTTTGACTCACCTTTCCCCTCCTGAATATAAGAGCACAGATACAGAGGAGAATGAAAAGGAATTAAGGAATTAAAGGAATTAATTTAAAGGAATTAAAAGCAGCAGTGGAGTATGTTAATTCAACGTATGCACCCCCAGTTTATTGCAGCAAGGATAAGGCGGAAGAGAGCAAAAGCAGAGAACACGAAGATATATCGACACGCGATGAAAGTAAACAGCGTGATGAGAGAAAGGATAGACAGGTAGAGATAGAGGAAGAAACAAGGAAGCAGAAAGACGTAAAGAGAATAGCATTAGTACAGAATGAATTTATGGGAGGATACATATTACTTAAACTAGATAATAAGGGCATTGATGGGGTTCGAGAAAGAGAAGAGCGGGAAAAGAACGAGAAGGAAGAGTAAAGAGCATACAAAGAAGAAAGGGATAAAGAGTCCAAGTGACGGGAAGAACAAAAAAGATATGAGGCATGAAAACAAAAGTAGAGATTATAAGAGAAGAAAGGAGCAGAAATAGAAGTCCAAAGAATTAAAGTACATAGGTTGCAAAGAAGGCGAGAGGAAGATGAATTGAGGCAGATGAGGAGCAGATAAGAAGAAATGAACAGGAGTAAGGGATTAAAAGATGAGGAGATAGAATATACCATAGGAGCATAGTGCCAATTGATGCACAAGAACGATTGGAGTAAGAGAGACGGTCACAACAGCCCCCTAGGGAGCTGCAAGGAATGTCAAGATCCGCATGAGCTGATGGGCAGGACACCGAAGACATAGCGCAAAGACGTGGAAAATCTGTACAGGCAAATAAAGGATACATACAGGCATAAAACCCTAGAGAATGTAGAGGGATCCCCATTAATGGGAGCTGAAGGTAGGTTAGATGACAACAATGTCAGATGAAGAAAGGGAGGAGAATGAGAGGGCCTGAAGATAGGGCACATGTGGATTTTCAAAAGAATTGAGAGTAGACAATGGGGTAAAATGGTCAGATTTAGAAGTGCCCAAAGAGAGAACACCAGATCAACATTATATGTCGATTGACCACAAGAATGATCGCGCAGTACAGTGGATGTATCATTGCCTTATGTAAGTTAGTTAAGGGCATTACCAGTGTAAAGACTGGAGGGGCTGTCTGTACTCCTGCCCTCTATATGACAGAGTAGAAGCGCAGAGCACCCCAGCCAAGATTCTCTATGCGGTAGCAATGAACGATCAATCAAGGCTTAAGCTCTCAGGAGGTGATGCAGGCTGGTTCTTAAGTACAGTGTAGTTCCCAAGCCCCCCACAAAGAAATGTCCACACATTAAGTTAGGTTATAACAGTTCTTTATATAAATAAGGTCCAATATATATATACAATTTATAATACATTTGGTGCTTTGGCAAATCTTATAATGGCAAATATGTACAATATCTATATGGTACCACAGTTAATTCTTGACTGCTATAAAATGCACCAACTGCTGACAGTTTCAATGGCATACAAATCCAAAAGTAATGTGAATCAACATAACACATAGGAAGGAAGACAAGTTAGGTTAAAAAATAGCAGAATACTTTGTCCCACTACCATGACACAGTTTTGTGTGAGGATCCCCCACCTGGTCAACCTGTAAATAAAGTGCATCAACAAGCCCAGTCCATATATGTTTAAGCAGTCTTGTTTCCTGGTTAAAAATGTTCCACTACCATAATGTAACTGGTTTAGCAGAGTTTCGTTGATGACTCGCAGGATTCACTGTCAGCGAGATGCCGTGAAGAGATGCCGTGAAGAAAAGGTGAACACCCTCATCTGCACAGCAGCTTCGGTCTTTGCGGCGCTCGTCGATGATTGATCGTGGACGTCCTGCATAGACGAGGTGTGCGGTGCACCTCAATGACAAGAGTTTGTTGTCATTAAGTCATCTTTGCGGTGAGCATAGGCCCAGCAGCAGGTGTTGGCATTGGCGTCAACGGTCGTGACTCGACCACGGCTCGCGCTTCACTCGTCTGCGTCTTTGTGGCCTTCAGGTGGCGGCAAACCCACCAGCGGATTCTCCTCAGTCGTCAGTGACCTGGACTTTCTCTTGTGGGAAAAAGCAGTCGACCATGATGGCAAGGGAGTCCTTGGCTTCTATGTTCTTAGGCAATGGTGGAGCGTTGCGGCTCCGGTCCATGAGGTTACAAAGATCCTCCGAACATCGGTCGACGGTGATAGTCGTCAATGGCCTCGATGTCCTGGTGCTTTACTTCAGTGTTTCTCGGCAGACCCCATCTCCGGTTGACAGCAGTTTGGGACTTACTTCCAGGGCGTCTTGATGAAGATCAGCTTCTGCCTGATGTTCCCTCGTAGCTCGACAGACACGGCAGCTTTCGGATTCCATCAACAGTAAGCAAAATCAAACCACCTTATTCAGCTGAGCTTCAAGGATAAGCAGCTTCAAGTGTCAACTTCAGCTTCTGAACAATTCTGGTCACACACAGAGATACCAGACACCTATAACATGAAGTGCATATTGGTCACACACTCCATTCACCCAGGTCCCACCCCATGGGTGTACCCACAACATACAGTCATTGGGAAGGCTCCAGCCAGTCTGTCCTGGACTTCCCCATAATTTCATATTTGGTTCTTCCACCCAACAGCCCGTCAAGGAAAGGGACATAGTCAGGGCTTCCCAGGACTTTAAGAAAACAAGGTAACAGGTAATAGAAACCAACAGGCCACAGGGGCCATCTTGCCTCCTATCAGGAATCCCCCGATTCCTTTGGCAGAGACTAGGTATCCCAAAATGGAGGACACTCCGAGCACCTGTCTAATTCAGCATGGAGCTGCCACCAGCCCATACCCTGCTCTGTGGGCCACACACAGGTGCCCAAAAACATTCACTAGGGGTACAGGGTTGTACCCCCACCCACGGGTGCCTTAAGGGTATCCCAAGGGTCTGTTCACCACAACCAAAAAGAGGAAGAGCTGCACTGCCAGGAGTCCCACATGGACTCCTGTGCAGAAAACTACACAGAACAGACATAAGGGAGTACAGGACATTGCATGTGAAGGGCAATTCTATCCCGTACCGAAAGCCAGTGGGCGTCCTGTCTGAAACTAGTGATGTGAGTGGATCTCTGGATGCTTAATGCTGCTCTTCAGGCATTATTTTGAAGGACCTGGAGTTTGTTGAGGTTCCTTTCGGAGGTGCCTAAGTAGAGGGTGTTACAGTAGTTAATCTTGGATAACACTAGTGCCCTGGCTAAGGTAGTGCAGCTACTAGGCGAAAGGAATTACTTGCAAGCGCTATTAGTTTGTTAGTGTAGGCCGTAGAGGAGGCAGTGGCGTTCACTTGCTTCTTGAGGGAGGGGGTGGAGTCTAGGTATACCCCCAAGGTTTTGATTTCTTTGGCCACTTTGATTGGGTTTCCATCTATGTAGATGGACGCATTGCAGGGGTCTAATTTGTTGAGGCGGGTTTTGGAGCCGACGATCAAGAGCTAAATATTTTCGGCGTTGAGTCAGAGGCTGTGGTCTGCCATCCACGCCTGGATTTCCAAGTAAATCTCGTTAATCCTTTTACAATCATCTTCATAGCACCCTGTGAGTGTAATGAGAACCTGAGTGTCATTGGTGTAGTTTGTTTATGTGATACCCAGGTTGTCAAGATGGTAAAAAAGGATCTGTTGTAGAGTGTTGGCGATACGCACAAGCCTTGCGGTACACCGCAGTGGATGGGAATTGGGTCCACTGAGGCAGAAGGAGCGAATACCCTAGTGGTGCGATTGGACAGAAATGATTGTATCCAGGTAGAGGGGTTGCTGGAGAAGGCAGCTGATGTGGACAAGTGATCAGTGAGGATCTGATGGTCGACAAGATAGAATGCTGCCGATAAGTCTAAAAGCAGGAGCATGGAAAGCTTACCTTTGTCCATAGCCTCATCCATTTGAATTTAAAGGTCCAGGGGGGCTGTTTCCATTGACATGTCTTGGCCTGAAGCCCGATTGTCTAAGGCCCAGTAATCCTCCAGGTGTTTCTGGATTTGAAGGTAGGCCACTCTGTCTAGAATCTTTAGGATGTAGCGAACGGTGGTGATGGGTCCATAGTTAGTGGGAATGTTGGGATCTAGGTTTAGTTTTTTGAAGAGGGGCATGACCCAGGCCTTCCTAAGGTTGTTGGGTACTGTGCTGGTCTCGAAGGAGGAGTTGATTAATGCCGAGATGAATGGGGCCAAATCCTTGGCGCCTTCCTGAACGATTGCAGCTAGGCAAAGATCTCCTTGGCATCTGGATGGTTTGAGGCTTTTAATGATCTTTTCCACTTCATTAGCCGAGACCGGTGAGAAGGAGAAGGGTGGGCAATCGGGAGGTGTTAGTAAGCAGAGGGGAGGTGGGGTTGGCGTTCTTGGCCAAGCTGTTCTTTTTTTGCTCAATTTTAGATTGGAGCATAGCAATTTTGTCTGCAAGTGCTTTCTGTATATTAGCGCACAAAACTGCGTTTTTTACACAGGTTTCCGATGGTGGTGCTGGAGACTCAAGTTCCCTAAGAATACTGAAGAGCACTTTAGTCTTGGATTTGGCATTGAGAATACGGTTGTCATAAGTTTCCTTTTTTGCGTTGAGGATAGCAGATTTGTAGGATGTGGCGGCTGAGGTGAATAGCGCCTTGTTAGTGTGGTTAGGTGATTTTCTCCAGATGGATTCTGCCGCTCTTTTGGCGTTCGAGGATTTTTAGTTCAAGCGTAAACCATTTGTTAAGGCGGGCTATTGGTTTGGCCTTGGTTAGTTTGATGGGGGCGATGCTGTTCACAGCTGCCTCCAGTGTGTTAATGTATAGGTCAACTAGCTTGTTTGAGTCCAGGTCCTTGAAGTTGGCTGGATATAGAACGTTCTGGATCAGAGGACGTAGGCTTTGGAGCGCTAAGTTTCGGTTGTTTCTGCCAAGCACTTGCGGGGCAATGTGGGGAGTTGGAGTGGTAGGTACATTCCCTTGGATGGTGAAGAAAATGAAGTGATGGTCAGACGATGCGGCGGGGGCATTTCGAAGGATGATGGTAGAGCAGCTGAGGTCTGCCAACCAATCCAGTGTTCTTCCTTTATTGTGCTTTGGGATCGTGACGCTGTGGTTAAAGCCGAGCTGGGAAATAGTGTTTTCCAGGGATGAGGCATTGGGGTGGTTAGGATCAGAGAGACCTAAGTTAAAGTCACCAAGAAGGATTATTTGTGATCCTAGTTTATTGTTATTAGACAGTAGATCAGTAATATCCTCCTCGAAGGAGGAGATATGACCTGGGGGCAGTAGATTAGGTGCAAGAGGATAGTTTGGGTTGCTGATAGGGGTATCTTGACAGATAGTAGCTCCGCTGATGTGGGGTTGGCAGCGGGGGGGCTCTGAGGCCTAGGGACGTTTTAGCAATGAATTCTACTCTGCCTCCTTTGCTGTCCTCTCTATCTTTCCTTATTATTGAGTAGCCATCTGAGATGGCTAGTTATAATTCTGGGCCTGCTGCCTGATGCAACCAAGTCTCGGTTATTGCCAGGAAGTGCAGGTCATTGCTAGAAATTAAGTCAGCAATGTCTAATCCATTGGAGACCGGAGATTGGGCATTAATGAGTGTGCCTCTAATGATGGGTTGTTTAGCTGGGCTAGGTGTTTCAGGTGCTTTAAGTGTGGTGGGAAGGCGGGGAGTTGGGCTGGTGAGTGTAGACTTAGGTAGGCAGGGTTGGTGGACTCTCCTGTGAGGAGTCCTACGTTGAGGGATCCAAGAGCAAAGTCTTAGGTTCCTTGCCTTCACTGGGCAGGGAGTCCATGGTGTGGGTGGAGATGTAAGGAGATGGATCCATTCAGCAGGGCTGAGGGTGGAATTGGGTAGGGAGTCTATTTGCGATCTGAATATGGTTGCAATGGAGGAATAACACCTGCTGGTAAGAATGCGTTGAGAGGCAGGAGCACAGTTGCCATAGTTAGGGTGATACAGCTAGTTCACTTATAATGCCGTAGGCTAGTTTGCTTTGAGATCAGACAGATGACAGATGATCTTGGCGCTAGGGCAAGCATAATGCAATTTTCAATAGTGGGGCACTAAGGCAGACATCATGCAATTTTTAACAATGGGGCACTAAGGCAGGCAAAATGCAGCCTGCAACAATGGGGCATTAAGGCAGGCAAAATGCAGCTTTCAACAATGGGGCACTAAGGCAGGCAAAATGCAGCTTTCAACAATGGGGCATTTAAGGCAGGCAAGATGCAGCTTGCAACAATGGGGCATTAAAGGCAGCCAGAGTTAAATTTTCAGGCATTAGGACTCTGAGTTTACGTGGTTCGGTCGGGCTGGGCAAGTTCAGCATATCATAATGGGTTAGAATACTATGGACATTGACCTACTAGTAGTTGTTGAATGCACTGTAGAGAGTGAGCATGGTGAGTCTTGAAGGGGTGGGAGGAGTCTCTGGAGGGATGATACAAAGGTGTCCAGCAGCTGAGTATGCGAAAGCGAGTTAGTCCTTGATGTGGGTACAAAGGGAATGGGCTTCTGGCACCCCGTGGCGAACAGGGGCAAACAGGGCTTTTTCTTGGCCTTTGCCGCAGGTCGACAATTTCGCCTGCTGGCAGTGCAGTCTGGAATTTGAGGGCCTCAGTAGCCTAGCAACGGGCCAACACAGTCTCAACATTTTGTTTTCTTTCTCTTTTTAGGCAAGCTCCTGTTTAAGGAACATAGAGCTCTGCCTGGTGCTGCCTGGATAGTGGGCAGCATCTGTGGCAAGCAGGGGAAGAGGGATCCCGGGTGCCCTCTGTAAAGACGCCGGTGTGGGGTGTCTGCACTTCCGCTCTCTATATGGTAGAGGAGAGGCACAGAGAACCCCTGCCAAGATTCTCTATTCGGTAGCTATGGTCGAGCAATCAAGGCCTAGCTTCTGAGGAGGTGATGCAAGCTGGTTCTTAAGTACAGTGTAGTCTCCAAGCACCCACAAAGGAATGTCCACACACTGTATCGGTTACAACACAGTCTTTATATAATTAATGTTCAAAGGTATATACAATATCACGATAACTCACTTTGTACTCGGAAAATCAGCAGTGGTAAATATATACAGTTTCTAAAGTGGTACCACTAACATTATTAGATCTCATTAAAGTGCATACGGTCAGAACAACACACAGATCAGAATAAAGGGGAAACCAACAGTAGAGAGAGGAAGGAAAGTAAGGTGGTTGAACAATTGGCAGAACACTGGCCCCTACCAATAGACACAGTTCTGTGTGGAGATCCCCCCACCTGGGCAACCTGTAGAAGAAAGATACAAGCCCAGTCCATATATTGTTTCCACTAGACTTTCCAATAGTTCTGCAACCCCAAAGTACCTTGGCGTTGTAGCGTTCTGCGTCGGGGAATTGACGGCCCTTCTAGAGTGTTCTCCCTTTCAGGCAGGAGTCACAGGTCATCGAACGTCCGACGGAGAACAGGTTGAGCTACGATGGTGAAGTGGCCGCGTCATTCCTAGCGGTGCTCATTGACGTGGAAGCGTAAATGTCCTGCAAGGAAGAGGCGTGCGGGGCACCTCAGTGTCGATAGTTCTGGACCGCATAGAGTTTAAAGAACTGAGGCCCAGCAAAGGCGTTGAGTCGTCGGCGTCTCTGTGGTCTTTGGGTGGTGGGAAACCCACCGCTGGATGCTCCATGGCGCGTAGACGGTCAGGCCTTCTCCAGCAGGATACAGCAGCAACGATGCAGACGAGAGCATCCTTGGATCAATGAAGTTCTTAGGCAACGGGAGCACGGCGGATCCAGTCGGCGACGGCGGTCGTCGACAGTGGTGGACAGTAGTCCGTGGCTTCTCCTTGGAGTTCCGCAGCAATCCCTGTATCGGCTCAGCAGCCTGTCGAAGGTCTGTCCACCAGGGAGTTTAGGCAAAGATCAGCTGGTGCACGATGGTCCATCGTAGCTCGGGAAGAGGGCGCCTTACCAGGTCCTCTCTGGGTCAGTCCTTGGAGACACAGCAGCTTTCAGATGGTGAAGGAGAGCAACAGCAATTTTTCTCTTCCAGCAGGGCTTCAAGGTCAAGCGTCAATTTCACTCCAGTTACTCTTCGTAGTTTGGACTTCAGCTCTGAACACTTCTGAACACGATTCCTAGCAGTGAGAGGTCCCCAGATATACTGTTGATCTCCCATTCATTCCGCTGGGTCACACTCAAGCATCCAATCACTGCAAAGGGTGTTCATGTAGGCAGGCAACCAATCAGGCACACAGTGCATTCAGACCATTCACTTCTCTCCAGACACTCACAACAGCTTATGTGTATTGGGACAAATACCGAGCCATTCAACACATCATACTGCATTCAGACCGGTTTCTGGCAGGGCTGTCTCAGTCATTGTGTCAACCACCAGATACTAGTCACCCACAACATAGAATGTGTATTTGTCACACACTCCATTCACCCAGGTCCCACCCACAGGCGTACCCACAACATACAGTCGGTGGGAAGGCTCCAGCCAGTCTGGTCAGCACTTCCCCACACTACCATATATGGAACTTCCACTCAACAGCCAGTCAGGGGGAAGGGACAGAGGCAGGGCTTCCTGGGACTTTGGGAAGATCAAGGTAACAGACGATGGAAGGCAAGAGGCCATGGGGGCCATTTTGTCTCGATCAGGAATCTACCGATTCCAATGACAGGTCCTGGGCATCCCAAAATGGAGGACCCTCAGGACACCAGTCCTTTCAGCATGGAGCTGCCACCAGCCCGTTCCCTGCTCTGTGGGCCACCCACAGGTGCCCAAAAACATACACTAGGGGCACAGGGTGCACCCCTACCCATGGGTGCCATAAGGGTATCCTATGGGTCTGTTCACCAAACCAAGAGAGAGAGCTGCACCGCCAGGAGACCCACACCAATGTCTGCACGGAAAACACAACAGAACATGATAAAAATCAGTAAAGGGCAAGGATATGGAGGCCTTGTCCCTCTGATGCATTTCCAGCATCGCACCCTCATGGCTTCAAAGGCAGAAAGGGCATCAGGGTTGCAGCAGGCCTCGGCAGTCACAGGGAGTGAAGCGCTTCTGATGCGGTGGGTGTGTTGGTGTCGGGGTGGTGTGGGCGCCTGCCCTGCTCATCTCGACAAGCTTTTAAAGGCTTAGGGTCTGTTTGGACCTTGAAGGTAAATGTAGCTAAGGTCTAATAAGCATAAGGCTCCAAACAATGCTAAAACTTTCCTTTTCAACAGTAGCCCACCCAAGTTATCTACCTTTGAGTTGCCTACTGATGAATATGGTGAGATGTTCTCTCCCTTTGTCATCTAACTGGGACAAGACAGCTCTAATAACAATTTCACAGGCATCAGTTTGAACAATAAAGGGTTTGCTGTAATCAGGCGCACACAACACAGGTGCCCTACACAGACTTTCCTTCAAGCCAACAAAGGCTTTCCGACAGTCTCCAGTCCAATTAACCTTCCTCGGTTGCTTGGGTGATGTCAGAGCTGTCAGAGGGGCAGCTATGGTTCCATAGTCCACCATGGAGTTCCAGTAATACCCAGTGAGGCCCAAAAAAGCTCTCACCTGGGTTTGAGTAGTGGGTGTCTCCCAGTCATGTACATCCTATACTTTACTGAGGAGAGGTTAGATTCAACCCCCTCCAACCTCATGACCAAGGTAAGTGACTTTCCCCTGAACTATCTGGCACTTGGTGGCCTTGATAGTGAGGTTGGCCCTTCGCAAGGCCTGCAAAACCCTATCCAAATGAGTCAAATGCTCTGTCAAGGTAGAACTGTAGACAGCAATGTCGTCAAGGTAGGCCACACAAAAGGCCTCCAGCCCACTGAGCGCATGGTTGACTAATCTTTGGAAGGTGGCAGGTGCGTTCTTCAACCCGAAAGGCATGACTCTATTGTCCAATTAATTGAAATACAAGGATGAGCTTCCCAAGAAGAGCAGGATTTATGGAAAAAGCGTGGGGTGTTCGTTAAAACCCACTGAGTCAATTTGGAGACAGGACAGCACTGGACACTCAGTTATGCCTCTAGTATTATTAAGAGTAGCGCTGGAGCAGATTCACTACCCAGCACACACGACTCGAGAGAGAGTCTTGCTGCTAAAATTGCAGAAGAGTGGTTTTCCCCAAATCTGCTAAAGCATGTGGCACAGTTCATTGTAAATTGCATTGTGTGTCAGAAATGTACTGCAGGACGCACTTTGCAAACAGGGACAGGAGCAATTCTTAGATCCAGTGGCCCCTTACAGCATCTACATATAAACTATGCGGATATCCTACAGACATGCAACGGCTACAGATATATTGTGGTCATGGTTTGTCAGTTTTCTAGGTGGATCAATGCAGATCCATTCACGCACCCTGATGCCACGTGTGCAGCCAAGTTCCTTGTGCGCGAGGTGTTCCCAAGATGGGGTGTGTGTGAGGTTCTGTAGTCTGACACTGGACCGCATTTTGTGAATTAGCTATTTGAACAAGTAGTTATTTTGTTAGGTATTAGACACAAGTTTCCTTCAGCTTATCACCCACACATCAATGGTGTCTGTGAGAGATTAAACTGACTCTTAAAAGAGAGAATAGCCAAGTTGAAAATGACTGTGAAGAAGTGATGTCTACATTGCCTACCCCTAGCCTTGTATGCATTAAGAAATCAGCCCAGCTCAGATCACCAGCTAACTCCTCATGAGTTGGTGACTGGACACTGAATGAGAACTCCCCTTGCTCCTTCAACTAGAGTAAGAACTGATGCCCAGAGTATAGCGAAGGCATAAGGAGACAAGATGCATGATTACCTAAGAACAATGACTGCAAGTGTTTCTTTCATGTCTCAACAGATCAAAACGAGAGGGGAGGGGTCAAAAAGAAGAAAGACAATCAACCTATTGAAAAAGGGGAGTTGCTGAAACCTCCTATTCGGTATCCAGGAAACCAGGTGCTAGTATGCAAATTTGTGCGCACCTTGAAGCTTCCTTGTTTTGAAGGACACATAAGGTGGAGGAAGTTAGTCCCACTGCAGCAAAATTGAAAGGAAAACGAGCCTGGCTGCACCTGCATGATATTAAACCATATACATGTGAACCCCTCCTGCAACGGTCCACAGTGAAGCAAGAGAAGAAGTTCTGCATGTGCTGACCCATTCAAGAGAAGCAAGAGAAGAAGTTATGTGCATGCAGACTCATTCAATGGTTATAAATAAGAATAAGGAGAACAAAGTGCACACAAGGACCCTAGACTAAGGACCAGCATTTCTCAAATTTCATAAAGAAAAAAAATAGACTTGCATTTACCTTGGAACTTTTAGACAGGATAAAAGAGACAATGAGAGAATAATTCTGAGTTTGAAGAAGAAAAGAAGAATATTGTCCATCGTGCATGTAGTAACAATACAAACACTTTTGTATGCTGTTTTTAACTACATATTATAGTCTTATCCAGCCCTGATACGAAGAAGAGTAACCATTATTACATTTTTCGGAGATCCATCATCCCAAGAATAATTGCATTGTTTGGAGAGTGATTATCGCAATTATATTACAGTTTCTGATATGAAAGTGATTCAAAAAGGGGAGAACAATTGCATGTTAAAGTAAACACAAAATGGAGAGGCTTCAAAATTTCAGAGGTTCACTACCATCCGGAAAGTCGATAGGTTTTCATGGAGTATTGATCATATTATCATTTTGTATTATGATTTATGTTTTCGTCATCATTATGGCATTTAGACATGCTATACGAGGCAATACAGGGATGAATAATATAAATGAAACATTTATTATTGTTCCCAATGGAGGTACAGACAGCTTTTTTCATAATATATCTGGACACATGTTTAGATATAAAATGGATTTTGAGGCAGACAAAGAAGATATAAATGCATATCTTGATCATTTGATTTATTCAAAAAATAACTGCGCATGAAAGAGGTGGACAAAAGAACGTCAGACGAAAGCTGTTATGTTTGCTCCCTAATGCTGTATGCCATGAATGCAGCATGAACATTTATTGCAAGAGAAATGTCTACACATGGTGCAAAGTGCCTCAGTCATCTAGCAGCATGCACAACTAAAGGACAATTCAAAGGAAAATGGGCAATATTCTGATGGCGATCAAAAGTGGCATTTCCATATGAAGACACCTATGTGAAAACAAGAAGGATGGAAAATGGACTAGGGTGGACAAGTAAGAAGCTAATGTATCCATCTCAGACTGGAGAATGAATAAATCTTGTCCAGATGAAGAAGTTGAACTGTTCAGAAATGATTGAAAAACCAGGAGAGCCAAGATGTGGAGAAAGAGATCAGATAGTGGTGTATGGTTGTGTTTATGATGCTGGAAATGCATCGGAGGGACAGGGCCTCCGTATCCTTGTCCTTTACTGCTTTGTATCGTGTGTTATGTCATGTTTTCCACGCAGGAGTTCATGTGGGACTCCTGGCGGTGCAGCTCTCTCTCTTTTGGTTTGATGAACAGACCCATGGGATACCCTTATGGCATCCATGGGTAAGGGTGCAACCCTGCGCCCCTAGTGTATGTTTTTGGGCACCTGTGTGTGGCCCACAGAGCAGGATATGGGCTGGTGGCAGCTCCGTGCTGAAATGACCGGGGCCCTGAGCTTCCTCCATTTTGGAATGCCCAGGCCCTGTCATTGGAATCGGTAGATTCCGGATGGAGACAAAATGGCCCCCGTGGCCTCTTGCCTTCCATCACATGTTACCTTGATGTTCCCGATCCCCCTGACTGGCTGTTGGGTGGAAGTTCCGTATATGGTAATGTGGGGAAGTGCCGACCAGACTGGCTGGAGCCTTCTCAACGACCATATGTTGTGGGTACACCTGTGGGTGGGACCTGGGTGAATGGAGTGTGTGATGAATATACATTCTATGTTGTGGCTGTCTAGTCTATTGACACAATGGTTGAGACGGCCCTGCCAGAAACCGGTATGAATGCAGCTTGGAGTATTGAATGGCTCGGTACTTGTCCCTATACAGATAACTTGTTATGAGTGTCTGGAGAGAAGTGAATGGCCTGAATGCCCCGTGTGCCCGATTGGCTGCCTGCCTGCATGAATGACCGTAGTCGTGATTGGATGTTTGAGTATGACCCAGCGGAATGAATGGAAGATCAACAGTATATCTGGGACCCCTCACTGCTAGGAATCATGTTCAGAAGCTGAAGTCCACTACGACGAGTAACTGAAGCTTGATCCTGAAGCCCCGCTGGACGAGAAGAATTGCTGTTGCTCTTCTTCACAATCTGAAAGCTGCTGTGCTTCAAGAACTGACCCAGAGAGGACCTGGTAAGGCGCCCTCTTCTCGAGCTACGTGAGACCATCGTGCACAGCTGATCTTTGCCCAAGCTGCCTGGTAGACAGACCTTCGACCGACTGCCGACCCGATACGGGGACTGCTGCGGAACTCCAGGGAGAAGCGCCCGGACTGTTGTCCGCCACTGTCGCCGACCACCATCGCCGACTGGAGCCGCCGAGCTCCCGTTGCCTAAGAACTTCATTTATCCAAGGACGCTCTCATCCGCATCGTTGCTGCTGTATCCTGCTGGAGAAGGCCTGACCGTCGACGCGCCGAGGGTTTCCCGCCACCCAAAGACCGTAGAGACGCCGGACAACTCAACGCCCTTGCTCGGCCACAGTTCTTCAACTCTTTTCAGTCCAGAACTAACGACACCGAGGTGCCCCGCAGGCCTCTTCCTGGCAGGACGTTTACGCTTCCCCATCAACGAGCACCGCTAGGAACGACGCAGCCACTTCACTGTCGTAGCACGACCTGTTCTCCGTCGGACATTCGACGACCCGTAAATCCTGCCTGAAAGGGAGGACACTAAAGAAGGGCTGTCGATTTCCCCAACGAGGAACGCTACAACGCCAGGTACTTTGGGGCTGCAGAACTATTGGAAGGTTTAGGGTGAACAATATATGGACTGGGCTTGTATCTTTCTTCTACAGGTTGCCCAGGTGGGGGGGATCTCCACACAGAACTGTGTTTAACGATAGTTACCAGTATTCTGCCCATTGCTCAACCATCTTGCTTCACTTCCTCTCTCTACTGCTGGTTTCCTCTTTATTTTGATCTGTGCGTCATTCTGACCGTGTGCACTTTAAGGAGATCTAATAACATTAGTGGTACCACTTTAGAATTTTACATATTTGCCATTGTTGATTTTCAGAGTACAAAGTGAGTTACCGTAATCGTGTATATGACCGTGAATATTAATTATATAAAGACTGTGTTGTAACCGATACAGTGTGTGGACATTCCTTTGTGGGTGCTTGGGGACTACACTGTACTTAAGAACCAGATCCCATCCCCTCCTGAGAAGCTAGGCTTTGATTGCTCGTCCATTGCTACCGTAATAGAGAATCTTGGCTGGGGTCTCTGTGCCTCCCCTCTACTATATAGAGAGCGGAAGTGCAGCCCCCCCTCCGGTCTTTACAGTATTGTCAACAGAACTGGATCAGGAAAAGGACTATTGGCCTACCTTGCACATCTACTGAAGAGGAAATCAGCCGGCATAGTGCAGATAGTGAGTGACAAATGCCTAGGATCATGGGCCAAGTACTCAAAGTTACTCACATGGGTCAACAATGAAGCAGGACCTGTATCTATAATGCCACTAAGAAATGCAACATGCTTCAGGAATGATGGCCTGGTTGGAGAAAACAGAGGATGTGGACAGATAATCGAAGTACCTGGAATGAATGGAGGAATTGCAGTATTGATGGACCGATATTGGGCATGTGGACCCATAGCCTAAATGCAGTTGCCTACGAATTTGGTGAGGAATATGTTATATGATGCTGATACATGTTCTAGCATTGGTGATCCCCCAAAGTGGCCTCAATATCGATGAATTTCCAAAAATGGATGAGCACCTGAGGATGAAGAGGTCGCCTAACCTCCATTAGTAGAAGAGAGATAATTATTTTTCAGCAAAATCAATGGAGGCCTATAATAATATTCCAGATGAGCATAGACTGTTCAGCGAGACAGAAATGATACTGACATCTACATTTCTTCCTGGACTTCAGACTGCAGTGAATGCCAAATAGCAGCAGATTACAAGACGGGAACTGCTGCAGACAATCAATGCAACTGTAAAGACTGAAGGGGGACTCTGTACTTCTGCTCCCTATATGGTAGGGTAAAGGCACATAACCCCAGCAATGCTCTCAATTTGGTGAGCAGCAGGCTTAAGCTTTCAGGAGGTGATGCAGGCAGGTTCTTAAGTACAGTGTTTCACCAAAGCCCCACAAAGGAATGTCCACACAGTATGTTAGGTGATAGCACAGCTTCTTTATATAAAATAAGGTTTGCTACTTCTACCAACAGTATATACATACAAATGATAACAATTAGTACATGGAATCCTCATTTAGGGAATGGTAAATATATACACTCTAGGTGGTACCACACACTACTTAAATTTGGTAAGAACTGCACTAACTGCTGCCAGTTTTAAATGGCAGGTGAATTCTTCAATAAGGTATAACCAGCATAGAACAGGAAAGAAGGGCAGGTTAATTATGAACAGTGGCAGAATGCTTTCATTAGACTAGACAATGAACTCTGAATGAGGATCCAGACATGTGGGCACCCTGTAATCGAAACGTTAAGGAGTAACTTATGTTGTCTTTTACAGCCCAGTCCAATATTGTTCAATAACTTTGTTCTTTCTTTTAAAAGGTTGTACCATCCCAAAAGACCTGAGAGACCACAGGAGAACAGAATTCAAGATGAATCGGGGACCCTGGATGACTCCTGAGGCTATAAGATGCTCTTCCTTGTCACTGTACCTTTAGCGCCTTGGCAGGCAAAGTGGCAGAATGTCTATGCTTTACTCCATGATTCCCTCCGAGGATGGACCCCCTTTGGAATAAGGAGCCACTGGGATGCTGAGTCCAAGTATAAAAAGGAACTAAAGTCTTTTGGAATGGCAGCAGCTTGACTCTTCGCAGTGCTCTCATTTGGTCAATCTTTTCTCTGACTGTAGAAGTCATTCATTTCATTTTATTTTCATTTATGAGCTTATAGAGTACCAAAAGCCCGCAGGAATCCGGGCACTTAACACCAAACACATATGTAACAAATCAGAACCAAAGACACTCTAACCTCACTGACTGGATATCCAGGATCTGGAAATTCTATTTAAATATATGTACTTTAATATTCTTTCTGAAGGCCCAATAACTTGATTCGAGTTGGAGAGTTAAATGTAAGTTGTTCCAATTCTTTGCTGCCAAAACAAGAAAATCTCTGCCCAAGCCTGTTGCTTGGCTGTGGAATGGCACTGTGATCCTGCATTGCGCCTCTGATCTCAATGGTCGATTCGGAGTATACCGTGTTATCTTTTTCTTAAGATAAGCTGGTACAGTGCCATATAAACACCATTGCACTAATGTCAAGGTTTTGAACTGTACCCTGTCTACGATCTTAAGCCAGTGAAGTGCCTTCCAATATTCGGAGATCTGATAATTTTTCTTCCTGCCTTTGATGATATGTAGAGCATTATTTTCCATAAAATGGCATCCCTCTATGCAGCTCTTATTAGCCCCGAGCATGAGAGAGTTACCATAGTCTAATCGAGACAAGATGGTAGCCTTCACAATTGTGGCAGTGGTCTGCTTGCTCAGCAATGGACGGATCGATCGGAGTAGACAGAGATAATAGGAATTGTTCTTGTTTAGGTAATGAACCTGCACCGCTGCTCCCAAAGATGCCTCCATTATCATTCCGAGGGTTTTAGCTTGTTCTGACACTTGGATAATGTGTCATCGATATAAAAGGACGCATAGCCTGGCCTTAATTTAGCTTGGGCTTGACAGGTGCCAAAGATCATCATCTACGTCTTTATGCTGTTGAGGCACATTCAGTTACCCTCCAGCCATGTTTCTATAACATTGTACAATGTTGACATTTTGGTGCTATCCTTTAGAGTGTCGCCCTCCAACTCTATCACCAGCTGGGTATACTCGGCGTAGTTATTAAAAAAACGTGCCAACGCTTCCCAGAAGATCGCACAAGCATCTCATATACAAATTGAAAAGAAGAGGGGATAAGCTGGCTCCCTGAGGGACCCCATAACTTATATGGGCTGCCCTAGAGAATGTTGCCCCCTCAATGTATCTTTGCCTCATGGTCGGTTAGAAAGGAGGTCAACCATGCCAATGCTTCCATAGAGGAGCAAGCCATTTTATCTACGACCTGTTGTAATAATTGGTGGTCTACCAGATCAAATGCCATGCTCAGGTCCAGGCCCATCAGTAGCCCTGTCTTACCCTTGTAAAGGAAGATAAAAATGTGAGTCTAAGTCCAGCATGGCGGTCTCCGTACTGTGTACAGCACGTAAACCCGATTGTTGCTCATGCAAGATGGAATTAACTTCAACATGCTTCTGAAGATGGGCTGTTGCTATTTTATCCAGGATCTTGAATACAAAATTACAATTAGTAATAGTACGCAAAATGCCTGGATCCTTAGGGTCCAGGCCTGGCTTCTTAATAAGAGGGGTGATAGTAACTGATTTTATGCACTTGGGCACAGTACCTTCTTTGAATGATGCATTTACTATCGTGTTCAGGACTAGTGAAAAAATGTCCTTCTGTTCCAATATGATTTTCGAGGGGATTATATTCTCAGAGCATGAGGTAGGCTTCATTGTAGCGAGTACTCTGACCATCTCCTCCTCAGAAATGGGTTGGAAGTAAAAATTAACTACTTCCTTTTCCTGAGTTCCCCAACAGGTGTAGCTGATGTTAGGCTATCACTAGCTTTCTGGATTTTAGCAGCGAAAGCCCTTTGCACCGACTCACAATCTTCTAGAATAAGGTAATAAGGGGGCGATAAAGCCTTGGGTTTCTCTATGGACTTAGGAATCTCAAATATTTTGGAGGTGGAACTGGGTGCAGATGCAATTAAATCATTATAGTAATTCGTTTTGGCCTCTCTGATGCCTTTTCTATAACGCAATTCAGTGCATTTACATTGCTCTTTCTTGGCTAATGTCAGATGTTTCAGCCATTTCCTTTCCAAACCTCTTTTTTTCTATTTTGAGTTTAGTAAGCTCGCTATGAAACCATTTCTGGTGGTTACTATTTTTCCTTACTAACTTTGATACACGTGGTGCAAATTGTTCCACAAGTTGTACTAATGAATCAGAATAATGCCATAGCATATCCTCAAAGGAGTCCCTTTCCTGGAAGTTCTCCTGTATATGTTTGAGGCATTTTTCCAGTTGAGTGGGCCCTAGGTTTTTGAAATTTCTGCTTTGGACCTTTACGTGTGGGTTGATGGCTTTTTTTGAAGGGTGGTATGTTTGCATCTCGAGGTGACCTTGAAGTGTTCTGACCAGATGCATGGCACTGTTGTAACTGCCTGTGCCTTGAGATTTTGAGTTACGATCCAGTCTAGCTGGTTTGCCTTGGCTGTCGTGGGTTCGTTATTTATAACCATAAAATCCATATTGTTCAGTGTTTTCTCAAGAAGAAGGGCCTCCTTATCTAATTGGTTCCCTCACCACCTATTAAAATCACCTACTGGCAAAGTTGCCACGTTGGAAGACTTCAGGTTATTTAACTGCTGTGTTAATTTGTTGCAGAAGTCTGAGCTGAGGGAAGGAGGTCTATACGTAACTATAATGTTGATACAGTCATTCTGTGTTGGTAAATATTTATGATGCAGTGTTTCACAACCTATGCATAAAATGGAGGCTTTAAACAAATGGATGGGGTCTCTAACTATTACTGCGACTCCTCCCCCGACTCCGGTGTCTCTGTTCTTATTGTGGATGGTGAAACCTTCTGGAACCGCTATATCACAACCGGGCCAATGGGATCTTGGAGCTAAGTCTCTGTAAGGAATAAGATGTCTAGCTCCTCCTCTATCATAAGGTCATGTATGTTAGAGGCATGCTTACTTAAGGAACGGGTATTCAATAGACATACTTTTAGAACCTTCATATGTTCCTTTTTATGTAAGGATTACTCAGGGATTAGTATAGTTCCCGAAGTCAGGTGTTTCTTAGCTTTCCTGTTGTTCATTTGCAATACCGATGTTTTGATTTGCGGCTGTTGCTATAATTGTGGTGATGCCAGTACGTTACATCTCGTATTTCACTCATCATTTAAAGCAACCATATAAGCGGTTACAATGCAACACTTGCCCTTGAACTTGACATTGGAGCTATCTGTTATGTCAAAGGCCTCTTCTCCCACTAGGGCGAGGCCTGAGTACTGGTGGAAATTAGCTCCAAAGTCTGGGTCGCCTTCACATCGTCAGTCATAACATGCCCTGTCACAGCCTGCCCGGTTGTGCCATTTCGATAATCTGACCCTTTGGTCAATGCATAGCTTATTTTACTCGTACCGATGTTGCTGGATGTAGCTCTCATATGATCTACCCCTGTATCGGTATTGAGGTTAGTAATATCCGGATCCACTTGAACGTGCTCAATTGCGTGGTCAACAGCTTGCCCTTTCTCAGGGGACGGCATGCGAGCAAAGGACAGCCTTCTAGCTTTAGCAATAACTTCAAAAACCTCTGCAATACCCAGATCAAAAAGTAAAAGAAGTAACTCACCACATTAACACAACCTGTCCATGAACTGCCACAGACTGGCTTAGCTCATCCGCGCCGGTGCTTTCGCGCTGCTTTAATAGTCAAATATGTGTAGGAACTACAAAATGATGGGAGATGTAGTTCGTTGGCCGTAAAATGCATGTGTGCAAAGATACGTCTCTGTTTTTAATTGCACGGATGAAAACCACAAGTAAAAGAGAAGTTCTTACAAATTCTTAAAATTCTAGAATCTGGTTATAATAAATTGAGCTAATTAAGACTACAGATATAGTAGAAGTAACGACGATGCTAAAATCAAGTAACAGTCAAATTTAAAATACAGAAGCAACAATGCAAGTAAAAGCACAACACAGTCTTAAAAAGTCCTGTGAAGAAGAAACTTGCTCAGCTTTCCTTAAAGGCTTGGTGGATGAAGATAAGACACCTGGGACCCTTCGATGACTTCTGTCAGTGACGGGTGTATATGTCACTTTTGGTGTCAGGTTTTGGAATATTGTGGCTTCTGGCAACCTAGATTCGACAACTGGAGTGGACCTCGGACCCTCACCAAACCTGGATCCTCAGGATGACTGATGGCTTCTGGTGGTGGAAATCCCACCGGCAGACCTTCCAAGGCACCCAATGAATCTGGGCTCTCTCCGGTAGGAAAATGTGATCAGTGGTGACTGCAAGGATGTCCGTTCAAATGTTCATAGGCAGATTGGAACTTTCACAGCTCTGGGTGTCCAGCAGCACTATGCCAGGGTACCCCTCTTCTGGGTAGCAGGCTGCAACGGCTTCCAGCGGTCACAAAATGAACCTGCGGACCCTGGGCAACACCAATGGACTTCTCTGGCTCGAGGTGTCTTGCGATCCTCGTCTGGACTTCCAAGACCCCGTCCCTGGACGGCATGCACACAGTACTGGCTTCCAGGATACTTCGATGAAGAGTAGCAGTTTTGCATGATGGTCCCTCGCAGCTCAGGGGGAGGTCTCCTTTGCAGGTCCTCTCTGGATCAGTCCTTGGGAGACACAACAGCTTTCAGATTGTTGAAGAGATGCAGAAACAGACTTCTCTTCCAGCTGGGCTTCAAGGTACAACTTCTTCTTGTTAAGCCTCTACTTCAGCTACTGAACAAATTGGCAAATGAGAGGTCCCCAGACTGGTTCACCGGCATTCAAGGCCATTCACTTCTCCCAGACACCCATAACAAATAAATGTGTATTTGGGCAAGTACCCAGCCTTTCAGCACACTACACTGTACTCATGTCAGTTTCAGGCAGGGCTGTCTCATTAATTGCGTCACACACAAAGAAACCAGACACCCACAACAGAAAATGTGAGTTCACTTCATACTCCATTCACACATGTCCCAACCGTAGGGTGTACCCACAACACACAACACCTGATAACACTCTAGTGAGTCAAGGTAAAAGGCAATAGAAAGCTAGTTTTAACTTCTCAAAGGGTAACTCATTTAAAAAAATTCCATAGATATTTAGGGACTTTGGATGAGTAAACGTGTTGGTCTTACATCTCAGGGTCTTCTCACAAAATGTTACAAATTGCAACAGTGAATTTTTTGAACTATTTAAACTTGAAACAAATTGAGTATTGCATGTTAATAGTGTACATAATGTCTGATTGCCTTTGGAGAAAAGAGAAAAGCAAAGTAAAAAGATACAAATAGCAAAAGATAAAGAAAAAGTAAGGAGAAAAGAAAGAAGTGAAGAAAACGCAGTTAGATTAGTTTTATGCTTTATATTGAAGTTTTTATATGATGTCAAATTTGTTTTAAATGTTGTTAATAATAAGGAAAAGAATGAAGATTTCTTTGTAATTAAATTGAAAAGTTGATTAATTTCAGCTGTTTCAATAAAAAAAAGAAAGCTAGCTGCCACAAGGGTCATATAGCCCGCTAACAGGAATCCATTGATTCCTATGGCAGGGCCTTATTGTCCCAAAAATGGAGGAAGCTCAGAGCCACTTCCAAGTCAGCATTTATGCTGCTACTAGCACATACCCTGCTCTGTGGGCAACACAGGTTCTCAAAAACACACATAAGGGATACAAGGCTGTACCCCCACCGATGGGTGCCATACGGGTATCCCATGGGTGATGTTCACCAAAAGATAAGAATGAAGAGCTGCACTGCCCAGGTGGGGCCTCAGTGGCAGAAAACAGAAGAAACACACACAGGGTAGTGGTAGGACATGGACAGGAGGCACTGTCCCTCCAAAAGGCATTTCCAGCATCATGGCAATGATAACAGGGTTCAATGCAATCAGAAAAGAATTAAGAACCATCAGGATGATGACCAGCCAGAACAGATATGTTCTAGATCTGATTACAGCAATGGAAGGAGGTGTGTGCTTCAAGGTTGGGCCTTTTTGCTGTACGTTTATACAATCTCATGACGGAGGAAATGGAACCCTGACAAAGGCAATAACTATGCTGAAGACCCTACATACAAAAATGGAGGATGATGCGGATAAGAGGGTAGCACATGATTGGTTCTCATCTATATTATCATGGATTCCAACCGGGCTGGCAAATGTTTTCAAAATACTTGGGGAAATACTAGTGTTGGTTTAGCTGGGTTTCTTTCTCATAAGGATAATCCTGGGACAATGCCAGAAGACAGCAGAAAAAGCAGTTAGAATGATGATAATGATTGTCATAAATTTTTCAAATAGAGGAGAAGTGCAGAATTGGGAAAGTACCTGTGAGAATATAAAGAACAGTTCAGTTGCACCTCCAGGATCAAAGTTCCACTAACCCATGGATCCTAAGAAATATGTAGGATGCTGGATATTCTTTTCACCATCTGGAAAGTGTTGTCACATGACCTGGAGTGTGGATGAACATATAAAGAAGGCAGGTGACCTGAGGGGGGGTGACAAAGATGTGGATCCTATAGGAACAGTCATATGAAGAGATGATAAAGGAGAATGAAAAACAGTATGAAATGAAGATGATGACAATAGAAGAAGATAATTTGTTCAAAGATTCTACCAGAGAGGGGAACGAAGAGGAGCACGTAGACACTTTCTCACTAGTTCCCACCCCCTCAATACCGTTATAATGGAATAGTCTGAGAAGAGCAATAAATGGGACCCCCTGTGTTGTTCCCATACCAAAGTGAGTGTATGAGAGACGTTATGCAATTAGCCATACAGAATGCACCCTCATGTTGAGCCAGTGGAAAGATATCAGCACGCACATATGGACATCATATAGCATTAAGTGAAATTCATCGAGGACAGAGTGATGTCATAAAGAAAATATATGAACCTATGTTGAAACAATATGAAAATACTTAAGAGTAACAATGTAACTGAAGCAATGAAACTGAAAAAACATGTACTCAAAAGTTAAAGAATCATGACTACAAGGATGATGAAGCAACTTACTGATCAATAACTGTAAATACGCAGTAAAGCAAGGTAGAAAGGAAACATATATAAGCTTGCTACAAAGGTATATATAACATGGCTAGGATGGCCATATTAGGAAAATGGACATCAATTTGTGTCTGATTTAACCAAGCTACCTCAGAAACAAACTAAGGCTGTGGAATCAGGAGACACAGAAGAATAGTTCCATGTGCAGAACTGATGATGAGTCAGTGTTGACCCAGAATGAAGGATGCCATTTTAAGGAATAAACACAGAGCACAAAGGGAGTTACATGGATAATGTGGGAAATTCCTCATAGATTGAAGAAGAAAACATCTGCAAGAGCCAACTGTTGGTTAATCGAAAGTGTACAATGTTCATATGAGATAGAGTGAGCAAGTGTCTAGAGCCCAAGAGGAGCAAGTGTACCCTGCATAATTAAATCTAATAGCAGAAAATAGAAGGACGAAATGGACAAATTTGTGGTTTGCTAACATGTGGTTTCGAAGAAGAGAAAATGGCCTATTCATTAAGCCTCAGACGAAGATAGTGGTGTGCTCACGCTCCCTTGAATGTTCCAGGCCAGTGATCAGCCAACAAGGTCAACTACAAAAGGAAGACTTTGGCTTATGGCCTATCGATGAGAGGTGATGGTCTAATTGGGAAAACGGGGAGTAGTCTGACGGGTATCATACACCTAAGTTTTGTTTCACTGAGGTACTGCTAAAGAGTCTGAAGTCCAAGGTTGGGATAGCATGCCAACCAATCAGTGGGTGTGAGGGACAACCTAACATATAATGTTGAATAGACCAATCCACTGACAGTTTGTCCATAATAGTCAGTACTGTATGTATTTAGAGGTAGTTCAACGTGTGCCCTGCAGATAAGGGGTAGCCAATGAGGTACTAATCCTTAAATGTTCTATAGTAGATATGCTCCCTTAACCAATCCCTCCCCTCGATAGATTTTGTGTTTTCCCATGTAGCATGACATCATAGATGACGCACATTGGGGTATAAGACCTTTGCCTAATCAAGGTTAGTTGTGAGTGTGCATGCATCAGTGCGATGTTTGTCAGGTCTCAATATTTTATGAACTGAGAATAAAGTAGTGTTTGCCATAATCTTTGAGTCTGTCCGGTTATTTGCTAGAGCACAGTACTTACAATATCAACTCTAGAAGGATGAAAGGTTGAGCCGAGTCTGCTGGGGTTTGAAGGTTAAACACAGATAGCAGCAAACACTTCAATCAGTGATAGCAAACACATAACTCACCGTTACCTTCATGGAGACAACTCGGTGATTAGAGCACATGCTGTAAAATTCGTTGTTCAGCTTGAAGTTCTTGTTGTGGATCCTGGAATTGCAAGCATTCCAGAGGCATTCCAGAGGCCTAGCATTCAGTAAATTAATTATAATTTGGTACGCCGGCCATTACCACCCGTTGAAGCCCCATATGAACAAGTTACTTTCTTACCTGGTAACGTTCTTTCTATGTGATGGTCCGACGACGTATTCCATATCTATGACAGGTAATGTCCACAGCTGTGCTGCTTCGGAAAATCTTTGGCGTCTGCGTCCTGCGTCGATGACGTCGATGCGCCCTCCACGAGGACCTCCTCCGACGGCCAACGTCACCCGATGTGATAAGTAGGACGCACAACACCCATAGCCTCAAATATAGTTTTTTCCCAGAACGTGTGCCACCAGTTTTCTGCCAGTCAGACACACAAGACCTTGCGGAATGCAAGCTGCAATCGCAAAAGAAATTCTGCAGCAGGGAAGGCAGGGAGGGAGCGATATGGAATACGTCATCGGACCATCCCATCGAAAGGACGTTACCAGGTAAGAAAGTAACTTGTTCTTCGAGGGGATTGGGTCCTCCGACGTATTCCATATCTATGACAGACTCCCAAAGCAGTACCAAGCAAGGAGTTGGGAAAGAATTTAGAATACAAATTTAGCATGCCCAATCAAATTGCGGAATAGAGAACTGCCTTGCCAAAGGCCAGATCTTGCCCTCTGATGGAATCGAGGGAGTAGTGACGTACAAAAGTATGTACTGAAGCCCAGGTGGCTGCATCACAGATGTGACGAATAGAAACTCCCCTCTGCAGGGCAGCAGACGCAGCCACTCGGAGATAGCTAAAATAATACGAGACAAAGTCTGTTTCGTCACAGCTTGTCCCAAACGCTTTCCAGCGTAACCAATGAAAAGTTGATCGTCCACTCTGACCCAGGACATGCACGAAATATAAAAACTCAACGCTCTCCGAGGATCAAGCCTATGGAGCCTCTCCTCTTCCTTACCAGGATGTGGAGGAGGATAGAACGCCGGAAGAACAACCTTCTGGCTCAAATGAAATTCAGAAATCACCTTTAAAAAAAAAGAAGGACGAACTCTAAGGACAACCCTGTCCTTATGAAACACAGTGAAGGGTGGCTTAACTGAAAGTGCCTGTAACTCACTCACTCACTCTGCGAGCGGAAGTAACTACAACCAAAAACACAGTTTTCAGAGTTAACAGCCTCAAAGGGCAAGAATGTAAAGGCTCAAACGGAGCACCCATAAGAAACTTAAGAACACGGTTCAAATCCCAACCTGGCACCAGAAAAAGGTGACGGAGGGAACACATTAGTGAGCCCTTTCAAGAACTGAGAAATTAAAGGAATCTTAAAATAGGAACACTCTTCAGACGAGCGCTTGAATATGGACAGCGCCGCCAGGTAACCTTTAATGGTCCCCACTTGCAAGCCCCTGTGGGCCAAAGAAAGCAAAAAAGACAGAACCATGGGAATGTCACAATCAAAAGGATCCACATTCTTAACTCTGCATCAGTCGCAGAACTTTCTCCAACAGCAACGGTACAGAGACTTTGTTGCCGGCCGCCAGCCCGAGAGCAACACCTCCATCACGTCTTCAGGGAGGTCCCAATTCTTATACCTCAACCTTTCAGAAGCCAAGCGTGAAGGTTGAGGGATCTGACCTCTGGATGGAGAACCTGACCCCCCTCCCATGAGAGCAGATCGTCTCGGTAGGGAAGACGACGTGGAGGGCAGATGGACAAGTTGAGAAGGTCCGGGTACCACGTCCTCCGGGCCCACGCCGGAGCAATGAGGATCATCCGGGAACCGAACCTCCGTAACCTCCGCAGCACTTGAGGGATGACGGGGACTGGAGGAAACACGTACAGCAGTGGGAATGACCACTCCACCACGAACGCGTCTCCTAAGGCTCCTTTTGGAGGAAATTCCATCAAGCAAAACCTTTCGTACTTCCAGTTGACACTGGAGGCGAAGACATCCACTTGAGGGGTCCCCCAAAGGACGAAGATCTCCAGGAGAATCTCCTGAGCCAGCTCCCACTCGTGAGAGATCGTGCTCTGCCTGCTCAGAGCGTCCGCCGTCACGTTGTCATCTCCGGCCAGATGAACCGCCGAGATCGAAACTTCCTGCTGGATGGCTCAGAACTCGACCTGCATCACCTCCCTGCACAGCGGAAGTGACCCTGCCCCCCCTTTTTTGTTGAGGTAGTGCATGGCCACCGTGTTGTCCGTTAGAATCAGGACACTCTTTCCATGCACAGTCGGCAGAAAAGCCTTCAGGGCTAGCCTGACGGCCCTCAGCTCCAACAGATTGATATGGAGTCTGGACTCCGACGGAGACCAACGACGGCTGACTGTCAACTCGTTGGCATGAGCTCCCCATCCCGTGAGGGATGCATCCGTCACGATCGACACCTCTGGCCAGGGCAGCCAAAATGGGGCCCCCTTCATCAGATTGCCCCCGACGGCCCACCATAGAAGGTCCAGGGCTACCGAGGGTGGCACCTGAACAGGGTCCGACAGCCTGCCGGAGGACTGAGACCACTGGAGCTTGAGTGCCCACTGCAAAGATCTCATCCGCAGACGAGCGTCTGGCACCAGAAGAATACAGGATACCATGAGGCAGAGCAGTCTCAAGAACTCAGATGCTGGGAGATCCTGGGCAAATTGAAACTTGTTCACCATCTGCTGAATGTGAAGAGCCCTCACCTGAGGAGGAAAACACTGCCCCAGGGATGTGTCGAGCACTGCTCCGATGTACTGGAGCCGCTGCGTTGGTGTCAAATGGGACTTCTTTAAATTGAGGGAGAAGCCCAGCCTGTGAAGGGAGTGGCAGGTGACGGACAGATGATCCAGGACTTGCTCGAGAGAGCTCCCCCTGATCAACCAATCGTTCAGGTAGGGGTGGACGTGAATCCCCCCCTTTCCTGAGATGCGCTGCCACCACCACCATGAGCTTGGTGAAAACCCTCGGGGCGAAGGTCAATCTGAACGGCAGGACCCGAAACTGAAAGTGCGAGTCGCCAACCGCAAACCTCAGGTACTTCTTGTGCTTGGGATGGATCGGCACATGGAAGTAAGCATCCTTGAGGTCGAGAGACACCAACCAGTCCTGAAGTTGAAGCGCCTGGAGGACTTGAGAAAGAGTCACCATCTTGAACTTGTCCTTCCTGAGGAGTTTGTTCAAACCGCGCAAGTCCATGATGGGTCTCAATCCCCCGTCTTTCTTCGAAACCAAGAAATAAGGGGAATACCATCCCTTGTTCCTCTCCGCTACAGGCACCAGTCTATGGCGCCCATCTCCAGCAGGGCTTGAATTTCCTGCGCAAGGAGCGGATCTGGACACATCAAAGAGAGGTTCCGGTGGATTGTCGTGAGGCCTCTGCCGAAAAGGAAGACAGTAGCCGTGGGATATGATCTCCAGAACCCACACATCCGAAGTAATGGCTTGCCACTCTACAAGATGCTGCGCCAGCCTTCCCCAACCGGCGAACCATGGGACCTGGCCTCATGACTGAGTGGTAGCGGCTGCGGCGTTGCCTGAGGGCAAAGAGGCAACTGCCCGAGCGACCTTGGCACCTCGAGTACCTTTGTTTCCACCTCTGGCACTCTTACGATGGCCTCTTTGACTGCTAGCTCCCCTCGCTTTACTGAAGGATGAGTAATAGCGAAAGGAACCTCCCTTCCATTGCTGTTCCCTAGGACGAAAAGGCGGAGGTTGGCGAACTGCAGCGCCCAACGACTTCGCTGCAGCTTTGGAGGTCTGCAACCTCTCAAGGCTCTCGTCAGTCTTGCTGCCAAAAAGGTGTTCACTGTCAAAGGGCATGTTGAGGAGCCGGGACTGCACATCAGGAGCGAACCCAGACTTCTGCAACCACGCAAACCTGCGCATTACAGTGCTCGCCGCCATGGACCGGCTGACACAATCTGCCAAGTCCAAACCCGACTGAACGGCCTCACACATGGCACCCTTGCCATCCTGAACCATAGCAAGGAAACCATCCCGTTCGTCCCCTTCGGGAATATGTTCAGCCGCTAATGCAACACAGTTCCACAGAATGTGTGTGAAACGAGACAAAGCACATATGGAGTTGGCCGCCTGAAGCAACATAGCCCCCGAAGAAAACACTTTCTTCACCCAGCCGTCAAAACGTTTGTCGTCCCTATCTGGAAGGATGGTAGGATAGGACGCCTGCTTTGCCGGGGCTGTAGCCGCCTGCACCACCAAACTGTCCGGAGTGGGGTGTGTTGGGTGTCCTGACCCACGTTTAAGCTATCATGCTGCAACATTTGGTGCTGTGGGCTTAGAAAATTCAAGACGGCGGAAAACCCACATGTGCGCTGAAATCCAGGAAAGCTGCGCAGTTTGTGCGCACACTAAAATGGTTGCCTCACTTGCCACCCACCAGTGCGAGAATGAAAGGCTGGGTTGCCATGAGGGAAATGGGTTGCCAAAGGAAAAACAGTAGCGCCGGTTAGCTTCAAAGCGCTTTAAAACCACCATTGGACTACCCGCACAGTAGTCTGAAACCATTGGGAGTGGCAATGCTGATTGCCAAAAGCAAAACCATAACTGTTGGGAATTCATTTTCTTAAATCCCAAAAATGGGTGCAGTACCAGTACTCACCACTATCCAAAAGCCGGCAGTTTAAAACCACCCTGTGTTTCTCTGAAGGCAGGCTCAAACTGTCTATTTTAAACATTGCAACACATCTAAAAACTCACTGGACACCAGCAGACATTTGGTAGAATGGAGTGTTGTGTGCCTACAAAATCTGGGAAATGAAGAGCCCAAAACAATGCTTATAACAAAACTGCTATGGAGTCAGCAGTTTAAGTTGCACTGGATTTAAAGACACTAAAATCGAAAATGTTTAGATTAAATGAGTGAGCTATGTTTGGTGTCACATGCCTTTGTAACTGTTTAAATGTCATAGTTTTAAACTTAGAATCAGCCTTCTAGCTGCATATGTAAAAATGTTTAGTTTTATTTGAATGCAGAAACTGGGGAACAAAAAGTGACACTTTATCTGAAACCCGGCTTAAGGAACTGAATTCTGCCTGGCAACTACCCCCATCAGCAGTGAAACTTGAGTCACCACTGTGTTCCCAGGCCAACCTTCCTTTTGCTGCCCACACTAAGGATATGCCATCTATCTGATAATTGAATTATCTGTGCTCTGCAGGAGAGTGAACAAAGCCCTCTTCACTCAGGCAAAGGTTTTTATTACCGCAGTCGTAAAATGTAGCTTCCTCTTGGCAAGAGCTGGGAGGAGCACTGCCTGTGAGAGCAAGCTGGCTTGGCAGAAACTGGAAAGACTGGTTTCTATACCATGTGACCTGGGAAACCACACCCCTTTGGAGCCAGAACATAACTTTAAAAAGATGAATAACTCATAGAGCGGACATGTGAAAATTTTATAAATGATACCATAATTCTTGTGATTTTTCTGCCCACATTTTAAGAGGTTTTTCGACCCGGTGGCATGTTCAGGGGGGTTTTAGCGGAAAAGTGGATATTACTCTAAATGTATGCATGTTAAAAATCTGAAACTTCATCAGTTAATGTCCCTACTCCCTGCACACATGTATGTAAAGTTGGGTCAATGTCAGAAATTGCAAAATCAGTTAAAAAGTGAAATATGTGCCAGTTCTGAATGCAAGCTCCCAGGAAGAGCAGAGTTTGAACAGGGTATACCTCCTGTAATGCATGATGGGTGCATATGATTTTAAAACAATATGTACCTCTGCAAATATGTATTTGTTTCAAATCTAGATTTGTGTGTAAGTTGACAGGAGGAGTGGACTTTCTGCAGGCTGTAAAATGACATCACTCTGACTCACAGTTCATTCCCCAATCAAATGATAAATGGAAGTTTGACCAATTAGAAGCTGAGAGAGAGGTAGGGTCAGTGATGCTAGAACACACCCACATTCTAAACACATAAAAGCAGACAGACAGGACAGATAGGGACCGTCCAAATCCATCTGCAGCGGGACGCTCTGCCGGAAAAATCCATACTTACCTCCATCAACCTCCAGAGAGCCAAACTAGAGACTTCAATCTATCCAGAGAGAAAGCAGTGCTGTACCCAGAGAGACCCAGACCAGCAGAGAGAGCTGACCCAGATCACTGTGAAGTGCAGAGGCCAGACCAGACCAGACCAGAGTCCAGTCTAAAACCCTGACCAGATCCGTGATGAGGCCCATTTCACTCAAGAATATAGTGTGAGTACCTAGAAAACTGTGCAGAACCAATCTCTTAGTTAAAATAATATAATTCAATCCTATTTTAATCTAAGTAGAACTGTCTCCTAACTGTCACCTGTCATTTGTAAAGCTGTCACTTGTCATTGCTAGTTGCAAGCTGCACTTGTCATTTTGAGCTTTTGAAATTTGCAAACCCAAAAACGACCTTTATTAAATCGCTCATATCTCCGCGACCGTTTGGGCTAGAGACTTGCAGTAACTTTCCTCTGATAGCTTAGAATCGTAGCTTTGAATCGCACCAAGAACCGCATTCCTACCCCTTATAGTTTTACCGCAATCGCGGAACACGCATCCGCGAATTTTACCGCGATTTGCAATTTCTTCACATGTAAAAACTGCTGCTGCTTGCCTTCCATTTGCCAGAAATTCGTTTAACCTGTTAACTATCCCTGCATCATTGCTAGTGTGAGCCTGGACTAATATTAACTAGATACCACTTACCCTGAACCTCTGAAAGGGAATTAAAAAGCATTTCCAGCATATTTCTCATCCATTGCTAGCACATATCAAAGCATTTGGGCCCGTGTTTTCAAAACTCCTATCTGTGTTTTAAACTTCTGTTGTCTAAGCTTGGGGGGGGATTGAACTGATTACATTGATTGCATTTCTGAGAACTGTGTGCTTCCTTCCATTTCCTTGCCTTGCATCAAGGGGGGGAGGGGATTGCCAGAGAAAAGTGATTACCTTGTTTGTTGAAATCATATTGAGTATTTTCTGTATTGCATTTTCATTCAACATTACATCCATTTGAACCCTATAAAGCATTTTCTACCACATTATAATTTTGTTCCTATTTACCAGTGTGCTATCTTATCCATTTCATGTCAACTCATTAGTGATTATAAAGAAGTGTGCTAGTGCCCGATTCTCCATTGTTAATCTTTAACATATCAGATTAAGGGTGATATTCAAGTATTAATTTATTATAAAGTGTGATATATCTATTTTAAATTATCAAATAAACCTTTTAAACTTGCAAAACAGAACTACTTCTTGGCTCAGTGGGGTCAGGGGGATTCCAAGAGAGGGGTGTTATACAGGGGTAGTCATCCAGAACGCATGAACTGGACCTAAAGATATATCAATAAGGGTTTTCATTCAGTATTATAGACTAGGCGTTGACTTAGCTGTAGTGTTGAATTGAATCCTCTTACAAATTGGGGGCTCGAGCCGAGACGTTGGGTTAGATTTACCACTTGTGCAGCTTAATACAGTGTGCTAACTGACGGGATACATACATCCGGTCGGATCACCACGCTGCATTACGCTGTGAAGCATTCCTCAAAAGGGACACTCCAAGAAAAGTTCTGTTCTGCAAAAATAAAATACAAACTTCTGTAAGTCAGGACAGAGACCAATCTCTAGAATGACGACCTTAGTAGACATGAAAATAGCCAGAGAGCACCTCTTGCACAAGCTATTTGTGAGAGGTGAATGGACCGAACAGGGCCAGGATGCGTGGTTGCAGGCCATCACACAACAGGTCACTGAAACAGGGTCAGATATATATAGAGATCAGGGTCCCTTACATGTGGCCCTGAGTGAACTATATATGGCTCCTAAAGCCAAAGATGAACACAATAAGATTGCCAGGGTAGCGGCGTATTTATATTTACATATGGGAGCCGTGCAGGACAAATGTGCTGAAGGCCAAGATCTGGCGAGTAGGCAACTGCTGGCATTACAGAAGGTCCAATCTGACCTGGTCTCTTCTGAGCAGAGGCTGCAGAGGAGCCAGGAGTCAGAAAATGACAGCAGACTGTACATCACTAAAATGAGGGAGGATATGGATGTGCTGCAAAAGGAAAAGTCAGAACAGGATACCAGATTTCTGGCCCTGCAGAAGGAGCACCAAGATAGTTTGGACTCCTTACTGCAGAGCCAGAAAAAGCTGGAGCAACAATTAGACTTTAACAGGGCATGCACGGAGCAGGTAGCCACCCTGCAAAGTCATCTAGATAGAGTGAAGGTAGAGAGCAACAAGCTGATCTTGAAAGACCTGGATACCCAGGCAGAGTTTGATGAGGAGCGCCAAAAAGCTGGTGCCCTTCAACGGCAAAGGGACGACCTGGCGGCACAAATGCAGGCTCTTAGTCAGGAAAGAGACGCCTTAGGCCAGGAAGTCTGCCATTTAAAAAGAAAAATGGAAGAAAATCACCTGGCCCACCAGGGACTGGGTGATCTCCAAAAAGAACACCAGAACTTGTTAGAGCACACCAGGAGGGTGGAGGATGCTCTAGCAAGAAAGGAGCAGGCCAATAGGGACACAGCTCAGGAGGTAACCCTCCTGCAGCAAAGACTGGCCCAGTTCTCCAGGACCAACCAGGAAGCACAGAGGGAAAACGAGGCCCTCTGTGAACACAATGATAGGCTCCAACAACAGGTAGCGATGCAGGAGAGACTGATAGAGTCCAGTAAGGCCTTAACTGAAGAACTGAAGGCACAAATGCAGGCTCTTGCATTGCAACAGGGAGCAGGGGCGGATAGAGATGAGGTTCGCTGGGAAAGGGAAACTCCGGAGCATAACCTCAGGAGCCCTAGTACCAGAGGCCCTCATACCTCTCAGTCCCTGGACTCTGCCACCCCCATGTTCCCTGGCGCACATGAGCACAGGGCCACAGGGATGGCAGATTACTATCCAGCTAAGAGTATGGGGCTCATAGGCCAGAACCACTCAGGAATGGAGGGGTGGGCATCCGGGTATGGGCACCCAAGTACAGTACAGTTCAATGGGGAACCCCAGGAGAGTAGGCCCATTAAGGGCATCCTGAAAACCTCTGCCCAGTTTGGTCAGTGGAGGGGGTACCCATCAAATCCTGGCAGCAAGGAGGAATCTGAAGACCCCTCTGAACTGCGCAGGACGCAGGAGACCAGGTCCCCACATTCTGCCAGCCATTCCCAGGCTCGCAGAATCCGGGAAAACCTGGAAGAACAGACGGGAACCTCTGGGAGCAGTGCCTCTGAGTCCGAGGAAGAATGGACAAGGGTTACCCGAACCAAAAAGGCCAATAAGGCAAAAAGGGCCTTGCTTAAGGACCCTTTAAAGCAGATTAAGGCGATCAGGAGCGTCATCACGCCTTACCATAAGAACGCTAAGTATTCTGTTTGGGAGCACTTAGAGTTGTTTGAGCAAATGATGGAGACTTTCCATATGAAGGACAGCCAAAGCTGTATTCAATATGTAAAGTGGACCTTCTCCCCGGAATACTCCAGTTTCTTTGCGGGGCTGGAGGACCAAAATCATTTAAGATGGTCCACATATAAGGCGGCCATCCTGAAACATTTTTCTGTTCACAGAAATCCTCAAGAGGCTCGCAAGGCAGCCTACAATTTGCAATGTGGGGAGGATCAGGCCCCACAAGAATTTGTGCAGGAGTTAAAGCGTGCTTTTGCACAGACCACAAGAAGGGTGCGCACGGATAGCAGGGAATTTATAAATACGTTTTTCCATGCCTTGCCCAAATATATCATGACCCAGCTCGTGAGGGATTTTCACGAGAAAAGATCTTTAGACTGGGTCATTGAACAGGCTACCCGGATCTATGAGGTGCAGAAACCGATAGATAGCAAAAGTAATGCCCAGAAAAACCCCAAAGCCAACACCACCCCTGCTGCTGCCAAGGTGGCAGAGGTAAAGGTCACCCCCGTTTTAGATTTGGAGATGGGGGGGCCTAAAAACCTACCTGCACCTAATACTGCTAGGCCCAGAAGGTCCTCGGGCCAGTCACGGACAGGGAGCCAAGGAGGCAGCCCCACAAATGGGGTCCCTCGCTCTCCTGATTATGTAAGTCCCCGTTACAAGGGAAATCGACCCATCCTGGGTTATGTGTGGACTCCTCCAGCCCAAGGGGGGGGATCCAGCCAAGCACCTAACCCGGGGAACTTCCCTCCAAACTTCCCACAGGAGGGCAGAAATTTACCAAACCCTGGGCAGAACTTTTTCCCCAGATATCCACCCGACTTTCAGCCCCAAAACCATCCATCCTTCTTTCCCCAATTCCCTGAGCCCAGACCACTGAATCCGGGAGAGGGGAGGCCAAGGGTGGAGGGGTACCCAAATCGTCCCAACCCGGGGTATTACCAGAGGAGGGACAGCTACCCTTCCCGGGATCAGCCCAGGGGAGAAAACAGGGCCCCGGATCAGCCTGAGCGGGTTTCCCAGTTAGAGCGCCAGGTTCAAAACATGGCGCGGGACCTGGGTCACATACTGAGGGCTCAGCAGAACCCTCAGATGGGCGTGCCGGCGCAGAACGCACCCAACTCTGGACCTGGTGCTCCAGAACAATGACGGGGGCAGCACCCCGATAACTCACCGGTTCCCAGGGAGGAGGCACAAAGGGGAGGGGGGTGTAAAGCCTTGGAGGAAGCTTCCTTCCTCACTTGTAAACAGCCCCTGGAAACCCAGGAACCGGAAACAAAATCTCTTGCCCCTGAAAGTCTGCCTCCTAAGGAGCAGAGGGGGGGTAGGAGAAACAAAAGACCCAAACAGACTCAGTTTGAGGAGGAGGTACAGATCTTCCAATTTGAGGGAGAGGGATCCTCAGAGGATCCTGAGAAAAGGATCTTCTCCTTCAGAGAGGGGGGAACTTCTCCCAAAGAAAAATGGGTCCCTAGGGATGCAAATCCAGACTGGGGAGATGTGGAGACTGAGCTACCGCCGCCCACCATCTCATCCCAGAACCAACAGCAAGAAAACCCCCTGGTTCAAACCCATCCTGGTGACTGCCTCCAAAAAGGGGGGGGCGGCCCAGAACCGGAACCAGGGAAACCCACAATGGCTCTGATCTCCAGTTGCCAACTTTTTCTTTCAGATTCCCAAGGCTCTCCACAGAATTCTGCCCAAAATTCTTTTCTCGCGATGTCCAAAACCAGAAAATTAGCCCACCAGTTGTCCAAAAATGTACATTATCTGTGCCCCCCTTGAGGAGAAGGAGGGAAGATATTATGCCCCGGTACAAGTACAGGGGCAGGGTACAATCTCAGCGCTGGTGGACACTGGATCTCAAGCTACCCTTCTGTCCAGAAGGGCCTTTGATGAACTGAATGCAGGAAGGGGAGAGAATTACCAAATTCCTCTCACCTCACTTCCTGGACAACTCCAGAACTTTGACGGGAAGGAAATTCCCGTTGAGGGGACTGCAGACTTGGACATTAAGGTCGGGCGACACAAGTTGAAACACCCGGTCATAATTGTGACCCCGGAGGGCACCCCTTGTTTACTAGGGAATGACCTCCTGAGAAGGTTGTCACCCCTAATAGATTGTGTAAACAAGGTCCTCTGGACCCAGACTAGCCGACCAATAAAATTAAAACAGAGTGTCAACCATGTTAGTTTAAACGGCACCTGCCACATGGTTGAACAAAAACCTGACCAAGTAGAATTTCACTTCCAGAATAGCCAAATTCCAGACGTGACAGTAATAGCAGTAGGACAACAGACTAGTGATGGGGGGTCCTCTCTATTTCTGAAAATCAACCTTCCTTCCAGTTTAAAGTGGTATTCCACGCTGGAAGGAAACACTCTGAAATTCTATACTAATCCACAATCAGAAACTCCCACTCCTATAGTCCAGAAAGATGTGAAATCAGCTCAGAGCCTGGCTGATATTCAGCAAATTGGAGAGCAGTTGTTCATCCCTGTTCAGTTAAATGATGGGAAGGACTCTGTTCTCGCTCGAGTGTGTGTGAACAACGGTAAGAGCTTCATCAGCGAAGCCATGTTTCGCCAACTCCCAAAAGATCCAGCCATTCCCACCTTCAAACTGATAGACAAATGGGAAATGGACCTGGAAGCACCTAATTCCAAACATCTCCTGCCAAGCAGGTGTATGCTCAAAATCTCCATTGGCAACAAGAGCATAGTCCACAATTGTTGGGTCGTGCGAGACGTCCCTGCCGCCTTTTACTTAGGCAGTGACATTCTCAATCGCTTTGCCATTAGTTTGGACCTAATAAACTTCAAAGCTTGGTCCCGATTAGCGGATAATCCCATGGGCTTTGATGATCCAGAAAAAGCATTTAGGTCAGCTCAATTGCTACCTTATGCAGTTGAAATTCAGACTAAAGAGGAAGTCACCATCCCAGAAAGGACCCGACAATTCTCCCTGGAAGTGAAAGTTAAAAGAGGACAAGAGTTGAAAAACCCTGATGCTTCCATACATCTAAATGCTTCTCTCCAACAGCAAGGGTTGGGGGTAAACCCAACACCATTAGTCAACATAGAACATGACACCATTCCAATAGAGGTGGATAACAGCGACTTAAAGAGTATTACTCTAGCCGCAGGCACCTTTATTGGAATGGCGGTTGATGACCGACATTTCTCCATTGATCTTGTAAATGAACTGTTAGGACCAATCCCCAAGGACTGTTTTGACACTGACAGTGAGGACAATACAACACCAGACAGGATTTTTACCCGGCATGGGGGGAACTTCCTGGTGTACACTTCCTGCCCCTATGGTAAGGAAGATGTGACTTGTGACTTCAGGAGGGATGAGGTGATTTTCCAGGTACATGAGGGCTGCCTTTCCCACCTGAAGCCTCCGGTCCAAATCAGCACTCTGACCAGGGACTTCTCCACCCAGCTGGAGGAGGCCGCGGAGATAGCCAAACCAGAAGTCTTTCCAGGCTTCAGGCAGATGGTGGAAGAGAGAGTCAACCTAGCTGATGCCTGTGTGACTCTGGAACAAAAGCAAAAGTTGAAACAAGTTTTCTTGGATTTCCAAGATCTCTTTGCGGTAGACTCATATGACTGTGGTCGCACTGACATCCACACAACAACAATCCCCACGGACCCTGGCATGACTCCTGTGTTTGTGAAGCAATATCGCTTGCCTCTCGCATCAATGGAGTCCCTTACTGAAATAATTAAGAACCTTGAGTCCCGGGGAATAATCCGTCCAGTCCACAGCACCTTCAATAATCCGGTGCTGGGAATATTGAAGCCAAACGGCCAGTGGAGACTCTGTGCCGACCTCAGGGAGCTCAACAAACGGGTCCATACTTCCCGATGGCCTCTGCCCTACATTGACCAAGGACTGGCCCAGATCCAGGGGTCACAGGTATTCACTGCAATAGACCTGACCAATGGATACTGGACCGTGCCTGTCAGTAGGGAGGACCAATACAAACTGGCTTTTACCTTTGGGGGCCAGCAGTACACATGGACCCGGACTCCCTTCGGATACCTCAACTCCGGTAATGAATTCAACATTTTTCTACACAAGGCCATGCCTGACTTGGGTGCAAGGGGTAACCTGGCTTATGTAGATGATGTCCTCATCAAAAGTTCATCTGTGGAGGAACACATAGCGGAGATCCGTTATGTTCTGACACAGTTGAGGGCCGCCGGAGCAAAACTTTCCTTTCAGAAAGCACAGTGGTGTAGAACCCGTGTTAATTTCTTGGGGCATGAGATTACTCCTCAGGGTCTCTGTCCCCAGGAAAAGAAAGTGGAAGCACTTCAGAAACTGAAAGACCCCACAACTCTGCGGGAACTAAGGAGCCTCCTTGGACTGACTAATTACAGCAGAAAGTTCATTGAGGGCTACGCAGAGATCACCAGACCCCTGATTCATCTCCTGAAGGGGGGGGTCAAGTGGGAATGGGGTCCAGAACAATCCGAGGCAGTAAGACAACTCAAAAGAAGCCTCTCACAAGCGCCTTGCCTAGCTTACCCTGTCAGAAACAAGGAGTTCTTCCTGGAGACGGGGTTCCCTAATACGTGCTTGACGGCAGTATTATATCAAAAGCATGACAAGGTCAATAAAGTAATCTCATATGCGAGCAAAACTTTATCCTCTGTGGAGGAGAAATTCAACGATTGTGAGAAGGCACTCCTGGCAACGGTGTGGGCATTGAAGAATTACCGCCCGTTTATCCAGGGGGAACACATCATAGTGGAGACTCCACACCAGCCTCTGCAATATCTCCAAAGTGACAGAATCCGGGCCGGAAATGTGAGTAATTCCCGAATTACTTCCTGGATTCTGTCAATGCAAGGCTTTCCTGTGGAGGTCCGATATGGCCAAAACAAGAAGAGTCCCCTCGCGCAAGGTCTGGCTGACTTGCATGATTGTGCCAGAGAAAACTGTCTCGAGGACGAAAGTCTAAAAATAAAGGACAACATGGAGGCATACCTTAATTCCCCACACAAAGTCTTTGAAGAAGACAAGTGTGAGGGAATGCCCACTGTGTATGTGGATGGATGCTCTTACCATGTTGACAACAACGGGGAGAAAGAACTGGTGGCCGGCATAGGGAATGCATGGGTGAATGAGTCCCCAGAACCCTCCGCTGGATACAAAATTGGTCCCCGAAGTAGTCAGGTGGCAGAATTGATGGCTGTGCATCAGGCCATCCTCACTGCTGTCCAGCATCAACTCCACGAACTGGTCATAATCACAGATTCGGATTATGTACGGAACGGGTTCGTGGAGCACCTGGTTAATTGGAAAACCAGAGGCATGTTATGTGCTAACAACAAACCCTTGAAACATGGGAAGTTGATCCAAAACATTGATGATCTGGTCACATCGAATGGGATGACCATCTATTGGAAAAAGATCAAGGGTCATTCCAAAGTAGAGGGACCAGACAAAACTGGAAATGACTTAGCTGATCAGCTGGCCAAAACCGGGGCCATCCAAGGGGATCTAATTGAGATTGAGTCCCTATTGGGGGAAATCCAGGTCACTGCTATCACTAGGTCCCAGACCAATGCTCACAACGACCTTTCAATTGCACAATGGAGTAAGGAGACCCCTGATGCTGATTTGATTACCGCTCAGAAGGGGGATCCAATTATTGGTAAATTTTACCAGCACCTTGAGGACCCTGAGAACTTTCCCCTGACGGATACCGATTACATTGGGAAAGAGGACCTAAGAGTGTTGATGAAATGTCCAAAAATGTTCCGAATCCAAGACGGTTTGCTGGTAAGGAAATCCAAAGCTGGCCACGATCAGTGGGTGGTTCCTACCTCATTCCGAAGCCTGATGTTAAGTCACGCCCATGATGCGGCCACCGCCGGTCATAGGGGGTTTCACACAACATTGGACATCTTAAGAGAGGTTGCATACTGGCCACACATGGGCCAGGACCTCAACCAATATTTGAAGGGTTGTCTTGTGTGTGCACAATTTCAGCCGACATCCCTCACACACCGGGCGCCTTTACAAAAGAGGGGAATGACACTGCCATGGTCAGATTTACAAATCGACTTTGTAGGCCCTGTGATTCGCTCGGCTAGGGGGAATAAGTACATGTTGACTGTGACATGCTTGTTTACCAAGTGGGTGGAATGTCTCCCAGCCCCAAATTGCAAGGCAGAAACTGCAGCTGCCTTGATGATTAACCACATCTTTTCCCGTTTTGGTCTACCTCAAAGGATTGAGTCAGACAGAGGTAGCCACTTCACCAGTGAAGTAATGACAAAGATGTGGGAGATACTGGGGGTCAAGAGAAAGCTGCATATTGCTTATAGACCAGCTTCTTCTGGGGCAGTAGAGAGATATAACCGGACAATTGTGAGCATATTAAAGAAGTTTGTGGCAGATTCTGGGCCAAGTTGGGATATCCGATTACCTCTGGTCCTAATGGCTATCAGATCTACCCCTTCATCTGCAACCAAAATGTCACCATTTGAGTTGATGACTGGGCGCAAGATGGTGCTTCCTCAGCATTTGCTCTACAGGACCCAAGAGCAGACACTGATAAATGCCTCCACTACTCATGAGTATGTGGAGAATTTAAGGAAACACCTCCAACATGCTTTTGCTTATGCTCAGCGGAATCTAGAAAGATCAGCTGATAGCATGAAGACCCACTATGACCTGAAAACTTCCAGGAAGGAATATCAGGTGGGAGACCGGGTCTATCTATACAACTTCCAAAGGAACCAGGCCAAGCAGCGCAAATTTTTGCCTACATGGAAGGGACCATTTGAGATCATCGACAAGATCTCCCCTGTGGCCTACAAAATCCACATCCCCAAAGGTCCTTTGGCAGCGGGGGAAGACAAGTGGGTCCACATAAACCAGTTGAAGTGTTGCCATCCCAGGCACGCTCTGCAACAACTGGAGGAATACTCTGGAATCCTAGCGGGTACTGTCTCAGACTAATTCAGTTCCAATCATAAAACATACCACATCTAGTCTCTAAAATATTGTGATTTGCATGAAACTGTCTCTTAGTTATACTGTTTTTTTTTATCAAAGTAAGAATGTAATGTTTCGTCATGATGAAATGCATATGCTGTCCCACCATCTCAACAGTGGTGGAAAAACGTCTATGAGTAGGTATTGCCGCTCTTCCTTTGTCGTCCTAGGAGAAAGAAGACCTTGAGACTGGCCAAGGAGGATGATCCGGAGACCGGGAACGAAGATCCAATGGGCCCAGTGGACCGCCCAATACTCCCATCAGGACTGGCGAGGAGAACCGATCGATCAGTACCGGATGGAGAAGAAGATGCTGAACTGTGCCATCTACAGAAGAGGAAGAAGATTATGCGGACAGACCGGTGCGTGGGTCAAAACCCATGGGCACGCGACTCCCCATCGACTCAAATTCAAAGTGCAGTCGCGTGGGGGGGCTTGTTGGGTGTCCTGACCCACGTTTAAGCTATCATGCTGCAACATTTGGTGCTGTGGGCTTAGAAAATTCAAGATGGCGGAAAACCCACATGTGCGCTGAAATCCAGGAAAGCTGCGCAGTTTGTGCGCACACTAAAATGGTTGCCTCACTTGCCACCCACCAGTGCGAGAATGAAAGGCTGGGTTGCCATGAGGGAAATGGGTTGCCAAAGGAAAAACAGTAGCGCCGGTTAGCTTCAAAGCGCTTTAAAACCACCATTGGACTACCCGCACAGTAGTCTGAAACCATTGGGAGTGGCAATGCTGATTGCCAAAAGCAAAACCATAACTGTTGGGAATTCATTTTCTTAAATCCCAAAAATGGGTGCAGTACCAGTACTCACCACTATCCAAAAGCCGGCAGTTTAAAACCACCCTGTGTTTCTCTGAAGGCAGGCTCAAACTGTCTATTTTAAACATTGCAACACATCTAAAAACTCACTGGACACCAGCAGACATTTGGTAGAATGGAGTGTTGTGTGCCTACAAAATCTGGGAAATGAAGAGCCCAAAACAATGCTTATAACAAAACTGCTATGGAGTCAGCAGTTTAAGTTGCACTGGATTTAAAGACACTAAAATCGAAAATGTTTAGATTAAATGAGTGAGCTATGTTTGGTGTCACATGCCTTTGTAACTGTTTAAATGTCATAGTTTTAAACTTAGAATCAGCCTTCTAGCTGCATATGTAAAAATGTTTAGTTTTATTTGAATGCAGAAACTGGGGAACAAAAAGTGACACTTTATCTGAAACCCGGCTTAAGGAACTGAATTCTGCCTGGCAACTACCCCCATCAGCAGTGAAACTTGAGTCACCACTGTGTTCCCAGGCCAACCTTCCTTTTGCTGCCCACACTAAGGATATGCCATCTATCTGATAATTGAATTATCTGTGCTCTGCAGGAGAGTGAACAAAGCCCTCTTCACTCAGGCAAAGGTTTTTATTACCGCAGTCGTAAAATGTAGCTTCCTCTTGGCAAGAGCTGGGAGGAGCACTGCCTGTGAGAGCAAGCTGGCTTGGCAGAAACTGGAAAGACTGGTTTCTATACCATGTGACCTGGGAAACCACACCCCTTTGGAGCCAGAACATAACTTTAAAAAGATGAATAACTCATAGAGCGGACATGTGAAAATTTTATAAATGATACCATAATTCTTGTGATTTTTCTGCCCACATTTTAAGAGGTTTTTCGACCCTGTGGCATGTTCAGGGGGGTTTTAGCGGAAAAGTGGATATTACTCTAAATGTATGCATGTTAAAAATCTGAAACTTCATCAGTTAATGTCCCTACTCCCTGCACACATGTATGTAAAGTTGGGTCAATGTCAGAAATTGCAAAATCAGTTAAAAAGTGAAATATGTGCCAGTTCTGAATGCAAGCTCCCAGGAAGAGCAGAGTTTGAACAGGGTATACCTCCTGTAATGCATGATGGGTGCATATGATTTTAAAACAATATGTACCTCTGCAAATATGTATTTGTTTCAAATCTAGATTTGTGTGTAAGTTGACAGGAGGAGTGGACTTTCTGCAGGCTGTAAAATGACATCACTCTGACTCACAGTTCATTCCCCAATCAAATGATAAATGGAAGTTTGACCAATTAGAAGCTGAGAGAGAGGTAGGGTCAGTGATGCTAGAACACACCCACATTCTAAACACATAAAAGCAGACAGACAGGACAGATAGGGACCGTCCAAATCCATCTGCAGCGGGACGCTCTGCCGGAAAAATCCATACTTACCTCCATCAACCTCCAGAGAGCCAAACTAGAGACTTCAATCTATCCAGAGAGAAAGCAGTGCTGTACCCAGAGAGACCCAGACCAGCAGAGAGAGCTGACCCAGATCACTGTGAAGTGCAGAGGCCAGACCAGACCAGACCAGAGTCCAGTCTAAAACCCTGACCAGATCCGTGATGAGGCCCATTTCACTCAAGAATATAGTGTGAGTACCTAGAAAACTGTGCAGAACCAATCTCTTAGTTAAAATAATATAATTCAATCCTATTTTAATCTAAGTAGAACTGTCTCCTAACTGTCACCTGTCATTTGTAAAGCTGTCACTTGTCATTGCTAGTTGCAAGCTGCACTTGTCATTTTGAGCTTTTGAAATTTGCAAACCCAAAAACGACCTTTATTAAATCGCTCATATCTCCGCGACCGTTTGGGCTAGAGACTTGCAGTAACTTTCCTCTGATAGCTTAGAATCGTAGCTTTGAATCGCACCAAGAACCGCATTCCTACCCCTTATAGTTTTACCGCAATCGCGGAACACGCATCCGCGAATTTTACCGCGATTTGCAATTTCTTCACATGTAAAAACTGCTGCTGCTTGCCTTCCATTTGCCAGAAATTCGTTTAACCTGTTAACTATCCCTGCATCATTGCTAGTGTGAGCCTGGACTAATATTAACTAGATACCACTTACCCTGAACCTCTGAAAGGGAATTAAAAAGCATTTCCAGCATATTTCTCATCCATTGCTAGCACATATCAAAGCATTTGGGCCCGTGTTTTCAAAACTCCTATCTGTGTTTTAAACTTCTGTTGTCTAAGCTTGGGGGGGGATTGAACTGATTACATTGATTGCATTTCTGAGAACTGTGTGCTTCCTTCCATTTCCTTGCCTTGCATCAAGGGGGGGAGGGGATTGCCAGAGAAAAGTGATTACCTTGTTTGTTGAAATCATATTGAGTATTTTCTGTATTGCATTTTCATTCAACATTACATCCATTTGAACCCTATAAAGCATTTTCTACCACATTATAATTTTGTTCCTATTTACCAGTGTGCTATCTTATCCATTTCATGTCAACTCATTAGTGATTATAAAGAAGTGTGCTAGTGCCCGATTCTCCATTGTTAATCTTTAACATATCAGATTAAGGGTGATATTCAAGTATTAATTTATTATAAAGTGTGATATATCTATTTTAAATTATCAAATAAACCTTTTAAACTTGCAAAACAGAACTACTTCTTGGCTCAGTGGGGTCAGGGGGATTCCAAGAGAGGGGTGTTATACAGGGGTAGTCATCCAGAACGCATGAACTGGACCTAAAGATATATCAATAAGGGTTTTCATTCAGTATTATAGACTAGGCGTTGACTTAGCTGTAGTGTTGAATTGAATCCTCTTACAGGTGCCTGGGCAAGTAACAGGGGTCGCTACTGGCTGGACGGTATTTTTGCGACAAAGACTTGCCCACTGCCGGGAAACTCTCCAGAGCAGTCCAAGCCGCCGCCACCCTTCTCTGCAGAGCCATATGAAACGGCAAAACTGGGTCAGTGGGGGGACCGAGATCATCCTGAACGTACTCCCCTGGGGGAGCTGACCAACCCAAATACTTGGTGACCCGAGACATAAGGCGCCGATATGAAGAATCGGCATGAGTGCCAGGCTCCGGCCTACAAAACTCCACCTCCGGAGAGGTGTCCAGTCCACTGGCATCATGCAGTGACTGCCTCAGGTCATCAAACTGGCTATGGCCCGAGATAAACTCATCTGGAACCGGAACCGGAACCAAGCCGTCATCAGAGTCTTCATCACCCTCTGAAATGTACTCCAGGCGGGGAGAGGAAGACCTCTGGGTACCAAAGCAGTGCCTGACCTTAGCCAGAGCCTTTCTAGGGGCAAACCCCGTGCCACGGGGCCCCTCCGACACCACCGCCTCGAAAGGCGTCGAGGGCGCCGAATGAGTCGGCGCCGGCGTCGACAGAAAAGGCGTCGACGTTGAGCGAATCGGCGTCGACATCAGCTGCAGCGCCACCAGCATCGGCGGCGTTGACACAGGCCTCGAAGCCGGAGCTCCGAGCATGTCTCTCGACGACCTAGGCACTGACGGCGTTGACGACCCCCTTGGAGGCAGAGTCTCGAGAGAAATCGTCGACGACCTCGGCGCCACAGGCGTCAACGTCTTCTTCGAAGATGGCACAGGAGCACGTGGTCTCGAGCACGTCGAGGACCTGGAACGGGCATGGCGAGAACGGCTACCCTTGTCTGAGCAGGACCTCTCCCGCGAGCCGTGCCGACCACCCGAGCCCGAAGGTGTACGAGCGGTGTCTCTCGACTGGTGCCGACCAACCCCACTCGGAGGCGCGGACGGACCGGTGCCCTGCGATTCAAGAATCGCTAGCATCTGCTTCCCGAAGGAAGCACATTCTTCCAGTGTCGCTTGCATGGAGGGATAAGCGACCCGCCGACGGGCGGAGTCCTCGGTAGAGGACGGGGAAGGTGACCTATGCCGGCGCTTCCGGGAATGCCTCGAAGAGGCGGAGGAGTGGTGAGACTGACTCCTGGAAGGAGACCCACTGGACTTCCGACGATGACGTGGAGAGTCGCCCCTTGAGTCATCCGTCGAAAGCCCTGCAGACCTCGACTTCCGGAGCTTAGACACCCGGCCTACCGACAGCTTCTTCTTGCGTTCCCGCAAGGCCTTTGCCGTGAGCGACTGACAGTCGACACAGTCGTCCGTATCGTGGACCTCCCCGAGGCACCAGAGGCAGGCGTCATGCGAGACCGTGTCCGACATCTTGGACCCACAGTCCCCGCATTTCTTGAAGCCCGGACGCGGGGTTGAAGACGAAGTAGACATCACCACGAACAGGTCTTCAGAAAAAACCAAACAGGTTCAACGAACCGAGAATCGAAAACAGCAAACTCCAACGAGTCGAGGCGTACCGAGGTTCACGAAGCGAACACGTTCGCGGAAAAAACGGAACTGAGGCTATGGGCGTCGTGCGTCCTACTTATCACATCGGGTGACGTCGGCCGTTGGAGGAGGTCCTCAGGGATGGCGCATTGACGTCATCGACGCAGGACGCAGACGCCAAAGATTTTCCGAAGCAGCACAGCTGTGGACATTACCTGTCATAGATATGGAATACGTCGGAGGACCCAATCCCCTCGAAAGGGTGCTTATTGCTACAGTAGAGGTTAAAAAGAAAAGTAGAAAGTGTAGATCCATGTGAAACCCGAGAGCAGATTCATTTCAAAGTTGAGTGGGAATGGGAAAAATAATTTGTCGTTGGCTTTGCTTTTGGTCCATTTGATTGATAAGTGTTGAAGGGTCATCTGTGTCGAGGAGGTTGAAGAAATCCAGAAAGACAAGGGCAGCCTTTCTTTACATGTTTGCTGGACTCTTAATGTTATGTGAATGTGCATAGGTTGTCATTCCGTGCCATGGTCTAGGCAGAAGTCCACATGGACATTGCTAAGGCGGTTGTCAGTTGCTTCCCCCTCTATGAGTTTCGATAAAAAGAGTTTTGAGTATATCTGGGAGAGTTTTTAATGTATTTGATTATTTCGGGAGTCCAAAGGTGTTCTATCCTGCCATGATGAATCAGAGGATTTCCCAGAAGATGGCTAGAGATTAAGGTCTATTGGGAGGCGTGATTAATGCACATGGTGAGCAGGTCCTGAAAACAGCAGATGGGGAGTGAAGGAGGTCAAGGTGATTGCTTTAGCCACAGTGCAGGCCTGCCTTAGGAGATGAAGGACAAAGGTTGGGGTCGTACAACAGTTTGACTGCGAGGAGGCACTGTAGTTTCAGATTTCCTTTGAAATGTAAGGAGAAGGAATCACACAGTGGTTGATAAGAAAGCTGTAAGGTTCCGGAACTCAGATATAAGCTTGGAAATCCACTTGTACAGGTCCAGTGAGAATTGAACGTCTTTGCCAAACCCATCATCCGGCCTACGGGAACATGGCGGTTTATTGGCTACCGAATAAAACACAACGAAATTCAGCTCTGCATTATTCTGCTTCAGAACGTAACGCTTGCTGTGCCTATATTCAATCTAGTAAACAAAGAACTTCCAATATAGGGTACACAATACAAGATTACTCACCTGAGTGGTATGAAATGACGTGACCCTACATAGACTCGAGTCAATAACATACTGGGCGCTCCTCAATGCAATTAAACCACATGCTGTCAAATGCCTCTGCTTCTGCTGCAGAGTCTAAAACAGCTTGGCAGGTTATTCATTTCTGGGAGCAAGTTAGCTTCTGTAAACAACCCATCAAGATCGACAGTGTTATGGATTACCTTTCTTTCTTTAGCGGTTTGATTAAATACTCCTCGAAGTCAAGCCCTGATAGGTTGTACAGCACTTGGCCACGGCTGTTCTTCAAGTATGGAGAAGACATGTCAGATACTGGGCATTTCTAGAATAAAAACAATAGAAACAATGGTCAATTCATCATCTCTGCACCACTATCGAGCTCAAGAACTCGAACATGCCAAGCTATCCCCAGCAGAATTCTTCAACTTTATGATAACTTACATTCGTTTAAATCGGTTCCTATATATTTGCATTTGTTCAATCTAACATGTTATTAGAGAGATTAAAGTAATACAATAAACGTTGTTCAAAAATGCACTTTAACGTAACATCTGCAATGTTGGTGGGAGGTTCCTTAAGTTATGTCGCAGGATGTATGTACTCCTGACTGGAATTATATAAGCATACATCATATGGAATCAAGATGGAGGGCTAGAAAAAGATGCAGAAAGAAGAACGGTTAAACATGAGGAAGGAGAAAGAAGGGAAGGAAGGAAGGAAGGAAGGAAGGAAGGAAGGAAGGAAGGAAGGAAGGAAGGAAGGAAGGAAGGAAGGAAGGAAGGAAGGAAGGAAGGGAGGGAGGGAGGGAGTTAGGGAGGGAGGGAGGGAAGGAAGGAAGGAAGGAAGGAAGGAAGGAAGGAAGGAAGGAAGGAAGGAAGGAAGGAAGGAAGGAAGGAAGGAAGGAAGGAAGGAAGGAAGGAAGGAAGGAAGGAAGGAAGGAAGGAAGGAAGGAAGGAAGGAAGGAAGGAAGGAAGGAAGGAAGGAAGGAAGGAAGGAAGGAAGGAAGGAAGGAAGGAAGGAAGGAAGGAAGGAAGGAAGGAAGGAAGGAAGGAAAGGCAACTCAGAGTTGTAGCCAAAGAAGCAACTGGCTGTGGCCACTGGCAACTTTGCCCAGAGCATGGCCTTCAGTCATGACCTTGCTACACATAAGCCAAGCCAGCATCATTGCAAAGAGCACGACTTTGGAAATGCCCTGGGTACCCCCACGATTCTCAAAAAGGCCCCTTGGGGGCTCAGAGGCCAGATGCACTGCTGAAGGCCATGCCGTGGTACAGTAACCACTTTCCACGTCTTCAGGTGACTCCCTTTGCCCAATATATTTGATGGCTTGCTGGGCAGGGCATGACCATATGCCATGACCTGGGCAAAGGGTCCACTAAGCATGACTATGGGCTATACTCAACGGGCCCGTACTATGACTTGGGGGTTCCCAGAAAAAGGGCAACCAAATCTCAGCCACAACCATTGTAAAGCAACCATACATTTGTCATCACTAGTTACTGCTCATAATGTGCAATGCAAGCATCCACAGCTGTTATGAGACATGAGCAATAAAGAGCGAAGAAGTAACAGCAGCACTCCAGACTGATTAGAGTCCATTTTCATTATGATATGTGAGGGCCAACACAAAAAAAGCCGAAAGGAAGCTTATTTTCAGGACCCGATTTTCCATGCTGCTCGCTGCGTTGAAAGACGTCATGCATGGTAGTGGCGAGTCATAGTTTATACAGAAAACATATCTACTCAACCCGTGGGTTTATGTTGGTTTGTATTGCTACTTTAATGCAAAGTGAAGGTTAGAGCAACCGTTACATAGAAAAAAAAAATCTTCTGCAACTTTTGTTCTCTTCCATGAATGGAATTTGACAATCAGCTGAACTCGACAAACACCGAATATATGTGTCAGGTTTGGCAAAGTTTCATTAATGTTTACATCCGGATGAATATTGAATAAACATGTTTTTTTTTTTGCCTGGCGATTCACATAGAGGTTGAAACGTTCACTGTTCAGTCCACATCATCTCAAAAGTGCAATTTGTTTCGGCACTCGACTAGACGACGGGATAAAGTAGTGTACGCCGACAGGGATAAGCGATGAAATGACAGCAGTCTTGAGTCACTCACCACTGTTACAACATTTCAAAAAAGAGATGAAAAACCGATGGCCACTTCTCAATGTTGGGGCTAACCGTTTGAACAGGCCATAATCTGTGATCAAGAAGAGGCGGAACCTGTGCGATTCACTAGTTCACGCCCATCAAGGAAAGCCTCTGGCAGATCAGGAGCAACAAACGGTGTGATCTTCACCACAAATCAACGGACACTGTCCTTGTGGCTCCTGCTCCGAGTGTGAGCAAACCTCTCGTGACCTGTCTATTGATATAGGCTGGAACCCCCGGTAGGTATGAAATCCCTTCACTAACTGCATTTCAAACAACGTGATATATTTAATCATATATCTGTGCAGAATGCGTTATTTGGGCATGACCCAGAGCCTGGGGAAAAAAAAACGGATCATAGAACACAAGTCGTGTATCTGTACTAAAAATATCAGCACCTGATGGTGGAACACTTTTTGTAACAACATCATGCTGAAAAATATTTTAAATGGACGGTATTGGAACAGCTGAGAGGAGGAATCATAAACTAAGTAGGCTAACAATCTAGTGAGGCTATGCATATTTTCTACAAAGAAATTTGGGTTCTGACCCAAGAGAGGATAGTCTGCAATGGGCAGTGCCATCTGTTCTTGAGAAGCTGATCTCCATAGGCGTGGCATTTTCATTATTTTTCTTCATCTGCCAGAATATGTAAATAAGACCACAGTACTTCTCATCATGAATGAAACATTTCAAGCTAGACGTATAGATATGTATTAGATTTTTGGAATGGATTAATTTAGGAGTTCCAATATGCCACATATGTTCGAACACTGTTTTAAGATGGCGTCCAGCTCTGCAGAGACAGTCCCTGTATCTGGAATAGAAATCCCGGAAATGATCATATGATAGGTCGCTCTTGATAAATACAATAGTTCAAACACTGCCTGGGTAATCCGAGCGGGAGTTGCCAGAACTCGAAAAGTCTCTCTATGGGTGGCGCAGATACCTGAAATTTAATACACTTGTTTGTTTAAAACCTATTGCCTACATTAAGCATCCATACTATTGTTTGTAGGTGAGAGATGGAATACGTTACCTAGAAGTGTTTCCCAGGCATGCTGTATTCTCATTCACAGGAAGTGACATGAGGGCGAGTCCCAATTCACACTGTAACGATAGATACTGCGTCATGCAACGCTTTTTTTCCAAGTCTAAATGTTTAGGAATTAGAGAACATGTCTCTTTTACGTCTCCCATCCAGATCACTGACTGAATATTACAATAGATGTACGTGAGGGAAATATGGCACTCAGCAACAAAAAAGTAATGTACGTATGGTCTTCTCCAGTCCTGAATTAGGCAGAATAATCACCATATTCCACTTAAATGGGTCGACTGTTTTTTGTGGGGATTCAGGTCAACTACATTCACCCCATAAACGTACGTTTGCTGCTAGAGACAGCAAAAACATTAGTAGAGTACCTAGATTATTGCGAGTTACCGTACTGCCTATCCAGCCCCCGTGAGCCTCCCCAGCCACAGAGCACACTACACACAGTGCTTGGTGTCCGTGCTCCACGGTCGCTCTAACGTGGCCGTGGCAACACCCCGTTTATTATAAGCACATGCAGCTGAGCGGCATCACTCTGCCGCCTGTGTGCCCTTAAAGGGGCAGGCACCACACTCCTCCTTTCTCATAACAAACAACAAAAGAAGAAGGTACTTACAAACACTTCAAACATTACACTGCACACAAAATAAACATCCCTTTATTCGCTTCCCTCCCAGTCCCACAAGTCACTACTCAGCCCGTGGGCTGGGCCCACCAGTTCAGGAATCCAGCACATAGTCATTGAGATGGGCAGACTGCCCCCTCCTGACCATTTGGGGATACCTCCTGCCCGCCTCCCGGAGAGGGCCCTCCTCACCTGCGTCCCCTCGACCTAGTGGACTTGGGGGATGGGCCAGGCCACAGCTCTCATCCGGTACCTCAACAGAGTCCCTTCTCAGGATTGCCTGCAGCCTGCTTGAAGAAGCTGGCGTTATGGGTAAAAGTGGCAGTCCCATCCGATGCAGTCACCATCGAGCCACGCACCGCTACCACGTCCATCGGACCAGGCTGATAAGTTAGTTAAAGCTTGCCTTGTGGATGCCGGTTCTTCACAAGTACTTCATCCCCAGGACTCAGCCTTTGGGGCCGGAGCCCTCTCCTGATGTTCTCTCCCTCCGTCCCTAGTCTCCTTTCACACTCCACCTGAGCATCATCTACTACGGCCAGTTCCCGCTCCCGCACTTCAGGGGTCAGACCCCTCGGACACTGCCGAATCATTGCCTCTATGGGGGGGCCACTTCAGTGGATGCATGAGGGGTGGCCCTGTATTCCCTCAGGAGCTGATACAGCAACTGTTACAGGCAATGTCCTTGGCCGTGAGCAATGCCAAACACCTTGTTCAGAGTCCTCATGTACCTGTCCGCTTCACCAGTGGCACAGGGCCAGACTGGTGTAATTTTCTGATGTTGTATTCTGTAGTCTCCCATCAGCAGGGGGCGAAGCTGTCCCCTTGAAATTGTGGTCTGTTGTCTGAACCCAGGGTTTGAGGCAGGCCATGAGTGTGGAATATCTTTTCTATGGTCACAGACACTTTTTCAGGAGAGACTGATTCAACAAACTCGACCTCGGGGTACCGTGAACACTCATCCACCACCACCAGGAAATAAGTGTCCCGGGCCAGGTAACCCAAAGCCAGCATGGACATTTTCCCAGGGCCTCGATCCTTAGGGCATTGTCTCAAAAAGGGGCTCTTCTCTCTGCTGGGGCGGCTGCCTGGCACCACACACAGGCTGACACAAACTCCTCTATCCGTCTCTCAAGGGCCGGGAACGATACTTTTTGTCATAGCCGTGCCTTCATCTTGGCAGTTCCTTGATGGTCCTGGTGCGCTAGGTCAATGACGTGTGGAACCTTGCACATTGGTCTCACCATGCGGTCACCCCTGAGCAATAGCCCTGACTCAACAAATGTCAGCTCAAGTTTACTCTCCACAGTTGTTCTAGCACCGACCGTGCCTCCTGGGTCCTTTGTGCCAGCGTGTCCACCACTGACCTCCACGACCCTTCCTGAAGCACCGCCTTTAGTATTATGAAGCACCCGTCCTTGGCCGCCGCCTTTTCCAGCTCTTGGAGAGGCACTAAGTTTGGGGTTGCCTCCTCCACAATTAGCCTCAGATATTCATCAGCCTCCTCGCCACTGATGTTTTGACGTCCTTCCACCATGCTTCTGGAGTGCCTAGACAGATAATCTGCAGCATTGTTACTGCCTGGCCGACACACCAACCAGACCCCATATTCCAGGAGCTCCAGCATCCACCTTTCCATCCTGACTGGAGGTTTGGAAGACGAGCCAGCCATGATTGGCAGCAGGGTCTTGTGGTCAGTTACCACCGTCACCGGCCGTCCCAGCATGTAGAGGCGAAAATGCTGACAGCCCCATAAGAATGCCAGGGTCTCCTTCTCGATTTGCGAGTAGGGCTGCTCCGTCTACGACAATGCCTTGCTCGCGTAGGCAATCGGCCTGATCTGCCCATTAGCGTTTGTTTGGTTGAGAACTGCACCCAGAGCAAAAGGGCTGGCATCCACCGTCAGGGACGGATAAAAAAAATGCCATGGTATCCTCCGCAGTCAGCGCACCCTTCACATCTTTCGCCTGCTTGAGCGGACCCCACTGCCATGTGTTGCCTCTTTCATTGTGAGACTTCTCAGGGGCTCAGACCTGGAAGCTAGGTTCCGGATGAACCAGCCACAGTAGGTGACCATCCCCTTGAAACTTTGGACTTCAGACACCTTCTCTGGGGGCCTCACCTCCACAATGTCTTTAACCTTATGGGGGTCAGGTGACATGCCTCCCTCCTTGAACAAGAACCTGAAAAACTCAATGGTTTTTTAGAATTTTGTATTTTTCCCTATGCAAGGTCAGTCCGAGCACCTGCAGCCGTTCCAGAGTTTGCAAAGACGGAGGCAGAAGGCATGGAGAGGCTTGTGCAAACACCAGAATGTTGTCACCGATGTTGAGGACCCCATCCAAATCCACTAAGGCCCCACAAATGATGTTTTGGAACACCACCACCGCACAGGACACCCCAAAGTGGAGGCGTTTGTATCTGTAGAGGCTTGGTGTGTGGTAAAGGTTGTTATATAACTTGAGTCCACTTGATGGTATCCCACCCATAGGTCAAGCTTTAAAAAGAATCGTGCCCCTTGTAATTACGCAATGATGTCATCGATCATGGGTGTGAGGTGTCTTTCATGCTTGATGGCCTGATTCGGGAGCTTCATGTCCACACATATTCTGACCAAGTCAGGTGCTTTGGCTTCCTTGCAATGACTATTGGAGACACCTACAGAGTCGGTCCATCCACCTTCTCAATGATGTCCAGTGCCACAAAAGTGTCCAGTTCTTTGTCTGCTACGTCCCAGAGATGGAATGGGACTCTGCAGTGGTGGAGCACAATTGGCTCTATCGACTCGTCAATGTGCAGCCTCACTTGTTCGCCGACCATGCAGCCCTTTCCTTCGAAGAGCTGACTTTACTTTGAGAGCAGCCTCTGTACATCTTCTACATACACTGAATAGGTGAAGTTCAAAATACCCAAATCTTCTGCCGCACAGCTCAGTAGAGTGTTGCTGCTGATGCTCGTTACATAGAATCGGGTCTTGATAGACGGCCCTCCATGCTCAACCATTGCCACAAATGCTCCAGCCAATGGGATTGGCTGCTCACTGCCAAAAGTGTATCCGCACACTGGGCTTCTGTAATGCGGGCAGCGTCACCGTGGCAGCATAGTGCACCCTGGCCATCACATTGACTGACGCCCCCGTGTCCAGCAGCAATGGTACTGTCAACTTGTTGACTTTCACAAGGCACCGTGGCGGTCTTCTGGTAGTGGCACGTAGCATACTGACACTAGCAATAAAGAAGATGTTCTCCTCCTTGTCATCCTCTTCATCTTCGTGAGTCACACCATCATCCCCTTGGTCTACTTGGGAGACGATGGGCGGGTGCTGTGGCCTGAAGAAACCTGCCCCTACCGTCCCCCTCGGCACCACAACTGGCAACAGATCTCTGCACAAACAGGCATAGTGGTCGAGTGTCCCACAAAGTCCACAGGCTTTCCCATGCACTGGGCATTCTGTGGGGTACAGAAGATCATACACACACTTGGTGCAGGATTCAAGGTCTTTGGTGCCTCTGTCACGCTGGCCACCACTTGGACGTCGAGCCCCTCTTCCTCCTTGACCTCAGCCCACGGAACACACCTCCTCTGCCTTCTCTGGACATAAGGCTGCATCCATTTTTGATGCCCACACCTCAGACACCTTGTGGAATCGGCCAAGCTCCAATATGCAGGGTAGTGTGAGTCCTGGTTCCCGCAGCACTTGTCTTTGCAGCTTTCCAGATGAAGAGCCTTGTATGAGTTGGTTCCTGAACATGGTCTGGGGGTTTTCTCAGGCACACGACAGTGACATCCGACACAGACGTCCATAGAAAGCGTCCAGTGACTCATCGCCCTTCTGTCTGGCACTGCACATCATGAAGCGTTCATAGTCCGTGCTGACCAGCGGCATGAAGTGTTCGTGCAATGCTTTCTTGGCACCATGTGTGATGCATTCGCAGGTGACAGGGACTGAAAGACTTTATGCAGCGCTGGTCCTGCTGAGTATGTAAGTGTTACCACCTTACTGTCCTCATCCGTCTCACCCGTGGCCCGGAATTACATGTCGAGCCGATCCAAAGCCTCCACCTTGGTCCATGACTTGTCGTGGCCCCAGAAATATCAAACTCAGGCATAGGTGTCAGCGCCCCTTGTCGTCTCGGCGCACGCGCACCCATTGGGCCTGCTGGCCCTGCCGCCACTGCCAGAGGTCCTGCACCCTCAGCACTGCCATCCTGGTCATTCTTGGTGGTGAGCGTACAAGCACCCCACAAGAGCAATGGGCTGCAACTCACAGATGGCCCTCTTCCAGGTAGACTATGCTAAAATATTGAGCGTGGTGATGTTGGCCCAACACTCCCTCTCGTGCAAGTTCTGATGATTGCCCCGCCACCAAATCCACATCATCACAACATGCCTGTGATGGAGCGGTCATTAAACCAGGTCTCAGTGAGAGCAAGAACATCAATGTCCATGTGTTCAAGGAGGTGGCAGATGTCAGAGGAGAGCTTGACTGCAGAGAGACAGTTAAGTGTGGCAATGTGGAGCATATTGCCATTTTTGAAAGACTTACAGAGGAGGGGGGTGCAGGGGACAGAGGTCCAAACCGTAAGCGTTGCGTGTGCCAAAGAGGTAGAGGCAAGGGAGGATCTTAACATAAAGGAGGAGGTTCGGTTGAGGCCCTTGTACCAAGATAGACATTAACAATGACCCTGGAAGTTGAGGAGGAGGCAATAAGGACCCCTCAGCGGGTGCCACCATTGATGTGTGAGGAAGAGTAGGGAGACAGCAGAGCAACCATATGAAGAGTCCATAGGTGGGGGGAAGGAACGACGAAGAGGATGCCGGTAAGAATCTCTCTGCGGAAGCACTGATGTTGGTGTTAGTGATAGAATATATATGAGGGCAGCTGGCTATGCCCTGAAAAGCCCAGGCAGGCGTAGTTGAATAAACAAAAGAAATCTTCAGGGTGGGAGTTCACAGTGATAGGAAAGCCTGGGCTGGAGCCAAGCATGTCCTTCTTAAAGTTCTTCCTGCCAGACTTGGTGAGCAGTGAGGGGTAGGAGATAAGAAAGCAGTTGGAGAAGATAGGAGAGATGGAGAGCGCCATGAGGGGGCGCAGGATGTGCTACACTTAACCCAGATGTTCAGATGAGCACATGGCAGGGAGAGAGTTGACAGGAGGGCACAAACAACAAGGAATCACAATAGGAATGGAGAGAACCAGTTGGAGCTCAAGAGCTGAAGAGGGGTACCAGGGAGCAGGGGACAGGGACAGAACAGAGTGCAAGGGAGTATATAAGATTTTAAATAGCAGGACAAAACAAACATAATGGGAGTACACCACAATTTGATTTTGAAACAGTCACAATCAATACATGGGGAAAGCACACCTACATTTGATTTTTAAACAGTCACAATCGATGCTTGGGGGAAAGCACACATATTTCGATATTGAAACAAACAGTTTCAATCAATGCATTGGGAAAACACACTTAAAAAATGAATATGCTGACACAGGTTGTAGGCCGCAGCAGAGAAATGTGGCAATGTGGAGGGAGCACCGTATGGAGAGGAATCAAAATAAGAGGATACATCTTCCTTGTAAGGGTACTTAAATCAGTAGAAACATGCCCGAAATGACAAGTGTTCACAAAGTGCACAAGAAGATCCGCCACACCCAACATGCAGTATCACCACTTTTCATACATAGCACGATGGGAGGGTCAAAAGGAAATGAAAGACAAGATGATGGCCACATCCAACCAGGGTTGGACCGGACCATCGGCCATTCGGCCAGTGGCCAGGCCGATTCGAGGCCCTGGGGGCCGGTCGACTATATGGGGGCCGGCAGCGGTGTGCCAGGTTACAACCTTGGCTCAGGGCTGGCTGGCAAGTGCCACATTGTGGCACAGCAGATGCATTCATTAAAGAAAGGCAATACGTAGGCATGATGACCAGGCAGGGCCCTGGGCCCTGAGCCGATCCAGCGACGGCATGGCACCAGTTGTTGCAAATGCAATGAATCGCAAAAGGAGCTGTTCCTGGGCCAGGAGCCGCTCCTTTTGTTGCGATTCATTGCATTTGCAACAACAAAGCTAACAGGACTCCAGTCATGGCCCGAGGCACGGGCAGGCAGCAGGAGAGGCTGAGGACGACACCTCAGGCAGCAGCATGGATGGAAATGTCTGCATCCCCTTCCCCACATAGCAGGGAAGGGAGTCGACGGAAAGGCTGCACTCTGCTGGCCCGGGACAGACAGCGGCTCTTGTTGATTCTGTGGAGAATAATATGGATGCCAATCACTCCCACAAGATGGTAATGTAAAGAACTTTCCCTTCTACCAGGTTCAGCAGCGGCACTCAAGTCAGAGTCTAGGAGCCCTCTACTTGGTCCTCTGGTGTCCCCAGTCTTCGAGGAGCGTTCCTAGGCACCTGAATAAGCATCCATTTTGGACTATGTATTTTGTTTTTCACAAGTTGCAGTAATTACATGTTTTTTCTGCTGTTGTCTCTGTTAGGATCACCACAAGACATTCCATCTCAGTGTCCTCGGTCACTTGACAAAATCCTTGTGCCTAAAGGGAGCTGATAAAGGAAGAAATAGGGCGGATGGTAGTAGTAACATCTGTAAAGACACATTGGTGACAATTAGCAGAGCGAGGTCATGTGATGTACGAAGGTGACATGCAAATGTCCAGTTTTCATACACAACTAAACAATGATCCGAAAGCACTCACAGTTGAATGATGACTTTTATAGAACAACTTTTTAAAGTGAATCACTTCTAGGGGCTTTTGCAAAATAAAGATCAGAAACATACACATTATCAAACACGTCGAGAAACAAACTATAAGGGATGTTTGTTGCTTCAACTGTCATCAAGGTTGCCATCAAATCACCTCTCTTTCCCACCACTGGACAACTCACAAATGTGTGAGTTTCAGATATGTACATTTATCACATCATTGTGGCTGGCACAATAACAGATACCGTAATGGAAATGTTAGAGTGTGTAGTGAAAACGAAATCAGTGATAGGAAACTGTCTACCCAGTAAATAAAATGTGTTTAACGCCACGTATTTGCACCATTCCGTCTGGTTGTTATTGCCTGCTGCAATGACAGTGCTTTGGTTCCAAAGCAGATTCACATTTAATGACATGAACTAGCCTAGAAAAAGGTGCGTGGAGTCTCTGGGCGATGGCTGGCGCTCTAAAGGGGTTCACTAAACAGTATGCTATGCATGGGGCGGATACCAGTACGGACCTCACTACTGTGACTTTGAGCGATGGCAGGAGCTTTAAAGGGGTTCACTAAACAGTGTGCTTTGAAAGTGACTTGCCTATGTTGTGCAGCTGGGGCAGAATACGTTTATAATATCAATTATATTCCCACTGGAAAGGTAATCCATGCGGTATCGAACGGAAAGAAAGTGGCTGCAATACAATGCCAAGCCACCGTCCACGTTGGCACATAAACAGACTTTATATCCACGCGGGAGTAACCTGCAAACGAGGAACGAGTGAACATTTCTATTCCCGAAAGGTCCTTCTGTGCTTCCTTGTGAAAAGAATATTGCGGGGAGTTCAAGGGCGAGAAGGAACCTTGACAACAGTGATTTAGAAAACACAGCCTGCCACTTTCCAAAAGACAGAGTGCTCCAAATACAAACCCTAGTACAACTCCTCCATTGCGTGTGTAGAGCTTCAAAGGGATCCGTAATCAGAATTGGCATTTAAACAAACAGAAGTTTGCTAAACTTTTCATGCAAAGTAGGGTTGTACTAAAATCCGACCTTAACTTGTTCAGAGAAATTCGGTATTGGGTGATTAATGTAGTCGCCCTGCCACAAACAGAATACTTAAATCAAGGGTTTCCCTAATTCTCACTCTGATAAAACAGAAACCCTTAGTGCAGAATTTTACATTGAACAACTCCTGTCTGCTAGCAAGTTTGCATTATTTGGCATTAATGTTTTAACTGCAGGACCCAGTGGAAGACGGTATAATGGTGAAAATAACTGGGATAAAACAATCAGCGGTGTTTGCTTTTACAAAAGTGTCCTTAACTTTAGTTGGAAGAGTATAACTTATCCGACCATCTGTCTATTTCGTAGAACAGTTGCCGACTATTCAGCATTTGTCAGATTACTAAAATATTCTGTTGGTCACATACGCTCCTAATGCAAAGTGCACCATGTTTCACTCGCGTGCATATTGGTGACCTCGTCACATTAAGTAATACTACTACACCAAAAAAGAGGAATTTTTTAAAAAAACCTCAATGTTAACCCTATAGTAATAGTGCATCAAACAACAGCAGCAGCTGTGCTGCTGCTACGCGTATTGCCTGCTGCAGCTCAGCGGGTTTCCGGAATGCAGAGTGCCTACCTGAGGTCGCTGTTAGGTGCTTAGCTGGGCGACACCTGGGATCTGGGACTGGATTCACTCTGCCTCAGACAGAGAGGTGTATATATATATACCTAAAAGCTTGTGTACAGTGTAGAAATATTTGACCATAGCACATCAAGTGGCCATTGACTTCATTGTGCCACAATGAATGCTTTGTTGTAATGTGTCTATCTTTACCATCCCTCTGGCATGCTGTTCAGGATGTTTGTTTGTATGTATGAGGTAACGAGTGCTCAGAGTATGGGATGTCCTGTGAGTGTGCCACTTTCCCTATTTTGCCAACTTCTGAAGCCTGAAAGGTAGATGCACGCAGGCTTGACATGCGGCCAAATTTGCACCAGACCTGCAGATTAACTTAACTTGTTTGCTGTTAAATCTCAATTACCAGTTTAATGGTATCCAGTGTATAATAATTGCTAATTTTACTATAGCTGATATGATGGCTCAGTGGGTTGAGCGCTCGATGCTGCAATGTATTTGAGATCTGCAGGTTGTAGGTTCGAATCCCAGCAAGGCCATCTAAGCCTTTCATCCTTCTGAGGTCGATAAATGAGTACCACAACAGGTTGAGTGATATTGTAGGCATATTTTTCTATATAAAAGGAGCGTAAGCCTAAGTGCTATACAACAACATATTATCAATTGGCCTTGGACGTCTGCTTACATTCACAGTAATTTGACAATATGGATTTATACACACAGATATCAATGATACATATGGAGGGTTCATGTGTCTGTTACATTATAACACAGCTCATAAAATGACATAACTTTGCATACAAGCATGGATCATCATAAGTAGCATTTTCTGTAAAGTTGTGAATTGACGCGATTCACGGATGATGGTTTGAGGGCCACTTTTTTTGAAGCGAGGGGTGGGCCACTTTTTTGAGGCAAGGGGTGGGCCACTTTTGTTTGGCTGTCCAGGCCCATTTCTTGTCCCAGTACAACCCTGCATCCAACACACAGTAGAGCTGCTGAATGTTGGCTCAAGGCACATGTAGAACATGGAATACAAAAATACCTACAGCCTGCGACCCAAAATCACAACCTTCCATCATGCACAGTGGAGTCAGAGGGACACAATTAAAAGAAAGGCATTATGCAAAATGAAATATATTTCTCAGAATTACCAAGGTGATCTGCTTACTCAGCACGGAGTGGGGCCTCTGTAAATGGGGAGGCGGGACATGCCGTGAATGTTGCCATTTTTGCAAGTAAATTTGGCACCCATGTTTGTACTTTGCAACACGTGCAAAATGTTCATTTCACACTAGTTGGTCAATGCAAAAGGCATTGTCGTGCTGGTCAGTCAAAACATTCCAAGAATCAGTGCTAAATTGCCCGACGTTGATCAAATGACCTTCCCATAGAGCCACACTTTCACTTTTAATCTGACCACTAATATGTAAATCCCCAAAGAGAATTTGAGGACTTGTGCATCATGTTCAAACCGCCTGGATCCATGATGCTAAAATAACAGGCAGGTCATGTAATGTACTGTGTCTTGGCCTTGAGTATTGCACCTTCTGGATTGTGTGGCCTTTCCGCAATAGAGGGGGATATCACAGTGCCTGCCGTCTTGTATGGGTACATTTGAAAATGGTCTTGATTTTATTTCTTGGACCATTTTTGTAATTTTGAGTTTGTAAGAAAGTACAAAGCCCTTTTATATTTGATGCATATTGGCCAGATGCTGTGTTGTAGTTTACTATCGTTTTTCAGCAGACATTCTTCTAATCATGTGACCTTGATTAATACAATGGAGAAATGTCGCGACCAAGCAGAGCTAAGCCTGATTTTAGTCAGCGCAAATTCCTGCCAAAAGCACTGCCAGCTGGGCACGCAGCCCCCTGAAGCGTTCTATCTGCAAGAAAACACAGACTTTTCTTATCAAAGGTTAATGCACACATTACGGTCCTTGGGGAGCCAGGCATACATCTACATGCCGCCACCTGGTAGACTGCTTGGAGTTGGCAGCACCGGCACCCCTGCCAGGGCTTTATGTGGAATGAACAGGAGACCCCGAGGAATGAAGAAAGCTCCTGGCATCTTTGATATCAAATGTTTGCTATTTTTCTCATCAATACAGATATTAATCTCTTTCACTCAAACCCTCACTCTACAGCGCAGGAAGTACTCATATGTTCCTAGGGTCTGGGAATAATAACACACTTCAGTTAGACGAACAAACATGGACACCACGCTCCACTTTTCCATAGTTGTGTCTTTAATATGTGTGCTCCGCTGTATAGGCATTTGACAGGCATTAACATTGTCTCTATTGATAAAGGGGCAGAATGAGTCGCCATCATATGCCCCAATACAACTATCATTTGCTCGGTTTCCCCAATCCAACGTCATGTATTGTTATCATATGCCAGCTATTGGCATCAATATCACATGTACTCATGCCATTAACAGGTCACAGATTGCCATAACATGTAGGCTCATTTCTCAGGAATTGCCATCAAATGCAATCAAAGTTTTGTTATTTGAAATGATATTATGTTATGCTATTGTTGTACCATGTGAATGAGTGTAACTGGAATATATGACTGGCCTACATGGAACTCAGTGGATGTTGCATGAGAGCCAGTAGGAGCCCGGGAGCTGTGTGAGGTGCTGTGCCCAGTGTCTCTCACTCTCTTCTTCCAATAAGCTATTCGGAAACTGAACTTTTGACCTGTAACCCGAAGACTACAATAAAGCAATGTAGCAGAAGAACCAGCGTCTCCTGAGTTATTTGACCAAAACCAGACCTCTACAACTTGACGATGAGCTTGGAAAGAATCAATGTATGCAGCTAGCACTGCGTTAGGGGGCACCCAGAGAAACACACTGACGTTTCAATGATGCACACTATCCCGATTAATCCAGGCGTTACCATCCCACTCCCCAAGCCGGTCTATGTGAGCACCTACGATCTCAATACAGCAGAGGGGTTCTGTGAGGGCCAAGTGGAAAGTCAATCCCATCTACGGTGAGACACCTTCCAGGAGAATATTGTCAGTGGAACATCCACCTCAATTAAGGTTAGTCAACCCTCCGAGGAACAAGAGTGGGGGAAGTGTCAACCAAGTTTGAGGGAGAGTCCTGAGGCAGTGTATGGGGCTGTGGACTGTCCAATGCAGTGTACACAGAGCCAACGTTGCTCTCTTCAAGAAAGTAACTAGTATAGCGTACAACAGCGCATACCACATTGTCCCACAATGTATGACAGAGGCACTCGCACAGGTGTGTGTGTGTGTGGCTATTAAAAAAAAGTACAAGTGTTTAGAAAGAAAGTACTTTAATGGGGCCGCACGCAGGCCAGAGCCAGCCACTACTACAGGTACCAACAACCAACTGCCAAATCCCCCGACTGTCACCCGGCTGGCTCCCACGCCCAACATTCTATCACTGCGTTCCAATAGCACGCAGCAATGGGCACCTCACGCCATGGAGCACAAGATTGTAACACATCTCCCTTTCAACAAAGAATTAAGAAACAAAGTACAGAAATGTAAGCAAGAATCAATCATGGAAAACAAAGTCTTTAAACTTTTCAGGGCAGCCAACATTGCACCTCAGGTGGTCTCTAGAACCACATCTAATATTACAAGAATGATCTGCCAATGGCATCCCACTACTCTGGTCAAACACTCCAACATTCACATGCCCCTCTTCTTTCATGGGGGTAAACCCCACACATCGCAGAACACAGCCCCATCATCCATTTTAGGCATTCCACACCTCCTGTTCAACCTAAAAATCCTTTCTTTGTTCCACCATCAATGTTTTTCCCAATTTGACAGCACTTCGACTTGTGTCTGTGACAACTTCTGGAATGGAACATTGAGACTTCCCCTCTTTTACCTTAAATGTTTTTTTTTAACCCATACAACATCACCCAACAGAATGTCATTCTGCTTGACACACATTTGGGTGTAAAAACCAGCCTTTCCCTTTTACTGAGAATCCAACACCCTTTGCTGTACGCTGTCAACATCAACAACAGGAAATCCCTCATGTAACAAGCGCCCAACCCAAATTGGCACAAACTTTGACCCAATCTTCCTACCTCTCAACAATTCGAAAGGAGAAACACCAGTCACAACATTAGGCATGGTGCTGTGTGCCCACAACATTTCACACATCGCTGTCTGCACCGGTATTTGGTTAACAATTGGCCATTGAATGCAACTCTTCAGTCATGTTTACCCTTTCCAGTAAGCCATTCCCCTGTGGATGGTAAAGAGCTGTGCGCCAACATTTGATCCCCAACTCATTTAGAAATCTCTGCATCTCCCTTGAGGTGAATTGCACCCGTTATCAGTCACTAACATATCTGGGGTCCCTTCTCTTCCAAAAAGTTCCCAAAGATACTCGATCACACCTGTAGGGTTGGGCGCAGACATGAATTTCACCGCACACCAGCTGGAATGATAATCTACCACTACCAATGCGTAATGCTCATCTGGGGGAAATAAGTTCATGGGACTGATAAAATCCACAGCTAATTTGATCCATGGCACTTTGGACCAATCTACAATTTGCAACAACACATTGCAACACTGCAATCCTTTGTCAGCTGAGCAACACACACCACAACTACCAACTAACCAATCCACCTCCATATCCATTCTGTGACACCTATAGCACTCCCATGGATGTCTCTTGGTATCTTTCACCCCCACATCCCTCTCATGAGCCAATTTCAACAGCCTACCATGCACCCCAACAGGTGGCACAATCTTGTGATCACAAATTAACATACCACCCCCCACAGTCAATTCCTACTGGACCGTTGCATTTACCTGCATCTCTTTGTCCAGACTATGTTCCCTTGGCCACCCATTCATCACGTTATGCACAACAAGTATCAACACATCATCATTCACTAACATGTCCATCCACTCATCACGTGTTATGGCACATTCACCATCCCTGATGACTGCCAACATCTCCCCTTCAACCTCAGCATCTTCCTTGGTACCATCATCCATCGATGGCATCCGAGGCAGAAAATCTGCTCTAATATTTCTGTTACCTGACACAAATTTGTTACTGTACATGTATTCATGCAACTTAGAAGCTAAACAGGCCAGTCTCCGGCTATTTTTTTCTGATCCACCTGCCTGCAGGACACTCAACAAAGGCTTTTGATCAGTCCTCAATGCAAAAATCGTTCCCACAACATATTATTTAAAGTGTTGAACCATGCACAGACATGTTAGAACTTCTTGTTCGTTTACAGAATATTGACATTCAGCTTTATGTAAAGTGATGATGCAAATGCCATGGTACTCTCTTTACCCACAATCACCTGTCCTAATACAGCACCGAAACCACACGGGCTACCTTCGCAAAACACACTCAAAATGGGCACATCCCCAATGCATTTTTTTATTGTTGAAAAACTCTTTTCCCTCTCCTCCATCCATTCATAGTTGACACCCTTATGTAAAAGTTCTCTCAACGGTTCCACAATTGTGGCATACCCAGGCACGAATCGTGAATAGTGTTCACTTAATCCCATGAAGGACAACAAACTCTCCTTATCCCGAGGCCTTGATGCATGAACAATGGCAGCAACCAAACCTTTCCTCCATTCGCAGATATCACATGACAATGCACCCCAGTGAAGCCTTTAAAAACACACATTTGGTTTTCTGCAAAGTCATTCCTCTCTCAGGTAACATCTACAACACCTCATCCAGAATTCTGTTGTGCTCATCCACTTCTCGCCCAAAAACCAATAAGTCATCCTAATATTCTACCACACCATTCAAACCGCTGAACGTTTGAAAAATGACATGCTGGAAAACAGAGGAGGGGGATGCTAGCCCAAATGGCATCCGATTAAATTGGAACGATCCCTCTGGTGTCAAAAAAGCGGTCAAATGTCTTGAATCTAGATGCAGTTGGATCTGGTGTTATGCAGCTTTTAAATAAAGCGTTGTAAAACACTTTGCATCTGCAACCTTGGCAAACAGATCATCAAGCTTGGGCAAGGGATGGCAATCCACCCAAATTGCAGCAATAAGTCCCCTCAAGTCTATGCAAAGCCAGATGTTTCAGTTCCCCTTCCTTGCCACTACCACAGGAGACAACCACAATGATGATTCAATCAGCTCAATTATTTGATCCTTAACCATGCTCTACAAATGCTCAGCAAGTTCCTTTCGTACACTGAATGGCACATGCCTAACACAATCCAGTCAGTAAAGCCCTTCAGGCTACCAAACCTGTCCTAAAAAGTTTCACAGTTTTCCTGAAGAATTCTCTCCAAATGACATCTGAGGGCTAAAGTAAAAACCTTTTCTTCTCAACACTACATGGGTCCAAAACTATCTTCAAACGCACCTGCGTCTACAATCCAAGCACATTTATGCCTTTTTAGCCACATATATCTTGACCTCAGCATAGTGTCCATTAAATTCCAGTTGAGCATGAAACCAGCCTAGACGAGTGATTCTCTCTCCTTCACACTGCTCAGGTGCAATCCATGCTTTCATCAAACTCACTTGACTAAAATTAATTCTGTAAGTGTCCAAAGATATTATGCTCACAGTAGCACCACAGTCTGCAACCAAATTGACACACTTGCCATTAATCTTCACTTTATAACGTGGTAATCTGTTCTCCTTGGTGATTTTGCCATTCATGTCATCGCCTTATGCAGAAATGTTCACTCATCCTCCTCTTCCACATCGACATGTCTTTGCGAAATGACCCACATGTTTACATGAGCTGCACTCTGTATTTACTGCAGGACACATTCTGTTTGATGCGAGGTGCCCAACATTTGCACAATGATAGATCACCCTGGATTCGCTCATGACGCCCCTTCTTCCCCTCGCATTAGTTGCACCTGCTCTAAACATCATCTTCACAAGCCTTTCGCTAACATTAGAACACAATGGACTCTTACTGACATGTTTACCCAGAGCTTTTTCTCCACTCGTGACACCTCCATGCTTTTTGCTATGTACACTGCATGGTCCAAGGTGAGTTCGCTGCAATTTAGCAGTCTTTCGTGGATCCTCTTGTTACAATGGACCACCATTTGGTCTCTCAAATGCTGATCAATAAGATCCCCAAAATTGCAATCAGATGCCAATATCCACAAAGCTGCAAGATATTCCTCCACACATTATTAAAGAATTAACAAGCAGAGCAGACTTCTACTCAGGTTCAAAGTTCACACCATCCCTGGCTGCAAATAGGTTTTAGATGCTCTGAACCATACACTCCATTTCAATGGTGGTTTGTATGGAGTGGCTACGAATGGTGGCAGTGGCTGGGCCTGCTCACTGCTGTACATTGCTATGATAGGCATGAAACTGCAATATAGTGCAAAGTATCCTCAATGTCTCCCGGCACCTAGAGTGGCAGACGTACTTCGCAGATATATATGTAAAAACTTTTATCTCCACACAGTAGTTTTTTTCTTTATTCAGTTTCCTCACAGCCACTAGACACCCTCTGGTGGTCACAGATTCCCGCAGTTTATGCTCAAGACTCTTCATAAGCAAAGCGTGAGGGATTAAGCTACAGGCCCCAGCTCTCCTCGTAATATCACGTTACATCAGCCTCTGCCTCCTGAAACCCCCACTGCCCCCTCCAGCTTACTTCATCTCCATCGTAGGGTGGGAGTCAACAGGGCCTCTCTCCATGAAAACTCGGGCTCGCTCACCATTCAGCACACCAGACTTCACCACACTGGTGCGGGCCCCACACAATGTGGATCCTCGTCGCCAATTGTGGCGATTAAAGAAAGTACAATTGTTTAGAAAGAAACGACTTTAATGGGGACCGCACGCAGGCCAGATCCAGCCACCACTACAGGTCCGAACAACCAACTGCTGGATCCCCCAACTGTCACCGCCTCGCTCCCGCGCTCAACTTTCTATCACTGTGTTACATGCCACGCGCCATGGAACACAAGATCGTAACAATGTGTCCTTCACCAAGTTCCTTTTATTGAAGCATAATGTTCAGCAAGTAGGATTTCAAGTACCCCATGGATAAAAGCATCCAACAACACACCTCATGTCCAACTGCCTTTAGAGGAACCTTGCCACCAGCGCCCTCCGGAACCTTCCCATCTCCTGGGTTCCACGGCTGGATAGGGATGACATCACGCAAGGCTGGGCAGGGATGGACCTGGAGGGAGACCAGATATAACAGAAACCCTCTCTACAAACGACATTCTCTAGGTTGTGAGGTACTGAGTGTCATCTTCTGTATTAACCATTGTCTAGTTTCTGAGGAAGAGAGGACGTCCACCCCATGATAAAAGACACAATCCTCTAGGCTGTGAGGAAGAAGAAGCGCTGCACAACATGTGAACATTGTGTGGCAAACGCTGAGTACAAGCGCCACCTTCTATAGGGACTTGTAAAGAATCAATCTCCAAGTTGCGAGGATCAAGGCAAACCATGCTTATACAAATATTGCGTTCTCCTTTTTCAAAGCCAATTGCTCAAGACCATTCATAGCATTGAACTGTGGGTTCTTTTGTGGCAGAAGCTATGTTTATTCTGCACTACCGAGTGTATGACTTTTCCCTCAGGTAAGGAGCAGTGACACAAGGGGCGGAGGGCTTGTCACGTTGCCGCCCCTCCATGGTTACTGTAGAACTGACTCTCTCTACATAGCACTGAAGCGCTCGAGCCCTCTGCCTCCACAGGGCTTGAGCATTCTGCCTTCCCAGCGCCGTGTGAATGCAGCACATGTGCCTCCCACACTCCTACCTGTTTGTGGCTCATGTGTGGGAGACCGCCCAGGGCCGTTCATCGAATGAGCCTGCACAACTTTTTCCCCTCTGGACCCGGCATTATTCCCAAGCTAGTGCGTGCATCCTCATCAGGACTCCACACTGTAAAACTCAACACACTAGTTGGATTTCACTATAGTATCACGTGCAAACATTCCAGTGGACATCACGCTGTCCTACCACAGGATGATGCATGCTAAGGAATGCAGTGCAGCTTGCTAAACATACATCCCTACAGGCCACAGGTTTAGACATGCTTTTTGAGGACTGCCCGTTTCCCTAGAGCAGTGGCCTTCAAATTGGGGGCTGTCCACCCTAGGGGGTTCAGAATGATGTCCAGGGACGTTGGGGCTGAGACTCTTTGAAAAATTATGAAGATTACTGTCTTTCATATTAAAGAGGATTAAGGTGACTACTTTTAATAGAAAATATAAGCATTAGAAAATCGGCGTATATGTTAAATAGCCTGGGGCCCTCCTGGACTTCCTTTGGGCTGCTTGCAGGGGCAAATCCTGGGTAGTGGGCCCCCAGAAACAATATTTTTACTCAAGGGGGCTCAGTATTAAAAAGTGTGAATACCAATTCACTAGAGAGACAGCGTGCACCAGGCAGATATCTGATGAGGGTCTTCCAAGTTCATGCATTACTTTGCGCATCACGAGGAAGCACAGTAGAACCTCATTCATGTATGTGCACTATGAAGGATGGAGGTGTGGCATCATGTCCCCTGCATATGTGTGGAAAGGAGGATAGTGTCGCATCCCATGAGTGAATACACCTAGAATATAGGATGGGCCCCAATGCGGCTGATGGAATTGTAAGAGTGTAGCTTTGGGAAATGTTCTAAGAGAGTGAATTGGAGCCTGGCAATTGAGATGGTGTACCCGTTGTGGCGCTGTCAACTCTATGATTTAGCCTGCAATTTAAGCTGTGACCCGTTACCTAGCAACTACAATGAATCCACCTAGAAGATGAACCTGAGGCTTCAGTGCTTGTCCACCACCAGAGATCTACAGGGCTCACCGTCTTTCCCATGCTGCAAGCGCAATGTGCTGAACTTGCAGCGTTGCAAGGAATTGCACAGCAGGAAGAGGCGTGGCTGCTTATGCTGAGAGGCGGGTGGGCAGGTACGGGGCCTTTGGGTGGCAGGGCGATGAAGAGACGGCATGGGAACAGAAGCGGAGGAAGTGGACTGGCAGCAGGATGTAAGTGTGGGTGTGACGGTTAGGAGTTGAGGTGGGATGCAAGGATTTAAGGGGGTGAAGAAGGTTGTGGATCCCCCATTCATGGGAGCTTGAGGCAGGTGGTGGGGGGCTGATGGGGAGTACCTGTCACGCCACTTTTGGGGAGACCGAGGTCCGTTGCGATCGCTCTCCCTTCTCCCTCCTGGCGGATCTACCCGCGCTTTCGCGCCTGGGGAGCCGCCAGGAGGAGAGCTTCTGGAACCGCTGCTGGAGGGTTGCGGCGCATGCGTGGGAAACCGCTGTCTCGGTTCCGCACAAGCGCCGTAGAATGGGCCTGCGCTTTGGGAAGGGCTTGCCTTCCAAGCCTCGTTTCGGGTCCGCCGGCACCCGGAGACGAAACGGTTTGCGTTTCAGGCCTCGCGGGTGACGGCGGCCCATAAAAGGGAACCGCAAGCAGAAGCTAACCTCGTCTCAACGCAGAAGCTTCGTTCGTGTTGCTCGCTCCTGGTTTCCTGTGGTTCCTGCTTCCACCTTGCCTTACCCCCAGCCTGCCTGGGGGTAAGGCTCAACCTTGGGTCTTCTTGGGCCCTTTTGCCTTGCCTCCAGCCTGCCTGGGTGCCCTGCTCAACCCTGGGTCCTCTTGGGCCCTTTTGCCTTGCCTTGCCTTCTGCCTGCCTGGGTGCCCAGTTTTGCCCAAGGGTCTCTTTGGTCCCACTTGCCCTACTTGACCGCCAGTCGCCTGGGTTCCTTGTTCTCGCCCTGGGTTCCCTTGGTTCCAGTTTCCCCTCTGACTCTCCTGGGACCAAGTGGGCCTTTGTCTTTTTCCCTATTCCTTGGGCTCTCCCTTGTTGGTTTCCCTTCCGTATCTGGTTCCCCTTTTCCTGTCCGGTCCTGCCTGGTGCCTCGTCCTTTTTGGATCTACAGACCATCGGGCTAGTCAGCCATCACCAAACCAGCTACCTGAAGTTCGCCTGAAAGTGTCTTCCTGCGGATTGGTGCTCCGACTTAGTCTTTTTTGGTGTGATCCCGCGCTCACCCTGGACTTCACCTTGTTCCGAATCTTCAACCTGACTGCTGTCTCTCCTGTCTGTGCTTGCACAGTCCCACCATCACGTTAATCAGGAGAGTGCCTTCCGTGACGCTGGGAGTCTGTCCATCCTCCACCCTGTACCATTTGGGTGGTGGAGAGGCGGGTTCCCCGAGTCACACTCTCGTCATTCAGCTGGCTACAGCCTGGCGGCCCCAACAAGATCCACATCAAAGAAAACAGGTACGCAGTCTTCACGTACATCCCAGCTTGACAGTACCTCCCTTGGAAGTGGAGTGTCGGGTGGCACGGGCCAGCGAGGGAACACGCTTTGATGTATTTATTGTAAGACCCGTGCAGTAAATGCATCTGAAGTAGAGATACAGGATTGTCTGCAGTTATGTTAATATGCTTTTGGCCTGCACAACCATGCACTCGCATTGCCAGTATTTGTAATCCTGGTGAGGAAAGTAAGAAAATACATTTTAATCTGCAGCGAGCCCCCATCCTCCATACTGCCTGAATCAGTCATCATGTCTTGTCTAACATTCTCTGTTGTGTGTATGCTTTTGCGATGTACTAATTTGTTTGCAGACTGATTCAAACAGCATGCAGTATTTGGAACGCAGTACCTCATCGAGCTGATTTCATCAATCCCCCCCCAGGTGCAAGAAGCATTTGCCAACTGTGGCCATGCCAACAGTGTCAGAACTAAAAAGCAGATGCCGGCATTTTTGTAGGAAAAGGTGGTGATATTGCGAATAACGTGCATTATTTACGCCTCATAGTAACTCGGGTATGTCCTGTGTACTGATCAGATTCTACCAGATGCAATAAAGCCGTGTCCAAAACATGGCAGGAAAATGGCTGCCTTCACTCGCTCTTGGATAAGCATCTCCCCTCTCCTTCCCTTTAGTCACTCGGCCTTAGCTTCCCGGATGACGAGGGAGCCATTAACTCGGGAGGGTTTGGGAAGCGAGTGATCCACAGTGAGGAGGTTAACAAGTCGTGTAACTGCTCTGTATTACGCAGCACGGACAGTATGGCTTCCGTTCAGGCCATTGCCATTTCCCGTCATTAAAATGCCTTGCTTCATCTGCTGTAACCCACAGCCGTGTATAATGGCTCTGAACGTTCTCGAAGGGCTCCGCTCAGGGAGCCTTGTTATTCTGAACATATGCTTGCTTTCCCTGCCAAAACGTTGCTTACTTACCTTTCTATTTTCACAGACAGTTTAGGTGGCAAGCGATCTATACTGTGTTACATGGGTGCAATCATGCTTTATAAAGGCTATACTTTGGAGTAACACTTAAGTGGGGCGACTAGGAGAAGCACCAGATGTTGTTGCCTTTGCGAAGTGGTTATGCAGATAACACTGTATGCTGCGTAAACTTGAGTAGATACAAGATGGTGCACACGGTGGGACGGATACGCTAACCTGCGGGTATCGGAGCCACACTTTGGCAATACAGAAGGAGCAGAGAGGCACCATGGGTAATACTGAATGCGCAGCCACTAAGTTTTTTGGTGCATATGCCAATAGGGGCGTTATCTTGGAAATGAGTTGATCCCTGTTGCCATGCACATGTTTATATTATCAAACCAAGGGCACGTTCAGTCAGGCCCTGGGGAAAGCGCAGAATGTGTGCCAACCTAGGGGCAGTGCCAATTCAGTGTTCATCTTCATGGTGCCCTTTGAACAGAGACAAGGATGGGGCTATGGGTACTTTGCGACCCCCAATGGTTAACTCATTTGACACAACAGCTTTGATTAAGCACTTCCGGTCCAAGCAAAGGGAGGTAGGTGATTGATGGTTACATGTTTTTATATCGAGATATTATATAAAGAATGATTATATATCGAAACTTTTATAACAACATTTTTTATAGTGAATGCACTCTTTTTTAGGGGTTACCTCCTCAAGCCACCATTTCCGATCCCTAAAAACCCACCCCAACCGTTTCTCAAAAATATTGAACCCTTTACCCCACCCATAAAAGCATTCTCCATAAAAAATGACAATATAAAATATTACATACATGTTCTTTCAATATACACTTTTCGATATACACACTGCATACCATGATTGATGGGTATCAACTCGCCCTGTTCCTTTACCACCAGCATAAACCACAGCGAGGGAGAGTAAGAAGTTGCTTATCCCTTAATGGTTGCAGATGTTGCAGTCCCCCAGTGCACGGCAGCTTTAGGACATCTGCTCCACCAAAAGAGCGCATCAAAATGGAGGTCCTTCTCCAGAAGACGGGGTTAGTGAACCTAGTTGTGCTCACATCTTCATCTATGATGAGATGGCATGGAGCGTGTGCAGCTGGCTTCACCTGCCATCACTTCACCACGTAAGAATACTGGGGTAGATGGTAAAGACTATATTGTTAGTACATTGAGGAGGTAAGGGCTTTCATTGTTTTCTAACAATTTTTGTTGTCTTAGAAGGGCAAATATATGTTATGTTACTTGATGCGTGTCTAGCGCCTACTGCTATTGTTATGGCCTCCCAGCACTGCAGGTTGGATGGTAGAAGACTATAGTCTGAGCAAACATGAAAGCTAAAGATCATCACGCTGCATACCAATAGCAATTAGAACTTGGGCAACTGTCCAATGACTAGCAGAGATGACTAGTTTAAAGACATTATAGCAAAGCAGTGTGGCCAGGCACTGAGAGGACTGTTTTGCCAGTGGCTATGTGAAAGCTGAACTGAATTTTTCATGGGGATCAGTTGCATTCTGTGGGTGGCAGGGAATGGGCTATTATAACATAGTCCACCAACCCCAAAGGCAATTGTCTACAGTGGAAGGCTCTGATATACTTTACATACAGAACAAATGCACACTGAATAACGTAGTCACATGCAAATGACATTCTCCATTGTCAGATATGGCAAAGATGCATTCAACTTATAGCCACTGGTTTGTAACATCGAAGGCAGGAGAAATGTTTGGTATTGCATACGAATACAGTATTGCACTTTTGAACGAGATAAATACGCATTAGCACATTGCCATCTCCAGATCTGCGCTACACCTGTAGGCTGAGTTCAGAGACTATTTAAGGTGGAAGTGGATCAGGGACAAACTGGATTGGCAGGGATGGACTGCATTTCCAGTCTGGCACTTTGTTGTGGTATGTTACTATGTTTTGACTGTCACCTTAAGGGAGAGGTCTGCAACCTTTGGCTCTACAGTTGTGAATGTAACCAGGGATTTGCAGGATAGAGAAATGATGCTCTGCCCAGCTTGTACATCTGGGAACCCCAGAGCCATTTGAATGAAGTAATTCAGGGGATTGTATTTCAGAATACAAATTTGCTATATTTGCACCTCCCAGAAAATTTAGCTACATTTAACCTAGTCATGGTACACATTGTTTTACACCCCACCAGACAACCACTACCACACTAGTTTCAAAATGCTTAAGCTTGTCTGTTTGTGCAAATGATTTAGGACACTGATCACTGCCTTTGGGTTCAGCAGTGGTCAGGCCATCAAGTCTTCTGAAGCGTGTGCGCCTGGGCATGTTGAACCATGCCCAACAACACAAAAGGGCAAAGCCTTTCTTCTATTCCCCCATACTGTCTAATTGGCGAATTTCTCTGCATGGCCTGCTCATGTTTCCACACACCTAGGACCACATGTCAGTGCTTAACATGTCTCTTCCTTTCTAGTCTAATAAATGTGTATACATATTTCCATGTGCCCATTGTTGATGCAACAGTGGTTTAGCTGTGAGGTACCAGGGATGTTGTCTTTTTCTCCCAGGCCATCGGCCACTCATCCTCCTCTATTCTCCTGGGCCCAAGATTGTCTCTGCAGAACAGGCGAGGAACACGGATACCCAAGTTGCAGCTCCCATGAAACACTTGTGTATAGGCGCGTTATAAATGCCATATCATATCGTACTCTTTATTGGGTATTTAGTATTCAACTATACTCAGGTGACACTAAATGGGTGCACACTGGGCCACATACCTGTTACGGAAGTATTTATGTAATAACAGTATCATATTTTGAGTGTTGTTGGCTGGAATGGCAACTGGGTCCATGTGCTACTCCGGGCAATACCAGTCAATGGAGTACCTGGGCTTTTTTCAGCAACACCCAGCCATGGGGTGAATTCTTGCCATTTTGTTGTAATACTGATAATTGGTGAGAGTGTGTTAGCAGTTGATAGCAATTCCGGACAATCAGTTCCCAGCCTATGACACAAAAACCTGGCAATGTTGTGAGTAGCTACAATTTAGAAAGCAATGATTGATCTATGAAAAAGAGAGGCAGGAATATAGTAGCAGTTCGGGTTGTTGGTTTTGTTTTCAAGAAAAAAAGGAAAATAAAACATTGGGTTTTGCATAGTTTGCATAGTTGATACTATATATATATAATATAACACCTGCCCAGGGACACAGAAGCCCTCCCTGATCTGGTTATCATGATTCTTGTGTATCCCTTTCTACCTCCATGCTCTTCTTAAAACTCTCTTCACTCGGGGAGATGTTTATAGCCTTCATGTGGATCTGGTGAATGGCTCATCCCTCCCCTTGGACAGTCCTCTCTCTGCCTGCCACCTTTGAGCCCTGCCTTCCAGCCTCTCTCTTGAGAAAGGGGACCCAGGTGTGGTACTTTAGGCAGCTGCTGTAGGAATGAGGCCCATCTCTGTGGAAGGCTTCTAGTTCTGATCTGTGACCTAGGATTGGCTGGTCCCTCCTCTCTGTTGGTCCACTCTCTGGTTGTCCACCAAGACCTTGTCCCCAGGGGGAATTCTCTTAGCTTATCAGTTCCCGACTGTATGAGAGTGGAGACTTGTGCAATGGCTGTCTGACTTCCTGTTAAGTTTCATATCCAAGTTCAGGTCTCTCACTTTCCTCCTAGAGATTAACCCTGACTGAAGAAAATTCTTCAGCCATCTGCAACATCAGCGCTACTTTAATGCGCACGGCCTCACGTGAGTAAGCTCTTCCCCTCATGCTGCTCTACCGATGCCCCTTCCCGAACCACGCTGCTTTTGAAACCCAGCTGAAGCACTAACGCTGTGCTGGCGCCATTCCAAGATGGCCGTCCGACGTTCGTAGCTCACTCTCTGCATCTTTCCTGAGTCCCTACGCTACCGCCTCGCCTGATTGGGCCACCCGACTGCACATGACCATATCTGGAGCCTATCAACGCCGGGAGGCGTAGCCGGCCTCTGCACTAAGGCCTGCACAAAGGCTCTAGTCCTGTCCCTGCCTGTCCTTGCCTTTCCGGCCGTCGGCCAGTCACCCTGCATCACTGCCGGCTAGCGTGGTATCCCTGGCGGAACCCCTGACAAACAGGTACTTTATCTACAGCATCACCATGACACTACCAATTGCCTTATGACAAGCGTTAACTGCCTTGTGTGGATCCCACATATGAAACCTATTGCACTCGGCCGCCCCATCCAACTACTATACAGGTACCCTCCAGACATTGAGTACTTATGATGTTCCCATGTGACTCACATGCTCTCATGTTGGCTCACATGCCGTGAGAATGCACTGATTATTTATCATCAGGCAAGTAATATGCCACATATCCTCTAGCAAAGCACCTCCTTAATAATTATCTCAAGCAACTCCTTTGATACTTAGTTGATGCATGGACAATATTGCAACTAACGTCTCACTGTGAACTGCATTAGCTACATGTTGTTCCTTAATGTGTATTTGGCTGTGCTGTGACTCTCACATCTAGATGAAACACTGCCCTTGTTTTTACTATGCTTTTAATGTGATTTCTGGCTGCACTGTGACTCTCGCATCTAGGTGAAATACTGCCTCAGTTAGCTAACCTGCATTGCCAGCTTGCCACCACTTGTACTTGCCCAGCTCGCCTGCCTACCTAGGTCTTAGCACTCTTGCTCCCACCTAGTCTACCTAACTACTAGCATGCGGACTCTCACTAGAATGCTCAACCTCCCTGCCACCCAATTGTCATAACTAATACAGACACACATCTTTGCACACGCCACTAGCCTACACCCTTAGTCCAAACTTGGAGTTGCCTTATCAACTCTTCCCTGCCTATGACCACTATGAAAACTTCCCTACACCAAACACTTCACCTTGTACTGAGCCTCCTCACCACTATGGCACTTGCATCTGCCGCCTCACACCCTCCTAAGGATAGAAATATGAGACTGAGAGCAAGATTGTTCAGTCTGCATGAACCATCATCCTACTATAACCACAGAGGTTACATTGATCTAACAAACAAACGTTCGCAGCACACCAAACCTGCCCCTTTCACAACATCCAACCAGCCACCATCACAAAGAGACACCCTAACCAAAAATAAACAAACTCCCACTATTACACCAGCCAATACCTTATCACTAATTAGGTCACTAGTCAATGCTATATCTATGGTAGCCCACGCTACAGAGATCTCTGACACCTTAACTAATGAGAACCTAGACCTACTAGCCATAACCGAAACATGGCTCCATGAGGCAGCTGGCCCGGCCATCATGCTAGCAATACCGGATGGCTACCAACTACTAAGAGTTGACAGACCTCACACCAAAGGAGGTGGCCTAGCCATCATTCACAAATCTACTCTACCCATCAAATTAGCTACTACCGTACTATTTCAATCATGTGAACTCCTTACTGCTAAACTTCACCTCTCTTGCAACCGTACCCTCACTATGCACGTTAACTACAGACCACCTGGACCACTAGGATCCTTTGAAGATGACCTGACTAGTATCTTAACCAACAATACTAAAGACCATGCTCAAATTCTACTACTGGGAGACTTTAACTTGGGCTTCAATGACTGTAATGACAAACACGCTCTATCTGTTGCTACACTTTTGAATGACTACGCCTTAACTCAAAAAGTCTCCTTAGACTGGGTTGCTGATCGGAATTGTAACATTAGCATCACCAACATCCTGCCACAATCCTGGACCGACCACTACTTAATTGTATTTAATGCCTCACTTGACCTTATCCGACCCAAACCTATACTCATGGCCCCACCTCTCCCCACCAGAAGTAAAAAAGATATCACAGCAGAACAACTCCTACCACACCTTCTCCCCACCCTCGACAACCTAGACAATACTACAGACCCTACTTTGCTTGTGGAAGTTTACAACAGCACGATGATTAAGGCACTTGATTTGATTGCCCCCACCAAAATTCGCAAAAGTAAACAACTCTGTCATTTGAACAACTGGTTCACACCACAGCTGAAAGACCTCAGAATTCAAAAAAGAAAGTTACAATCCATTTGGCAACATTCACCCATGGTGGAGAACAATATCAAATTAGCCACATCTGCCAAACAGTATAAAAAGGAAATTATAAGTACCAAAAGGAATACCTTTAATAACAGAATTTCTAAGGCTAAATCAGATACCAAGGAACTATTCTCTATCCTCCAGGAAATGGAATCACCCATACCCCCGACTGATAACATCCCTAAAAATAAACTCTGGTGCACCAATATACAAAATGCCCTGGCGGGTAAAATGAGTCTTCTCCAAACCAAAATTGCAAATAAAAAAGCCTCCTTGCTCCTGCAAACTGAATCCATACCTCATTCAGAGCCCCCTCTAAACCAGCCTAACACTCCTCACCCATTCAGCTTCAGACACATATCCATATTAGAGACAGAAAAAATCATACTATCTCTAAAACCATCCAACTGCAAAGGGGATAACTGCCCTGCCCAAATCATAAAAGATGCAGCTAGAGATCTAGCCCCCTTCATCTCTAAACTCATTAATGCATCCTTTAAGTCCAACCTAGTGCCTAATAACCTAAAACAATCCTGGGTGCTCCCCCTGCTAAAAAAAACAAACACTTGACCCTGCTATACCGACAAACTATAGACCTATCACCACCGTCCCATTCTTGCTTAAAATCATCGACAGAGTAGCGTATCTGCAAATTCAGGATTACTTAGAAGCTAACAATTTACTAGGCTCACGGCAATCAGGCTTCTGTCCCCTCCATGGGACCGAAACTGCCTTGATTGACCTCAAGACCCAAATTGACGAGTTGAAGGACTATGGCAAATCAGCTATGCTACTCCTCCTTGACCTTTCTGCGGCCTTCGACTTGGTAGATCACGCAGTTTTATGCAATCACCTCAGCTCTGCCGCTCATTTTTCAAGTGATGCCATAACCTGGGTACAATACTTCCTGGCAAACCGGACAATGAGAGTATTCTCCCCCCTAGCAGCTGCTGATCCCACACAAGTTTCATGCGGTGTCCCTCAAGGATCATGTGTATCTCCAACTATGTATAACATCTTCACTAAGCCTTTGTTCGACAAGTTGGACAGACTGGGTGTCATCTACACTTATTACGCAGATGACACGCAGATCCTTATCCCCCTTTCGGGCAACTTCTTGGCGGACACAGCCTTAGTGAATAAGATATATCTCCTCATTCAGGCATGGATGGCTTCCCACGGCCTCTGCCTGAACGATGATAAAACTGAGTTACTGATCCTCGGCTCAGAGTTGGCCATCAAAAAATTTGACCCTAATTATGCTTCATTTAACATAGATAATAATGTCATCAAAGTGATGCCTGCAGTCAAAACTCTCGGGGTCTATCTTGACTCAGCGCTCACCTTCAAGAAACAAACCAACTCACTAGTATCCTCCACTGCATACACCTGCAAACTGATCCGAGCATGTAGACCATTCCTAATGGAAACTAGTTGCATTACTCTAGCGAACGCACTTATCATATCCAAGTTGGATTACTGTAATGCCCTATATGCTGGATCTAACAAATACATCGATGACAAACTCCAAACTCTCCAAAATAACGCTATTAGAGTAGCCTTAAACATTCCTAATAGAGCTCATATCTCCACTGCTAGGAAAAATATCCATTGGCTGATTGCGCTTAAAACCTTATCCCTTACTTCTAAATGCCTCAACAACATAGCGCCCCCCTACCTGGTAAACAGAGTCAACAAGAGAATATCAAACCGGCCCACCAGAATGACGAATGCCTACACATTAGTGGTGCCCAGATATAAAAAGAGTACAGCGGGCGGCTCCAGCTTCCCGGTCATAGCTGCTCAAACCTGGAACAGACTCCCTCTTGATCTCAGAATGGACCAACCCTACACCAGCTTCAGGCGGAAAGTCCTCACCTGGATTCGCTCCATCGACACATAGCCTGACCTCCTCACCGCCACTTATTCTAGAGAAATCGGATGAGTATATCTAGATTAGTGGACTATAGGCTACCTGCTCTATCTGTATTCCTGTACTGCCTATATACGCGTTCATCTTATCTGTATAACCATTTTGTCTTGTAACCAAGTTCTCAAGTATTCTTGTGCTGCCTGCGCCCAGCTACCCTTCCGGGTTTGGTTTTTTGCGCTATACCAAATAAATAAACAAACAAACAAACAAACAATATGGGAATTCTGCCCTCGAATTGGGGGGGGGTCGAACAAGCAGGTTCTAAGAGGCCACCATTACTCCACCCCTTAAAGACACAGAGGTGGTGGCAACGTGACTGCCCCCTGGCAAATGACAGGAACTAAGGAAGGGGGACAAGGGAGTCCTCCCCATACCATGACTAGGCCCATTATCCTCTGGTTTGGCAAGTTACCCTGCCCCTTAGAGCCTGCTGAAATTTCTCAGAGTAAGGCAGAGGCCTTGATTACAGCCCAGGCACCCACAAGTGGGCCCTATCTCACGCATGCTGTCGGCCCCAACTGTCAGTCCTTTTTTGCAAGAGAATTCCTGTGACAAATCGATTTCGGCCCTGCAGAAGAACAAGGATGAGTACTGGTTAAAACACCCCCTCAGCCCTCACACTTCTACACACCAAGAGCCAACACAAGCATAAAGGTAAAGCAGGCTCATTCAAGAGCTATAACTTTCTTCGTCTTTTGTGGTAACATGGGCCGGGGGAAGGCCATACTCTTAAGAGGGGTGTGAATGTCGTTCAGTACCAAACCAAACAGCGAAGTATAATAGTCCAAAATAAAGGAATGTCTAATCAAGGTTCTACAAAAATATGTACATTGCTAACTCACTAAAAAATACAATAAAAACCCACCTTTGCAGAAGAAACACAGAATATGCGTAGATAGAATAGATGCAGCACTCTGGGTGATGAGACAAGGGGAGGAAAGGCATTCAAAAGACCACAATGTTCATATTTCAATGTGATATTTCTTCAATTTGCAAGAAGGGATATACATAACCTAGCCAGTCTATAGGGACCAAAGATGCACCAGGCGGGCAGATTTCAGTCAAATGCATTCTGCAAATGGCTTGAGGGTTCAATAGTTTCAAACCAGGTTTCTCGGCATTGACCGTGGTGTTGGCTAGTTGGGTCGAATGGAAGGGGAGCTGTGGTCTCAAAGCATCTACTCACGCTGTGTGGATCGGGCAATTACCACGTTTGGTTCAGCAGTCAAAGATCAACAGTGGTTGTCCTGGTACCAAGATGTGCAGGCGAGTCGGTTCGATGCAAAGGCTCGGAGGTCACGGTTCAGGGACCACCAGTGACGGGTCGGTCGTCTCATGGGAGCAGCGATGAAGAAACTGGCATTTCGGACGGTGACCCAGGCAAAGCAAGGCAGAGGTAATTAATAGTTTGAACCAAGGCAACAATCCACTTTTGCTCGCACATTGCAGTGGCAAATGAGGTTGAATAGAGGTAGCTGTTCAAAGAACAGTGGATGCCAAAGGGCAGCACTGACGGTCCTGCTGGATTACTCAGCAGCAAGGTGCACTCAAATTATGGTTTGGGGTGGATCGCTGTCGACAAGAGGGATCTTGGCTGTTCTGGCTTTCAGGTGCTGGGAGTCCCACTCCGGCATCTCAGGTGCCACTGTCAGTGGATTTCCCAGGCTCCCAGACATGGGGGAGACTGTCATGCCACGCGGCACTTGGCGCCTGTGGAACCGCTGGTGGCGCGGACATTATTCCGCCGTGCACGCTGGTAGCCTGTCACGCCCACCTGCAGCTCTGCCCGTGCGTATGCACGCTTACGCGGCCCGGAGTTTAAATACAGCTCCTTCCGGGTTGTGTACGCGTTGCAACGCTTCCGGTTTCCTCCGTTAGTGCTGTCTGCCCTTTTGCCTGCTCTTCCCTCGCTCGCACTTGCTGCAGTATTACCTGATCTCTATCGGGTCCTTGTCCTCTTCCCCTTGTCTTGACTGCTGCCCTTTTTTCTTCTACTATTTTCCTTCCTCTCTTCTCGCCATCCTCCTTCTCCCGTCCCTTCTCTGCTTCCGTCCTTCTTCCTTATTTTTTCCTTTTCCTGTTTTTCTCCTTCTGCCTGCCTCCTTGTGTACCAGACCTAGGCCTGTTTCTTGGATTGCTGATTCTTCTGATTCGGATACCTTCCTCTGTGATCTCCCGTGTACCAGATCCCGGCCTGTATAAGGACTGCCTTTTCTATTGTGCTTCTCCTATGGACTTGGTTCCCCTTGTGAGATTCCGTATTACTTACTGACTACCTTCCTCCGGAGCCTCATCCTTTCTACCACGGAGTTCAGTTTCAGCCGACTGCATTCTCCCAGCATACCAGCTCATTCCTTAGGAGAGTCACGCAGGTCGCTTAGGGGTTTTTTGTGCCTTTTGGATTTTTCCCCTTCCTGGCGTTCCCGGGAGGAGGCACCGGGAACCCTTTTTGGGTGACACGGTGGCTTCCTTCCGTGGGCGCCCCTACCTACATAAAAAAAAGGAGCGACCAAGAAGTAAAGGAAAGAAGGGTACAGGAAGAAGAGACGAAGGTGAGGAGTTAGGGGAGGGTGGTGAATCGGATTCTACGTTCTCTGACGAGGATATCACCGATCCTGGTGACAGTTTGCAATGCCAAATTGAAGTTGAAATGGCTACGCCACAGCAAGTACAGGAACTTGTAGCAGCAGTCCAGAGCTTAAATGTGGAAATGCAGAATCTCAAGGCTGCCAATGCCACCCTACAGCAACGGATAACGGAGAGAGAACGACCTTCCACCGATCTACCACCGCTCCCCCTTGTGTCGGGCAAGTTTGATGGCACTCCAAAAAAGGTAAAAGAGTTTTTGGATGCGTGCCATTTACACTTCTCATTCCGCCCTCAGACCTTTTCCTCGGACCATGCCAAGGTGGGGTTTATGATAACACACATGTCAGGTAATGCCCTGGCATGGGCCACTCCGATGGTGAACCTGCCGGATCCAGTCTTACAGGATTATGATGCTTTCAAGGGTTTGATGCAACAAACCTTTCTACGTACCGAAAGCACCTACTTGGCTTCAGAAGATCTGCTGGACATCCGTCAAGGGAATTTGGATCTGCTAACCTACATTACAACATTCAAACAGGTGGCAGCTGAAGCTGGGTGGCAGGAGCAGGCTCAATATGCAATCTTTTGGCGGGGTCTGAGAGAAGACTTAAAGGATGAACTAGCCAGGATAGAAAGACCTGTATCCTTTGCGGAACTCCTTACGGCTACCCTCAGGATAGATTTCCGCCTGACCGAACGAGGTATGGAAAGAAGAAAGACCAAGACAAATGCACCCCCTCTCCTGGAAACACACCCGTCTCCTTCAGTACCCTTCTCACGCTCCTCCAAAGAGGAGCCCATGCAAATTGGGACAGCGCGTGCTCCGCTCACCCCTGAGGAACGCAAACGGCGCAGGGACGGCTGCCTGTGCATGTATTGCGGAGCTTCCACTCATATGCTACGAGACTGTCCGGAGGTTCCACCCAGAAGGCCGGGAAACGCTCGCCCTCGGTAAGTGTTGGGACTCACTACCAAGGGGCTGGTCCAAGTCCTTACGCTTATCTTTCTGTGCCCCCAGGCTCCTGTACCCTCTTTGCGTCCCCCTCTCCCCGCTCCTTCCTGGATCACCCTGCTCCCGCCTCCCATCCCGCCCCCCGTTCCCCATTGGCTAACTTGGCCCGTGGTCTCGGGTCTAGCGACCCGTGGTAGCCTCCCTGCTTCCTTTACCATCATGAAGCAGGTGAGTGCTACGCAGGGCAAGCCGACCCCAGATGCCCCCCCCAAAGTATTTTCTGTGCCCCCAGGCTCCTGTACCCTCTTTGCGTCCCCCTCTCCCCGCTCCTTCCTGGATCACCCTGCTCCCGCCTCCCATCCCGCCCCCCGTTCCCCATTGGCTAACTTGGCTCGTGGTCTCGGGTCTAGCGACCCGCAGTAGCCTCCCTGCTTCCTTTACCATCAGGAAGCAGGTGAGTGCTACGCAGGGCAAGCCGACCCCAGATGCCCCCCCACAAAGTATTTTCTGTGCCCCCAGGCCCCTGTACCCTCTTTGCGTCCCCCTCTCCCCGCTCCTTCCTGGATCACCCTGTTCCCGCCTCCCATCCCGCCCCCCGTTCCCCATTGGCTAACTTGGCCCGTGGTCTCGGGTCTAGCGACCCGTGGTAGCCTCCCTGCTTCCTTTACCATCAAGAAGCAGGTGAGTGCTACGCAGGGCAAGCCGACCCCAGATGCCCCCCCCAAAGTATTTTCTGTGCCCCCAGGCTCCTGTACCCTCTTTGCGTCCCCCTCTCCCCGCTCCTTCCTGGATCACCCTGCTCCTGCCTCCCATCCCGCCCCCCGTTCCCCATTGGCTAACTTGGCTCGTGGTCTCGGGTCTAGCGACCCGCGGTAGCCTCCCTGCTTCCTTTACCATCAGGAAGCAGGTGAGTGCTACGCAGGGCAAGCCGACCCCAGATGCCCCCCCACAAAGTATTTTCTGTGCCCCCAGGCCCCTGTACCCTCTTTGCGTCCCCCTTTCCCCGCTCCTTCCTGGATCACCCTGCTCCCGCCTCCCATCCCGCCCCCCGTTCCCCATTGGCTAACTTGGCCCGTGGTCTCGGGTCTAGCGACCCGTGGTAGCCTCCCCGCTTCCTTTACCATCAAGAAGCAGGTGAGTGCTACGCAGGGCAAGCCGACCCCAGATGCCCCCCCCAAAGTATTTTCTGTGCCCCCAGGCTCCTGTACCCTCTTTGCGTCCCCCTCCCCCCGCTCCTTCCTGGATCACCCTGCTCCCGCCTCCCATCCCGCCCCCCGTTCCCCATTGGCTAACTTGGCCCGTGGTCTCGGGTCTAGCGACCCGTGGTAGCCTCCCTGCTTCCTTTACCATCAAGAAGCAGGTGAGTGCTACGCAGGGCAAGCCGACCCCAGATGCCCCCCCCCAAAGTATTTTCTGTGCCCCCAGGCTCCTGTACCCTCTTTGCGTCCCCCTCTCCCTGCTCCTTCCTGGATCACCCTGCTCCCGCCTCCCATCCCGCCCCCCGTTCCCCATTGGCTAACTTGGCTCGTGGTCTCGGGTCTAGCGACCCGCGGTAGCCTCCCTGCTTCCTTTACCATCAGGAAGCAGGTGAGTGCTACGCAGGGCAAGCCGACCCCAGATGCCCCCCCACAAAGTATTTTCTGTGCCCCCAGGCCCCTGTACCCTCTTTGCGTCCCCCTCTCTCCGCTCCTTCCCGGCCATTTCCATCCTGGCCCAGGTAAGCGTGTGTGCTTGTGTTGCCCCTGCCCCCCCATGCCACCAATTTGGGGCTAGGAGACCCTTGCTGCCTCCCTTCTGCACGGCAGCTTTCCTCCCTTAGTGCCGCCCCCTTTGTCCTCCCTTGGCCCTGATTCGTCCACCTCCCCTTTATCCCTGACTCTCCCAGGGCAGCCCTCTGCCCGGCAGCCCCTGTGGCGAAGGGCCCCAAGGCAAAGGGCGGCTCCTACAGAGGCGGCTCCAGGACGTGTCAGCAGGTGTCCGCAAGGGACGCCAAGGAAGCCAACAAACGCCAACATAAACCGTGAGTGTGGCATGGGTGGGGAGTAGAGCAATCACTCTACTCCAGAAAACCCCCGCCACTCTATCTTACCTACCAATAACAGAGTGCCATAATACTAGCATGTCCACTCTTGGATGGAATTGTGAATGTTAGCATGTCCACTCTTAGATGGAATTGTGAATGTTAGCATGTCCACTCTTAGATGGAATTGTGAATGTTAGCATGTCCACTCGTAGTTGGAATTGTGAATGTTAGCATGTCCACTCTTAGACGGAATTGTGAATGTTAGCATGTCCACTCTTAGACGGAATTGTGAATGTTAGCATGTCCACTCTTAGATGGAATTGTGAATGTTAGCATGTCCACTCTTAGACGGAATTGTGAATGTTAGCATGTCCACTCTTAGATGGAATTGTGAATGTTAGCATGTCCACTCGTAGTTGGAATTGTGAATGTTAGCATGTCCACTCTTAGATGGAATTGTGAATGTTAGCATGTCCACTCTTAGATGGAAATGTGAATGTTAGCATGTCCACTCTTGGATGAAATTGTGAATATTGGCCTGCGTCGCATCTGGATGGAATTGTGAATGTTGGCATGTCCACTCTTGGATGAAATTGTGAATATTGGCCTGCGTCACATCTAGATGGAATTGTGAATGTTAGCATGTCCACTCGTAGTTGGAATTGTGAATGTTTGCATGTCCACTCTTAGATGAAATTGTGAATGTTAGCATGTGAAAGTTGCATTTAGAAAGTGCGCCCTACAGCCTCTCTGTGAAAGTTGCATTTAGAAGTGTGCCCAATAGCCTCTCTGGAAAACTGATTTTAATAGTGCGCCCAGTAGCCTCTCTGGTAAATAGAATCTAGAAGTGTTCCCAATAGCCTGCCCACTCCTGCATTTCAATGGCCCGCAGTATAACGTCAACTAATGATTGCTAGCATACGCCACACTTAGATGGAATCTCTAACAACCTCTCTATGAAATTGAATCTAGAACTGTTCCCAATCGCATTTAGAAGTACGCCGGATAGCCCTCTGAGAAAGATACATTAGAATTGTTTGCATTTAGAAGCTGCCCCCAATTAGCCTCTCTGTGAAAGTTGAATTTATAAGTGTCCCCACCTGCATTAGAATTGTTCCCACCTCCATTTAGAAGTGTACTCAGTTGCATTTAAGAGGCTGCGCCCGATAGCCTCTCTGTGAAAGTTGAATTTAGATCTGTTACCACCCGCATTAGAACTGTTCCCACCTCCATTTAGAAGTGTACCCAACTGCAGTTGGAAGTTGCGCCGGATAGCCTCTCTGAGAAAGTTGAATTAGAATTGTTCCCTCTTGCATGTAGAAGTGTACCCAACGGCATTTAGAAGTGTACCCAGTTGCACCTGAAAGTTGCACCCAATAGCCTCCCTGAGAAATTTGAATTTAGAATTGTCCCCACCTGCTTTAGAATGGTACCCAATTGCATTTAGAAGCTGCGCCCAATTAGCCTCTCTGTGAAAGTTGAATTTAGATTGGTTCCCACTTGCATCAGAATTGTTCCCACCTGCATTTAGAAGTGTACCCAGTTGCACCTGAAAGTTTGCACCCAATAGCCTCTCTGTGAAAGTTGATTTTAGAATTGTTCCCACCTGCATTAGAAGTATACCCAATTTTATTTAGAAGTTACACCCAATAGCCTCTCTGAGAAAGTTGAATTAAGAACTGTTCCCACTCGCAACTGGAACTGTACCCCGCACCCTCTCTGAGAAAGTTGCATTAGAATTGCTCCCTCTTGCAATTAGAAGTGTATCCAACGGCATTTTAGGAGTGTACCCAATTGCTTTTAGAAGCTGCACCCAATAGCTTATCTGAAAATTGAATTTAGAACTGTTCCCACCTGCATTTAGAAGTGTACCCAGTTGCACCTGAAAGTTTGCACCCAATAGCCTCTCTGTGAAAGTTGATTTTAGAATTGTTCCCACCTGCATTAGAAGTATACCCAATTTTATTTAGAAGTTACACCCAATAGCCTCTCTGAGAAAGTTGAATTAAGAACTGTTCCCACTCGCAACTGGAACTGTACCCCGCACCCTCTCTGAGAAAGTTGCATTAGAATTGCTCCCTCTTGCAATTAGAAGTGTATCCAACGGCATTTTAGGAGTGTACCCAATTGCTTTTAGAAGCTGCACCCAATAGCCTCTCTGAAAGTTGAATTCAGAATTGTTCCCACCTGCATTAGAATTATACCCAATGTTAATTAGAAGCTGCACCCAATTAGCCTCTCTGAGAAAGTTGAATTAAGAACTGTTCCTACCTGCATCTAGAATTGTACCCTGCAGAAAGTTGAATTTAGAATTGCTCCCACCAACATTTAGAAGTGTACCCAATTGCATTTAGAAATTGCACCCAATAGCCTCTCTGAGAAAGTTGAATTTAGGACTGTTCCCACCTGCATTTAGAAGTACACCCAACTACATTTGAAGTTGCGCCCATTAGCCTCTCTGAAAAGTTGCTCAACTCAGTAGTATACCCAACTGCATTAAGAAAGTGTACCCAATTGCATTTAGAACCGTACCAAGTTGCACTTAGAAGTATACCCAATTGCTTAGAAGCACCAATTAGTCCTTGACTAGTTGAGCCCAGAAGTGTACCTATAAGTGTGAGTCACCGACCCTAGAACTACAATCAGAAAACCCTCCCAAATCAACCCAAAGCTCACACCAATCATGAGCGCACCAACTCCACCAGTGCCCATCAGAAACCCAAGACCACTCATCTCCTGAACCCCACTGCCGCCCCGCCAGCACTGCCCATGCCCGCTCCCCCCACTACCACACCCCACCCTGCAATCACCCACCCCCGCCTTGCCATCATACCCCTGCCACCTCCCCCCCCTCTGACCCGCCTACCCTCTCTCACACCAATCGCAGCAAAGAAAGCGTGCGGACCGGACAAGTGTGCGGACTGGACAAGGGTGTGAACTAGACGATGATAATGACTGGACGAATGTGTGGAGCGGACGAGTATGAGGAACGGACGAATATGTGCAACGGACGATACTTAATATGCTTTGGAATGAAGGAAACACTTGAAAACATACATCATACCACACCCCATGCTTACTCTCCCCCTTACACCACCACTCATCTAGAACACAGAGATACTATGACACCATTCGGTATATCTGTTCTCATATCTACATTCTCCCGCTTACTCCACATCACTCTAAGTAATCATTGCTGGTTTCACACCCCCCAGCCAGGCGTTCTCCTCAGGCCTAACGCAGCCACACTCGTTCTGGGTAAAACCGACCAGAGCGAACACATACTCCTGACCGCTCAACCACCACACCTACAGCTAAGAAGCAGCTACCACTCGATTTCCGCACCAGCTGCACACATACCTGGTGCGCATACGCACTTTTGGACTCCCTCTACTCTCTCTACTGACCTGAACTTCGGTTCCCAAGGGCGTTCAACCTACCAGCGCCTTCAGACCATACCAATGGTATATAAGGCGATATATAAATGCAAAATAACAATAACAAATCTCCCGAAATCCCTGAAGACTCTCGTCTTATGGTGCTCACAGTTACCCTCAAACTAGAATCTACAGAGGTGACCACATTAGCTCTACTGGATTGTGGTGCTACCGGCAACTTCATTGACACTCACTGGGCCAAACAAAAAGGTCTTAAAAGAATTGCCAAACAGGAAGACCAGAAGGTTGAAGTAGTGGATGGTGAGCCCTTGAGCTCAGGCATGATCACCCAACACCACCGAGGAACTCACCTTGTCGATACAACAGCACACAGAAAGAATTATGTTTGACATCATCAGAGCCGCGCACTTCCCCATTATTCTGGGAATCTGCTGGCTACGCAAGCACAACCCCAGCATTGACTGGTCCAAAAATCTATTGAATTTTCAGTCTTCATTCTGTAGCGCTGAGTGTTTACCCGAGCCAAGATTCGAGACTATCAAGACATCTAATAGTTGTGAGACCAAGTCTGTCCATTGCTTGCCCCATTAACTAAGGGAGTTCACAGAGGTTGTGACAGAAAATATACCTATTGAACTACCTCCACACCGGCCTGAGGACTGTTGCATCGAACTAACTCCGGGAGCTTTAGTACCATTCGGCAGAATGTTTCCTCTGTCACTGGAGGAAAGGCAATTTCTCACAGGTTATCTGGACAGTAACATGGCTAATGGGCTGATCCAACCTTCAAAGTCTCCTGCTGGAGCTTCCTTGTTTTTCGTTTCCAAAAAAGATTCGAAGGACCTAAGACCTTGCATTGATTATCGAGGCTTAAATAAAGTCACTGTTAAGGATCGTTATCCGATGCCTTTGATAACTGAGATCTTATAAGCCGTCCACGGTGCAACAACGTTTACCAAGCTTGATTTAAGGAATACCTACCACCTTCTCTGAGTGCAGAAAGGAGATGAATGGAAGACTGCCTTCCGGACTCCGTTCTGGCTCTTTGAGTATCAGGTCATGCCATTTGGGTTGGTGAATGCCCCTTCTATTTTTCAACGGTTTAAGGACAGACTGTTCTCCGATTTGTTGTGCCAAACAACTCTAGTGTATCTTGACGATATACTAGTATTTTCCAACAATGCCAAAGAACACGAGGAACATGTCAAGGAAGTTTTCCGTAGGCTTAAGAACAATCACTTATCAGTCAAACTTGCTAAATGTGTGTTCTCTGCTTCATCCATACCTTATCTGGGTTATATCTTGTCCAGTCAGGGTATCTCAATGGACCCCCACAAGGTGTCGTCTATCCTAGAATGGCCTTCACCCTCTTCAGTGAAAGAAATTCAAAGATTCCTGGGTCTGGCGAACTTCTATCGTAGGTTCATTCCCAATTTTTCCCAGAAGATCCTGCCCATCACTACTCTCCTCAGGAAATCTTCTGAGCCGTTCAGATGGTCGGCTGAGGCCGAGGATAGCTTTGGGGATCTTAAGAACGCCTTTTGTGCTGCACCCATACTACTACAGCCTGACCAGGAGCTGCCCTTCATCCTGGAGACCGACGCCTCTGCTGCTGCCATAGGAGCTGTCCTTCTCCAAGAGGTTCGGGGAGTAGAGCATCCTGTCGCCTACTTCTCGAAGACACTTAACGCCAGTCAAAGAAACTACTCTTTCATTGAATGAGAATTACTAGCAATGAAATCGGCTTGTGTGGAATGGCGGCATCTCCTTCAGGGAGGCAGGTATCCATTTACTATCCGGACAGATCACAAGAACCTGCAAGTCCTGAGGCAATTCGAGTGCTACAACACCCGACAGGCCCGATGGGCTCACTTCTTCGCCCAATTCGATTTTCACATCACTTATATCCCAGGAAAGCTGAATGTGTTGGCTGACTCCCTTTCACGGCGTTGTGATTACCTACCCGATTCCGAGTCTCCTCGTGAACAAATGTTTCCCTTACCCAGAACTATCGGAATGGTTTTGACGTTCCTCAGTCAGGTAAAAAATGAATCGGGAGGGCGCTTTAAAGTAGAGAGACATCCCAAAGGCTTGGCGTACGAAATTAGAGATGGTCTATATCTGGTCAAGGGTAGATTCTACCTACCCACGCCTGCCTTTCGCAAGATGGCTTTGAACTGATGTCACGACACAAAACTTGCTGGTCATCGGGGCGGTACAGGCACTCTGAAATTCCTTCGTCGTCACTTCTACTGGCCTAGAATGAGGGAGGACGTGGATCATTATGTTCAATCCTGTATTATCTGCCTCCGAAGTAAATCCCCTCGTCAACGACCTATTGGATTACTCGAACCATGTGCTGTGCCTGACGGCCCCTGGAGCTCAATCTCTACTGATTTCATTGTGGATCTCCCCATCTCACAGGGGTGCACATGTATAATGGTGGTGGTTGATTCATTTACTAAAATGGCTCACTTTTCCCCTTTGCCCGGAGTTCCCACTGCAGCCAACATGGCCGAAGTATTTCTCCAAGACATCTTTAGACTGCACGGTATGCCCTCTAAGATCATCTCTGACAGGGGAAGTCAGAGCACCTCTCATTTTTGGAAGGCTCACTGTGAACGGCTGGGGATTGAAAGAGCTCTCACGTCGGGGTTTCACGCCCAGTCTAATGGACAAACTGAACGGCTAAATGGAACTTTAGAACAATACTTAAGGTGTTTTACTAATTCCCAACAAGACAACTGGCACTAGTTATTGGCTCTGGCCGAATTCTCCTACAACAATTCCGTGCACTCAGCTCTAGGGGTTAGTCAATTTTTCTGTAATTATGGCTACCATCCCCGGTCTATTCTTTCTGTCTCCTGTCTTTCTACTAATGTACCATCTGTAGATTCCTCACTCACCCGCCTTAGAGAGATACACAAGAAGGCTAGGGAAAGCCTTCAGGCAGCGCAGGAACGCTATAGGTCCCAAGCCAACAGACATTGTCAACCCGTACCAGGTTGGGAGGTGGGTTCTAGAGTAATGCTTTCTACGAGATACTTACCTTGTTGGGCACATCCATCCAAGCTATCCCCGAAGTTTTTAGGGCCTTATAAGATCGTACAAAGAATCAACCCTGTGGCTTTCCGTCTTAAACTCCCTGCCAGCCTGAACAGAGTTCATCCTGTCTTCCATGCTTCTCAGCTTAAGCCCTTTCATGTTGATACCTGGAGGCGTCAAGCTGAGAGAGTTACTGTTCCTCAGGATTCCACTCCGGAAGAATACGAGGTAGATCAAATATGCGACTCCAGGTATCGTAGAGGCAAACTAGAATACCTTGTACGATGGAAGGGCTTCCCCTCCTCTGAGAATTCCTGGGAACCCATCTCCCATATTTCTGCCCCTACACTGTTGCGCAAGTTTCACTTTTACCATCCGGGCAAACCAGGGGGAGGGTCCCTTGGGAGGGGGCATACTGTCATGCCACACGGCACTTGGCGCCTGTGGAACCGCTGGCGGCGCGGACATTATTCCGCTGTACACGCTGGTAGCCTGTCACGCCCACCTGCAGCTCTGCCCGTGCGTATGTGCGCTTACGCGGCCCGGAGTTTAAATACAGCTCCTTCCGGGTTGTGTATGCGTTGCAACGCTTCCAGTTTCCTCCGTTAGTGCCGTCTGCCTTTTTGCCTGCTCTTCCCTCGCTCGCACTTGCTGCAGTATTACCCGATCTCTATCGGGTCCTTGTCCTCTTCCCCTTGTCTTGCCTGCTGCCCTTTTTTCTTCTACTATTTTCCTTCCTCTCTTCTCGCCACCCTCCTTCTCCCGTCCCTTCTCTGCTTCCGTCCTTCTTCCTTATTTTTTCCTTTTCCTGTTTTTCTCCTTCTGCCTGCCTCCTTGTGTACCAGACCTAGGCCTGTTTCTTGGATTGCTGATTCTTCTGATTCGGATACCTTCCTCTGTGATCTCCCATGTACCAGATCCCGGCCTGTATAAGGACTGCCTATTCTATTGTGCTTCTCCCATGGACTTGGTTCCCCTTGTGAGATTCCGTATTACTTACTGACTACCTTCCTCCGGAGCCTCATCCTTTCTACCACGGAGTTCAGCTTCAGCCGACTGCATTCTCCCAGCATACCAGTTCATTCCTTAGGAGAGTCACGCAGGTCGCTTAGGGGTTTTTTGTGCCTTTTGGCTTTTTCCCCTTCCCGGCGTTCCCGGGAGGAGGCACCGGGAACCCTTTTTGGGTGACACGGTGGCTTCCTTCCGTGGGCGCCCCTACCTACATAAAAAAAAGGAGCGACCAAGAAGTAAAGGAAAGAAGGGTACAGGAAGAAGAGACGAAGGTGAGGAGTTAGGGGAGGGTGGTGAATCGGATTCTACGTTCTCTGACGAGGATATCACCGATCCTGGTGACAGTCTGGCACACACCTTCAGGGGACCTGCAGCATGTGGAGGTCCTAGGCAAAGGGTGGCTAGCAGAGAGGGAGACATCTGGTCCAACAGCAGTGTTCAGCCCCAATGGTCCCTGTGGATGGTTAGGGAGCAGATCTTGCTTCTGCCTTTGGAACCTCATCCTTCACTCCACAACTGGAGGACTTCAGAATGGACTGTTCTATCAGCAGGGTCCAACACAATCTTCAGTATGGTTCAAGAGGAGTCCAGATGATTCAAATAAGTGGTGGGAGACCCCTTCCTTTATAGACAAAAGTCCCCTAGTGATTGGACTAAAGCTGCAAGATGGCCGATGACTTCAAAAACTGTGCAAACCCCTCTGGTTCACCCTACATCCACCCCCTACTCTCTCAATAGGATCAAAGACATTTAGAAATGCAGCCCCCTGGTGTGAAGCCTGGCTCTCTGTGAATGGATGTGCCTCTTGGTTTCTGTTACCAGGCTAGCATAATGTGGCGTGGTAGTCCTGGGGGAAGGGTGTTACCGGCCCTTTACAAATTATCTAAGAGAAGCAAAGCTCCAAGGCTAGTCCTGTCAGTGGAAAGGGGTGGGTCTTGTCTGGAAGTAATGCACATAATCTTTCCACAGCTGAACTTGGCCCAGGGCTGACAAATGTGCAAAATAAATGTAATTTGGTTGAAATAACTCTGAAAGATGCTGGCTACCATACCCTACCACAGGTATGGCTTATATGTACAGTTGTATGTACCACAAGGGCATCATCTTCAGGATTATGTCGTTTTTGGAACAGGGGTGTATATTTTAAATGTATCCCCTGTGCGCAGCAGAGACTTGTCCCTGCAGCTGTCAAGAGCACTGGCAGAGCAGGTACTGTGAATTAGAATACTGATCCAGCAAGGCACAAGTACACACTTTGCTTATGGCATGGAGATTATGAAAGGGGAATCAGATTAGCAGATTTACTCTTCAGAGATGGAATTAACCACATTATTGTATTATTTAATGAAAATAAAAAAGCCAGGGCTTTATCACCCTTATCAGATGGAAATTAATCACAATTCTAAAGAAGCCTCACACCTTTACAGCAACATTTTAATTATGTTTCTTTTTTTGCACCCGTGTGTCTGGTCAATCAGGTGGTCACAAATGCAGGCAGGATCCATCACAGACCACTCAAGTTCTCTTGATCACACAAGCCCCTCACTGGGTCTTCACAATTTTGGCACCATCACCACCACCCTTTATCCTCCCTTCAAACTCCCCCCACAATACCACAAGCCCCCATGGAATCCCAAATTACACGCCATGCTCCCCGCTACACCCGATCAGACCCCCTTTGTTTTGGCTGTGGCACTTCCTCTCCACCGCTGCTGCAATGGAAACATCAAGTGGATTTTCTCACTTTTCTATTTCTTTTGGCTGTGGCCATCTTTGTCTGTTTTTTTATGGGAGATTAGGCCAGCACAATAGACGCAGACCCCATCTCTCATGAAAAAATATTTGACAAGTATTTGCATGCCAGTGGGAGCCTTGGTTTGCAGAAAGCATTCACCCCCACGTTTGCGGGAATCCAGGGACGTTAACAGCAGTGAGCCCTTACCAGAGCCCTTCACTCGGGCCTACCCTAGCCTCTGGGTTGTGGGCCGTACCCAGCCCTGTATGCCCCCAAAAGCGGAGATGATCAATATATTCTCCCTTGTGCCTATTTCCTGGTGCCATGTTTTTTTTTAATGTTTTCTTTTTATTTTTTTATTTGTGATCCTAGTTGTATTCAGACAACCTTACACAACATTAAATGTACTTTCATTAAGGATAAAAACATTACAAAACATCAAAAAAGCATACCAAATTATCAACAATAAAAAGTGAAAATTATCTAAAACATACATGGTGCCATTTTTCCTTTGAGAGAATACAAAAATGGATGTGAAATACAATTGCTCTCCATTTTAAAACATAGACACATAGAAACTGAATGTGCCAGTCCTATAAACCATTTGTAATATGAACTATGTGATAAAAAGTTTTCTCTGTGAAATCTTAAGATGCGCCTTTGTTTATTTTGTAGGGTTTCTTAGACACCCACCACCGCTTCTCAGATGCTTCAGTGTGCTGTGTTGGATGTGAGATACCAGGGGGTAGCATACACCTTGCTAATGTATTGTATAGTTGTTATACAAAGGGTCTTACAAACTGTTAAAGTACACAATTAAGAATTAAAAGTAAATGCAACAAGCAACGGCTCTATTCATTCAGGCTCAAGCTTCCTCCCGAGAGGCATTAACAATGATACTGCTGGAAAAAATTTTGACTCGGCTCCCCCATGTGGTGGAGACAGGAACACTTCTCGCTCGGCTGGCCTATAGGGCAATGCCAAAACCCAAAATGCTAAGGTCAGCCAGTTTTTTTAGTTACTTCACCATGCAGCTAGTAGTTTTGACCATTGTTAAGGAATACACATTCTTTAAAATGCACAATTTGCATTACATTTGATCAAAAAACTCCCCCTTGGATACTACTCAAACAGTATGTCACAAAAGGAATGAATTGCCATTTGTAACTATGGGCCTCTATTTAATTGGTGCCTGCGACAATGGTATGCACCAGTCCAACCCTGCCTCTGTGCCAGACAGGAAAAAATAGAGGCTAGGACTGTTTTACATCAACATTGTACATCTGGCCCAGCTATGTGAAAGCCAGAATAGTCCTTTCTCCGAGAAGTCCATCACTATTTTCCAAAGACTTGAAACAATGTATTCAAAAGATTCCCATTCATCAGGCTGGGTATACGCTGCATGTATACATGCCACAAAAGTAATAATGCACTTTTACAATATGGGAGGGGGGCATGTTCCTTCTAAGTGGATATAGCACGAAGGGGAACACTTCCATCTGAACCAAAGTGCAATAGGTTCACTCCAAGCAATTTTCAACTTTTCCACCACGTAAGAGTAAAAGATAGGCAAAATCGCCTTTTATCTTCAATTTTCCAGTGAGTTTGTGGAAAGATGTAAATGGCTGCTGCAATTAAAGATTGCGCAGCAATTTGCAATGGATTCTTAGGAGATCTGCCCGTTTTTACCAGGTGAGATCTTGAGTTGGATTCCATAGGAATCACTTGTATTACTGTGAGCATGGAAATACATGCTGGCTGGAACGCAGCTGCATTTAAGGCACAACATCAGCCCCAGGTGTACGTAGTATGTCTTTTCCATTCCCCAACTCTGCATTTCAAATATAAGTAAATCGGGCAGATCAGATAAATTGGTGGTAAACACTTTTACTGCCACCTTTTCTCATCTGCTTCATCCCACTGATTCCCCAGCTTATTTTGGGGACTAGCCTCTAGACCAGTGGTCTTCAAACTTTTTTGGCCTGGGCCCCCACCGTAGCAAAATGTGGGCAGGCTGCGCGCCCTCAAAAATGCCAAATGGACAGTAAGTCCAAATGGCAATGAAATATCCCACACCGTCACCACACCTTACTCCGGTATAGTGCCTGGGCGCCTCCATCTACTCCCAACACAGTGTCTAGGCTCCCTCATCCCACTCCTAGCCCAGTCCCTGGGATCTCCCCATCCCACCACAGTCCCTGGGCTCTCCCCACCCTGCTCCCATCAATATCCCTGGGCTCTCCTCACCTTGCTCCCACCACTTTGCTATGCCCCCCCCATCCTCCTCCCACAACAGTCCCTGGCCTCGCCCCACCCTGCTCCCAACGAAGTCCCTGGGCCAGTGGTGGCTGGTCGATTTTTCAAGTAGTGGGGCATACATATTTCTCCCAGATATGCCACAGCAACCAGGTGTAGCGAGGGAGCCAGAGACAATTAAGGGAGTTTAAAGGGAGCTTAAAGGAGGGTTCTCCCCCCAGGAAATGTTTTAAAATAATGGGCTAAATTATTGTATTTTAGAGCATACATTGGGTAAAAAGCTGAACAGTTTCCAATTGACACAGGGGACAGGCATGGTATTTTTTACGGGACATCTATGATAGATGTAAAACAGGTATAGGTTTCCCCAGAATGCACACCTATGTAGAGCAATTAATTTACTTGCAAGTAGTCAGAATTACATATAATCTGGGTGCAGGGGTAGGGGTAACAGCCCTGGCACAAGGTCAATCAATATACAAATGTAAAAGTAAGAGCCTAAATCTTAAGGACCCTCGTGCCCCCGCACACCACTGAAACTAGTCATTTTGTAACAACGTCAATGCATTTTCAAAAAGGAAATACAGAAATAGGAGCAAAAAATACATCTTAGATTTTTTAATCAAAACAAAGGTTCATCAAAGTTCAGATTCAGAGCTTGCATGTTTCGAGCAAACACCCTTCATCAGGAGCAAACTAATTGGATCAAAGTCCCAGAAAAGTATATTTATCATCTGCAAAATAAAATATTGGAATAAATTATCATTCTTTAACTCAGTGTTTTTACCAATGTATACGTAGGTCTAGTCTAGAGACCATCTGCTATAGTAAAGGTTAGTCATTCAATTGGATTTTATAGCCATAGAAGAGCATAGTGCTGATGCCCATTATCACCGGCATTCCTCTTTGGTTATCCCTATACTGGAAAATATTCCACTGAGTGTTTGGGTCCCACATTTTCAGATTACACACGTCATCTGTAATGTGATGCTCATACATTTTGATTGGTTACCGTGTTTTTGCCGTGGTTTTTTCACTGTGGCTATTTTAAACGTGGTGTTTTTGTCGCAGGCGTTTTTGCATTTTTTTCTTTTTTGTTTTACATAAAAGTGTTGTGTGTTTGAGAAGGGTAATTTGGGGTGGTGCATGCCAGGGTTTGGTGGTGAGGGTGGGTTATATGGACGTTTGCTGGTGGAACCCCCATTTACAAAATAATCACCAAAAACACCACGGTACAAATAGCCACAGTGAAAACGGCTGTGGCAAAAACATTTTAAACAATTTTTATGAATGTTAGTATTCAATACGCTGCTACCTCCCTGTCCTTTCCACCATACTTTCAGGTTCACTATTTCTGATGGGGACATTATCACAGCATGAGTGCAAACAGCTCTAATATTAGGAAAGGTAATGTGTGGGTGTCCACACATGTGCCTCCTTACAAGTGGCACTTCTCCCTGTCCAACCACCAGCCTTTTTCAGAGCATGAGCATTGTAGGCCGACTTCACTCGGTTGCATCTAAATTCAGAGCTGTTGCGCATCTTATGAACTTTGCAGAGTTGGATTAGCATGGGATGTGACTCCTGTGCTTGAGGATCACAATGTTTATACACAATGAAAGGATAAGTATACCTTGGTTGTCAGGTGTGGTAATCAGCACATACCTTAGCGAGGACAGGAGAGCTGTAATTTCGATGGTGGAGTTTAGTCTCCAGGGTACTTCTCAACTTTGCTTCTGAATGGGAACAGAAGGACAGGTTATCCACCAAAGGAAAACCCATGTATGTGGAGAAAACCCTCTTCTGCAGAGATGGCAACGAGCGAGCCAGCTAGTAGGATGGACTTGAAGTATCGCCTAGACTAGAGCAAGTGGTGCAGAGCGACACACATCGCGTGCAGCAGGAGCTGAGCTGGGGAACTGGGGAACAAGGCCTGCAGAGTAGCACAGATGCAGGTTGTAGGAGCAGTGTCAACAAAGAACATGGCTTAGTAATGGAAACCATGTGCCTAACACATAAAATATGAAGATGAACTATTAAATCATTCATTACTATCCCATTCCTGCCCTTCAATTTTTTCTAGCACAACAATAAGCGCTATCAATTCTGCCGCTTATGCTGAAAAATTTCTTGTACTAACCATTCCTCAAATTCACAGTTTAATCAGTGTCTTAAAACTGCGGCTCTGGAATGCCTCTCCCCACTAGTTTGGTTAATTTCTGAAGAACCATCAATAAAGAGAATTTAACCTCCTGCTAGAGCATTTTCCTTCAGGATGTGGGCTGGGATGTCTGTTCCCAATACACATCCTGGGTGCCAGAGAGTCTGGAGCACTGTGAATGCCTGGGACCACCGTGGTCCGTGATTGGTCCACGTATGGTATGCCAGAACCGGAGCATACACGGTTACCGTGTCGCCCAGCCGTGGTGACGTACTTTGCAGGTGCACTGCATTTGTGACCCTCTTGCCCCTGAAGCCTGCTGCAGTGAAACTAGCCTGATCCATCCATCAGGAGCAGAGAAATCGCCACTGTCCCATTTGGGAATCATCACTGTATCTTTCGTAGCTGCAAGCCGCAGAGCTGTCAAATTGCTGTACTTGAACCTGCAACCGATGTGGACTCGACTGCTGAAGTTTGGTCTGGAGTGTGCCAGGGGTCGGTGAGTAATCGCAACCCTAACCGGTGGCCCCTAGTGCCTCCATCCATTTTTATGCACAAGTGGCCCCTGGGGGCCCCTCTCCTTTCCACTGCTAGTGTGAGCTAGTGCACTATTCCTATCTCTTGGAATCGACTCTACCCTCAAGTGGAGGCCCTCCTCGAATAGTGGGAACCTATTGTTCATCGCCTCACCCACCTTCCTGAGCTGCTACAGACCCTTGAAGAGACCCCTGTGGGATGTTTCGACCCTCTCTGCTATACTTTGCAGCCTCACTCTGCTATCTATGGTGCGAGAAACAGCAAAATGGCGGCGAAACCCTTGTGCACGCCAACACCACCAAAACCACATTTTTCAACACACAAAAAGATGGCTGCACAACCTGCAACCCATGGTGCATGTGTGTGGAACAGAGCACACGCTGTAGAAAAAGTTGCAGTGGGCTCCATGACAAGTAAACATGGGGTACCGAGGGAGCAGCAGCGCTTTGCCAGTGAAACTCCAAAATTCGCCTGTAAATGACATTTACTTTGCTGCTCAAACTCCAAAATGCCTGTACAGAACACTTTCCAACACTCACAATCTTGTTTGCCGCTAAAATTCATTTAATCTAATGAAGCACTGTGAAGTTACAAGGTCCTGAATTGTTAAAAGCAAAACATTCTCTCAGCAAAACTGGATTGCTTGTGAATGACAGTTCCTGTCATAAATCTGTGTGCAGCCACACTGGGCTGCCTGTGAGTGACAGCCCCTGTCAATTGGGCTCTCCTGATTATAAACTTTAAAGTTGTCTAAAACTAAAGATCTGCCAGATTAGCAAATATAAAAGGACTGTTGCTGAAAGGAACATGGATCTCAGTTGTGTTGATCCCACAGGTTTAAAGCTAAGAATGTAATTTATCTATGTCATCTGATGCAACAAGTTTGTTTTGTTCTGGATTTCAAGTCAAGAAATTAAATGTTAACTTAGGCTGGCTGGGCCTGCAAGAAGTTGAAAAACAGGTTTCCACCCAAGGGGAGGGCATTCCTCTCAGCAGATGCTCACTGACATATGATAATGGTGGGGTAGGATAGAGTTGTGTCTGCTCCCAAGGACCGAACAATGGCAGATTCTCCAGGCCAAGAAACGGACGTGTGAACAAGTCGTAAACTAGGCTTGAAGAATGAAATCCAAAAAGGTGGAGGCTACTCCTTGATTCCATAGACAGACAAAAGGATGACCATTTGCTGCTAAGAATATGTAATGAACATTTTTTAGAGACTTATAACTCGTTGTCAGAAGTGGTGAAAAATATAAAAGGGCAAAATTGTTACTCTGATTTTTGGCCCTACATTGCAAAGCGTAGTGGAACTGTGTAGCATATTCTGAACAGGAATGGCAATATATATGGTTTTATGGGAACTGTATTTATGCTAGAATTGTTAAATGTTGCACACACATTCCTATGGTAAACACGCATATTTGTGGAAATTTGGAGACAGTTTGGAAAATGTGTTCAAGGCAAAAATTGACAAAATGCTGCAGAAAGGCGATACAAGGTCTCACAGCTGTGGGATTTTGAGGAACAGATACTCCATAAAATATGTAATCCTTGTATGTGATTTTCATAGAGGTTACAAATGTGTAAATATGTATTTTGGACAAAATTCGATTTTGATACTATTGGCTAGGGGAGGTTTCTAAGGATTGTAAAAACCAAACCATAAATTTGACATCACCTGTCCTTGATCCAATCACTCGAATGCAAGGCAGAGAGGAGGCTCTGATCCAATCCCAGTTCACAGGGGCAAGCTTAGTTAAGCCGGCCCATACACCCATTTTTGTGATGTCATTTGAAAGGATAAATAGAGACATCTGACAACACATTGATGCTCTCTCTTCTGATTCCAGCAAAGCACTCTCATCCAGCATTCAACATCCTGCTTTCAACATCCTTCCAGATCCAGATGCAAATCACCAAGCCAGGCTAGGCCTCAATTAATCCTGAACTAATCCTTACAACCCAGTGGAGCGCTGTGGTGTAGGGAAGCATCCTGAAACTATCTTGCTTGCTACCATAAATGCTTGCCTGATGAACTTGCAATCCCACTGAATTGAAATATCCAGAAACAAGAAGGGCAGATCCTGTGCAGTTCCGGTGACCGGCCTAGCTGATCCAGTCCCGCACCTGATGTGCTGTCTTTCCCTGTTAGACCCGATCCATTGACCAGAATCTTGACAAGCCTAAAATCTAAAATCCCAATAGATTGCGAGTATTAATAGGACGCTAGAGAACTAGTGTATACCTTGCCTGATCTTGTTCCACTCCAATCTCTGAACTTCTCTTACTTTCATAACCAGTGATTGGTCTGGCATGGTATGGTTCTGGTGTCAAAATCTTTTGTGCTATCCTATTCTGTCTATTTGCTAAAGCGCAATTTTCATAGTCATTTTTATTTGTGTAACTCTCATCCAAAAATCCCACTTCGAGTGTGTGGACTGGTTCCGCCGGGGAAGGTGCTGGGGATCTGTTACTCATGAATCAGTCTCAGAGCTTACTGCGGCCCAACCTTGCTGTCTAGTCTACATGCTCTAGTCTTGAGTAGAAGCATAAGCCATATTTTCTCATTTTTTAACTGAAGTTTTTGTCCAAATTCGTGTCTTTATTTCCAAAAAACATCCCTCACTAGAACCTCCATAACTCCCTCAGTTTTAAAGATAGAAACGAAAATTCCCACTGATGCCTTAAATCCTTAGCTACACCCACAACCCAAAACCGCAGTGCGAAACAGTGCGGTTGTACCAGAAATTGCATTTTGCAAAAGTTTTACATGTGTGAATTGCCTTTAAATTATTTCCAACTTTGCTTTTGAGATTCCAAATGTTTTCTTTTGATTAAATCATTGCTTTTGCTTGCTTGCCTCCGTTCAAAGCGGCTCCTGTAGAAAGTTATAATAATTTAAGCATGTTGTACCACATTTAGTGTTTTTGCTCAGCCACTTTCAAAGCCATCCTGACAGTTGAAAAGTCAATTCAATTTTTCTCTTGTGTTTAAGGCGGCAAGGTGGGAGTGATATTCTGTTTGGTCTGTATTATTCCTGAGTACCTGCTCTCTCCCCACATCTATTTAAATTGCCTTTCGGTGGGTTGAGGGGTGTTGCAGAGGGAACTTCTAACCACAGTGCTATCTGTTCCAAACCAACCCAAAAGTATTATTTTCTGTGCTGCATTTTTTTTGTGTTCATTACCTGATTCCCAGTGCATTTAAGATATTATTCATTGTTCTTGTCACCCATTGGTGATTGTGGTTACCTATTAAAAATACATTGTGATTTTACATTCTAAATAAATATTTACCGTTGCAAACTAGCCTGATTCCTGGTTCAGTGTGACCAGGGGGGTATTTTGAGAAGGGTGTGATATGAGTGGTATATCATTCAGAATATTGAACTTATAGACAAGAATAAATAAGGGTTTCATTTGCGCACTACATGCTGGGCGAGACTTGGGTGTGTGCCTGATTGAAATCACTTACACCCCGTTTTGCCCATTTGAACTACCGCATGCGCTAGCATTACATGTAGGGATTGGACTGGCTCTTAGTTAGGAGTGTGTTGGATACAGAAGGGACTAGAGACTATTTGCACTGCATGTTTCCTCCCACTTTCAGGTTGTGGACTCATTTCATGCATTACGCCTTTAGACCCCATTGGTTTTGTATATATGTATTTAGATAGGATTGTGTTGGCTTAATAGTATTACTGTGATTTGATTGTGTGTTGAAACTCAAAGTCCTTGAAATATATGTATTTCTATTTTTAATATATCTACACCTGGCTGGGAGTGATTTGTAAGTGTCCTTTACTCTGTGTGCTCATTGTGGGCTTTCGATCACCCTCACCCCTCCTGAGACCTAGTCTTGACCACCGTCAATGCTACCTTGATTGGTCTGGCTTGTCCAGAAGGTTACAGTGTTCCAAGAAACTAGGCTGGCCTTCTGAACTTCTGCCCACCAGGTCAGAGTTCAGAAATCCATCTTAACAATTGTGTTGTTCCTATGTTCCACATTTCTCCTGAGTGTAGAAACATATGTACAGCACTGTACCACCATGGTAAACCCCTCGAAGGTCCATTAAATTAGCATGCAAAGAAACAAGAGTCATATTGTACAGTACAGAACATCACGTATAGAAAATCATCTTGAGTGATGAAGTGGACCTTGGACTCCACGAGGGAATTTGGCATCATTACTGCCACCGGCAATGGCGGTTGCTGCAATGAGGGCTTTCTATGCTGGTACGGTGCCTGGCTTACCTCCAGCATTTAGGCAGAGGTAACCCAGTGCCCCACCGGCAAACCCATAGTCGGACGGTCTGATAAAGTGCCGGTATCCAATAATACCAGCACTTTTTGACCGGACTGCCCAACTTGGAATGAGGCCCCTTAATAGTTATTTTGCATTTTAAAAGGTAGACACTTCACATCACAACACTGATCCATCAATGTGCTTCAGCGCATTCTGCGGCGCCTCCGGTATAGAACAGTGTAGAACAACGGTGCCTCTATTTAGAGCTTGGTGCCTTAGACGATTGGGTTTTGGAAAATATTGTGTTCAAACATGAATCTGCATTAACTCACTCTTGTTTTTAATCACAAGGATCTTTGTCATAATAGCGGATTATCTATCATGCAAATACTCGCCTTTTTTCAGTGATAGCATGCTTTATGGACTTACTTGAACGTGTGGACTAACACTTTCCAGTGAAGCCATTCCTGTCTACTTAAGTGCAAAATACCCATGATGCCCCTAGTTGCTGTGCTGAAAGCTGGCCAGTGCTTCAGATGTTAGGGAGGGGACAGCGGGAGGGACTTCAAGCTGAGCGGCAAATTTCAAAGAGGCTACTAGTAAGCGAAGAGTAAAAAAGAAAATAACTACTGTAGGGGGATAAGAAGCAGCACCAACTGGCAGCGAGGATAAGTATTTACACCGATGGCCAATGGGGCCGTAAAATAAAGTAAAAGAGCATTGGTAACCCGGGAGGAAATTTGACCAATGGAGTCTATGCAGCACTTGCAAGCTCCTTCCCTCCCTCGAAACCTCATCTTAATCTGCTTTAACTAACTACTTTATAGTGTATAACATGGCAGAATTAAAAAATGAATTCCGTCATGGGGCGTTTTGGGGTCCAACTTGCAGACGTGGATTCACTACTTGCCGGGCAGTCACTAATTACTACAATGGATTCAAGGCAATGGTACCCTTGCTGGTGTCTGGGGGAGGGGCATAAGAGCCTCATCTGCGATGCTACTGCCGGCTGGCACTGGAGAGCAGGGGATGGGGTAAAGAAAGTAAGAAAATCATGTTACTGTGTTGGAGGCAGCACAAATGACCTTACATCACCTTACTCCTTGTGCTCACATACAATACAGGCCAACTTAACCAATTGCCTTCTTGAGATGTTTTGACCAGCAACACATGATACTCCCGATTTATTAATTTTAAATGAAAGACTATAAGTCCCCAGGATACAAAGAAAAACCTTGTCCAATTATCTCCAGCAAAATACCTGAGGGTGGATGCTGAAAAATGAAGGACATGGCTGATTATATTGCAAAAGGATTTATTATAATTAATAATGGAGGGAATGTAATAACAAGAAAATCACTGGTTGGAGGATTAAACCCAGAGCTCTTGTGGTTGGCTTCTTCCCAGGCAAGCGTTCTCAAGTCTGGCGCATCAATGTGATGGCAATTATATGTGCCGTGCTGCATCTGAATCTACTTTTCATACCAAGATGTCATGTGCAGTCATGATTAATCCTGGTGGAAGACAAGCAGACACCTAGTGGTAAAACTATAGTGGTGCCCCATGTGGCTGTGGAAGACTCAGCTGGGATATCTTTTTGGGCCAACATATTAATGCAATGTATTCATGAAACATCTGTTTCGGGCTTGAAAAATATAACAATCTGTCCAAATGCTCTGAAGCATAGGATCTTATTAGAGAGAACTCATTGCTCTGAATGATATTGCTGAAACTATTATTCAATGTATATAGTTATGGGTTTATCCCACCCTGTTATTAAACAGACAAGCTATTACTATTCCTTGATTCAGCGTGTGGGAGAAGAATTTGAAGTCATCACATGGCACACTGCCTGGCACTACTTTGCTCTGACTCTGCGCTGCTTCTGCCCCGCCCTCTACCAATAAACTCAAAACATAGCAGCAGAATCTTCTTCCAGAAACCTGGACTGAGAGAGCCTGAAGGTGGCAGAAGCAATGCTGCTATTCCTTCCACCTTGGAAGTAGTGGTTGGCCTCCCTCCTGCAACCCCCAAGAATTCCAAAAGGATACCCTGTCCCACAGAGGTTGCAGGGGGTAGATCCTAAACCAGCCCAAGGTGTTGGCCCAACTTCTTTTGCCCTGGCAAGTGGTGTACATTATCCTAGGCAAATCACGGTCTCTGGTTTAACCTTGCTTGTCCAGTTTGTTAGTGAGGCAGGTTCATCACCTCACAGTCTGGAAGGAGAACATCTGCTTTCAACAGGCCCATTACACTGAGGCCCAAGCGTAAAGCTAGGGCGCTTGTTGTGCGTGCAATATGCAGAGAATTATTTTCTGCATGATCCTTACGTCCAAACAGAAGCAGCCCACTACCAGTACGTATGATATGATATGTGATATGAGTCATTTATAATGTGCCTGTATACATGTGTTTCTAGGCGTGACAAGGTAGGGAAGACAGAGGGAGGACAAAACAAACAATCTTACTAGACCTTGTGTCATTCAGATCGTGCAAGTGCAGGGGGGAAGTAAGAGGAGAAGTGCCAGGGAAAGGGAAGGGGGAACTGCAATCAGGCCAGCATTGCTCTAAGTTAGTGCAGTCAGGGCAGTGTGCAGGAAGGGCTGAAGGAAGTGCAGGGGCTTCTGGTCGTGGAGAAGTCTGGTGCCCATTGAGATTCTGAGGGTAGACAGGCAACCAGTCAGTGCCACTGATAAGTGGATCAGCAGGGGAGAGAGAGAGAGATAGAGAGAGAGAGACAGAGAGAGAGAGAGAGAGAGAGAGAGAGAGAAAGAATTAGTAAAAAGGAAGGTCTTGAGCTGCTTCTGGAACCTCAGGTGGTCCGGCTCATGTTTGAGATGGGCAGGGAGGCCATTACAGAGGGAGGCATCTGCAGAGGAGAGAGATCTACTATCCACTCTCTACCTAGAGAAGTGTCTTACCCTCAGAGAGTTAAAGGGTTCGAGAAGGTAGGTGCTTAGGAAGAGAGTTGTATGTAGTGCGGGCGAGGTCCGTGAAGTGAGGGAAGAAGGAGAGAGTGGAGTTGAACATGACACCTAGGTTTTTTGCTTCACAGGAAGGTGCAAGAAGAAGGCCCAAGGAGGGTGGCTAGTGTGAAAGAGGGAAAGCAGGAGCAGGTGTCCCAATGAGAAGTATCTCAGTCTTACTAGCATTAAGAACGAGATGGCTGGAGGCGTACCAATCCTGAATCACGGATAGGCAATCAGGAATGAGCGAGAGAGGAGAGGAGGCTGAGGGGAGCCTGAAGAAGAGCTGAGTGTCATCTGCATAACACTGAAAGTTAGAGAGGGGAGAGATGAGGTGGGCCAATGGGGCCAAGTAGACTTTGAAAAGTCAGGGTGAGAGGTTGGAGTTCTGGGCAACACCACATGTGGAGAGAGAGGTGGTGGAAAGAAAGGATCCAAGTTGGACCCGGGAGGGTCGGTCCAGGAGTAAGGAGGTCAACCAAGCCAGGGCCTGATCCATGATGCCCAGGTTCTCACACAAACGTTTGATCAGGATAACATGATTGACTGTGTCAAAAGCAGAGGAAAGATCAAGGAGGATGAGGACAGAAGGAAGGCTAGAATCAAGATTAGTGAGCAAATATTCACGGGTGTTTAGGGGAGCAGTTTCTGTTCCTCTGGCTGCTCTGAAGCTGGACTGATGGTCATGGAGACAACCAACAAATTCAGTGTGGAGAGTAAGCTGGAAGAAGGACAACATTTCCAGGAGTTTGCCCAGGAAAGGAATGATTGTTTGCCAGGCAGGTAGGATCGTCAGAAGGATTTTTAAGGAGGGGGTGCACAAGGGAGTGCCTGAGGAGAGAGGGGAACATTCCAGTGCCAAAAGAGTGATTGCAGAAATCGGCCAAGGCTGGAGCAAGGGTGTTAATGTGGTCCTTGATGGTTCTGGAGGAGCAAGGGAACACCTGCTTGGATGACTCTTTCATAAATCAGCCTTGTCTAGAAACTTCCTCAGGTTTAGTCAAAGAGAAAGAGGAGAAAGGAGGAGAGGGAGAGGTGGGCAGAGGGAAAACAAGAGAGAGGACAGGAAGTCCTGAGTTTTAGTGGTGAAGTGAGAAGCCAGAGCCATACAGGGAGCCTGGGAGGGAACAGGAGAGTTGGAGACTGCAGAGGGATTGTCCAGCTCCTTGCAGATTTGAAAGAGTTTGGTTGTGTTGTTAGAAGCCGCAGAGACGCGTGCTTGGATATAGATGTTAAAGAATTTGGCCATGTAATGAGCATTTTACCTGTTGATCTTTCACACAGGAACATGGTGTGATAGGTTGCTCAGTGCCTTGTTCCATCTGCCAGCAGGACACGTTCCCCCTGTATGGAAAGAGCAAGTCACATTTTAGGGAAAAGCATCTCTGTGTGTCCACAGTGAACACTTGTCAATGTATTGAGTCATGCCACGCACCCCCCACCCCCTTTTTTTTGCTGCCCTTTTCTATTGTCTCAGAGAGCAAGGTCTGTCTACCCCTGGCAGGGGCACCCGACACTACTCTCCGGACAAGCTACAGCTCTCTGTGATCACTATTGTAGCAATGGCACAGTATAAACATTTCTTTGGTCATCCCCCATTTTCTCATGGCGTGTTTCCTCTCCATTGCCTTCTCTGGAAAGTGAACATGGCATGGAGCAGTTTTCAGGTTTCTTCCTTTTCAATGCATGGTGCCCTGGCTACCCAGAAACCGACTGCCAAGCTCTGCTGATGGATCAGGTAAGCAAGAACCCGGCAACCCCATGGGCGTTAAACCACGTATTACTGGAAAACCACAGCCTGTCTTAGCATAAACCGCTGCAGTGCTCGCTACCGGTAAATGGATGGGTACTTTTACTGTAACATTAGTGTTCCGTTTACAAATAAATCTGTGTTTAGGGACTGGGAACCGCGTGCCTGGCTGATTTATATATAACCGTACAACAATAATGCAGGAGCTGATTGCTGAGGTCCAGAGGTTGCGCCAACAGGGTTTGCTTGGTAGACTGTGCAGCAGGGGTATACTCACGCGTCATTGCCATGCGACGAGCAGGGACTATCATGGCCGACGAACACTCTCAGGAGCGTTTGGGAAAGGTTTGCAGAATCTTCTGTGTCGGCACTGTTTAATGAAGGAAAAATACACATGTTAACTCCTTTAGGTTTTCAAACCTTGACAGGCATCTGAAAGCGCATATCCTCTGGACAATTCAAATGCTCCCCAGAATACCTTCGCTCAATGCGTGATGGGGGCAGGCCAATTAGCCTTCCTACTTACCCTCCCACCCCCGCTACAAATACAATATTTTTCAAAACAAGAGTGTCATTTTAAGAGCGAGTCTGATCCCCTCAAAGTTTGGGGGAGTGCAACAACTGCCCCCAACTTTTACATGGTTTTATTATCAATTTTCAAAAACAAGATTTGGATTTGCCTCCTGCTCCCAGGCAAACCTGCTGGCAGGAGCTACAATGCCTCTGGGGGACACCGAGAGGTGGTGTTTTACGCCAAGTAACAATTGGTGCGCTGTCATCTCTAGCCGGGCAAGCAATTGCGTTTGTGTTTCCCTATTAACAATTCCTAGCAGCGTCAAATGGGACATTTCCATCACATAAGATTGCAGAGGAGACAATCATTTACAACCTGTTTACACATTTCTCATTATTTGCAAATTAAGCGTGGTTCATCTTTTTTAAAGTGAAGTGTCTTTTGGAGAAAATGCACTGAGCGGAAACACAGTTAATTCTCTCCGGTTTCTCATTAGTTACCTAAATGTACCCCTATACATTGTTTTATTTCGACATTTTATTTTCCCCCTTTTCTTGTATGATCTTAAAGGAGCAATACTATGCACAACCCTTCAGAACTGCACATTGAACCTACACTGGCCTGCGCCGCATTTTATATATCACTATAATGTCCATTGAAATAATTTTAGGAATGGTATACCACATAAGCGTTCAAAATACAAAAAAAAAAATCATCAGTGGATCTCGTAGCTTTCCAGGCAAATGTCCATATTCCAGGGTTTGTGTGTGATTGAATTGCTCATCACTCACCGTTCTACGGCTTTTAGGGAGCTAGCATGTGAAAGTGAACGTAGCCAGCGTTATCATTATCCATTGCCAATAACTGGGTAAAACTATTAAATAATTGCGAGATGCAAACAGTGGGAATGCAATTATTCTCTTGATATAGCAAAGTGCTCCTTTTTAAGGCCATGTTCATAATTAGTTGAATGTGAATATTGAGGCCTCATCTTTAGTCTTTATTGGTCACCCCTTGTGACAGAATGTTTTCCTTGAGGGTACATGTGACGAATCAACTTCTGGGGCACCAGTGGTCCACGGATAAATATTGTTTTCTAAACCATCAATCAGCCCCACACCTCTAGTACACCAGAAGGGATCCGAACAGAGTGGAAACACAAGCAAATTATAAACCTCCTTGCCCACTTTTGGTAACGTGGACGGAATGGTAGGCTTATCTCCGCAAGGTTGTGGATCGCTGGTTAGTTGCAACACAACGAAAATACAATTATTACCCAATGATTAAAGGGACTGTTCAGTCGAGGTTGTATACAAATATCTACTTTATTATTATCAAAACAGACAGTTCTAGCACACTACAAAATAACACCCACCCTAGAAAGGAATGTAGAGGACAGGCAGTTTCAAGAAGGAAAAGGAATGCACTCTAATTATTTTACCAACTACCCTCATGTCAGTATTCAATCACAGTAGTTCAAGGATACTTGGTTTCAGCACAAAGGGAGCAATGGGTCGTAAAATGTCACTCAGGGTCTTCAGAAAAGGACTAGGGGGGCAGAACCACAATGTATCTTGTGCTTGTAGAAGTTCTTGGTGCTCAACACTGTCAAGTCAGTTTTAGGGTGCTTTTTAGCTCCTGTGACAGACGGAAGAGAGCTACAGGAATCAGGCGGTAGGCAGTTAGGCGAGCAAGGCTGGACAACTGTGCTGCTCGGGGTGAGGAATCATTGTCTCAGTGCTGGTTGGTGGGGCTGTAGCGCTAGTGGAGGCGTTTCAGATGACATTAGTGACTGCAGCGTGTCAACAGTCAGCACTGCAGTCGGCTGCAGCTCAAGGGGCTCAACTGGTTCGAAAATGTCCTTTAAGGTGGACACTGGTTGATGCTTGTCAATTCATGCCTCCTAGCTTCTTCACTGATTGATTGATTGATTGATATTTTATTTCTATCGCGCTCGTACACAAGTGTTTCAGAGCGCGACAAGGCAAGGGAGGGGAATAGGGGAGAACAAAACAGCAAACTTACTAGGCCCAGTGACATTGAGAACGTGCAAGTGCATGGGAGAGGGGGGAGGGGGGAGGGGAAAAGTGCATGGAAGGGGGGGAGAAGTGGAAAGTGCGAAGCAGAGGAGAAACTGATAAATAACAATAAATAAATAATAAAGGCAACAAACAGTGGTAATGCAGCAAGCAAATTACAAGTGCTAGGTTTAAGGCAGCAGACAGGGTAGGTCTGATAAGTGCATGAAGAAAAAGCGGGGGCTGTATGGGTACAGATACAGACCCCAGTGCAAGGGGTGGCCCGGAGGCAGTGCGGGAGGTTGGCAGGTTGAGCAGGTACCTGGGCCCGAAGGACAGAGTGTGGCCAGGTGCACGGTGCCAAGAGAGAACACATCAGCAGGGGAGAGAGGGAGCGAAGGCAGAAGAAAAGAGGAAGGTCTTCAGGTGCTTCCGGAACCAGAGATGGTTCTCCTCAAGTTTTACAGTGGATGGGAGGCTGTTGCAGAGGGAGGCCCCAGCCGAAGACAGAGATCTACCCCCAGCTCGTTTCTTTGAAAAATGACTGACCCTGAGGGAGTTGTTGGTAGAGGAGCGAAGAGTTCGAGAGGGGAGGTATTTGCAGAGGGATAGCTGAAGGTATTTTGGACCCAGGCCCCAGAAAGCCTTGTGGACAATGCAGAGGGTTTTGAATTTAATCCGTGCATCCACTGGGAGCCAGTGGAGAGATTTCAGAGCTGGAGAGATACGATCCCAGGGCTTGAGGCCAAGTCTCGCAGTACTGTTCTGGATTAGTTGCAGAGGGCGGTGTCACAACTCGACCCTGGACACTGTGGGGAAGATGGAGGCTTACTTAGGCATCTTTGCGGTCCTTTTACCGTTCTAGTCTTTCTGGTCTTTTCCCTTTAAAAGGTAGCCACGCCCAAAACGCTGTGCGTTGCAACTCGCATTGTCAGCCTTTCGCTAACTTCGCCTGCAGTGCCGCTCTTCGAGCTTGGTCCTTTGAACCTTTACTCCGTAGAACTTTGCCCGCTTCGGCTTTCCCTGTTTCTCTGTTCTTTCCGTCTCACGGCCTTTCTGTCCGCTCCCTCGTATCTACTACCTCTCCCCTCTTGTGCTGGGTTCCCTACTGTTACTCTCCTCCGTGTTCCTTCGCTATTTCGCTCCTGCTTGCTCTCTCTCTCTCCCGCTCGATTCCTTACTCTCGTTCACCCGCTTTCGCTCCCGCTCGCTCTCTCTCATTCATTCCCTCACTCTCTCGTTCCATCTCTCTCATTCTATCTCTCCCTCTCCCTTTCTTGCCCAGATGTCAATCTCTCGCACTTTCACTTTCACTTCTGTTCGCTCTCTCATTTTTCCCTCTCTCTCGCTCTCCTGTACTAGCTCTCCCTCCCTCTCTCTCTTACCCGCATATTAGCTGATACCTTCCCTCTTGACTGCTCTTGTGCAGCCTCCGCTTCAGCTTTCCTTGTACGCAGTGGATATTCTTCCAATCCTTTCCGACATCAGCATACCTCGTCCTGTTATACTTGGACTTAAGTACTGTTTGCTGCATTACTATTCATCGGCCTCCTCCACTTCCGACACTCTCCCAGCCAGCAAGGACTCACCATCAAACAGGGTTTTTTCTGCCGTCACTGGCTTTTTCCCTGGCGTCAAGGGACTGGCTCCCCTGGGTCCACCTGACAGCTTGTTCTCACCACTGTCAGGGTGGCCTCAAGCGTAGACCGTCCCTATCTCTACGAGTGTAAGAAGGACAAGAAGGAGAAGAAGGAAAGGAAGGGAAGGAAGAGTTCCAAGACGGACGAAGAACCGGATGAGATCAAGAAGGAGAGGAGAAGAAGACCTAAGAATTCTATCCAGGAGGATTCCTCCAAGGAGTCAGGTGAGGAGTCACCGGGGGTGGTAGTTTACGATTCTGACAGTTTGCAACGCCGACAAGTCAACATGGCCTCCCTGGAACAGATACAGGAGATGGTAGCTGCTATCCAAGGCCTTCAGACTGAAGTGCAGAACCTCCGAACCGAAAATGTCAGTCTACGACAACAGATAGCAGTACGAGATAATACTCGGGGCGACTTGCCTCCACAGTCGTTCTCTTTTGATAAATATGATGGTAATCCAAAGCAATTGAAGGAATTCTTGGATGCTTGCATGGTCTATTTCACTTTTAGACCTAAGGCTTACGAACTAGACAGGTCCAAGGTTGGTTTCCTTGTTTCTAATCTCGTCAGAAATGCCTTGGCTAGGGCCACCCCGTTGATATCCCAATCCGACCCAGCAGTCAACGATTATTCCCAGTTTACCCAGCAGATGAGATCCAGATTCGACAGACCCGAGGTTCTGTTTTCTTCTTACGAAGCCCTCTTGGACATTCGTCAAGGGAATCAAGATGTTCAAACTTATGCTTCCGCATTCATAAGACTGGCAAAGGATGCAGGATGGCCCGACTCTGCTCAACAAACCCTCTTTCGCCGGGGGCTCCATGACGATCTCAAAGACGAGCTAGCCAGAGTGGCCCGTCCGGCCTCCTTCCAAGAACTAGTGACCCTGACTCTTCAGCTGGAATACCGACTTCTAGAGCGAAGACAAGAAAAAAGGAGGTTCCGAAACCTTCCTTCAGCCAGTACAACCCCAGTTCCTCTACCTACTCGGAGCCAGGCTGAAGAACCGATGCAGATCCGAACTACTAGAGGCCCCCTGACTCCAGAGGAGAGAAAGAGATGCAGAGATCTGGGTCTCTGCATGTACTGTGGATCTTCTAAGCATTTGCTCCGGAACTTCCCAGAGGTACCTCCAAGACGTTTGGGAAATGCTTCTCCCCAGTCTTAAGCAGGGATAAGAACCGGGCAGAGGCGATCAATCCCTGCAACCTTACTTGTCAGAAAGCTACAGAAGAAGATATCAGACTGTTGGTGTTTACCATACATCTCACTTTCGAGTCCAATCCCACCATTGAGGTCTTGGCTATGTTGGACTGTGGTGCGGCGGGTAATTTCATCGATGTCCAGTGGGCTCAAGATCAGGGGGTGCCTTTTCTACAAAAGAGCTGTTCCTTACCCGTAGAAGGAGTGGATGGAACTCCACTCTCCTCTGGGCCCATTGTACAAGAAACCATACCCGCTACTATGCTTCTTTTTCAACACCAAGAACAGATCGTTTTCGATGTGATAAGAGCTTTACACTTCCCAATAATACTGGGAATACCATGGCTACGTAAGCATAATCCTGCTATAGACTGGTCAGCCAACACTATATGTTTTTTATCTTCTTTCTGTACTTCTTCCTGCCTTCTTCAGACTAATCCGGTTCCTGGTAAGGGAATCCTTACTCCTATGTCCGCCTCAGTGGTGCAGATGGTGCCACTCTGCTATCAACAATACGCCGAACTTTTTGAAGACGAATTACCACGCTCCTTACCTCCTCATCGGCCTGAAGACTGCTCCATTGAGTTAAAGCCAGGTGCTTCTGTTCCTTTCGGCCGAATGTACCCCATGTCTCTTCCAGAAAGAAGGGCCCTTAAGAAATATCTGGATGCAAACCTTCAGAACGGTCTCATCAGAGAGTCACGCTCCTCTGCCGGAGCAACACTGTTCTTTGTACCCAAAAAAGGAACCTCCGAATTGAGACCGTGTATTGACTATCGAGGTTTGAACTGTATGACTATAAGAGACAGATATCCCATGCCTCTAATTAAGGTAGTACTGGAAGCAGTTAAAGGGGCTAACATTTTTACCAAACTCGACCTTCGAGGTGCTTATCATTTGTTGAGAATCAAAGAAGGGGATGAGTGGAAAACCGCCTTCAGAACTCCTCTGGGACACTTTGAATATCGAGTAATGCCCTTCGGACTGGTAAACGCCCCAGCGGTGTTCCAACGGTTTGTGGACAAGATATTCTCTGACCTGCTATATTCTTTTGTGGTAGTCTATCTTGATGACATTCTTATCTTCTCTTCTTCTCCGGCCGAACACCAGAGACACGTAGAGCAGGTGTTAAGGAGACTACAAGAGAACCACCTATTGTTAAAGCCAGAAAAGTGCATCTTCGAGTCCTCTTCAGTTCCCTACCTAGGCTTTATTCTCTCCAAAGGAGTTCAGATGGATCCCGAGAAGGTGAAGGCGGTACTACTATGGCCCACTCCCAGCAGCCCTAAGGATATACAGAGGTTCTTGGGTCTCGCAAATTTTTACAGACGCTTTATCCCAAATTTTTCGGAAATTGTGCTACCCATTACCAATCTACTAAAGAAGGGTCAAGAATTTGTATGGGACTCGAAGGCAGATCAAGCTTTCCAGGTACTCAAAAAGGCCTTCACCACTGCGCCCATCCTCATTCAACCGAACCAGTCCCTTCCTTTTGTGGTTGAAACGGACGCCTCTGGAGGTGCCATAGGGGCAGCCTTACTACAATCTGGTAAGGATGGTATCGAACACCCGGTAGCTTACTACTCCCGGACACTTACCCCGAGTGAAAGAAACTACTCGGTATTGGAACGGGAATTGCTGGCCATCCGCCAGGCTTGTGTCGAGTGGAGACATCTGTTACAGGGGGCTGCTCATCCATTTTTGGTGAGAACTGATCATATGAACCTTAAGATACTCCAACAAATGGAGTGTCGCAATTCCAGACATGCCCGGTGGGCCTATTTTTTCTCCCAATTCGACTTTGACATCACGTATCTTCCAGGGAAGGAGAACGTGTTGGCTGAAGCCTTATCCCGGAGCCTAGGAGAAGAATGCCCAGAAGATGGACACAAACCCGAAGAGATTCTTTCGGGGAAAAGAACATTAGGAGCGGTCAATTCATTTCTACAAGAGGTTGAACAAACATCTAGTTTGACCCAGATACCCAACGACTATCTGTCTTCATTGGAGAAAAGAGGGACAGTGTATTTCTACAAAGACACGCTGTTTCTTCAGTCTAAAGAGCTTCAAATTCAAGCCATGTCTTGGTGTCACGATCTACCTTCTGCTGGTCACAAGGGGCAAGGAGCCACAGCCAATTTGGTATCAAGGTATTTCTGGTGGCCCACTTTAGCCAAGGATGTAAAGGCTTATGTAGCCGCATGTCCTATTTGCGCCTCCAATAAATCCTCTACTCATCGCCCTCTGGGTCTCCTTCAACAAGGACCTTTGCCAGCACGTCCTTGGGAACACATTTCTGCTGATTTTATCGTGGATCTTCCTCTCTCTATGGGTTCTACCGCCATCATGGTTACTGTAGATTTCTTGAATAAGATGGCACACTTTTCTCCTCTTTCTGGCCTACCTTCGGCTCCGGAATTCGCGGAGGTTTTTCTGAGAGATGTGGTTAGGCTTCACGGTCTACCCCAAACTATTGTTTCCGACAGAGGGTCTCAATTCACTTCTCGATTCTGGTCTACACTGTGCAAGACTCTGGGTATCAGTAGAACTCTCTCTTCTGGTTACCACCCCCAAAGCAACGGACAAACTGAGCCTCTAAACTCCACCTTAGAACAATACCTTTGTTGTTTCTGTGGTCATGAACAGGAGAAGTGGAAGACCTTTCTCTCCACGGCGGAATTCGCCTACAATAATACAGTGCACTCTTCCCTAGGAACCAGTCCATTCTTTTTTTCCTATGGCTTTCATCCCATGCACATCCCCTTGGTCGGTATACCCTCGACTGCTGTTCCTGCTGTGGACCAAAGACTTTGTGAGCTAAAACGTATACAAGGGGAGGCTAGGAAGAATTTGGAGACTAGCAGGGAGCTCCAAAAGAGGTATGCTGACCGGAATAGATCTCAAAACCCCAAATGGACTGTTGGCACTAAAGGTTTGGTTGTCCACTAAATTCTTGCCACGCTGGTTACACCCAGGAAAGTTTTCTGCCAGATTCATTGGGCCTTTCCCCATTTCTGCTCAGACCAATCCGGTGGCCTTTCGCTTGAAAGTTCCTCACAGTATGAAGCGCATCCATCCTGTGTTCCACACGTCCCTTCTCAAGGCCTACCTATCAGATCCGCATGGTCGGACAATGCCACGCTCATCATTTCCCGATAATCCAGAACCGGAGGAATACGAGGTGGAGAGGCTGGTGGATTCTCGCTACAGACATGGTATTGTTCAGTACCTGGTACATTGGAAGGGTTACTCTGCTGCAGAGCATACCTGGGAACCTAGAAGCCACATTCATGCCCCTCGCTTGCTACGTCGTTTTCACCGCCTCCATCCGGGTAAGCCCGGGGGAACCCAGATGAGAAGGGGGCATACTGTCACAACTCGACCTAGACCCTGGGGAAGATGGAGGCTTACTTACGCATCTTTGCGGTCCTTTTACCGTTCTAGTCTCTCTGGTCTTTTCCCTTTAAAAGGTAGCCACGCCCACAACGCTGTGCGTTGCAACTCGCATTGTCAGCCTTTCACTAACTTCGCCTGCAGTGCCGCTCTTCGAGCTTGGTCCTTTGAACCTTTACTCTGTAGTACTTTGCCCGCTTCGGCTTTCCCTGTTTCTCTGTTCTTTCCGTCTCGCGGCCTTTCTGTCCGCTCCCTCGTATCTACTACCTCTCCCCTCTTGTGCTGGGTTCCCTACCGTTACTCTCCTCCGTGTTCCTTCGCTATTTCGCTCCCGCTTGCTCTCTCTCTTTCCCGCTCGATTCCTTACTCTCGTTCACCCGCTTTCACTCCCGCTCGCTCTCTCTCACTCCCTCACTCTCTCGTTCCATCTCTCTCATTCTATCTCTCTCTCTCCCGCTCGATTCCTTACTCTCGTTCACCCGCTTTCGCTCGCTCTCTCTCATTCCCTCACTCTCTCGTTCCATCTCTCTCATTCTATCTCTCCCTCTCCCTTTCTTGCCCGGATGTCAATATCTCGCACTTTCACTTTCGCTTCTGTTCGCTCTCTCATTTTCCCCTCTCTCTCGCTCTCCTGTACTAGCTCTCCCTCTCTCTCTCTCTTACCCGCATATTAGCTGATACCTTCCCTCTTGACTGCTCTTGTGCGGCCTCCGCTTCAGCTTTCCTTGTACGCAGTGGATATTCTTCCAATCCTTTCCGACATCAGCATACCTCGTCCTGTTATACTTGGACTTAAGTACTGTTTGCTGCATTACTATTCATCGGCCTCCTCCACTTCCGACACTCTCCCAGCCAGCAAGGACTCGCCATCAAACAGGGTTTTTTCTGCCGTCACTGGCTTTTTCCCTGGCGTCAAGGGACTGGCTCCCCTGGGTCCACCTGACAGCATGTTCTCACCACTGTCAGGGTGGCCTCAAGCAGAGACCGTCCCTATCTCTAAGAGCGTAAGAAGGACAAGAAGGAGAAGAAGGAAAGGAAGGGAAGGAAGAGTTCCAAGACGGACGAAGAACCGGATGAGATCAAGAAGGAGAGGAGAAGAAGACCTAAGAATTCTATCCAAGAGGATTCCTCTAAGGAGTCAGGTGAGGAGTCACCGGGGGTGGTAGTTTCCGATTCTGACAGGCGGAGAGTAGAGGCAGGTAGATTTAGAAAGAGGTTGTTACAATAGTCCAAGCTTGAGAGAACCAGAGCTTGGGATACCATGAGCTTCTGGCGGAAGGAGAGGAAAGGCAGAGTACCTCTGAGGAGGTGCAGTCAGAAATTTGACTTTTTAGGGACCTCAGAGATGTGGGCGGAAAAGGAAAGGGTGGAGACAAAGATGACCCTGAGGTTCTTAGGCTCACAGGTGGGGGTAGGAGGAGGGCCAAGGGAGGCTGGCCAGAGATTGAGGGGAAAGGATGGTGAAGGTGTGCCGATGAGGAGGATCTTCGTCTTTCTGTCATTCAGACAAAGACCATTGGCGGCACACCATTCTTGAATGGCAGTTAGGCCATCAGAAATGAGAGAGGGAGGGGAGGTGGCAGAGGGCATCCTGAAAATGAGTTGAGTGTCATCAGTGTAGCACTGGAAATTTGAGCAGAAAGTCGCAATGCAGTGGGCGAGAGTTGCCAGGTATTGGTTGAGAGGGAGATAGATGATAGGAAGGAGCCAAGTTGGACCTGGGAGGGTCGATCTGAGAGGAAAGAGGTCAGCCAGGCCAGAACCTGATCAGTGATACCCAGATTTTCATGGCGACGGTTGAGCAGGATGGTATGGTTGACCGTGTCGAAGGCAGAAGAGAGATCAAGGTTGATGAGGACAGAGGGAATGTTAAAGTCAAGTTTGGAGAGCAGATCTTCACGGATGTTCAGGAGAGCAGTATCCATGCTTCTGGCAGCTCTGAAGCCAGACTGGTGGTCATGGAGACAGCCAACAGAATTGGAATGAAAGTTAAACTGAGAGATGGCCAACTTTTCCAGGAGTTTGCCAAGAAAGGGAGTAATGGAAATTTGGCGATAGTCAGCTGGACAAGAAGGATCAGCTGTGGGTTTCTTAAGAAGAGGATACACAAAGGAGTGATTCAGAGGGGAGGGGAAGGATCCAGAAGCAAAGGAGTGGTTGCAAAAATCAGCAAGGGCCGGAGCGAGGGTGTCAATGTGGTCCTTGATGGTTTTAGAGGAACAGGGATGAACCTGTTTTGAAGAGGCTTTCATAGATCGGACTTGTTTAGCGACCTCGTCAGGGGTGAAAAGAGGAAAGGACGAGAAGGATGGTGGGAGGGTGGCTAAAGGAGGGTCAGCAAGCCTAGATGGAGAGGGAAGAGGAGGGGTGTGGGTGGAGAGGGTGGATAGGATGTCCTGGGTTTTTTAAATGAAGTGAGAGGCAAGGGCATTGCAAAGAGCCTGGGAGGCAACAGGAGGGGTAGAGACTGCAGCAGGGTTGGCCAGCTCCTTGTAGATTTTAAAGAGTTCGGCCGAGTTGTTAGATGCCTCAGAGACACGAGCTTGAATGTGGACTTTCTTCTTGGTGAGGACAGAGTCGGTATTGCCTTTGTAGCAGGCGACAGGCCAGTTTGTCAGAGGATGACAAAGGGGCTTGTGTTGTCCTTTAAGGTGGACGGACCAAAGCTGAGGAGACTGTTGCAGGCAACGGCCTTGTCCTTGGTTTGGGTCAGAGACTCTCTGGCACTTTCCACCTAGGAAGCTTGCATGCAGAGCCTAGCAGGGCATGCTGTGTGCTGGCTGGGTACCGGTTCTGGAGCTGCTGGAGGGTCCTCTGGATTCAGTATCTCCCTCTGTTCCATGGGAGATATTTAGGAGAGAGAATCTTGCTTCCCTCCTTGGAAATCCTGGCCTTCCTTCACTAATGGAAGCTAGAAGTCAGACTGTAGCTATAAGCAAGGGACCAAATTAGTTCTTCTTGTTACTCCTTGCAAAGTCTTCAGATGATCTACCCAAAAGAGGGGCTCAGCCCTCTTTTAAAGCCAAATGGGCCACAGTGATTGTTGTAGTCTAGGCCTATCTTAATGGACCAATCCTGGATCCCACTAACAATCTCCTGCATGCCTGAGGTCATACTCAGAGTCAAGGGGTGAAAACATGCAATACTAAGCCCCGCCCAGATTCCTGTCTGTTGTGAATCAAAGGGTCTCTCTGGTTAATTGAGCTCTTGGTGGTTCCTGATTAAATCGGCAGGACCCCTTGAAGCTGCAGTGATAAGACATTCCGTCTCCTGTAAACCAAATTCTCATACCTTCTCGAATGGGGCCCCCTCTGGGGGTTGCTTACTGTAAACGCATAGTCCCAGACATGAATGCTCACTGTCATTGATACTTTAGGGTGGGAGCTGGACTGACTGTGCATACAAAAGGGGTGCTGGGTTTACTGTCTCCTTTGTTTTAGATTCTGCAGTCAAGCCCAATGTGGGCCTGTTTGAAGTATACTCTATTAGTATGTTGATTAAGTTAATTGCTGCCACCATCTGCAGAGGGTAAACACATGCACAGAGCAAATCCATGGAACTTTTCATAGTTAATTAGGCTGGCCATGGCAGGAGGAAGGTTTTGGCCCTCCCCCTTCTGAGATGCATTGTGTACTCCACCAGAGGTTGTGTACTCCACCTGTCAGATCCCACCTAAATATGACAGGGAGGACTGTGCCTGTTGACTGTGTGTCATACACATGGGTTCAAGTCCACATGGTTCCAATGTCCGCACCTTACTGCCTGCCCATACGCCCCACTTACCCGGCTGCAGCATGGTGGTCAGATTGGGCACCTCTGGAGGAAAGCGGGCTGGGACAGCCGCCCGAGGTCGTTACGACCGTTGTTTCATTGGCAGTTGCCATGGCGCTGCACAACGCTGCATCGGGGCCGCCGGCTCGGCTTGTTTCCGCATTGCGTGATCGGGGAAAAGACTATCACATGCTACTCACGCGGAACACGTGACGCGGAAACGGTAGGAGAAACATGTCACGTGACGCCTATCACCTGATTCATAGCTCCGTTTAAAATCAGTGATGGTACGCTGACACGTTGCTTCAGAGCTGCTTCGTATCGAGAACTGTTTGGCGTTTCATGGAACTTCACCCCTTGGCTATTTGACTACGGAAAGTTCACGGACCCTTCTTTGGATCACAGACGAACTCGTATTAGGTTAGCTAAGGAGACACTATCTAATTGTACACCGATCTAATGGTGTCCCTTACCTCCTTAATCGCATATCAGAGGCTAAGAGAATCTATGGATTGGAAATATTTACAATTCATCTTTCGCAGTACTCTCGTGACACTTTCAAATGTGCCCCACGCGATTTGTTCACTTACAAAGAAGAAATCTGTTTTGGTTGCCAAACCTGCCACAAACGTTTGTAGCAATCTGCAAATTCGATGGAGCAATTGTGATTTCATTGGGCAAGTACCCTCCAACGGATTCATAACTATCATATCAAAAATAAAGTTATGCTACATTTTGCATATTGCTTTCATGTCTAGACATAAAGGTATGCTACCTTTTGCATCTGCCATTTGTGGAACAAAAAAAGGAAATCATTTGAAATTAAAGAAACAGGCTTCAATTGTAAAACGTTAACTTAATGAAGAGGGTGACATGGCAGATGTCCCTTTTTAAAACTTATGGAAAGTGCTAAAGAAAAGATAGAACTACATCTTACAAAAAAATGTATGTAGTGATTCATGCAAGGATTACATTGAACCGAATTTGCCGACACCACCATTATTCCCCACTCTGGCTTTCCTACTTGTCCTACAGATGAAAGAGACACTTGCTCCACATGCCCGCCTTTGAAGATGCCCTCACTACAAATGGGCCCAGTTACACCCAGAAATTCTATTATTCTATTGGCAAAGGAACTGACACCTCTCCCAGGTGGAGAGACTATATTATCGGTGGTCGGGCTTGGGATATGCACTATGAGGGAAGCTAGAGAACAAAGTGGAAATGCTTGAAATAAGAAACTTAACCTGGTGCCGCTTTGATGTAGGACAGACACTTAAGAGAGATCCAGGAAATCCAAGAGGCCAGAAATCTGAAGGAAGAAGAATTTGTCCATCTTGGTGTTTACAGTATATCTTTTCCTTTTTAACCACTCTCCCCAACTTTCTGTGAACCAAGGACTCTGGGTGAGACTCAGCAGAGGAGGGAAAATATGTAACAGGGACACAGATTTGCCATTAAAAAGAGGACTAACAAAAAGGCCCAATCCACTGTTAGGATTTTACTACATGGGGTGAATTCCCCTTTTCGAAGAACCATCTTTTGGAATAATCATTGAAGAGGAATGATCAGGACAAAACTCTCCTTTGAGCTTCATATGCTTAAAGTCCCCGACATAGGGTGAAGACAATATTTGATTGGGAGCTGGCAGCTCCCTCCTCAACCACTTGAAGGTTTTTTTGCAACTCCAAAATACATAACATCAGGACAACCTCCCACTCATACCCCCACTCCCAAACATTCCAACACATGGGACAACTTCCACCCATCGACACTGACACCCTCCTCACCCTCGCTGACAAAATAAAACCTGCATACTACCTGGATGATGCCTGTCCACCTCAAGCCACTTCCATTTGCATCACCACCCTAACTCCCCACTGACTCAACATCACCAATTTCTGTCTCACATGGTACTTTTCCCACTGCACTCAAAACTGGACAAATCTCACGCCTCCACACAAAACCATCTCTCGGCCCAATGCTCTATGAAAACTACTGCCCCATTACTACCATGGCATACAGCACCAGAATCATGAAATGCTTTGTCATGGTCACTACCCAACTGCAACAACATATCACCACAAACTACTCAACCCTTTCCAATCAGGATCTTGATCTGGACAGAGCACTGAGACATTCATATCATCACAAAGGAGACACAGCACTACTTCTACTAGACACCCTAGCCCATAGGATCAATCTCTCTGGCACCGTACTCAACTGGTTCACCTCCTTTCTCGCTGACACACTTTGTCTCCGTTCCCCCTTATCGATCAGATGCCAACCCTGGCCAGGCTCCTCCCCATCTCCACTCCTCTTCAAGCTATATGTTGAATCCCGTGGACAGATACTTCGCAAACACAAAGGCCATTTTCCACCAATATGCTGACAACACACAAATATACTACCAAATGTTTTCCCCTTCACAACTCCACACCCTCAAAACCTGTCTCTCCACCTTCACCTACTGCATGCCCACCCGCTTCCTCAAACTCAACCCATGCAAAACAGAATACCTCCTCATCTGCCCCAAGACACAATCCCCGACCTTACACCCTGAATACAAGGACTCTCCACAGACAACCCACACATATCCCTCTTCACACCTGTCAAATCCCTGGGTTTCACTATCAATCCCGACCTTTCTTTCACACACCACAGTCGCTGTCACCAAAACATGCAATCTGCAACTACACCTCTGATGCAAAATCAGACATATTCTTCGTCTTGAGGCCTTCTGTACCACAGTCCAATCACTTGTTTTCTCTAAGCTGGACTATGCAAATGCTCTCCTCACTGGACTCTCCAACAGCATTCTTACCCCCCCTGCAAGTCATACAGAATGCAGCAGCCAGACTAATCCTCCACCTACTCAAAGATTCAAGTATCACTCCAGCTTTTGCCAGCTCCATTGGTTCCCCATGCCCCAGAGAATTGCATTAAAAAAAAAGCGCTAATAAGAAGGACTGTAGAGCCAATACAAATGTCAAAGGTGGAACTATAAATGGACATGAGGCCCCATAAAGAGGCTTTTCTAGGTTCTGCCCCTGACATTTATACCTTAACCTCTAGCGACAGTCAGTACAAAATGTCATATCATTAAAATAGATTTTTAAACCAATAATTTAGAATTGATGCATTTCTCCCCATTGTCCCTCACCTTTGTCATTTATAAACATTGTCATCAGCACATATATGCACGTTTACCTTAATCTGTGTATTTTGTTTACAGGGTAAAAATTAATTAGTGTTTTGACCACATATCTATGTTTGAGTAAAGTATCTATGTTTTAAAAGAACCCTCTGAGGATGGGACAGGAAGATTTGTCACCCGTGCATATTGACACAATCTTCTTTATTGACTCAAAGTTGGTCAAATGGAGACCCCAGTTGTCCAGTAACCATCTGCTCACCCTTCCAATCACTTTTCTGGTTCCCCACTACCTCACAGGTGATTTACTCATAATTCACAATCCACAGAGGTGACACATACTTCCATTAGCTGTCAGCCCAGGATATAACATACCTCACTTCATTCCTCATTCATGAACCCTCACATATCTACATCTTTTCTCGTGCACAACCCTTCCTGAGTTCCACACTTGACCACCCCCGATCCTCACAGAGCCTTTCCTTACTGTATCTACTTGCACTGTTTAACTGTACAAAGGATCACCTTTCCTTCTCTCAACCTCCTTTTTTTTATCGTCACCCAATCACCTACATATTATATCAGTTATTGTGCACCCTTTCCTTTAATGTGTACGCCTCAACAACTCTTCTTTCCTGCAGTCCCCTCTCCTCCTCACATCTTCGACAGCAACCTTAGATGCTCTTGCCCTTCCTATCCACGTGTGACACATTTTTGTATTTCCCTTCCTCACCCTCATTATCTTGAATTGACTCACTCCCATTACTGCATAAGATGAAATAGTGAGAGAGCAGATTTGAGCTCTCAGTATCTCTTTTCTACTTGTGCTGCACACACCAGCTAATCTTATTGCATTCACAATGCACCGGTTAACCCTCTAAACAGCTCCATTACATTCAGGATGATAAAGGACGTCCATTTGTTTACAATTCCACCCCTTTTCAAGTACTCTCCCAAACCTTTCCTACACATTGACTCCCATTATCGGTAAGACCTGTGTATACTTCCCAAACATTTCCTCTAAAGGTTCAGTCACAATAGTAGCATTTTATTCCCTCACAATTTGAAATTCGATCCACCTTAACAATGAATCCAACCCCAGAACAATAACCCCCATGACATCATCCAAAATCCACACCACCCAAAACGTCCATCGCTATCTCATCCCAAACACATTTTGGCACCTCTGCCTTTATCAAATGTTGTGTACAAGCCCTCAGTCCCTTACCAGCCTCCTCACATTCCCTAACATTTTCCATCGCTCTGTCAAACCCTGGCCACCAATAATCTTCTTTCAACACAGTCTTTGTCCTTGTGATCCCTATATGCCCCTCATGGGCAATATCCACCATTTACTTTGTTAACGTCCTAGGTGCTACTTCTGTATCCAGCGGTATAACAAACCTCCTTCAATAATTAACTCTTCCCTCACCTCCCAATATTCTCTCTCCTACCCCTTTATTTCCATCTGTGTGGCCATCCACATTCCACTCCTTGAACAGCATACAGTGTATCTCTATCCTCACCCATTGCTTGTTCCTAATCTTCCCTACCTATAACACCGGTGTGTGTCACAAACACCTGCTCTGTCATCTTCTCTCTCACACATTCTTCCCTGACATCTAACCTAGATAAATGATCTGCCAAGACATTTTCCCGTCCTGGTATCACTTCCATTTCAAACGCATACATCTGCCCAACTGGCAACGTGCCTTGACACCGTATCTAAACCTTTTCATTCAAATATGGCTTTTAGAGGTCTATGATCTTTTCTCAAAATAATCTCTGCCCCCCAACAAAATGTCAACACTTCTCCACAGGCCAATGACACGCTAAAGCCTCCTTCTCTTATTCAGAATATTGCTTTTCCTGTCCACATGAAACACTTGATGCATGAACAATCATGTTTTCCACACCTTCCGTAACAACTAGCGTGAGAACTGCTCAAACATTACCGTAATCACGGACTTCCTACTCTTGTCAAAATGTTCCAAGATCCTTGCCATGTCAATCTCTTTTATCACTTGGAATTCTTCCTCAATAAGATCCTTTATCACATACTTTATCTGCAAAAATGTTCACACATTTTTGATTAAATTATATAATTTGTAAGAAAAATTGTAATTCCCCTTTTGTTTGTAGAGATTGAATCTTACGAATAGTGTCCACCATGTCTTTCTTGGGCCTCACCCCATCTTTAGTTATCTCGTGCCCTAAATATTCCACTGATTTCTTATGAACAAACATACTTTTCATTTCTCATAGTCATTCCTCTCTCCTCCAATATGTCCAGTACCCTTACTAGTTTGAATTCCTCCACGGCCATTCACCACCGCTGTTGCGGGCTCCATTGCTTGGCCCCACCCCCTCACAGTCTGGCACGGTCATGTGACTTTCTCATGACCACTACATAGGAACTGTCCCAGGACCTGGTGCTGATGCTCTGTAGTCTGTGCGTTGACATTGGCAGTGTGTGCTTGTGCTGCCTACCTGCTTGCCTGGATACCATCTGCTGCCTGTGCCCCTGTTTGTCTGGGACTGTAGAATTCCTCCATAGCCGTTCACCACCGCTGCTGCAGGCTCTGTTGCTTGGCCCGAAAACCCTCCCCCCCCCCCCACAGACTGGCACAGTCACGTGATTCTCACGTGATCGCTACATAGGAAGTGCCTCTAGGGCTTCCTTAGCCCTGGGCATCCCACTCAAATGGTGACCATCTAAGGGCTTTGTTTTTCCCAGTTTGCCCCTGTTCCCACCTGGTCCAAGTCTCCCATTATGTTACGTGTAACATTCTACTGCTCTTTTCTGTTATATTATTTTACTGTGGCTCATAACATCCAAGTGCATATTTCTTCCCGTTCTGTAGACTTTTACCATCTTCATTCCAGTTCTATCTCGAATGTTATTTTTTCCCAATCTTGTCTCAGTCACCTTTCCCGATTTCCAGTGGTATCTGGAATGCCATATCCTTATGCAATAAGTGGCATGCAACTCTTGACATTTTCCAATGACTCAATCTCCATTTTCTCTGTCTTACTGAAACCTGGATCTCCCACTCTAACATGACTCTGGCTTCCCTTTTTTTATTTTTCTTTCAATTTCTCGCATATCAGCCGTGTGGCTGGCCATAGTGGAGGGGTAGTTATTCTTTCTCTTTCTTCTTGGTTGCACCAGCCCCTGCCCGGTTTTCTTCTCTTCCTTCCTTCTCATCTGTTGCACCAGCCCCTGCCTGGTTTTCTTCTTCCTTCCTTCTCATCTGTTGCACCAGCCCCTGCCTGGTTTTCTTCTTCCTTCCTTCTCATCTGTTGCACCAGCCCCTGCCTGGTTTTCTTCTCTTCATTCCTTCTCATCTGTTGCACCAGCCCCTGCCTGGTTTTCTTCTTCCTTCCTTCTCATCTGTTGCACCAGCCCCTGCCTGGTTTTCTTCTCTTCCTTCCTTCTCATCTGTTGCACCAGCCCCTGCCTGGTTTTCTTCTCTTCCTACCTTCTCATCTGTTGCACCAGCCCCTGCCTGGTTTTCTTCTTCCTTCCTTCTCATATTTTGAGTTCAATTTTTCTTCATTTGTCAAGCCTTTTCCTATTTCGTTTTTAGTTATGCACCAGCCTCCCGGGCCTCCTCTTTATTTATTTGGATTTGTAAAGTGCACTAGCAGCCCAAGGGCATCGAGGCGCTGTTGCATGAAATCGTCTTAGTTACAGGCGGCTTACTTTGCTCATGGTTACAGTGAGCTTGTAATCAAAACAGTCTGAGAAATGATAATATTGATAGTACAATAGGGGCACATACACAGTTGGTTACAGTTTTCGATAGTCATACAGTTGTAATAAGTGTTACGTAATAACTAGGATGGAGCGTGCAGTCTACCTAGGGTGATGGTCCCAGAGAACTTGATTAAACAAACAGCATCGTTTTTAATGCTGTCCTGAAGGCTAGATGTGACTCAATACTCCTCATGTGAGGGGGCAGTGAGTTCTAGTGTGTTGCTGCCGGGCTGGGACCGGGACACTGGACCCGCCTGCACGCATTCTCTGGGTTTTAAGAATGGAGATGCTGTTAGTGTAGGCAGATCTTGTTGGTCTGGCTGAAATGGGCTTGACTATTCTTCGGGCAAGGTACAGTGGTGCCAAGTTATGGGAGCATTAGTGTGTCAAGGCAAGAGTTTCAAGGACGATCTGTTCTTTAATGGGGAGCCAGTGAACCTGCTTCCTGGTATCAGGGATATGTTCCCTCTTGGAAACACTGGTGGCGGCCCTCAGGGCATTATTCTGGACGGTTTGGAGTTTGGCGATGTTTTTTATAGATGTCCTTACAAAGAGGGCATTGCAGTAATCCAACTGGGATCCAATTATTGCTCTTGTAATCGTGAGACAGTTCTGTTTTGACAGAAAGGATCTAGCTGCGTTAAGCAATTCATAATGGTAGGCGGAGGTTGATGCAATGGCGTTAACCTGCCTGTTCATAGAGAGGTCGGAATCGAGGTAGACCCCCAGGATATTAAATGCTTGCGAAACAGGGATTGGAATATTGTCAATCGTGAAAGAGCTGTATTGTTTGTCCAGTTTCCTAAGGGTGGCTTGTGATCCAATTAGTTTGTTTTTTTCACTGTTAATAACCAGTTTTCTGCCATCCAGGTTTGGATGGTGGAGTGTATGGACTTAAGGGTTACCATGTCAGCCTCAGTCACCAGTCAGGGGGATGAGGACCTGCGTTTCATCAGCATAATTGGTGGATGTGATGCCCAAGGCAACCAACATTTGGAACAGTGGCCTTGTAAACAGGTTATAAAGGATAGGATATATGCAGGAGCCCTGTGGAACTCCACATTTAATGTTGCTTGGATGGACACAGGCTGGGTCAGAAAAGACTTACATAGCCCTTTCTTGGAGAAATGCAGTGATCCAAGCAATGGCCTTGGGAGAGAAGTTAGCAGCAGAAGAGAGATGGTGGCAAAGGTATTATGATCCACCAGGTCAAATGCTGCAGACAAATTTAAGAGCAGAAGGAGAGCGGATTTGCCCGCATCTCTGAAATCGTCCATTTGATTTTTTAAGTCTGAGAGTGCCGTTTCTCAGTTGGGACAGAATCCCAACTGCTGGAGGCCGAGCAGGTTGTTCGCCTCGAGGAATTTTTGGACTTGCAGATAAACTGCTGTGTGGAGAATTTTGAATAGGAAGGGGACCGTAGTGATGGGTCTAAAGTTCCCTGGGAAATTTGGGTCAAGTGATGGTTTCTTGAGGAGAGGGCGTACCCATGCTTCCTTGAGACCAGTAAGGACATGGCCTGACTGGAAGGATGCATTAATGAACGCTGTGAGGAACGGGGGCAGGGTGGGTGCACAATCTTTAATAAATTGAGCCAGGCAAGCATTCCATTTGCAAAAGGAGGGTTTGATCGACTTAAAAAGGGCACTGATTTCCTGTTCACTCATTTCCTTATAAGCAAAGGGAGGGGAGTCACCAGCAGTCCTACATTTTAGTTCAGGAATTTGGTGGCCGAGTGTCTGTAGATGGGCAATGATTTTATCTTGCAAGGTGTTAAGTTTATCTAGCACAGCAGATTGGATATTATTTACCAGTCTCCATTTTTGTGAAGGGTAGGTTGGGGGAATGGGTGTTTCTAACTCCCTGAAAATAGCAAAAATGTCTTTGGTTCCAGATTTAGCATTTGCTATCCTTGTATTAAACGAGGAGGTTTTTGCTTTGATTATGACTACTTTATATTCTTTAGAGATAATCTTAAAAGCTAACTTGGAAGAGTCATTAGGGTTCGCTTTCCAATGGGAAAGCGCTGTCCTTTTCCTGGCACGTAGCTCAAGAAGCTCTTGGGAAAACCAAGCATTGGAATGCTTGGAACACTTAGCTTTCTGTTGGGTGAGAGGGGCGATTACATCAACTGCTAGAGTGAGGACGGCTTTGAAAGCATTCACAAGAATTTCTGGGTCACTAGAAAAAGGGGCCTGAAGGGCAGCCACTAGGAGGTAAGGGGTGAGCTTTTCCTTAGTGAGCTGACACTGGCCTGATCACTTCATGGGGTGAAGTTCAAATTGAATGGAGTGATGGTCAGACCAAGGAATAGGAGAGATGTCTATGACCCTGAGGGAGCAGTTATAGTGGGCAAGCCAATCAAGGGTACGGCCTTTAATGTGGGTAGGTTCCATGATAGTCTGATTGAACCCTAAGGTGGATAAGGCTTTGTTAAGGGAGGCTGCTTGGGAATCGTTTGGGCCATTAAGGCCTAGGTTACGGTCTCCCAGGAAAATGGCGTGGGATGATTTATTCAGGTTGTCAAACAGAGAGTGGATCAGGACATCTGGAAGTCTGAAACTGGCCCTGGTGTTCAATGTACAATATTGAGGGCAATGGTGCAGTTAGGGGAAAGTTTAACTTTAAGATGAAGATAATCACTATTATGGCCAAGTGCCCATTCGACCCTTCTGATGGGGATGGTTTCTTTAGCAATAAGAGCTACCCCTCCACCTTTCTGAAGAGAACGACCTTGTCTAGCCTGGTGGGAAGGCGAGGGGCAGGGCTGGGCCGGACACTTCGATGAGCCAGGTTTCACTAATTATCAATAGGTCAATGTGATAACATCATGAACGTCCAATGCATGGGCAGGGAGAGAGTGGGCATTAATAAGGATACAGGTAAGAGGAGCATTTGGTGAATCCCTTGGGTGAGACTAGGTACAAAACTGTTGGTATTTGGCCCGTGCAGATCAGTGTTAGGCACAGGCAAATCTTTTCTCCACTGTTCTGCCCTCTTTGCTTCCCTCTTTTCCTACTTTATAATTTGCATCTTGACTCTATTCATTCTTCCTCTGCGCTTCTTTTGCTTCTGGATTCCTGTCATCATTTTTCTCTGAACTGTCCTCCGTTTCACTCTTCTGGATCTTCTCTCATCTTCTCCTCTATCCCCTGTAATTTGTTAGTTTCTTCTCTTCCTATCTATTCATCTGACACCTTTTTCTGTGCTTTTCCTTTTATTTACTTGTCTCCCTCCTTCCACTACATATTTTCTACATTGCGATCTTCGTTCCTTTGATTTGTCAAACTTTTTGTCTTCTCTTACTTCCTCTCTCCCTCCTCGCCATTCATTTTCAACATTATTTGCTAATTCTGCACTTGCCTCCTTTCAGCCTGCTCTTTTATCTACTTTGTACTCTCTCTATCATGAACGCCCATTCACTCCTTCATGCAAACCTCCTCATCCATGGCTTACTCTGTCTCTTCTTGCTCTCTGTTCCTCCCTTCGGAAACTTGAGTGCCAACGAAAAAAGTCTCAGTCGCCTCTTGATCGTGAATTACCGTCAACAGCTCACTCTTCTTATGATGCTTTTCTTCTTGCAAGCAAAAAGCAATACTTTTCTTCCTTGACTATCTCTTTCCCACTACCCATCATCTATGCCAGCTTTTCAAAAACATCCTTTCTCCTTGCACACTGAACCCATTTCACTCTTCTTCTTTCTGCTTTTGACATTGTTGATTACTTCACTACTAAAGTTTCTAATCTGTTTGCCTCTTTTCCTTATCCATCTCTGCCTGCTGCTCCGTCCTGCCTCTGTTCTCTTTCATCTTCTCCTTCCTTTTATGCCTTTTCTCCTCTTCCTGTGGCCGACACAGCTCACTTTCTTGATCATGCTCATCCTACTGCTTCTGTCCCAATCCCATCTGCCGTGATTCCTCTAGTCTATCCTCAGATTCTTTCTTATCTTACTATTCTTATAAATGTTTTACTTTCCTCTTCTGTGTTTCCTGATTCTTTCAAACACGTAACTGTTATTCCCATCTTGAAAAAAACCCTCACCTGCTCCCTCTCATCCTATTAATTTTTGACCGATTTCTCGGCTTCACTTTTTTTCTAAACTTTTGGAGCGCATTGTATATTCTCAAAGTTTGTCCTTTCTCCATCTTCATTCTCCTCTCCCCCCCACTTCAATCTGGCTTGAACGTTTCTCACGTTTTTCTCTCTGCTCGGCACAATACTTTCTTCTATATTGATTCTACTTGATCTCTTGTTTGATACTGTTGATCACCCTACTCTACTATCTACTCTTTACTTCTTGGGTATTTCTCGCTCTCCTCTTTCCTGGCTCAAATCATAAATCCTATCTTTCTGGTCACTCCTATTCTGTATCATGTGTTCTGTATTCTGAGCTGGTCAGCTCTCTCACTCACACACTCTTCTCTATGGGGTTCCCCAAGGCTTTGTCATTGGCCCTCTCTTGTTTTCATTATATACTATTCCTCTGTTATCTCCTTGTTCAATCTTTTGAGTTTTCTGAGTCTCTCAATTCTAATGTCTTCTCCTGTCTTTCTTCCGTTCAGTCATGGATAGCCTCTCACTTCCTTCATCTCAACCCATCTAAAATGGAAGTCTTCTTTTTCCTTCCTCCTCCCCATTTCCTTTTCCTGCTCCTTTCTATCTTTCTTCCCTACTTCCCTTCCTCAGCTGTCTTTCTATCCTTCTGCTTGCAAGCTAGATGTTCTTTTTGATTCTTCTCTTTTGTATTCATTTCACATTTCTCTCAGAGCTCGCAAATGTCATTTTCTCCTCTAAAATCTTTGTTGCACTCGTCTTTTTCTCTCTTTCCATGCTACCAAAGTCCTTGTTTTTGCTTTATTTATATCTGGTATTGACTACTATTCCTCTCCCTTGATTGGACTACCTGCATCCCGAATTGCTCCTCTACGTTCTATCTACAATTCTGCTATTTGTTTACTTGTTGGTCTCCCCCGATTTTTTATTCCTCACTTTTAACAGCTGCTGTCCTTTTTATTGTATGCTAATGCCTTCATGGCCTAGCTCCCCTTTACCTTGCTTCTTTTGTTTCTTTCTATTCACCTGCCAGACCCCTGTTTTCTCAGTCCACTTACTGCCTGGTTGTCCCTAAACCCCCTTGTCTATCATCTCCTTTTTGTTACTTTGCTCTTCTTGATCCATTCCATTGGAATTCTCTCCCATTTACTATGCATTCTTTGAATGCTTACTGTCTTTTCCGTACTACCAGACATCACAATTCTTGTCTTATCTGTCTGCCTCATGATCAACTGATATTTATTTGCCATGCCTTCATTTATTGTTGTACCATTTTTGTTTTTTACTGTAATGGCGCTTTAGCGAAAACGTGGTATGAATGAAATAAATACAAAAATACAAATATTGTTCTCTCGTGGTCCTCTCTCCACACATCAAAATGTTATACTAGAAACAGTGACCACCTTTTACCCCATCAAACAATCTATACATAACTTTCTGGAATACACAGAGACCAAACCGAACGCCAACCTACGGAATTGTAATGCACCCCCCTGTGACACAAAAGCAGCCATTTTTCATGACTGTGGATCCAATGCTACCTGATGGAAAGCTGAAAATAGGTCAATTTTGTAAAAGAAAATCCTTTTCCCCATCATAGACAACATCTCAGACATATTCGGCAAAGGGTGCCATTGACCACAAAACATGTGTTAAGTTGCCTACGGTCTACACAAAGGTGCTACTCATTGCTTTGTTTTTTTATGTCAACCAAAGGTGAAACTCACTCTAAACTACTTGCCCTTTCTGTTATTTCCATACGGCCCAATTTTCCAACTCTTCCTTTACTCCCTCTCACAAAACCATGCAAATAAGTCACAATTTTGCTACAACAGGATGCTGCCCTCCTTCAAAACCATGTAATGTCTCATCCCTTTAATCTTTCCCACACCTTGCGCAAACACTGTCCCATAACTATCCACATCTCTTATGACGCTGCTCAGTCTCACATGAAGCCCCTGATAACATGTATTAGGATCTAAGCGTACAAAAAGATTTTTCTGCTCACTCTACTTCAATAACGTTGCTCCCTTTTTAGTTATATAAACTTTCCCCTTCACCTTCCTCCCCTTGAACTTCAAATCAGCTACAAAGTAACCCAACAGTTCAAACGTAACCAGGTTATACCCCCAGTCTTATGTTTGGTGGTATTAAGGAGTCCACCCTTCCTTGTAACACCTCTTCAAACTCATCGCTCGACATGAATGATACCTTTGCATACAAATATGCCATCATACTCACTCTTCTCTTATTCACGCAGATTTCAGCTTCAGGAATTTCAGTCATCACACACTTGACCTCCCACCATATTTACAGTGATCATGTCAACATTCTCATCTCCATCCACATCAGCCAATATATCTCCTTCACCATTTAAATGTAATTTTTATTTTAAAAGAACCATAATTTCATTGAAAATGTTTGCAGCAATTTGGAAACTGTCCCCGTCTCTTGCATTTGGAGCAAATCACTTTCCTTCCTGGATGTATTTGTGTACCTTGCAAATGATTTTCGCGTCCACATCTGAAACACAAACGTTCTTCACCCATATTTGCTTTTCCTCCTTTTCTTGTAGTATGACCCCCCTCCCCACCCCCTTGGTGTATCCTGCTCCCTTTTTGCGAATATGACAGCCTTTATTCTTCTTTTTAGCTTTTTGCTCTGAACCTATCTTTAATACTTCTGTTGCAACATCTTTCCCTTTCAGATTGAGAGTTTTGCCACAGACGCCATATGTTCGGCCCTTTTAGCTATACTGATAACTTCATCCAAATTGGGGACGTCTTTTAGCCACAGTTCTTCACAAATTCTAATACTGCTGCAATGAATCATGAATTGATAACATACGTGTTGATCCAATGTAGCTCCAAAATTACATGTCAGAGCAAAATGACAGAACAGTAACATATGCTTCCAAATTTCACTGCTGTCCTGGTAACAACCCCCGAAATAGTATCATTAAAAATTGCATTTGTCTTGAGATTATAGTGAATATCCAGTTTCAACATAGTAACCTCCAGTTAATTCAGGTCTTCATTGTCCACATTATGTATAGGTGGTAATATCTTGAAAATGTGCTGTCTCTCAGTCTAGAAAGTGCATCAACAAAGATACCTACCTGTCTACAGTGAAACGGCTCCAGCATGCAACCCTGATGTAATGTAGAAAACCATTTTCCACTTTATATTTGTTGGCCAAGGCAGTGCCATACAAATGAAGGACACCATGTTTATTATTTTATTTTTTAAAGAAAATCCTACAAATATGTTTTTGTTTAACTGCTTAAAAATGGATCTGGAACTGTGGGCCATGGGGGTATTTTCAGCACCACTATTCAAATGCACTGCAGCTGGCTAATTAGACCCAAAGTTACAGGAATATGGGAAGCACAAAGATGAGCATTGAACTTTCAACTTCCAAATATCCCAATATGGTCTATAAAAAAATAAAAATATTAAATGGGGCCTGTATTGAAGTGGCAATACCAAAAGAAATGAGGCCAACTTCCCCACTACACATGACAGATGCACTAAAGTGCAGATTTACTAAAACGGAGATTTACCATGGAAAATTCTGTGAACTCTGAAGAACTGAAAAACACAACATTTTAAACATGAAACTAACTTGCCAGAAGTAAATTCAAAGGACATTTAATACACTGTCAGCTTATCATAAATGTATTAAAATGAGCAGCGAGAATGAAGATGAAGCAAAATGTATCATGTGTGATGCAAGAGATTGAAAATGCAAAATTTAAAAGAACTCATTTCTGTTGATCAGAACCCTGAAAACCAGTGTCTAAGCCAGAGACATTCCCCCATCAGATGCAAAGGGAAAGCACTGTCTTCCCCCTTCTATCTGGCCATTTCTTGGATGCTCACAGATCCTTAGAAGGGCCAGAGCTTGTGCTAGGAAGAGTTTTATTGGGAGTAATTGACCAAAACTGAGTAAACGACGACATGGATAATTGGATCTGAACTTTGATTAATAATAAACATTAAATTCATTGTTGTTGGTGAAGCCCTGGGCCTGATGACAATTGAAATGTTGCAGGAGAATGTCACATGAGTTAGGGGGTAGGGTTATTCCCCATGCTTAAGGACAATAAGATCACAGATGGTCAATCAACCCTGGGAGAGAGAATGTGAAGTGATTTATTGCAAGTCAAGTCAACAGAAATCCAGATGGCCTGGACTTCATCTAGGTTTTGAGAAAATAAATGTGCCGGATTATTGAACTAATAATATGCCTATAGTTAGAGATTACCATGGGATCATATGGGAAATCATATTTTGTCCATTATCACGGGATTCGTGACACCTACAGAGATAGTTGAAATATTCCAAAAAAGCTTATGAAGAATTATTTGCTAAAATGTGATTACTGCTTCCCAGAATAAACTACAGATCAGAGATTTGGGAATATGGTAGCTCATTTTATCAATCTAATTGTCATCCTGTTTGAATGAATCACAGAATTCTGCCAATTCACACCTGCAACCACATACTGACATGAGAAACAGTATAGTGCAACCAGCATGATCAGACCAATTCAAAAATAGTTTGGGATACTTATCTGTAATTTGAAGAAACATGTCATGTTGAATATTTTGAATTTATATTTGAAGAAGTTCAGAAATGCCATTTAAAATGGGTGGAGTCATACTTCTCAGAAATGGAGCCTATTAACTAAAGAAACCAATCAGAAGGAAGGGGCTAGACCTTGCCGTGGGTGAAAAACAAGAGCTGGCCAATCAGAATAATCAACCAATAATCTGGTACATTTTAATGTAGACATTTTTGTGGGTGTGGTTCCGAGATTTTAAAAGTGGACGCACAATAGGAAAAAGACTGCTGGAGGAGAACCAACATTGCAAGGGAGAAAGAAGAGGTGGATGAGACAAGAAGATAGGTGGACTAAAATCTCGGAGGGGGCTGAGGCTTGGGTCCATCCACAACCACAGGAGAAGGGCTTTTGGAATATCATCCATAACCTGGTTTATTGCTTCCTATGAGATGACTCAAGAGACCTGGTGACTTTTCCCTGAGCATAGACCCAGAGTGAGTTAAAGTAAGTACATGAGCCAAACCACTGATGTGTATCTGTTTGAATTACTATCGTCCACTTATTAATGGAGTGGGCATCCAGAGTAGATGCCTAGCATTTCTTATTACTTAAAAATATAATTAATTCCCACATAGTCAACAGACACTAGGGAGATCTTGGGGAAATTCAAAATCTTCAACATCTTTCCAGGAGCAAATATTGCTACAGTTGTTAAAGTAATTGGGGATTACCTACTAACCTTTTTGCCAACCCCCAAATCCCCTCAAGAAAAGGGGTTCATTTAAAAAAAACAAAATTCTAAATGGTTTAATAACCCCTGAACCCTACACCAAAGCAGAGGGTGTGCTAAATCATAACTGAACCTTTGGGTTTGTGCTGGGCAGAAAAGTGTCTACCAGTTTAAACAAATTGAAATAACTGATTTAAAAGCACATTCTATAATGAGAGTGAGAAAGGGACTTCAAATTGAAGAATTGAGGAGAGATTTTTCACTGCATAGTGGTGAAGGAAAAAGGTTAGATATATTGAAAACAATATTTTGTTAAATAATGGTTGTGCGAGTGCATTGCTAAAGATTTAGAGTGCGCAGAGAGGTCAGAGAATAAGAGCACTGCACATTTCAAATTTCCCACAGAAACTCACTACAGGTATTTAAGTGAAGCCACTTATCCAATATATTGTCAAATAAAATTGTCATGTTATGTTCTAGGGTGTTGTATTGATCAGAATTACATTAGGGGTAATTTTGTGTGTGACTGAACGATCTCAAATATTCTCTTGACCTTGGTTTCTCTTTCTTTTCCATGTAACCAGGGGGAATTTGAGATAAAAAATGAAAACTGCACCTATTGTTGCGGCTTAGATATGTTGTGAATTTTGATTATGAAGAGGGAATGGTGTTCAACTTGTTGCTATTGAAGTGTTGTCAGAAGGAAATATTTTGTACCACAGAGTAAGGTGGCTTGCCTGTGATTATTATTGTGTGATGTTCATTTTGCCGATCGATTAATAACTATATACTCTTTTTACACACCAGCCCGATTCTTGGCTTACCTATTGCAAAGGGGTGAGGGATAAAAGTAGTGTGTTATTTGTCCATGGCAGAGCCAGTTCAAATCTGCTAAACTGGTGTGGCACTTTAGATTGAGGGGAGGGAAGGAGTTCCCTGAATGAATGGTTGCTCCATAAATATGTTCTACTGCAATAGGGACTCATGCCGGGATCTAGCTTTATGTTTTGATTCATGACAATTTGAAATGTTACCAGGCTTTTCATTTCAGTGCAACGCCATCAATTTTCATGGCAAGTTGTTGATGGAATTGTTAAAGCACCACTGTTTGCTTGGCCCCTGAGAATCAGGGTGGTGTCTAGAAGAATAAGATTGTGCAGAGTTAATGCAAAGATAGTTTGATTTGGCATCGATTGTTGTAAACTCTAGCAGGAATAAAGCACAAGGTTTTTGTTCCTGTGTAGCGAGAGTTCTAGAGAGTTCTGTAAAGAACATTCTCAAAATGAGTGACATACAAATTGAAGATGCCGGGAAACATCTGCTAGTCATTATTTTAATTCAGGGAGACTTAATTCACATTGGTAGGAACTGACATTTGCAATGATGGTGGGATGTTACACAAAGCCCTAGTAGAATTTACATGGCCCAACATATTTGTAAGGGACAAATTAAAATTGTCCAACTCACGGCTCTGTTGTATTTCCATCTGCAATTGATAGAAGAGGGATTGCTAAATAATGGTGCTGGTCTGATGCAAGCCCTTCATGCAGTTAGAGGATACATTACAGTAAATTACAATAAAGCCAAATTCATGAGCTCAAACATGAAAACCTCATTGAGCAACTTAAAAAATGAGGTAAAAACCCAAATACAAGCCAGTGTAGAGTGATAAATTGAGTTCTATGCCCTGCAAGACACACATGAAGAGAGTGTAGACATCTTAAGTAAACTGCAACAGAAAATGAATGTCTAAACTCTGTACAATCGTGCATTGTTGGTCTTCAAACAGTCCATTAAGGAGCTAAAACTGAAAACAGTCAGTTAATCCTAAAAGAGATTGATTCACACAATGATTCTGATCAGATACACAAGGATTTATCTTTTCTGAAACAGAAAATGCAGCTTATTAAGGAAAAATACATTTTAAACCACGCTAACAGTGTCCGGTTACAAAAGGTGAATCAGGTGAAAATGGATGTGCATAGGTGTCAGTCCGTGGCTCAGGAACTGACCAAAAAAAGGGATGAATATTGTAAGAGGATTCAATTCAACACTACAGCTAAGCCAACGCCTAGTCTACAATACTGAATGAAAACCCTTATTGATATATCTTTATGCCCAGTTCATGAGTTCTGGATGACTATCCCTGTATAACACCCCTCTCTTAGAATCCCCATGATCCCACTGAGCCAAGAAGTAGGTTTGTTTTGCAAATTTAAAAGATTTATTGGAAAATTAAACAATATATATAGGTATCGCACCTTTAGAAATAAATTAATAATTGATAGCACACGTAGACCTATGAACAGTAATCAGCAATAAGGAATCCTACAATAGCAAAGTTCTGGTGACTTATGACTACGAACAGGGGAATAAAGTATCAGAGAATGCTTTATGGTTTCAATGAATTGCACAGATGAAAAAGAATGCAGCACAGAAATCGACTTGATAGGACTTCACTAAAAGACAATGTAATCACTTTTCTTTGAAAATTCACTCCCCCCTTAATGCAATGTAAGGAGATGAATAGAATGGGACTCAGTTCTTAGGAATGCAATCAAATAGAGTTCAGTTCAATTCCCCCCCAGCAGCTTATACAAAAGATAGGTGTTTTGAAACACAGACCCAAGTGCTTTGAATATGGTGACAATGCAGTGAGAAATATGCTGAAAATGCTTTTAATTCCCTTCAGGAGGTTCAGGGTGAGTGGTATCTAGTTAATATTAGTCCAGGCTCACTCTAGCAATGATTCAGGGATGGTTCTTAAGAGGCAAACAAATTTTTAGCAAGGAAAGAGATGACTGCTGATGGTTACACGTGGCTGGATTTTTAACCAAATCGCAAATCGTGGTAAAATTCGTGAGTGCGAGAATCGTGATTACTGAGAAAGTATAATGAGTAGATTCTAGGCTCGTTGAAAAGCTGAGATTCTAAGCTTTCAGATTAAAGTTACACCAAGTTCCTAGACCAAACGGTTACGGAGTTATGAACGATTTTGTGAAGGTTGTTTTTCGGATTACAGCTTGCAGCTAGAAAACGACAAGTGACAGCTATGCGGCTGCAGAATTGACAAGTGACAGTTAGGAGGCAGTTCTACTTAGATTAAAATAGTTTGGATTAGATTATTTTAACTAAGAGATTGGTTCTGCACAGTTCTGCTAGGTACTCACAATATATTTTAAAATAGGCCTCGCCACGGATCTCGTCAGGTTTTGGACTGGACTCCGGTTCTGGTCTCAGCACTTCACAGTGATCTGGGTCAGTTCTCTGGTTCTTCTAACAGCGGTCTGGGTCACTCTGGATCTCTGGCCTCTGGTTCTGGATACTGCTCTGCTTTCTCTGGGTACAGCACTGCTTCTGGATCTTTCTGCACAGCTTTCTCTGGACCCAGCGCTGATCTGCACGGCTCCTGGATGCTGCTACCGCTGTTAGGTTTGCTGGATGCTGAGGCCCACTGAGAAGAGTTCTCAGTTTGTGGGTTTAGGCCCTTGCTTTGAGTTCTGAATCAAGTTCTTTGGAGTTTTAAAGTCTAAGTGTTGAATCTGGTATCTTCGGGATGTTGTATGGTCCGGCAGAGCGCGTTGCAGCAAATGGAATTGAATGTCCTCTCTAGCTTCCAGTGGCTCTTTTTATGTCTTGAAAGTGGGTGTGTGTGCAGCATCACTAGCCAGCCCCTCTCTCAACTGCCTATTGGTCAAGCTTTCCTTTCTCTCTTGATTGGGGAAAAGAAGTGGAGTGTCAGAGCGATGTCATTTAATGGCTTGCAGAAAGGACACTCCCCTGTCAAATTACACACAATCTATATTTGACCTAAAGACATATTTCATAGATACACAGTGGTTTGAAATTACATGCACCCATCACATATCACATGAGGTATACCCTGTTCAAACTCTGCTCTTCCTGGGGGCTTGCATTCAGAAATGGCAACATTTGGTGCTTTTTAGTGGGTTTTGCAACATCGGATTTTTCTCCAGATTTATACACATGTACACGGCCTGTCCATACATACTCCAGTAAACTCTCATGTCTCTAGCTTAAACACGGAGTCTGTAGTATACATAAATAGCAGGGTTTTGCCCCAGAACATCACACAAATTGGAGTTTGGGCTTGAATCGAAGGTACATTTTTTAAATGAAGGCTCTCAAAGTTATACATTCCTGTCATTTGATTACAAAGAGTTATCAGTGTTTCTGTAAAATATATATTTTGCTTTCAATTCAGTTCTCAGAGTGTTGGAGTCCGCCTCCAAGACTTGGGTGGGTCAGTGATCACATGTGTCTTCTGGCAGGCAGGCCTTGGTTGACAGGAAACAGTCAAAATCAACATATTCTATTCAAGTGCGAGAGCCTATTTTGTGGTCTCCAGGAGGCTCCCAGCCAGTCTGCCTTCTATCAATCAAGAGGTCATGTGAGATTCTAACTCCTGGTGTGAATCTCTGGAGGTGAGAGGTTTCCCAGCCTTTGGCCTGTTAATTAAATCAGATTGTCTTCTGGGAACAGCATGTGGTTAAGATTTTAATTAACTCCCAGCCTTTGATGTAAAGGCCTCTCCTGCAACTCCTGACATGCAGTTTCCCTGTCAGAGTTTAGACCGATAGCGCCGCCCTCAGTCAAAAGCGGGTACTGCATGCATTTTTGGGATCTTTCTTGGATTAATGCATTCCAAACAGGAATGGTTTTTACATGGTAGTAAATAATCCTTGCTTAACATTGTTTTGATGGGGCTCCTGACAGTAAAATGGTTATGTGGAACCCCACAAAAGGGTTGAATCTTTAAAGTGGTCCGATGAGCCACGATTTCAGCAACTTTTTGACATCAGTAACAGTGGATTTTGTTAACAAAGATCTTTCTTTACACTGGTGGTTGGCAAGTTAGGTAACCATTTTGGTGTGCGCACAAACTCCGTGGTTCTCCTGGATTCTGGCGCACATGTGGGCTTTTTGGCCATCTTGGATTTTCTAAGCCCACAGCACCAAATGTTGCAGCATGATAGCTCAAACGTGGGTCAGGACACCCAACAATATATGTATCTGATGGAGCATCTAAGACAAGCAGAGGTTGGCCTGTTGCAGGCCGTGCGTAGTAGACACGCTCAGGAGAGAGAACTGTTTCATTTTAAATGGAAAATGCGCACATAATGCAAGGCTTTCAGAGAGGATATGAAGCCCTCCAAGAGGGGTACAGAAATGAAGGACTGATTGGAGGCTCAGAGCACAGTGCATGAAGCCAGCTAAGCACCAGCGTCAAGTTTAAAAGGCCAACTCTCTGAAAGTGTGCAGGAAATCCTGGCAGAGAAACAAGTGTGAGAAATGAAATAATATCATAAAACAATAACTGGCATTCAGTCTGAACAACCAAGGTATTGAATATGATCCTATGAGGGAGGGGAGCCGCCCACCTCATCAAGGCCCTCATACCATTTATCTACAACTCCCCATGCACAGACTGGGACTGACCGCATACAAACCTACTATCGAGAACAGGGAGACATGCAGCAGGGGGGCTTGCCTATCCGTAGACAGTCTGATCAGTAAGGCCAGTCCTTATCCAATATTGATGGATATTCACCTACATCAAACGGAAGGGAAAGTGGCTGAACCAGTGTGTCATGGGAGACCAAAAATAGTACTTCTGACCCTGAAAACACATATCATGAGATATTCAGAGAGTTAAAGTTACAGAAAAGTATCTTGTAAAGAGACCACCTGGCTCGCTTATTTGAAAGAGAAATGCAAAAGCTTCAGCCTAAGAAAGGCATTTTAAAAACCTCCACACATTCAAGTGAATGGGTGGATTAACCCAGACCACCAGGACGGAGGGATAGTGCATATTTCCAACATTCTAAAGAAGAGTCTGTGTGTTATCCTGTGCCAAAAAGTAACCATAGGGAAAGCGACCCTGAGAGCTCACAGCGGCACAGGCGGAAGGAGGAGTCCAGGTCCCATGATTTTGGAAGGCATTCTCAAACTCACATAGATAAGGTGTGCCTAGAAGACAGGGACTGAAGTTCCAACAACAGCACTGAGTATGAAGGAGAATGGACTCGGGTTAATTAGAGCAAAAGAAATACCAAACAGAGAAAAGGTTTTAAGGACCCTATTAGACAAATGTAAAGCCATAAAAAGCTGTATCACCTCATACTAGAAGAATGCTAAGTATTTGGTGTGGGAGCACTTGGAATTGTACACACAAATAATGTCATGAATTGAAACCAAAAATGACATCAATTGTATGGAATTTATAAACATTTTTTTTTTTTGCACAGTACTCCCGTTTTTTCATGCGACTGGAAGACCAGCATCATTATAAATGTCCGCATTTAATGTGGCCATTTTTAAATATTTCTTTGGACGACCAGGATCATTATAAATGGTCCACCTTTAATGTGGCCATTGTAAAATATTTTTCACCCACAGACACCCACAAGAGGCCCGCAAGGCTGTGTGCAACTTGCAATGTGGGGAAGATCAGGTGCCTACGGAGTTTGTACAACAATTAAAAGGTGCATTTGTGCAGGCTTCGAGGCAGATGTACACAAACAGCAGGTAATTTGTTACTACATGTTTCCACGCACTACCCAAATACATTACACAATTAGTGCAAGAATTGCATGAGCGCAGGACACTGGATTGGGTCAGAGCAAGCCACTAGGATTGAGCTCTAGAAACCCACAGACGATAAAAGCAACACCAAAACCTGAACACCAACTACCAAACCTGTCGGTGCGAAGGTGGCAGAAGTGAAAACCACACCTCCTTTGGACCTGGAGATGGGGCGGCCTGAAAATACTCCTCCAGGCGACAAGCAGAATGAGAGGCAGAGGAGACCCTCCATCCAGGCCCAGTTGAATGGTAGTCAATTAGGGTATCAAAACAATGACCCATCTGACCCAACCACCTACATAAGTCATAGGTACAAAGAGACAAGGTCCATTTCAGGTTTTGTTAACCCTACCCCGGCACAAACGGGGGATTCAAACCAGGCAAGTGCTTCCCCAGGGAATTTCTCCTCAAATTTCCCATAGGAAAGGAATAACACACCAACTCCAAACATTAATTTTTTAAACAGGTAGCCTCCAAATCCAAACTTTCAAAACAACCCACCTCCTCTTCCCCGGTTCCAGAAAAATAGATCCCTGAACCAAGGAGAAGGGAGAATCAGAACTGAAAATTACGGTGGATTGTTTCAATACCCAAGTTACTTCGCTGGAGGGGCAGCAATACATGTGGATCCGAACACCCTTTGGATATATAAACTCTGGAAAGGAGTTCATAAGGCCAAACCCAACTTGGGCAAAAGGGGAAACCTGACCTATGTAAATGATGCGTTGATCAAGAGTTCAATTGTGGAAGAACATTTTGCACAAATTCACTATGTTCTGGCCAAGATGCAGAATTTCGGTGCAAAATTGTCCTTTCAAAAGGCACAATGGTGTATGACCAGAGTAAACTTAATGAGGCACACAATCACCCCTGAGGTTTCTCAACCCCCAGGCGAAGAAAGTGGATGCATTATTGAAATTGAAAGACCCTACCACACTGTAGAATTTGAGAAGCCTTCTTGGACTCACTAATTACAGTCAAATGTTCTTTGAAGAATACGCAGAGGTCACTCGGCCCTGGTCGATTTATTAAATGCCAGGGTCAAGTGGGAGTGGGGTCCAGAACAATCTGACGCAGTTTAACAACTGAAAATAAGCCTTTCTCAAGATCCTTGTTTGGCTTACCCATCAAGAAGAAGTTCTTCTTAGATATTGGGTTTTCAGATACCTGAGTATGAAAAGCATGAAAAGTTGAACAGAGTCATTTCTTACGCAAGCAGAATGTTGTCCTTTGTGGAGGAAAAATTCAACGATTGTGTAAAGGCACTCCTCGCAACAGTATGGGCCTTGAAAAACCACTGCCCATTTATCCAGGGGCGCACATCATTGTAGAGACTTCTCACCATCCCTTGCAATACTTACAAAGTGACAGAATATGGGCTGGGAATGTATCTAATTCCAGAATGACTTTCTGTATTCTGTCCATGCAAGGCTTTCCTGTGGAGGTCAGGTATGGCCAAAAGAAGAAGCTAGCTCATAGATTGGCAGACTTGCATGAGTGTGCACTAGAAAACTGTCGTGAGCATGAAAGTCCAATAACCAAAGACAATATAGAGGCATACCTAACTTCCCCACACAAGGTCTATGAAGAAGACACTTGTCAGGGGTTACCCATAGTTTACTTGGACGGGTGCTCTTACCATGTGCCAATAATGGGGAAAGATAACTAGTGACTTGCATTGGGAATATCTGTGTTAATGATACCCCTGAACCCTCTGCTGGTTATAAAATAGGACCCCAAAGCATTCAGGTGGCAGAGTTGAAAACCATATATCAAGCCATCCTCACTGCAGTACACCACCAACTAAAAGAACATGTGATAATCACTGACTGACTATGTCAAGAATGGGTTTGTGGAACACCCGATCATCTGGAAGAATAGAGCCATGCTTTGTGCTAACAACGGCCATTAAAAGACAGAAAATTCATTCAGTCCATTGATGATCTGGTGACCGCTATTGAGATAACCATCTATTGGTAAAATATTAGAGGTCATTCCGAAATAGAGGGTTCGGAAAAGACGGTGAACAACCTGGATGACCAGCTGGCTAAAACCGGAGTCCTGCAGGGGGACTTCATAGATACTGAATCCTTGTCTGGAGAAATTCAAGTTACAGCTATGACCAGATCTCAAACTCGTGCCAACAGTGAACTTTCAACTACTAAGTGGAGTACAAATGCCCCAGATGCAGATTTGATTACTGTACAAAACGAGGACCCCAATATTTAAATATTCTATCAACATTTGAAGATTCAGTGAGGTTTCCTCTAACGGAATTGGATTATACCAGAAAAGAGGGTCTCCGAGTGTTGATGAAATACTTTCAAAATGTTTTGGATCCAAGATGGTCTATGGTAAGGAGATCACTATCCGGATGTCACCAATGGGTGGTGGTACCTGCCTCATTCTGGAGCCTGATGTTGAATCACGCCCATGAAGCGGCTACTGCTGGTTATAGGGGTTTTCAAAAGACATTAGAAATCTTGCGAGAAGTTGCATACTGGCCACATATGGGCCAGGACCTCAACACCTATCTGAAGGGATATCTCATGTGTGCTCAGTTCCAGCCCAGTTCTCCCACACAGAGTGCTCTGCTACAGAAGAGGGTAATGACACTGCACCTTGGTAAGATTTGCAAGTCAATTTAATCAGGCCAGTGATTCACTCCTCTAGGGGAATCAACTACATGTTGACTGTAACATGCTTGGTTACAAAATGGGTAGAATGTCTTTCTGCCCCGAATTGTATGGTGGAGACAGCTGCCACGCTAATGATCAACCACGTCTTCTCATGTTTCAGCCTCCCACAAAGTATTGAGTCGGAGGGAGGAACTTGTTTTTACCAGTGAGTTGATGACCAAGATGTGGAAGATTCGAGGGGTAAAATAAAAACCCCACATAGCATGCCACTCAGCATCGAGCAGAGGAATTAAGAGATATAATAAGAACACTGTGAGCATACTAAAGAAATATGTGGCTGACTCTGGACCCAGTTCGGACATTTGCATTCAATTATCACTTGTTCTTATGGCTCTTAAGTCTACACCATCTTCTGCAACCAACATGTCTCCATTTGAACTTATGACCGGAAGGAAAATTGTGTTACCTCAGCATCTGCTCTACAGAACTCAGGAGTAGATGCTGATTAACATACCCACTACTCACGAGTACATTAAGAGCCTAAGGAACCACCTCCAGGCTGTTTTCGCTTATGCTCAGAGCAACTTAGAGAAGTCAGCTGAAGGGAAGATTTCATACCATGTCTTAAAGACCACAAAAAAGGAATATGAGGTAGGTGATAAGGGTTATATCTACAATTTTCAGCAAAACTAAACCAAGGAACAGAGGTTTCTTCCAATGTGGCTTGGCAGTTTTGAGATTGTGGATAAAATATTGCCTGTTGCCTATAAGATCCACATCTCAAAAGGAGAAGAGACGGATGAGAAATGGGTCCAAATCAATCAGTTGAAAAGCTGTGATCCCAGACTAGCCTTAAGAGTGATTGAGGAGCCCACTGAAGTTAAAGCCGAGGAACCATCTGAGGAATGAAAGGTAAGATAAAAACCCGGATGGAAAACTAAAATGTAACCAGTGAGTTATTAAATTTAAATGGTAATCTATGAATGTTAATTGTAAAGGAATATTGTCTGTGATTTAAAATGTTCTAATTCTGCAATATCATCTGGGCAAATAATGTTTAAAACAAAAATACTTAACACTTTTTACTCATCCCTTTAGAAAAACAAATTCAAATTCCTACCAGCCCGGGGACCGGAGGAAGAGGAGTCCTGGAAGGACCCTGGAGCCCTGAGACGGACAAGGGGATCCAAGAAGGAGTACCTTTTCATACCGAGGGAACCCAGAAGATAAATGGGAGCAAGACTACCCACTTCTGTTCAATTAAGAGAGGATGGTAAGTTCTCCATCAAAAGAAAATATTTGGTGACTGATTAGTGAAAAATAACCTCACATTCCTCTGCTCTTTAACTCCAGTTGCATCATGATACAAATGCACTGCAGCTGGCTAAGTAGGCCCAAAGATGCAGGAATATGGGAAGCACACTGTAGACTGTCAAAACCAAAGGGCCAACATTGAACGTTCATCTACCATATATCCCAATATGGTCTACAGAAAAATACAAATATTAAATGTGCCCTGTGTTAGAGTAGACAAAACAAATGACAGACCAAAAATGGTAAACAGAACTAATTGTAAATTCTACTGACCAGGGTTAGTAAAAAGATAACATTTTATTTCAATACACAATTCATGGGAAACCCTGGTAATATCAAAATTATACAAATATCTTCATACAAAACACCTAATACAATTGTATAAATAGCCCCAACTCCATTCAACCTTTTTGCTTAAGCATTCTCAATCATAAACTCATTCATACTTCTCCTTAAATGCAACTATTCTGTGCTGGCCTACATCAATAATGGGGTAAGTGTCAATAATGTATCAATTCTTCTACATCCCATATGTCTGCAGATGTGTCTTTATTGCACAACAGATGTTGTTGACAAGTGTTTCAGCTGGAATGTGTGGGCCTTTGTACTGTGGCACTAAGATTTTTCCAGCCTTCTTCAGGACAAAATCGAGCTCAGGACCGTGAGATTTCTCCAAGATGTTCAGATGACAGGATCAATTCGAACAAAGTTTGTTATGTGCTTTTAGTGGAGTCTATGTCATCAGTGTGCAGTTCAAGATCACTCCCTCTTCATAATTGGCAACCGCCACTCGCAGTGATAATCTTGGTTGTCCTGTTAATAAACAATGCACTGGATTCCCTTGTAGTTTGTGTTATCTCAGCTTGAGCTTCCGTCTGTACCGAGCTCAGGAGGGCAGCCAGGCGGAGAAGTAGTAACGTGAAGATGTCCAGGATTGCGTGTTCATTAAGGAAGGAGAGGTACAGGGTGGCTTGTATAGGAGGATTTGATCTGGTCTCCCAGATGGGAGTGCAATACAAAACACTATCTGTGCTTTATTAATTCATCAGCATTTAGCAGGAGCAAGGGGAACTGTCTTAGTTCTAGAGGAATGTAGGAATTATTCTTGTAATACCATGTTTTGTTTTCTTGCTGCTCGATCGGTGATGCAGTTTTTCACTTTTGTTTTTTATTGCGTTTGGTTTCAAGCTGGTCTATATTGCAGAACATGGTGATAAAATTTGTGACCATGGTTAAAAAACTGCAACCAAAAAAACTATCGCCAACTGCAGTGATGCGGGATCCGCAATCCAGTAGTTCTGCTTTTGTTTCACCTTTTAGTTCCTGCATATGTAAGGAACCATGATGGAAGCCGAAGAGGGTCATGATTTCAATGGTCTTTCACACTGGGATCTTCATTCAGTTTGAAAAAACATACCCTGTGCTTTTTTGCCCGGTGTGACATAGCACAATGTCCCATGGAAGTACACAAGTATGGAAAAGGTTAACTCCAGTCGAGGCAAGTGCAAGTTTCATTTGAAGATGTCCACCTACCGTGCAACTCTCAGATGCACACTCCCTTACTGGAAGCTCATAAAGGTTCTTGGATTGGTCCTTGTTGCTATGGGAACCATAAGAACCAGAATGAACCTCCTTGTATGTCTTGCCCCTGATCAGGAAGGGGGATTGGGGGGAGTGTTAACAGTCAGCGGGAAACTGGCAGACTACGTAAGGCCAGGTAGTCTCTCTGCCAGGATGGTCAGCAGCGCTAGCCTGTCCCTGATCTGTTAAATTCCTTTGTTAACCATACTGTCTGTCCTAATTCAGTGGTCTCAAGGAGTGAGGTTTTTGCTCTTTGAACTAAACCATAATGCTCCAATAGAAAAGGGTTGATTCCTCTGTGGGAGCGTCTGGTCTGAGGCCATTGTGTTTCTGTCAACCCGAAGGTTGTAGTAGGAGTCATCTTGTCTAGGAGTTCCCCCCCTTCTCACCTGAGTTTGATCTTTGCTGGATTTCGTGATCGATGCCTTCTTGCGTTCTGCTCGAGTCTTGAATAAGGCTGCACGAGTCTCTTCCGACTCCAGCGTGCGTTCAAGTACCGGGATGCAGGGGTCCAGGAATCCAGGAACTATCAGGGTGTGCAACTAGCACACGAGTCCAGGAATCAAGAATGGAAGGAAAGGGACTAGAATTGGGTTAGAGTGGAAGAAGCAAGGGAAACAATACCGGGAGCTACGGAGCACACGTCTGGTCGCTACTTCGCAATAGGATTGAGACACACGGGGCTGCAGGGGCGTGGCATATTTATGGAACGTACTATGTCCGCCGTGAAGGCTGGTGCGAGGCGTGTCACGTGATACGGCCATGTTGGGAGAAACAATGAATGCAAGCCCCGCCGTGACAAGGACCAGGAAGTCCAGAAGGGGCGGGTTCTGTGGGTCATGACAGCATGCCTCCTCCGAAAACCTGTTCCACCAGGTTTGCCCGGGTGTATAAGGTGAAATCTTCTGAGTAGTCGAGGGGTCTTGAAATTAGAAAGTGGTTCCCAGGTTCTTTCACTAGGAGGATATCCTTTCCATTCAACCAGGTATTGAAGCTGACCCCGTTTATACCTGGAGTCACATATTCGAGATACTTCATATTCCAATTGGTTGTCGACCAATAGAGGAGGAGGTCGGTGGGATTTCCGGGAGGATTGGTGGTAGGGTTTTAATAAGGATGTGTGGAATACTGGGTGAATTTTCTTCCAAGAGTCTTGTAGACTAATCCGGTAGGAAACTGGGTTGATAATTTCCTTGATGGGAAATGGACCATAGTACCGAGGCGCCAACTTGTTTGGCCGTAGATGCCAGGTAGTAATTATGAGGACAACCAGACTTGATCACCGATTGCATAAGAAGGACCTGGTCTCCTTTTTAAATCTGCATATCTCTTAGTCTGTGTTCTGGCCTTCTCTACATTTTCTTTGGCCTCTTGGTGTACGTTGATGAGGGTTTCAATCCAGGAGTCGACAGTAGGTACTGGTGTAGGATGAGGGAGAACAGAGGGTAGAACTGATGGATGGAAACCTTGGCTACAATAAAAGGGGCTGGTCTTAATTGCTGAATGGTCAGAATTGTTGTAATTTCTGTGTAGGAATGACCAGTGCATTGTCCTTGAATAAGTATCCTTCCTTAAGTCTTCGGTTCCATGGATTCTTCCTTGAAATATCCTTCCAGAGGTCAGAGGATTGGGTTTGTACTCAAATTTCTTCCAGGGGGTTGACTGCTTGAGCTACAAAGATCGTGTGGGGAAACATCTTAGGATAGGCCATGTCTTCAGTAGTTACATAGTCAGGACGTCGAGATAAGGCGTCAGCAATCGTGTTTTGTGATCCGGGAACATGAGTGATTTGGACTTGGTATTGGGCAAAGAAGTAGGCCCAATGCGCCTGACGACTGTTCCTGCACGCCAATGATTGTAGAATTTGAAGATTCCAATGGTCTGTGCGGACCTGAACTGGATATCTAGCACCCAGAAGTAGATGTCGCCATTCAGTGAAGGCCTGGCGGATGGCTAACAGTTCCTTTTCCAGGACGGAATAGTGTGTCTCACTGGGAGTCAGGGTTTGTGAGAGGTAAGCAATGGGGTGTTCCAGTTTATCCTCAAGTTCCTGTTTCAAGGCCGCTCCTATGGCATAGTTAGAGGCATCCGTTTCCACCAGCAATGGGCGATTTATGTCTGGTTGCGCCCGGATGTGGGCTTGCGTGAACTCGGTCTTCAATCGTTGGAATGCTTTGTCTTGCGGTGTAGACCAGATAAAGGGAGTGTCTTTCTTCAAGAGAGCAACAATCGGCTGGGCAATCTCGGAAAAGGTAGAAATTAACTTCCGGTAGAAGTTGGCAAGCCCCAGGAAGGATTGAACTTGTTTCACGGAGGTGGGAGCAGGCCATGCCAGTATGGCCTTTACCTTTGAAGGGTCCATACCAATTCCTTCTGGGCTAAGGATGAATCCCAGGTAGTGAACAGAAGTAACGTGAAACAAGCATTTTTCGGGTTTGGCTAAAGGTTTGTGTTCACGGAGTCGTTTCAGTACTGCCTTTACATGCTCTTCATGCTTTAGAGGATCCTTGGAAAAGATCAATATGTCATCCAGATAGACAATGACAAAAAGGAATAACATGTCAGAAAACACCCTGTCCATAAAACGTTGAAAAACCGCGGGGGCATTAGCTAGTCCAAAGGGCATGACTAGATATTCATAGTGACCAAAGGGTGTTCTAAAGGCTGTTTTCTATTCGTCTCCTTCCCGGACACGGATCAAATGATAGGCACCCCGGAGATCCAACTTTGTGAATACTACGGCGCCTCTCACAGCTTCCAGGATATCCGAGATCAGGGGTAGTGGGTACCAATCTTTGAGGGTGCATTGATTTAAGCCACGATCGTCGAGGCAAGGTCTGAGTTCCTTGGTGTCCTTCTTGGGAACAAAGAACAATGAAGCACCCGCTGGAGATTTTGAGGGTCTTATGGTGCCGTTTTCAAGGTTGCTATCCAGGTATTCTCTGAGGGCCTTTTTCTCAGGTTCGGAAAGAATGAACATTCTGCCAAAAGGAATCACTGCTGAGGGATCTGTATCTATGGCAGAGTCTTCAGGTCTGTGAGGGGGTAAGGCCTGGACTATGGCAGTTGAAAATACATCAGCATATCCCTGATAGGCCTCTGGGACTTCTATGATATTAGAAACCATGAGTGGTGTTTTCAGGTCTCTTGGTGGTTCTTTAAGGGGTGTCGAGGAGGGATCTAGGAATAGACAGTGGGACATACAAAACTCAGAGCCTAGGAATAGTGATCCTGCTGTCCAATTGATATACGGATTGTGCTTCTGTAACCAGGGCATACCCAATACCATGGGGTAATGGGCTGACTTAATGATGTCGAATGTAATCCGCTCTTGGTGATGGTTTATGGAAAGTTGGATCTCTTTTGTCTGCAGGCTTATGGGTCCTGAAGAGAGGGGTCTTCTGTCGATTGCTTCCACCGGCTGCATGGTGCTTCGTGTCTCGTATGGTATATGATGACTAACAACCCAGTCTTGATCAATGAAAATTCCCATAGCTCCGCAGTCCTCCAAGGCCAGACTGGGATAGGTCTTATTCTTGGAGGGCGACAGGAAGGCTTGTAGTATCACCAAATTGTTTTGTCCGGGAGAGTTCAAGGATGGAATTGATGTGGAGCAAACATCTCTCTCCCGAAGCTCTGCTCCATCTAGGATCGGGAGCTGGCGTTTCCAGAACGCCGAGGAGGGGCCAGAGGACACTCCCTAACTAGATGTTTGTCTGAGGCACAATACATGCACAACCCCGTTTGAATCCTTCTCATTCTTTCTTGCGGAGATATAGGTCCACGGAAGGCTCCTATCTGCATGGGTTCTGGTTCAGAGATTGAGCCTGGGTTCGTGTCCGCCTTGGTGGTGCTCTCAAAGGACGTCTTCGGAGGATTAGCTTTGGATTTCTTCTTCTCTGCCTTTCTTTCCTGGATACGAAAATATATTTGCATGGCAAGGTCCATTAGTGCCTGGAATGAGTTTGGGCGAGCCACTCTGGCCAACTCATCCTTAATCTCCTCATTCAGTCCTCTCCTGAAAAGGGTAAAACTCACCTCTGGGGACCAATCAGCTTCCTTGACTAACTGCTTGTATTGGGTAACATAGGTGAGCATATCCTGGGATCCTTGCTGAAAGTCTAACATGCGTTCCTGGGCACTATAGAACTGGTCGGGATGGTCAAACATGGTCTTAAGGGCTTGTATGAAGCCATCATAGTCATCTAGAATAACGTCGCCGGAATTAACGAGGGGCGTGGCCCAAGTTAAGGCGTTTCCTGAAAGGTGGGAAATTATGAAGCCCACTTTAGCCGTGGGAGTTGAAAAGTAGTAGGGCTTAAAAGTAAAGTGAACCAAACATGAATCCAGGAATCCTCGAAGGGTTTTTGGTGAGCCATCATATTTGTCCTCTATACCGCCCAGCAATACACTTTCTTTTGTGGCAGAATCGCGGGATAGAACTAGTTGTTTGAGAGCGGCGTTTTCCGCCTTTAGATTCTGCACCTCGGTTGATAGCTCTTGCATGCCACGCATCAGGTCCTGGACGGCCGCTTCCATGTCTATATCGAGTTTGATCGGTTGGCGTCTCAAACTGTCAAGGAGTTCCCGCCATCTCACCTGAGTTCGATATTTGCTGGATTTCTTGATTGATGCCTTCTTGCGTACTGCTCAAGTCTTGAATAAGGCTGCACGAGTCTCTTCCGACTCCAGCGTGCGTTCAAGTACTGGGATGCAGGGGTCCAGGAATCCAGGAAATAACAGGGTGCGCAACTAGCACACAAGTTCAGGAATCAAGAAAGGAAGGAAAGGGACTAGAATTGGGTTAGAGTGGAAGAAGCAAGGGAAACAATACCGGGAGTTACGGAGCACACGTCTGGTCGCTACTTTGCAATAGCATTGAGAAGCGCGGGGGCATGGCATATTTATGGAACGTACTACGTCCACCGTGAAGGCTGGTGCGAGGCGTGTCACGTGATACGGCCATGATGGGAGAAACAATTAATGCAAGCCCCGCCGTGACAAGGACCAGGAAGTCCAGAAGGGGCGTGTTCTGTGGGTCATGACACATCTGGGTTTGGATTACTGGTCAAGGTTGAAATTCCCATTTTAGTGCAGTTCACTGCTGGGTGCACATTTTGGGGAGTCATACAATCAAATAGCAACTTTTCACGAATCACAATTGTACTGTTAAATCCGTCCATCCAAAGCAGCATCATTTGGTGGTTTTGTTGTCTGAGTGCAATGTTCGCCCAGGCAGTTCTGCACATCCTGTGTGTGTTTTCAGGGCTTATGAACTATCTATCACCCATGTTGTACAATAAAGCAAAACTGAGAAAAAAAAGTAGGTCTAGTCTGTATCTCTCAGTGCGGTCTGAACTCCGGACAACCAAAAACAAATGTTTCTTGAACGTGTTAAATGTGGCATCACCAGAGCCTTAGCTTTTAAGATCATGACGGACTAACATATGGTCAAAACAGGGGGCGGGTCTATCTCTGCTGTACGAGTACTGTGCGGAGGTCCAGTCGCCAAGATCCTGGGGGACTGGTCTTCTCTTTAAGGCTTTGTTTCCCCTTTATAGAGTTTAAAATGGGGGCAGTGCACAGGGTTCCAGAGGTGAAGGCAACTCTGATTTAATGAAAACAAAAGGGTGTCCACTTTCTGCGAGATTTTGAAACGAGGATGTGAACTTTTGGTAGAATTTAGAAAAGTGCAGCATTGCCAGCGAAGTCAGTTGCCATAGTGAAACATCAAAAAGCAAGTTAATTGATGGATTATGGCATTCCAAGCAGTGCATGTTGTCAGAGTTTAAATCCCGGGCAGGTTTGCAGCACTGTAAAGCTTACAGTCTAAGATGTAGCTGAGCCTCTGTCTCCTGAGCCTACAGGCTGGTCACCTGACCTTAACCCCTTAAGTGGTGAAATATTATGCATTCCTAGTAAAAAAAAACCACACTTATTAGATTGAATAAAAAGTTATACGGGTTCTCAGTATCAACCTAACTCGTAGTATGCTGGCAGAAGGCGCACAAGGCTACAGTCCTGGCTGAGGTTAATAATACATGTACATGAATAATAAAGTGTGTGTTTGCATGGCATCAATATATGTGGGATATTCAGCTTCACGTGGTGGACCCCAATAGTATGTGTGTATTAAGTTATACACTATATCTAAGACAAGAGGTATCCTCTTTTGGCTTTTCAGATGTTTTGAGCTACAACTCCGATAAGTACTAGTCAGCATAGCCAATGGCGGGGATCATGGGACTCGTAGTTCAAAACATCAGGAGAGCTGAAGGCTGCAGACCCCTGATCGAAGATGCGTCTGCTAAGCAAATACTTCATTGCTTGAACTGGGATTAAGGGCTCTCTGTGACGGTCTAGTCCAGGGTTGTCCAACTCCTGGCACCAGGGCTGGAATCCTGACGGGTTGTCAGGATATCCATCAATAATATTCATGAGGAAAAAATGTGCATACATTTAGAATCAGTGTATGGAAAATTTATCTCATGAATATTAATGAGTGGTATCCTGAAAAACCGGCATGGATCCGGCCCTTGAGGCTTGCCGTTGGACAACCCTGGAGACTAGTCAATGCGTTGCATGCACAGAGGGCGACCACATTCATCCGGCAACCACACCAGTAGGGTAGCGTTCCTGCCGTTAGACATTGATGTTCTGTGTTCCACAAAGCAGGTCCTTTTCCCATCTTTACAGGTTCTTGCTACTTCTGCAAAAAAAAAAATAATGGAAGCAGTGTTTTTGTTAAAATGAAAAGGCATTTAATTTACAAAATAATACCTGCACCACTGCAGATCTCAGCAATGCACATGTGTACATGGGGAGGAGGCAGCCTAGATTTCCCTCAACGCATGTAGCGAAAAGGACTGGTACCTGCGTTTCCCCACATGCATGGGGTTAGTTTCATTCTGCCTCCGGCTCTCTGATTAACAAGCTCTCAATCGTTCAGCATTAGCATGCCTGCTGGTCACTTTAATGGTCAGGCTATAGTTCCCACTGAGTCCAAGAAACTTTCAATCAGGCCGCAATTTGGCAAGCCATACACTAGAACCACCTTTGAGCTTGGTGGCGGTGCTGCTCTCACCATCAGACGTTGCTATCAGACAAATGAATGCATGATCTGTTCGCCTTGGAAATCATCAATATGAAACCGTTACTATACTACAATAGCTTTGTACTGAATGTGCAAATACCATACGTGCGTGTGCAAACATAATTTCCCCTGCAGCAAATATACATTAAAGAGAAGACAGGTGTACTGATTTATCAGGAAGGGACACTGTTTGCCAGTGTAACAAAATATTGACCATCCTTCTTGGCTGACGGTCAATATTCTATCTGGTGATAATGCCCAGTAAAATTGAATTTCACAAAGGAGACTCACTGTACCGGGGCGGCTTTTAAAAGGCTAAGCTACACATTGTACTTCCTGCCCGTCCACATCTGTCCAGCAGTCCATTGATGGGTTGCCCCTCATATTCTGGTGGCATCTGAAGATGGCTCCTTTGGGTATCATTCACCACACAGGACAGGTGTCTGTTAGACATGCAGATGCCTGCTGGAAAAAACGGCCATAGTAAGGCTAGTAAAGTTGTGTTCTATTCTCTTCCTCTCAGTTATAGAGGTGATATATGATATGATAGGTTATTTATAATGCACTTAATACCCAGAGGTTTCTAAGAGCTGACCCGGGCATCGAACCTGTGTTGCTCCGTGTCGTCTTGCTTCCAAGGTGAGCCGTTGCTGCTGAGCTATCCTATGGAGGAGTGCTTGGAATTTTGTGAGAGTGCTTGGAATTTTAAACCCTACACACCCAAGAAGACGTCTTGCAGGGAAATCCTCACTGGCAGGAGGCTCCCCTCGCATTCTTTTAATCCCTAGAGCCCAGAGATAAGATCTTGTGTTGATGGGTGTATGTGGATCACCCTCCATGAGTGTGTGTATGGCTGTCTGTCTAATGTCAAAGTGAGTGATGTAATTTATGGATTTTAAGTGTTCTCTACCCTTAGGGCTTGATTCATGGATTTTTTGCACAGTTCAAAGTGACTCTGCACTGCTGAAAAGTGACTTTGCACAGTTCCATGAATCAGGGTTTGTATCAGCAGTGCAAAGTGTATTTTTGCAGTGCAAGGTCCAATGTCCGCCCCTATTCTCTCACGCTAGACACTGGGGCAGAGATGTAGTCAGGATTGTCTAACAAGTAGTGCCTGAAGCTAATGTAGTTGGGCCCACCACTGTGACATTAACATCTGTAAGTGCCCACACAGCACTGCTGAGTGGGCATTTACAGATTTTGGGTGGGCTTTGCCGGCTCAGGCCCCACCCGGTCTACACCTCTGCACTGGGGATGCAGGAAAGTCCACAAGAACATATGTGTGCTTCGAATTAGGCCACAAGCCAACAAAAAGGCGTAGCAGCAGCAAAAAATGCACTGAAGTTTCCTGTGAAGGCCGTAGTAGTGGAAATTATGCTGAAATTCCAAATGTTCGTCTGCCCACCGCTGCAGATGAGGTCCAAGCCCCTTAAGTGCCAAGGGCGAGGTATCTCGTCCTTGGGATTACCTCTCCAGTGCCAAGGACGAGCTAGCTCGTCCTTGGCACTTAAGGGGTTAATGAAGGAGAACATGTTAGAAGGCTTTGAATGGTGAAATACCGAAATCACTAAAAAAGGCCTTGGCACTGGGGGGGGGGGGATGATGCAAGAATATGGCACATATTGCAATGGAGGCAAGTGTCGTCACCGTGGAGTCTAATGTCTTTTGCCACTCGTCAAAGATGACTAGGTGTTTTGATAGTGTGTAAGCACAAGCTCCCTTGTTCCTGGGCCCCTCAGCGCCCCTGTGCTTTGAATCTGGGGAGATGTCAGTAATGCACACAATTCCACGAACAGATCTACATTGGTTGTGCTCATTGGTGCTGCAAAGGCAGTCACCATTGCAGCCTCGAGGCCTCCACCTACCCTAGTCAGTTGCACAGATTTAGCCAGGTCTTTACTCGTGCAGTGCAACCGGTACAATCCATGTATTTTTTCGCAAATGCTGCACACACAAACATTGTGTGTCCCTATCCATGGACTGTAGTGCAAGAGCATGCTGCAAATAGCAATATCGCACGCGGCCAGGTTTGGACTGGTCTGTAAGGCAATAGGGCAATGCCTGAACCCAAAACACAAAATGCTAGTGTGGGCCCATTTTTTGGGTCAAAGTGTGCCACCTTTTGGCCAATGTGGTCCAGTTAGATGAGTTACTACACAACGTGGCTAATAGTTTTGACTAGTGTTACTGAAGAAATCTCTATATATAAAAGTGAAAGTGTTTTTTGTGGCAAGATTTGTTGTGAAACGTTCCTTATACAATTCCACACTGTTTCACCAATTTGCACCAAATGTTGCATAGTTACCTGTTAGGACCCTCCGGAGATTACTAGCTACATCACATTATGACACGCCAACTTTCTCCGGATTTCAGCAGCTTCACAAATGAGATGGTTGCCTAAAATCAGCGAAACATCAACGTGGTCGTAGAAGGAACGGTCCCAACACGATCAACAAAACTCAAGGTCCATGCCCTAGGTTTCCAAAATATTTGCACCGCAATACACCGCAACAGACTGCACCATGCCAGGGTGAGGCAACAGGTGGGGAGAGGTCCCAGTATGCAACAGTACACCAACACTCCCCTCCCCCCAACATCTGCTCCGGGGTAGGTCAGCCAGCCACACACGCTCAATCTCAGTGCAGTTTATTTCAGGGCGCAAAGCACATCAATCGATAAGCAAAGCGTCAGAACAACATACAGGATCAGTGTTGTCATGTCTGTCTACAGAACCCGTTCGGAGTACAGGTACTTCTGCTAGTATTTTTTAAAATGCACCATTTGAATCACATGTTATATAACAAACCAAAAATAAAACGTGGGTACTTCTTAAAGAGTCTGCTACAAAAGGAATGATTTGTCATTTGGAACTGTGGGCTACTTTTTTATTGGTGCCCGAAAAAATTTTATGCCCCAGTCCGACCCTGGCAGAGGCAGTTCATATCCAGGCTAAGCCATGCTGCTGAAGTTTTTACTTTAGCTGCACAGACTAAGGGCCTGATTCATGGGATATTTTCCCGGTTCATAGTGAATTTGCACTGCTGAAAAGTGACTTTGCACTTTCAACACAAAGCCCGATTCATGGAACCGTGCAAAGTGTATTTTTGCAGTGCAAAATTACTTTAGCTGGACTTTGCACTTCAAAAATACGCTTTGCACAGTTCCATGAATCAGGGTACGTGTCGGCAGTGCAAAGTCTCTTTTCAGCAGTGCAAATTCAATTTGAAGCGGGCAGATTTTCCATGAAACGGGCCCTAAGTGGGGAGTCGCTCCCTCTCGCAAACTAAAGCACTAAACACAAACCCAACAACGAGAAGTATTCTTGCTCTGCGGTGGGCTTTATTAAGGGAAATGGGAAATACATTAAACCACAGGAGCAGTAAAGCGCACTGCGGGGTTAGAAGTCGCCTTCAGAGATGCTTTTATAGTGCAATGTGTAATTGACATGTTTACTGCCCGGTTTTACTTTGATCTATAGAGGACATCACACTGTGAGGAATCCATCACAGGCATAAACTATCGCTGTGTAAGCCTGATGTATTTTCTATGCCAGTAGACCGCGTGTTGGTAATGGGTGCCTTGCACATTCGCCTTCGAGCATAACATGGAAGAAGAAAACTGCAAATAACTAAATTCGAGGAAAATACTTCGAATCGGAGAATAATTTACATTAGAAGCAAAAAATGCAAAAATGCGGATAGAAAGCCGGGCGCCAAGAGATCGCTTGAGCCTGATTCTTCGAAGGAGATACCTTGTTTAGGCTTCCCGCCAAATCCACTTTAAGTCTGAGCCTGTCTTTGGTCGGCAATTTATCAGAGCCTGATTTTCCAGAACGGCCCAATTTAATATTTATGTTGGAATATTGCATGTTTTATGTCTTTTGTCAAGACACAAAAAGCTGGAACCATATCTTATTCCAGCAACAATACCCCAGCACACAGGCCCAGAGGGCGACCGGGGGAGGTGGGATGGAATCCGTGTAGATAACCGAGTAATTGAATGGCTTTGCCTCCGGAAATCACTGCATGCCTGCAAATCCATGCTGGCAGCAACACATGAAGATACATGGCTGCTGGGCACTGGCAATCAAGCGATAGAGCAAACACAGACTGGGCTATCATTAGTGAGGAGGCATAATGCAGAAGCCAGCACTCACACTTCCCGTGCAATATGCACTGGTACGCTTAGCAGAGGGCAATGGACCGCAACAGTCTTTGAATGCACAGGGGTGCTCTCTTAATCTGAAGAATGCATGGCAATATAGCAGTGCTCATTTTTTACATAAGCTTTATCTTTATTTAATTTTTGTACATGACTGTTCACAATATGTAATGAAGAATCTTTATGAGGTGCAAAATGCAAATACAAGTCGTTGCATTGAAGCGCAAAAAGCCAGGGAGTGGGAGTGTACACATACCACAGGATCGGTTGATAACCCTAATATAGAAATCTTACGTATGTTGCAGGGTTAGAGGGGTCATTCCACTGTTACCCCGCCAGGCTACCATGCTATTGGGCCTGGGTGGAGAGCCTCCTCCTTCTCTCATTCTGCGTACCAGCTGGAGGAGTATTTTTAGGCCTCCCTATTTCCAGGTCCAAAGGAGGAGTAGTTTTCACCCCCACCACCTTATAAGCGGCATGGTGGTTTGGTGGCTTTGGGGTTATTTTTATTTTCAGTGTGTTTCTTTACCTCATAGGTCACAAATTCTGTTATTTGTATTCACCCGCTTGGAAGTCTGCGCTAATGCTTGTATTCATTCTTATGCAATCTCCCTAGGTGCCTGATCTTTCCCCCATTGCAAGTTATATGCAACCTTGTGGACGTCTTGTGGGTTCCTGTGAATGGAGAAGAGTTTTAATATGGCCGCCTTATAGGAGGATCATTTGCAATGATCATGGTCTTCCAGTTCCACAAAGAAACTGGCATACTCTGGGGAAAATGTCCATTTCACGCAATTGGCATCATTTTTAATTTCAAATTATTACATCATTTGTTCATATAGTTCTAAGCGCTCCCACACCGAATACTTTGCCTTCTTGTGGTACAGGGTCATGAAGCTCTTTATGGTCTTAATCTGCCTGATTGGGTCTTTAACAACACCCTTTCTTTTCTTGGTATTTTTTTTTGTGTCTCTGAACCTGAGTCAATCCACCTTCAGAATTAGTGCTGCTATGGTCAGTCCAGTCCCTGTCTTCTAGACACTCTCTATCACTACGAGATTGGGAATACCTTTCGAAATCATGGGATCTGGATCCCATTTTGCCTGTGAGCCTCCCGGCACTGTTACCAGACCGGCACACTATGGGTCTGCCTGCCGGGGTCGCTGTTCCTGGCAGGTCTGACCCTGCTGGGCACAGCGACCATGGTAAGCAGACCGTAACGGTAGCACCGGCACCGTTATTAACGGTGCCGGTGCTACCGTGTTCCACATTCCCATAGAGTCCTACGGGACTCTGTGGAATGGAGATTTACAGAATTACCAGGCTTCCCGGCTGCTGGGGTTGTAATACCCCGGTGTTACCGGGAAGTCAGCCGCCAGAAAATTTGTTTCAGGTCTGGTGGCAAGCCGCCGGTATCACCACCAGGCTTACTGCCAGACCAGAAATGAGGCCCAGTTTCTTCTTCAGACTGCTGCCAATGTGCACTTTCCCTCATTCCAAGTAGCGTGGGAAAGTCCATTCATTCACCAGAATATGTGGAGTCTTTGAGAATGCCCCTCCTAGACTGAGGCTTTTGTTTTCTCTTTTCACTAGGCGAGCTAGATGGTCTCTTTGCAATCTCGTTTTCTGCAGGTCTAACTCTCCGATTTTCCCATCTTATGACTTTACAGGGTCAGTAGTACTCATATTACTAATTTTAGACTCCCATGACACACTGGTCCAGCCACCTTCCATTTTGTTTGGTAGAGGTGAGTATTCATCAATGTCAGATAAGGACTGGCCTTCCGGATCAGTTTGGCTAGGCATAGGTGAGGCCACCTGCCTCAGGTTTCCCTGTTCTCTAAATGGTATTCATGAGGTCAGTTGCAATCTGTACATCAGAGGTTATAGGTAACTGGCATTAAGTCCTTGGGCCTCATTAGGACTTTGGAGGCAGCCATGCCCTTAATAGGGCATGGCTGTCTCCAAAACCGTGTCCGGGTTCCCTAAATGGGGAAATACCGGGCCATCTGAGTATGGAGGGCCCGGTATTTCCTCCTTCAGGGAACCCGGGCCCGGTCCTTCTCCTTTCCCATTCGAGCCCCCATAGGGCTCAATGGGAATGGGGAGGGAGCTACCAGCTGGCCCATTACAAGCAGGCCCGTTGTTAGCTCCCTGGTTCCCTCGCGGGACCCGCAAAGGACGTCTGTTAAAACCAGACATCCAGAGCGGGTCCCGCAAGGGAACCTCGTAATATTGCGGAATGGGTTTAACGGCGCCAGCACCATTAGCGGCACTGTTAAACCCATTCCGCAATAGTTATAATGAGGCCCCTTGATGGGAGGGGCATCATTCATTGATCAGAGGGCCCTATCCTATATCCTGGTTTGTCAGGGTGTTTTAATACCTGTTTATATTCTTAGATTTCACAATTCTATTTCTCACAGGGGTTTCGCTCTGCCAGGGTTTCCAGCTTGTATTCAGAGAGTTGAATTTTTAACTCTGACACAGCGGCTTGGCTGGCTTCCATCACACTGATTTACACAGCCAATTGATCTCTCACTGCCTGAATCTCTTCCTCCAGTTTTCATGTTCCCTTTGATGGTGGTGTGTTATGCACCTGTTCATGGCGATTTGCTTTTAAACTGGTAAGTTCTTTTTCTCAAGCGTCTCTAATATGTGCTGCCTTTGATAGGTCATCCTCTGCTTGCCTCAAACGCTCTTTCAGATCAATAGTTTCTTCACTAATTCTGTTCCGTTCTCGAGACCCAGGTAAACCATTTTCTGCATCCATTTTCAAATGATTTACTTTTTGTAATAGAACATTGTTATCCTGGTTTAACATTTTCTTTTCCTTAACCAGTTGCACTTTCTGTTTTTGAATTTTTAAATCCTGATGCAGTTGATCAAAGTCATTTTGGGAATCAAACCTTTTCCTAATGAACTATGTTCTTGTTTATGCTGATTTAGGGACTGTTCAAAGGTCACAATCATATCAAATGCTGCACTATTGTAAATGATTTGATCATTCACCTTGTGTTGCAGTCTTTATGTGTGTCTTGCAGTGCAGAGAACTGTATTTCCTGCTCAACACCCTCTTGCTCATATATGTTTAGCTTATTTTTTAGTTGCTGAATGAGATTTTCACATTAGAGCTCTAGAATCTGACTAATTTATTAAGCTATCACCACCCCGAATACCCACTGTTTGAAATTTTCTGGGGATCTAAAAACATAATTTAGGTTGCAACTCTTGATCCCATGATAAAAAGTGCATATTACTGAGCGAGTTATAGTTCCTGAGAAAATGAATAAAACCCATTGCTGCATCCACTCATATAGCCATTTCTTAATTATATGCATATTTTTACTTGACGTTGCACATTTCGGTTTAATTTCCCCACTGAGCATGAGATCCAGCCATCTGCTGCCTTTGTTGACTTTGACCAGTAATTAACCCATCAGCCTTTCTTCTCCCAGTTCTAATGGGTCCTCTTGTTGCTTATCTTAGAGAGCAGGCCCCCATAAAATTCCTTCTTGTTTACTGCCTGACTGTTCGGAATGTAAACTGTAGCCATTTCTCAGGAAAACAAAAATGATGTTAAATGTCACAATTACATTACAGATGAGACCTTGTGTTCATTTTTAATATAATTGTGTCTTGCCATCAATGTCCATTTCCCCCCCATCATGATATGCTCACATTACTCTGGCAAGGGACATTTTGACTTCATGTGTTCATTATTGTATGCTGCAAATGTACACGTTTCTATGATAGCAGTTTCTGTGTTTGCAAATGCCATCCTTTATTCTTTGCTCTCTGTGTCAGCAAGCTTACACTTTAAACACTAGTCACTTCTGAAAAAGCAGGCCTCTGGTTTTAGCTTTAGACAATCACATGTCAGGCCCACTTAATAAGTGTATTTCTCCTTCTTTGAAAACAGCATTCTGATATATGGCAGATGCAAATTAGATACTGCCTTTCAGTTTGGCAGTCATCTCTGTGTGTTTTCACTGCTCTGCATTTTAGGCCCAAAGTAGGCAAATGCAGTTTCCTTTTGTCTTGGGCTCAAAATACCCCACATATATCAATTGATGGCTCATGCTTTATTCATCTGGTGGGAAAGAACAGCTAAAAAGAGTCCTTTCATTAAAATAGGATGGATGCCAAATCCATACATATGTTCTCAAGCATTTTAGTTAGCAGCTGTACGATTCTCATTGGCTATTGAATATATTGTTCAATAAATCCTTAGCTGTCTGTTAGTACCATTGCTTCAGTGCTCTTATGTCTTGGTGCTGTTCAGCTTTTTCAGAAAGGGCATTGATCGAAGGTGAATTTCCTATTTTAGCTGTGGCACACGCCCAATGGCCAATTTCTGAGCAATACGAGACAGTATGGTATGAAAATACAATAAAAAGCCTGGAAATTGGCCAGTGAGAGGGGGAGCCATGTGACTCCTCCAGTCACTGCCACTAGCAGGGCTGTCAGCAGAGCGCTCCCATAATGAGAGACAGTGCCACGGTAACAGCCCCCTAGGCAGGGCTCTCCGCGCTGCACTCCCTTCCATCACGGGAGCGCCATGCTGACAGTTCCACAACATTTAAGTATGTCCAGGCCGCACCTTACTGATGTGGTGCAGACCTTGTGAATCCCCTTGCTCCTATCCCCTCTGCCTTACAGTATGAGGGTGGATACCACATCTTCTCCCAACTACACCTGGAAGACAAGGCCCAGCTTTTCCACATCACTGTTGACCGCGATTCACTCACACTTCTGAGCCCCACCTTGCAGAAGTCCAGCTGAAATCAAAGCCCTGCTCCTCCCATCGCATCATGCTGTACATGGCTGCTAGAAACCAGCCAGCTCCCACAACCATTCAATCAAGTTTTCCTCCCTTCACCCTATAATGGGTCATAATAGCTTTAAGGACCAAACTATCTGGCCGCACCTGGAGTCATAACTCTGTCTTCAGGCTCCACAAATCTTAAGTATGCAATAATTCCAAAGGAGATGGGTTATTTTCAGGGAGTCTGCTGTGCAACATTGCTGGTGGATTTGATGACAGGTTTGTAGAGAGACCTGCAATTAGGTTGTATTTGCAATGATAACATTCAAAATAACCAGCAAAAAAGCACATGGTTTAGTGGAGTACATAGCAACAGAACACGTCATTGAAATGCATGACCCGCATTTTTACTGATATGTGCCGTTACAAATGTATTTATCATAGGCCTACTCGCACAGCAATACCCGAAATGGCAGTGAAATAGGATGTAGTTGCACTGTAGAATCATGTTGATACTGTTAGGTTCACCTTGACTTCTGAAAGTAGCATGCCATTTTCTTTACCTTAGCACACTGAAAAGGCGAGTCATTTATTTCACCTTAAATAGGCATGCACAATACATTAACCCAATTCCCACTTCACTATGAAGACACAGGCTACTGGGAAGATGCACTGAAGGTTTATGTTTGAAGTGTATACCCTTCTAATGGCCACCTCAAGCCACTATCATGTACTTCTGCAGCACTTAGATCATATGCTCCGCTTGCCAATAAAACATTCATTAACTCACCATCACATTTCATATTTGAGTTAATGGGCAGGATTCTCATGGATCGTGCCTGCTTTTAGCACCTTATAAGAAAGCAAGTAGACTCCATAGGAATCCGTTGAAAATACCTCCCGTGAGCGTACTTTGCAGGGCACATTTACATTTCTTTGCAATATGAATCCCACACATGGGTTTTCCTGCCTCTCCCAGGTTTAAAACACCTTTTAATGTACTTGTTAGTGCTCATGTCGAAAACTGCATGGAGGGGTCCAGGACCAAAGAGCACTCGGGTGCATGCGCCCCACCATGCAATTTACACACCTTAGAAAATGACCTGCTTAGTATTTAATGAGCCTGATAGTAATAAAAAACCTCCCACTACAAAGTTTATAACGGTTTCCATTTTGTGAAATAACACACATTTAAGCAAAGAGATGACGCCTGTCAAGAAAGAACTGCTCCTACCTATAGAAGCATGCACCTGCGTCGTCGTCGTACAGCTCTGGGCTCAGCTTGAGTAACGGGAAGTCAATGGTCAAAGGTTTCAAGTTAAACAGGGCCATTGCCATAGTTACGAAGACAACAGGCAGCACAAGGTTAGACAGGGCTCCCCTCCAGTCTCGCCTAGCGTGGTGGAACCGCTTGATAAGGAGCGAAGTAATTTGCGTTAGAACGAGGCGTCCTCCTTGCATGGAACCAGCCTCCACCAGCGAGTTATCTAGAAGAAACAAAATAAACACAACAGAGCCTTCACCGAACATGTAAAACACAATATGACGACCAAAACATTGCATTCACGGATGCTATAAAATGGTCTTTCTGTTAAATTATTTTCAGTGATTAGGAGAACATTACAACAAATTGATAAATATAGAAATTGTTGATGGATAATCTGTAACATGTAAGAATTATGAAATACAATACATATTAAGTAATACATGTACAAGTAATGCACATTTAAATAAGACATTTTTAAAATTGATACTATAAACTATAAGAAATTAGGACTCACAGGGGGACAGACTAGACATGCAAGTGAAACAATAGGAGAGAGGAAAGGGGATAAATAGCTATATTAAAACGAAATGTGCAAGGTTACAGCAAATAAGCTGCAAAAACACTCCATTTACTTTTGAATTTAGGCGCATTCTTGCAAGAAAAGGCACACATTATCTCAATTCTATGAAAATAACAAATCAAATTCCACCAGAGATTGTAGGACAATATCTGAGCAATTTTCCAATTGTATGCAATAAGGTGAAAAGCAACAACAATGAAAAAATAGAACAAATCAGGGGCTGGGATGGTGATCACATATGGTTCACTAGGAGACCTAAGATCAACCTACCCAGTGTCAGAGGTTCATGAAATGAAAGAAATATGGTGCATACATTCCCAAACCCCACCCCCCCCCACAAAAGAATAGATATATTTACACTTGAATATGGAGTTGGTAAAATCAGCCAGTGGGGATTGACAGCACCAGCATAGATTAGAAACACCACAAGACATGTTTGCCAATCTACCTGGTGTTAAATAAGCTCTCTGTAATATAAAGTAGTGGGACTGTGTAAGATTAGCATGAACTGATGCGTTAAGGACAGATTCCAAGTTGTAACTCATATGCCTGGAGAAATATGTAAATTCCAATCCAATTCCCATTGTTTGCTAATTTTAGAGTTGAGATCATCACCTTCTGTAGGTGGATTGAGAACGGAGTAGAGTTCAGATGCTTTGGTGGATGAAGAATTAATAGTTTTATCAATTCTGACGGCTCTCTGTAAAATGGTTTTATTTAAACTGGAATAGAACATGTTTTACTATCTATTTAATTCTGAAAGAAGTCTTCTACACGTTTTGAAAAATGTATTTTACGAACGAAAAGAACAACGCAATTATATTGGCAAATAAACTTCGTTCCGTGGGTGTGCCAGTCTCTACTTAAACAGTGCAAGCATAAAATGCAGGCATTCAGTACTTTCAAACAGGAGGTTAATTTCCCAAAATGTGTTGACTAGATATGTTCTAGACCATAATGTCAATGATATGGGGGGGAATGATGCATTTCTGATCTTTTATTCTTTTTAGTGGTCTGCATGCGTTATTGCAAAAACAGGTGTATACACTACAGGTGGCAATGGGGGAGGAGCAATACGCTTGTCAGTCATAAGTCTAAAAGGTGGACAACAATAGTTAGAGTCTTAGTGAGCGTATAAGGAAATGAATGAGTGCATATGTGATCGAGCGTGAGTCATTCCATACAATGAAGCTTGAAAAACGGATATTCACGCCTCTGCTCCCATTGACACTCATTACAAAAGAAACACTGCAGATTGTTTCTTTGAATGAGGTTCTCTTTATTTTCTTGTTTCAAAAACGATTTTTATTTTCGTTATGAATTCTATCTTATCTTCCATGCTTCAAGCGCTGTATTAGGGTAAGACATTGCACAGTGTACCTCAGAACAGATAACCTTTCTTCCTACTGATGTGGGGTGCACTGAGCTGTTCTTGGTGGTCTCACCACCCAGCTTAACTCGTTTCAAGTTCATCCCATAGAATAGCATGGTTCTGTACCCGAGCGAGTGAGTGGGTGGGTGACTATTACGAAGAACCACATCCCTGCTTGGCCTTCAAGATACTAGAGACTTGATGCTTCTATTGTGGCAAATTAATCACACACAATAAAAACAGTAGAGACAGAGAAAAGATGTTCACAGTTCTCAGTCTAGCGTGAATGAGGCGGGGCAGGGCGAGGTGGGATGGTACCTCCATATAATGATGGCAGTACCTTTAGCCAAATGTGGCGAGGCTCCAAATGCCCACTGCAGAGACTGAGCGGGTAGTCCCAGATCTAGCTGCTGACAAAGGTGCTCTAGTTTGTCCTGTGCTGCAGCGACCTGGCACAGCAAATTTACCAAATGACTCTCTTTTGGGGGAGCTGGATTGATATGCCTTTAGATGGCCCTCTCTGTAAAAGCACAGGTGAGCTGCACATCGAGGAGCCATGCTGCTCACGTGCTTTCCAGTGGTTTAAAGGCCTTCGCTTAAACATTTCCATCACATTTTCTGTTTTTCTGTTAGGTCTCCTTACAGGGAGTTAGCATGTCTTGATATATCCCCCTGGATCTCTATGCATAGACTCTCAAGCTGGGCCTCACCGACAAAGTGACCAGAGGGAAGAATACAACGTTGTCAATCACGGTTAACCTTCCATTTACCTCTCTGAGTCCCACCAGAAGAGAGGACAAGCATGCAACTCCTCGGGCCATTTGCCTTCCTTTAATTTAAAGAACCTCGTCTAAGATTGCCATCACAACTAATTATTGCTGGGCGTTAATGAGTCACAGAGGCTGCGGCCATATGCATCAATCAATGATGTGTATGATGTTGGATTTAAGTGTTACTGTCTTTCACATATACAATGCACAACTGGTTGGGGGATATCTGCTTCGAATAGTCATTAACCTTGCCCACTTATTCTTAATCATCAATAAGTAAACATATAATTAAATGACATGCTTCCAAGAGGGGCATGGTTCATACTAGTGCCATGTGATATGAGGGGATGCTTACTGTTAATCTCACACATAATAATCAAATCAATAATCTTTACATAGCCATATCAAATAGAGCAATAGTATTGTAGTATCGTAAATATATCAGCTGGGATTTTCAGGCTGTGAAAAATGCTTAGATAACTTCTCAATTGAAGCACTAAAAGGGCATTCTAATGCAATGACCATGATAATTCGGACACTATTAACTAAGCATGGACTTGTCACTTAGATATAACTAACTTTAATCTTCTCCAATGCCACTTACTTCAGAATTCTGTTTTCTATTTGCGCTATGGTCAAGGTGCATTGACCTTTTGTATTTATTGAATAATGGGATGTAATTACCAACACTAATGGCGTAGAAAGTAAAGAATACAGGTATCGGAGGCATTCCCTGAGAAGGATTCCATTATGAAAGATTCAATATAATTGAGTGAGAGCAACTGACAGATGAGGGAGTAGGGTAGTGGGGTATGAAACAGACAATGACTAGAGAGCAGACATAAATAGCATAAAGAGTAAATGCTTAGCGTCATGGCTAATGGTATGTACATATCACAGATAGAACATGCATGTGAAGTCTAGGTGGGTGAAGAGGCCTGGGGTCAATTAGTGGGGGTAAGAGAGGTATGGGAGGTCTCCTTCATCGGCCAGTAAGTGGAGCTCGAGTCTGAACTTGGACCGTTCCAGCAATGACCTGGCATTTTAGTGAAGGAGTGGAAGCGGGAAGAAGTACATGGGGGCCAGCAGACAGAAATGCAATCAGCAAGGTGTGTGGGAGACAAAGCCTTGTATAATTGTGTACACAAGTAATTAGACAGTGATTTTGCATTGAGAGCCACAGTGATGGTGCACAGAGGTAGGGGCGGTTCAAGGTAGGTTGTAGAGAGTGTGTGTAGCAATGTTGAGGTCTTTGTTAAGAGGAGAGGAGGAGTATGGGGCTCAGGCCTGGCCTCACGCAGTAATCCATTTTGCTGAGTACAAGGGTGGAGATGAGCTTTTTGACAGAGTAGCATATGAGATAGTTGCAGATTCTTCTGTTGTTAAGAAGGCTAGCTGACTGTGGCAGTCCCAGTAATGGACTGTTGTAGTTTAAAGTCACCGTCAAAGAGTACTCGAAGATTGTGAGCCGAAGGTGAAGAAGTGAGGATGTCCAGAGGAAACCAGATCGGAGATGCGAGGGTGGCATTTGAATTCGAAGCAGGGAGAAATGAGGAGTTAAGCATCGGGAAGCATACGGCCATTCAGTGATGGATGACTGTGAGGCAGCCAACGATGCATTTGAAGAGGTCAGGGGTGAAGGAGTGGAAGGTGAAGAAGCGTCGGGCGTCATTAGCAGAGAGATGGAAGTGGAACCCAATGGATGAGATTAGCAGAGGGATGGGCTGTAGAGCATAAGGAGGTAATAATTCTATCAGTATGTAATTGTGAACTTATGTTGGTAATTCTAGAAATAAAAGGTTCCTACAACCTAATAATTGTTAGATGGACATTCCAATAGCAAAGTTTAGTCCTTTGGCTTCCTTTCCTTTTTTAAATCTCTATAGTCTGATATATTGTTAGATATTATGGATTCTTCTTCCCAATAAAGCAATTCACGTCAGCTTGTAGACATAAGGAAGATGCATGGGTCAGTATAGCTCAACCTACTTTATCCCTTGAATGGTCAAATCTCTGCACTGTTCACTATGCACCATTGATAATATTTTATCACTTTCAGGTCCCTCCTGCTCATCTGAGTCCTTACTTGTATGATGTCCCACTGTCATGTCTAACAACAACAACAACAAAAGAATATTTTGAAGCATTGGCTATCTCACCTTAAGAGGTACAGAAGTGTCCCTTTTGCCAAAACCCTCCTTTTATTTCAGACATGAAAACTGAGAAAAACCTTCGGGGCAGGTTCTCATATGTCATATTTCCTCCCTGATGGGCTAATGTGAAATGGATCATGACTCAACCATAGGTCCAAACTTTGATTTTTAGTCAGGCTTGAATTCGAGCAGCAGGTGACCATTGTGCTGCAAATGGAAAATGTGTCCCGTCTCCCATGGGGGGAGCCACCCTCTGTGAGGCTAGGGAGGTGATCCCACTAAGCAAGACTCTCCCTAGGTTCCTGGAAAAGTGGGACCTCACTGAGAGCGACTGCCCTCTAGGGGACAAGGACTCCCATTCCTATAAGGAGCTCCCTATGAAAAACACTATCTTCATATATGGGAGTGGAAAAGACTGCTGTTGCATCTGTTTTTCATTTAAACCCCATTGACATTACTTCCATATCTTTGGCTCAAGGTAATTCTGGAATCCCCTTGAATCAGCAGCTGATAAAAAACAGCACAACCCTTTGAAGTACGCCGACGAGAATAAAGGGACAAAGAACCTTGAATGGAGGAAAATAAAGCCTATGCAGAGGCAGGCATTTGTCGTGTGAACGTCCTGGAGGGGCAGAGCTGAGTTACACCACGGAGCCAGCAGTAACGCGGGGATACAAAGAGGAGAAATACACTTGGTTTGTGTACAGATTTGCAATTGTTCCTGGAAAAAAACGTGAGTTGAAAAAACTTTATTTTGTGAACTATTAGGAACAATCATTTGTCATCTGACCAGTACTTTGGGAGAGATCCAACTAACATTAGCCGAACAAGGCAAAAGCTGGGAGGCTACGGCTCTGGCTCCTTTTCATGTTGTTCTTTCCTAAAGTGGCAGGGCCAGATGTAATGTAATGTAATTTGTCATTTGTAGAGTGCCTTTTACCATTGGTATGGTCTCAAAGTGCTGTAGGTGACCCCCCTCGGGGGACCGAACTCCAGCTGTGGGAAAATTCATCAGAGGAGTTTAGAATGCATGTGTGCATTCTAGCCAATGCGAAGGTGGGTATGGGTGGCCAAGTCCCTACTAGCTACCCATATCGAGCTGACATGTGGATGGGTGCGTTGAGGTTGTATGGAGAACATGCAACACTCTTATCGACTCTCAACTCTTGCATGTAGATATGAGGCCTGGCAGCAGAATTCAACCCCATGCATGCCCTGAATATTATTTCACTCTTTTTCCATGCACTCACAATATAAAAAACATGGAGCATTGTCTTCGATAATAACAAATGATGAGAAAAACTATACTTGCTGGCCTCTGTACTTTGGCAAAAGACTGTGGACCCTATTTTAGAGGAGATGGGGGGTCTCATGAAGCAGATTGGTGCCTTCTGCTTAACTTCCTTATGGCAGAGTTTGTGAAAGGGGCAGGTGGTGCAGGAGACTGACATAGTAACCAATGTATTAAACATTTACTTTAGGTTTGGGCCATAGGGTGGCCATGCCAAGAATGTATCCCCACTTTATTCCCATATATCATGGAAGGCATCTTACAATCACCAAAGCACTCACCATGTTAGGATAATGTTATTTGGGATTATCTAGTAGGAATTCTGGGACACAACTGCTATCAAAATCTGAGAACCCCTTCCTTTTTCGCTTGTCATGCCATGGGAGACTGCAACTTCACCCAATGTTTGTCCTATAGCATGGGGGATGATGTCCCCCCTCTACCCCTTTAACACTGAGGGCAATAATCCCTTACAGAAAGTAAGGGTCAAGAAGACATTCCTCTGGCTCAGTGAGTGATACTGCTATTTAGGGTATGGTAATCGCATTGTCTTTCCTTCCATCTCTGTAAGTGTGGCATGGTCCTCCTTCACATTTGTGGTTTCAACAATCATGTGTTGGTGCTAGCGTGACTCAGATGGGTCCAAATCTGTATCCAGCTCCCAGTCATCATTACTGTAAGACTTGCAGGATGAGCGTTGTAGAGGCTAGTGACTGCCTATATCATTCCCTTCCACACAGTGTGTTGCTTCTCATCGTTCATCATGCTACTCTTCAGTATGTCCTGTTTCTCCTGGCTCATCATGCTTCTGTGCACTGTGTCCTGTTTCTCCTAGCTCATCAAGCTCCTCTGTACTATGTCCTGTTTCTCCTGGCTCATCATGCTTCTGTGCACTGTGTCCCGTTTCTCCTAGCTCATCAAGCTCCTCTGTACTATGTCCTGTTTCTCCTGGCTCATCATGCTACTCTGCACTATGTCCTGTTTCTCCTGGCTCATCATGCTACTCTGCACTGTGTCCTGTTTCTCCTGGCTCATCAGGCTCCTCTGCACTATGTCCTGTTTCTCCTGGCTCATCAGGCTCCTCTGCACTATGTCCTGTTTCTACCAGGCTAACCATGCTCCTGTGCACTAGGTGTTGTTTCGACTGGCTCATTATGCCCCTCTACCTGGTGAGTCGTTTGTCTTAGCCCATCAGTAGGAGCAATTTGCACCTCTCCCCATATTACCCAAGAGACAGTGGACTGAACTTCCTATGCCTTTTCCAACCACAATGCTTGAGCAGGTACTGCTGCTATTGCTTGTGATGCAGGTGTTGGTGAATACCACATTGGGGCCTTTTAATTTACCACAAAAATGTTGGCCTCCCCAGTGCACACACCAGCTGCTGTGGATGATGGAGAAAAGACCTCTGGCTGCATTCCTCCACCTTCCACTGGCACTTTCATGTGCTCCAATCCTATTGTCATTCACAATGGTTATTACTCCAGCACTGAATTACAACCTGTGAATATAATCCCCTGCCTGCCAAAAATGTAAGACTTTTTGTACGCAAGCAGTGAATATGTTGTCTCCACTTAACAATACAGTGATTTAAAGCCACTGCTTATAATGTTGGCCTGTCTACAAAAAGTATTAATTTTTCTCTACAGGCATACATATTTGGGGCCTGATTCATAGAACGTTTTTCAATGGGATTGCAACATTATAAAAAACACTTCTGTGAATCAGGACGTTGGTCTCTAACAAAAAGGATGGCCCACCCTTTTGCAGCCAATGAATCCAAGCACCTCTTCTCTACAAAGAATATGAACTATTCTACACAAGCACACATTATGTTGTATCCTTTCACAACTAGTGGCACACTGATTTACAGCAACTTAATCTCTCCTGCCTAAAAATAAGCATAAAACATTTCCTCTGTAAGCAGCAAGCAGTTAGTCTCACCACAAAAGATGGCATATTGAGTTCATAGACTCAATGATAAGACGTTTGCTCTGCAACAAGGATTTTGTCTCACCACAAAAAGATGGCATCTACTTGCCTACAAACATCACGGTTTTGTCTCCTCTCACAAAAAAGCTGATGCTCTGATTTAGCATCACAGACACTGCGTCCCATTGACTTTCGTTTGGAGGAAGGAACATGTGTTTACATTTGGGGCCTCATTATGACTCAGCCGGTCTGGAAACAATGGTGGCGGTAAATCCGCCGCCACCGTTGTTTCCGGAACGGCCGATTCCGAGTTCTACAGCCGGGAGGTGTCACTCCCGCCAGGTCTGATCTGGCGGGAGTGACACCACCCGCCTGCAGACGGAAATGGAAACACCGGCTCCATCATAGATGGAACAGGTGTTTCCATTGTCCCCATTGGACTCCATGGGAACGGAGATTTATGGAATGCCGCCCCCGGAATTACCGGGTCACCGGGGTTGTAATGCCCCGGTGATTCCAGCAATCACGGAGGCGGAATGGGATTTTGGGTCCGGTGGCAGCCTGCTGGTTTTTCCGGCACGGCTACCGCTAGACTCGTAATGAGGCCAAATGACTTTTTCTCTGCAGAGAAGTACTTCGTTGTCTCGTCCCAAAAAAGATGGCACACTGATTTACAGCCAGTCAATGTATTCTCCTACTGCTTACACAGAGTTCATGTCTACAATTAGTGTTTGACTCATCACAAAAAGATGATGCAATAAGTTACAATGAATGCACTCGCTTGCAAATAAAATTCGAAATGTTTGTGGTCAGACACGATGTTGGTTCCTTGCGAAGTTGTGACTACAAAGACATGGTGCACACAATTACAACAACTATAATATGTTTTCTATCTCCAAATCTTCCTAAAATGTTGTTTTCCTAACTCCGAAAAGAAATGGCATATGCTTTTATGGCATGTAGTAGTCACAACAAGATGGTTTATGCTATTTCAATTGTATAACTTTCCCTCAAACAAAAGACCTTCGTTAATGTTCTTTCTACCTCTCTCTCAAATGAACAGAGTTGTCATATCCGGCATCACCTTAAACTAAATGACAACTTAAGCTCGCTCCCGCAAATAAAGCATGCTTTAATGTTATACCTCTCCCTCAACTAAAGCCTATTCCATCAGATGTTCAGCTACCCCATGCCACTGGCTGCACACAAATGACACTGTAGTGTAACCATGCAGGATGTTTTGGCCTAGCCATGTAAACAATCCTTCCTGAGGCAAAAGAGCAACCTCCTCATTCATTATGCAGTTCCTAATCATATTTGACCCAGATAGCAAGTGCAACGCTACAGAGCCATTGCATTAGTGCAAGGACAAGCTCCATGGCAAAAAAGACCTATTGCATAGTTGTTTATTGAAGCGCTTTGAAGCACTTCGCCTGTGTATGAGCGCTCTATAAATAAACAAATACATTGGCCCTCATTACGACCCTGGCGGAGTGGGTTTACGCCAGCGGAAATCATGGCGGACCCTTCCGCCCTACTACGAGTTCCCGTAGCGCCATGGAGCCTTTTTCCGCCTGCTTTTTCCGGGCGGAGAAATCCATGGCGCTATGGGACCTTGTTGTTAATTACGCCACCGTAATTTACGGTGGCGTAATTAACGCCTTCCCCACTCCCATTATACCCTATGGGGCAGGAATGGGAATGGGGAAGGGTAAAATGGGGATTGGGGATTTACCGCCCCGCCAAGGTCGGAATGGGGCGGTAAATCCGCCAACCCCCATGGCGCTGTTGGCAGCTTTGCGCCATGGTCCATGGTGCAAATTGCACCATGGATCTCCGCCAGGGTCGTAATGAGGGCCATTGTATTTTGGCAACAGGGCAAGTGACTGGGTCTATGGGAAACATTGCCCTAATTTAAAAACACAATAAAAGATTATTATGTTTGCACTAAGGTAAGATTTGCCCTGGTGCTAATTGCACATGCACTAGTACAAAGTGTCTGTAATACTATCCCAAAAGAAGTGCCAATGTTTAAACGATTGTATATGTTACATGTATTCCAACTAAGCAGAACAACATCATGTTCACTAAAGATCCTCAGTTTTCTGCAACATTTTGATAACGCACATCCTTTTTGCGGACTCCCTAGCAGGAAATGATCAAAAATACGTTTTGTGAAACATTCTTTGCATGAAATGAATCCCAATGAAATCTTTCTTTCTTTCTTACAATAATACAGTTTGACTGTGGTCAAACACAGAAGTCAATGTCGAATGTAGCAATGGCCACATTGGAATGTTCCCGTCGTCGCAGAGCATGGATAAGCGCAGTGTACACTGCCATGAGTAGAAATGGCCCACGATGGATCTAGTACCATTCAGTCTCATGCAGTCAGGATAACTGTGGAGCATTTTAATGAGCTATCTGCAATTACTGCCCTGGGAAAAGATCAAGGGGATGTTGCTCTTGTAATAAAAGAACACAGCCTTTAACGTACAGAGCTTCCAACAGCTTTATGTAAAGTTCCCTTCGTAACATATCAGCTGGCTGTGTATTCATTGATGCATGATGATGTCAAAGGATGGATGCCTGCCTCTGAAGAAAAATCACATTAGGCAACGTGTTAATTTTTACAAGTAGGAAACCCTTTGAATATCAGCTGTACAATTGTTCTGAGTGATGAAAGAGATGTTGAAATCCGATCAGCAGGTTTTGCTATTTTAATTAAAAGTGTCTTAAAAAGCGATTTTTGAGAAAGCTACACTGTGTTTTGTGTGACTGTTCCCATAAAAACGTGGACTCCCTTATTGATTTTACAAGGAACAGGGCTTTGAAAAATCACATTAGGTAACAAGTAGGAAACCCTTTGGATATCAGCTGTACAATTGTTCTGAGTGATGAAAGATGTTGAAATCCGATCAGCAGGCTTTCCTATTTTAATTAAAAGTGTCTTAAAAAGCGATTTTTGAGAAAGCTACACTGTGTTTTGTGTGACTGTTCCATAAAAACGTGGACTCCCTTATTGATTCTACAAGGCACAGGGCTTTGCGCTACATTTTGGGTCTCATTATAAAGGCCAGTGGAGCAGTTAAAAAGTGGGTGTAATTTTACTGCAATGCCGAATTCTGAGTTTTGACCTTAAAGTGAAGGATTGGCCCTCCACAAAATGTTGAAGGTTAATCCTCATCTTTAAGACCAAACATCAACAGCTTTACCACAGTCAAATTACCATTTGTGGTAAATCTGAAAAAATCCCCAATGGGAATTACAAAAAAGGTAGCACAAGCCCCTCCCTAGAAAGAACATGGCTTGATAACCTGTTCTGTGTTTTTTTCCCCCGACGTTGAGCCCGCAGCCATCACTTTTTGCTCACTGTACTTTTCACAAAGGAGGAATACCCATTTGCATATCAGTCTTTGTCCCGCCCACAAGGGCAGTCCAGCACCGAAATGCCAGGCAAACCTATGAACAAGAGTACCAACAGCAACCCCAGACACGCGTTTCAGCCTTGTTGGGCATCCTCAGTGAGGTGGAGCTGTGCCTCTCTGAGCACAGTGAACAAGGGGTCCACGTCTAGGCTCCAGCAGGTAACTACGAGTGACCAACCCCATGTTCCTTGTAAACATACAGAAAAGGTAACAGGCTCCTCTCTAGAAAGAACATGGCATGATAACCTGTTCTGTGTTTTTTTCCCCCGACGTTGAGCCCGCAGCCATCGCTTTTTGCACACTGTACTCTTCACAAAGGAGGAATATACATTTGTATATCGGTCTTTGTCCCGCCCACAAGGGCAGTCCAGCCCGGAAATGCCAGGCAAACCTCCTTGGAACAAGAGTACCAACAGCAACCCGAGACACGTGTTCCAGCCGTGTTGGGCATCATCAGTGAGGTGGAGCTATTAATACCACCTTAATACCACACAAGATACACCAGATGAATGACGTTAACAATGATGATTTTGTGGTAATTTCACGGAAATGCCACTAAAGTATTCCTACTCTCAGACTGTGCAGCTCGCTTGCCTCCTCACGCTTACCTGATTCATAGAGACGCTGGTGCCTCCCTTTGTGCTGGCGTTGCTGACAGCAGGACGACACTGGCAGGTGAGCATGTGGCAAGGTCATTGTGCAGCGTGTAACGGCACATATCGGTGCTGCCATCTCGCAGACATCCTCCGAGTATTGCTGTAAAACTTCATTATGTTCCTGCATGCGTAGGATACTGGAGCACCTCCGTTGAGTTGGCAATGTATGCCACTGTCTAGAACCTTGTTCTGATGGCAGTGTTCTTATTAAACGTTTATACAAAAGTCTGGGAGCCCCTTTACGAGAATGAACACAGCCAAATTACCTATTCTATGGGTAAGTTCCCACTTGGGAGGGTCTACAACCACGTTTTGGATCACTGTATCTTTCACAGAGGAGAAATAACCATTTGCATACCAGTCTGGTCTCTCCCACCTGGACAATCCAACACCGAAATGCTAGGTAATTCTCCTCTGAACAAGCCTTGCCTGCCCTGTTCCAGCTTGTTCCCTTGCCCTAGCCTTGGGTAGCTTCCTCCTTGCTTCACACCCGACTTCTGTCTTGCCTTCCTGCTGCATGTCTTCTTCCTGGCCCTAACCTTGCCTGTCCTATTCCCTGCTTGCTATCTGGTTCTTGATTTGCCTAATTACCTCCCTGCTTGCCATCGGACTTAAGCCGTGCCTTCCTGCTACTGTGCTGCTAACTGGTCCTAGCCTAGCATGCCCTGTTTGTTGTTTGCCTTCTGGTTCCTGGCTTGCCTTCCTGCTACTTGCCTGTTACCTTGCTCCAGCCCTATCACACATAGACCCTGTCTACTACCTGTCTCTTGCCCACTCGTTTTCCCATGTCTTGTCTACCCGTTGCCCTTCAGGCCAACCTTGCACTTCTACAGGTTTCGTACCTACAATGCCCGATTATTCCACCACACTGTGGGACATCATCTTCGCTACATCTACTAACCATCCAATGCCCCCAGTACAGTGTTTGCACTGTCTCTATACCATGAACATTCCAGGTGGCTGTCCAATGGTTTCGGGAGTTGGTTCCACCAATTCCCTGTTGCCTTGCCATGGTTGGGTTGGGGCTTAGCTTTCTGCATTACACTTCAGACCCTGCACAGGAGTACTCAGCCTGAATAACATCAGAAGAGAATCCTCGCCCTACAAAACAAGTATTGGTCACAGGAGGGAGGCATGCCTTGACAAGTACTGGCAAACACATAATGCGGCTGTTCTATTCTTGATGGTCGTGCAGATTATGATACCTCCATCCCCAAGTACCACACGGGTAGAAAGTAAACCACTACCAGTGCAATCTTTGAGGCTACAGGTGTAGAGTGCCGTCATTCTGGAACCAGGAACACCGGAAGGACCCCCTGACCACTGCAAGGCAATGAATGATTAGATCAAAACAGTAGAAATGGACAACAATGCAAGGTGACAATGGAAACGTGCCAGAGGGCTTACCCAAAATGTGGTGACAAGACAAAGTTGGGTGAATAGCGAAAGCAGGAGGGGCCGGCGGCAGCAGCAGGTGGGCAAGGTTCAAGCAGCACTCTGGATGGAAAAACACCTGAACCAAAACATGTAGTACAAAGGATTATCCGTGAGCAATCCAGTAAACAGTCCGAGGTCAGAAGCCAGAAGGATAGCCAAAGTCAAGAGTTCCAGAATCCAGATAGCAGAGCCAAAGGTCATAATACCAGAAGACAACAGTTCGACTTAACTCCAGGGGAAAAAACAAAGAAATCCTTAGAACGTTCCGTGGTCAATGAAGTTCAAAATATCTGAAAAGTCCAAACGCTGTACAGTACTCCAACGAAGCAGCTGTGAAGAGTTCCTTCCGTGTTTCCCCGATCCTTTTGACTGCGTAGAATAGTCACATGACGTGAGTCACAAGGGAAACGTGAGAACTGCGTCACGGGACCCGCGATGTGGACGGAAGCAGGTGCTGGCATTTGGTCACATGACATGAGGTTCTCCGTGCGCACGTGGAATAACGCTGCCTCCGTGCGCCCATGGAATAGCGCTGCCCAGGAGACAAACACCCTGGCAGATGCCAATGTAGGAAGGGCCGTAAGGATCCGGAGTTGCCGGTTAGGCATCTCCCCTGCCTGGTGAGTGGCTGCCACCAAGTGCGTGCGTGGTTGCAGGGACTGCAGGGAACTCGACGGGTGACGGATGCGGGGCCAGGAGGAAGGGTACTAGATGTGGATCTGGGAGACGCGACAGCGGCCCTTTGTGTTTTAAGCATATGTGTGCTCATTCAGATTGTGGTTACTGAAGTCAATGCTTGCTGCAGAGAGACCATTGTGCTTTGGCACCCTAAACAATGAATGCACTCCAATGCAGGGCTAAGTATTCCATCACAATGCTCATGTGCTCACAATTGAGTCAGCATTCAGATCTTGTTATTCTCTGTATTGCATCTAGCAATCTTCTAAGGGAACATTACAAACTACAAATCAAGTGAGACTGTATACGAGTTTGTGATAGTTGTATTCGAATGAAATACACTGAAAATTGAATGATTCTAGATTCTCTCCCGGATTATCGTTCATGCTTACTTTGATAGGCAGTATGTGTTTGATTTTAGCCTATCACTCCATATCCTTGTTTGCAATGTTTAGCTTATGCCACATGGTGCGGGTGTGTTGAATCCCATGGTTTCTCACATGTCATTGACATTAGTGCATAGTTTACGTATGTAAGGAGAAAGGGCAGCATCAGTGTTCCAACATATTCAGGATGGCAACTCTACTAGTTTACATGATGGAAGGCCAATGTGTACCTACTGTTTAGTTTGGATTCTGACTCTAAAATGTCTTAGAGGACTTATCCCACACCTTATTTCATGCAGAGGACACTCCATCACTGTGCACAACTACATCATCCCTGTGGAAATTGTAAGGAAGGCATGGTATCAATAGTAAGACGGACAAATGGTGATCACAGTTCAAGGGTGTTTATTGAACTTGAACAAGGTTTTGATGAATGCCTATCTACTCCTAAATCTACAGATGGGAGCAAGCTACGGCCATCAAATAATAATAATGCAGTCCTTGTGGAGTCTCATCAAAATAAAAGGGCCTATACTAAAAATAAATGATTGCCAATCCTTATCTCTAAATACAAATAATGTGGGGTAGCGTTCATGAAAAAGGAAGAAGTGTTCACAAAATGATATGTCAGGATGTTCAGGCCGCTGGCCTCCCTTTCCCCGTTTTCAGCATGGGACAAGGTGGTTCACTTGAGCATAGCACACTCTCAGTCTTCTTTGGTGTGAGCACACAGTTCTATTACCAGTATCAGGGCCTTCTGTGCCCAAGTCTCTTAAGTTATCAAAGTCTCTTGATTCAGAGGGCCTGATGGACCAAAACAAACCAAATGTTCCTCTCCTCTACCAAGTACTCAAGTTAGGTGATTTACTCTTCACCCTGGATCCCCCTCAGCCGGGCTCAGATCCCTTTTTTATACCACAATCGTTACTTTGACTCACCCTCTTCTGGGCTCAGATCCCTTTCTCCAATGTTCAGAGAATATCCTTTCTCAGGTGACTCACAGTTCACCCCGGATCCCCCTCAGCCAAGCTCAGATCCTTCCTCTTACACAATTAGTCCCCCTCAGCCGGGCTCGGACCATTTGCAGTTCGTATTGGCTATCAAAGACTTTCAAATGTGAACAGGGTTTAGCTTGACCTGTTGCAGGACCACTTCGATTTCACAATTCACAATTTAAATTTGCCACCTCTCAGTTGTATGCCTAACAGAGACCTTCAAATGAGCACCCACGTGGTGCCGGACCACTCTGTATATGGTATCTATCTTGGCTTCAAATGCTCAGTCACTCCTTGGATGTTCAATTATATTTGTGCCTCTCATCACATACGCTTCACACACTGTTCTCTTTAGATTTCTTCATACAATGTTGCTGCTTGCAATCTTGGTTCTAACACAGACTGGTCTGCTATCAGTCTCCCAGACTCATCGGCTGTGCTGACTTTACTGGCGCTGCTTTGTTGTTGGAGCCAAGGACAGTACCATGGCAGCAATCACTCCTCCCCACCTTGGGTGTCGATGTGGGAGAGCCCCGGCTACGTCCGACACACAATGCAAGTTTCTTCAGCTTTAATTCCAGGTCTTATGTTTCTCGAATGTGCGTTAAAATAGTGTTTTTTCTCTGAAAAAGTCAATGGTACTTCCTTCCTTGCAACCCACTCTGGTCTCGCCATCTTTCACCTCGTATTAAACTGCCATCTTGGAACTGTTGCTTCCTCATGTGTTTTGCCTTGCTCAGAGTGTGCTTTCATGCTCTACCTTTTATCTTTGTGGGGAAGTATGATGGAAGTCAGGTGTGTGTAATTATCTGTAATTGCCCGACTTTGCCTGCCCCTTGTGTTTCCGGCATGTCAGGTTTACGGCTTGATGTTAGTCCATTTTCGCTCATTGTGAGCTGTCTGTGAAAAAGTGTTTGTGTCAGGAAAGGGCGGAATTGAGTTCCTAAGTATCCTACTTGGTAAGATGGTGAAAAGGTGTTACAGGGAAGGGGATACTGCATCTCACCATCTGGTGTCTCACTCCCCAAAGACTCCCCGTCCAGGTGATCCTCCCGCACTGGTCCACCCCCAGGAACTGGATTCAAAAGTGATGGCCTTGTCCTGGCCACCTGGATGACAAATCCCCAGGGACTAGCTGGTGAGCACCTTCAGGTTTCTCACAGTATTCAGTATGTTATGTTTGCTGCAATCTATATCTATTAATATGAAATGCTTAGGTATGTTTCTGTACTCGGCTGATGCAATTTATCAGTGTTAGGATTCCCTCTGCTGTCCAAATGGCAAAATGCACCTCTGTGTGCCATTCCAATTCAACAACAGTACCATTTTAACATACACGGGCCCCTTCACCTTCCACTATCACAAACATTTGGAATAATTTCAAGTTACTCCTGTCTACCCTCACTTATCTTCACACAGGGCATGGCTGTTTCAGTGTCGAACAGTTAATTACTGGCTCAACCTATCAGTATCTAAAGAGCAAACGCTGTAGGACAAATACCTCCTCACGAGCTAACACTGAAAATAGGTGCTGTAATTATGCTACTACGCAATCTTTTGCCATCACAGGGACTCTGCAATGAAGCAAGGTTGACAATTACACATCTACAAAGACACATCATAGAGGCCTGTGTAATTGATGGTGGTTAGATACTTTTCTTATAATGTGCATACCTCTCATTCCATCGGTTACAAATATGCCTTTCAAATTCAAAAGAAGACAGTTACCTATACGTTTAGCCTTTCCAATGACCATTGATAAGTCACAGGCTCTTACGCCCCCTTCCTGGAAGCGATCACTGGTAATTCTGATATTTAAGAAGGGGGACAGAAGTGACCCTATGAATTACCAACCAATATACTGATTTTGATGTTTAAGATATGCTAGAACGGTGTATGTTATGCCGGGAACGTCGAGTATTTTAGAAAATGGTCTCTATCTCTCTAACTCTCTTGCTTTTTTCTCTCTTTCTCTCTCTCTCTCTCTAATCACATGTAAAGGATTACAGCAGGCTAATTAGAGGATGCCTAATAAATATGTGAACTGTTAAATTACAAATGACTAATGTGAAAGTAATACTCTACTAAGAGCATGATGCATGAGTTACACGATATGTGAGTATCGGATGTATTTATCATTTTAAATACTGTTTCTAGATTATTGTTGAATTATATACATGCACATATTCAGAACACAAGCCAGCTTAAGGTTCTTCACAAGGGAGCAGAGAATAAGGAAAGGGAGAAGGGGACCCGGTGGAAGGAGAGAGTAGGAAATGGACGGGAGAGAACAACCAAATCCCAGTTAGCAGTGCCGGAGAGAGAGTGTGATATGAGGGGCAACAGCCTATGTGTCATGATTCCTGCCCCTCATGTCCCCAGCCCTCCAAGATGTCAGGCTGGAGCCAGGCCACGATCACCTACATGGCCCTCAAGGGCCTCTCCATCCCTCCAAAGACTCACTTGGAGTCAGACTTGGCGCTTGTGGCACCAGACTCACTCACTCCCATAGGATAACATTGGGGATTGGACTTGTAGTGCTTTGATGGGGACAAGATGGATGCCCCCACATATTTTGGTTCCCGGAACTGCATGTGCAGTCTAGTCTTTTGGGTGTGGTTCAGCCCAGAGACACCTGGCATACCCAGAGACTATTTAAGCCATGCCCAGGCTGAGAAACATGCTTTGTGTTTTTCTGCACCTGCAGCGTGACACTCACCGTGTTTGGATCGGTCTCCAGTAGGCCTGCATCTTTCTTCTGCGCTCAGCTCCTGCAAGAACAAGAACACTGTTAGGAACAGCCTTACCTTGCGGTGCTTCCGCCCATCATTCATCGCTTCTTCTGTTCTGCGGGCATCTTCGGCGGTATCATTCCCATCCCGGCACGCCGCTTCCTAAGGAAAAGGGAAAAGAACAGAAAAAAGGCATTAGTAAGCATTCAGCAAATCTTTGCTTATTTTTAAAGACTGTATGAGCTTCAAACGCTTACCTGAATCCCAGCCGCTCTGGAGGAACTCTGTCTCCGGAACTTCTCTTCCATCTGCAAGAGGGAAAAGACACTCCGGATTAGCGTGGAAACATCTAGAGGCGCCACATACCGCGCTTACTCACCGCATTTCTTCTTCATAACCGGCATCCACGCTGAAAACGTCACAGCACCTAAAAGACACAGAAAAAAAAACTCAGTTCAATACAAATACGAAAGGGTTGCATCGCGCTCTCACTCACCTTCAGTGCTATTCATCTCAGCAGCACGTCGCCATCCCTGGACGCCGGCCATCATCTAAAGAAGGAAAGGAAACAAAGTTAGAAAACTGTTCAAAAGACTCATTATACTTACCTGTCGGACTCTTGCCAGTGAAGTAACTAGGCAGCAACGAGCCTGCATCAATCAACGTGTCCCTGCGCTGAAAGCAGGACGGAGAGCACACTTTCCAAGAAAACAAGGTGAGCTGTGGATCAAAGGGAAGGGTTGGACCCCGGGGAAGAAGGGGTTCAAGCACACAGAGACAATAGGGAGTTAAACTCTACCAATCCTGTGTTTCAGGCCCAGTCTCCAGTCGAGTAGACTCCAGGGAAGGGTTCGAGGTCGTAAGAGGTCAGAACAGGCTGAGTGACATCCCCGTGGATACCAGGTGAGCGTTACACCATGGCCATCTTAATCACTTTTGGGGTACGGGGCACAGACATTGTTGGGGCACCCCCTCCAGTGAACTTGGGGAATTAAGGGATCCAGACAGATTGGAAGCAAGGAGAAAGCTACACATACCATAGCATACATAGTGGATGAAGATTAAAAGCTACCAAGAGGTGTCTATACGTTGTTTATATCCTTAAAGACTAAACATTAGAAGAGAGACATGGCTACCAAGTATTGTTGCCAATCAGAGAGCAAGGAAACAAGTGCTTTTGGTGTGCAATATGTAAATGCTCACTATTATTATAGAGGAAGCAACACTGTAGCCAGCAAAACCACAATTGATGCTTTCCGAGGATCATACCCTCAGAACGAAATCACTCTCATGGGTGACAATTGTGAAAGGTTTAGGGACTGGCAATGTTGACAGGTTAGAAAATATGAGATTAAATGAGATAAGGATCACACATGGTTAAGAATGTGCACTGGGATTAGCGCTCAGTATGCATTTTCTGCACCTTACCACTTTCTTTTCAAGTTCTTACCATCAACTAAAATAATAAACAAAACTGTAAACTGACTTGGTAAGTACACAAACCACATAACCCAACATAACCATTTAAAAAAAAATATTATAAAAGGGTATTATGCAAAATGGGAATGATTCTAGCTTCATGGTCTTCATCATCAAGAGAAGTATAGAAGAACCAGCATTCTAATTGATATGATCTTAAAATATTTATCAGGGTTTCTGTTTTGTATTTTAAAGCTTTAAATATGCCCAAAACACAGGCTTGTGAATTTGTCACTTATAAAGGTGTAGAAAAACCTTTGAGTTGGACAAAAATGCAAACCCGTTTTTTGTGTGAAATGAGCAGACCTTAAATGTGCTTGCCAGAGGCCTGAAATATGATGTATGCTTTCTTCTGCCTCGAACCCCCTCTCTTCAAATGGCTTATATAAAAAGAAAGCTCAGGCAATGGGCTAAACAATGCCACCAGCCGGTGAGACTGAAAACCTGTTCACAGAAGACAGCAGAGTATGGTCAGTGAAATAAGATGATGTGTACAGGATCACTGAACCGTCTGCTGGTAAAGCCAAGATACAATAATGAATGCTTTGGTTCCACAGTCTTGAACTTGGCTACCTAATCACCTCTACAGTCTAACAATCCACATTAGGGGTGGCTGTCTAGGTGTTACAGCCACCCACCCGCCTGAAGAAACCAAACCTTGACTACACTGATGCTATGTTTGCTTATATAGCAACCACTATGAAGTGTAAGTACATTGCTGATATTAACACCTGTTCTACAAAACAAAGTACATATAAATGCAGGTTTATCAATTTCAAACATAGGAAGGTGAGCCTTGCTGGAATTTGGATTTGTAATATTGTATTTTAACACATATCTCTGCAGTGAGAGCTTATCAAACTGAGCTTTCTTCTGAATCATTGCAGCACTGAAATGTATCAATATGTATTTCAACTTTGGCTATTGCACATGATCAATATGATCCTCACAGAAAGGTGGGAATGCTACATGAGCTGTGCATAGTGTATGCGCAAACCACTTATACCACACTGAACACAGAAAGCATTACAGGATGAATTAATCAAAGCAGAGTGTACTTGTTAACAACAGACAGGCACTAGATTTAGCCTGAGCAGGATGCCATAAAATATTCTGACGTGTGCTATATATGTTTGGTGAACAATGAAAATTGACTTCTTCAGATCAGGCAGCCTTGTGGGACCCCCTCCAATGTGGGGCCCAGGGACAAGTGTCCCTTTTGCCCTCCCATAAAGATGTCCCTGCAACAGCCCACATTCATTGCCCCTTGACCGATCCTGCAGTTCTATCCAGAGTTCAGCTGTGTTTAGTGCTTTCCCGACAGCGAATGGGAGTGCACATTTCTTTGTTTGAGGCACAAAAAAGTACATGTACTGTGGCACTGCAATTTGATATACATGCCATAAAAATAAACAATGTTCATTTATGTGTCAAAAAATAATTCAAGCATGTCGCTTCATCATACAAGCTCTTCTGGAGTGTATCTAAGCCTTGTGGGGTGTATCTAAGTCTAAGAGTTCATTGGACAGGTACTCAAGTTGTCCAATGCAAATGACGAAATTAGGAACCAGCGTTGACTTGTAGTTGTGCATTTATAAATTATACAGGAATGCAAAATGATACATGCTCACAATGCCAGAATTTGGAGTCATAATTTGAGAGCTCTATTTCAGCAAATTGGCATGAAATAAGAGTGTAAATAAAGTTGTGGGGTGACAAAAGTAGGCAGGGGTTTATCTGCATTGCTAGGGTTGGAATGTGTACAGCAGTTATGTTGCTTGCAGCGTAGTGCTGTGTGACAGAAGAGGAAACCTGTACCTATGTGCATATTTGTGAGGTGTACATAACATGCACCTAGCTGCAAAGTAGCATAGCACCGTACAAAAAGGGTAGAGAACAGAGAAAGAATAAAAAGTCAAGTCAGAGGAGAGGAGTCAAATTGATCGGGCTCATCCCGTGCCAGGTTTTCAAATATGTCGATCTCCAGATATCCTTGTGGTACTTGCATGAATATGTCCACATTCTAACAGATTTAGTTCTGCTTTTTTTCCCTGCGATCCATTTAAAGAAAAACATTTATTTGGGTCATTGAAACATCTTTATTTTAAAATAAGCCGCCCTGCTTCCTGTTTTTACTGATTAACTGATTTGTAAACCGAAAAACTGACGGAAATCAATCTGTTTTGAATCTCGGTGTATATGAAAAACAGGGGAACACAGGTCTCCCCGCTTAGTTATTGCCTACAAGCACACATCTTGGCAGACTGGCAGCATGGATAGTGTTGAACAGCAACCAATATCCCATTTCAAGCAGTTTAAGTTGCGCGTGAGATGGGTACAAGGTCATTACCAGTCAAAGGAGCAGACATTTGTTTTAAATGTCAGACTGGACATTGAATGGATGGATAGAACAGTTTCATGTCTGTACTCTGTGTTTGTGTGGGGTGGGGCATAATTTTCTATTTCGATACATGTGAAAAGTAGTAGATGGCAACTAATTTTTTATAAAAAAAACTGTGAATGTGGATAAAAACAGATAAAATCACCAACACATTAATATGGATTGAGAGTGAAATGTTTCAAACATAAATACCATAAAACTTGGACACATATCCAGAATGCCTAAACACTCGAAATAAAGGTTCCCCAGCATTGGATCTTTCATAGATTCAGATGCTTGAATATTCCCGGTCGTCAGACTGGGAATCCTCAGTGATAAAAATAATATATATATATATGTTTTAATATACGCACATTGCTTCATAGCAATGCATGCACATAGCTCATTATGGCCTATGAGCCATTCTATTGTGTAGTCCCTCCACGTCACTTTGGTCCTTTATGACCCCAACCAATGAGGTGGCAGGGCTTAAGCTTCGCGCCCCAGGCAGCCATCTTCAGATTTTTCACCGCAGTCTAATTGACACAGGGAATCCTCAAACTCGGAGCTTTTTCGAATTTACTTCAAATTTCACAGTAGTGTATATTTGTATATACTCTACCACTTTTCCCCTGAATAGGGGCTATCGCCACTGGTTTTTGACCCAGAATACGTCAAGTGAACGTTCTCTTCCGATGCCTGACCATCAGACTACCAAGAAGCCTTCCCTGTTCAGGGATTGCACGAGGTGCAAGCGAAAGGTGGTTTACATGAAGGATCCCCATGATCATTGTATATACTGTCTTTATCCTCATGACATCGAAAAATGTCACATTTGCAAGTCTTTTTCAACTAAAACCTTACAAGACAGGCATAGAAGACTTCTCCTACATTTGGAAGCTAAGGAACTTTCTTCTGATGAAGAATCTGCAAAGACAGCCCCTGTTCACTCCAGCAAGTTGGCTGAGAAGCAAACGTCTAAAAGAAGGGCGTCTTCAGTGGAAAGGAACTCCTCTCCCACTCCCAAAAGCAAGAGGAAGCTGGAAATTATATGTTTCCTTCCTCCCTGGACTCTAAAAGCCATAAGATGAATCCTTCTATGGCAAAAACTACCTCCAAAGGTAAGGAGGATTTTGCAAAAAAACGGGGGGGTGGCAGTCTTCCACGGAGAGGCCGTCTACGAGCAGCAGTAAAGGTAGAGGCCCGTTGTCCACCAAGCCATCGACGGCATCCTCATTGATGACTACCACGAAAACTGCATCGTCCATGACTAGGTCCTCGTCAGCGAGTTTATTGTCCACGCAGAAGTTACCATCCACGAAGCACTCGTCGACGGAGAAGTTACCATCCACAAAATCTTCTTTCATGCACTCGTCGACAGATAAAGGCAAGCCACCGTCCATGAAATCCATGTCCACGGATCCGCCGTCAACGAGGCCGTCGTTGATGAAAACTTCGACCACGGCTCTGTCGACGGCACCGCGAGTTCCATTACCGACAGAAGAAGTAGGGCCCAAAATGCCCCTCGCTGACGCCACTGTTACACCAACCAATGAACACAGTCTCCCTGAGTCTTTAGAAGCACCACCTCAGTTCGTGGACGATCTTGAACCACAGGGAACGCAATTATCTCCCTTAGGAGAAATGCCAGAGCTGCGTTACATTATCCTACAAGAGGCATTTTCAGACACTGAGTTTGTTGAGGAACAGCACTATCTTACGCCTAAGGAACACAGTCCTCCTTGGCAAGCTACTACAGACATGCCTGCTGATCCTGATGATCCTGTGCTAATGTTATCAATGGAAGGATCATTGAAGAGTTCAACAGATGACACAATGAAAAAAGCAAGGCAACTGTACCGAGTGAGTCTAACCCTCCGCAGAGGGATTTTTCACCTCGGCAAGGCACGCCAAGACATTTGCCTTCCAGGAGTGGGCCACAGAAAACAGTGCATTCACCCGAGCCACCGTGAAGGTCTTGGAGCACTCAGTGCTTCACCGACAAGGGTCCCTTCTCCGGCATCGTCGCACAAGACAAGGTCTCCAGCTAGAGATCCAATTATTGCACCATCCTCTGTTTCGGTCTCAGACTGCCAAGAAGATCCTTTCAGAGAGTTTTCTGAGCTGGAAGAAGGCGAGATCACGCAAGAACCAGACACTAGTGAATAGGACGATTATGTTATCGAAAAGCCCAGAAACAAAGATTCTCCATGTGCCTCTTCACCGCCGGATGATCTAGTTTCTTTTAATACCATCTTCAGCAAAGCCGCAGAATTGTTCCAGTTACAGGTCACATGGGAGGTGAAGAAGTCGGTGCTCTATGAGCACAGGGACAAGCGTAGGAGAACTGTTACTACCATTCCTCTCCTCGACACCATTTGGGAGTCCGGTTCCAAGATATTAGCCACACCCTTATCCACTCCGGCTCTAGTTTCCAGGCCAGAGAAAAAGTACAAAGCTCCGGAGTCTGCTCCTCTTTGTCTTCGAAGTCAAACAAAACCGGACTCGGTTATCACAGTAGCAGCTAGGAAAAAGTTGACCGATCCAGTATCACCTTTATCAGCCCCACTGGACAAGGATGGTCGCATACTAGAGGCTATGGGCAGGAAAGTGTCCGCATCACTTACCATTAGAGCGGGCGACGCGCTGACCATGACGGCGAGATTCGACCGCAAGCTTTGGCTCTGTATGTTAAAGCTGGCCAAACAGCTACCTATAGAACTCCAGGAAGAAGCCAGGTTGATTATCGCTGATGGGGAAGCAGCTTCGGATCACATGATTGATGCTGCAGTCGATGTGGCTGAGTCAGGTTTCCGTCAGATAGTCCACGGCACAGTGCTGTGAAGACAGGCCTGGATGAAGGCTACCAATTTCAGACCTGAGTTCTAAGCGCAGATTTTGGATATGCCCTTCGATGGTCAAGAAATCTTTGGGAAAAAGATCGATAACCACCTTAAAGGAATCAAAACGGACACAGACACAGCACGTGCCATCAGTTCCTTGAAAGACAAAGACAAGGATCGCAGGTTGTTTCCTCCATTTCAAGATTCATCCTCGAAGTACAGAGGTTTTAACCGCCCTTCCTATGGCCAGAAGTCTCAAGGAAGTTCATACCATGACTCCAAATACCAATCTTCCAATAAGTACGCCCCGAGAGGTAGGCAAGGCGTCGCTCAAGGGAAGTCGTAGAGCAAGCAAAACTGACAGTCTAGCTCCTCCCCCTCAACGCCACACCCCAGTGGGGGGCAGGGGAGCCAGTTCTACCAACGCTGGCAGTCAATAACATCAGACAAATGGGTGTTACAGGTGGTGCACGAGGGACACACCTTGGAATTTCTAGACCAGCCACTTTCCTTGCCCCCGGCTCTGCGCAAAGTACATATGTTAAAGCAAGTCATGTCCAAAATCCAGAAACTGCTGCACAAAACATCAATAGAGCCAGTACCTTACTCTCTAAAGGGGCAGGGTTTCTACTCCCGTTTCTTCCTCGTCAAAAAGAAGAATGGTCAATGGCGACCCATCTTGGACCTGAGAGCGCTAAACAAATATATCAAGCGCATCAAATTCAAGATGATAACTCTGCAAGGAGTGCTCCCTTGGTTAAACATGCACGATTTATTCGCCACTCCAGACTTGGAGACTGCATACTTCCACGTACCGATCCATCCAGCACACAGAAAATTCCTCAGGTTCAATGTGGGCGATCTTCATTTTCAGTTTTGAGTGCTCCCGTTCGGTCTGAGATCAGCACTGAGGGTGTTTACGAAATGCCTAGCACCAGTGGCTGCCAAACTCAGGAGTTTTATCTTAAGTATGTGACTCTCGTGTCCTGTCCGTGGGCCGCTGTAGTGGAGGATCGACATATTGACCTTGTGATATTTATGTGTACATTTGTATATCTGTAGCATTGATTCTGTCTATGGCCTGGCTCTTATCTGCCTCTCGGAGACACCAATACAAGAGGGTAGCACTACTTTCTGCCAGACACCTCAGGTCCATCCTGGAACTTTTCCCGGGTTGGTAGCAGGCTCTTGTATATTATTACCTATTGTTCCGCTATAGATATTTTTATTATGGATGTTATATGTTTTTTGTCCAAGTACAAGGGCTTCACACATTGATATGTATTATCTGTGATTTTCTTTCTTTCTTTCTTGATGTTAGAATATATTTTTGTTACTCCTGATGAAGACGTCACTACACTAAAGTATATACGTCGAAACCGGTCGAGTTTGGACTAAGATGAGGTCGTGGTCAGAAAACTCTGGGACCCATCTTAATTGCCTAGGCCACTGATGTCATCTGCTGTGGCCCGTCAAATTGATTTCATGTTCTTTCTATAAATCTTTCAGATAAATTAATTATGATGAATTTTCTTATAGATTTTATGTCGTATATTGATTGGTGTTTAGTATGAATGGTTTGTCTAAATGGATGGATGAGGTTGTATGCTTGGATGATTGAATAAGATGATTTTTATTATATAGATGTGTCTTTTTTAATAAAAGTTGTTTCCTGCTATGTAAATTGTTATTACAAGTGCAGATTTAATCATGATTTGTTTGATATATTAAATTAGTATCAGCTTTAATAAAATCCTTGATACCTTTATTTTTGAATTGTTTCCTTTGGATGTCTTTCCGCTATCTAAATCTTAATTAATACTCCAATCCAAAGCGTGGGGTTTCCTGTGTCTTTCAGAGAATACATGCCAAACTCAGGAGGACAGGAACAGAAGTCTTTCCATATCTGGACGACTGGTTGATAAGAGCAAGTTCCGCCTCAAGTGCACGCTTGGCAGTTTCAAAGACAACAAATCTCCTAAGAGAGTTAGGTTTCACCATAAATGAAGAGAAGTCCTGTCCAGTTCCCAACAGGACAGTTTCTTTCCTGGGAGCCGATCTCGACACCAACATTCCCAGAGTGAGACCTTCGGCAGAAAGAGCATCAGCAATTCTCCACTTGACTTCTTGTTTCTTAGGGAGAGATACGACATTGGTGCGCTCTTACAAGTCCCTTCTTGGCATGATGTCCTCATGTATATTCCTCATACCAAATTACAGGCTTCGCATGAGGCCTGTTCAGGAGGCACTGGACCACCAATGGAAAAAAGTTCTCGGTTCGTGGGAGTACATCATCCAGATTCCTACGACTCTGCACAAAGCTCTTCGATGGTGGAACACTCTGCAGAACCTCTTACAGGGAATGCCATTTCTGGCACCAACGTCGACCCTTCTCTTGCGGACCTTCAAACCAAGGGCTCCTGGTCATGCCAGGAGTCACAACTCCACATCAACGTGTTGGAACTCGGGGCCATTCGGTGGGCACTGAAAGCTTTCCTTCCGGTAGAAGTGGGGCAAGTACTCACTGTACAGACAGACAACACGACCTCCATGCACTACACAAACAAGCAAGGAGGGACGAGGTCAGAGATCTTGTCTCAAGAAGCTCAACTACTATGGGCATGGGCCTTGCATCACGGAGTCCAAATCAAGGCGGAACATCTTCCAGGAGTGGACAATGTCCTAGCGGACAAGCTGAGCAGGGACTACACGTCTTCTCATGAGTGGGAGCTGGACGAGAAGGAAGCCCAACGGATATTCGCCTTATGGGGCCATCCACATCTCAATCTTTTTGTCAACAAAGCCAACAAGAAATGCAAAATGTTTGCCTCCAGGTACCCAGAGAGTCAGTCAGTAGGAGATGCGTTCCCAGTGGATTGGACGGGGAAATTCCTATATGCCTTTCCCCCCTTTCACCTCATCTCCAGGATACTATGCAGACTGAGGGAGCAGAAGTGTTCTATGATCCTAATTGCACCGGACTGGGCATGGCAGGTCTGGTACTCGACCCTTCAGAATCTGTCCCGAAAGCCCCCGATTCGCCTCAAGGCGCATCAGTATCTATTAACGCAACAGAACCGCAAGGTCCTCCATCACGATCCAGCAAGCCTGTCTCTCAAGGCCTGGTTCCTGAGCAGTGCAAACTGATGAATCTCAATCTGCCTGCAGAATTCTGGAATATAATTAGGGCCTTAGGGCACCTTCTACACGCATCACTTAAACTACGCAATTGACTCATTTTTCCAAGTGGTGTGAGACACACGCTTATTGCACTTAGCTAAAGCAGGTCTTTCGCTTTCTTCAATCAAGTTCCACCTGTCACTCATTACGGCATACACGACGGCCCTGGAGACACATTCCTTACTCTCCCTTCCAGCCGTTAAGGTCTTCCTTAAAGGACTTCTACATACATACCCACCTACTCCCCACTCCGGTTCCAGCTTGGAGCTTGAACACGGTGCTAACAGCCCTCATGGATTCTCCTAACAAGCCCATCCACAGGTGTGACAAAGTTCTTGTCATGGAAAAAGGCTTTCTTAATAGCCATTACTTCGGCCAGGAGGATCAGTGAGTTGCAAGCCTTATCTTCTGAACCTCCCTTCACCTTGTTCCATAAGGACCATGTCATTCTAAGACCACACCCTAAGTTCTTTCCGAAGGTAGTATCGGAAATGACGCTCACAGAACGCATTGTCTTACCAACTTTCTTCCAGAATCATTCTTCGGAAGCAGAACGAACATTGCATTCTCTGGACATAGCAAGAGTTTTAAAGTTTTATTTGCAAAGGACTAGAGAGTTCCGTTCTTCAAATAGGCTGTTCATCGCCTTCTCTGGCCATACAAAGGGCCAGCATATTTCCAAACAAGGGCTGGCATGCTGGACCTCATCTTGCATCAACCACTGCCATCAGACAAAAAGCGACCCCCTTTCCAAACCACTGTCAGTGCACTCCACCAGAGGGAGAGCGACGTCAACAGCGTTCCACGCAGGGGTGTCCTTGGAGGACATATGCAGAGCCACCGCATGGCACACTCTGCACACGTTTGCTAAACACTACTGCCTGGCTGAAGATACCAGCAAAGAAACTGCAGTTGGACAGGCAGTGTCCTGCCATATCGTTGCATAAGTTAGGACCAGCCTCCCTTTCCCACCTTTCCCAGAGTATGTAACCGTTGTGTTGCTGCATGGTAAAGGTTTGATCAGAAATATGTTTTTTCTGTATTTGCATATATGGATATGATGGTGGCATGTTTTGTTTTAACTGCTTGGTATTCTATTCAAGCATCTGAATCTATGAAAGATCCAATGCTGGAGAAGTCTTAGTTACTTACATGCAACTGTATTTCTCCAGCATTGGTATCTTTCATAGATTCACATGCGCCCACCCGCCTCCCCTGAGAGGCTGCTCCTACTCTCAGCATCCATCATACTGTAGTCTCTACGGTTCCAAATCCGAAGATGTCTGCCTGGGGCGGAGCTTAAGCGCTGCCACCTCATTGGTTGGGGTCATAAAGGACCAAAGTGAGGTGGAGGGACTACACAATAGAATCGCTCATAGGCCATAATGGGCTATGTACATGCATTGCTGTGAAGCAATGTGTGTATATTAAAAATGTTTTAATCATTATTTTTATCACCGAGGATTCCCAGTCTGATGACAGGGAATATTCAAGCATCTGAATCTATGAAAGATACCAATGCTGGAGAAATACAGTTAAATGTCAGTAACTAAGACTTATTCCTTAGTGTATGGGAACCCCCTGCACCAGGACCAAATGCATAGTGACCTTCTGACTATACCACTGACCCCAAAAGTGATAAGGGCGTCTATATTCGTCCTGAATTCCCATCAGGAATCAGTACAAGCCACGTCGGGTAGCAGAAGATGCATGCTAATGAAAGATAGCAAGTAGGAAGGATGCTCAGGGAACGAGTTGAGGCCTTACGTTGATTATGGATCAGGCTCAGTTTGGAAAGGCCTGGTAGAGGAGTTTGACTTTGAAGGTTCTGAAAGACATGGCTGATCTGAGATAAGATTCAGAAAACCTCTCAATCAATATTTTAATCTTCTTAGGGCTCCCTTAACCCAACTTGTCTCCAAGTGTCAACTCTGGTCAAGCAGATTGCCTGCGATTCCATAGCCTTCCCCAGGCTATCCTTAGAATGACGCATGCATCTGCATGCTGCTGGCCAGCATGGGGCAGTATTCACATTGGCCTTTTCATTTCAGACCTTCCAGTCAAACCCAGTGACATTATTGGATTAACACTTATTAACTAGAGACCACACATTTTTCTGCATTACTTGAACATTAGAGAAATATCTCTTGCTAATGATCTTCAAGTCAACATCTTTAAATAAACCAATGTCCCAGTGTTTAATCGTCCAAACATCAAGTCTCAATGGTCTCCCTGCAACTCATTTAGTGAAACTACTGATAACATTAAGTGCATGGGTTTGATGTTTAACCAGCTTTGCAGATGGCATATATATATACATTAAGCAGCAGAGTTAAAATTCATCCACATTGGGTTTGCTGATTAAAAGGTTGAATAATGTGCTGGAAAACAAAGTCACATATTAGACCCTGAGCAACAGGACTGAGGTGACGCTGGCGGCCAGGAGCCCCCACCCATACTGTGATACGGGCCCCCGTATAATGATGCCCAAGGAACCTGGGCCCATCAACAGCCTTATTTGTCTGATCCCTTCCTACAAACCTCATCAACTCTGGCCAATAAGAGCTGGCCAGCTAAGAAAAGGGCGCAGGAGCAAGCAGCAGAGTAACCATGAGGAATTCAAGTTGCTAGGATGTCAGGAGACAGGCCCTCGAAAAGCAGAAGTAAGCAAAAGAGGGAGAGCATGAGTCACGGTCACCAAAAAGTCTCAGGGACACATTCAAGCTCCCTCTCTTATACATTGAACTGCTGGTGGTGGCTAGGAACGCTTCATCAGAAAAGATAGGGTCCCAAACATTGGAATTGCACAGAAACACCCGGGAGTCCAGTGCCCGTCAAGAGGAATAACACTTCAAACACTCAGAGAGGATGTGATCACTTACAAAGAAAGACATTTGTGAACACCAGTATAAATCATTGTCACACTGGGAGGAACCACAGCTCTGTCAATATAGAGGTCTAACTGCTCCACCATCTGGACTGCAGAACTGTTGTTGCAGGTGTCCACAGAATGCTGATCAGTAATACAGAGGACTAATTCCTTAAGAGTGCAACTCCATGTCTATACTTTGCAGGCCCAATCACAAACCTGATCTGCCAGAATGTACAGGTAACAGGACTGTTAAATTGCGTACTGCTAACATAAAACAGGAACAGTCTCGGGAGGATAGCTGAGGAGCAACATGCTCGCCTTGGAAACAAGACGACACGGAACACCACAAGTTCGATCCCTGGGTCTGCGCTTAGAAACCCCTGGGTTTTAAGCGCGTTATAAATAACCCATTACAAAACAGTAGGTCTTATATGAGCCATTATTTCCCTCTGCCGCGACATTGTCTGCAATGGAATTGCCAACAATCCAATTCTATAATTAAGCCAATATTTCTTTTACCACCTAATACAACGCTCAGAATAAGTCATTTGTGCTATTAGAACCCCAGGCCAACTATACAGGATGGCAAGTGCCAGTAATTGGTGAATAAAACATGGGTCACAGTGACATGGGGCCCATTATTTCTCACAACGAACCAAGGAAAATGCGCCAAGCTGTGGATATGTTCATGGCATGTGCTGGATGTGTCAGGAGGTGCAGAAAAAGTGGTAGCGAAGAGAAGTTCAGCATCAGCATGGAGGCCTATGGCCCAGAGAGAGAGGCTGTTTTGTTTGTGGTGTGCGCGCAAGGTGGAGTGAGTGGCAGGGGTGCAGTTTAGTAGCTGGGAACATCAGTGATGCTGATGCCGGTGGGGTGTAGACCGAGAATGATTGCCTCCTGGTTATTGTTATCTTACATTTCTGCTGCTCCAGTCTAGCCATGTCCTAAATTATGATGATGCACTGACCTCCAGAGATGGTGAGTTGTTTAGCAGGTAGACGGGAGCATTCATGTTGACAGCATTGTATGTCAAGCGGCTGGATTTAAAAGGTGGTGCACACTTGTGGAGGTTCCCAATGAAGTTTGATGCTGTGCAGGCTGTGTCGTGGTGTTTGCAGATACCTTTGATGAGATGGGAAGCAGCATGGTGGGTGCTTCTCCTACTTAGCGCATGGTGGGTATGCATGATATGATATGATATGATACTTCATTTATATCGTGCCCATACACAAGTGTTTCAGGGCGTGACGAGGCAAGGGAGACGTACAAGGGGGATAAAAACAAAAACAAAACGATCTTACTAGGCCCAGTGACAATGAGAACGTGCAAGTGCAGGGGAGAGAGGGGGATAGGGTGGAAGTGCAAGGGGAGGGGAAGAATGTAAAAGTGCATGAAGCAGGTGTTAAAATAATAAATAACAAAAAGTGCGTTCGGCAAGTGCCAAAATAAGCACAGACATGAGTGTCAGAAAAGTGCCGGTAAGGGGACTGTAGGGTTGCAGATACAGACCCAAGTGCAAAGGTTGCCAAGAGGCAGTGCAGGGAAGCAGACGGGTGGGTGGGGTTCTAGGCCTGGATACAGAGGGTAAACCAAGAGCCCAAGGTCAGAGAAGGACAGATCAGCAGGGGAGGGGATGAGAGGAGGCAGAAGCAAAAGGAAGGTCTTGCAATACTTCCAGAACCTTCTCCTCGAGTTTTAGAGAGGCAGGGAGGCTGTTCCAGAGTGAGGCCCCAGCTGAAGAAAGAGACCTGCAATGTAAATAAGTAGGGCATTGCGCTCATGCAGGTAATGGGACCAGAGGCTTCAAGGTGAAGCTGAAGCTTTTGTCTGGTAGCAAGGCTTTCATTTTGTGCAAGAGGATTAGTTGGTGCCATGCTGTTTGCATTTTCTTCGCTATGTCTGTTTTAAAGGAGAAGTGACTATCTGTGTGGAATCCCAGAGATTTGATGCAGGATATCAGCTGTAGTCTGAAGCTTTTGAGGTTAATGGTGTGCAGCCAGCACTCAATGAGGGGGCGCTCGTGTTATTGGTTAGGTTCAAGAATTTCATCCTGTTGAGGTTCAGTTTGAGGTAGCACTGGGCATACAGCTCTGGGTCTGGATGAGGCAGGACTTGTTTATGTATGGTATTTGCAGGTGCAGTTGTTACTCATCTGAACATTGGTGAATATGAATGCTGTGGCTGGTGGGGAGGGTTCTCAGGTTCTCCATGTAGAGGGTGAAGATCATTTCCCAAAGAATGGATATCTCTTGGACATAACACGCAACAGGTAGATGTGGTGATATGATAGGTTATTTCGATATGATAGGTAGTTTATAACGCACTTAATACCCAGAGGTTTCTAAGCGTCGACCCGGGGATCGAACCTGTGTTGCTCTGTGTCATCTTGCTTCCAAGGCGAGCACATTACCGCTGAGCTACCCTCTGAAGGAATCCATCTGTACAAAGTGATAGCGTTTTTTTTTATGTAGGAGGAAAACCAGCAGAGGCTGTTCTCTCTGATGCGTTTATGCAGTACATTGATGAGGCCTTCATGAGGCTATAGTGAGATCTAGGAGCACCGGAGGCAAGGATGTACATCAGTGAGAATGCTGAATGCATTGTTTATCACTTGGATAGTGGCCATCTATGTTCTGCATCTGGGTCTGAATCATGATTATTGGGATTCATCAGTCTGTAGGGTGAGTGGCATCTACTGACATTTTTTAACTGGAGGCACTCAAAATGTACGTATCTAATATGTGGGAGTGACTGTGCCCAGCGAGGCTCTGGGGGGTTCTTCCCCGGGGAACATTTTTAAAATAATTGGTTAAAATGGTGCATTTTACATCACTTTCTATGAAAAATTGTGTAAACGGTCACACAGTTTGCAATCGATTTTGTATGGTAGCACATGTAAAAACCCAATAGATGAAAGTCACCAACAGTGCACAGGGCCATTTTCCAACCCATTTTCATTATGCATTTGCCCACAACACAAGCGAGTATATAAAACATGTTTATGCTAGCTGTGCCCCTAGACGTCCATGCATAATGCACCAATATTAGCAAGTATTACCAGATAAGTACTCCCAGCAAGTATAAAATGCCATGCTACAGATATAAAGTATATCCAGAATACATATAACAAGATAGGGCAGCATACCAAGTAATCACATTTACCTTTGCTTTTACCATTGATGCAAAGTACAAAAATGCCATGACACCCAAAGAATATATGGCTAGACTGGAGGCATTAATAAAAGCCATTCTAGCAATATAATACAACTCATCATGCTTGCTTTACAGTTGATGTCAAGTTAAAAGGAACAAATGCGTACCACAGCAAGAAAGTAAATGCACACAGACACTATAGGCCAAGTTATCCACGTAATACAATGTATCATCATCGTAATAGCCAGACATAGTATTAAACACCCTAACAAGTATCTACAGACTTTATGGAACTTACTTACGAATTTAAAAAGTCCACTTTTTAATTTTTGAATATCATGGATGTAATTTTTAAATCTGTACATGTAAATTGAAAGCCCATATCGTTTGTTGCCTGTGGTAACACCTGTAAATGTACTTAACATGCATCTTCAGCACCAGATACTCATGGCTTAGGCATGCTCTACAAATGCTAAATAAATAAATGGATGATGTTTTAAGAAGTATAAAGAAAGAATCGACTTGGCCAAGGGATAATCCACTAGGAGCATCAAATTCTGTCTTATCTACACTACAGCAAACTGCTGAAAATAATGCCTTAGGTAGCACTTTGTTGCAAGGTAACTCCTTGAATGAGTCCAACAGTGAGATGAATACTATTGACACAGATACCACGAGTAGTAGTCAACAGTGATATGCACTGGTCCCAAAGCCAAACAGGTCCAATCAGGACATGTTCCATTTCGAGCACAAATGCACTTTACTACACCATCTCAGTATTTTCATTGACCAACCTGACGCTGACAGGCTGTTCTGCCAAAAGACTTAAAGGGTCTGTGATAAACAGATCTACTGCTCACCAGCAAATAATAAGCTCTAACTTATCACTAATCATAGCATTGCTGGATGAAGAATATGATTTATCAAACGTTTTATCACATTTTTCTGCATTGGTTCCTAAGATCACAGAGGTTTTTGTGAGGACCGTCAAAGTATAAAGAAATCATACAAAAATAGAGGTTGGTTTAATGATAAATGCCAAACAAAGTCTGTTGCTTGCTCTACAAAATCCCCATCCCTGTAAACAACAAGTAAAACGTTCAAGAAAGAACTACAAAAATGAAATTTTGAAAAGAAAGGCTGAGGTTGACAACCGTGCATGGCTACAGTTAGACGAAGCAGCCACTGAAAGATTCCAAAAAAGAGAGCCTTAACTGGATTGGAGGTTATGCTACCTGATCCATGTTGGTTGGCTTATTCCCAGCATTAGTATGGATATGAGGGTTCGAATGTGTACTCCCATCGAGAATCGCACATTTTGCCCTGCTTCCTGCACAGGACTTCCCAACCAGACTCAGATATTTATTTTCAGTAGAGGAAGTGATACAAGCAATTCAATCCCAAGCTTGTAACCACTCACTCTGCCATGATGGAATTCCTGCAGACTTGTATCATGACTTATTAGACGTCTGGGGGGGGGGGGCGATACTAAGAATTCTGTTTAACACAGTCATTAGTGCCCAGACTAAACATATTACTTGTAAAAGGGCTACCATTGCTCCAATTTTCAAAAAGGGATTATAGACCTCTGATGTAATCATATATACCTATTTCACTATTGAATCTAATTTTAAGATCTTTGGATGATGTTTGCAGACTAGTTGGAATAATGGGTAGCTGACATGCTTTCTATAACTCTTCTGAGCTTCCTCCCGACACTAGGAGTAGCCGACTAGGCATTAAATCTTTATCTTTTGGTATATTGTTCATTAAATATAAAAAAAAGAGCCGGTTTAATGGCATTTATGGACCAGACCACAGTCTTCGATTAGATTTACAGAGATAAACATTGACAGATGCTCAGGTCACAAAAATGGGCAAAATATTTGTTGGAAACCCTAATAGTTCTCCATATAAATACGGAAGCTTGTGTAAGGAGTGGGGAGAATGGCTATTGTACCTCATGGTTCCCCATAAATGTGGGTGCGACACAGGGGTGCATACTAGCCCCTTTGCTGTTTACGATTTACATTAGTAATCTGAATGACATTTGAATAGACTGCAATGCTGACGTACCAAGGATAGGTGGTATCACATTCACATGCATATGCGGTTGATAACAGGCCGATAGTGAGAACCCCAAAAGCACTACAGGCATTAACAAATTAATATACACATTTTGTAAATGCCCTGGATATGAATGTGAATACCACCTAGTCAGCAATACTAGTCTGTTCTATAGACAAAACCAAAAGGCTAAGTTAGATTATGATGAGCAACGATCACCCCATACCAATGATCTGGTATTTTGAATATCTTGGTATTGACTTTTCAAATAGCCTGACGCCAAAGACACACTGGGAAAGGCAACTGACAAGGATGAAGCAAGCCATAAGAGGAATCTTCCATTTTACAAAAAATTGTAAAAAACAGCCAGTCACTATAATAAAAAGATCTATATGATAAAAACTAAAGCCAAAGTGAAATACAGGGGTTCACAGAGGTGACATACAAGTAGCCGAGAAGCAATTTCTGAAACTATTATTGGCACTGCTATCATCAGCACCCAATTTTGCGGTTCACACATAAATAGAAATGAACTTCATCAAAGATGAAGTTTCCTTGGAATCAATGCTTCATTGGTTACGTATCTGGGCAAACCAACAAACAATCCTCTCACAACATCTAATTTATAATTTGATACAAGCGAACAGGGCAAATAATATCACTTGGCTAAAACATGTGAAATCATTATTCCATGCCATTAACGCTGACCAATATTTCACAAATTTGGTATGGCTAAAGCAGCAAATGCGGAATGAACTACTATCCCGTCTGAAATATATTGCTGGTGAAAATAGAGAAACTTTGGAATTCAATATATTAGTTAAGCAAACACATGATTTTTTCATCTAACAATATACAGGACTACTTGTTATGGGCCGACCGTGCAGCACAGAGAACGCCGACTACGAGAGCTAGTTTTAACAGTCTACCCATGGGATCTGTGTTAGCTTGCAGACTAAGAAATTCAGATTTAGAGAAATGTAATTTATGGAAATCTCTGAAGGAATATCTGGCACACTTTTGCTTCTTTTGTCCAGCGTGTACTGAAATAAGATCAAAAACCTTAGTTCTGATTTTAAGAGATAAAGGTTTCATGCAATTTAGGCCAGCACTTTGTTTTTGTTAGACTGAAACCCTTCTAATCGCATGCTTTTTTAATCTTATCTATGACAAGCAGGGGGGTTTAGAGGCTTGACATGACAACTTGGAAAATACTTTCAAAGGACCAGAATCTGTACCAGCCATAAGCATTGTATTCTTGAACAGTTCACAGGAATTAATTTTATTTTTAATAATTGCATACATGTATTTATGTTCATCACAATGCTGATTATGTGAAATTTTAAATGTCGTCATCCTTTTTAACCATTAATGTTGCTATTATATTTGTATTTGTGATGCTTTTTGGAAAATCTGATTCTGAATAAACTATTGATGTATTGCTTACGTAGGCCAGTATAGCCACGTAACAACCCTTCTCATGTTTGCTTTACATTTCATACCAAGTAAAAAATGCCATGCCACAATAAAGTATAAGCATACTGCCACCACCAATGTAGGACAGTCTAGACAGGCAATGATAGGCTGTTTGCTTTACCCTTGATGCAAACTAACTGTGCATCAAGGGTAAAGCAAGTATAAGTGTTATTACATGGAAAGATTGTCCTACATTCAACATAGGCCCTTCTAGCCATGTAATAACACTTGACTTACCATTTTTGCTTTACCCTTGATGCACAGTACTATGCATTTGGGTTAAGGAAAAAATAAATCTATTCCCACAGCAGCCCTCACCTCTATATTTAGGTCTAGGGGTTGACACAAACACATGCACACGCACACGCACACACACACTTTCACCTGTGTATTCATACAACTCCTTGCATGTTCACATTCATAAAAACGAACACCAACATACTATGGCAAACCAGAAGTAAGGCTCAGACTAGAGGACATGATTCAACTCTTATTTTTTAAAATAAAAAGCCAATGCCTCACTGGCCCTAATGCTCAAAGAGGAATAATTTCCTCAGGAAGTACACACTAAGGTGCTTATCAAAATGTCAGAATAAACCAAATTAGTCATCTGTCCTAACTTGTCCATGTAGCTGGCTCTACCACTAGATATAAAATAAATAAAACAAAGAAACAGCCTTTCACCCTGGGGTTTGCCAACACCTCCTAGCAGATCCCCTTTGCTTCAGACACTCTGACAAAAATGTTCCTCTCAGGACATGGTTCCTGGCCTGGGTTTCACCAGCAGTTCTCACAAAGATCAAATAAATGTTCTTCTCAGAGAAAAGGCACAAAGCAACTCCGTCCATGTTCATTCCATTCAACAAAGCTTTCATTGTTTGCCTCCAGGGGCTTTTCCGGCTCATTCCTCTTCAAGAGTGTTGTAGTCTGGGGCCTGCCTGGCTCCCTCAAGCCTTCTCAGTCCTGGGCAGCGGGGACCTTAGGATTTGATAATACTGAGAGCCAAGAGACCACTGAGTTGAAATCATATCTCTCTCAGGATTCCTCAGCTCGGTTGTAGGCTACTTTTGGGCTTGCTAGCCCCTGGACTCCCCTTGTAGCTTTCAGCCATGGTTTGCATCCCTCTCTCCACTTGGGACTTGGCAATCTGTTTCTCTTGACTTTCTGTATTCTTGGCTTGTTCTGTGTCACTCAAGACTCCTAGTCCTGTTTTAGATTGTTCGAGGGCTCCTTAACGCGTAAAGGATTTAGGGTTTCAATCCCCCCTCATAGCAATCTACCTCTTGTTTCCCTTCTTCCTGCGTAGTCCGCATACCTGGTTCCTCACAGTGCTTCTGCCAGGGAGGGTCGCTGATGCCTCTATCAGCAGAATTCACACACAAATAGAATGCGCCTCTGTCTGCCGTTCAGTCACCTCCCATTGTGGTGGTCTCCACCGGTACTTTTTTTGTTTGTTTTTGTTGTTTTTTTTTCTCTCTCTCTTACTCTCCCTCGCTCTCTCTCTTCCCCTCCCCCCCATGGTTTTGCAAAGGTTGTCACACGTAGACTCAGTGAAATTCTGTGGGCTCCAAGGGCACCACATCCTGTGTGTGGTCTCCCCTCCAGGCTCCCTGTTTTCCACACTTCAATGGCAGCATTGGCTCTGTATGGCTCTTCCCCTACTGTTCGACATTGTGTTACAGAATCTCCCACTCAGAGTAAGGACTTCAGCGTTCTTATAGGAATTTCAATCCCGATATGTAACATTCTTTTGATTATTTTGTACTGAGTCTCGGGGCGGGTGGGGGGTCAACATACCTGATGGAAAAACAGAAAGGCTTTACAACTTTGGTGGTCCTCATAAAGCAGATTTTATAGGTGCTACCCCAGGAGTCTTCGTCCCCAGATGGGGAGTCACTCCCATTGAGGTCTCGCTTGCCCAAGCCCCTAGGGAAGGTCTTCCAGAGCGGGCTCAGCTCCCTAGCCTCCCCCTTGGGGTGAAGGGATGAACTTCCCAGATTCATCACAATACCTGCATAAATACATACACACATACATGCATGAATGCATATTACAAAACAACACTTGCCTGCATGCACCCACGACACAAGCACAAATGGGGATGACCGGATGGCCCTTCTCATCTCTCTGCAACCTAAACACACTAACGGGGAGCAACCCTCTCCTGTCAATCAGGGTGTTCATGCTGCGGGTCTTCGTAATGTGAGCATGCTGACTGACAGGAGAAGACTCCTGTCCGTCAGCATGTCTGCGCTGATAGCAAAATAATGAGAGGTGACAGAGGAAGTCTTAGAGCACTTGGCAGACTGTGCTGCCTGCCACTCAGGGTTGGGTGGCCTGCTTCTCAGACGAGAGGGATGTGCCCCTCTGCCCATAGTGCCAGGGCTCCATTGTGTAGTCTGCTGTTGGCATCAATCTGTGCATGAAGCTAGCTGGCTTTGGCTCTTTCAATGATCTTGAGTAGGAAAGGAAGCTGTTTGATTGGCCAGTAGTGGCTGAGTTAATCAGCATTGACTTCTTGAGCAGGTGGAAGACTATTCTCGTTTACCGGGTGAGGTAAAGGTTTCCTTGAGTGAAGGATACTTTGATGATTGCCAGTATAGGGTGAAGTGCTTCTGTGTTGGGTTTCTAGAGGATGTAGATTGGAAAGATGTAATTTGAGTACGATATTGTCATGCCTGCGCCATGGGCGCATACATTGGTGATCAAAATGGACTAATTGGTATTCATTTATCTGCGGAAAACTCTTGGATCAACCGATATTCACTTCTTAGACTTTATTTCCCATTTGCGAAACTACACTTACCACAATGCACTTGACTATAACCATCTATTCCTGGCCCTTCCTATTCGTCATCTTCGGAACTACAATCCCCAGAAGCCTTAGGGATTTGCTCTGCTTCCACCAGCTCAGGAACAGAGAGGGAGGTGGCCGATTGTTTGCAGGTGTGCTTAGTCAGGGGTGACCAATTAGCCTGCCTCTGTGCTGGGCTGGCCAGTATAAAAGCTGCTGCCTGCAGGGGCTCAGTCTCTTGCATTAAGAGTCCTTCCAACACCTTTTTGCTTCGAGCTTCGTATCTTTGTATGCGGTTCCTCTGCATAGCAGCCGATCACACTCCGCTGCTACCTTCCGCCATTGCCTTCCAGGATCCAGCCTTGCAGCCGATCACGCTCCGCTGCTACCTTCCGCCATTGCCTTCCAGGATCCAGTCAAGCAGCCGATCACGCTCCGCTGCTACCTTCTGCCATTGCCTTCCAGGATCCAGCCTTGCAGCCGATCATGCTCTGCTGCTACCTTCCGCCCTTGCCTTCCAGGCTCCTGCCTTGCAGCCGATCATGCTCCGCTGCTACCTTCCGCCATTGCCTCCCAGGCTCCTGCCTTACAGCAGATCATGCTCCATTGCCTTCAACCTACAGTCTTCTTCCATTGGGCTTCCAGTCCAGCAGCCTTCCAAAGTCCTCCTGCAGCCTTCTACAGTTAGCGGCCCTACTCCTCTGGGCTCACTCCTTGCTGCCCGGCCCTTCTGGGCTCCTTGCCGTGCAGCTTGCTTCACTCCGCTGCCATAAGCCCTTTTCCTCTGGGATTCCTTCCTTACAGCCCTGCTCCTTTTGGGCTTGCCCATCGATTCCCTGCTTTTTCTGAGCTTTCTACCTTGTACCCTACCATCCTCTGCTATCCACATCAATTTACCTTCATTATTTACTTTCAGTTATTACAGCTCCCCTGTTTCCTGACTGCTGCTCCCTTGCTTTCTTCCTTGTTTTCAACCCTCAGTTCTTTCTCCCTATCTAATCCTGTTATACGGCTTTCCCTTAATTTCCTTCTGCTAGTTTGCTATTCGACTTCCTTTTCCCTGGATTGATCTGTTAGTGTCTTCTCTTGTATTGTTTGTAGACCCCTTGTACAGAGCTTGTCTGTTGGTTTCCGTCAGACAACCTCTGCCCCTTCCCTTGTCTAGTTTCTACGTTACACACACCCATAGCTGTTGTTCCAAGCCATGAGCAAACAGCGTGGGCCTCTGTTATAGCAAACTGTGCAGAAGGTTAGAGTTTTCCTAAGGTTCGTGGAATATTCTTTTCCTATATTGCATACACCCCTAGAGGTAATCTATCCTGTACCTTTTTCCTTACTACACTTGCCTACTCTTCGCTCTCCTTTCTTTCAGCTGTGTGTGAACTATTCTGTCCACTTTACTTTGGCACAACCACCCAAATCCTTCCTGGGTGTCCTGTGCCACTCTTAATAGAGTGCCATCCTTGACAGATATTCCTTTGAAGGATGCTGTCCGTACTTGCAGAGTTTTTCAAGAGAAGTCAATGTGTTCAAGAAGACATGACGCACATCCCCTTTACAATGATACAAATAAAAAAATAAAGATGGAGTCATGGAAACATTGCATGGTCTTGACCTTGTTCAGTATTAGCTTTTAAGTGTTGTTGGACTAAGTGTAAAAATCCAAACCCATCCAACCCCAAGTGTCTTGAAGCAGTTGTAACTATGCATTGTAAAGTGTTAGGGCTTAACAGGATACTTGCGGTACTCTGCAGATCACAAACCTTTAGTCTCAATGTTTTTTGGAACAATCACAAGACTTGTTACAATACCAGCATGATACACAGTTAATGCCCTGCTCGGGCACACTGGTCATTTTCAAGTACTTATTTGGTCACTGGCAAGATGGTGTCCCATTAAAAACTAATGTTAACGAGTAACATTTTCCATAGATTGTCAACAGGTTTAGGGCAAAGAACAGTGTGTGGCTGCAGCACCTATATCTAACGAGCACATCTCTCTTCCCACAGTCAACAATATCAATTGTTTTAAACAATTCTCGGGAGGATAGCTCAGGGGCAACTCGCTTGCCTTGGAAGCAAGATGACGCGGAGCAACACAGGTTCGATCTCCAAGTCCGCGCTTAGAAACCTCTGGGTATTAAGTGCATTATAAATAACCAATTATATAAGAAAGTCACTGAGCGCCAGTCATGATAAGACAAATAATGTAATATTATTCAAGTTCCAGTGCCAGCAGAAGACCCAGACCTTAAAACATGGCACTGTATCAGTCGGACCTGTACTCAGAAAGATCTCAGGAGGGGGGGGCGGGCGCGGAGCGCCTCTGTTCCCAGGTTCATGTCCTCCCCATCGGCATTGACCTTCTTGAAGCAGAAGCCTTCTCCCTCAATTCCCCCTGGTGGTTTGACTGCTGTGAAAGAGTGCTGAATAAATACAAGTCCACCAGTGAAAAAAGACCTAATTTAAACTTTAGACTTTCTGGCTTTCCACCAGTGGATTCCTATAGGAAAGCTTGTGGAATGTTCCACGGGTGAACACCGCCGGCAGTATGACCAGAAACTGCCACTGGAAATCCAGAAAGTCTAAACTTTAAATAAGTTAGAGGTTAAGATTTTGTCTTTGGCTAGGGCTGGTCAGTTTGGCGACATCTGACCACTTGTAACTGTTTGCGTTATCCGGTCCTTTTGTTTGCAGTTTTTTCATTCAGAAAAGTTTTATTTTCTATCTTTACTGTCGAGTCTTAATGAGTGAGGTGGTCACAAAAGCACCGAAAATATATAGCAACAAAAAACACTCATATAGAACTATGCCAGCTGAGTTTTACACATCTAGATTTAATGTAGAAAACAATTATATATATATATATATATATGGCACCTTATGATTTTTTCAACATTAAATCTAGATGTGTAAAACTCAACTGGCGCAGTTCTATATGAGTGTTTTTTGTTCCACACTCTAAATCAGCCCCTGGTTGTTCAAGTCAAAATTCAATATCCGGCACTCTGTATGCGGATCCTGGAATCCTAAAGGGTGCCCATGATATCCCTGGGCCTTGAACTGGGCCTTAAACTCAAGTGCACAGATTTCAAATTACAAACGAATCTGAAGATGGCCAGCAAAGCCGCGCTCACTGGTACTTAGCATGACCGTGGGAAAAGTGACCGGAAGCAGTCTACGTGGGCGACCAATATATTGCAGCTATATTTGTGCTAATTTGCTATCATAGTGATATCTTGATGGACAGGTGACCACTATGCGCACCTACACTCCCGCTGCTGAAGGCGCCTTTCTTCCTTCCCGCCAAAGTCTTTGCTAGCATCAGCGGTCTGCCAACTCGAAGTGCCTTTCCCGAGATGCCCAACTTGTTGATGCATTCATGTGTGAGCTCTGTTTCCCAGAAATGCCCAGCACAGAAGCGTAGCCTCTAAATAACATTACTTCGTATCAACACCTCATAATTTACAACATTATTTGCAAACAGAATCCCAGTCATGTCTATTTTTTTACAGTGTTTATTCCAAGTGCATTAAACTTTTATTGCACGCCGCCTGCATTTGCCTGCAACATTTTATTTCAAGGTTCATTAATTTTCATTGTGTTTTTTTTTTCTTCTCAAGTTAACATCGTTTTATTGCATTGATCAAGCAGCTAAATTTAGACTGTTGAATAACTATTTGCTGAGCCCAGGAAATGGAAATAAATGGCGTTTGCCTGATAGCAGGGCCTTGTGATGCATTTCCCTGGCATAGCGTTCCGGGGGACATGGCGCGTGTTTGTTTGTCATTCCCCCAGGCTATGGATAAAGCACTCGAGCCCAGCAAGGTTCTGTGCGAGCTGTCAGGACATATCATGACATTGGAAGACAAAAGGCATGCCATTAGGGTGACAGTTTTTCGCGAGTTAAGGATATCGCACCGAGAAAGAAGCTGCATCTTACATTACATTTCAATAGACTATTTTGTGAAAGTAGGGTGCGCCATTTCAGCCAATCCATATAAACTTGAAGGGGTTCCCCAACTCGGGACAGGACTGGGGCGAAATAAGCCGAACCACAGAAGTGGCCCGCCAAGAAAGGATAGATATATAGAAGCCCATTCTTAATGACTCCGTTTTGGTGCTTGCAGAGAGCTTGGTACATTGTGCTCATACCAGGCAATCTAAATCAAAGACAGGGAAATGGCAACATTGTAAGATTCAAGAAGGCAACTCGTTATTCTCTGCCTTGCATGTTGCAAGTCATTTATTTAGCAAAATAATTCAATTATTATACCATGTCTTCAGACAAATGGACAAACGCATATAAACTTCAGCCAATACAGGCATGCCACAGCACGCACCAGAAGCTACAAGAGTAAAACATTGTGGGTATGCAAATTAGCCCAAATACACATCTTAAGCTCCAGATACCGGTTTCACCCTTATGAGGGCTCATCAGTGCAGTATAGCCTGACAGGATGGTAGTAGCAAGCAGCAGTGGGCCATGTCCAGTAAACACCAGCACAGTTATTGTTAGTTTAAAAAGTCGACTTTTCAAGGGTGTCGAGTTCGAGACTGCATTTTATTGTAGAGGGACTCTATGGGAATTATAAAACACGGCACACGAGGCCTCCACTGGATGCTTCTTGCCTTCCTCAAATGGTTGTCCCTTGTTTCAATCTCCCCATGTGTCTTTTTTTTATAGCAAATGGAATTTATTGCAAAACTTTGGGTGTTGCAAGGCAGTGTTCTGCTTGCAATACCGTAAAAATGCAAAGTATTCTTTGTGTCAGGTGAAGACGCTTAGAGTGCCTTTCTGTTATAAATAAATAACAGCAATCCATTACTGCATCCAAACAGAAGGAAAGAGATTTAATGTCCTTATTTTTTACACAGCAGCTCTTTTGACATATTTTTTAAAACACCCCTTTTAAAAAAAAAATAATAATCATTAAAAGAGATATCACAAATGGCATTTATGACATCGCGATGACATCACATTAAATTGTGATAAAAAGATCCTACAAGGGTTGTGTTTACAATGTTGGTAGCAACATGTCAGAGGTGATTAGGAGACCTATCATGAAGTATTTCAGGTATTAACGAATGCGCTAATCTAAACAAAATATCATACTGGAGTGTTGTTACTACAGGAATGTAATCCTACATACACATTGGCAATGGCTGCAGCGTGCACCATAGAAGTACAACATGTTTAATCTTGTCATTTTGGATAGTACAATAATGAATGCTACCTTATCAGACTTTTGCGTAATGTTAAACATGCAATAAACTAGCTAACAATTCAAGACTTACTATACACTTGTGCTGGAACAAACAATACAAATGAAGACCATCAAATCTACAAATCAGAGGCACATACAAGGAAACTAAAGTAAGAAAGAAACAACTTCACCAGAAAATGTCAATAAAATTAAATTTCATCTTCATGTACACAAATTAAATGAGGGTTTGAGGTCTGCTTATTGCGCCATGTGTGTGCACCATGAGCTCATATTAAAACCTAACTAAAGTGAACAGAAACACCTGGCCTAGATATGTGATGTCATCCGTGATATCATAAATGACATTTGTGATGTCATCTTTGATGTCCTGTTTGTTAGTTTTAAGAGTGCACAGTGGTGGTGGGAGTTATGGTTGCTTAGCTTACCATGACTGAACATTTTTGAGGGTTTTTGGTTTTACTTGTAACCATTACGTCCCTTTAACAAAGTTTTTATCACCGAATTTCATAGGTTTTTATTAGTGCAACTTAACCATAACGTCACTTTAACAAAGTTTTTTCATTGTATGTCATAGGTTTTTATTAATGAAACTTAGAAGATGTTTTACATTATGGTTATGTTCCCAGTGCTTTCAGAGCTTAGAGAGACTTTTTGTTGCCTGTTGCTGAATTGCATCCTGGTATTTGTAGTCTCCCAGTCAAGATGGGGGGAATAATTCCACAATTGTACACTTTTAGCCTAACATAGTTCTATAAGGATTTATATATTTGAGTGTCACTGTAGTATGTGTACCTTTTAAGTTTTCTTTATAAAGCAGTGTATTGTTGAAAGCCAGACATGGGGCTGAAGAGGGGAAATTAGTATTTGCCTAGGACGTGGCAAGAGAGGTTGCAATCCTGGAAACAGGTGCAGCTATGTCCCCCTGATTGTGGCCACTTTTCAGAGCACAAGTAAAGGACACATGTCAGTGGACAGTGTGACTTTTTTTCAGAGGACAGACACAACCACTTTTTTTTAGGTTGGCAAGCTTGCTCAACTATTTAGGTAGTAGTATTGTACTCAGGTTGTCGTGTTCCCAGTGCAGATGCTTACCCAAAAGACCACACACACTTGTTCTGTACTGGTATTTTGTTTTCAGTGGAATATTTCACTACAGATTGCTGGGTTTCAAAGGTGAGCACCTTTTATACATTGCCAGCATATTTATTGGAACATTTCCTCAGGTTATTTTTCTGGTGTTCATTCCTTCATTTACAGTCCAGTGTTTTTTTGTCTTGCACACTTTCTTCTAAGGGGACAGTCAACTGAACTACATTTCTATATTTCACTTTAAGATATATGTTCACTTACTGTGCATTTATTCATGAGTGCCAGCTTTTGATTTTCTCGATCAGGGGCAAAAGTACTGGGGCACATGTTATTCTTGCAGCTGGTTATTTATTTCCCTTTTCCGTGATGCTTGAATGTGGTTGGTTGGGGTCGTGTGATGTATCACAACAGTCACCAAGAGACAAGAGACCGGCCATAAAACAAGGGGCTTGCAGCACAATGCTTAACCAAAGTTTGTGATCTTTGGCAAATAATTGTGCATTGCCTTAAACAAAAAGCCTGTCATCTTTTATACATAATACCACTGCAAAAAAAAAAGGCAAAATAAGTCTGCGATTGATGAACATCTTTGAGCGATAGTTGCCTTAAGGTGGATTTCTAGCAAGTGATTTGGCTAGAATTCCAGGGGAGGAGGTGCAGGCCAGATTGGCAAATATTGATATTGCACTTCCCTGTGAGGATTTTTTTAAGATTGCTACTGCTATACTGGAAGAAATATGTTCCAAGTACGCGACCCTGCAAACAAAGAGGACTAAGATTTCAAAGCCTTTGTTTCGACCCTCATTGGCCCTGCTTATTAAACAGGTGCGTCAAACTAGCAAGCTTTGGATGATCACCAAGCTTGACACCGATGCAGACAGGGCAAAGATGGCACTGAAATCTTATAAGGTAGCCCTATTTGGAGAAAAAGGGGATTTTTCTCCATGGGGAGATTGAGGAGGAGGGCAATCCGACAAGGGCATTATTTTCAGTAGTATATACATTTAGTATTCCAGCTTGCGTTGTGGCTTCTCTTGTTCCTTTGCAGGAACAAGCTGACAACTTTAATGCCTTCTTTGAGGAGAAGATAATAGCTATACAGAAGAGTATTGCTAGTGTGAGAGGTCAGGAGAGGCACCTAGACTATAATACGGAGGATTTATTGCTGGGAAGGGGGAACAGGAGCAACATTTTGGATTCCAGCATGTGAATGAGGAACTGATACATTCCCTTATTCTACAACTCAAGCCGCAAATGGCTTGGAATTTGCAATGCTCACCTGTGCAGCTAGGTGGCTGGCTGCTAACATTCCACCATTTGCGACCCTCTTTGTGATTAAGTCCCTGTCTGAGGTTTGGGTTCCAGATGCACTTAAAATGTATTAGTGAAACCCCTGTTAAAAAAAAAAACCTAATCTGGCCCAGCCGTTTTGAAGAACTATCGGTCAGTGGACGACTTGATTTGGCCAGCAAACATTTCGGAGAAGGTGGTATCCTCCCAATTTCAAGCATTCATAGACAAAGAGGGGCTGTTAGACAAACTCCAATCTGGTTATTGCCCCATGTATGTGCACCATGAGCTGAGACCAAACCCTAAGGAAAATACTTTAACAACATACGACAAACTTAACGTCTAGATATATCGCACCTTTTGAATTTTAATATTCTGACTGTCAGTGAACAAAAACAAGTGGCACAGATATGTGATGTCATCAGTGATGTCATTAATGACATTTGTGATGTCATCTTTGATTTCCTGTGTCTTAGTCTTAGCAGCGCACGGTGGTGGCGTGAGTTATGCTTGCTTAGCTTACCATAACTGGCTGCTTTTTGGTTTTATATATGGGATACATTACTCACCGAAATTGTAATTCTGATGCTTGTATCTGCTTAGATTCACATGCTATGCATAGGCCAACATCTAGTGGAAGCTGCAGAGTATTACAGTTGTTGTTTTTCGAAACTCGAAAAGGGACGTCGACAGGGCGTGCCAGTAAAACAATCCCTAGTGTGACGTCCACTGTACCCATGGTCCTTCACACGTCGAGGTCCCTCAGATTTATTTTGTTTCAGACATGAGGTAGCATGAAGTGTATAGTGAGAACAGGTGTATCCAATCAGATAAGTATTAGAGAAGCTCATATAACATCTATGCACCTTCTCTCCAGGGGAAAGGGTGGCGCATGCAAATCTAAGCAGATACAAGCATCGGAAATACTATTACAGTGAGTTATGTATCCCTTTTGGGGCTTGTGGAATCTGCTTCGATCACATGCTATGCATAGATTAGCGAGCAGTCTTAGGAGAAGGTGGTGGGTTGTGAGAAGGAGCAGCGGCAAATAGATGTTTTAGAACCACTGGTCCCACCTGTGTATCTGTCTTGGAATGGGTGTCAATGCAGTAGTGCTGAGTGATAGTGTGTACTGAGCTCCATGTAGCTGCTTTGCAAATGCTGTTTAAGGGGACATTTGTGATGTCTGATTTGATAATGAATAGCATAGTTGTATGCATCTGACTATCCATATGGAGATGGCATTCTTGGAAATGCGGTCTCCCTCTCTGCCTGGTTCTACGGAGACAAACAGTTGGTCTGTTTTTCTAAGCGGTCTGGCCTTGTTTACATATTAATGGACCACCCTCCTCACATCCAGTGTGTGGAGTTTTACCTCAGCTGAGCTAATTGGATTCTGAAAGAAAGCCGGAAGCTCTATGGATTGGTTCACGTGGAATTTGGAAATTAATTTGGGAGACAACCTTGGATGTGTATGTGAAACCAATTTGCTTTATGGATGATAAAGAAAGAGTCATGCACTGACAATGCCTGCAACTCACTAACTCTTCTTATGGAATTAATAGCCACTAAGAAGGCAGTCTTGTATGTCTGGTGTTTAAGACTTGATTTATGCATAGGCTCGAATGGGGGCCCCATGAGCTTTGCGAGTACTACATTGAGATTCCATCCTGTCAGTGGGTTAGAAATTGGAGGTGGGGGGGGGGGGGGGGGGGGGGAGTCTTTTTACTCCCTCCAAGAATGCCTAAATGACTGGAATTTTCCACCACGATACTTTACTCTGAGAGGTGGTGTACGCTGATAAAGCCGCCAGGTGGACCTTTATGGAGTTTAATACTAAACCCGAGTCTAACAAGTGGAGCATATCATTTAGAATGTGGGATGGAGCACATTCTATGGGGTTTATTTGTTTAGATTGGCACCAAATTACAAATCTCCTCCACTTGTCAAAATAACAGTGTCTAGTGTTTGGTTTTTGTGCCTCTTTGAGGATATCCATACACTGCTGTGGTAGATTAAGATGTCCGAACTCTATGACTTCAGGAGCCATGCTGCCAAGTTCATTGAGCGTGGTTGAGGATGCACTGTTGTTCCCCTGTGTTAATAGGTGGGTCTGACACAGGAGTGTGATGGGATCGCACATCGCCAGTTTGTGCAGATGTGGGTAACATGGCAGTCTCACCCATATGGGAGAAACTAGGATGAACGTCATCTGTTCTCTGTGAATCTTTTTCACATTCTGCTCATTAAGGGAGTCCGGGGAAAAGCGTAAGCAAATTTCCCTGACCAGTTCATCCATAGGGCGTTCCCCTTGGAGTTTGGTTGGGGGAACCTGGACGCAAAGTCTGGGCATTGCTTGGTTTCTCCTGTTTTCTCCTGTAGCAAACAAGTCTATAATGGGGTAACCCCACTGAGAGAAGATGTGGTCTAGGATACTTGAGTCTAGTTGCCACTAATTTTCCTCTGGTAGGGGATCTCTGCTCAGAGAGTCTGCTAGACTGTTGAGTACCCCAGGGATGTGTTGCGAGAATAGGGACATCCCCCGTCTGAGTGCCCATCTCCATATTTTCTGCGCCAGCTTGGACAGATTTGGAGTGTGTGTGTGCCCCCTTGTTTGTTTACATTGAAAATTGCAGTGGTGCTGTATGTTAGAATTTGAACCGACTGGTTCATAAATTGTGCTTCGAAAGCTTGAAGTTCTTTGAATACTGCTAGTAGCTCCAGCAGGTTGATGTGGTTCTGTGCCATGATGTGAGCCCACAGACCATGTGCTGTCTGGTGAAGGTAATGAGCCCCCATCCGCAGAGTGAGGTGTCTGTTGTAACAACTCTTGCGCTTCCGGTTCGGTGAAGGGTTTTCCCTCTAATAGGTTTTCCTTTGTCCACCAGTGTAGGTTTTGAACCAGTGTTGGAGAAACAACCGCTTGCCTGAGACCACTGTTTCGCCAACCACTCCTGCATTGGGCGGTGCATGCACAGACATGCGTGCGGGACCAGGTATATGCATGAAGCCATCATGCCTAGAAAATGCATTGCTTTGTGTACGCTTATCTGTAGACCGGCTTAATACTGAGATATTTCCCGAAGCAAATTTTGCACTCTTTCCATGGACAGAAAGGCCAAGTCTGCTCTTGTGTCCAAGAGAGCTCCCAGGAGGTGTTTTGTTTTATTTGGTACAATACTTGACTTCTTCTTATTTATTGAGAAACCCAATTGGAAGAGAAGGTCTATGGCTCTTTGCGTGTTTAGTTTGAAAAGATGAGATGATTCCCCTGTGATCAGCCAGTCATCCAGGTAGGAGTACACTGGGATTGCCTCCCTGCACACAGGTGTGCTGCCACCACCGCCAGTACCTTGGTGAATACCCTTGGAGCCGAAGCTATACCGAAGGGTAGCACTTTGAATTGGTAGTGCTGGTTTGCCATTTTGAAAAGCAAGAGTTTTCTGTGCGCTGGGAACATTGAAATATGAAAATAGGCATCTTTCATATCCAGTGTTGCCAAGTAATCTTCCCGTTTTAGCAGGGGGATTACCTCTTGTAGCATTGTCATGCAGAATTTTTGTGGCATTACATAAGTGTTTGCAGGGCGTAAGTCAAACACTGGGTGCATAGTTAGATTTTTTTTGGCACAAGGAAGTAGGTTGAATAAATCCCCTTGTTTACCTCGTTGGATGGCACAATCTCTATGGCATTCTTGAGAAGCAACGCGTTAACTTCTTTGAGAAGGATGAGCTGTTCTTCCTTTGTTGTCTCCCTTTGCCGTGGGGATGGGTCAATGGTTTTTGGAGGAGCTCCACACAATAACCTCCCGCTACTGTCGATAGCACCCACTTGTCCGTAGTTATTCCCTCCCATGCATGTGGGAAGTGTGAAATCCGTCCCCCTACTGGAGAGGCGTGGGAGGGGACCTGTAGCGGGCTGTCATTGCTTGGGAGGTGTTCCTCCACCTCTCGAAGTGGAGGACCTCCCCTGGCTGCGGCATCTGGGAAATAATGTGTTGGATTTACTGCTGGATTACAACCAACCTCGTAGTGAGGCCCATAGTTCAGTTCTGAAAAACCCCAAGCCTCTACTGGGAAGCATTAATAAGGACACAGCCATTATTAGGTCAGGGTAAAATGTGGAGTATCCATGAGTCGATGGGCTCGCTGACACTGCAAAATGTCTAGACACGATAGAAGACTCACCATGAATGCCAATTCACAGTTGCTTGTCTGTACACAACACTTCCATGGCTCAGCTAAGGTTGGGTTATGGTTTCATCAATTATGCACTAACCAGCTGAGTGAGAGCTGGACATCATGCTAAGCTATCTTAATATGGCCATCAATGGTAGGGTACGCAATCACTGCTTGGTTTTCAAATGTCTTCTATCACAATCTGGTTCTTTATATACCCACCATGATGAACTGGGTCCAGATTTCACAATCTTAGGATACAAAGACGAATTTGGGCCAATGTGTTTCAGTACTATGCTGTCAACATACTTTAAGTGTTGTTTGCGTTGAGCCATCAAACTGGTCTTAGGAACAAGGGCTGTTAAAGGGCTTTTAAAGTGTTGGGCTTCGTCAAATGCATGTTGACTCTATTGTTGGTGCCTCCATGAAGTTGGCAAAAAAGCCCTTACAGACATCATAGCAAATGGTGGACGAGGAAGTACTGATCAATGATGCTGGCGTCAGATGTAATCATTATAACCAAATTAACTAGTTGAGGGTAATTCCAGCAGAGGTATGGATAGCTTGAAAAACAAGTATGCAAGCACTTCAGGTTCATGGTTCGTCTTTATAGCTACAGGTTTCTAAGGCTGTCATTTGGAACGTGTCTTGGTTCTTGCAGGAACTCTCTCCCAGAATGTGGGTTACTGCCTTCTCCAGGGATGGCTATCAGGTGAAGGAGTGTCACTTATTAATTCTTGTCAGCTTGTCTCATCAAAATAAGCAAAGTTATTAGCCCTGCTGGTCTCGTGGTCCCCACACATCGCCCCCTCTCTACATAGGCTGTACGACATCCTGAAGATCACCAAAAGTCACCATGAGCTCAACTTGTTCAATAACAAACAGAATAGCAGCACTGTCCGCCTTTTCGATTTTAAATGCATAATGGGACATTGTGAGGAATTGCCATCTGGTAAGGGTGTAAATGCTCTAGCTTTTTTGATTTGTATTAAATAATAAAATGATGCAGGTAATTCCATCTCCGAAAGAGTAGTCTGCTGAGCAGACCCCCTTTTAGAAAGCTCCATGTCAAAAGCACCGTGGCACCTGTGTCCTGCTTCATCAGTCTCTGGGTCTGCAGCTCCTGTTTGCCAGTGACAAAGAACGGGTTAAGACATCAGAGATGCCCTGCTTGGCAGCACCTGTGACACCAACATTGCTGCAGTACAGAGGTTACATTTAAATCCACACCCATATTCCAAAACCATAATAATTATGCTAACCTATTTCCTTTTGGAAAAATAATCTTGACACACAAGGCATTCATGCGTTTTCATATGGTGGCGGTTAGTTTACCTCATTTTTAAAAGACACATCTGATTTGTAACATACACATGTCTTTGATCCTTTGAGAGGTCAGGTATCACCTCTCTCCAACATAGTAGCTCCCAGCAGGATCACACCCAGGAAACAGGCTTCACAGGGCACACCCTAAACAAAAGTGCCAGCATCACACCAAGGTGTTCAATACCAAAAGGCCTTTGAAGTGTAGCCTTAAAGAAGGGGGTGGGTTTACTCAGTCAAGCAGAACAGAACACAAGTGAGCAAGGATTCCTCGATCTTAGTTTTATATGCACTTCTCTTTCCTTCTCGCCTGCTACACTTGCTGCACATCAAAGCACTTTGAGTATGTTGCCCCAAGGCAAAAGTCACTTATTACCTTAACAAAGATTGGACCTCTTCAAGCAGACTTGATTTTGTCCAATCCGGACGGGTCTTTTTCCTTAATAAGGAAGGTGTCTCCCACTCCTTCTGTCATTTATTTTTGACCTTCAAGAACAATTTATTTGGGACTCTTTGGGAGAGTTATCGCCCCAAAGTCCTCAGCCAATGAGGTGAAGTGATCCAAGATAGAGGCAAGCTCTGCTTTTTACCCATCCTAGGGAACATAGGGGGTGAGCTGCCACTGGAGAAAGAACTCATCTCTGCCAGCTATACTGGTACCCAGGAACTCACTTGAGTTGAAAGACCCCTGCAGGTGTTAGCCACCCTCCCCCAGGTTTGGGGAATGAGAACAAGGACTCATCTTCCCTGAGCCCCTGGACTGGGTCTCACAGCAATGAAGAAGCAAAGCAGCTAGTTTCTTGCATACTACCATGCCCTACCGCCATCAAACCATTGCCGAACAATTTTGAGTGTGTTTGAACCAAGGGAGCCCATGGTGCTGCCTTTGGCACTTCTAACCTCTTTGAACAGCTGTTCTTGCTCCTTGAATCAGTTTGCCACTGCACCACACCAGCTGAGTGTGCCGGATTGCCCCAACCCGAACAAGAAGCTTGCCACTGCAGAAGCATTCAAACCGACATGTCTCAAACCATGCCTGGAACCACCAACATCTTTGTCGTTGACCCCTTTTGAATGCAGAACTGACCCTGATGGCTTCTTCGATCCACATCCTTCAAACACTGCATCAAACCACAGCTAACTTAATCTGAAACCTGACCCGATGCTTGCTGCCCCATCTGGATCCTCACGACTAGCCACATCTCAACCTGGACTGACCCACTCAGATAACAATAAGGAACCTGATTCTATGCCGTCAAACAATCAAAAACTAATTACGGTACTATTTGAAGGCCCCAGCCGCCCTCGTCCGTTTGTTCTACCCCTAAAGAAAGCATATGCTCCTTTTTGCACCTTCTTCCATATATCCTTTTTGGTATCATTGCAGCAATGTATTGCCTTCTTCTGCCTACTAAGTAACCAGAGTGCTTGCATCACTACGTTCTGCATTTATCTGTCTTCCTTTACAAAACCTTGATTGGACATTCCATTATTTTGGACGGTTGTACTATTGCTGTTTGGGTTAAAAGTGCATCATATTCGCACCACTCTTAACAGTATTCCTGCCGGCCCACATTAGCACAAAAGGCAAAGGAGGTATATTTCTTATCTGAGGCTGTTTCACCTTTGTGATAGGGATCGATTTTGTTTTGTAGAAGTGTGTGAACTGAGTAGGCAGTTTAGCCACTACTCATCCTTATACTCCCTGCAGGGCAGAAATCATTTTATCACATACACATAGTCCTAAATAATTGCAGTGGAAGAAATGTAAAGGTTTGGTGCAAACAAATCCCCTTGGCTCCCCAGCAATGAGATTAATAACTAATGGAAATAAATGAAACAGACAATACAGTTCATTACCATTATTTGTTGCTATTTTCTTTTTATCCACACCTTTGATCTCTATCAAATGTATTTTGCGACACATAGTTAAATGTTAAAGGTATTTGTACCGCGCACCGTCACCAACGCAATTGGTCCCCGGGTGCTCTGGCGGATCTGTAAGTGATAAAAGGGGGGGGATTGGTTAGTAGGGTGAAGAGGGAGTAGGATAGTGAGAGGAGTGGTGTTCTGTTGGCAGCTTCAACTTGGTGTACATCGGGTGCTGAGCTTTGGTGAGGGTATTGGATCGGTGTCAGTCCGCGTGTGCTGTTGCTCCGGCTTATGTGTTGTTGCAGTGTTGTGAAGTGTGTGCGGCTTGGCGAGAGATGGTTGTGTGAGTTTTTTGAGTGAGATAGGTGTGCAGAATTTGAGCTTATATTGGTTAGTGGGTTACAAGACTTTTAGCATGCTAACATTCACAGTTTCGTCTAAGTACGGTACTTGTTGGCCTTCGCATGTGGGCATGCCAACATTCACAGACTTTTCTAGGTGCGGCGCAGGCTGGTGTTTAGAAATCTGCCTAGTTGTGGGCATGCTAGCATTCATACATAATCTGGATGCTACTCAGGCTGGTGTTCACAATTCTAAGTGTGGCACCTGCTAGCATTCAAGTTTCATCCAGGCGCGGGCATGCTTCCCTTCAATCAATCCTATCTAGATGCGACGCAGGCTAATTGTCCACAATTCTAAATGTGGCCTGTGCCAGTCATGCACACAGCCAAATCCCTGCACATGAACAGTGCAGTTTGTGTCTGGTGCTGCCCTGTGGAGAGAATGGAGAGTTGCTTTCGCTTTTTCTTTATGCCTATCAGTGATAGGAAAATAAATACATTAATACCCCGGAGTCTACTTGCTGATACAAAGGGTATTGTATTGTGGCAAAGGGTGAATAGTGCATTGTCCAATATCACAAAAAGCCTGCTTTTATACAGTGAATCATGCCAGATTCCTCCCACTTTTAAGAGTTGAATTAAGAAGTGTTATTATTGCCCAGTTTGATTTTGTTGATACCCAGTGTAATGTGATGAGGGTTTTTGTATATCTTTTGATTTGGAGCATGGCTAGCATGCCAGCCAGCTCTCCAACCTCTGTTCCTTTTGGATGCTAAGATCTCCTTCGAGCATATCCTTTTGTAAGTATACCCATTTTAAATCCCCATACCTATTGTAAGACCTATTTGAATTTGCACCAGCCAAAAAACATTGAGTAACATATCTGATCGGAATAGAAAGGAAAATTAAGCAAATGTTTAGCAAAGAAGTGGTTTGTTGCAAGGCAGGGAACCATCCTAAACTGTGAGATGCTGCAAACTGTGAAATCATCTGGTTCCCGAACAAAAGGACGCATATCGCTCTATGCACCCTGGGAAACTAACAAAATGAATGTTAACCTATCCTGCCCAGCAGGCATGCACTTTAGTGACCTCACATCCTGCGGACACTGTGCAATTCCTGGCAGTAGACCCTGATCACAACCCTCTCAGCCCTCTTGCTGGAAGCAGGAGAATTGCCACATTTTTCTTAGTTGATTGTATACCTGGCTAACGATACCACCATCAGTGTTTCCTTTACAAAAGTTGTTATTTTTCTCGTGAGGTCAGCAAAGTTGGGTGAGATATCCCTCTGCATATACTGCCAGTATTTTAAAACCTTTAGTGCCCAAAAAATTCCCTTTGGTCGCCTGTTTCTTCCTGGCGGTAGAGGCTGCAGTTCCAGAGCTCAGGCCGACAGTAACACTGAGAAGGGTCATCCTTGTGTTTCTCTTTGAGGCATTTGGAGATACCCTGCTGTTTTCACACTTTGGTTATGGTGCACTATACACCATTCTAATCCATTAGATTATTCTAATCCATTGATTACAGACCCCATATTCTTTCATTTCGGTGACTTCATCAAGCAATAAAAGTGGCGTGGGTTTTATAATGAGGATCCTTCTTAACTGCCCTGTAGATGTTCTGTCATCAGTAAAACAAACTTACTGAAAGTGTTTTAAAACCATGAAGCGGTTTTGCACTTAGTCCACTGCTGTGTTTACACATTGGTGTATGGGTATTTAGTAGAGAAGCAGTGTGTTAACTACTTCACAGACTCCGGTATTTTTCTTGCTTAGGGATTTTCAGAATAGTATTTGTATTTTTTATTTATTTAGTTTATATAGCGCTTTACTCCAAAGCGCTGCACATTTTAACAACAGGAAACATAAAACAATGAACATTATAACAGTAGAAGCTATTTACAATTGTGAATCAGACCAACAAAACAGTAAGTAGAGCAATTAAACTGAAGGGGAGAGGAGAGTAGTGCAGTAGAACTGAGAGGGAGGGATGGGGAAGAGGAGGAGGGAAACAGATGGGGTAAAGGGTGAGAATGGGGGTAGGGAGGAGGGAGATGATCAAGGTGATTAGGCAAAGGGGAGAGGGTAAGAAGGGGGAGGGGTTTCATGGCAGGGAATGGAGAAGGAGCGATTTAAGGGATGTGCGGAATGATGAAAAGGTAGAAATAGAGCAGAGTGAGAGAGGTAAGGAGTACCAGTGCAGGGGGGCTAGGAGTTGGAATCTGGGAGACAGTATCTAGGAGCTAACCATGGGCTGAGAAGGTTTTATAAAATACAGTAAAGAAGGGTACCAAACATTCTTCAAATTGTCTGTGGTACTCGACTATAAAGATATTCAGGCCTAGACATTTGCAGCATTTGAGCATCTTGACTGTTCCAATTGTTATGAAAATGGACAGCTTTAGTTACTGTAAATGTGATTTGTAGTTTTCTAGGAGAATCGTTCATTTCCTTTGTCTTGTTGTCAAATAAACTTCTTTAGTCTCACTTTGTGCAATTCACATTTGCTCAGTCACATGAGGTGTTTAGGGGATCAACAAATGTCAAATGTATCTTGGTGTTATGTAAACAAGGATGCAGCTTTGCAAGTCTAATTGACCAAAGTGCCTAAAACAAGGCAACGCTATGTTGGACATTGTGAGGAATTCGACCATCAGCACAGGGAGTGTGCACTCGCCTGGGCTTTTTTGATAATGAAAATGAATGATGAGATATCCACCTCCGAAAATGTATAAGACCATTCTGCACACATTTTCTATGCTCGCTGCACAAAACGCATAGTGTACTCCAGGAAAAGACAGCCTCCAGGTGCCGTCTTCCCGTGTCATGTTCAGCTGGAATGTGGCAGCCACAGGTACATTAAAGCATCTCAAGAAGGGGGAAGGCACACCTTCCTCCAGCCATGGGCAGCCGCATTAAAATTTCAAAGGATCAATGGATCTGTTTTCCTATTGTTTAGTCTGCCCGTGCATTCTAATGAGAGATAATTGAGGCCAGCCTGGAAGAGGCTTGGTTGCCAGACAGATAACAGGGAAGCGGGGCTAACACCACTTTGGTATGCAATATGTCTACTTAAAGCTAGTTCCCACACGTCTTTATGAAAGGCAGTGAATGGCATGTCTGGGTCCATCAGCTGCCGTAGGCACCCCTGCATAGCGGACCCCTTTCAGAAAGGAGAAGTATGTGTTTTGAGGGATATAGGATGTCTGCTCTTGGCACAACCGTCTAGGGAGACCTGCACTTTAATCAAGAGTCACAGAGGGCTCAGTTAACCAGGGAGACACTTTGATCTACAAAAGACAGGAAGATGCATGGCACTTAGATATATGTTGTCATCCCTTACCTTTCCAGTTGCAGAACACTCTGGTCCTGACCTCATGCATGACAGAAGATGGTTGGTGGGGACCCAGGATTGGTTCATTAAGATAGGCTTAGCATGCACCAATCAATGGGGCCCATTTGGCTGAACACCTCACTTAGCAGATCATTCGACGACTTTGAAAAGAGTAAGAAGAAGGACTCATTTGGAGCTGGGCCGAAGGTACAGTCTACCTTACATCTTCTGCCAGTGAAGGAGGGCCAGGAGTTCCCATAGGGAAGCAAGATCCCACCCCTAAAAATCTCCCAGGGAACAGAGGCAGATACTGGACTCTGCCCAGCAGCTCCAGAACCTGTACCCAGCCACCACACAGCATGCAGTGTTAGGTTCTGCCAGCAAGCTTCCTAGGTGGGAAGTGCTGGAGAGTGTCTGAACTAAGGATGAACCCATGCATCCAACACAAGCCCTTTAAGACGAGGTAACAATACTTTGAGATAGATGGGGATGCAGAATATACTCAAACATCAATAATCAAACTGGCTCAGGAAGTTGGCAAAATATGCCTGTTTTAATGTCAATTATCTAAAACAGGGAGTTACAACGAACATCAATGAACTCGCTCGATCTTCTCACTCAGCACATTTCATAAAAAAAACATGGCTTATATACTAAAAACTTGTCATCATTGAGGTCAACCTACGTGGCAAACTACAAAAACCTACTTGCGAAAGTGATAGGTTTACAGGGAACATCTAGGTATACGTTCCATACTTGTCAGGGAAGGTGATTGGTTTTCTAACATCAAGTGGGGCAACTAAACCCTCCTCCAATGCAGGTTTCTATGAATGTCATCAAATACACAACCTCCCATTGGTAACACAAACTATAGGGCTCTCTATTACGTGACCCTCTATAATTGGTTGGCACCCTCTTACCCCTCTGTAATATTCCACAGGCGTTCGCAGCAAGCAGGCTGATGTCCAGGAGCTGGTGGGCTGGTCATAATCATAGCTTCCCACCAATTAGCCTGACATCTTTCTGCACTCTTGCAGCCTGCCAGTCAATTAAGGCCTTGGAAATGTTCTCTGCTTTGGAGAATAAGAGCGAGTATAGGCATTGGTTTCGATACAGCTCGTTCCAGTATCTATTTTCATCCTACCTTATGACTGCAGACCATATTTTAGAGTCTTTCTGTATTTAAAATACTAATAAAAACGGACATTTGGGAACCACCAGGGGGTGCAGAGATGCACTGACGCATCTCCTCTCATCTCCTCCGAAGGGTGTCGTTTTTGGGACTTCAGCCCCCCCAGAAGCCCCCTGAGTGGAGTGCCAACCCCTACCGCAGCCTTCTAACACCGTGGGGCACCTGAATGCCCACTGGAGAGCTGGTTTGCCCCCTCGTCTTCCCCGGCCCCCGCTCCTACCGGGGGGCCAGACCTCATCGGAGTCCGGTGAGAGTAGAAGCCCCCGCCGGCGACTTGGAAGAGCGAGCACCCTCCCCAAGGGGTACTCGCAGCAGCCCACCCACCCCCCCCCACTTCAGGCCCTCCCTTGATCTAGTGGTGGATCGGGAGACGTGCCGAGAGGCAACCGGAGCCCCCAAGAGGTGAGAGGCTGCCCTAAAGTGCTGCATTATATTGGGGGCAAAGAGAACCGGCCATTGACATAGAACCGGAGAATAGCCCTAAATAACCCCCCTCCCCAACAGTGAGCACAGGGCCTGGACGGCAAGCAGGCAGGACTTCCTCAGAGGCCTATTGTGGCCCAGCAGTGGTGGCCATTGGACTTGGGGCTCCTAGGGGTGGACCCCATTAGGTGGTGAGGAGCCGGGGGAGGCCTATGAACTGGAAAGAATCTCTGCAGAAATTCCAACGTTTGGCCCCTGGCTCCCCGACTCGCCCTGAGATGGCGGCCTCGACGCACCAGGAACTAACAGACACTAGCACGGTCACCAAGGGTATGGCCGCCCTCCTCAAGGAGATCAAAGGCTTCAGGGTGGATATAACGCTACGTCTGGACACTTTGGACAATATAGATGACAGGGTTCAAGCGCTAGAAAAGAATACTGCCTCGAACGATATCTTTGAGACGCAATTTGACATGCGCCTGGCGGAGCTCGAGAAGAGGGAAGAGAAATGTTCCCTAAAGCTTGACGATCTGGAGAACAGGGAACGTCGCTGTAGCCTGCGCTTTTTAGGCTTCCCGGAGCGTGAGGGCGAAACACAAGCAGACATTATAAAGACTGTTAATGCGTTGGTGCGATCACTCTTTGAAGGAGCTAACACGAATGAACCGACTATTGACAGAGCCCATAGAGCGATGCAGCCAACAGAGGCCCCAGGTCCATTCTAGTACAATTCCACTACTTTGCGGAGAAAAGTAAAATTTTTGAACTGGCCCGCAAGAAAGGCCCAGTGGACTGGGAGGGGGCACGGATCTCGGTGTTATCAGGATCTGTCTGCCTTCACCCTGGCGAGACGTCGGCTCTGCTCCCCGCTGACGAAAATGCTTCAGACCAAAGGGGTCCGATATAGGTGGGGATACCCTTTCTCACTCTCCTTTGAGCTAGACGGCTACAAGTACGCCCTGGTCACAGAGGACGAGATTCACAGGGTGTCGGGGGATCTCCTGGATGATCCAAATATGGAAGTGGGCGAGCGAGAACGCGAGAGAGCCCCAGCTGGCCCTGGGCGGACGAGGGCTCCACAGGAAAGGCGTAAGGTCCGAGGCCACAGGAAATTCAGAAGAGTGGCGCCGGCATCCCCGGAGCTGCCCAACACTTGAAGAGCCCCCGGGAGCTCGACGATCAAGCGTGTACCCGTTTCTGTGAGTGGGGAGGCGATGCAACCGTTTATGGACGGATAAGGATAAGGGGGTGGGGGGGCTTGAGTTGTTTTTGATGAGTTTGGGAACCCGGAGGGTGGAGGGCCTGGACTGGCAACATGATGAAGCCACTAATCAACCAGGCGTTCAGGGGGAGGGGGAGGGAAAAGTTGGGGCTTGTTTATTGGGGATTCTGTTGGGTCACACCAGGTTTTCAGGTCTACTTTGCATTTATAGAATTGTTTCTGGGCACCAGCAGGGTGCAGAAGTTCTGCAGGAGCATTGTCATTTCGCGCTCCACAGAGGGAGCCATGAGCCTTTATCATTGTTTTGATGATTCGCTCCAATTCTTGACAGTGGGGTCGTTAAGCGTATGTGGGCTTAACTCACCTACAAAGAGGTCGCTGGTGGTGAGAGAATTTTCAAGGCTCTGCCTTCATTTCCTGTTTGTACAAGAAACTCACTGGGTTCGGGGCAAGGAACCTAAGCTAAGGGCTAAGAACATTGATCAGGTGATCCTTCCGGGCTAAAAAACACGGAGTGGCCCTCCTGGTTTCTCCCCGGGCCCACTTTGTGGCCAAAGCTCAGAAGTTGGACATGGAAGGACGATATATTATGGTCAAGGGGGAGGTGAGGGGCCGGCTGTTTACCCTGGTTTGTATTTATGCTCCAAACGAGGCACAGGATATCTTTTGGGAAGGGATGAAAGAGAAAATGATGGCTTTCTCCGAGGGCACCCTATTGGTAGGTGGGGACTTTAACATGGTTCTTTGCCCCGAGAGGGATAGGAAGTCAGTAAATCCATGTCCAAACTTGCGTTACCACAAAAAGCTGGCAGATGTTTTCCAAGAAGTTAATGGAGAATTAGGCTTGAGTGATACGCACCCCATTAAGCAAGGCCGAGACCCTGACTTTACCTTCTACTCAAAGCCTCATGCCACATTCTCCCGTATCGATTACATTCTGGTTGACGCCACGCTCCGGGGTGAGGTTACGGACTCGGGGGTGGAGATTGTCCCTTAGTCTGATCACAATTTGGTTAGAATAAAATTGGGCATTCCTCCAGCCCCCGCATCCGGATCCCTGTGGAGGTGCAACAACCTCCTCCTGCATGATAAGGAAGTACGCCAAACTCTTCTAGAAGCCATAAAAGATTACTTCTCTGCCAATGACAATGGGGAGGTTGGCATCATGGGTGTCTGGGAGGCATTCAAGGCAACCATTAGGGGCGTCCTTATCGAGATAGGTTTGAGAAAAAAGAGGGAGAGGGGCCACGAGGAGAAGCTATTGAGGGAAAAGATAGATTCTATCCAACCGTGGGGGAAACTGAAAACGCAGATGTTCCCCGGACAATGGGAGGAGCTACAAAGATTGCGTTCTGGGCTGGCAGACCTCCAGGCGGGACAAACGGAAAGGAAGCTGTCTTTCTTGAAACAGAAATACATGGAAAAGGGGGAAAAAGCAGATAAGATACTAGCTTGGAGGCTCCGCGAGCTCAGAAATAGTAGGAGGTTGAATTCCATTCGCACCCCGGAAGGGGACTCGACAGTGAGAGACAGCAAGATAGCTGAGCAATTCAGACAATATTATGAACGGCTGTATTGCTCGGAGTATGCAGGGGACGGGACCGAAATAGATGGCTTCCTGGACTCCCTTCCGATCCCGGGCCTCTCTCCCGACAAGGCAGAAACACTAGAACTTCCCATAACCCCACAAGAAATAATAGACACCATATCCTCTTTGAAGAGTGGCACAGCCCCGGGGGATGATGGGTTCACTGTTTTTACAAGACCTACCGGTCTACGTTGGCCACGTTCATGGCCAGAATGTTCAACTCGGCACTGGAACTGGGCTCCCTTCCACCCACGATGATGTCCGCTCCGATAGTAGTGCTCCCCAAAGAAGGGAAGGACCCCTCTCAGTGCCAATCATACCGCCCTATATCCCTCCTCAAAGCCGATGTAAAGATACTGGCCAAACTTTTAGCAAACAGACTGGCGAGACTACTCCCTTCCCTAGTACACGGAGATCAAGTGGGCTTTATCCCGGGTGGTCAGGGATCTGATAACATACAGAAGACCCTGGATCTTATGCATGAGGCCTCAAGGCAGGGGGTGGAAGGCTATCTCCTCTCACTAGATTCGGAAAAGCCCTTCAGCTGCGTCGACTGGCCTTGTATGGGTAAAGTCCTCCGAAAAATGGGTCTGTGGGACAACTTCTGTGGTTGGGTTTCAGCACTTTACAACGGTCCCTCGGCAAGAGTCTTGGTTAATGGTGGCACCTCAGACCCGCTGGCCCTATCTAGAGGCACCCGTCAGGGCTGTCCCTTATCTCCCCTTCTTTACGCCCTGGCAATGGAGCCCCTGGCTATAGCGATCAGAGCTGACCAGGAAATCACAGGGATTAGATGTGACAATTGTGACTTTAAACTCTCCCTGTTTCCAGACGATATCCTGGGATACCTGACTAACCTTCAGGACTCTCTACCCCGATTATTTGGACTTATAGACTACTATGGCACCTTTTCGGCGCTTAAGGTGAACATGTCCAAGTCTAGCATTATGCCCATGGGTCCCGGGGACCATGACATCGGGGGTAACTCCGAAATCCTGGGAGTGAGAATAGAGCGGGTTTACACCAGGTATTTGGGCACCACCATTCCCAGGGATCTGTCACAACTCTATCAATGTAACTTCCCGGGGATCTTGGCCAAGATTAGTAGTGATCTCAAAAGATGGGCACCTCTCACACTCTGTTGGTTTGGGAGTATGGTCACGGTTAAAATGAATATCCTGCCCCGCCTACTCTACCTCTTTGCGGCCCTCCCTGTGGTGATCCCGGAGGCCTTCTTTGAGACACTACAGTCCCGAGTCCTTCAGTTCATCTGGGCCAGCAAAAGAACAAGGGTCAAATTTTCTACCTTAACTCTTCCCAAGTCTCAGGGTGGATTTGGCCTCCCGGACTTTAGACTTTACTACAAAGCAGCTCAACTCCGGGTGATGTTAGAGCACATGAGGGACGACCTGGGGACATATTGGACTTTCATTGAGGATGTCCACACCCACCCGAAAAAAGTCAGGGACCTGCTATGGGCCCCCACTAAGGCCCTCCCCCCCACCTCACCTCAGAACGCGCCCAACCTTAGCGGCCCTCTAGGCAGTCTGGAAGCCGAACAAGGACAACAAGCTGCTGTCATCCTGTCCGTCCCCTTTAACATTGCTGTGGGTTCCCCCCATTGATCTGGACACCAGGGGCTTTAGAGACACACAGGCATGGTCGGAGGGTTGCTCAACTCTCTCGGGAGGAGGGCTTCATAGAATATGATCAGCTGACGGAGGCATTGGGCGACAACCCGCCCTCAGTCTTTGAATATTTGCGCCTGAAAGGGATGCTGACCTACCCTCGGTGGGCCGCCAACCTCAAACGCCCCCTCACACCTTTTGAAACTGTCCTTGCTAAAAGCACCTCCCGGAAAGGCTCCCTGTTTAAGTTCTATGGCACATTGATAACGGCTAATCTGGAGGGATGGCAGCCCTTCAAACGAATATGGGAAGAAAGGTTGGGCATGACGCTGGACGACCACACATGGGTGGCAATCTTTAAATCTATATTCACGGGTTCACTGTACACTGCCGCCATGGAACATAGCTTTAAGGTACTCCATTCATGGCATCGCCCTCCAGCTACCCTGTCCAAAATGTTTAAAGAGGTGTCCCCCTTTTGCCCTAGGACATGTCAACAACGGGGCACTTGGTTTCACATGTGGTGGGGATGCCCGGTCATTCAGGTGTACTGGTCGGAACTACTCAGCTGGATCAAGGACATATAAGGGTACTCCCCGTCCTTACATCCACTGGAAATCCTCCTGGGTACTCCTATGCCGGAGACAGAACAGCCTGCATTCCCGAGGGTCATTGGGGCCATGTTGAGGGCAGGGAGGCTAGCACTAGCTCAAAAATGGAAAAATGTCCTAGCTCCATCCTTGGAGGAATGGCTTTGTAAACTTAGGTCGATCTTCACCTATGAAAAACTCTCTGCGATAACAAATGACACCATGTCGGATTTTGTACAGGAATGGACCGCAGTGCTTCTTAATGACGATTGTATCTCTATGCGTCTGTAAAGTACATCCCTCAACGCCCCCAATTCACACGTCTCTCCACTAACCCCAGGGACCCAGCTTGGGCCCCCTACTCGCTGTGAACTGATCTGACCCCATTATGTCAAATTGTATGTCTAATAACATATTGATTTCCGAATGTTCTCTCTGCAGCTTCTATAACCCGCAAAACCTCTAGACCTGGTATGTTCAAAAAGTTGGGGTGGGGGTTGGGGGGAGTTGGCGGGTAAGATTAAAAAAATCAAAAATGTAAACTGCCATCTATGTTTGCACAATGTATTGCTGGCAGGGATTGCCCGTGCACCCTACATTATATGTATGATGTCAATAAAAACAAAGTTAAAACAAAAAAAAAGGACATTTTGAAGACAGTCGAGTCCTCGAACTGCAACTTGCTGCACCACTGAGCGTTGTCACGCCGCAGTCGCCAGAGCCATCCAAGACACCTTGACCAGAGCTCCAGATCCACCAACCAGCACAGAGACAACGATTCTTGGCCCCAAGCCACCGTAAAGTCAAGCCTGCAGCCGTCCATCCAGCCTGCTTGTTGAACTGCCTGCCGCCTGATACCCACAGTTGTCTCACACCTCAAACTCGGTCTCAGGAGCTACAAAGCGCCCTGGAACTGCCTCAACGCTGTTGAGCATCGAGAACTTCTTAAGCACCATGTACATTGTGGTTCTGCACCCCTGGTCCTTCTCCAAAGGCCCCCAGAGAAAGTGATGACCCTTTGTCTCTTGGTGCTGAAACCAAATAACCTTGAACAGTAAGACTGATTACTTTACCAACTATCCACCTGTCAGTATCCAGAGTGCATCCCTTCCTTTCGTGAAACTATATGTACTCTGTGTTCCTTTACAGTGTGGGTTGTAATTTGTAGTGTGCTAGAACTATCTGTTGTAATAATAAAAAGTCAATATTTTTAGCACAACAGCAAAACTGGACAGTCTCTTATCATTGGCTAATAATTGTATTTATGCTGTGTTGCAACTAACCAATGATCCACAACTTTGTGGAGATAAGTCTGCCGTTCCATCCACATCACCAAAATTGGACAAGGAGTTTTATCATTGACCTGTGTACCAATCTGTTCAGATCCCTTCTGGTGTACTAGAGGTGTGGGGCTGATTGATGGTTTAGAAACCAATATTCATCCCTGGACCACTGGTGCCCCGGAAGTTGATTCATCACAGTCATAGAAATGTTAGTGGCAAATGCAACAAATACAAGTGGGGGTGTAGACCCACTCAGGAGGATGGTAGGACTAGATGGAAATGAATTGGACATGTGTTGGGGGAAATCGGACATTTGGCCGCAGAGATCAAGCATGGAGTGGTGATTCACGGTAGTGCATCGCATCCGTCAGTCCGGGTGTAAAACCAGATTGTATGGATCAGCCTGGTTTGTTATCATTAGAGAATCATTACCCATTGTTAGAGAATCATTACCCATTTAGGGATCCAGTTATCCATCATTCATTCTGATTAGTACTGATTAGTAGTGGCATTAGATTATCCACATTATTCTGCCACTTTGTATGCATTTGTATTTGCTATAGAATGATGAGGCCTGTTATATTTGAAGTGTCATGTAGAGACACATGTTATATTTGTAGAGACATGTAGACACATGTAGAGATATGTTGTTATGTATTATGTATGCAAGTAGAGACACCACGCATGAGTGTGCACTTAGAATATGCATGGAGTCTGTATTATAGATAGCGCTTGGGTTTGCGAGAGAGAGAGAGGAAGCACTAGAGAAAGCATGAAGCCATTCCATTGAGACAGAACAGAAGCGCTGTGGCACTGCGAAAGTTGTTATGAGTTACTGTGAACGAGGAATGTGTAAACAGTTTCTTAGCAGACAGAGATTAGACACGACTTTTGCCTTAGTAGAGACACAGAGAAGGGCATGGTATTATCAGCCTGGGTTGTGCTTCGCAAACAGAGATGGTGGGGGCCATGCATTGAGTGCTTTTGCAGAGAGACATGCAGAAGGATAGAGGGATTTGAATGGAGGAATATGGAGAGAGATGGATGGTATGGTAACAGAAGCAATGATAGATATGGTATAGATATGATGACAAATGTCATGTAGACCAGAACACGCAGTGATTGAAAAGTACAAGACATGCATCACAGACTTTTAGGCACTACTCGGATTTAGAAATGCTGACAGAGAGGCATTTTAGCTTTGAGAGACATGTAACCAACAGTATAATGAGAGGTGAGGCTCTGAGATTTAGGATGCTGTTCTCTGCTGGTCTGCTCTATGGGATGTAGTTGGAGATGTAGTTCTGAGATCGAGGGAGCTGCACTCTGAGATGGAAGAGAGATGTTTGGTGGTGGCATAGGAGAGATGTTTGGATGACTCAGAGAGGAAGCATTGGGGAAGCATTCTGATGAGAGATGATGAGATCGATCTGGCAGAGAGAGGGCCAAGAGAAGCCCTGACTGATTGCAGAATTAGCTGGAGAGGAGAGACAGAGCAACACAGAGCAAAAGGGGAGTATTGATAAGACACGTGCATGGGGAATTAGGACAGACACTCACACAGAGCTTTAGCTGACATGATAGATGGGGTAATCAGACAGGGATTGTCTTAGAGAGAGAGTGTGAAGTATGGTGTGGCTTGGAGAGGAATGGTGTGGATTGGAGTTGCTATTAGATTGCTTGCATTAGAAGCCTTTAAGGCTTATAGTTATTCCATCATGCATTGCTGTGTATAAATAAAAGTGTTTCTATTGTTGTATCGATTCATCTGTTTTTTTTGTGTCTTATGTTAGTGTGTCCATAGGAGTAACACAGTGCACAAAGGCCCCGAGATACAAGAGCAGTGGGGGCATAGTGATCTAACCCCTCCCCCCCAGGAGATTTGTATGGCTATGACACAGGAGCAAGTGGGCAGCTGGGGATGTTGAGTGTTAGAGAAACAGGGCAAATGTCTGAGCAGAAGCAGACAGGAAATTCAACAATCCGCAGTGCAGCGGGAAAAAAATCAGATGCATGCTGAGTGGAAAGACAGACCAGAGAACCCATGCCATTGCAACTGCAAGGGTGTCTCATTGGATGCACTCTAGCAGTGCATTGGGAGAGCAAAGAATTTAGAACATCAAAGACATATCTAGTCTGAAGCCAATGCATGCGTATGTACCTTTATTCAGAGGGTGAATTTTATATCATATTCCTGTCACTCTAAGCCAACCCATATTAACCAAATGAGCCTATTTTCAAGTGCATTTTAAGGAGATTTATAACACGCAAATATATGTATTTGACAAGAAATACATTAACAGCAGAAGATACAGTCAAGCCATTTCAGTCATGATCACCTTTCTCAGTTCACACTTCTTTCTTAGATTTTGTTTCCGAATCTTAGCCTCCATCTTCACATACTATCATCGCCTCAGCCCTGCTTTCTATTTTAATAATCACAACAGCTCGGGGCAATTCACACCTTGTCTCCAAGGGTCTGGAGCTCCTGGGCTGTCCTACTACTATAAATACAACCAGCAGAAAATTATTCTACGAGAGTAAAGAGGGATATGGCTTATGGCCGGGCTGGTACTTGGGCATACAATTGTCTTGTGCACCAATGGAACAGTGTCCCGCAGTTGCAAATGGCAATTCATTCCTGACAGACTGTATGAGTAAGTACCCAGGGGGAGGTTTTTGATAAAATGTGATGCAAATTGTGCATTTTAAAGAATATGAATTCAGTAACACTGTTCAAAACTACTAGCCACATGGTGAAGTAACTTATCAAACTGGCCAAAAAGTGGCACACTTTGACCAACAAGACTGTCCCGCAGTAGCATTTTGCATTTTTGGTTCGGCATTGCCCTATTGCCCAATAGGCCAGTACGAGCCTGCTCAGGGCTGGGATTGTGGGTGTATCTGTACCAGCGAAGTATCTGTTTTAGTAATACCCAAAGCATATATTAATAACCTGCATTGGTCTTTGTGTGAGGCAGGTGCTATTAATCAACAAGACCATAAAGAAGCAAGGGGCACGAAGGCCCTTTGCCCACATACTTCCTCTGCACAATGATATACTTCCTGCGGCACAGGAGGCTGCATGGTCTCGATGATCTTGCCAGTGGTATTCTTGGAAAGGGCAAGAACATAGAAGAAACAGATCCAGGTCTTCTTACAAAACACTGTTACCACTGCACCGGAGGCACATGGGAGTCATTGCCAAATCTGCAAACGTTATTAGATGGACCATTGATACTTATAATACCTATCAAATGCATTCTAATGGCCAGGCTGGAAAAGCTTTACATTGAGACAGTCTGCAAAGTTGCAGATTATATGCTCATGTGCACCCCATTGGCAATTTAATTGGTTAGAATTTTGTATCAACTCATAAATTGTGTAGCAGTGGTAACCTGTGGAGCCAAAAGGTTGGTGACTGTCCCCCTGCTTTCCTCAGAAACCACCAAACAACATTGTGTAAGTGTTGGCAATAAAAGGCTGTGGTTTTTATTGCACATTACGTAATAATAATACACATCATTACCATCATCATAATAATACATGAAGTACACTTTTGGGCACGTGGTCCAGGGTTGTGTCCCCTGGCCCATGTCACCTTGCTCTTCCCACGACGATGTGGGCCCCGTCCGTTCCCTGTATCTCTTCTCTCTCCCTTTTTTTTTGGGTGGCAGGGTTCTCGGGAAAGAAAAAGTATTCTGTGTACGCAGACTACTTGTTTGGTACTCCGTGCGGAGTCACAAACAGGATTGTACTTCTATGCTGCTTGTGCAGCTCCTTATATTGTGGATTACTAGCCTTAGGCTATGTATGCTCGTGTGGGGGATCTTATCAGTCCCCGGCCGGCTGGTGCCGACAGCATTTCACACTTTGGGGTGCTCTTTACCTGGGGGTTTCCTGCCTCCTGCCTTTTGTGCTCGTCACCTTCTCTTCTTATGCGTGACCCCTTTGTTTTGCCCATCCTACCTGGCACTGTGTATCTGTGTGAAGGGCTGGGAAGATGTGTTGCACTTCCCCTCAGGTACCAGGTTGTCGCTTGACAACCTGTGATCTGCCCCTTTCCCTCTTTGTCCTTATTTCGCCCCTCCCCAGGTTACTGGCCCCCTCTACCTTGGCTGCAGGGTGCCCCCTCCGCAGCACTGTCTAGAATAACGAGGAAAGGGGCCACGAAAGATAGCATTTGCGTTCAATGCGTCTGACTCCACCCAAGCTCTGTCTCTGCTACATCGATTATGTCCATTGAAGGGTCAATGCTGCCCACCCCATGTGTTTAATCATCTCGCAGTTTGTGGCACACATACTGGTTCTGCTTTTGCTTTCTTATGCTGACTTTTACTTTGATACTTTGATTTTTAGATGGTGTTCAAAATGTGCCCCTAGGGGCCTCATTCTGAGTTTGGTGGTATTCCTGCTGTATTTCAATAGAATATAGGAATTCTGCCGAACTTGGCAAATATTCCCGCCAATTTACCCAGCGGATATACTATTGGATTCAAAGTGGTGCAATGATGGTGCAAATCCACATTTTTGGTGTACATAGGACTCTTGAGCGGCTTTATGATATGATATGACATGATATGGCATTTATAACGTGCCTATATACAAGTGTTTCAAGGCGCGATGAGGCAAGGGAGGGGGACCAGAGGGAAGATGGAGACAACGATCATACTAGGCCAGGTGTCAATCAGATTGCGCAGGTGCAGGGGAAAGGAGAACAGTGCGGGGAGAAGGGAGAAGTGACAGTGCAGTACATGGGATAAATAGAATAAATAAAAACAATAAATAGAATAAATAAAAGCAATAAGTAAAAGTACGGGCAGCTGGTGGCAGGCGCAAGGGTAAGTGCCGACATAAGGTGTCAAGTGCTGGTAGGGTAGTGTAGGGATACAGAAAACAGGCCCAACTGCCGGGGTTGCCAGGGAGGCAGTGCAGGTGTGCAACTGGTGGGGGAGGGGACCTGGGCTGGAGATCAGAGGCTGGCCAGGTAACCAGTGCAGTTACGTGCAGTTTCAGCCAGAAGTTCAGTAGGGGAGAGGAGGAGAGAAAGCAGAAGCAGAGAGGAAGGTTTTGAGGTGCTTCCGGAACCAGAGATGGCTCTCCTCAAGTTTCAAGGAGGCAGGGAGGCTGTTCCAAAGGGAGGCCGCAGCCGAAGAAAGAGATCTACCACCAACTCGTTGCTTGGAGAAGCGACTGACCCTAAGGGAGTTGGAGGCAGATGAGGAAAGAGCTTGAGAAGGAAGATATTTAGGAAGAGAGAGTTGAAGGTATTGTGGCCCCGGGCCCCAGAAGGCCCTGTGGACATTGCAGAGGGTTTTGAACTTAATTCTTGCAGCCACTGGAAGCCAGTGCAGGGATTTCAGGCCTGGAGAGATACGATCCCTGGGCTTGAGGCCAAAGACAAGTCTTGCAGTCCTGTTCTGGATGAGTTGGTCTTTGGTAGTTTTCCTGTGTGCAGTAATTCCACCCGCAGTACATCCATTCATTTTTGGCTTTGCAGTGGGGGAATTAACTGCAGTATGTTTCATGATGTTGGAGTTCAACCTCCTCCTTCAAGAAGAAATTCTTAGTTTGGCAGAGTAGTAAAAATTGTGATATTTCACTTACTACCAAAACGGTGTGTTCATCCTGAATTCCCACACAGAATTGTTGCAGGCTCCGCCCACTCCTGCAGTTAAGTGGTTTTCCGGCATGGGACCATGTGAAAGATTGTTGCCTGTCCTGATCACCTTTGCTAAAGGGAGCTAAACTAAACTCTCTAATGCTTCAGGAGGTTTGTAACATTATTGGCCGTGGATTTGTCTTTGGTGGTTTTGGTGTGATAAATGTTGTATTTTGCTCTTTAATTTTCGGATGGGTATGATATCATTGTGTGTTTATTCCTGCCTGCCCGACGCCACTCCCCTTCACTACACTAATGTTCCAAATACCTCACATGGTAACTGCCAGGCTCTTATGCAAGTCTATGCACAAATGACGAGCATACTCGTCCTTGGCACTTAAGGGGTTAAAACATCAGAGTACGGAGTGATGCGGAGAGTGATTTGTTGCAGAATATCATACATGCAACACTAATGACTAAAGAGGAAGGGGTAGGGACGCACTACCTGATTAGTTACATTTGAAAAAACTGTTTTATAGAATTTTAATCAACATTTTCAGGTGCTCCAGTCTAGTCCCTGGATAGAGGGACTGATTCAATGCACAAACAAGTTCTTCGCTGAAAAGAAGAAGAGCCCAGGCACTCTAAAGGGACTCACGCTATGACATTCAAAAACACTGCAAGTGTTCAAAAGATTATTATCAAATATGTTTATTGAACAAATCAGTGGAAAGACAATAAAAGAAATGTGTGGAACCACCATCAAGAAAAAAATGTTTACAACCCAATGCTAATGAATGTGCAAAGTGAATCAATTACATCAAAATAAAGTATACAAGACACAATACAGTCTGTGCTTCGTTAAAGAGGACAAACTGTTTTTCAGTGGTGTGCTATAACACGGTACACCCCGTTTCGGCGCCGCTGGTTTGGCGCAGGCCAATTCACTGCGGCCAGTTCGGCGACGGGATGTTTTGGCGCTGGGATGTTTTGGCGCGCCAGTACATACATGTGCTGGGATGGTTATTTCCCCTGTGAAAATGCAGGTCCAATTGTCTGTATTAAAAAGAGCCACCTTATGCAATCAGTGTAAGGGTGGTCTCAAAGCACTAACCAGGTCCGGAGGGGGATTTCATTCGGTTGTTCTAAGTGTGTTTATTTGTAACATCGTGCAACAAGCTATTGGGAGCAGCATAAATGTACTCAATCATGCGTCAAATCTCGGAATCAGCTGCTGAAACATTGATCTAAAACTAAAGAATGTGATGCTGCTATCGAAACGGGAGTAGAATTACATCTGAAGCCGGATTGACAGTTTGCTGTGAACTCGGATTGAGGACAGGTCCGGGCTGCATATATTCGTGAAGCAGTAGAATGTGGCCATTAGGAGTTCCGTCGGTGAGACAGTGAGAAAGCAAACTGGCGGGGAGAGTACTGCTGAATGTTTCAGCTGCGCTTTAAATCAGACGCGAGGCCCAGGGGAGCAGAGGCCGGAGCAGGACATTTCGATGCGGCCAGTTCGGCGCGGGCTGCCGCGCCAAACCAGCTCCTGTGCCGAACTGGCTGCACCGAACCGGCCGCGCCGAAATGTCCTGCTCCGCTATAACACACTATTTTGCAAGAGAACTCCACTCTGATGTATGTGTGTTCTGTCCATTGCTGACTACGTGTTTCAAGATATAAACATCCCTTCTTCAGGTCAATACAATGAAGCCTCATCACGAGTTGGGCGGTATCCCGACTAGGATACTGCCCAACTGTATTTGCGTTACCATCCACCCTTCCAGCAGTAGGGTTGATCGGTAAACGTAATTGCCCATTCCCCCCATTGGGGAATCTTCAGCGCAGTTACCGCTGGTGGTATTACTGTGTGGTAATTGCACCAAATTCTGATTTCTTCTGGCGTGTTTACCCCCAGCATTCTAGGGCCACGGAAGCACCAGCACCATTAACATTGGTGCTTCCGTGAAACTCTGGGCGGGTGCCATTCTGCCCGCTAGGTTTGACCCTGGCAGATGTGGGGAACGTATGCCGCCTGCAGAGTTGTAGTGTGCCTGCCTGAAAACAACAGTGCCGGTAGGCTTACTGACACCGTTATTTCCGGACTGGCACACTCATAATGAGGCCCTCGGTCTCTAATTCTCTCTCTCGCTTTCTGTGTCCCTCCCTCTCCCTCTCTAATTCTGTCTCTCTGCTCCATCTCATTCGGTCTCCCTTTGTGCTTCCACTGCATGCAGTCACTCTCATACGACTCAGGGGTGGAGCCAGCCTCAACATTTTGGGGAGGCTGAATGCCAGTGTGAAAGCTGGTAGTGAGTGGCGCCATTAAGCCCCTTGCACTGCCGACTTTCCCCCTTGCTCGGAGCTCAGGGTGCTGAATTGCTATTACACCTTCCTTTGCACTATTAGATGCATCTTTAACCCCAATTCAGAGATGATAATCATTGCAGCTGTTAAGACTTTGGCTTCATCGCAGGGGGTCGATTGATATGGCTTGGATAGGCGTTTGCCCTCTGCCACTATACATTGTGGTTCTGCTGCTGCTGCCATCACATTAATGATTGTTTAAACGTAAATAAAATCACTGCAACCTGAGGTGAGACATTTCACAGGCTCTTGCTGTCGTACGGAGGCATGGTCTGGGTGTCACAGCAGAGTGATACCTTCTCCCTCAAAGTGGGAGGGCTTAATCCAGGGGCTGGTGCTGCCTATGATACCAGTGTCCTTTTCCTGTATCCCCCCCAGAAAAAAGAAAATATAAAATGACATATTAGGACCATGCCACCGCTGTTGATGCTCTTCGATCTACTGATTTTCATTTGTAGATACAGAGGGTGAAATTGTATTAGAAAGGAAGAGGATGGGGTATAGGGGAAGGGAAAAGAGGAGGACGGGGTGTGAGAGAAAAGGGTTTGAGAGGAAAATAAGAGTGAATGCGTGCTCCCTAGTAGCAACACAGTGCTCACACCACCTTGCATCCAGAAGTATGATCTGCATTGTAGCAAACATTTTTTTTTATTTGTTATAGTTGTATTACAACTTTTCAAATTTCATTAACATATAAATAACATTTATATACAAAACACAATAATTTTCAATCTTACAAGCAAACATTTGGCCTCATACGAGTATGGTGGTTTGGGTAAAAAAGACAGGCGCGTTCTGGCAATTTTGTTACCTTTCCGCCAGACTACGAGTTTTGGTGGTCCAGACAGCTTGTTGCTGGAAGTACATCCTCCACATGACCGGCAACAATTTGTGGATTTACAGCATAGAAATACTGCTCATGGTAAATCTTCCAAAAATCCCTTTGGAGTACTACGGACTCCAGAATGGGGATTTACGCCACTATACCACCACTCAAAAACCCTTTAGCAATGCCATGGTGTTGGTGGTGGCAGACAATTTGATAATAAATTGGCAGATGTATCGGCGATTTGCAGCAAAACTCTTAATAAGGCATAATGTCATGTCAACATTGAGGGGCCGATTCATGGAAAAGAGCGCATTAATTCTGCAAGCGGTACAAGCCGAGAAAGGCACCGTGCGAGCCTGCGCCAAGAATAAAACATCTTTTTTGATGGATAGAAAGAGTATGCAGGAGAGAGACTTCACAACAATGTTTATTTTCTCGCCAATGGTCTGTAAGTTCAATAAATGTGACTTCATTCAAATCTAATGTAGCTCAATTTGGAAGTCCCTCTAGCGTAAATGGAGATGCTAAACAGTAAGACAGTTATGCTTGTTTTAACGCCTCCAGTCACACTACTGGGAATTTTCTTTGATTTTGACGGCACCTTCAGAAATAACTTTCATGCTGGAGTGAAACCAATGATTTCCTATGGAAACCACCTGCTTTTTGCACCAGCACAATCCGGAGATTTCCATAGGAAACAATTGTAAACGCTGCCTCCCATACTAGCATGGCAGGCAGTGTTTACTATTACAAATAAACACTGTCAGACATGTTTGCATTTTCACCTCTGTTCAATGTCCTCAAGTTTGCAGTCCGCACAATTTTCAACCTTTCTCACTTTACGTCTACCTCCTCTGCCTGTTGCCAGATTGGCTGTCTATCTATGAAACAAAAGGGCCACGTAAAAACTTATTTTCATCATATTCAAAACTATAGATGGGCTCGCCTTACCCTACCTACCTGCTCATCTCACTTCCTACTCTCCACCTTGTTAAAGTGGCTGGGAATTCCCCATTGAGCGGAACAGGTAGGCTAGGAAATCCCGCAACCAAGTGACAGACATAGTCAAAGATGTGGCAAAACAGGCATGCTTTATTCAACAAGTATAACGCAGGAGTAGCATACAAGCATAATGTCTCAGTAGCTCTCAGAGATTACATATTGCAAGCTGTGTTTTATTACAAATATTAATCACATATGACATCATTCTACGCTTCTTATAAAAAAGCTAGGAAAGGAAAGTTTGGTTAATATTGCAATCACGATATCGAAACTGAACGTGTCACATTTCATTGAACCATAAATATCAGATGGCCACACCTTGGACCACCTATATTTGCTAAAAATAAAGACTATCGCAGTCACTCTAACTAATTGGCTAACATTGCTTTGAAGAAGAGAACATCAGATTATACAAATAACTGTCTGGAGTTGGTTTTACCGACCTTGGACATCTAACAAGCTGCACACACATGAATTGATACAAGTATGAGGTGAGAGAGACCCAGGTTCTTGTTCAAACCTTGACACGTTTGTTATCTCATATCTTCTAGGACCTGAGCCAAACCATTTAACTTGCAGTTCATTTTCCTTGGCCTTGTAGCTCCTTTGAGTATAAGGGAGGTGAGCGGGAGTCTGTCAGCATTCTGTTTAGATGTTCTCCGCATTTGTCCAATTATGAATCCCATGCTGGAAAACCACACTTCAGGCTGTTTCTCCCCTGATTTAAGTTCATATATCCCTAAATGTCATAACCCTTTGTGAACGTTGGAGACTTGGGTGATCCGTCCGTTTTCTCCTTAACACTGTTTATTTTCTTCACCTGCTTATTAGGAAGGTCGGGCACTCTCTGATTAACCTTAAAATGAACTATGTCTGGCGTTCAGAAGTTCAATCCTACCTTATTTTCACAGGGACTTGGTACGGGGGCTGCTCGACTCCTGTTCATTTAACACGACTTATTTCCCCATCACCTCTTTTGTTGCTTCAGGCTTCTCTATCCGCATGATGTTGTTTTGTCAGTCATTTAATCCAAGAAGGCTCACCACCCTCTGTTGTGTTCTATGAATTAAGCAAGAATATGCATGTCTCTTTTGCGTTGGGTTTCATCACCTATATATAGTCGTGTTAAATATATTATAAAATATGAACTGAATATATATTCTCCATGTCTAAACTCCATATTTAGCCTAATCTTGATGTAACTTCACAGTGAATGCTCATTTGCTTCATGTCTATATGTAAGTGCAAGTATTTTGATATCTTGATTGACAGCCTTCTTCACACATCTGGGTTACATATCCATCAGCAGGTCCGTCTCTTCCTGCATTCCTCCTAGAAAGGGTCGATATTGTTGCATCCATGAATATTGCCTCTCATATCCTCGATACAGCAGTGGGGGAGGGGCCAATGTCATGGATGATGCATTCATCTGCCTCTCTACAACTTTGTCAAGATCATCCTCAGCTTACCTCCTTGCCACTGTTTGAGTCACCTGTGCTCCCTCTCATATCCTCCCTCTCTCTCTCCTGACTCCCCTAATCTGGAAGAATCTTCCTCTCCATCTCCATCTCCATACTACTCCAACTCTACCACTATTTAAATCCAAACTCAAAGCTCTCCTTTATTTTGAAGAACCTGATTCCTAGCACTATATGCTACTTCAACACCCTGTTTTCTTCTCTTCCTACCCTTCATGGACAACTCTGCAGCACTTTTCTGTAACCCCTTCATCCTTAATTCAGCACTTCATCCATCATTCTGTTCCTATGTCATTCTGTCCTGTCCTCGTCCCTGGTTTGTGTTTCCACCTTCACCTGCAACATCTGGTCTTCTAGTCACATTGTCTCACCCCATTGTAAAGGACCCATGTCATCTGCTCTGTTATCAATGGCAAATTCGGTACGTGTTTTTATGGCAAAAATGCATTGTTAACCCTATGATGTGTATTCATAAAAGAAATATATATATATGTTTCAATATATTATTTCATTCACAATGAACATCAAACGCTATCCGACATGTCAGCATTTAAGACATGTATTTTGTAATTGTGAGCACCACTTGCCATGCAAAGCAATGCAAGCATGGCAGTGGCACTCGCAATTTAAAGTAGACACTGCCTGGCTTGCGAGCATGCCAGACAGCATGTACTTCATTTGCACTGCAGAGTACAAATGTGAAGGGCAAAGGGTGGTGTACATGCTTTTAAGCTGCTTTATTCCCTTTACATCTGCACCCCTCAGTGCAAATAATGAAAATTTGGCGGCAGGGACCTGGCTACGTTTCAGTGTAAACCTACTAGGTCCCCACTGTCAAATTGCAACGAGGAGCAAAATTAGCTCCAATGTATTTTATCAATTTTTTCTGTGAGCCCACACAATTTTGTTTGTTCGAACTGTGACTTTAAATCAAATCATGCTTGAAGAATGCTCAACAGCCAAGGTTTCATGTGATGCATACAGATCATCCAATTAACATACTATTAGCAAATGACAAACAACCCTTGGGAAAATCATCAGAGCTCTGTATATAGATCTACTAAGACACTCAGTGATGTATATATTCTACCCTAAGGTATTCAATCATTTATCAGAGAGAGCTGTGAACACAAAGGCACAATCCGTGGCACAGTGCGGTATGACCAATTTCTGAAGTCAAATTTACCCCCATGAAAGCTGAAACTGCGGTAGTAGGTACCAGAGGGAATTCACACTTTAATGTTATGCATCCAAGTTATTTATTTATTTATTCGTATTTATAAAGCACACAACAGCCCGTAGGCATTGTGGCGCTGATACATTGAGGCTTGCTTGGTTACATAGGGGAGTAAACTTGGTTACAGAGGAATACATATAAGGTTACAGTGGTTACAGGGCACATACAATGGGTTGAGTGATAGACATAGTGTAGAAGGAGAAGAGGAGAAAGAGGGTTACAGGATACGACAGAGGGAGGGAGGACATGTCAAGTCTAGTATTACTTGAAGAGTGTGGTTTTCAGGGTTTTCCGGAAGGCTGAGAGGGAGTTTCGGCTCTTATGGAGTATGGTAATGAGTTCCAAAGTTTAGGAGCTAAATAGGGGAATCCGATGCCTCTGGCGTTGGACCATTTGATGGGAGGGATGCGGAGTTGGTTGGTGTGGTGTGTTCTTCTAGGGCGTGTGGAAGTGGCTCTGATGATGGTTTCTGATAGGTAGGGTGGAGCAGAGAGACCTAGACATTTGTGAGTGAGGGTGAGGATCTTAAAGTCAACTCTTTCTGTGAGGGGGAGCCAGTGGGCAGCTCTTCTTGCCTGAGTGATGTGATCTCTTTTGGGGATGCCAAGGGCTGCTCGAAGCACATTGTTTTGTACAATTTGAAGCCTGTTGAAGTTTTTAGCTGATGTACCCGCAAGGAGAGTTACAATAATCCAGTTTTGCTCCGATTGTAGCTCGGGCAATGGATAGGCAGTTATGGCTGGTAAGAAAGGGTTTTATGGCATTAATGAGTTTAGTGGTGTGGGCTGCAGCGGAGGAGATGGCGTTGACCTGGCGTGTCATTGAGAGAGTGGAATCTATGTAGACTTCTAGTGTTTTAACAGAGGAGGAGGCAGGAGTGATGGTGTTGTCAATGTTGAAGTTTTCATATTTTTTTTTAGTTTAGGCATAATTTCCTTGGTGCCTATGAGGATTAACTCTGTTTTGTCCCCATTAAGGCATAGACCATTAGTTGCCATCCAGTTTTGGATGGTAGTGTAAATTTGGAGGAGGGCTGCGTTGTCTAAATCATAATCGCCAGAGAGGGGTAGGAGTACCTGAGTATCATCGGCATATTTCATGTAGGATATGCCGAGCGAGTCCAGTTTGTCGAAGAGAGGCTTCATGAATAGATTGTATAGGGTAGGGGCAGTGCAGGATCCTTGGGGCACTCCACAGTGTATGGTGGTAGGGGGTCTGCTTTGGCCTGGTCAGTGTATACTTTCCTGGCTCTGCCCTCCAGGAATGAAGTTATCCACGAAGTGGCATGATCGGAGAAGTGGGCTGCGTTTGAAAGATGGGCTGTGAGGATGTTGTGATCAACCAGGTTGAATGCCGCGGAGAGGTCTAGGAGTAGGAGGAGGGCTGGTTTGCCCCTGTCCATTATCTCTGTGATTTGGTTTTTTTAGGTCAAGGAGGGCAGTTTCTGTGCCATGACCTTCTCGGAAGCCTGATTGCCTTTTGCCTAGGATGGCATTGGACTCGAGTTAATGTTGGATTTGAGAATGGGCTGCTTTATTAAGAATTTTGAAAAGGAAAGGGACGTTGGTTATGGGTCGGTAGTAGTTAGAGCAAGTTGGACCTAGGGATATTTCTTTTATGAGAAGATGGCCCCATGCTTCCTTTAGCTTTTGTGGTGCAAGTCCAGTGGTTAAGGATGCATTGATAAATGCAGTGATGATAGGGGATAGGGCATTGGCGCATTCTTTGATGATGGTAGGCGGGCAGATGTCCCCTTTGCGTGTGGAGGGTTTGATGTGTTGGATGAGGTCAGTGACTTCTGATTCTGTGACATCCCTAAAGGAGAAAGGAGGGTTGGAGGAGGCGAGAGGGGTGGGAATAGGTATACTGTCCTGTTTGGGAAGAGTTCCCTGTTGCGATTGGATTTTAGCTTGCAAAAGTTTTATTTCGTTGAGGAAGGCAGCCTGAATACTTTTTACCCATGGCATTTACTTGTAAATTCAAAGTGGAACAAAATGTAGCAGTCAGATTGGTGCTGTGTCGCTGCAACAAAGTCTTAGCCAGATTGAGGTAGCTTGAGGGGCTGGAGGTCAAATAAAGGTTCCTTTTCAAGGCACTGAGTCTCCTCCACAAATGTCTCTGGGGAGTATTGTGATCAAAGATGCACCACTCTCAGGAGCCTGAGATTCACAGAATCTACTCTCTTAAGGGTGCCTGAATCCTTTGCAGCACAAAGGGTGGACGTCACATCTTGGTATTTGGCCCAAAGCAATAGGACTGTAGCTCTTAAGCTCTTAGACTTGAGCCCAATCATCGATTTCTTAAAGCACTTCTGGGAACTCTTCACCTAATAGGTTCCTTACAGTGGGTTTGCCCTCTGCAGTGGTGAACATTGCCCAGAGGGAATTCAGTTCATATTGCGTCCTCTATAAACAGGGACTTAAAAAAACAAACAGCAGTGCATGAAGGTTTTCTAACAAATCGTAACCACTGGCTTTTTTTTTAGGCGTCCTGTCAAACCATGGCTTTTCAGCATGCCATGACGGAGGAGTAACTATCAAATGGAAATCAGGCTTGGACCAACCTCAAAAAGGGCAGTCAAAACAAACTGCTTAGTCACATGCCTTCTGCATGAGACCACAAACAACCACAGACATGTTTTGGCCACATTGTGTGTCATCAGTGAGGTGAAGCTTGAGAATTTGGGAACAGCAACTCGTGACATGGTAAATCAAACTTGGGCAACTTCCTTGAACTACCTAAATAACATAAGCAGTTACAATTTAAATGGAATGCATTTCCAATCTCCATAATTGGTTAAATCAACATTGTAAAAATAAATAACCTTCAATTGTATTTTCTTGTTCCATGTAGTACTACAACACCTTCATGTGGTCTTGGAGTTTTAAAATAGTTAATATGCCTGGTGTCATTTCAGCTTTGCTTGACATGAGGGTTATCTAGAATGCATCAACAGAAGAATTTGTGGGGTTCCCCCGAGCCCCCCGCTTCAGTTGCTTGTGGCCAATTTTAGCATTACAGTAAAAAGGGTACCATGTGGTGCTTAGGTGACTTGAAAACTCAAGATGACTTTAACCTCATTAACAATGTCACAATTTAAATATTTCCAGGTTATTAATATAAACCATAACCCATACCCGGTTTTAACTGAATTCTAACTCCCCAACAATTGTATGATATGATGTGGCATTTATAACATTTATAAATCATTCTAATGTATTAACATTATTATATGCCATTTGAATTACATATTTAAAAAATCAGTTTGATTAATGCAAAAATATGCAACACAAGCAATCTTTAAAATGCTCCTTGGATGGGCCGACGGGATATTTTAGGGGCAATGAGTTGGTCCTGAAAACAAGACCACGCATAGCAACACACGTTCGAATCCCAGGCTCGAGCTTAGAAACTGGTCCCTAGTATTAAGCACGGTATGTAGCGGAGCAGCTAAGTACCCCTACTTCAACCACTTCATCCGTGTTGCCTATATGTTGGGATCTAGAGTGTGCGACACATGCAGTACCAGTAGGAATACCAATATCAAAGAGAATCCTGGAAGCAAGGTTCCCATTGAGAAAACCATACTTGCATACAAGAGGATATGATGGCCATTTCAATGAAATCCCGGAAGCAAAGAAAATGAATGGCCAAGATGAACGGTGACGTCATGCAGAATCAAGCTGACATGCATAGAAGAGATACAGAGACAAGAGAATGAAGATATTCTAATAAGGCATTAAGAAAGAATCAAGGATAAGTGGCATCTTGGGATCAAGGTGAAGAAGCTTATGCCACAGAAATGATGAAGAAATCAAGTTGGTTTACACGTGTACAGATGCAGAGAAACTCAAGTAGACAAAATATACTGAAGGCTAGCTAAGTAGTGAATAAATTGCGGCATGCGCCAACATATACATACATGAATAAAGAGGATGGATGTTTCCACTAAGTGTTATAGCAGAATTGGACTGAAAAAGGAAGGCCTCATTTTCAGTGTGTTGCGGTAAGCAAAAAAATTAATTAAAAGTAAATCTCATGAAGGCGAGGTTGGATGAACCGTGAAGCCAGGCCAAGAAAGTCAAGGTCTCATCAGGCTGGAATGAGCAGGCATTGGATACAAAATCATGTGAAAGAACAAGCTACTGTTCTAAAGGCATGACTAAATTCAGGAAGACATCAGAGGTCTATTGAAAATAGTATTTTAACACACAAGAAGCTCAAAATCATGGTCTACAGTCACGTGGACAGATGAAGTTGGACGGACGAGATGGTCACACCTACGCATGAGGGCAGAGCGTGCCTTCACTCGCCTGAATTCTCCAGAGCTAACAACACTCAAGGACAAGTTCAAAGTCGTAATTGTCAGCAGACCACTGAGGTGATGATAGATGAATATGCTAATTGGTGGGAAGCTCTGTTTTAGACGAGCTCACCAGCACCTGGAAGTCCAATCTGTGTGCTGCTAGGCGTAAGTAGAAAAATACTGATGAAGGTTAGAGTGCCAGCCAATTGTAGGGGACCATGTAATTAGGGGTCGTATAGTTGTGTAGCCAATGGGACGTTGTGTATTTAGTGACGTTCATAGTAGCCATTTTGAAGGGAGGGCTTAGTTGCCCCACCTGATGTTAAGAAACCTATCATTTTCCCTCATTGTCCCATACTAGTATAGAGTGTATATTTAGATAGTTCCTTAGACCTAGTTACTTTCCTCAATAGGTTTTTGTAGTTTACCACGTAGGATGACGTTAGTAATATGTTGTTTAAACATCACCTGTGACGATTCTTTGGTATACAAGTATAATTCCTATTTAAATGCACTGAGAGATTTGCTTTGCAACGTCAGATGATGTTCCTTGTACTTCCTGTTTTAGATCATTGATATTAAAACAGTTATCCTTTTTGCCAAGTACCGGAGTCGTTTTGATTATTGATATATGAATAAAATCTGCATCCCCGTCCATCTCAAGGCTATTGCTACTCATCTTAAAGGTCGGGAGATCACCCAGTTCAGTTATAAAAAGAACATTTATAAATACATTTATTACCCGGAATTGATGAGCAGGATAACAAAGGAAACCACAGAACTTGTGTGATACCGCAGAAATAGAAAAGATAATTCCTACATTTTGTCGAGCTGAAGAGCGAGGCAGACATGTACAGCATCCCTAATGAATGCTGGGTGTCGTGGATCATAGTTTTGTGGAATAAGTTTCATTTTGCAGTATGTATCTCATTTTATTTGTGTCCCTCTGACCCTATTGCACATCCATGGCTGCGTACTGTGTGTGCTCTATCAAAATGTGGCTTTTGGGAAAAAAAATTCATTCTTCATCAATTTTTTCATTTAGTTATATCTGTCTAATTCTACTGCTCATAATTGAATATTATGTGGTTGTGTGTGTGTGTGTATATATGTGTGATGTAATGTCAGAGTACGATCGGCTTTGCATTTGTAAATGTGCATGAAAGATTTTGCCAGTTCAAATGATTGTGTTGCACCTCGGTTGTGATGGTGACATGTACTTTGGCACACAATGTCATGCTAAAAATGGTACAAACAGGTTCCTACTGTGCCTGGCATGTGTTATTTAAATGTAGTCTTATTTAACAACTGGTGGGTGCAGCCTAATTAAAACTATTTGCAGTTTTAAAGCTGCCATGTATTGTGGGCACAGCATTATGAAAGTGGATTACTGTGGCAGTGCTTCCAGGTGTTCTGGACACAGGCATCATGGCATTGTACAATGCCTCTGTGTACTCTTGGTGACCTGGCATCTATTTATTTTGTTTGTATGAGTTGCCCGTAAGAACCAATTGTAAATTGTATCGGTTTTTAGCATTTTCTCTCAAAAATTGTGCTGTACAATGCACCATTTCAAACCATTATTTTGAAACAATTCTCAGGGGAGAATGGGCCGGAAAACTGCCTTAAATTAGCCAACTCAGGGAGATATTGACTCCCTCCACTGAAAATATTCACCGTCTGCAAATGACCCCAGCTGCAAATGACCTTGAATCATTTAGAACGCAAGAGCCCCCCAAGAAGCCGCCCAACCAACGGTCACCAAAAATGGACTACTCAACGGCGGTCACGCTAGAGCACAGTTCCTGGGCAAACTGATCAGCACCCCCTCCTGCTGCCCTAGAATGTTGATGTGGGAGCTGACATGTGGACCAGGGTGAAGCATAGCCTGGATTAGAATAGGAGTGCTTGGGCTTGTATATGCAAACTCTCTCCTCTAACAATAGAATGTAAACTCTCCTCTGTAATAAAGACTGGCAAAGGTGTTACACAGACATTTGCCTTGTGCATACATCTTTTTGTTATTTTATTTTTACTTTTCCATATGACTGCTTCAAATTTGTGCAACCAAACCTATGTATTTATTTATTTATTTATTTATTTATTTATTTATTTATGCATACATACATACAGGAAGAACAATGCTCTTTTGATCACAAAAAAACGTACAATAGATGAGAAATCAGATTCAATGGGAAGCAGTGAGCTTTATACAATGGGGTATGTTTTGAAGGACTTTCTGACCAGGTTGTGGAGGGGGTTAAATTAAACGGTCAACAGGGACAATACATAAGTGGACATACATAGATTAAGGACAATGAACATTGGACATTTTTAAGTTCAGGTAGGCAGTATGGCCAGCCTAATATTTTAAAATATTGGAATTGATTGCCAATTCATTAGAGGAATGCTTGAATTCATGTATTCGGGTAAGAACACGTTTAATTGCATGTGAATCTATAGAGCATAAATAGCTGTATTTTGAAGGAGCATTGGCATAATTGGTAACTAGGTTTGTTAATTTTATGATTGTGGAAATCGGGCAACCCCCCCTGAGTCTACAGCATTGGCATAGGAGAATTAGTGAGACAATAGGTGTGGAAAGAGTTTGCCACATGGGAAGTTAGGACGGGACAGAAAAAAAGGATCTTTTAGGAAAGTTTGTCAGTTTTTGTCATTACTGCGGTCTAAGGCTCACACTACCGCAGGCTTTATCACGATAAGCGCTATAGGGAACATCTGTCATTTCAAGAGGAACCTAGTTGCCATGAATAATGCGGCATAAGCTGATGAGGAGGCCCTGTTCCACTTCCACTTTCCTGGTGTCATGCATAAGACACAGAGGAGCCAGAGGAGAGGAGGAGAAGAAGAAGCGGTGAACACATAAGTGGGGCTTGTTTCCGTTTGAGATAAAATTGTTGAACAAAGGTGGCAGTGGGAGGCATATGGAGGGAGAACATGAGCACACAGCAGCATGCTCCGATCAGAGACCTATGTCCGTAGGTAAAATCCACACACTGAACAATACGACTACCTGCGGTGCCTACACAGGGTGCTTATATCTCTTAAGGAAACTGGGTCACATGATAATTTCTACCTTCCTTTGATTTTTATAAAGAAAATTGAGAGAAGTGCCCTGTAACTTCACGTGAAGGCAGTCAGATATCTTATTTCAGAGTAAGTATTGGCTGCAAAGGCATATTTTGCTGGTTAGGTGGCTTGTGCTGTAAAAGGGTGTAATTCATTTCATATAGGATGCAATCAATATAAGTGCTCGAATGATCATATTTTCCAGTATCATTCCAATTTTCAGATGTCGCTGGTTTGGATAAGAGTTTGTCCAACCAACCGACTGCTAATTCTATTTCCATTTCGATTCTGCTTCTAGAGCCCCGAAAGCACAGGCTACATGTGTCCCTCTCGCTCCTGATCCAAAAAGCTCTCGGAACAATTAAGGTATTACAATGATGCAATTAATTTACAGGATTTTACATGGCAATGTGGATACCTATTGGAATGCCACAGTAGTTTCCAGAGGAGCCTGCTGTTGTACTTTGTTAGTATGATGTGTGTTGATGCCGCTAGATGATTTCTGGAATAGGGAATGTTAGGAGTGGTGCAAGAGAGTGGCACATGAGTTTTCTGAAAGTGACAGGTGATGGACATTTGGCTAGGGAAGTAGCTGTGCCAGTGGGTGTCTGAGTATCCTCTGGGTTTTAAGGCTACTAAGACAAGACTAGAGACTGTTCCCTTTAGTTGAAGACTATTCAAGAATACCTTTTGGGAGACAAGATCTCATAGTAATAAGCTTGTCCACCTGTGTTGCTATTTTGCAGGCAGAGGACATGCCAACCCATCAGGCTTGTTTTGGAAAGGCCACTCTGCCCACCATTGCAGCAGCATTACTGAGGGTATCCGGCAAAAATGTTGGCAGGAAAATGTTGACAACAGAAAATGTCCTCCTAATAATATTGCCAGCAAAATGTATGTCATGGAAACTAAATAGAAAGGTAAAATACAGCACCTCTCTGAAATTGCAATAGTAATTCAACCCAGGATACGCAGAAACAAGTTTGTTTGGAGACATTGCTTGATATTATTTTGGCAACATTTTTAATCCAGCATTATTGAGGCAATATTTTTTATTGGAGACATTTCTGAAGAAGGCATTTTCACAAAAAACTATGGAAATCCGCCCAGCACATGAAATGGATGCATGGTCAGAACATTTGCTATTGAAGGAACACTACATTGTAGCAAATTTTCCATATGATGTTGAGTAAAATCAATGTTATGTAATACTAGGTTATTGCGATTTATAACGCAAACCACTGCCATTTCATGGTCTCCAGGCACTCTGGAGGATCTGAAAAGGAAGGAGGGCTTGGAGGGCTTAGTTAGTGGGATAGAGAGGAAAATTAATAGAGAGCTTTGTAATGCTGTTGGAAGCTTCTGTTTGGAAAAGCAGTCCCTGGGCCTCATTACGACCCTGGCGTTAAGGGTTTAACAGCGCCGTAAAAGGTGTCGGTGCCGTTAAACCCTTAACGCCCGATTACGAGAACCCTTTGTGGCACCCGACCTTAACGCCTGCTTTTAGCAGGCGTTAAAGTAGGGTGCCGCAAAGGGACCTTGGTGCTAAGTACTGTGCCGCAATTTTCGGCACCGTACTTAGCGCCTTCCCCATTCCCATTGCGCCCTATGGGGCAAAAATGGGAATGGGGAATTACAGCCCCGCCAACCTTGCAATGGGGCGGTAATTCCGCCATTCACCATGGCGGTCCCCGGCATGGACCATGGTGCTAGTAGCACCATGGTTTTGCGCCGGGGTCGTAATGAGGCCCACTGTGTGCTGGATTTGTTAGGTGGTGTTTGTTGCACAAGTGTGTGTGGGATTATTTGTATGTAATTGGTTTCGTTTTCTGTAGTGTGCTGTGTTTAGTTGAGTGTTGCAGAGTGTGTGCATTTTGTGGTGGTTGCTTGTTTTCGCTGCGGTAGAGGGAATAATTGGGAGAAATTTCCCAGGTTTCTCCTCTCTCATTCACACCATTCAAACTAGAGGTCCAGACTTTCTCCTAGCTACCATTGGAAGCAAGAGCTTTTGCATTCCGACTTGAAAATCTAGACATGGCCTACCAACCACAGGAACAAACTGAAAAATCCCTCTTCCATTAGCCCTACAGCAGGTGGCCGGTGTTCTTGGGGAAGGGTGTGTGAGAAACCAAGGAGTGTTCTCCCATTCAGAGCCCGAGAGACCTTTATTCAGGCCAGGGGAGGGTCACAGCTTTTGGATCCCAAGCCTGGGGGTGGACGAGCGAGAGAGGATCACCTGGGTAGAGGAGCCCAGGGTTGTCTTAGTGGGAATACCCCAGGCGAGACGTGATATTCCAACAGGACAATAGAGGAAGTTCTGAGTGCCTTCACAGGATATGTTGATTTCCACAACTCTTATCCAGGTGTCATGGCCTTTGATTCCAATCCTGTCATGCATGAGCCTAGAGGTATAAAGAAAGAAGTCAGTTGCCCAAGACGGGAGAGGAAGAAGATCCAAATAAAACAAGAACAAAGTTCTTGTGTTAATATTCATTCAACCTCTACTTGTCCAAGTTACAAAGAATACAATCAAGACCCCTGTTTTGACAATCAACCCACATACATAAGGAAGGGGGCAACCATTCCCTTCAGTAAAGACAAGATTAGTTGATGTTCCTATATTCAATGTCAACTCCCTAAAAAAGTAATCCCTTTACACTTCACATCTCGCTCACTCAACTTTCACAAGGCATTTTCAATCTCACCCCATTTCGCCCTCCCCATTTCCAACGAATACTGAGACAAGGAGGACGCAACTAGGATATTACCCATAGAAACAACATGGGGAAAGTTGGCAGCCTCTTGTGAGAAGTTAGCCGCTAAGGAGAGATGTTCGCAGAGTATGTTATACCAAGTCAAATGCAGCAGAGAGGTCGAGCAAGTGGAGTAATGTGCATTGTCTGTTGTCTTTCAGTTGGCCTATGTGTGTTTTCAAGTCGATCAAGGCCGTTTCTGTACCCTGCAGAGGCCGAAAGTCAGATTGTCTGAACCCTAAGAGGTTGTAGGTCTCTAGGCATGTCTGGATTTGGATGCAGGCTGCTTTGTCGATTATTTTCAGCAGAAAAGGGACAGTTGTTATAGGCCTGTAGTTGGTTGGGATCGTAGGGTCAAGTGTAGCTTTATTTAGTAAAGGAATTACCCAGGCATCTTTAAGGTTTGTATGTACATGGCATGTCTTGAAGGAAGTATTTATTAAGTTAGTGATAAATAGGGCCAGGTCTCTGGCTCCGTCCTTGATTATTTGTGCCGAGCAGATGTCACCTTGGCATCTTGACTGTTTCAAAGGGCTATGATTTTTTTTTACCTCTGCAATGGTGACTGGGGCGAATTTGAATTCTTAGAGAGTATTTAAGGCTAAACAGTTTGGGGGTTTCTGGGTGATCTCTGTACTATTGAGATTGAGGCGTTTGTTGGCGATTTTGTTTTGAAGGGTGGTGATTATATTGGCCAGAGCATTTTGTATGCTTGTGCACCAATCTTGATTTTTTTGGGTGCGAGTCATCAGGGGCTATGGGTGATTCTAGTTCCCTTAGGATTCCAAATAATTTCTTGATGCTAGAACTGGAGTTCTGGATCCTGTCATCGTATGTTTCTTGGTTGATTTTGATAATCTCAGCTTTGTACAGAGTTGAAATTTCGGATACCCTATCCTTATTTTATTTGGAAAGCAAATTCTTCCATGTGGTTTCACATTTCCTTTTTTCAAGCCTAAGGGCCTTCAAGTGAGGGGTAAATCAGGTATTGAGGTGAGCTTTGGGCTTACTCTTGCAAAGTTTGAGCGGGGCGATGAGGTCTACGGCCTTAGTCATGGTACTATTGAATAGGTCACTCAGATCTTGAGGGTCTTCTAAACTAGTGGAATTCAGTATTGGGATGAGGATAGATGTTAACTTCTCAGCTGTGATGTTTCATTTATTTCTAGTGAGAAGAGGTGGCGCAGTAGTTTTTGATTTGGTGACTGGTTTATTACCCACGAAGGTGAAGGAAATAAGTGGTCAGTCCAAGACTGGGACTGCCAAAGCAATTAAAGCTTGGTGAAAGGATCCCCAAGAAACTTGGAGAGGAACCGTGTATATTATTTTGTATTGTGTTTTGGAACTTGAACTATTCTTTCTCCTAGGAAGGATTTTAACCATAGTAACACTGTGATGCAAATTTGTATTTCTTCAAGTCTTTTGATAAGTTTATTGTGATCTACTGTGTGAAAGACTGCTGATAAATCTAATCTTTTTGTGGTGATGTGACTTTGAAGTCTGTGTTGGTTTTTAGATCATCCCATATAGATGGTAATGCCATTTCTGTTCCTCTCATGTAACTAAATCCAACATGTTCCTGCTATACTATACGAAAACAAAGCCTTCTAGAAGTCTTGCCAGGTAAGGGATGTTTGAAATTGGTCGGGAGTTCATTTTGGTCTTCCATGTTTTCTGATTCGTCTATAAGGAGTGGCTTTATGTATACCGATTTGAAGGCTTGTGGCACATTTCCTGTTGCTAGTGAATGGTTGAAGAGTTAATGTGTAGAATGTATGCATAAATATTGTACGCATTGATTTTACCTCCATAACATATTCAAATTAATTTGAATGGCAGAAAGGAGGGTGGATTGAAAGTTACGATTCCGCCTCTCCCATCCCTGCCTATAAGTGCAGATTCACAAAACCTCTGAGGGTGAGGAGTGAGGTTTTATATCTCAAATGCAAGCAAGAAACAATTGCAGTGTAAGAGTTGAAGTCTGAATTCCCAGCACACTGGAAGAAAGTGACAGTAAAGCTAACACCTCCCTGGGAAACCTAGCAAGTTGCATTGCAGGAGATAGACTGTTCCGTGGCATCATGCATTTATAAGTGCAGGCAATTTTGAATTTTGACAGAGGTGATTAGTACTGTAAAAATAGGTTTGGCTTTGAAATGTGCGAGATGCTGCATGATTTGCTATGTTTGTGAGTGTTTGTTTCTTGAATGATGACTGAATTTGGTGTGAGACCCAGTGAACTACCATGGGAAGGCAGAGATAAAAAGGTGAAGTTTGTATAAATGCGACTAAGTGGTAAGGCAATCAGCATGTATGTACACAGCTATCTTTCCATAGATCAACTGATTACAGTTGAAGCATTTGCAATTACATGTTAGACAGAACTTTATATTACATGCATCTTTGTTGAACATTATATGTAATGCCGTACGTTATACTACAGGAATATTTGGGAAACCAAAAGTTGGTCATATAGTTGCAGAAGGACTAATATGATTATTTAAGTTTGCCGTTCAAATATCGCAATATTCAGTAGACTTTGGACTATATGTAAACCATATGCCTGATTTAACATTAAAATTTAGCAAATCGACAAAACAGATTATCCTCAGTCTCCATATGTTGAAAAAACTCCATATATCAGGGCAGCAACGGCTCTAGCTAGTGGTCTCAGATTGGCAAATATCATTGTGTTATCCTTTGCCTCTTGGCCCACCGTGCCAGCTTCCACACTTTCGTCTTCAATTTTGGAATCCCCTCCTTCTGGCTCAGGTTGAACGGGTAGGCCTTCAGCATCACAACTGCTTTAGAGAGATGACATTTGACATTCCTGTGCCATGGTTCAACGGGTGACTCAATAGAAAATAAAGGTTCACAACTACTTTTCTTATGGCCACACAACAAAGGGATTAGATTTGACCGAGTCACAGGTAAGGACGTAAGGAGTGCGCAATCAACATATGGATCTTTCCCAGGCTCTTTACTCATCTAATGCCACTCATTTATTCCCTCTCTCATAACTGCCCCCATGGTGGGTTAAACAGTCACTCAGAGTCGTTGGTACTTTATAGTGTTCCAACACTTAATTCTTGGCTCCCTCTCTTTCGTCTGTGTTGTCCAAGTCATCAGGTTCATGCATTGGGCCTCCTGTACCCTTCTACAAGATACCCCAACCTGGCATCCTTTGGTCTTCACACAGGGTATGGCAATGCTCAGGTTACCAGCCTGCCCCCTCCTTCTTTAGCCTCAAGTAAATAATCTCAAATTGGCTTGGCATAAAGTCCTGGGTTTTATATCTGCCCTTTTTCTAGCCTTACTGCCACCACTACAACAACACACTTTGGGCCCATGCATTAAATGTTGCCACTTTCCCTGAATTTGTATTTGGGTTTTTTCTATAGAACAAACATAGATAGGAAGCAATGGAGCATGATACGTATCCCTGTGGGTTACATAGGGGCAAGTCCTTCCTTCTCTTCCCCTTCCTTTCTCCTTGATGTTTTTCCTTCACCTCCTCTCTGATACTATCACCTCTAATGTTTTTCCTCATTCCTTTCTCGGGCTCCTCTCCACTCTATTTCTTTCTTCTCTCCTCTCCTCCTCTTCCTCTCTTGTCTTTCACTCCCTTGCACCACTTTCACCCTCTCCCTCCTTGCGGCTCCCCACACTCTACTCTGTACTCATCTCAACTGCACATCCATTGTCCAACTGCTGACTCCCACAGTGACTGCCCGATTCGCTCATCTTTTATACAATTTTAGGGTTGTGGATCAGTTCATCAAGTGTGAATGTCTCACAAGTCCTGAGATGACTGGATGTGGGCTACATGATTGGACGCAGGAGGGCTAAAATCTTCTCAGGCTACCTCACTTGTGGGGCTGTCCACACTGTGGCTCGGTGCACCGAGACGATTTCAGTCATGACCACTGCCTTGGAACAATTTAGAACTATTTGTCACTGGGGTAACACCTACGATCCCCTTTTGTGACTGTAAACTCTCACTTTCTGAAGCATGCAGACCTGGCTATCTTTCACTCTGATTGTCCGCAGGGGTCTCCAATTGTTGGACCGTGGACAGTCTGCTCTAGCTTACAGAAGGGTTCTGCAACTTTTGACTCTCCAGATATTTTGAACTACAACTCCAATTAGACTTAGCCACATAGTCAATGGGGCGGGATCATGGAAGTCGTAGCTCAAAAAAATGGCCAGCCTCAGGATGGAGTCCCCTGATATACAGACAATCATGGATTTCAAGACACTCCGGTTTCTCCACATTCTAATAGAAAGTAGAGCCAAAATATAGCTCCAACTGACCTGCACTTTACACCCCAAGCAGAAACTTCTGAGTGCCAGTTTCCATCTTTGTTATCTAACAAACCCATCCTAAAAACATCCTTTGTCCCATTTACCCCACCCTTTCGTATAGAAATCCTTCACCATTTCTTGAACTTTTTTGCACTTTGAAGCAATTTGTGTTGCAAATGGTGTATTTTCTAACTGCAAAGTAAATAAATTGGCACATAAATGACTTCTGATAAATATCCAGGTACAGTAAAATAGGTTTCAAAGGTTCATGTCCAAGATATTACCCTATCTGCCTGCAATATAGATATTTTATGACAAACATGTTTTTGTAATATGCAGATTTAAGGACTACCAGTCAACACTGAAAGAAATTGACATCTGGCATCAGTGTAGAAGCACTGGCTTTTTATTTTTATTACGTAATAAAACGATGTGAGTAATTCCATCTCAGAAAGGGTATTCTGCTAATCAGATCTCCCTTTCTTAAGCTCCATGCCAAAAGCATGGTGTACACCTGTGCCCTGCTGTATGAGTATCCTGATCTGCTGCACCTGCTCTCCAGTGGCACACAGAAGTTTCAGGGGTCACAAGTGCCCTGTTGACAAGTGCAGTGACTGCCAAGAGGCTGCATTTAAGACATGCACCTGTTTCCAATAACCAAACAACTATGAGAGTTAAACTGTAACTATAAGCCATACCTGAGTTGAAGGTATGGTGGCTAGTATCTCTCATATTAATGCAAGCCATATTATATTGATATAACACAGGTGCCAGCCTTGTCAGCCCAGCTAAGCTGTATAAAGGTATGCGTATTCCCCCAAGTGAGACTGTCCCTGCTGCTCCCAGCAAAACAATATCCCTGGGGGATTCTTCTTGTTGGTCCTTTGTAAGGGCAGGAAACATCCTCTCCAGTGAGACAGACACTCCACAGGAAGCTGTCCAGGTAACAGAAATCAAAGGGCACATTCTTCAAAAACAGACTGGCCTCAATCTAGGGTGCTGCATACCAAAAGGGCCTTTGATGCTATTGACAAGATAAGGGGTGGGGTTAGTGCATGCAGAGGGAGCTGTTGGGGAAGTTGATAAGGGTCCCACAGGTAAAGAGAAGTTTGAATTGTGTGCACCATATTGGTGGCTGGGGCGACAGCGATGTTGACATGATGTGTCAATTTAGCATGAATCCACGGTAGCTAATGGGAATGATATATCCATTATTTTTTGTGTTGTTTATGTTTTAGTTGATACATTTTTTAATTGCATGTGCGCAGTATGATAAATGTCAGAACTGCTGATACAATATAAACGCAATGTAGGTGTGTCAGGCCACAAAGTGCTTAACAACCAGGCAGCAATGAGCTCTCCATGTGCATGCAAGGAAGGAGATTTGCAATGGAAAAATCAGTGTGAGGATATTCGGTAGTCCTGAACATACGGTCACATCTCCATTATCCAGATGGTCATGGTGGCAGATGAATCGTCGGCGCTATGTCTGTGCCCGAAGCATTCATCCTGGGACTCGTGCTACACAGAATCCTCCCAAGATGGCGGTGCTTCACAGACCTTTACCGCTTCAACCTTCTACTGTTTCTAGCACAGTGAAGTCCCCGCCGACGGACGGTCAGGTGACCGTATTTCAAGGAAGAACACAAACACTTCCCTGCATCGCTACTCTGTTACCAGACGCTCTGTAAGTTCGCAGCTAGGAATCCTCTTTAGCCGCTTCCTAGTTCTGGCTACTTGTTACCTCTGCCTACTATTAATCTTTTGTATCTTTACAGAGATCTTACCAACAATCACACTTCCAATCTCGGTTTGCGTACCAGGGCTCTTTCCGCTAACAATTCTCAGACGCCGGTCCTTCCTCTACTGGTTGCTCGCCATCTGTCCAAGAATCATTTCTGATCTGAAACGGTAGGAAACCCTTTCATAGGTTTCGAGAGCCATATTAATAATCCTTCACTGAACCCTTCCTTTTCTTCCTTAGACTTCAGATTCGAGCCAATTAACAAGAGAAGAACTTGCCTCTTACACTCCATTGTTTCCCAGGTATTCAAAGCCATCTCCGGAACTGTGGAAGGAAATTCTGTTCTCTGTCCCAGGTAGGCATTCCCTCACTCTGGAACCTTCCGATTCACTGCTTTTCTCTAATTTTCACTCACTTACCTTATTTCTTTTACGCCTATTAGACACCAGTCTGCTCGCAGGAAGATCCTTTCCTGTCTCGCCTGAGTGGACTTCTCTACTGTCAGGGGTATTGACCCGTGTTTAAGTCATTAAGCTGCAACAGTTGGTGCTGTGGGCTTAGAAAATCCAAGATGGCCGAAAAGCCCACGTTGCACCAGAATCCAGGAGAACTGCGCAGTTTTGCGCACACCAAAATGGTCGCATAACCTGCCACCCAACAGTGCGAGCGTGATGGACCAGAAGCACCATGGGTAGAAGGTGGTGCCCAAGGAAAAACAGCAGGGCCTGTTAGCTCAAAAAGCGCTTTGAAATCACCTTTGTTTCTCTGAATGCAAGCTCAAAATGCCTATTTTAAACATTGCAAGATATTCAAAAATCTCACTGAACACCAGCAGACATTTGGCAGAATGTAGTCTTGTGTGCATACACAATCTGGGAAAAGAAAGAGCCTAAAATAATGTTCATAATGAAACTGGCTGAGCTGTGGATGTCAGCAGCCTAAGCTAAATTGGACGGAAAGCCACTAAAATCTAAATGTTTAAAATAAATGAGTGACCTACTGTTGAGTGTCACATAGTTTGCAACTGTTAAATGTCATAGTTTTGAACTTTGAATCAGCATTCTAGCTGCATGCGTAAAAATTGTACGTTTTTTTTGAATGAAGAAAAACTGGGAACAAAAGTGACATTTGGCTGAAGCCTGGCTTGAAGAGAGTGAATTCTGCCTGGCAACTACCCCCGACAGGAGTTGAAACTTGCTCAGTCACTCTTCCCAGGCCTGGCTGCATTCTGCTGCCCCCACCAAAAGGAGATGACACCTCCCTGATTGAATCAGGGGAGGAGCACCTAGGACTGGAGGGAAACAGAACAATGAGCCTTCCTTGGCTCAGGCAAATGTTAAATTAGGGGGGGGGTCGTAAATGGCTTCCTCTTGAGAGAAACTGGGAGGGGCAGTGCCTCTGTGAGCAACTTGAGTTGGAGGAAGTGGACAAACCAGAATTCCACCATGTGCATTGGGAAACCACACCCCTCTGGCCAGAGCATAATTTTAAAAAGATAGATAATTCATAGTACGGACTTGTCAAAATTATATAATTAATATCATTATTCTTGTGATTTTTCTGTGCACATTTTAAGAGGTGTTAGGAATCTGTGGTATGTTCTTGGGGGTAGTAGTGGAAAATATGGTATTACTCCAAATGTCTGTATGTTAAAAATCTGACACTATCATCTGATGCCCATATTCCTTGTGCATGTTTGTGTAAATTCTAGAAAAGTTTAGAGGTTGTGTTCTTGATGAAAAGGGCAGAATTCTGTCATAAGTGGACACGACATCTTACAAAGACAGGGATCGGATGGTTTGGTGCTACAGAAAATATGTTAACTGGACATATAATATTAGACAAATTGTACGTAGATAAATATGTATTTGGATCAAGAATAGATTTGTGTGCAAATTGTCCAGGGGTGGATCCTCTGACCCATAAACTACCTCATCACTATGACACTCCATTTCCTTCCCCCAATCAAGGGAGAGAGGAAAACTTGGCCAATGATGAGTTGCGAGGGGCAGGATTAGTTATGCCAAAACACACCCATTTTCTAAAGACATAAAAAGAGCCACTGGAAGCCAGACCGGGACATTCATTTTCCAACCTTCAACTGAATTCCTGCGCAGCACGCTGATGGAGAACTCCAGAACCCAGAACTCCAGAGATCCAGACTAACTCCAGAACAAAAACTCCAAAGAGATGAACTCTTCAGCAGGCCTCAAAATCTTTTGCAAACTATTCAACCGCCGGGCTGTGCGGTTTGCTGCTTGCTTAGAGTCCTGTGTATCCACAACAGAACCAGTACCCAGAAAGCAGTGCTATATCCAGAATCCATTTGATCCAGACCAGCAGAACCAGAGATCCGTGCAGTGCCGGGGGCCAGACCAGACCGCTGTATCCAGAACCGCAGACCAGACCCAGACCGCTGTGAGCAGAACCGGTGCCTGATTGACCTGCTGAGCAGAGAGAACCGCAGCTAAACCTATTGACCAGATCCGTGACAAGGCCATTCCGTTTACATTTATAGCGTGAGTATCTCGCCAGAACTGTGCAGAACCAATCTCTTAGTTTAAAATAATCTAATTCAAACTATTTTAACCTATTGAGAACTGCATCATAGGAATCGTGTGTTCATTCTGTCATTTCAAAGCTGCAAAACTGTCATCTGTCATTCTGAGCTTGACTTTTATTTTGAGAATCTACCTTCACAAAATCGTCCGTATCTCTTGAACCATTAGTGATAGAAGCGAGCTTTTGTTCTAAAGCTGAGATTCTATGCTTTACAAAAGCTCTAAACCGACTTGCTACTCCTTATACTTCCTCCGTAATTGCGCTCGACGCACGCGACTACATTGCCGCTATTTGACATTTTGTTTCATTTCAGCCACGTGTAAAAATATTTGTCTTTTGCTTCCATTACGGAATTCCGTTTTCAACCTGATAACCATCCCTGAATCATTCATAGAGCATTGCTAAAGTGATCCTGAACTAATTTAAAGTAGCTATTACCCACCCTGAATCTCTTAGAGGGAATTAAAATCAATTTTAGCATATTTCACTCCCTTGCAAATCACCTGAAAGTCTTTCGTCTATGTTTCAAAATCATTCCTGGTGCTCTCAGCTTGCTGGGGGAGAATTGGAACTTTGTATTGCATTTCTGTTGGTATTCTTGAAGACTGTGTGCTCTCCTTCCATTTCCTTATATTGCATAAAGGGGGGGGGAGCGAATTGTCAAAAGAAAAAGTGATCACATTATCTCTTGTTGAAATCATATCAAATTATTTCTGTGTTGCATTCTATCCCACCTTGCATTTCCTTGAACCATATAAAGCATTCTCTGCTACCTTAGTCCTCTGTTCTTATTCATAAGTAACCAAGAACTGTGCTACTGTAGGATTACCTATTGCTGATTACTGCTCATATTCACAAGTGTGCTATCAATTATCAATTTATTTATAAAAGTGGGATATATATCTATTGTTTAATTTTTCAAATAAACCTTTTTAATTTGCAAAACAAACCTACTTCTTGGCTCAGTAGGGTCAGGGGGATTCTAAGAGAGGGGCCTTATACAAGAGTTCATCAGCCAGATTATAACTTGTCATAAAAATATATAAATAAGGGTTTCCATCAGCATCCCAGACTAGGCATTGACTTAGCTGTAGTGTTGAATTGAAGCCGTTAACTCTACGCACGCCATTCCAGCGACAATGCTACACCCGTCTCCTGATGTACCGCTGCAGGGTTTTGTACCCCGGAGGGTTTCCCTGGGATTTCTGCGTACCCAGTTCCTCCTTTGGTAGGCTGGGGGCAGTAGAGACCCCACAGGGATTCTCACAATCTTCTCGACTACATCTGCTGACCAGGTTAGTGATTCTGTGACAAAGTTTCTCCTTGTGGTACACTTTGAATTCTGATTGACTTGATACATACATGTATAGGTAGACATACATGGGGGTCTCTAGGGAAATAGGTTTTGGCAGAATTAATATACAGATCTGTTTTGCCGCAGAGTTCTCTGACAATTTAGGATTTGTGCTAGCGGAAAACCTGGGTTGGGCAATTGAACTCTGAGAAACTAGTTTTACAAAGGTGGGGAAAGACAGCAGCAGTTGCGATGAATATCATAAGGTCAGTATCGGGCAGGCCTTTTTTATGTCTTAGGTGCATTGTGAAGGGGAGATGAGGTCTCTGTAAGTATATAGGAGTCTGTTATTGAATCATGGCGGATTCCGGGCCCCTGGTAGGGCAGGATTTTAGGGCCGGACAATTAAACCTGATACGGGTTGCTTGCGGGGAAAGGAGAACTGATAGATCATGAATTTTCAATAGAGTTGTCAATGTGTGGGTCAAGGCCATGTAGGCTGGAATAGTAAGTTGCATAGTTTAGCATGAAATGAAGGCACCAACATGTTTGGGCGATAAAATCAGCAACAATAGATCAAAGGGAAATGTGTTTGTTCCCCTCCTCTTCGCATCAATGTTATTTTCATAGAATAGTTGTGTGCATCACAAGTAGGGTTAACGGTATCTAACCAGATGGGACCTGTTGTAGCTGAAATAGTTTGTAAGTTGTGTAAAATGTTTAACTAGGAGATGAGGCTATGACCAAATATGGAAAGGCCACAGAGAGGGGTGCATTTTAAATATGAAACATGCAATTATGAAACGTGCTTTGATGAATGTATCCAATAAGATGTGTGGGAACTAAAATGAATACGGTTACATTGTATAAGTTTAACCAATCATGTATGGGGGTTGACTCTGTAAAAAAACACCTTGGGGGTGTTTTAACTGTTGCAAATTGTATAAAATGTGTGTTCTTTGTTGGGTTCGGAGAGACAGGTTAGTTTGACTCTTTGATGTCATTTAACCCATCCCGGCCATTTGTACAATAAACTTACTTTACGGACAAAGCGTGTACGTACTCTTTAAGGGTGGGCCTGCTTTTGGATATGGTGATCAAAAGTCCCATTCCTACATTTGGCATCCCTGAGTGGGCCCCTGGCTCTCTGGTCCACCCAGCTTGGCTTTGGGCGTCTCTGAAGGGAGCAGTCTTTGTGCTAGACAAGGAGGAGGGCAACAGGTACCATATTGGTTAGAGGCCTGTCTGCCCCCTCAGAGGTGTGGTACTGTGGCCCTGATGTGCGGGCCAGATTAAAGGAGCACCTTGCCAGTGCACTCTGGGGTTCATTTTCATGAGAGTGCATCTTTGCCAGGTAAAGCAAGAGGGTAACAGGGGAGAAGACATATGTTTTTTTTAATTCTTGGATAATTATTAGATATGTGTCAGGTTAGATGAGAAACAAAGGGGGGTCTGGGAATCCCTCTACAAGCACGAACACAGCCCAATGACGTGTTCTTGGGTGAATAATCCATGGGAGAAACTATCAAGTCTTTAGCTCACTGTCCCTTTCACAGAGAAGCAATTTCCCCGCATATCAGTCTTTGTCCTGCCCAGGGGCAGTCCATCACTGAAATGCTAGGCTATTCTTCTCTGAACAAGAGTACCAACAGCAACCCCATACACGTGTTTCAGCCTTGTTGGGCATCATCAGTGAGGTGAAGCTGTGCCTCTCTAAGAACAGTGAGCAAGGGGTCCACGTCTGGATTGCCCTGGTAAGTAGGTTGGAAGAGTGAATGTTTTTGGAGGAGTTAATGAATTGTTCTATGTCGTAAGCTTTTACCTAGTTTTGTTATTTTAGATGTGTGGTATCCCGCACCTGCACAGCAATTGTAACCATAGTCTTCAGGTTGCTTGTCTGGTTGGAATGGGGCCCTTTGTTTAAGGTGAGGTGGCAGTTTATGGTAAAACCACCTGTAGATACCTTTCTGGAGTGTACTCCTGGTAACCTCTTTGTATTGATTGTGCGGATGGAGCCTGTGCCTCGCTTTTTCTTGGTTAGTCAAAGTAGTGAAGGGTATCTTCCTGTAGTCAGGAAAAGACAGCGCTGTAGTTGAGTGTTGTACTAGTAAAGAAGCGAGAGATACAGCGGTGTTGTAGTGGAAAACATGGTGCTCCTTTTTATGCTCGAATAAATGAGACATCTCAGAGAAGTAAAGATGATTTTTGGCCAGTGTGTGTTTTGATAAATGTGCTGTCTTTATTGTATGGCTGAGGAGTGTCTGATTAGCGAGACGGTTGTGGTGAAGGTGAGGAAGGAGAGTGAGTTTGGGAAATTCTTTTTTTTTTTAGAAACAGGAAAGGATAAGGGATTTTTTTGTGAGTAGTGATTGTGCTGTGGGTTTGGTTCTTGGGGGTTATATCGTGATTTGAAAATGTGTGAGTTACATTGGTCTCGAATAGGGAGACTCCATTGAATGATTTATGTCAGGTGCTCCCTGGATATAAGGTGAAGATTTTAAAATACCATTGTGACTGGTAGAGGGAAATGAAAGGCAAAATGTTTAATTCCTAGCCCAACGAAGGGTCTTATGATAAGGGTATGTTCGAGAACCTGGATACTTTCCTAGTAACTAAGTATAAAAGTTCGAAATTGGAGAATAGATTGAATATCTTGGAGTTATGAAGGTTGTATAAGGAGGACAGGAAGATTCGTGAAATTAGGACTGTTGACAAGAAAAGAGGGTGTAGGAGTTTCCTCCGCACCACCCCCAAATGGGTGCTATTCTTTGTTGCCCACAGAAGGATATATTAACCCTAAGTTTGCACCTCCATACCCTCCTGTAACCACTGAAGCGGTTACGAGATGGACAGGAGTGACAACTTTGTCAGCTCCAATCTGTGAAAGATGGGAACATAAGGGGAGCAGGAGGATAACACATTCTTTAGTAAAAGTTATTGATGGGTCTCAAATGGAAGGTGGAATGAGGAAAGCTTATTCGACATTTAGATCAGCAACCGAAATGGTGCTGACGGAACAAGAGCAGGAGAGTACTGTAAGAGCAAGGAGCGATGAAGAGTTTAGAAGGGAGGAGGTGCCCCCTGTCACTAGACTAGAATATAGATTGCAGATGGTGGTAGAGAGGCAGGAACAATGAAAATGGGAAGAAGCAGTAAAGTTAGCAGACAATTAAGTAATGCGGTTACAACAGAGCAGAGTAAAGAACAGGAAGAAGGTAAGCGGGCAAATGAAGGAGGTTGTGGAAGGGAGATGGAGGCATGGTCAGATCCTTATTAGGTTAGATAACTCAGTTATAAATGGAGTAAATGTGGATTTTGAGGAAGTACATACTGTCACAGGTACGGGATCAGAACAAGGAGACAAAGAAGCGGCATGCTACAGCAGTGCCGAATATGCTTCCGCACCCCTAAAAAAATTAGGGTATGTGGTGCTGTGGACAGAGGAGGAAGAGGATGAATGGGAAACAGATGAAGAGCACACCATGGGGCCTTCGGATGTGCCGTGGGGTTCACATTAATGTAGGGAGAGGTGGAAGACAGATGGGAAAAGCCCCAGTAAAGGTAGGGGTAACTCAATTTCAACTACTCCAGAAGGGTCAGGGGAAGGCATATTATGTCCTGTGGTCACACATTGATCGAAATAATCTAATGAAGACACTTCCTTGGCTCACTGCAGGGGCAGAAAGTGGATTTATGCTTTGAAATAACAAACCTCTGATATCATGTTAGCGATTGGGGACATGCAAAGTCTTTTCACGGCCTCGATAAGGAAACATGCAGATGAGCTCTGGAAAAAATCAGGATATCCAGGGTTCAATTGAACATGAACAACCATTTGGAGCTACCTTTAATAATTATAGGTCACAAGTTTGGGGGGCATTGAGAATGATGTACCCCGATATGCCCAACATAAACTCTATCTTGGAGAAAACAATGAACCCAGAAGAGGATCCTTCCCCCCATTTTCAATTAATTCAAGAAATGTGGAGGTCAAAGACAGGAGAAGCATGGCACAAGAATGTGGCGATCTTCTACCACATGTTAAAAAAGTGACTCCCAAAAGAAGTCCAGAACAAACTGGATAAACTAGTAGGAATAGAGGCCAAGAGTTGGCAGGAGATTCAAGCACATATTGTGCATTTTTGTAAAAGGCAGCAGGAGAAGGAAAGCACATAGCAAGCACAAAAGGCAGAGGCCAAGCTGGTTCAGAAAAAGCTGGCAAAGATCTGTTTAGAAGGAACAATGATAACAAGCTCCACAGAGGGACGGCAGAGACAATTGGGACAGCAGGGACAAATGGAAACACGGAATGGGACAAGTATGGATGAAGAGTATATACCTGGACAGAGAACAATGAGAGGGTTTCCATAGAGTACGGTAGAGTTTTCACAGGGTGGTGGGTAATTTGGTGGGTTTGGAGGGATGGGGCCCCAGTTTAATGGGCTGATGGTAGAAGGTTATGGAGGGTATGGAGTGCAGTGTTGGTCGTGTGGGAGAGTGGGACACGTTGCATGGGACTGTCAAAGTCAGCCACAATATTTCAATGCAAGTGCCCATAAATTAATTCCCCAACTTTGCCATACCCCCCAAGCTATGTGCCATCGCAGCAAGTCCAGGTTGATCAAAACCCAGGAGCTGGAATGGCACAGATCAATGCCCCCCCCACTGACCATGTCAACCAAGCCACCGGTACAAGCTTGGGATGAGAACCTTCTACCCCACGGGACAGTCACCCACTACACCGGAGAAAGTGTGTTTGAAAGAAGTCCTTTTTCGCCTCCTGGTGCTCCTATGAACCAGGAATAGGACAGCCCAGAGGGATCTCTGATGTGTCCAGTTCTGTTGGTTACTACTCATCTGAAAGAAGAACCTTGGATAGGATTAAAGGTAGGTGAGCAGATATTTTCCTTTATGAGCGCTACTGGTGCTACGAAAACATGCATCAAAGAAGGTGATTTTTCCCTTTCAGGCAAAACAACTGACACACAGGGATTTTCTGGGGCTATTTCATCAGTTCCTTACACCGAGGATCTGCATATCAATGTAGATAAGCAAACTTAATCTGCTCCCTTATTATACTGTAAGAATACCCTGGCAAATAATTTGGGAAGGGATTTCCTGAGCAAGGGTAATATGTTGATTACTTTTTCAAAAGATGGCATATTATGCTCGACTCCAGGAGTGTACCCAGTGAGAGAATCAGCACCTTCCCCCATGTATTACAGTGATAGCATGACCATTCAGCATTGTTTCTGTATGGGGTGATGATAGTGTTGATTTGGGTCCTGGGAATAAAAGATCGAACATGCCATATACCTCTTGATTTTTCGCTTCAGCCTGTTGAGTCACAGGAGTTAGCGCAAGGGTATTACGTTACCATTCTGTTAGAAGTAGTGGTTGTCAAGAAGGACAGGGTGGTTCTTTTAGGCACTGATGAGGAAGGAGGCAAATGGCACACAGGGTTATGTATTGATCCAACCACATTGTTAAGAGACTTGTCCAATGAGCAATTGTTTGAGGTTGCGGAAGACACAGGAGAGATGGTCTTTGAGAAGATTGGGGTGCCTTGCCAGGTAATGATAGAGCAAACAGAAGTACCACAGACTATGCTCATCGTTAGGAAAACATCACCATATTGGAAGGAGGATTTGGAGAAAATGCTGGGCAATTTGTGGACTTTGCATTCCTCATAATGGGGGATTGTCGAAAAGTGAAGGAGCAGTACCGATGAAATTAAAATCAGGAGCAATAATACCGCAAGTCAGGAAATACCTCATGTCTAGGGAGGCAGGCCAAGGGATTTTTGAGAACATTATGGCATTATTTAAACAACCCATGATACAACCATCTGTATCCCCATGTAATATGGTCCCCTACCCTGTGAAGAAAGCAAAGGGGTCCCGTTGGTCCAGGTTTTTTTTATCTCTGTACAACATTGTTGAAGCAGAGTTTCTGGTGGTACCAAATCATGCCACCATTCTCTGCAACATCCCTATTGGCTTGACCCATTTTACAGTAATTGATTTAAAAAAATGCCTTCTTCTCTGTCCACTTACACCCCGATTCCCAGTACCTCACAGTGTTTACATATTGTGGGTAGAGATTTTAGCACACAAGGTTACCCCAGGGGTATTGTGAACCACAAGTGTTTTTAACAGAGTCATTCAAATGGATTACAAGTTCCCAGTACCGTAATTCAGTACATGGACAATTTATTGGTCTGTAGTGCTTCAGAAGAGCAGTGCTGAGGAGATACAATTAAGCTCCTCACCATGCTAGCGTAGAAGGGGTACAAAGTGGAAAAAGATAAATTGCAGTATTGCCAGACAGAGGTAGTATATTTGGGACAGGTAATGTAGTCTGCCGGGAAGAAGGTGATGCCTGAGAGAGCCACTGCAGTTCAGAATACACCTCAGCCAGTTACAGTAAAACAGATGCAACAGTTTCTGGGGCTCTAACTGTTCTATGTCCTGGATCTTTGACTACTTTAGTTACACAAGGCCCCTACTTCAAGCACTCAAGGAACCACAGAACGAGAAGGGTCCAATATGATGGTCAGAAGAAATGAGAACATGTTTTCGGGAACTCAGGACTGATCAGTAATGCTCCAATTCTGGTGTGCCCAAATTACCACAAACCGCTTTTTCTTTTCTCACATACAGATGGGAAGTAATGACAGCAGTTCTGGTTCAAAAACATCATTAGGTTACAAGCCCTTGGCTTATTATAGCAGGCTTTTGGATTTAGTTATGCAAGGTCAGTTCTCGCAAGATCTCACAGGCAGCAGCTTTTGTGATACAAAAGTCTTCAATCATTAATATGGGCTGCCCAGTGAGGTTTGAATGTGGATCATGCAGTTTTTGCTATCTTGGAAATATTCAAGTCCACTTTGACAACCCAAAGAGTATCAGGGTATAAAGTTATTTTGTCAAACGCTTCCATACATCCGGTAAAGTGCTACCTAGTCAATCTGGCAACATTGTTAGCTTTAACAGTAAACCTAATGCTTTGTCCACGACTGTGCAACTTTTGAGGGAGAAGAAGAAGAGAGGACAAATGTTAAGGAGGATGCTTTGGAATAAGGTGAGGTACTCTTTGTTGATGGGTCATCAATAATTAATCAGGGAACTGGTGAGAGGCACATCGGGTCACTGTTGAAGCTCTTGTGGATGGGGAACACTGGGTTGGCGTGGAGAAATGACCCCACACAAGCGGCAGAATTAGTGGCACTCAGCATGGCACTAGAGATGAGTAAGGGGAGGGCAGTCACTCTCTACTCTGACTCTGTGAATATCACCTGCATGGTACATTCTGGGAGGTCCAGATAGAAGAATAGAGGGTTTAAAAGATCTGAAAAGACCCCAGTCCAGCATGCCGCCCTGCTATCCCGACTAATCAAAGCAATAACATTGCCCTTAGAGATAAGAATAGTGAAGTGCTTGGCACATACTAATAGAACTGATTTAATAGCACTTGGTAATGATGCCGCAGACAGGAAGCAGCATATTTACCATTTTCAAAACTTCCAAAAATGGAACTGGTGTCCCAACAGGTACAATTTAAAGTCCCATATACTGCAGACCCTTTGCTTCAAATAGCAGAAATGCAGGGAAAGGCACCTCAAATGGAGAAGGAGCTTTGGGCAAATAGGACATGTAAGCTCTTGCTTACAGACTTGTTGTGAAGACAGGAGTTAGCAGGGAAGGTAGTAATAACCATAGAACTGCTTCTTGTGGCTCTAGAGCAACTACATTACCTGTCACATATATCCCGACAACAAATAACAGAACTCAAGGAGGAGTGGTTTATACCAAACATTCACAAACAGGTAAGTAGGTTTGTAGGGAATTGTATAATTTGTAAATAATGAAAACCCGGTAACACCATGAAAGCAGTGAGGGGAAATTCCCCAGCCTCAGATCTTTTCAGAAAATTTCACATTGACTTTTTTTGATACAATACAGAAATGTAATAACTTCAGGTATTTGATTGTAATTGTATGTTCATTGTCCCCCTGGCTTGAGGTTGGTCCCTGCATGCACCCTGGTGCAAAATCAGTAGCTAAATTTCTGGTGAGGGAGGTATTTCCACAGTGTGGAATATGTGAGGTCCTGAGATCAGATAATGGGACCCATTTTTTAATGCATTATTTGCCGAGATTACATCCCTTATGGGGATCAAGCACAGGTTGTGCTCGGTGTATCACCCACAAGCCAACGTGAAAGTGGAAAGGCTTAGTGGTTAGCTTGGCCCTGTTTTAATTACGAAATAAGCCAGGGAAAGCTATAAGTCAGCAAAGTTTCTTGGAGAAGAGTTTGAGGAATATCTTTGGGCCTTGACTAAGAGCATTACGATTGTGTCTTAACAGGTTACAGCAGATCTTTGCTACACCAACTGCAGTCAAAGTGGAGGGAAACAAAACTTGGATCCACGTCCATGACATACAAAGGGATACCAGAGTCCCTCCACTGACACCTGGGAAAGAGCAGTCCTAAAAAGATACGTGTGCCCTAAGGAGACGCAGTTCATGCCAGTGAAAGGGGAAAGGGCACACAGAGATTGAGCATTGTTATTCAGACTGTAAAACAAGAGTGCATTTAACAATGTGTATGCAAATAAGTAGATTTGTTTCTCTCTTAATTTCTGTGGTATATGTTGTCAATAGTAGGAATGTAAATGGGTCTGAGTTATCAAGTACCATGGATGTGGCAGAAAAAATATTAAGATCACAACAAGACCTTGAAATAGATTTTGTAAATAATGATGATGATGATGATATTAATTTAGAAACAGTAAATGATGCACACGGCTTCACATCAGATAATTTGTGGTATCATTATATGAAGAGGGTAGGGTGAGAAAGAGCAAGAGTCGTGTTATATTTGCTCTCTTATCCCCCATGCTTCTGGTGTCCCTAGAGTATTTATTCCCCACGCAGTCGAGGCAGCAGAGATACAGTTTCTAATGCACCTATCCTTATGCAGGGCCTGAGGGCAGTTTCAGGGGCAATCTGTAGCAGCTTCTACACAGCCATTCGAAGAATAATGGTTACCATCAGACGGGGGAAACAGAAGGATGCCTGTTGCATGTAAAGAGTACAGGTCAATCTTAAAGGACTAATTATTGTGAACAATAAATGGGAGCAAGGGGTAAAGAGTTGCAGAGCAGGAGGATTGGTGGGACTTCCTGAAGAAGGGGTGGCACAAATAAACCGAGTATATGAAAGTGTATGGAAAAAGTATGTGAACTTTTTAACATGGCTGAAGGAGCCAGAGAAACCTGTTACAATTCAATTACTTACACATTTTTCTCTGTGTTTTAAGGGTGATGGCATGGTGTCTGTAGGCACGAATCGAAAATGCAGCATTGAGCTTTGCATCGCTGATCTGGCTGAAGGTACGCCAGCATTTCTCGACTTGTACTGGTCCTGGTCATCACCCTGCATGTGCTCATCCTTGTTGTTCCCCAGAGCCACCTAACATTCGTAAATACTAAATCGGAGTCTACATTTGTGTCCCCTTTCTCCCCCGTGCCACTTGTATCCCTTGTACAATCAGCTATGGACGATTCAGGTACTTTACAGAATTTGATAGAACCAGACTCCTTGAAATGATCAAGTAGATCAAACTACATCTCATCAGCATCCATTGAGTCTCTTATGAACATTCCTAAAAAATGTTGACTACTTAGTTGGACAGAAATGTTTTTTTCTTCCCTTTTGGCTTTTCGCGTACCAACTTTGGTGAACTCAAAGTGGTTACAAATTGTTCGCTATGAATTATTATGATTTATGAATTCCTCTGAATCAGCATCTGGTGCAATTAAAGAACTCAGGGCCTTGAGGCTTGTAACATTGCAGAATCGGTATATCCTTGACCTCCTAACGGCTATGGAGGGCATGGTTTTCCAGAAGATCGGGAGTACATGTTGCACATACACACCTATCAATGATTTGGACAATGGAACTCTGGCCCGAATGAGTGCCCCATTGCACAACCTGAGGGGGTCCATGAAAAGGGAGGTGGGAATTGTTAATGACTCTTTGTTGGACTTTTTTCTTGGGTGCCTTCATGGATGAGCATAACTATGAAAATTCTAATACCTATTGTTGACTTTTTTTTATTATCTTTTGTTCCTGTCAACTATGTCTATGGTGCTGCTCTGCCCAAATGGCTAGAGCTGCTGCTATCATGGTTGTGACCCTGTCTAAGGTTAGGGCCACTGCCATTCCATCTCACATGGGTACTCAAACTGATTCTGAAATAAATATAGGAGTAGTCTTTTGTCCTCAACCCGGTTGGGGTGAATATGTAGAACAAAGGGTAGATTGCGGAATTGGTGGAAGGGCAAATTGGGATTTACCAGCATCATCAATCTATTGATTTAGGAGTATCTAAATTGTGGACCATGAAGAAATTTACAAACTGTAGCACTGCACATGTTGTTTAGATGACTAAATGTCCATGTGAGATGATTTATGTAGGCAAGACCAATCGTAAATGTAAAATACACATCATTGAACACAGGAGGAGTCTCAAAAATCAGATAGATATGGCTCCTTTGGTTAAACACTTCATGGACAAAGGACATGCATTCACAGACTTCAGGTGGATGGTGTTAATGAAAATAAAAGACCCTAACCAGTTGGTGATCGACATGAAATTGTTGCAAGCTGAACAAAAACGTATTTACATGACTAGGAGCCATATGCTTAATGGGAATATTGAGTGGCAGCATACATAAACATCCCTATGGTATTATTCACAATACATACATATATAGTTGCAGGGAAGTTAAGGTGAGAACTTAATGCAACAGAACCCCTGAAATTCAGCTGAAGCCACCTTAACTTCACAACCCTGTTACGCAGCCTATGACCACAATGATGACATCACAGATCACATCACTGATTTCATCACTAATTACTTGTTATATGAGAACACTGATGACATTACAAAACCCATCACTGGTGACAACACTAATTACATTGAATATAACTGATTAAGTCAAAAATGGAATTAGACATAATATCATTTATAAGTTAGCTCATGAAAAGTTTGATTACCTTAATAACAATTTAGGCCATGCACTTGGCCATAACAAAGGCTAGGGTCACTGGCCAGTACCAAAGACCATAGCTAGTGGTCGGTTACTGTTCAAAAATACCAATGTGCTTGGTTATAGCCCATCACCTTTTTCAAATATACAGTGGGTAACATTGAAACCCGTAGTTAGCCGCCCTGGCTAAAGGCCATGTTAGAATATACCGTCTGCATAGCTCAGAACCGTGGCCACTGGCTAGTATTGTGTTGAAGACCATGGCTAGGAGCGGATTAGTGTATATAATATACAGTGGGCACGGCTGAAGGCCATATCTAGAGGCTGGTTAGTATTGTATAATACACGTGGGCACGACCAAAGGCCATCGCTTATTGTATTTTATTATTGTAAAATATACAGTGGACATGGGCAAAAGATGGACAAAATGCTTAAGGTCAACGGCCATGGCTAGTGGCCCATTTATATGTTAGAATATATAGTGGGCACATCCAATGATAGTGGTTACTGGCCTGTATTGTGTCAATAATAATAATAATAATAATAATAATAATTTAGCATTTATATAGCACTACAAACCCTCAGGCATCGGAGCACTGCTTATTATTACCCCCACAGTGTGTGGTGCTCATTTATTGACCTCGCAAGGATGAAAGTCTGAGTTGGGCCCTGCTGGGATTTGAACCTGCGTCGGGATGTCAAAGCGATCTCTCTACTCACTGTGCTATCTGACCGGCTATGTCCTAGGATAGTGCCTGACCAGTGTATATGATATACAGTGGATACGGTTGAAAGGTGTACCACTGGTAAAGGCCAAGACCTATGGTTGGTAGAACGTTAGTGTTTTAAAATATTCAGTGCACATGGGTGAAGGTTGTCACCACTTTGCATAACTGAAGGCCGTGACTAGTACCCATTCATGTGTTCAAATATATTTGGCCATGCACACTGACTAAGGCTGAAGGCCATAGTTAAGGCCAGTTTTTGTTGTAATGTAATTAGTGTTGTCACCAGTGATCTGATCTGTGATGTCATCATTGTGGTCATAGGCTGCGCAACAGGGTGCGTGAAGTTAAGGTGGCTTTAGCTGAATTCAGGGGTTTTGTTGCATTAAGTTCTCACCTTAACGTCCCTGCAACTAAAGATTTTTCCTTGAATGTCAAGGGTTTTGTTATTGCATGCATAATTCACATTAATAATACCAACAATTCAGCTAATCAAAACACTGTATTAGGTCTAGAAAGTAAAATAAAAAGCAACTGGACAACCACATACCCCCCAAATAAACCTGTTACAAAAAATGTGTTTGGATATGTACTGAACTAGTTAAAGTATTTACATGTATATGTACTGTTTATGAATCGTTATTCAAATCTTACAGTAACTGGCAATATGTTTTAAAATAAATATTTACCAGACTACTGCTCATATATATGTAGATATATTTATATATATATATATATTTGTAAAATGTTTATAGCCACGTCTACTATAGATACATGCGCGGCTATGCACACCAATGACTGGGGGCGGCGGGGGTTACCCCGTGTGTGCGATATGAGCCAATAGAACGTCTGCATCCTTCGACATTGCAGCCACGTCTAAGTGCCCTCATGCTAAATAAGATCATAGGAATGCACTGCAACAAACCTCGGCACCTCCCACTTGCGTTCCTTTTCTTTTACTTAAATTAGTTACATTTAAAAAAAACATACAGCCTTGAACACTGGACTGCCAGAGTTCGATGCCCAGCATTTAACCAATAGTCCACAATGGCGCAGGGTGTCATGCGGCATACATTTCATGCTTAGCCTATAATTTAATATGTTCAATGATAAATGGCTAGGTATGAAACTTGTGAAAATCCAAACAATAACTTAAGGCCAGGGTTCTCCGATAGCAGTGTTCAGGATAAATGTGTTTTTAAAAAACAAAATCAGGTTTTCTGTTTTTTAAAAATGCAGATGCCGTGTGTTACGAGATATTTTAAACTAAGAAAACGCATGGCATTCAGGACCGTGGACTGTCTGCCATCCAAGCAGTAACCGAGACCGACCCTGCTTAGCTTCAAAGCTAGGAAGGATACAGCCCGCTTAGGCCACGTTTCTCTAAGTGTTCTTCTAAGGTGGGCACCATATATTAGGAAGCATGGCCTTAGTGGGCTGACACTTTCCTCATTTTGAGGCTAAGCAGGCTTTGTCCCAGTTACTGCAGGAATGGGAAAACCACTGTTGCTGTAAAAATACCTATTTTTAATTTTTTATTTTGGACTGGGAGACTGCAAATACCATAAGGCAATTCAGCAAAAGGCAAAATATTGTCCATGAGTGCAAAACCTTCAAGGACTGAGATTAGCACGGTTTTAAAAGAAGTAAATCATCCAGAGATAAATTTGGTCGCCCATCCATGCAGTAACCGGGACTGACTCTGCTTAGCTTCAAAGCAGGTCTGACCCTGCTTAGCTTCAAAGCAAGAAAAGGGCCAGTCCATTCCTCTAAATGGTCTTTTAAGTGTGGCTCATTTATCAGGCAGCATGGCCTGAGGAGGCTGGCCCTGTCCTCACTTAGAAGCTGAGTAGAGTCTGGACTGGTTACTGCAGAAATGGGAAACCTGGATGGCAATTGAGTCACCCATAGCCTGTCACTATAGTTATAAAAATATCTTTTAAAAATGAAAAACCATGGGTACCAAACTACAAATACCTGCGGTTATCTGTAGTCCTCTGTATCCTCAGATATTGCTGTGAATATTAACGGCCACAAGATAAAAATACTTCCCTGCCCCCCAGGCCATCACCAAGTGCACCCCTCAACTGTGTCAGCTCCCCCCACTCCTCAGACGGCCTTCTCACCTCCCATGCCCTCTCCCTTTCACCCCATAGCACACACTGCTTCTGTGATGCAGTTTGCTTTCAGATGGCAGCTATAGCCGAGGCTACAGAAAGCTTTGTGTTGCAAACTCAGTCCCTGGACCCCCTCCAACTCCCAAATTTCACTCAGTGCTTTCCAGCCATCCCCCCATCTCTACCCTGATGCCATTTGTATGTTTTTTTACCTGCAAATAGCTTTTTACTGTGTTCCTTTTTTTTAATTAAATGATTTTGTTTTGTTTTTCTTTTTACAAACTTTTTCATTATATCCTCCATTTCCATCCTTATATCTGATTAACTATCTGGTAACATCAAGAAAAACAAAAGGAAGACACAATGGATCAAGGGATAGGACTACATATTAAAAAACACATTGGTGATCGTCTCACAAAAAATATAAAAAGAGGCGTTATTCTCCTTGATAACAAGGTCCAATCAAGTAACAGTTTAGGACCTGTTGTTTATTAGTTTCCTAACTGAGCTATATGGAAGTCTTTCTAATCACCTCCTTCTAAAATTGGGTGACTCTAAATATGAAGCTTTTTTGGCCACCCAACACCTCAGCAGATAGAACGGAAGCTTCTGGCAGAAGCATGGCACAATATGTCCTTCCTTCCTTGGCCTGGGTTGCACATTCCATAATTAGATGGCAAAGAGTTTCTATTTGAAGAGGGTCCCGACAAAAACAACAGGTATTTGAGTTGTCCAGGTCTTGTTTTGTTTGTACCAGAACCTCTCTTGTCCGTAGTAGACAGACGCATTTGGAGGACTAGGCTTCGGGTCCATTGGCAGGGAAAAAGTTTCAGATATGGTGGTAACTGGTTCAGGGCTCTACTCTCGTAGATGCAATTTATCGCCAATTGGTAGTGGCTTTTCTTATTTATGGTCTCCATCCAATGGTTTTGCTGTATCTTTGTTTTTACTGTCAGAGGCCGTAGTTACAGCATTTCCAACGTGCGTTCTAATTTGTCAATAATTTGTACACAGGTCACTTTCAATAGACTGTCGTTCGAAGATTTTGGTCTGGCTCTTAATATATCAATTGGTGGGAGGTTTTCTTCCACTATAGTTTTCCTGAAAAGGTCTAACGATATCCATACAATAATTGATTGCATGGATTGTAGAGCTAGCTCAAAACGAATCCATTGCACAGGGTAAGCCTTTGGGAAGGACGATCTTTTTCGAAAAGATACCATCAAGGGGGTCCCAATTTTTCCATGATAAATTGGGTGTTGCCTCTCCCCCCATAGGTAAGTACAAGGACAGCTTTTTGACGGTAGAAAGGGATGGCTGGTCATTGAGAAAACATCCCATATTTCTCATGTATGATCAAACCTTGCTGGGCAAATGCTTCAATTTTGGTTCTTAACTGATTCTCCCAATTGTTCGTATGGGCTCTGATTTAACAATATCCCCAAGTATTTTATGGTTTTGATGTGTTCCAGTTTGGAAGCCTTCAGATAGAAAACAGCATCATGCTTCCTTTTTCCTTGTTGGCATGTGATGGACATGGTTTGTGATTTCTTTATATTGATGGTGAGGTTAACTTCAACATATTTCTCTAGGGCATTCATTTGCATTTGCAGACCCACCTGTACAGTTGTACCATTTAGAATTGGCAGATTTGCTGTTAGTGTCTTGAAGGACCACTAGGTCCGAGATATACAAGTTGAAGAGCGTGGTTGCTAGCGGGCAACCCTGTTTCAAACCATTCCACATTATTATTTCTTTAGTTGTTGCCCCTTTTGCTGATAATCTTACACTTATGGAGGTATTCAAATTCAGTGCTTGTATTGCTGCCATAAGATCCACTGGACACTTCCAGGAGTATAGTTTATTCCATATTTTTTGCCGATTTACACTGTTGAATGGCAATTGTAAGTCTACGAACACTGCAAATGTTTTCGTTTTTATTAATATTGCGTCCAGTTTGAGAAGATTCAGAATCATCAAGTTGATGTTAGTTCCCGCACCTTTAACAAACCCAGTTTGTGTTGAGTCTCTTCTGTTAGAGAGTATCAACCATTCTGTTAGTCGATATAGAAGCATGGAGGCGAATATTTATCCTAAGGGATCCAACAACTCTATCGTCTAATAGTTTGAGGCTATCATTCTGTCGCCTTTTTAAAAAATTGGGACTAGAACCACTGTTTTCCATGTGCTTGGAATTTGTCTAAGGTCCATTATTAATTGAAAGACCTGCTGACAAAGGTCAGTCCAGGCTTCAGGATTTGCTTTTAGGGCTTCATAAGTCAGCCCATCAGGCCCGGGCGCATGAGTTGAGATGTCTGATATGTGTTAAAATCTCATCCCGTTCCCATTCTATGTTCCAGGTTTTTGTAGACTGGGCTTGTTGAGGTGCAGGCAATTCTGTAGTGTTATAGTATAAATGGGTGAAACAAGTCAACCATGTTGATTCCGGAACATTTGCGATTAGGGGATCTGGCTGTTGCAGGTTTCCATTTAGAAGCCCCGAAAGACCTGTAGTGTTCTGTTTGGCTAGTATGCCTAGCATCCATTCTACATCCATTTGCGAGCAAATTGCTCATGTGTTACAGAGCCAATTCCAATACCTTGGTTTGTGCATTTTTGTAAGCCTCTGGCTTTACTCTGGATTATGAGGTACGAAGATCTTTAGCTCAGCCCGTAGTTGTCTCTTTCTGGTCACAATTTCTTTAGAGTAAACATGATTGTGTAGACACAATTTGTTTGATGGTTTGAAGTCTCCAGATCTATATGGCCGTAAAAGCCATTCATACTCAAGATTTTTGATTCCATCTAATGGGGTATTTGCAAAGATTCCTTTTACACCTTGAGTTTGCTCTTGTGTGATACAAAGCCTGTATTTCCCAGTATTTAGTTCTAACCTCGGTAAACTGTCACTCGGTACTCTTTCTATATAATATTTCCATATCAGCGTTAGCTTTTGATGATCGCTTTTTATAGCCGGAATGATCTTAATTTTATCAAGGTTTGGAAGAAGAGCCTGGGAAGTGAATATATAGTCTAAGTATGGTTGAGATTGCCCTTTTTTCCATGTTGGGATGGGAGGAATGTCTTCTCTCATTTGGCCATTTGTTAGGAAAATATCTCATCATGCCAGTTCTTACAAACATATTTGAGCTTTCGTTGGCAGTTTTCCTTCTGGGACTAGAATTCCACTGTTAAAAGAAAATGTATAGTCCTATCTCCACATGGAATAACTCCTGCTGTTTTGTACTGGCTCTGTACAGCTGTACATCGTCAATAGTTGATAGCAGAGCATTGCTAAAGATATTATCATTTATTGCTGCCGGGTTCCAATATAGATTGAAGGTCCCAAGTATCTTTCGCTTTGTTAAATTATTAGTCATGTCCTCACTTTTTTACAGGCCTCTGTTACAGTCACCTGCAGAAATGGGTTGGGGTTTAATGAATATCACTGTAAGTTTGCCTGCAGCTTTAACCAATGTGAGGAGCCCAAAGAAGGGGCGTCCCACCTTTCTTGTTATGGCTGGATTGATACATGTTGTGTATCCATCGCAGAGAGGTTGATTACTGATCCAGGTTTCCTGTAAGCAAATTAGAGCAAACTTTTGTTGGTCTTGATTTCCATCATTAAATGGGTGGGCAGACCCTTGCGTGTTCCATCAACAGAGTTGCCAAGGTTGATTCTCAACTGATTGTGAGAGTCATAAATTGTTCATTGTGTGTGTGGATTTGTTTGAAGAAGATATAGCTTTCCTTTTAGTTTCTGGTGGGCTCCGTATGATCCTAATTTCTCTGGGTAGCCTCACATCGAGGGAGTCAAACCTTATTATCAAATAGTGATTGCAAGAGTCCTTTTCCTCCATTATGTTTGTGTCTGTTTTGCATGTTCGTTGGTGCATTTGTCACAATGTCATTCCGATTTTCACGTTGTTTGTTATATATATCACCTTGATTTGACTTCCTTTTCAGACCTACATCATTGAGGTCGAATCCAAGTGGCAAAAAGGCTGCCTTCTGGTTCAGAATGGAAGCATGGATTTTTCTTGAATTAAGATGCAGAACTACCCAATCGGTTTGTGATTCGCTTACAAATTCAAGTATTTTGATGTCCTGGGTCTTAATAGTTCAGAGTTTGGGTAGCACATGTAGAAGTCTCAGCACAAACAAAATACACCAATGAATAGGTTCAAGGGTACTCATACACGAAGGGCTCCCACAATTGGTTTGAAAAAATGACTCTTCGAAATTGTTATCATAGAGAAAGATCTCTAGAGGACTTTTTATGTTGTAATTGCATGAGTCAAAAACACAACAACACAATTTACAGAGAGAGAATAGACATCATCAATGGTTTGTTGGACCATAGCAGAACATAAACGTAAATGCTTTAAAACACCATTTACCACCAATGCTCGGGACAAAGTTGAAAATGGTGTGTGTGCAACAAACCCAACCTCTGTGGCGGTTTGTCAAAACAGACACAGTTCAATTGGGAAACAATTCAAAGCGGAATTCTAAAGACAACGTAAAACAACTGAGAGGCAACAGATAAGATTTTTCATGTGTGAACAGCAATCAATGTGCTGTGAATTCGGGGAGTAGTATGTCAAACCCCCCTGGGTAGAATAGGTTCCATACCAGGAGCCCGAATTTTTTGAAGTCTCAGCACATTCATTTTATTCAGAATTAAGCCTCCAACAGTCTCTCGAAAACAATATCGTCATGTTTCTTAATCTCAGGCCTTTAAAAAATTGGTAGCATTTGTGCTTCTTTGTTCTGATCTTCTTGTAATTTAGCTTCTCACCGGTGTTCATCAATTTTCATCAGAGAGGAGCGTTTTGGGCAAGTGTTTCAAAGGGCAAACTCTGTGATGCTGCCAATATGTTGTGTGATAGAAGGGATGCATTGTCTGATGTTTCCAGTTCAGTGTTCAATATCTGTTCACATGTTAGGTTGGTCTCCATTCTGTGGGAGACATTTTCACCCTCTTCTTTGTCATATATGTAAACTGAAAGATTCAGCAATAGATCGCTTTGCTCTAGTTCTTCTTTAGTCCAGATGGGATTTGAGCCAACTTGGCTGTCTCCAATCGCCAGCGCTATTCTTTCCTATGCTTTTTTGTTCGCAGTTTTTGGCAGGCGTTCTGTAATAGGGGCAGGTAAAGTTAGGTTCCTCAGGAACGTTTGTGAATCTTTGTAATTCGATTTCGCTCTTGATGGTTGGTTTTTGAGCTTTTGTTGTTGGTTCTTCTTAATCCCAGCAGGCTTTATGGTCTTTTTTGAAGAGGTTTCAAAGATGGCAATGGTAAGTTTATTCTTCACATGTTTCCGGAGACTTTGCTCAGTAATGTCATTGCTCAGTATTCTAACATCTGTGTTTGTATTTGGTGTTGTTTGCTTTGCCTTTTTATGTTGTTGTGCATTAGTTTGCGGGAGGGTTAGATCTATTCTTTCTTCAGGACCATTCTTCGGTGTCAAGATCATAGTATCTGTGGGCACTGTTGTAGAATGTTTTGCCAGGTTGATTATGAGAGTGGTGATGGAGTTGCCATTCCTTCTATGGCTTGGCATGATGAGGGGATCTAATTTAATGGTTTGATGTGCCAAGTTCTTCTCCAGATTTGGGTTGTCAGTCATCTTTTTTTCTTATTTCGGGTCTTCTTTTAGATTCATATTGGAATGCCTGATATAGGACTCCGAGGATTGCTTGGTCTCCCAACAAAGTATTTTCATCATGTCCATCATGGCTATCATCATGCTGGCTTTATCGTTATGATCACTCCTCGCTACATCAAAAATCTGAGCTTACCACTGTGCACACCATTCCGCTTCCAGGTCCAATCTTTTTTGAATTTTGGTTACAAAGTATTCCATATGTATTTGTTTCATATGGATCATCGCCAACAGGGATGCTTGGTCTTTCATTGCCTCAGTATATGTCTCATAAAGCTTGGGAAAGGGTTCCCATTCAACTGTGGAGGCTGCCATTAAGGAATCTTGTAAATCCAACATTGTGTTAGGAAATGATAGATAGTTGTCATGGAGTCTTTGTTGGCAATTCCAGAAAGAAGGTGATGCCTTATAATCTTGTCGGTCAACCATTGGATCCATGGGTGGTGCGGAGGGTGGGGGGTTACTCCCTTCCAACCTTTCTTTCTTTAAAAAATCAATATGACTCTGTGTGCTTTGTGCAATTAGTTTGCTTTTTTGCAGTGCGCCAGGCTCAAATAATCTGGTACTTGTTTGTTGCTTGGTTTTTCTTTCTGACATTCCTGCCAGAATTTCCAGTGTTGTACTAGATGTTTGAGGCAGCAGAGTGTAAGTCAAATCTCTTCTTTTATATCTTGGGATGCCCGGGAGTGTAAGACCAAAAACTGCCCTCCTCTTCTCGTGGTTTGACATCAATGATTCAATTTCAGTTATAACCAATGATAAACGTGCTGCACGTCCATTTTCTGGATTCATGGCAGGATGTACCTTCTTAGGGGCACTATGCGCAGGGGAGACATGTTTCTGCTATATGGCACTAGCAGCTCTCAGTTTGCATCCTTTTTGTTTCTTGATCTGCCACATTGGGACGGCTCACAGTCAGCTTATCCATGCCCGCCCGACTGATTTCACATGAATCGCATGGATCTACCCTATCGCGCTCATGTTCATCAGCCAGCGAGATCACCTGCGGACAGGGTGAGGTGCTAAATAGCAAATCAGGAGTGCAAGAGCAGGGCTCAGTTTTGTCTTGGATATGGATTCCTAATAAGGGTTTTATTTTCGTTTCAAATTCAGGTTCTGCTAGAGGGAAAACCAAGCCTGGCACATTTACAGTTGGGCAGGCTAGGTCCTGTTTGAAATCCGGGGGAAGCCGAGACATGGGAAGCATGCTTTAGCTTATCCCAACCTCTTTCATTCCTAGAAGTCCCAAATGTGCCTGTTTCTGAAGTAACAGCCTCTCAACACACTGATCCACTCACATGAGTAGTGTTGTTCAGGGCGGCTTCATTTTTCATCACAAGCCGGATTGCATGCGGTTGGTGTCGTTGTCGATGCATTATTCACAAGGTAATTTGCAGGAACCTTCTTGGCTTGATGTTGTGTCCATGGACCACCAGTTGACACCATTGGGGCACACTCCGCGCACCTTTTCCAAACTCCAACAAACTCCTGCGCCAAACTCTCTTACTGTGCTTCATTTAACCATGATCCTGCATAGCACCATGGGAGATATTGTAATGTTTGGGGAAGAGGACACACCCTTCTCCGTCAAATTTTAAAATAACCACAGCACGGAAATAACCCCAAACCACACATGGTGTGTGAGTCAACGCTTCGTGCCCAAGTTGTTTCAGACCTAGTCCAAATCTGTCCAGCGGTTTGGCTGTGCACTTTGGCAAAACTACCATAGTACCATCATGGGCAATATTTTTAACAAATTCTTTGAGGAAAAAATGTAACATATTAAAAAAGATATTACAGTTAAAGCCCAGACCTTAGCTCAAAATACCTTAGGACAGACGACCGGGCAATCCCCACCTGAAACTGCACAGCTGGAGCATTTATACCCATCAGCTTGTTTTGACTTTCATCCTGTATCAGAGGATGACATATGTTCCATAGTTACAGCATTGAAACCTACAAATAACTCTTTATTCCCTATGCCTGCTTATGCAGCAAAATGCATGGCTCAAGAAATCTCACCATTTCCGACTGATTTTATCAATAAATCCTTGAATCAGGGCCTAGTGCCTCAGAGACTAAAAAGCTCTATCCTAACACCCTTACTATAAAAAAACCTAATCTGGACCCTATGGTACCTCAGAACAATCAACCTATTGCATGACTCCCATGGCCGGGCTAAATCTTGGAAAAATTGGCCACCCGACAACTGCAGGACTTCCTGAAAAAGGAGTCACTCCTCGACACCCTTCAATCAGGTTTTAGACCCACGTTTGGCACAGAGACGGCCTTGTTGGTGGTAAAGGATGAACTTCTGGAACACACCAGGGTGAACTCTCATTATTAGTAATGTTAGACCAGTCCACCGTCTTTGATATGGTCAACCACACCATCTTGCTCGATTAGTTGAAGACAGCCGGCAGAGTCTCAGAGCATGCCATTAATAGTTTAAATCATTCCCGTTGCACTGTCAACAGCAGGTTAAACTTGGCGTCTTCATTTCAGATCCTACTACCGTAGGATGTGGTGTATTGCACGGGTCTCACTATCACCACTACTTTTTAATCTATATCTTCAACCATTGATGGAGCTTTTGAGGCATCATGGGATGAACTACCATTCCTGTGCAGACAATACCCAGATCTTCATCAAAATTGGTGACTTTGAGGAAACCTTTACAAGGGTTAAACTTTGCTTGGAAGAGGTTAGTGAGTGGATGTCTGCTAATCAGCTTCAGTTGAATGCATCTAAAACAGAGTTTGTCCTGTTTGGACCATGACATCTACTCACAGCCATCAAAGAACTACCAGCTCCCATTCTTCTGGGTGTAAAGGTAGGTTTTGTCTCTAAGGTAAAGAATGTGGGTTGTATCTGGCAAGACAATTTGGGTAGTGAAGGCGAAGTAGGAGCGAAGGTACAGGCAATTGTCTACTCTGAGACTATTACAGAAGGTTTTGCCAAATATTACGGATGAAGATCATGCAACTATAGTGGGGGCTCTAACCAATGCCCATCTGGACTACTGTAATAGCTTGCTGATGGGCATTCCAGCTAAACAGCTGCATAGACTCCGAAAGGCTCAGAATGCGGCTTTTAGATTGGTCTGAAGGCTGAGTAAATCAGCCCACGGATCTCCATCTCGCTGAGTGCTTCATTGGTTGGCAGTGGAAAAGCGTATTAAGCTCAAAGTGGCATGTCTTATCTTCAAATGCTTAAACAGATCAGCACCAGCCTACCTGTGGGATAAGATTAATCGCCGTCAACCTCCAAGATTTTACAATCAAAAGACCAGCTGCTACTGACTATCCCCTCTTATGCCTTTGTGTCAAGAGGGGACAGAAGATTTGCTGTCTTTTGTCCAAAATTGTGGAATAGTATTCCTAGAGATATCAGGGCTCTGGAGGCTCTTCAACAATTCCATAGGGCATTAAAAACATGTCTGTTGAGATAATTGAACCCCACCATGGGTTTGATGTGAACTTGTGCCTTTAAATCTTATGTCTAGCTATTGTTTGCTTGGTGTAACCTTTAATCTCCAGCTGCACCGCCATACGGTTCAGTCCGTCTCAAGTGTGATATAAATACTCAAATACAAATACAAAAATTGACCTTTCTTGTCTATGGGAAAATTAATGAGAAGTAGATCGCACTTTTGGAATCTTTACAAAACTTTGCAGCCTGCTTGAGGGGGTAAGGTGGAGGGCTCAGACATGTAATGACTTTCAGAATTTGGCCCAATTCCGTTACTCAAATCAAAGTTTATGAACAATAGACTTTTGAGGGGTTCCTATGCATCTCCGACTCACCTTAATTATAGCTATCCTCACCCTATAATATATTTATAACTCTTCTCGGCTGTTAGGATTTGTCCTGGAAAGTTTTTGAAAGCATATGTGATGGATTAATCTATAGGTGGGTGTTTGATTGGTATTTGCAGTAAAAATTGGTTGCAAAACATGGTCTGTTTTATGCTTGTGGGGTTGCAGTCCCTTTTAGGAGCACTAGTTATATAAATAGCAGCAGTGAGTTGAGCACAGTTTGGTGTTTTTATTCATCTCATAAAGCATACCATATCTTTTGGTGTCTTCCAGCATGTCACATGTTTTTTTGTAAGGTCTGATTGCTTGTGCACCTGGGAGCATGGTGGATCTACTGTGTTTTCCTTCTTTTTTGAATGCGTTTGTGGATATACTTAAAAGAATAAGTTCTGATGCTCAATGTGGAAGAAACAGTATGTCTTACACAGCCCATCATCCACGTTATGAGACTAGGTGTGTATGGGCTTGAGTTGGTGTTTACAGGCTCGCGCCTGTTTACCATGGTACCCGTCAAAGAATGGGTGAGTCTGTTGTTTAGTTTCTTGGCTAGATGAAGCGCTTCCTTCAGTATCTGTAGTAACATGGCACATGCAGCCCACTGCTTAGCAACCATATTACATGGTGATCGTGGCCATTTGATCATATGACCTAGACAGAACTAGAACTCCATATTTAGTGAATGTTCGGGAATTGGCATTTCCTGTTTTGGCACTGTGGATTGTATTACGGCTCTGGGCTGGGTGCTGAAACCATTCTCGCAAAGGTAAGCAGTGCGGAAATCATGTACCATGCTCCCACTTGGATAGGCATGTTTACATGAACGGGATTTTTCGAAATAAGGAAGGTATGAGACTCAAGTGTCCGGCTCATGCACGAATGAGATTTAATATTTATTTGTATTACAGGACCTTGTGTACAATGTTGAGAGCGAGTCGATCCTGTGACCGAGCTGATGTGGTCTTTTTCATTAATGCAGGGACAGTATCTTATCAATTGAACACTCGACTAGGTGAGCGGGTGGGCTCCGTGTATTGATGTTCAGGGTTGCATCTGTGAGGCATCACACCTGTGTGACTTTGGTGACTCTGGTGATGGTTTGGCTCTTGGCATCACTGTCCACGAATTTAAGTTCGGTTGGGTGAGGCCAATGAGGTATGTGGTAGATCTGAAATGTTTTCCATTGGTATAAAGACAATAGAATCATGTCTTCCATCGGGTGCGGTGTGGAGTGGAGTTTATATTTATATTTGCACCATTGTTTTTTGTAACAAATGGTACTGTATATCAGAGAACAGAAGATATTTTCCCTTCTCTTCATCCCCATAGATATGGTTGACAGTATAAACGTTAGATGACCTTGACCACGGAGTTGACACATTCAAAGTGTCCACGTATTAATAAAGTTTAAACCATCCTCAATTTCAAGTGATTGTAGGTAGGGTTTTTTTGAAAACAGGTGTGGTTAGAATCAACACATGTGTTCTGTTGTTAAATTTAAGAACCTAGTAGTAGTGTTTACCTGTAATTGGATGTTTATTGGTTTTGTTTTGTAGTAGTTTCCATTTTTTATGTGGCGCAGATGGTGACACTCTGACCAATACTTGGGAATACGTGTCAAGAAAATGGTAGAACTGTTTTTTGACATAAGAGTTCCCCATGTTTATGGGCCAAAAGGTGTTTTGTTTGTTTTGTTTATAATGCGCCGAAAGCCTGCAGGCATCTGTTGCAAAAACACACAATTAAATACATAAAGAACAGGACACTGTATGACAGACCAACCGGGAAAGGAAAGATTACTTTAATAGGAGGGTCTTTAGAGTTCTCCTGAAGTATCTGAGACTGGGTTCAGCTGTCAGAGAGGACGGGGGGCATTCCAGAACTTAGCAGTTTTAAACGGAAAAGATCTTCTGGGGCCATTTGTGCGCCTGAAATGACAGAACATGATCGATCAGCTTTTTGTTTGGCGATCGCAGTGTTCTGGATGAGTAATATTCAGGTATCAGTGCTTTAAGATATATGGGAGCAACACTGTGAACTCATTTGTGAACCAGTATTCCCACTTTTAAATTAACACGTTCCTGAAATGGTAGCCAATGGAGATCTCGTCTGTGATTGGCAATGTGTTCTCGTCTGGTTAGTTTCTTCACAATGCATACGGCATTGTTTTGCAATACTTGACATTTTCTTATATTAGATGCAGAGGCTCCAATTAGAAGGGAGTTACAGTAATCGAGCCTGGAGAAAGTGGTAGGTTGGGCAATGATTGTGCAGTTGTCTTCCAAGATGTAAGGGTGGATGTTTTTAAGAAGACAAAAGGAGAAGTTGTATTTCTTACTCAGTTGATTCACATATGCATCTGAATTCAGCATCGCTTTGAGTTCGAAACCCAAGGTTTTCACCTTACTCTGGACGGGGATAAGATTCAACTTGGAAGCTTGTGTAATTAGGGCTAAGTTTTGCCTGAGCTTGCTTTGTCCCACAGATCAAAAACTCTGTTTTATTGCCATTAAGGCAGAGCCAATTAGATGACATCCAGGCTTCGATATGTCTGTAAATGTTAGTCAGAGCTGCCGAGTCTGTATTGTAGTCACCCAATATTTCTATGACCAGCTGAGTGTCATCCGCGTAATTTGCAAAGAAGATGCCCATGTTGTCTAGAAGTGAGAATAGTGGCCTTATCTATAAGTTGAACAATAGAGGTGATAGGCCTGCTCATTGAGGGACAACACTACACAGGGGCTGTAGGTGAACATCCGTGGCTCCATTTAATTTTGGATTCTTGAATGGAAAGAAATGAGTAGAACCAATCCCCTGCTTTCTCCAAAGATGGCGCAGAATATGTCGGAGAAGGTCATGATCCACTAAATCAAAAGCTGCTGATAGGTCTAACAGAGCCAGAAGCCCCACTTTCCCCTCCTCTGTAATTTTTAGTAGATGAGATTGAAGATCCACCAAGGCTGTCTCTGTACTGAAGCACGGCCGGAAGCCAGATTGTTTGCCATGGAGAATGTCATTAGCTTCTACATATGATTGGAATTGTAGGCAGGCTGATTTGTCAAGAACCTTGAGGGGGAAATTACAGTTGGTAACCGGATGAAGATTGCTGGGATTTTTGGGCTCTGAATTGTTTTTTTTTTGTTTAGAATGGAGTGACCGAGACAGTCTTGATGGCCTTGGGAACCACACCATCTAAAGGACACATTAAAAAATTGCGTGAGGAATGGGGCAAATATCTCCCTGTGCTCTAGAATAATTTTGGGGGATATTATTGTGTGTTACCACCCCTCAAAAATGTGAAGCATATTGTGTGTATGACAGAAACATGTTGGGTATAGGTGTGAATACCATCACATTTGTTAATATCAGTATTCAATTTTCAGATGCATCTCTGATTTTGCTATTTGTATAGGCAGAGGTATAGGTTATTAGTGGAATTTTTATTCTAGATTGTAGGGTTTCCTTTTTATGATCTTAATTAGAAGTTTTGACAATGTTCAACTGTATATTAAATAACTGTTGATATTATGTTTTATACAATTGTGATTATTTGAATGTGATTTCTATGTGTGTATCTGAATAAAATGTATTTTTTGTATTTGTTTGTTGTGTTGGGCATTACTATATGACAAATTGCCTTTTTTGTTGATATTGTTCATGTTACCCTAAAAGTGGGGATTATCACTACACCTTTTATGATTTTGGGTTAGCCAAATAAATAAAAAAGCACTGTATAGATTACCACATTATTATATAAGTGGTTTTATCTGCAAATATGTTTCTGTGATATAAATAGTGACAGGCGTGTCACTAGAAAGCCTGAACTGTCAAGCAAACGTACTTTGCTTGCTTCTTCCTTTCCTTTTTGCTTATTCCAATCCTGGAAATCTAACTTTCCATCAACAGCTGTAAAATAAAAAAAAAAAATCAAGAAATGAAAATAGCACAAACACATCAAGAAATCGGCGAGAAGGAAAGGTCTATACATCCCTACCTTAATGATAACAGGTGCATGTCCTTCAGTCGCAAGCAGATTGACTTGTAGTAACAACAAATATATAAATATAAAAATGTGAAAAAAGGAGTCACAACTACTGTAAATGGATTAATAAATGAAAACAAAATATTACATACAGTTACAATTTGTTTCAATTTTTTTTTGATAATTGTAAATTTCTGTGGCTCATTCTCCTATTTTTTGTTGCCTCCATAGAAACACGGTGGTTTGTTGTGTCCACTGCCAGATCATCCGTGTGCTTGTTCCTAGTCACGTAGAGAACGCGTAACTACAATAAGAGCCGGTTCCCTCTATAATGTCTTCCTAATGGAAGCATATTGCACATGTTTGGTGACTCATACAGAAGTTGCTGAGTGGGTGTGCAACAACGTGACCTTTAAATCACACGAAAGGGCGCACAAAATGGTAGAAGGATCCAGCTGAAACTCCGAGAGAGGTCATGTCAAAAGTGCTAGCCAAGTTTTGTGTGTAGGTGTGTGCGGTTGGGACAAAAACCACTACACAAAAGGTCAGCCCTGACAGTGAAAAGAAATGCTCCTGCGGACCAACAGATAGACCAGAAAATGGGGCACTAACTCCCCCGTAAATCGCAAAACGAGTATTCACTGTCAGATTTGGATAGCAGACTAGGACCGGTTTGCTTTAAAATATGAGTCCGAAAATAAAATGCTTATTTTTCAATGTCTGTGGCTTCTAAATAGGGAACTGTAGCGCTGCTTATTTAGTAGCGTGTTCCTCAGTTTGTTTGTTTTTGAAAGGCAGTGTGATACGTTTTGTTTCATACAGGCCAACATTATCCACTCCATTTGGGAGACTACAGTCCAGTCCTAATTTTTACATTATGGGACTTCTAGTCCTGGCGTTCACTATAATAAATCCAGGACTACAAGTCCCAGAATGCAAAGTTAAAATCAGGCCTGGACTAGCGTGTCCTGAGTGAGTACTTCCCTCACAGTCATCTTGGCATTTGCCAACTATCAAATCATACTCTTCCAGCAATAGCTGTTGAAGGGGTTACTACAGAAATGTCAGCTTTCTATACTGGACCAGAACTCAGTATCAATGACTTTCAAGTACTATTTTCATGATTACAGCTACGCAGCATTGTATCCCCCCAAAGCAAATCAGGCTGTTTTTGGGAAAGCATTTGCTTCATGGCAAAAAGCACACTGACCCCATGTTTGCCACACTGATCACCCACCCACCTTTACAAGTGATAAACTCAAAGTAGCACGGGTTAAATAAACGTATAGGCAGACGGGTAAACTGGGAACTGCACTGAAAGCTCAATATCCATAATAGGCAAATGAATAACAAAAAGGAAGAGGATCATGTGACTAGGATCTCATGGAAAGACACCTAGCCTACAATGTGTCTATCTTTGACTCTTGAAGAAGGTTTGACAGTGCTGAGCTGGTCTACTAGTAGCATCAGAGCCAGCCTCAAAGTTTGTTTGGGGGTCTGGGTGGCAGTTTTGAAAGCTAGTAGTGCGTGGCACCATTAAACACTGTTAAATCCCCTCCCCAATCCCATGAGCCATGGAGGCAGACAAGCTATTTTCATTTCCTTTGGTCCCATTAGATGCATCTTTCAGCCCAATTCAGAGGCTATTGGGTTTACAAAGATGCTAATCATTGGAGGTGTGGCCCATCTAAAAAGACCAGCCATTAAGCCTTTTAATCCATGGAGGCGGGTCTGTTGATATCCCTTGGGTATGCTTTTGTACTCTGCACGTTTGCTGCTGTGTCTGCCGTCACGTTAATGATTGTTTAAACGCAAGTAAATACACTACTCTCTGAGGGGAAACATTTGACAGGATCTTGCCATCAAGGCCATGGGATCAGCACCATATTAGAGTGATGGCAACTGCCTCAAAGTGCGAAGGCTTAAGCGCCCCCAAGCTGCAGGCTTGAGCCGGTCTTCTGTACTAGGTGCTTTCTACAGGTGCAAGCTGCAGGGTGAAGGCATTTAGTTAGCTGGTTCAGTGGAAACTCACCACCACCACAACATTTTTCAACACAGGGGCCCAGCAGTGTTGTCTGAAGATTGAAGCGGTGCACGGTCTCAAGGTGTGGCTCTATCATTGTGGAATAGAAGGTTTGGCCCAGGTGCCTTGACGTAGTTGATAGCTTGAAGATGCTAGATCATAACTAGGTAGGCTTGACTGGCTCTCTTGGGCTGCTGGACATGATAAGCGGGCAAACGAGGCTCAAGCAGCAGGTTCTTTATGGGGAGTATGCTTTGGTTGTCAGGCCCGTGGAAGCTGAGCCACTCCCAATTATGTGTGTGTATGCAAAGAGAATAAGCTGCTAGACTGTGGGGAGAATAGCACACAACCTGGTGTTGTTAACACATTACACTGGAGAGGAAAACAGCCCCCAATGCAGGCGCTCAAATACACAAAAATAATCAAATTAAGCAGCTTAATGGTTATTCAATCCACTGCTTTACTGTTGTCAGCAGTTATTTGATATGAAATAAGCTTGTGGGTTAGCAGAGTGACTGGAGTAGTCTCAAAATCATTGCCATCAAATGATAATGCTGTAAACTGTAAATGAACAATGCAGCCAACTAAATGCCCACGAGTTTCGCCCATCAGGGCTTTGTCAAGGCGTTGAAACAGTCCAAATTATGTTCCATAGTAATGGCGATCCATCAATACACTCCCCTTGTGGTTTAAAAACTGTAAGTGTGCGTTAACTAAGTCTCTTTGTCAATGGATCCAATGTTGCTGAAAATCAAACTAGAAATTGCTAAATGCAGAGACTCCCTTGGGGAAATGAACAGTCAAGCAGGAGTTGTTTGGCCCCATAATAAGGGCATTTAAAACTGCTATAAACATCTTTTCCTATGTAATTTATGACAAATATACATAGATCTTTTTTCAGCAATTGTGATGTTAGGGAGAATTCTCATAAAAGTGCTAGTTCCCTTCACCTTAGAGACCCCCAGCAACGTTGCTGAATTTTGGGGACTTGATGTTTTTACCTGGAGAGAGTGTGAACCTTTTTCCCCACTCTCTCATGTATTTTGATGTGTGTTTTACTCTTGTGTTCTTTGATTATGGAGTTTTAGACAACTCCATAGGCATAATCCTTTCCTTTGTGTCACACAGCACCCTCAGTGCAGTGACACAGGGGAAGCTTTTAGGCTGTCCCAAGGTTTAAATACCTTCTCTGTGATAAACTACTGTTTCCCAGAGAAAGTAAAGTGAAATTGACTTTACTAGTCTTTTCAAATTCCTAGACCCAGCACACACTGTCTTACAATATAGTGCTGGAGGGGTTACCTAGTATCCCCTATGTGTAGAAAATCATGTAGCAGTCAAATGCTACCCTTTCCTCTAGAAATGGCTGGTGGTAGTGGTTTTACAACACTACCATTATTTTTGCCGACCGTGAACACCGGTATCGTTAAATCGTGGGAGCCATGTTTTTCAAGATGGGGTCTGAGCCTCCTTTGTTCAAACGGGTCCCGGTTTTCTTTTTTCACCATTTCGTTTTGCAAAGGTTCTTCTAGAGTTTGTCTCTGCGCGCCAAACCAGGTTTGGTCCCTTTGTTCCTACGCCTTTGGCAAACTTCAGGAGTGAAGACTGCTTCCACCGCCTGAGTGTCTGGGGTGGGCAGGAAATGAGGGAGGTGCCCGAAACTGCCTGTGCTTAGTCTCCTCGGAGACCCAAATGCACTCTTGCATGATTGACTGGCTGACTGTCTGGCAAGGACAGCCACCCTGCTGGGTGAGTGGCAGCTAGGCTTGATTGAATAGGAGAAAACTGTTTAAAAGGTGAGTCTCTTGGCTTGGAAGGCAGAGTCGACCACTGGAATGAAAGAACCGAAGATTAGCTGGAAGAGGACGGCTGCTGCAACTCCTGGACCAGTGGTTTGCCCGGTGAAGCCCTGCTGCAGGTACAAATCGCCAAGTTTATCTCGACAGAAAAGCCCTTCAAGGACGACTTCTCCCTTTGAGTTGGTGGGACTAATCTATTCATAAGCCACGTGGATACCATTCTCGGAGCTGGTTGTATTTTTATCAGTGTGTTGCAGGAAACTGATTAGCCAGGGAGAAGGACACCAGTTTGTGTGCTTGACTACAGCTACCGGAATCGAAGATTTGCCTTTGCCAAGTTTTTGACCAGCCGCAGTGCAGGAGTCCCCCGACGTCCTCCCTCTTGTCCCCTTGACTGAGGCTCAGGAACACCGAGATCTGCAGGAACTGCCAGGAACAGACATCTTCCACTGCATTTATTTCTTCATTGTAAGGTACTATGAAAACCTGACCGAGAGAATTTACCTCTCACTGCGAAAGTGCGTGAAACTTTGGCAACTTGCAAGCCTAGTCAGCTTGTGACGCGCCATATGAATCTTTCTTTTACGAACTACTTCTGAGAACTATGGCAAAGACTTTTCCGTTTAAATTTCAGAACTGCTTTATCCTGTACAAGACTTTAGCCCATTGACTTTGGCCTAACCTATTGCATTGAATCAACTCCTCTGGGGAACTCAGACTATTTGCACTGTTTTAGAGTAACTGGAATATTTGTTTTATTAACTTGTGAGCAGTTATATGATACATGAAAATACCGAAAAAGAAGCGTGTGGATTAATAAAATGACTTGTATCATATGCATTGAAGCTCCGATGACAACTGCACTATACACATCTATTTTCTTGCTTACATTCCCCTACAAGGGCGCGTCAACTACCTTCAGCGGATATGAATTGGAGGCTGACAGTTGTCTGGCGCCTCTGATGCATTGTTTTATTGATGTTCTAGAAATATATGACAAGAGGTATAGACCAGGTATGCCAAGCCCGCCTTGTTGGCAGTTGATCTTTGTAGGCAACGCGCATTTCCCATTTTGCAGAAGAACATAATACTGTATTGGATGAACAGCTCAGGAATACCCGAGTAAAGAGAGCCGAGACCGGAAGTTAATAACCGGAAGTTAATAAAACATTTAACTTTATTTCACTGAAGTGGTTACAGCCCCGCCCACTCAATTGATGCACTACCCGCTTATTCTGGGTCGGTATGCACCCCGCTGGGTTGATCTCTGCAGTTTCCTGCATAGTATTCTTTTATTTCATTTTTTTTTTTGTAGCCAAACCTAGAAAAACACTTTGAGCTGTGGTTATTAAGCTGAGAAAGAATGATCAGGTCCGCTCTCTTATTGATTGCCTGTTGCCAGCATCGATCAAAGCTGACAGCCTAATGAAATACATGTCACTGCACGGTAAGTTAGTGGATATGAAAAATATTCAGAGAGACTCAGTACATAAAATGGCGGGCAGTAAATCTGAGCGTGGCGTTCCCCGCCAGCACGCGTACTCTCTGCTTCAAGCGCTGGCATCCCGGCTCCCAGTTGCATCGCGGGTCTCATCTGCATTAGTTCCTAAACTAATTAAATTAATTGCCTTTTTATGTAGAGATCAAGCTTCAAATCACATAATTTTGTTCCGCTAAATGGTGCAATCAAACAGCCCTCCCTCTTCTTACAAAAAATCCTAGCTTTATTGCTGGATACCCATCAGTCTTTGAAAGGTCCTGCAACAATGTACTATTTTATTTTTTTACAGCGAAAGATGTCTTTACCAAATATTAATGGTAATAAGGCAAGTGTATTCAGTTGAATGAACACCTGAAATGCGTTTTGGGATTCCCTGTCAGAAATATGAATTAATGGGGCGAAATTAAGCTTCGTTAGAGCTTTCCCCCTGGTACAGGCCTCAATGTGTGTTTGGTTTTAAGCATTGCAAGACTTTTTTTGGTCTGTGCTTTTTTTGCAGATCTATGGGGTTAATGCGTGGGCAGAGCAAATGTTCTGAAAAAGTAACTCCTCGCTGTATTCATCAGAGATTCTTAGGATGCACATGAGGAGATAAGCATGGAAATGCAAACACCACTCACTAAAAGAAGCCAGCTGCTAATGCATAAAGGCATCTTTGCTGATCCACACATGAACATGTAATGCATGCCACCACTACATGATTCAATAGGCGTGACCCATGCCTCATTACCAAGGTCCACACACTGCCCAAACGCAACCTTTGCCCCCCCCCCCTTGTAAGCTATGCTGAGGGCTTCCCACCCCATGCTCCTCAACATAGCACAGAACTCACCACACTCAGGGCTTGCATGGACCAGTACCCGTGAAGTAAAGCACTCTATAAATCTCAAATAAATACAATGCTCATAATGATCATGTCGCTGCAGGGGCACGCAGGCGCTGAGCTACATGAAAGATGTAAGTAGGTTTTTAATCAAAGCTTAAATCTTTCACCTAAAATAGAAACAAGGGGGCAGTGTCTGGCCACTGATTCAGAAATGCAGCCAGCTACCAGTGGCAGCTTGTGAATTCTTTAATTGTCGGGGGAGTACATTTCCCACAAGTATGCGAGAGCGACCAACCATAGCGAGGGAGCCTGAACTAACGAAAGGCGATTTAGGGGCCACATTCTCTCTCTGAGATTTATTTCAATAACGAGTTAAAATGGTGCATTATACATCACACTTTCTGTAAAAAAAAAAAGAAAGATAAAAAGCCAGTTTGCAAATGGTTTTGTACGGTAACTCAAGAAAATATCCAATTGATGCAGGTCTCCAACAGTGCGCAGCAGAATTTCCCACCACATTTGCATGCATTTCCTCACAACATGTGACAGTACAAACACATGGGCACATTGGCTCTGCCCATACATTTCCATGCAGGCTGCACCAATATATGCCAGTAGTCACATATAAGAACATACACATGTTTGCTTTGCACATAATGACAATACTTATACTATAAGAAAACATGCCCAAGCAGGCTCTCCCAATATATGCCAGTACCCCGATATAACAACATACTTCTGTTGGCTTTGCCATTAAAAATGTCATGCCACAATCAGAAAACATGTCCAAAGTGGCTCCAATCTAGGCCAGTCTAAACAAATAAGAACACTTAACATGCTTGATTTATAGATGCTCAGTAAAAAATGGTATGCCACAGTAACTAATGGCTAGATTAGCAATTTAGTGCAGCCAGTCCAGCTATGTAATAACATTTATCAAGCTTGCTGCATTGTAGATTGGGCAGTAAAAATTCCAATTCATAGTACAAAATGGCTAGACTGGCTGCAGCAAAAGGCCAGTTTAGCCAAATAATAAAGATCATTATTGCTTTATCATGGATGCCCATTAATGCATTAGTATTGCACCACCCCCACCTGCCCCCAAACCCCACCCTCTTCCCCCTCCACCCCTCACCCACTAAAATCAGTTTCCCGGCCCAGCGCAAGCACACACACTATCACGCAACATTCACTCCCTCATTTAACAATCCATACACTCAATCATTCACACACGTACCCAGCCACCCATACATCATACACTCACTCATTCATTCTCACACACACACACACTTATGACATACATAATGCACACTCTAGTATGCACACAAGCATAGATACACACACATACATCATAAACGTACAGTTTGCTTTTTTTCTTACCTGTGTCCAGTCACCAGGCTTCTGAGGACATCCTCTCCAGCAGGCTTCCAGCTCCTCGCTCCATTGTGCAGGCTGGAAACAGGAAGCTCTCAAGCAGGGAGAGCTTCCAGGTCCCTGTGATGTACTGTGGTGCCATGGCATCTCCATCTTGGGCCACAAAAGAATTTCCTTTGTAGCGTGAGATGGAGGAGTTGGAGAGTCTCAATCTCGAGTCACAAAGGAAATATGCCTCCATCTCCAACTGCAAGATAATTATTTATTTTGCAACACTAGACGGAGGAGCCGGAGTTACACCATCTTGCACTGCAAGGGAAAAAAAATCATAATTTCCTTTGAAGCGGGACATAGAGGGGTTGCCAGAGCGCCACCGTCTCTCCTTGCAAAAGAGTGCGAGATGGAGAAGTCCGAGGGTCTCCATCTCACGGGGCAAAAGGAATTATTTCTTTGCGCCCCCCCCCCCCTTTCAGGACAGGGTGGCTGGGCTACGTACACCGCGCAGGATGCAGGGGGGGCGGGGGTGGCGCTATGCCACTGGGTCCATATGTTTTCTTGAAACTGAAAGTAAGACAAGGGCCTGATCCAACAAACGTCTTTCCATTCAAGTGCAGCGATGCATTAACATGTCGGCTTCAGTTGAGTGCGATTCAGAAAGGTCTTAAGAAAGGTCTTCACAAAAGCGCATTTTCTTAGGTGACTGTGATGCACACATTCTTGTCCCTTTTGCGAACCCCAGTAAACGAGTCAAGGATGGGCAATGGGGTATCGTCATGCTTTTAACTGTGTGTGCCATTTTTACCAACAGAGTGGGCATTTAAATGTGTGGGAAAGATACCCATGCACCCGGGAGGTTTTGAGCACTTGCAGGGGATGCGCAATATATCTAATAGCCATTTCTGACCCTTCTGTGCATTTATTTCCCTTAGCAGCAGCTATACGAGCAACTGCCACCCCATATACATGTATATCCCTTCTCCATTAGGTAGACATCTATGTTTCTCTGATTGCATGCCTTGATGATGGTCCCTTTGAGGGCTGGTAATGGTGGCATGCCCTCCCAGCAAACACCTCACCTGGGTGCTAGGTGCCTCTGTACATTAGCATCAGGCAGGGGTCTGCAACCTTTGGCTCGCCAGATGTTTTGGACTACATCTCCCATGATCCCTCACCACAGACTCTGCTGGCGGGGGCTGATGGGAGTTGTAGTTCAGCACACACCAGAGCCAAAGGTTGCAGACGCCTGGCATAAGGCATGTCCGATCCGAATAACGCAAGGAGACTGTACAATGCATTCATTTTGCTGGCACACAGCCTGCAGGTATTGCACAGGTCACCATTGGGAATTGGGTGATATGAGTCAAGGATATCAGGGTTGGTCGAACTATCCCCTCCTTCCTCCTCACCTGAATCGTCTGTGGACCTGTCCTGTAGTTCCGGCCTTCTTCCAGGACGTCTTCGGGTCTGTGCTTTATCAGTCTTCTTTGCTTCCTTCTTTTGACGTAAGTAGGGGCGAGCTCCCTGGGATGCCACACTGTCGGGTAAGTAGGGAACACGAACAGCGGGGACTCCCGGGAGCCGGCCCCTGAGCAGGGAAAAAGCCCAAAAGGGCAGAAAAAACCCTGCAGCAGTTGTTCTGGTGAAAGTGTCAGTGGCAATGAGAAGTCCAGGAGAACGATCCTTCAGCGTAGAGCAGCTCAATAGGATCCAGAGGAGGGATCAGAGGAGACTCACAAGTGGGCAGAAGGATCGCCAGAGAAGCAGCCGTGGTAAGTGCACCTGAAGTAGCCAGTAAGGCTTGCAAAAAGCTCCAGGAAGTATGGAACAACTAGCGCCCAGGCGGTAAGGGTGTAGAAGCATGGGCGAGGGAAGACAGGCTGAAGGGCTGAGAGGAGAGGGAACGGAGAGAGTGAGCGAAAGACCAGTACGGAGCCGCACCGGAGCAAACAGCCAAAGGGAAACCACAGGGAGACGGGACAAGGGAAGAATCAAAGGAGAGAACACACGTAGGTGGGAAACACCAAGCGTTACCTTCAAGTCAGAAGAACACAGTGAAGGTGCAACGCGAGGAACGCCACAGTGAGCCGGCTGTAGTAAACGCCGGCGGCCATCTTGGATAAACACTAGAGCGGTGCTCCCAGACGGCCGTCAGACGTGGTGGAACTGTTAATGGCGTCTCCATAAAGAAAAGAAACGCCGCCCGACGGAAGTCATGACAGTATGCCCCCCTTCTACATGGGGGGACCCCAGGCTTGCCCGGATAGAGTCTGTGAAACTTTCTAATGAGTCGAGGGGCGTGAATGTGTCTCACGGGCTCCCATGTCCGTTCTTCGATGGGATAACCCTTCCAGTGAACCAAATATTGTAGACTACCGTGATGGTAGCGGGAATCTACCAGATGTGACACCTCATATTCAGCTGGTTCAGACGGCACATCATTAGATCGCCTCTTGGATCTTCTCTTATATGGATCCGGAAGGTAGGGCTTCAAAAGGGAGGTATGGAACACGGGATGCACCTGTTTAAGGGAGGGAGGTAGCTGAAGGCGAAAAGCAACAGGGTTTACCTTCTTCTTGATTTGAAAGGGTCCGATATATCTTGGTGCAAATTTCCCTATGTGTGTCCAGCGAGGTAGAAATTTAGTGGCTAACCAAACCTTATCACCTTCCGACCAAGAAGGTGCAGCCTTCCTCTTCTTGTCAGCCCATATTTTATAAACATGACGGCTAGCGTCAAAGGTTTCACTGGCTAGCGCATGGGTGTCTTTGAGTTCCTTCAGGAGGTGGTCAAGAGCGGGTGATTTTGAGGGATGGATTTCTGCCAATGGCAGATGTTTCGGATGGTAACCAAATGTGCAAAAAAAAGGAGACATATTAATGGCTGAATGTTTGGTATTGTTATAGGTGAACTCAGCCAGAGGGAGAAAGACATTCCAGTCATCTTGCTTTCTGCCACAGAAACATCGAAGATATTGTTCCAGCGTGTGATTGAGCCTTTCCGTCTGCCCGTTGCTTTGTGGATGGAACCCAGATGAAAGGGCTCGTTGAATCCCTAGTTGTTTACAGAAGGCACCCCAAAACTGGGAAGTGAATTGAGGACCTCGATCGGACACCACGGTCTCTGGAAGGCCATGAAGCCGCACTATTTCTTTCAGAAAGGTCTTGGCTGTCTCAGGGGCTGTAGGTAATCCTTTGAAGGGAGTGAAGTGAGCCAGTTTGCTTAGAGAATCCACAGTCACCATGATGACGGTGTTCCCTTCAGAATTAGGCAGGTCCACAATAAAGTCTGTAGAAACGTGGGTCCATGGTTGTTTGGGAGCAGGTTCCTGTTGCAGAAGACCTAGGGGTTTGGATGAATGATACTTATTGGTAGCACAGATGGCACAGGTAGATACATAAGAATGTACGTCTCGGTTCCAAACTGGCCACCAAAATAGTCTGGACACCAGATCCTTGGTGGCTCGAATGCCCTTATGACCGGCCATGGGCGAATCACGACACCATGAAAGGGCCAGCCTTTGGTGTTTCTTGTTGGGCAGGTACAAGGCTTGACCCTTGAAAAGGATCCCCTCTCTTTCTTCCAATTCGGAGGCTACTTCTGTCTTCATCGGCGCACTGTGTTGTTCGCACTGGACTTCGCATAGAAAAGTATTTGCCACAGTCCGAATCTCTTTGCCCGCTAACAATAATTCGTGGCTAGAACCTGCCTCATAGTCCGACCCATGATTGCGTGACAGGGCATCAGCTAAAATATTCTGTTTGCCTGGTAGATAGGTAATCGCAAAGTCAAACTGAGAGAAAAATATGCCCAACGGGCATGTCTAGCACTGCGACATTCCATCTGTTGGAGAATACGAAGGTTACTGTGGTCGGTACGGACTGTAAACTTATGCATGGCTCCCTGAAGAAGATGACGTCATTCTTCACAGGCATGTTTGATAGCCAATAACTCCCTTTCGATGACAGAATAATTCCTTTCACTGGGTGACAGAGTCTTTGAATAATAAGCCACAGGATGTTCAAGTCCGTCCTTGCCCTTTTGCAAGAGAGCAGCTCCTATGGCTCCACCTGAGGCATCCGTCTCTACTATGCAGGGAAAAAGTTGATCCGGTTGTACCAATATGGGAGCCGAGGTAAATGCCTCCTTTAAAGCTTGGAAAGCAGAATCCGCTTCTTGTGTCCAAGTGAAGATAACGCCCTTCTTCAAGAGTGATGTGATAGGAAGAACCATATTGGAGAAGCCTGAAATAAATTGGCGATAAAAATTGGCCAGACCGAGGAAACGCTGTACTTCCCTAAAGTTTCTTGGAGCTGACCAATGGGTGATTGCTTGTATCTTACAGGGATCCATACGAATGCCCTCATGGGAGAGGATAAAACCCAAATAAGACACCGAACGGGCCTCGAAGACACACTTTTCAGGCTTTACCAGTAGCTTGTTTTCCCGTAGACGTTCCAGCACTTGCCGGACCTGTCTTCTATGTTCAGGAAGGGAGGAAGAGTAAATGAGGATGTCATCCAAGTACACAACCACTGAAGAGAATAGGTCGTCGGCAAACAATTTATCCATAAAGCGCTGGAATATAGCAGGTGCGCAGGGGCGTTGCTAGGGGGGATAAGGGGGCTATAGCCCCTGATCTTTTGGTTGTAGCCCCGGTTAGAATCTCAGGAGCTACAGCCAAAAAACTAGCTAGCCCCCAGTCCCAACAGTTCCGGCATCAGCTTAGCCCCGGGTCTTTTCCAGACCTAGCAACTCCCCTGCAGGTGCGTTTACCAAACCGAAAGGCATAACTCGATATTCGAAATGTCCTAGTGGGGTCCTAAATGCCGTTTTCCATTCATCACCCTGTCTTATACGGAGCAGGTGGTACGCACCCCTAAGATCCAATTTTGTGAAGACAGACGCACCTTGGACAGCTTCTATTATCTCTTTAATTAGCGGCATAGGATAACGGTCTTTAACGGTAAGGCGATTTAGGCCCCGATAGTCGATACAAGGACGGAGTTCCGATGATCCCTTCTTCGGGAAGAAGAATAGCGATGCTCCAGCGGGTGATTTGGACTCCTGGATGAGCCCATTCTGTAGATTACAGTCTAGGTATTCCTTAAGAGCTTTCCGCTCGGGTAAAGATAGGGGAAACATCCTTCCAAAAGGAACAGACACATCTGGTAGGATCTCAATGGTGCAGTCTTCTCTTCTGTGAGGAGGAAGGGAGTGAGGTTGCTTGTCCATGAAGACCTCCGCATACTCCTGATAGTGTTCCGGTACTTGATGGAGTGAAGCTGTCAGCACGGAATCACTCTTCTGCAGGGAGTCTAGGGGGTATTTATTGTTTAGACATTCATTAAGACAAAGATGCGACTGAAACTGTATAGTATTGTTTGACCAATCGATCTTTGGATTGTGTTTACGCAGCCACGGGATCCCGAGGATCACCGGGAAATGCGCTGCTTTAATGAGATCGAATGCCATTTCCTCCTGATGTTGAAACAATTCGACCCGAAGTGGCAGAGTCTCTTGAGTAACAGGTCCTGAGGACAGAGGCTGGCCATCCACCCCTTCCACCGGAATGGGTAGATTCTTCGGGACAATGGGCACATCATTCTCTTGAGCCCAGGATACATCGATGAAATTCCCCGCTGCCCCACAGTCCAACATGGCTAAGGCCTCCCAGAAGGTAGAGGAATTCCGGGACAGTTTAACCTGAAATACCATCAGACGATTGTCTTCACGGGGAAGAGGAGTCAAAGTGTTGGTACAGGGATTCATCCCAACACCCCCGGACCTATCCCTGTTTAGGTTCGGGGTGAATCGTTTCCCTGGCGGCGTGGAGGAACCTCAGGGCAGTTACGGAGCAGATGTTTGCTAGAACCGCAATACATGCAGAGGCCTAGCTCTCTTCTTCTCTTCTTCTCTTCGGCTGTTAAAGGTCCTCGGGTGGTGCCTATTTGCATCGGTTCCTCCCCAGCGGATGAGGTTGGATGTTCCCTAGAAGGGTTTGGGGAGAAGGTTGAGGGAGAAGGTCGTGGACGTCTCCTTTCTTGTCTTCTTTCTCTCAACCTATACTCAATCTGAAGAGCGAGGGGCACTAGTTCCTGAAACGTCTGAGGTCGTGCAATACGTGCCAATTTATCCTTTATGTCTTCATGCAAGCCGCAATGAAACAAAGTCTGTTGAGCAGAATCAGGCCATCCGGCATTTGTGGCAAGCTGCATGAAGGAGGTAACATAAGTCTGTACATCGTGCGGACCCTGTCTGATATCGAGGATTGCTTCATAAGAGGCATACTGTACCTCGGGTCGGTCAAAGCGAGACTTTAGGAGTTGCACAAACTGATCGTAATTAGCAATAGCTGGATCAGCCTGTAATACCAACGGTGAAGCCCATGCCAAGGCACTTCCCGTTAAATTAGACACTAGGAAACCCACCTTGGCCCTGGTGGTCTCATAAGTACGAGGGCGGAAGGTGAAATATAACTGACAGGCATCCAAGAATACCTTCAATGTCTTTGGATCTCCGTCGAATTTCCCGCAAGGTAAGGGAAGGGGAGGTAGATCTCCACGGGCATCCTCACGAGCTGCTACTTGTTGTCGCAGAGACTGATTTTCGGACCTGAGTGATTGCACTTCTACGGTAAGCCCCTGAATGGCTGCCACCAATTCTTGGTACTGCTCGAGAGAAGCCATGGGGGTCCTTTGGCGTTGCACTCTGTCAAGGATATCAGGGTTGGTCGAACTATCCCCTCCTTCCTCCTCACCTGAATCGTCTGTGGACCTGTCCTGTAGTTCCGGCCTTCTTCCAGGACGTCTTCGGGTCTGTGCTTTATCAGTCTTCTTTGCTTCCTTCTTTTGACGTAAGTAGGGGCGAGCTCCCTGGGATGCCACACTGTCGGGTAACTAGGGAACACGAACAGCGGGGACTCCCGGGAGCCGGCCCCTGAGCAGGGAAAAAGCCGAAAAGGCAGAAAAAACCCTGCAGCAGTTGTTCTGGTGAAAGTGTCAGTGGCAATGAGAAGTCCAGGAGAACGATCCTTCAGTGTAGAGCAGCTCAATAGAATCCAGAGGAGGGATCAGAGGAGACTCACAAGTGGGCAGAAGGATCGCCAGAGAAACAGCCGTGGTAAGTGCACCTGAAGTAGCCAGTAAGGCTCGCAAATAGCTCCAGGAAGTATGGAACAACTAGCGCCCAGGCGGTAAGGGTGTAGAAGCATGGGCGAGGGAAGACAGGCTGAAGGGCTGAGAGGAGAGGGAACGGAGAGAGTGAGCGAAAGACCAGTATGGAGCCGCACCGGAGCAAACAGCCAAAGGGAAACCACAGGGAGACGGGACAAGGGAAGAATCAAAGGAGAGAACACACGTAGGTGGGAACCACCAAGCGTTACCTTCAAGTCGGAAGAACACAGTGAAGGTGCAACGCGAGGAACGCCACAGTGAGCCGGCTGTAGTAAACGCCACGGCCATCTTGGATAAACACAAGAGCGTTGCTCCCAGACGGCCGTCAGACGTGGTGGAACTGTTAATGGCGTCTCCATAAAGAAAAGAAACGCCGCCCGACTGAAGTCATGACAATATGCGCATTCCCCAGACATGGGCATCAGAAAAGGTGCACCATGCATCCTTTCCTAAATGCTATGGAGCCCCTATCGTGTTGACCCCAAGCAATATAACCGGGAATTAGACTCAAATGTGCAGCAGGAACTGCAATTAGAAGCAAATCGGGCCAACCGAATTCTTCAAAAACATGACAGGATTTAAAGACAAAATGCACATTTATTGTGGTACCTGCCAGCATGGCAATGTTGTGGTTGTGATGTAGTGTATGCCTGGGTTTGTCAGCTGGTTGTTTGTGGTGCAGATTTAGTTGCATTGTACCATAGTCCCTTGTAAGCCTAAGTGACACCGCAGTTGGAGTGCCTTTGAGATGTCAGTGGGCAGTCAGACAGAGGCCCCAGGCAATTGACTACACATGTGTGCCCTGGCACAGTGATATCTGATATAGCATGGCTTAGCCTAACATCATACAGCATAACAATGCATAGAAGTTGAAGAAAGAATGTTTTATGTGGCTATGAACAAATGTGACCAATGTGAGGTTTCCAAAGTGAAAAAGGTTGTGCTAAGATGTTGTTGGATGACTTGCTGGGCAGGATATGACATCAATAACCAGTGCCAAGTCATCCTACCTCCCAATATAACTGACAACATATCATAAAGAAAACAACAGCACCTAAACAGCACACAGTGGAACACACACCATTTAAAGACGTGGGTCTACACTTAATTTCCCAGAGCAGCACGCAAAACCACCTCAGATATTCCAACACAACTATCTACGCTGTTCTTAAACACCACTCGCACAGATACTGCAGGGAACTATACAAACAAGTTACATTACCAACCTGGAGTACACATAAACCAGACAACTCCACAGGTACCTGAAATACACAGACCATGCAGAGCCACCTCATTTCAGACCTGCACACAACAAGGCAGACTTGCCCTTCTCCTTCTTGTACCCTGTAAGACCAAACAGCGTAGGATAATAGGCCACAGCAAAGATTTTCCCTCATCCCTCTGTGAAGAAGAGCTGTGACCATCCCAAGTAAGTTGGGTGGCAGCAACAGCGGGACAGGAAATTAATGTTGATAATACTGCAGTCAGTCCACTGTTGTAGAATCTCTTGTGCACTGACTGGCTGGTGAGACTATACATCCTCCTGCCAAGTCAAGTGATATGGGACTGAGGTATGGTCAGTGCTGCAATAGTGTAAATCTAGGTGATGGAGTTGGGAGCCAGCGACAAAGAAGCCTGAGGGGATACCATGCTGTCCATAAATACATTTAATCTACTCAACTGTAACAAACATATTATTTTCAACTATTGTGAAATGTATCACATTGAAGGACTCCTCATTATTTGCCCAGGATTGCACACTTTGATTAAGCAGTGAAGTCAGGGGTTACATCCCAACTACCCCACTGGTGTTGCACACCTGAGGAGATATGCAGCACATCCTTTCTCTTGTGGGAGAAAACAGCCAGTGAAAGGTTTACTGCTGTGCAAATTCCCATCATAGGAAGCATGACCCCATTGCTTCAGTACAGTACATTGAATCATACACTATAAGGAAGTCTAAATAATAAGAAAGATGCAGATCCACGTGTCATTTTAAAAAAACATGCACGCTGTGGCCTGTGCACAGCATTTGGGAAATGCAGGCAAAAAACACGTTCAATGTTTTGCAGTAACTCAAATAAAGCTATAATTGACAGGTCCGGAGATGAAGATATAAGAATATCAGACAGCATCCTGCAACTCTTATCAAAATTAATAAACTGCATTCATGAAAATTCTAACATGGAAAAGGTAACATCTAGGGGCACAGAAAAATGAACTTCAAAAGTGAGAATGGGAAGAAAGCAACCTGAATCAAGCATCGGATATAGGTTTGAGCTTTGACATCTGTATTCTGCCCATGCGACCTCCCACAAAATGAGATGTGAAAACAGATCCAATGCTTTCTCATGGAGATGAACTGGTGTCGGCTCAGCCATAAAGATAACAACTGGCCTGTATCCTAGTCACGGGAAGGCTGGTCCTAATATAAATCTTGAACTAATGGGGGTTCAGCAGATCTGTGGCGACTAACTGATGTTTCCATCTGGGCGTCTCTCGTGAAGGCAGAAGAATTAATTACCCGGAAAATCCGAAAACTCTCCAGAGCAGGGACTGTCCAATGCGGGCAGCAAAAATGTCATAAATCCCTTGTGGCTTCGAACATCAAAGACCTTATCACCGCCAGGCCTCTAGGTCATACATATTACCCCTGAACAGCTAATGAACTGAAGACTCCAGATGCTCTGTTGGTGACCGACTGAACTCCAGATGCTATTTCATGTTTTCTATTGTAAAAATGCATGCATTTTTACAGTGCAATTCACAATTTTGCCCATAATTCTTGAACAGAAAATAATTTAAAGTTAATTTATTGTTTGCAATGTTCAGCTAGATATGCTCCATTAGGTAGAAGAACAAAGAATGTGTTTGAGGTAGGCACATTTGCATTTTGTCGCAAAGAAATGGAGCACTCTTGTGTGTCATATGTTATAGCATCTGCAGGGACGAGCCTGTCACTCTGAGATGGGAAAATAATTGGAATATAAATGTAGATGTGAGTTAATTGGAAAAATCTATAATTCAGTACTGATTTGTGCTATAATTATGTGAATTGTGTGGTTTGATTAGCTTCAGATGGTATAATCTGGTGAGAAAAATCAGTAAAGTGGTCATATGTGTGGAAATGACAAATGTGGAATGTGGCAATATTGAACGCATGCAATCCCTGAGATGACATCACATTAAAGGGGAGGGAAACTGGGTTTAGAAGTTTCTCCCATCAGACTGCCCTCAACCTTAATATGCCCAATGACTGCTGAGGGGCATGTCTACTGTGATGTTACTTTTGGAACACTATACAATCACATAAATTAAACAATTAGATTGGCGAAATTATACAACAATATTGGGTTACTGTACTATAAAAGATCCAACACACACTCTCTGAAGAGGGACAAACTCACTCACTCACAGACTGATGGAGAGAAAGAATAATTGATAACAACAGGAAGTAGAATGAATAGATTGCTCTCCTTTTGGAACCTTTGATGGATTATCAGCAGGGACTGTAAGTGTGGCCTAGCAGGAGTTAGAGCCCCAGGCCTTCTTCAGTGGCAGTGACAGCAGACAGGCTGTGGAGGAAGGCTGATCCCATTTTGCTGATTGATGCCCACCTGTTCATAGAGAGGAGAGTTGAACCAGTCCTTAAGAGGGTGCCCACATGCCTGTGATAGAGCCAAAATAAATAAATATGCGAGTAAGATCTAAAGGGTAAACAATCTTATGGGGGAGTGATATTATTGCTACTATAAAGGTAATTCGATTAAATCCTGGCCCTGGTATTTGTAAGTATCAATGGCAGCAGGAACAGAAAAAGACTGTACATCCTGGCAAATAAGTAAATATTTCATAAGCATGTGTGCTTGGGAATTATAGATCAATGAAATTGTAACTCTCACCTGGTATCCATGGGGACGTCACTCAGCCTGTTCTGACCTCTTACGACCTCAAACCCTTCCCTGGAGTCTACTGAACTGGAGACTGGGCCTGAAACACAGGATTGGTAGAGTTTAACTCCCTATTGTCTCTGTGTGCTTCAACTCCTTCTTCCCCTGGGTCCAACCCTTCCCTCTGATCCACAGCTCACCTTGTTTTCTTGGAAAGTGTGCTCTCCGTCCTGCTTTCAGCACAGGGGTGCGTTGATTGATGCGGGCTTGTTGCTGCCTAGTAACTTCAGTGGCAAGAGTCCGACAGGTAAGTATAATGAGTCATTAAAACAGTTGTCTAACTTTGTTCCTTTCCTTCCTTAGATGATGGCCGGCGTCCGGGGATGGTGACGTGTTGCTGAGATGAGTAGCGCTGAAGGTGAGTGAGAGCACGATGTGCGATGTGACCCTTGCGTATTTGTATTGAACTGAATTATTTTTCTGTGTCTTTTAGGTGCCGCGACGTTTCAGCGTGGATGCCAGTTATGAAGATGAAATGCAGTGACTAAGCGCGGTATGCAGCGCCTCTAGATGTGTCCACGCTAACCTGGAGTGTCTTTTCCCTCTTGCAGATGGATGAGAAGTTCCAGAGACAGAGTTCCCCCAGAGCGGCTGGGATTCAGGTAAGCGTTTGAAGCTCGTACAGTCTTTAAAAATAAGCGAAGATTTGCTGAATGCTTACTAATGCCTTTTTTCTGTTCTTTTCCCTTTTCCTTAGGAAGCGGCGTGCCGGGATGGGAATGACACCGCCGAAGATGCCCACAGAACAGAAGGAGTGATGAATGATGGGCAGAAGCGCCGCAAGGTAAGGCTGTTCCTAACGGTGTTCTTGCAGGAGCTGAGCGCAGAAGAAAGATGCAGGCCTACTGGAGACTGATCCGAACACGGTGAGTGTCACGCTGCAGGTGCAGAAAACGCAAAGCATGTTTCTCAGCCTGGGCGTGGCTTAAATAGTCTACACCGAAATATGTTGGGGCATACATCTTGTCCCCATCAATGCACTACAAGTTCAATCCCCAATGTTATCCTATGGGAGTGAGTGAGTCTGGTGCCATAAGCACCAAATCCGACTCCAAGTTGGTCTTTGGAGGGATGGAGAGGCTCTTGAGGGCCATGTAGGTGATCGTGGCCTGGCATCCAGCCTGACATCTTGGAGGGCTGGGGACATGAGGGGCAGGAATCATGACAGAAATAGTGCCTTTGGTCTGTATACAGGAAGATCCTTTGACTCTTTTGCTGTTCAATGTACAAGCACAGAAGAGCATAGGACATCTCACTGTGTGCATACCTAGACCATTAAAGTAATTGAAGCCTCTTCCTGTATACACCATCAAGTAGAATACCGTCGTTAAATATACGTTGTTCCAGGCAAAAGAGAGAGGGTGATTAATTGCTACCCATTCTCTTGCTGTTTAAAGTTTCCCATTGAAATTGAAAAAGGTGCACTTTTATATGATAAACAAAAAGAAATACCATGGAAGGAAATCTAGCCTACATATACATTGAACATACTTTCCTTTCTATAAGCCACCTACATACATAAAGGCCTAATCGTCTGCTGCAATTGAGTCTAAAATGCTATTGAAATTCTGACCCATCTATTGATTAAGGGGCGGGGGGATTGTATCCATTTTTAATAAAGTGGAAGTAGCGAGAATTGCTTTGGCAGGAATACTTTGAATTAATTTGTTTTTTAACAAATGAAAGATTCACCTTGAACTCTTGTCCTTTCTTTCTGTGGTGCTTGCATGCTCAGGGGTATTTATGCGTATAGAAACTTATAGTGATGTGAGTGTTACAAAAGTCTCTGTTTTTATAACTGTAGCATTGAAAACTGGGATGGCGAGCATGTTGATTATTTTTCATGTTTTGCGTTAGAATCACCTGCAATTATTACTCGTTTGTCTTTAAATTGATTACATTATTTCTATTTGGTTAATAAATATACCTTCTTTGCAACCCTATGTGTTTCTTGTCCAAAAAGAGGAGGGAAGCTGTACAAAATAAATGTTATTAAATTGGGGTCCCAGATTCATGAAAAAGAACCTGAGAAAATAAAGGAAAATTGTGCGTACCTCGTTTGGGGTGGGTGGAAAGCTCCCCTGAATTAGATGTTGCCCGATTAAAACATCCTACAACACACAATGTGATCAAATTAGGTTACCCCATTTAGATTGCTCTGCTGTTTGAAGAGCTCTGTGATTGTAAGCATTATCTAGTTCATTCTGTTAACCATAAACTTCACCAGTGAGATTGGACACCAATAAAAAAGGGACTCTCTAACACCTTAAAACTGATATCGCACATGCCTCATCACATTCCAGAGAGAAATAATAGCCCTCCACTTAATAAAAACTCTTCTTAGTAAGACTTTAAAAACCTTTAAAATGTTGCCTTTGGCAATACCATTTGGCCCAACACAGCCCAAACAAAGGGGACAGAGATGCACCCAACTTAGGGAGTTCTGCATGTTGCAGGACTGTAGAGCTAAGTTTAGGATCAAGCAGGATCCCTAAACTCTGCATGGTGGACTCTTGGTGGGGAGAATGAGGAGGGCAGAGTGCCCGAGCAAATCTCTGCCAGCGGAGTCTATGAGCATGATAGCGGGTTGTCAAGTTCAAGCATTAGTGTGTGCAAAGGCTCCCCCCATCATACACCTCACACCTTCATTTCCATAAGACATGTACTTCCTCTTCATCACCGCCTCTCCACACACCACCTCCTCACCTGCTTCTCTTCCTAGTCTACCTCATGCTTGCCCCAAGAGGCAATTCAGTCTACAGTGTGCGTTTTACAAATGAATTATAAATACATACAATGCATGCATTCATACATACAAAAATAAATAAAGAGGGTGACATACAGAATTTACTGTGATGGCTACCAGAACAGGTTCTACCGGTCTCTGGCAGTGCCAGATTAAGCCGCTTAGCACTGCCCTCCTACAAGGGGCAGTGCTAGCCCCCACACACAAAACTACTATGCTGATGATATGGAAGTGAAGCAAGGCATTTGACTGATAAGGGAAATGCCTTCCCTCAAAAACCAGAGCAAGACCAGCTATAGTTCACTCCTCCCAAGTCTGCTGGACACAGTTGTCTTCTTGAGTTTCCCTTTAAGTATTATAGGCCACTACAAACATTGTGGAATATTAATCAAGACTTTATGCTGCCAATATGTATGTTTATGCTACGCCCTGAGAATGCTAATGATCTCAGTCTTTAAATGTGGTGCCTCACACTTCTGATGACCTCTCCATGCTACACTGGGAAAATGTTCAAGGGTCAGGCACTCAAAGTTTCCTCACACTTTTGATTGTGTCTGCATGCCACATCTTTAGAAGGCTGAGTGTCTCAAACTTTCAATAAGCTTCATCGCATTTCTAAATGCATTCTATATTGACATGTGTTTTGCGTCCCTCCTCCTCTATGTCATGTACAGCATCCAGGCCTCCTTTGGTTCTGGTTCTTGCAGTAGAATGCAGCAAAATACATTTTAAAAAGGTGTCTTGTGGTGCTGTTTGGATTCAGAAAGGAGGGTAGTAGGTGACACACTGAAGGCAAGTGTGGGGTTATCCAAAGGCCCTAGCAGCATGTGCCTAATGACCCACATCCCTGTCTGCTATGTGATCAAATCTCGTTTTCTTACCATCTTGTTCTCCGATCCCCCGTCTGCTCCCCCTTTTTTCTTGATATTCTTTTATGGGGACGGTTTCTCCACATGCACCCCAGCAGTAGACCTTTCCCCAGCCTCCTATACCTTTACCGTCTCACCCATATTTACTTTTCTGTCCACTTCCACAAATACAAAATGAGGGTATATGTTGTTTCTTGATTAACTTGATTTAATGAGACAGCAACTTCCCTCAGCAGGTGCAAGCACTGCCGGTGTATGGGGCAGTAGCTGAAGGCAGACAGGGTGAATCGTGTGTCCCATCTTCAGAGTGGTTCAGTTTTGAGGACAGCAGGGGCATGATGTGTGGGGTGTGGTGGAGGGCATAGAGTTGGTAGGTGGTGGACCAGTTGGGGGGTTACCGCATCACAGAACATAGACCTCTTGCCGTAAGATTAATGACCTGTGGAACAGAATGGATCTGGTCTCCCGTAGGCACAGGCCATACCTTTCCAATCACAGTTGCATCTAACACAAGTGAACGACTTGCCTGTTGTCATGCTGGCTTACCATTGTGGCAGGTGGGCTCAGAGGCACAAAACTGTGAGTTCTCCAAATCCACGCCCAAGTGGATGGGCACCTGCTCCTCTGGATGTTGCATCAACTTCAAAAATATCTTTTGAAAACAAAGAGAAATTTACAAACTCAACCTATATTGCACAAACATCACGTTAAAAGTAAACAATAATATCCAGATAAATGAAAAACTGTGCAGGTGAATTTATTTCAATGGGTGGAGGGGCAATAAATTCTTCCAGGTCAGACCTGAAATGTTCAGCTAATCCTGGAATTGAACCTCACCTCACTTAGCAACTTGGAACTTGTAGTTTACTTTTTTCTATTTTAAAATTGCCAGACTACATGAACATGTCACAGGTGGCACGAGGAAGCTAGAGAACTCTGGAATCCTTTGGTTTAATAGTCTGAAATTTCTGCCATTAAGCTTAACACTGATATTCCTAACAGACAACAAAACATATTAAGGTTGTATTGTGTGATTATATCAACCAGTAATATGGCTTTCACCCCTGCTGGGGGGGCGGACATGGTCTTTAACAGCCCACAGCTTTAGGCCGTTAAAGGCCATGTCTGCCACCCGCAGCTGGGTGAAAGTCATTTGCACCACAGGGTTTAACCGGGCTTCAAAAGTTAATTTTTTTCCTCAACAGATTGTGCACAAGCAATACCAATCTCCGAAAAAAAAAAAAAAAAAAAGATGGCCATCGCCATAGGAAAAAGGGACAAAGTCCTTTTTCCATTTCTACGGTGGGCAGGAGAAGCACCGGGACGTGAGCACAAACCTCTGGTCCAGCCGGTAAGTGGGGAGGGAGGGAGTGGGTGGGGAAGAGGTTTGGATTCTTTAGGGGGATGGGGAGGTAACAGGGAGATCATCTCTGTTACCTCCCCAAATGAAGAAAAAAATAAATGCCGCGATCTGCGAAGGGACTTGGGTGGCTGAAATAGCGGGCAGAGCATGTCTATTCTCGCCCGCTATTCTAGACACCTGATTGGCTACTCACACTTCCCTGGCTGCAAATATCCATTCATAGCTAACAACTAATGAATTATTTTCTTGTAAATACTTTTATTTGTCTTTCAGAATGTATAATATCAGATTGGGCTATGAATTGTATACCCCTTCATTAATCCTTAATACTCTCTGACCTCCGGAAGGTCTTTCTTTCTTTACAAACAACAGTTTATTTAATGTTTCAAGGTGTAATCCCCTCCCAAAATGGGGCATAGTAGTGACGAGAATTGTAATGTGTTTACAAGCCAGCAAGGGATATGCAATAGGAAACGGGTACATTTGTGACAGAGGCAGTGTTGTACCGAAAGCAAATGTTGCCAGCTCAGAGGTGAGGGGATGGCCGTCTTCCTCTTGTAGAAGTCTTCCATTGGTGGGTTGAGCCCAAAGAAGTAGCAGAGAGAGGGGTGTGAAATATGTGCACGTTACTCAAAGCAGGCGGACTCACTATTTAGAGAGGCGAGTTCAGATTTTCAGGAGAGTGGGTGTGACAACGTGACTACTGTTCAGCAGGAGTGAAGGGATACAAAGTGGCTACACTGCATACTGTTCCCCACACTACTAATAAACAAGCAGAGATCCCAATAAAAAATGTAAAACAGACACAGACTAATCGGTGTACACCTCTTTTGCCTTTTGTGGTAAGGTGGGCAGAGTGCAGGAAGGGTGTGGAGTGACAGATGTAGCAAAGCAAACAGCAACAGTACAAAATCTCCAAAATAAAAATGTCCAGTGAAGGTAGTAATAATATATATATACTTCAAACATAAAAAAAAATGCAAATAACTAAGTAGAAAACTGAAGTTAAAACCCACCCTTCTAAAAGAACACAGAAAACGCAGAAGTGGTATAGAGTAGCACTCTGGGTACTCCAGCAAGGGTGATCAGGCAAGGAATTGGAGCAATGTAAATTTTCAAAAGGATATGACTTTTCAATAAGAGGAGCAAAAAGGGACTTGGAAGTTTCTAAGGTCCCTGAAAGTGGACCAAGGGACGGGGCCTTTGAACAGTGCCAGGTTCGTGGTTGGTTCAACAGCATTGAACTGGGCTTCTATGCACTTTCCTTGCAATAGAACAGGGTCAACATTGTGATTAGTCATGTTGATCATAGGAGCGAGTCAGTTTCGAGTTGGCTTTGAGGTGGCTCTGGTCAATGCAGCGTTCAGAGTGATACAGTTCGAAGGATCCAACAGGCTTTGGTCGGCAGTCAAGTCATTTCGAGATGATGTTACTGCTGAGTCGCATCAATGTGTGACACAATGGCTACGAGTGGTTTGAGTTGAGGTTCGAGTCGGGTTGAGGTGATGTCTTGTTGGTTCGATGCTGTGCTCGAAGAAGCGGTGAGTTGAAGGATTCTGCAGCGTTGAGGCCGCTGTTTGAGTCAAGGGGGTGCGGATCACTGCTGTTGCGATGCCGCGTCAATCCAGTTTGCATATTCCAAGAAGTGGTTTGAAGATGCAAAATACTACCAACCGTAGCAACATGGATCCTGTTCGGTTAAAAGGCATCAGAAGTGATTCCAAGGCTGTCTGAAGTTGTGCAAACAGGATTCCAGCTGTTGATGGACTTCTGGTTCCCGGGAGTCCTAATCCAGGGGCTGCAGGACAAGGTAAGTTCCTCTTGTTCTGCCTTCCCAGTACAGGACCGTTTGGCTGGCACCTACAGAGGTTACTTACTTTCCAGCGAGTAGCCTGGTTCCAATGCAGCTGCTAGAGAGGCATTCTTTGGTTCACAGCAGTTCACCCGCAATGTGCCCTTGGGGTGGCTAGGGATTCTGTAGTACCTCTGCTATGGATAGCACCTGTCTTCACCTCTATGGTAACGAACTTTGGAATGTATTACACTCCCAACAGGGGTCCAGAGAGATATTCTTCTCGGTGTCCAGGAAAGAATCAATGAAGGAGTGGGAAAGCCCTTTCTTATAAACACAAATTGTCACTGGCAATTGGCAAAAGCAAGCCTGCGGTAAGGGGTGCTGTTACAAGTGACCCTCACCTTTTTGCATCATACCCACAGTGCCTTGAACTGTAGGAAATGGAGGGGACAGGAAGGAAAGAGCCAGACAGAAAATTCACCGGTGGACCCCTTCACAGATCATTTCCCTCTCTGGCTTATCTAACTCTACCCGCTTCCCAAGCCTGCATACTTCAAAGGTTAGTTTGCAACACACTGGTGTGCAGCTGGCCTTTGTTATGTAAGTGCTCCTTTGAAGCAGGCTTCCCAGGAGATCTAACAGGAGCTCCTGTGGCCTGAGGGGAAGCATTATCCTTACTGTCAGGGACTCAAAGGAAGATACCATCCTGGATATTGTCTCACTTTGAGCAGTGCAGACAGCCAGGCTACCATTAATACACCTTGCCCTCACATGGTTGGTCTGCGATCCCAAAGCTGACACTTGTATCTTATGAAATTGATGTGGCTATAATAATTGTGTAGCCTTATCAGTCAACACACCATAATCATATATTGTTTATCCTTAGATAGTAACCGTTGACCCGTCAGATAAGACAGCAATTATGAAATGTTGAATCAGAGGCACAGATGTTAAAATTACACATCTGGCTGCAGGGTCCTGGGGTCATAGCAGCTGTTTGGAATACACATGTATTTCTTTGAACCTATCTGTTCCACTAAAGAGCAGTTGCTACAGTTGTCATTACACTGATGCAGCAAGGTCATATGGGTGCTTTGCATGGAGCCTTATGAAGGAAGGATCTGATTAGCAGACTGACCTTTGATAAAACACAATAACCTGCATCATTTTCTATTAAAAACATATGAAAAAAAGCCAAGGCTTTCACAAACTAGCCAAATGGCATTATGTCACAGTGTGCGACTGTCCTTGTGTTCCAGAGAGTAAAACCATGGGATGAGCCTGGCTTTGGAGGGGATGTTGGATAATTTCAACTGAAGGCCAGATTTTACGCCACAGGTGTGCTAAACCTAACATAAAACAAGCATTGGCAAAGCCAATCGTTTCGGTATTTTTATTGCATTTTACATTTATGGGCATAATGTATTATTGAATGCAGTTAAAACTAGAGGGGGTCCCAGTCACACCGCGCCAAGAAGATTGCATAGTAGAAATTCAAGTCTGGAGTTTATTTTGAAAAAGAACAGCCTGACACGTGTTTCGAGCTTTAACCAGCTCTTCATCTGAGGCTGTAGTATCACAACAAAAATATTAAACCGTTTTTTCACATTAGATTGAATGTTGAATGACAAAAGAAATTTGGGTAACATGGTAGGGTAACACAGGGGACAGATTAACAAGGCATTTGTGGGACATAATACAAAGCCAATTGGACAAAAACAATGTTGTATGTGTTAGTGAACAGTTACATTTTTGCAAACACATTCATAAATATAAGTAAAAATAAATATATATACCGCACATAATTGAAGTTCAACAATAAAAAGGTGGCAGGTTAAATAAAAGAGAGAAAAAGAGACAAAAGACAACATTAGTGTCAGTGTGGTTGAACCAGCGCAAAACGTGAACAACCTTGTCCAAAAAAATGTGAAGGTGAGACGATAAGGTGGGAATATTACCTTGACTTGAGAATTCGAAAGGATCCAATTAGGAAATGGAAAGAAATTGCTAAAAGACAGTTCGGCTAAAATCATACGTCAGGGAATTAGTATTAAAGCAAAAAAAGAGAACTGTCAGTGAAAATAAGGAACATGAAATAATAACTTATGCATACCTCTGGAGCTTCGCAAGCGCGGTAGTATCTAAATTCAAAGAAAAAGAATGTGCTAAACTTAACTAGAATGAAACTGTGCTTGCTATTATAGTACAAGTGAAAATCAGGGTAAACCAAAAGTTATATTCTATGTATCTGCCCGTATTCTGACAGTACTTGATGCTTATATATGTGACCGAAGGATAATAGCGAAGGTCCCATTGGGAAGAATTTGCACAGGCAAATGCATAAAAATCAATTGTTTAATAAAGCCACTTGTGATTATTGAAAATAAATAGTCAGTGATACGGTTGAATAGACGTGATTCAATCCATACAGATATATGTAAATAAAACACTGGCAGTGCGTTAGAGCATATGTGTGGAAATGGCAAGATTGTAAAAGGCACTTGAAGGAGCCGTACGAGTGCCGAAAAACGGCACAGGTAATTGTATTACTAAGCGCAGAAGGCAAGGGGTCATGGAGAACGTCTTACCTGGGCTAGGACAAGTTAACAACTCAATTTCAGCGTGCAGCCGTACACTGCTTATGGGAGACATTAAAAGATGGCAAACGCTGCTAATGCAGGAGTGTGCGGACCGTTAATGTGCACAGGGTTGGTGTCACAAGAAAGACCGCCATGTTGGATGAGGGAAGTAATACTAAGGTGAATGGGCAATTTAATGATGAGCAAGTATATATACAAGAAACTTTGTTGGGAGATCGATGTAATTTAAAACAAATTGCAGTTCAAATTAGTTAAGGCTTAATAAGGAAACCTAAATAAACTGACCTGAAATGGGAAATCACTTTCTTTAAGAATAAAAACGAGATGCAGCTGGTGAGCTGACCCGCGGGATAACTGGAATTGTGGGTGTGATTCCACTGGACCTCTCTAACGTAGGCAGGAGAAAAAATAGAAAAAAAGATCCAGATAGCAGGCATAAAGAATTTTTAAATGTCCCATACGGCTGAGAGGGAATTATTCAAGTAATTAGATTTCACCCACATGAGCTTGGCAAGGATTGTCCAAGAGTGCGCTGTTAACTGACAACAGCAGAGGGTTATTTTGTACAAAAAACATATAGGAAATGCTGAAGATATACATGCAAAATGATTTCAATTCAAAGAAATGAGGTTGCATTGGCACAACATATATTAAAAGAACGCAGGCTAGCACTTATGCCTGGAAATTGACTTATAAGAATATTGCAAATTCATGGTCGGAGTTAAGGCCATTATATACTGTACAGTATTTGCAGATCAGTCTGGCCTCCAGTTGCCGTACTTTCAAAGTTTGATTGCCACCTTTTGGTGGCAATGAGACTGGCCAGACGTACAAAATTCGAATGGTATCCTTGGAATCCAATTGGTGAGTCTTTTGCCAGTGGTTGGCGAGTGGTTATTTAGCATCCTGACTGCCAATCCTTACCTGATGTTCTTGAATGCGAATTTTAAGTGGTCTGATTGTGCTGCCAATATATTTAAGGCCTCAGGTACAGATAATACAAAAGACCACAAATGTTGTATTACAATTAATAAATGATTCTACGTCATGATCTCCCTGTGGTCCAAAGGAAACCAATGATGTTTCTAGTGCAAATTTGCACATGTTACAACATCCACATTTGTGAATGCTTTTAACTCTAGCAGAGGGAAGCCATCTAGTCGTAGGGGTAGGGATAATTGTAGGGATAGGCATATTCATAAATGAAGGACAGAGTTTATTTTTAAGGGACTTCCCTTTACTGTAGGTAACACTGGGTTTTAAATCCAACCAATTTGAGATGTCCGAGTCTAAATGTAATAAGTGCCAATGTAAATGTAACGTCAGCTTAAGAGAGCAGATTTGCTAATTCCCAAAACTCGCAGTAAAACTTTAGCTTCTCAGAAAATTAGGCTGATCACCAGATTCAATATTGACAGTCACAAAATCCAAAATGTTTTGAGAAAACATTGGCACTTATTACATTTAGACTCAGACATCCCAAATTGGTTGGATTTAAAACCCAGTGTTACCTACAGTAAAGGGAAGTCCCTTAAAAATAAACTCTGTCCTTCATTTATGAATATGCCTATCCCTACAACTATCCCTACCCCTACGACTACATGGCTTCCCTCTGCTAGAGTTAAAAGCTTTCACAAATGTGGATGTTGTAACATGTGCAAATTTTCACTAGAAACATCATTGGTTTCCTTTGGACCACAGGGAGATCATGACGTAGAATCATTTATTCTTTTGTATTATCTGTACCTGTGGCCTTAAATATATTGGCAGCACAATCAGACCACTTAAAATTCGCATTCGAGAACATCTGCAATGATTGGCAGCCAGGATGTTAAATACCCACTCGCCAACCATGGGCAAAAGACTCACCAATTGGATTCCAAGGATACCATTCGATATGTAGGTCTGGCCAAAGTCTCATTGCCACCAAGAGGTGGCAATAAAACTTTGAAATTATGGCAATTAGAGGCCAGACTGATCTGCAAATACCGTACAGTATATAATGGCCTCAACTCCGACCATGAATTTGCACTATTCTTATAAGTCAATTTCCAGGCATAAGTGCTAGCCCACATTCTTTTAATATATGTTGTGCCAATGCAACCTCATTTCTTTGAATTGAAATAATTTTGCATGTATATCTTTAGCATTTCCTATATTTTTTTTGTACAAAATAACCCTCTGTTGTTGTCAGTTAACAGCGCACTCTTGGACAATCCTTACCAAGCTCATGTGGGTGAACTCGAATTACATGAATAATTCCCTCTCAGCCGCACGGGACATTTAAAAATTCTTTATGCCTGCCACCTGGATCCTTTTTTGTCTAATTTTTCTCCTGTCTACGTTAGAGAGGTCCGGTGGAATCACGCCCGCAATTCCAATTATCCCCCGCGGGTCGGCTCACCCGCTGCATCTCATTTTTATTCTTAAAGGAAGTCATTTTCCATTTCAGGTCAGTTTATTTAGGCTGCCTTATTAATCCTTAACTAATTTTAACTGAAATTTGTTTTAATATTACAACAATCTCCCAACAATGTTTCTTGTATATATACTTGCTCATCATTAAATTGCCCATTCACCTTAGTGTTACTTCCCTCATCCAACATGGTGGTCTTTCTTGTGACACCAACCCTGTGCACATTAACGCTCCACACACTACTGCATTAGCAGCGTTTGCCATCTTTTAATGTCTCCCATAAGCAGGGTATTGTTGCACGCTGAAATTGAGTTGTTAACTTGTCCTAGCCCATGACCCCTCACCTTCTGCGCTTCGTAATACAATTACCTTTGCCGTTTTTCGGCACTCCTACGGCTCCTTTAAGTGTCTTTACAATCTTGCCATTTCTACACATATGCACTAACGCGCTGCCAGCGTTTTGCTTACATATATCTGTATGGATTGAATCACGTCCTTTCAACCGTATCGCTGACTATTTATTTTCAATAATCACGAGTGGCTTTATTAAACAATTGATTTTTATGCGTTTGCCTGTGCACATTCTTCCCAATGAGGCCTTCACTATTATCCTTCGGTCACATATATATTCATCAAGTACTGTCAGAATACGGGCAGATACAGAGAATATAACTTTTGGTTTACCCTGATTTTCACTGCTATTATTTTTTCAAGCACGGTTTCTTTCTAGTAAGTTTAGCAAATTCGTTTTCTTTGAATTTAGATATTATCACACTTGCGAAGCTCCAGAGTAATGCAAAAGTTATTATTTCACGTTCCTTATTTTCACTGACAGTTCTCTGTTTTCCCTTTAATACTAATTCCCTGACACATGATTTTAGCCGAACTACCTTTTAGCAATTTCTTTCCATTTCCTAATTGGATCCTTTCGAATTCTCAAGTCAAGGTAATATTCCCACCTTATCGTCTCACCTTCACATTTTTTTGGACAAGGTTTTTCACGTTTGCGCTGGTTCAGCCACACTGACACTTTAGTTGTCTTTTGTCTCTTTTTCTCTCTTTTATTTAACCTGCCACCTTTTTTTTGTTCGACTTCAATTATGTGTGGTATATATATTTATTTTTACTTATATTTTTGAATGTGTTTGCAAAAATGTAACTGTTCACTAACACATACAACATTGTTTTTTGTCCAATTGGCTTTGTATTATGTCCCACAAATGCCTTGTTTATCTGTCCCCTGTGTTACCCTACCATGTTACCCAAAATTCTTTTGTCATTCAACATTCAAATCTAATGTGAAAAAACGGCTTAATATTTTTGTTGTGATACTACAGCCTCAGATGAAGGGCTGGTTAAAGCTTGAAACACGTGTCAGTCTGTTCTTTTTCAAAATAAACTCCAGACTTGAATTTCTACTCTGCAATCTTCTTGGCGCGGTGTGACTGGGACCCCATCTCGTTTTAACTGTACCCTTCCAGTGGTACTATACTGGCAGTATACCCATGCCCCTCAGGCACCCGCAGCCCTGTGTTACCTTATCCCTGTTCAGTACAAGCGCTGTGGATCATAGACTTTTTCTGCCAGCAGTTGTTTTTATTATTAAATGCAGTTAACACTTTAGCCTTACACACCCACTAATTAATGTAAACAGCTGTCAGCAGGTTAGCATTTGAAGACAGATATTGTTAGTAATAAACATAGTAAAGACTTGCATTCCCAGTGTTATATGAAGTATTTACTGTGTCTATGCTATTGGCTTTGACAATGCTCGATTTAATGTTTGCCTAAAGAAAAGTAGGTCACGTGTAATTCTGTACATGTGGTTGGCTCTGAGGGCAACTAAGATGTACAGTAGCTACAGGACGTCTGAGACGGTGTTTTTGCAGGGAGCAAAAGAGCCAGGTTCCAAAGGGGGGGGGGGGAGAAAAGAGAGAGAGAGAGAGAGAGAGGGGGAGAGAGGAAGAGAGAGAGAGAGAGAGAGAGAGAGAGAGAGGATGAGACAGAGACCCAGGGAGAGAAAGTGCATGAGAGACACAAACAGAAAAGATACGGAGGTCTCAGAGGGTGTTTGTGCAGGGAGCAGAAAAGTCGGGGTCCAAGAGGGTAAGAGAGAGTGCACGACAAAGAGAGAGAGTGTGTGCAAGAAATAGAGAGTGCAAGAGAGAGTGTGCAAGAGTGTGTGTGTGGGAGAGAGAGAAACAGGACAGGGGCGAGAGACCCAGGGTGAGAGAGCATGTGCAAGAGAGACAAACAGACAGAAAGAGAGAGACAAAGCGAGAGAGACAGACATACAGAGAGATAGAGAGACACAGAACAGAGAGAGAGAGTCAGAGGTGCGAGAGGGTTTTTTTTTTCCGGCATACAAAAGTGTCAAGGTACACGAGGGTAAGAGAGAGTGCAAGAAAGAAACCCAGTGAGAGAGACCCAGGGAGTGAGAAAGACCCAGAAAGAGAGAAAGGGGAAGAGAGAGACAGAGGGACAGACAGAGAGCAATAGATAGAGTCAGGCACAGATAGAAATATACAAAGAGGGACATGGACAGAGACAAAGCGACAGACACAGGGAAAGAGAGAGAGAGACACAGAAGGATGGAGAGAAAAAGACAGGGAGACGGTGTCGGAGCCGGAGGGCGCCACAACTCCCCTCCCCGCCCCCAGGTGACCAGTGCGCCCCCAGCTTCCGGCTGGCATCCTTTTATCTGCCCCTACTGGCACCAAAAGCTGTCTACGCTACTGTGGAGTACGCTACTGTGGAGGGACAGAGTGCCGCACTCCAGCAACGATAAGTGATATTTCTATAATTCAACGCCATCCACCTAAGAGCATTGGAGCAATCAACCTGCATTATTTTCTAGCGCTCATGGGACCCCTGCTAAATCTCAACTAGTCTATAAAATGACTCTTTCCCCTCTGTACACCTCTCGGTCACAACACTGAACAGAACTACCATTCTAAAAGCAGTTATGGGCACTGTCACAGCCACTCACATAACCTGCTGCAACCCAACCTTTGCACTTCAACATGCAGTTGGAATTTCGATCCTACATGGTTCAAGTTTGAGGCAGTGGCAACTATTGAAGCGTTTAAAAAAAAAAAAGAAAATAAACACACTGACAAGTGAAGAGGGGGTATAGGATGCATTATAGGAGATATTAGCGCAAATGCATTGTGGCCGACATCCAGTATGCAGCTGGAACATGCGCTATGCCCTAGGTCTAGTGGACTTGCAGAAGCGTAGTAAATGATCAAGAAAATGACTTCCTTTGTGTAAAAGTGAATCGAACATGAATTTCCACGTTCCTTTCCTTTCCTTTCCGTGCCAGAATAGACTCCCTTCCCAGGCAGCGTCAATCAATTCCAAAGAAACTGCAACCGTGCCAGGAAGGAACAAAGTGATGGCACATGACGGCCATGTGAAACAATAATGAGTGTCCTACCGACTCTTGTGCGCAATTGGCACCAAAGAAAGGGAAGCTCCCATCGGCCGCTCGTCAAAACAAACATTTAAGATGGCCAGCACAGGGTGCCGACGGCTAAGTGTCGCCCTCGGCACCCGGAAAAGTCACCCGCCGCTGCTCTCAAAGTAGAAAAAAAAAAGTCGTTACAAACAAACAAAAATGTGTTAACAGAGAAAACCAACACCTTACACCCCCCTTCCAATTTCCTTAAAGAAACGTTTACCTTCTGAAAACACCAACACACTTAAGAGCCAATGAAATCAGACGGACATCACTACATACTACACATCCAATCAGGTACTGGTTACATCTCAAAACGCTAAACAAACAACCAGAGGTAAGTAAATGGACATTTTAAAACAACACATAGGTCTGCTGCTTTTTAATAGTCAACTACTCATTTTGTTACAAAATAAACAAATATGTATTCCAAAATGTACAAGCACTAATATTTTTAAACCAAAAAAAAGAATAACTTTTACACACATTAACATGTAGCGGCCACCATTTTTAAAGTAAACATGGCTGCCAAATTCACCACACAACACAAATGCAAGGGAAGATTGCAAAATGGTTGTGGTTTAGTTTGGGAATGGGTGGGAAAATCACAGCTTTCACTTACTAAAAGGCGTTCTTGCGCAGACACAACCAAACAACACCTACAGACAATGTATCCATCTTTATATGTCATCTCCATTGAAAAGCATTACAGACCATCATTCTCATCTGCACTTTGAAGCTCTTATTTTAATGACAATAGTTTCGGCTTAAAGGTATTGCTTTCAGAGCCACCTAATAGCCAAAATTAGAAATAGAGGGAGGATATTATAGAGTTAGGTTTACATAAGCAATCCACGCACTAATATTAATTTTTTAGCCATAGGTGCATCACAGTAACAAAGTTAATACAATTCAAGTTGGAATTAGACATGAGCAGAGATATGGGGAACATTGCATGGCGCATTAGAACAAGAAATGTTAATGTATAAAGTAAACCTTGAACAGAAAAGCTGATTCCATGCAAAAACAGGTAACAATGTTAAAGGGAAATGTATATGCGGGTGTAGGGAGAGAAACGGTTACAATAGTGTGTGAGAAAAGAAGGAGCCTCTGTTTGGAGAATATTTTTGGGAGGCTGTTTTAGGGCTGTGCTCCAGCTGCCCTCTGGCAACTGCTTTTTCAAGGCTTCTGTACACGATTCAATTTTGGGAGTGGATTCTGAGAGCGGGCACTTTGACCAGATGGTTTCCCAGATATCGGTGTACTAGCGAGGGCTGTGGAGACTCAAATCCAGTATTGGGGAAGAAGAAAGTCTGAGTGATTACCTAAACTGTGAAGCCAGGAAGAAGCCATTCACAAATAGCATAGAGGTTGGGAGAAAATGACAAAGAACATTTCAAGGACAGAGAGCTCAGAAAGCATCCAGTCACTGTGTGAAAAGTTGTTGTATTACAATGATATAATTAGCCATGCATAGCTGTTTAGCAAAGTGTCAATCTTGACATAAAAAACAGCATTTTATTAACCTTCTAGTACCATGGGTTGGTGAATAGACTGTACTAAATTCAATTGGCAGTAAATATCGTCCTTGTAATGCAGAGGCTCTGAAAAATTTGATTAAACCTTAGAATTGATGGCGAAGTGACTACGGTAACAGAGTTGAAATCAAGCATGTTTTTCTGACATTGTGAACAATTCATGATGTCCCATCCTGAGTGAAATAATGTTGCCTTTTTTAGTCACATTATGATTGCAATGCTGTATGAAATGCTGTTTCACGTTTTTGTATGGTAAAGAGAAACACGTGCATATTCAGGTAGTCTGACATGTTTGTGAAATAACAGATTCCTCGCCATTGTTTCTATTGATATTGATTACCGTGAGACATAGGTATTATCATATATTTGGTTAACTTTGATGATACTTTTAATAATTACATAAAAGAAATTTCAATTATAGAACTGTGAGTGTTTCTTTTTTTTATTTAAATCATGCCTTAGTTGCCTGAGATATGGTTCATAATTCTGATTTTTGCAGTCCAAAGCGACAGCTCCTTGATCTCCAAACTTAGCAATTGGGAAGAGCTAGTACAATTACAAAAGCGGTTCATTAGAACAAAACCCCATGGCTCAGTTATGATGGAATACTCATGTAATGGGATGCTCACACAGGGGTTAGTTGTCTGCAATGAGCCTATGTTATTTTTAGACAATAAAATGTCATCATTCAATGGAGCTAAATCGCTAATAATTGCGGTCGAGATTAGGTAATCCTAATCATCGACACAGCAAAAGAAATGACAGACAAAATCACAGGTGAATTAACAGTTCTGCAATAGGAGATTAAGAAACTAGTCTCATCAGACGTATATAAAAAAAGACGATGAAATAATGAAAGAAATCAATGAGTTCGAAGAGGCTACCACACAGGAGCGCATCAGACGCATGAAGAAAGACCTGACTAATTTCTCTTGTGAGAAAGCTTTCAGATACACACAGAAGGGTTATGATCCTTTTAATAATCCTCCACCACAACAGCAGAAGAGGAAGAGAGTAAGGTTTGTGAACACATCAAACAGCTACCACAGTTCAAGCAACAAAGGTACCACTGAGGAAGTTGGGTCGACCGATAATAGAAGTAGAGGCAGAATCCAATCCAGAGGTAGAGGTGCACAATAATAGAAGGGGCACCAACCAAGGAAACAGGGAGAGGAGAGGCAACACACAACAGCAGGATTTTCTATATCAGGACTACAAAATTGACAAAATGAAGCAGACAGACTTACTGCAGGGACGTCATTTCACCAAAATGCCAGGGGTGGCGGAAGTGACATCACATGCCCCTTGACCTCTTTTTAACTGCACACTTTCTTGGAGTGCGCTTTCGGTATTCCTTTTCTGAACTTTTAAATCATACAAAAATACATCTTTGGATGGTTATGCACATCTTTGTTTATTATTTCCTTTCAAACATAAACCTTCTTCTTCAAATAACCATATCCTTTTTGTGTCTCATATCCTTTTTGTCTCTCAACACGTGTTTCTCCATGTTTACCGCACGTGGTTCATCAGGAGAGTTTCTAATATAAAACAAGGAAACAAGTTTTTTTGCTTCACTATATAAACCCAAATAAACTGTTTTAGTCATGAATTTAACTGGACAAGAAGTTGACAAAACAATTAACAAGGTGTTGAATAAAGGACTCAATTTCAGCCCATCAAATAAGGCAGATTATTTTCACACCAATGTAGACCTATTTAAATTTTTTAGAAAATTAAAATTGAAAAATACTTTGCTGAATAGATATTCGAGAAACAAAAGAAGACGAATCAGGATATTTCACCTTTGTCAGTAGAAATTGTAGAAAAGACAATAAATATCATGAATCTCACAGAGGAAAATGACACTACAGAAATGTTCCTGGATGAACAAAATATAAATCCTTGTTTATCGGAAGAATCAAACTTAAAACTAAAATCCAAGTTCATTCCTAAAATGGCAGAAAACAATGTAATTGATGTCTTTCAAAAAATGGTGAGTGCAGATCTGAGACAAAATTTTCTTAAAAATAAACAAACGAAAATGAAACACAATCTTTCACAAAAAGAATCGATGGCTATTGAGACCTTATCAAAAAATACACAATGGATAATTAAGAGTGCAGATAAAGGAGGCAATATTGTCCTGATGCAAAGAAAAGACTATATTACTGAAGGAAACAGACAATTGAATGATAGGAATTGTTATTGCCTACTACAGAAGAATCCAATTATGGATTTGCAGTCAGAATGGCACAGCATGATTAAAAACTGGGAAGAAATCGGTTTACTCTCTGAAGATGAATATCATTATCTGAACAATACTCATCCAATCATGCCAATAATATACTTTTTGCCAAAGATCCATAAAACATTTGAACAATTTCCAGCCTGTAGACCAATCATCAATGGCATAGGTTCATTAACAGAAAGAGTTTCCCAATATATTGATTTACACCTTGAACCTTTAACAACTAATCTGTTATTATACCTAAGAGACAGCAAACACGTTATACAACAACTGGAAGAAATACCTTGGGAAGAAAGTTTTCTTTTTGTAACTATGGACGTGGTATCCTTATATACCAGTATTGAACATTTAAAAGGGCTTGAAACAACTGAGTTTTTTTTTGAAAACTAGATCAATTTCGTTCCTCCAACAAAACTCAATGATTCTAGAAATGCTGCATTTTGCTTTAACCAACAATATCTTCTTGTTCAATAAACAAATCTATAGACAAGAACGAGGCACAGCAATGGGGGCCAAGTTTGCACCGCCCTATGCAAACCTATTCATGGGGCACTTTGAGATTAACCACGCATGGCAACACACAGCATTTACAAATGGATACATAACCTATTGGGGAAGATATATCGATGATATTCTTATGATATGGAATGGAGATAAAAGAACTTTTTGACTACATCAGATATTTGAATGCGAATGATTATAATATTACATTTACTGAAAAAATGAGTTCTGAAAAAATAGAATTTTTGGATCTGCTAATCTATACAGATGAGGAAAAGATCCTAACAATCTATATACAAAGCCAACCTCAGTAAATGAATTACTACATGCTGAAAGCAATCATGTGAAGCATATAATAAAAAACATACCATATGGGGAAATTCTGAGAACAAAACGGAATTGTAGTTCAAATGAAAAATACGAAAATCATGTTCAATTGCTCAAAGAAAAATTCATACAGAGAGGTTACAGAAATCAAGATGTGGACAAAGCTATCTACAAAGCTGAAAAAGTACCTAGAACTGAACTACCAAAGGACAAACCAAGATTGGTGAAAAAAAGAGAAGAAAAGGTAGACTTCATAACGACTTTCAATAGTGAAGCTCATCTTTTGAAAAAATTCCTGACAAAACATTGGAACATTTTGCAAAGCAATGAAATGTTAAAGCAGCATATAGAAGCTAAACCCAGGATAATTTACAGAAGGGCACCAACTTTAAAGCAAAAAATCAGTCCCAGTCATATGAAAGAAGAAAAAATAGAAGTTTTGAGTCCATTTTTACAAGTACCGGCACCAACAGGAACCCACAGTTGTGGGAGTTGTGGAATCTGTGACCAAATGGAAAATTGAGTAAAAGAGATAAGGCTACAAAATGGAAAAATTCACAAACTAAGACAATTTATTAATTGCAACACCAGGTATGTGATCTATACAATTACATGTATATGTAATAAGAAATACATGGGAAGTACTATCAGAGTACTGAACATCAGATTACAAGAACATATTAGAGCTATTAGAAATAAGGACACAAGATACCCTATGGCAATTCACTTCAATCAAGAACATAAAGCAACTGATATTAAGGGTATCAAGTTTCTGGGCATAGAAAAAATTGAAAGCATGGAGAGAGGAGGCAACAAAGAGCTACAATTAAGGAGAAGAGAAGCGAAATGGATTTGTATCTTGGACACTTGCAATACAGGGTTAAATTCGGATAATTAAATGAGTTATTGGTTGTAACGTTTTTCTTTGAAATTCTGTTTGAACTTTAAAATTGTTTGAGCTTGTAAAAATGTTTAACACAATTCAAAAATGAATTGCTGATATAGGAGAATCTAAGAGAAATGTAATTTGAGAGAGTGCACATATTCATTCACACTTATGAAAATTAGAGAAATGTAATTGCAATACCACGAGTTATAATTATAACCTCACTGCCTCATTACTTTTTGAAAATAAGGTCAAAATTTGGCTAAAATGGTGGAAAAACCAATTTTCACCCATATACAGACAGTTAATAATGTTGTTGTTTCTAATATATATCCAAACTTACTTTTGGTAAAGTCCCATGACCTTGAATTAGCACGTTTGAAATGAAGCAAAATACACAGCTTATTCAAAGCGGCCGTGTAGGGAAAACGCGTGACATCATCGCGCATCGTAACGCATGACGTCATCGCGATGCATGGCGTGATGATGTCACGCATAGCGGGCCCGCGAGTATAAATAAGAGGATTCAAATCACTCTCACAGCAGCACGGACTGAGAAGGATTGAAGGCAATCGTACCGGGATAAATAAGGTGAGGAGAGCAGACAAAGGGATACTTTATGACTCCAAAACTATAGGGATCATTTAAACCTAACCTAAGCTTAAAACTTTGTTTATTTTACTTCTGGTTTTCACAGAAATCCCATATATTTTTCATCTGGAAGATAAGAAAGGATAAATGTTTTGCTATAAATGAAAGAAATAACCTTTTAAAAAAAGAAAAAAAAGGGGGATTTAAAAGTTGAGAATATTACCGAATTCGAAAAAATTGGTGAGTATGCTAGATGAATATATTAATTGGTGGGTTGCCTCTACCACCCCAATTTGTTGTACAAAAACATTTTATTTGGGTTTATATAGTGAAGCAAAAAACGTTTTTCCTTGTTTTATATTAGAAACTCTCCTGATGAACCACGTGCGGTAAACGTGGAGAAACACATGTTGAGAGACAAAAAGGATATGAGACACAAAAAGGATATGGTTATTTGAAGAAGAAAGTTTATGTTTGAAAGGAAATAATAAACAAAGATGTGCATAACCATCCAAAGATGTATTTTTGTATGATTTAAAAGTTCAGAAAAGGAATACCGGAAGCGCACTCCAAGGAAGTGTGCAGTTAAAAATAATTGTTTGTTTAATATTGCAGCAGCCGCAATATACACTTCAACAGGTGCAGCATCCAGGTAACAAAGAAATTATTCGCTACTGCACAGTAAGAAATCGCCAATTATAGGAAACCAAAGCCGCAAAGGACTGCAAAATTCAAACAAAATGCCCCTTGACCTCTGATGACATCACAGGATGCAATGTCAATGGACCCCACCCTGAAGTGACATCATGATGGAACACAATCTTTCACCCCTTGACAAAACAGGAAGTGGCATCACGTAGCATTGTTCCAAAGTAAACTATAACAAATATAGTAAGGATATCACTGTAATTTCATATACATTTCATACAAGAATTAATTACCATATGTATAATTAATATCAGTGTGTATAGGCCCATATTACCAAATTAGAACGCAAGCAGGCGTCCAAGGCCAAATGATAATGTGTTATTCTATAGTGCTTACACTTAAGTGCTTTATATAGAAGTCAAATACATACAATATCACCCAACCTGTATTGGTTCTCATTTATAGACCACACAAAGATGAAAGGCTGAGTTGGCCTTTCCGGGATTCGAACCTGCAACCTGCAGATCAGACACACATCGCAGCTGCGAGCGCTCAACCAACTGAGCTATCTTACCAACTACAGCTATCTTACCGGCTATAGTAAAATGGGCAATTACATGTCTGAATGTTCTCAAAGTCAGAAAGTAATTTACTCTCTGTAGTGGATACCAATAAACTGTTAACTGAGATTTCAGTCAGTCATGTTTATTCAAATTAAAAAAAAAAAATTAATCAAACGATCAATTAATACACAAGTATTAACAAGTGAAGTATACAATCCACAATTCCTAAAAACTAGTGCTTGGGGTTAAAATGAGACATACAGATAAATTGAACAAGTTCACATTTATTACATCGTGGGATCCAATTTGAACAGGAGCACAATAAAAGTCAATATGCGAGGTATATCTATTGTAAAGATGGTTCAAAGTTTGCATTCGTCCACCTGGAACCTGAGCAATTTTTTCCTAAAGTACAATGCTCTTTTTAGGAATTTTAGGAATGTAAGCAATGCCCATGCTGTAAAAACGCAGTCAGCACTAAGTAAATAAATAAGTGCAGCTTTATAATTGCGCACCTTGGTTTTCCTTAGGGCGGGTAGCAAAGTTGCCCTTCGGATGCCTGCGTACCCCGGGCAAAAGATCATAAAATGAGCCAGATCTTCCAGCTGATCTCCGCAAACTGGACAGCCGGCCCCGTCTTTGGTTCCCTTCCACCTAGCTGAAGTTGCTTGCAGGAGAAGGGAGTCATAACATGCCCTTGTGATAAACCACCTATCCTTTTTATAAGGGCTCCATATTAAATAGGGTTGGATCCCCGAGGGCCTACTAATCGTAGTGTGATATTCATCACATTTGTTGCTGTGTTCCCGAAGTGTTCTTTTCCTTACTATGGCCTCTCGGACCACAGTTTTATAACTAGATGCCTCACTCTTAATTATGAGTGAGACTGGTGGAAAAAGATCACTAAGGTTGGCCTCCCCAAGAGCATTGGATATATATGCAAGCAAAGGAATTTTTTGCCAACCCACTTTGCCCACCATGGTTCAAATAATAAAGTGGCACAGGGATGCAAATTCATTGGCCCACAATCGGATCCAAAATAAGATTGGAGCCAACGCCCAGAGATCCTCCCAGAACTCCATCCCCAGTTCTCTATGAATCGAGATACACGCTGCAGAGTTAGGGAGCCCCAATACCTGTCTGAAAAATGTATTTTCATTTACTTGGATGTCCCCAAACTTTGTGAAGCCCCATATGGGCGCACCATACAGGGTGACGGCCAATGTTTGGGCACCATATATTTTAGTAATTACTTCTAACGGTTGGCCCTTACATCTTAACATAAAACGAAAAATTCCCCTAATTTGTTGGCTCATTTTGTCTGCTTGTTTGTCCACATGGCTTCTACCATTCAGGGCTTCAGAAAAGCTGATGCCCAGGTAGTCAAAGGCCTTGACTCGTGGTATGATTTCTCCATCGCATAACATCGGTTTCAACGCCACTGACCATTTTCTGCCCGAACAAGCCATCACTGCCGACTTCTTGGAGTTCATTTTCAGACCTAGATTACACATGAAGGTTGTATATGCGTCAATCAAGGCCTGTAACGCTCTGGGAGTTCTTGTTAGCAGGACGGTGTCGTCTGCATATGCTAAAACTGGGAAACGCCGACCCCACAACACCAGGAAGTCAGCCAAAATAATGATGAGTTCGGGTGATAAACCGTTAATATAGAGGCAGAAACATATAGGTGATGGCACGCAGCCCTGCCGGACACCGCACCCCACCCTAAAGCAGGCCGTGCAGTGTCCCCATGGGCCACTGCGTACACACGCCTCATTATCCGTGTGTAGCTCGACCAATACCTTCAGAATGTCACGCGGGCATCCCATGGATCCGAGCACGGCCTAGAGTTTCCCCCTGTCTACCTTATCAAAGGCAGTGCTCAGGTCCATTAAGGCCAAATAAACAACCTCTCCTCTACAAAAGACCGAATTGGCCACCAGAAGATAAAGATTCAGACTCTGTTCCATTGTGCCGACCCCTGGGCGAAAACCGAATTGAATGTCGGAAAGGATCGAGACCTCTCCTAACCAAGACTCAAAACGAGCCAATAAGACTCTCCCGAAAATCTTAAAGGAGGAGTCTTATAGGGAGATCGGTCTATAGGCACTTGGACTACCCATATCTCCTTTTTTAAAGATTGGGAAGATAATAGCCTTTTTCCACGACGGAGGATAATTCCCTGATAGCATACATGCGTTAAATACCACCATGAGTAAAGGTGCCCACAAATCAATAGAGTCCTTAAACAAATCGGAGGGGATCATATCCGGTCACGGAGCCCTGTTACGGGCTTGCAACTTAATGGGCTTTCTGACCTCCTCGATCTCAAATTTTAGGCCCGAAGTAGCTAGTTCGACACCAGCTTCAATAGCTCCTGGCCCAAACAGGCTACCAAAGTGTTTTAACCAGGCTCCCTCCTCCACATAAGTCCCACTGCCCTGATTAGTCCTACACCCCACAGAATCCCCCTTTACAAATTCCCAAAAAGCTTTCTGATCTCCACTGAGATTTAACAGCAGGCCAGTACATCTGCAGGTCTGGTGCAAAGTTGGCCACAGGTCAGCCTGCATGGATCTACTTTTCAGGCTTCAGAGGATGGCAAAATACATACCATTGGGAGGGTTCGTAACTGTTTATTAAAGAATTTAGAGTAGTGCAGGAAAAGCAGGGCACACACACGTAATCTGGTCACTCGTTACCTCATAAATGCAAACAAACATCCTGAACAGCATGCCAGGGAGATAGGAAAGATAGACACATTACAACAAAGCATTAATTGTGGCACAATGAAATCAAGGGCCACTTGATGTGCTTTGGTCAAACATTTCCACACGGTAAACACGCTTTTAAGCACAAGGATTTTGTCAAGTCACTGACGACACTGAGATGGAATGTCTTGTGATAATCATTAGAGAGACAACGGCAGAAAAAAACATGCTATAACTGCAACTTGCAAAAAGCAAAATATGCATAGTTTTTGTCTGCATTGTGAATTTGAGGTGTTTAAGAACAGACAAAATCAGTGACTTACCCTATGAAGTTTGCCTAAAATAAACCTTTAATGAATCTAGCAATTAATGTATAGAATTCCAGAAAGACTATTCTTTCTTGTTTAGGGTCACTGCTCAAAGTGTTACACTTGTGGAGGCCCCTGCTTTTTTTTTTAAAGAGGCCTGATCAAGAAAGCCAGCCAATCCAGAAACAAAGAGCCAAACGGCACTGGCCACAGCCCAGGAGCTTCCATTAAAAAGATTTTTTATTTTTTTTCGGGGTAGCAAGGGAGACTTCCGGGGTCGCATTTGCGACCCCTGGTTACCCTCAAATGACGTCCCTGACTTATTGATCAATTTGTTCACCCACAATCGACAAAATGTCAGTCCTGAATAAAGGATTTGGTTTTGTACTGACTACTCCGTATGACAAATTTAAGTTATGGTCAGAATCCAACAGCTTGTAAGGAATATACATCTGAAGCAATCCTTTTGAGAGTCAAGACAGTTCAAGTGGGTTACGCAACACCCTCAACTTTCATGCTGCCCAATGTGAGTCACTCACCTGAGGCCTTAGTATCTGAAAATCGAATATTGAAAGAGAACACAAGAAGATCTATCTAAATCTCTCTAATGGCGAACGACAAGCCATCAAAGACCTAGCGAATAATAAAAAAAATAATTTTGAGAAAAGTTGTCAAAGGGGGAGCAATCGTAATGTTAGACAATCATACTTGATGAGTGCAAAAGACAGCTAAAGGACACCTCCTTCTATGAGGAAATAAAAGCTGACCCTACCGAATGACCTAAACTACATATAGACAGCAAAGTAGATGAAGCTTTTAAGCGAGGTTGGATCACAAAAGGTGAATCTGAAAACCTCTTCGCTATGGATTCTAGTATTCCCAAGTTCTACACACTACCCAAAATCCACAAAACTCTAATTGACGATCCGGGACGCCCTATTGTGTCCGGCAAACGATCGATCCTGGAACCCCTTTCTAAATTTGCCGACTACCATCTGAAACCATTTCCATTAGAAATGACTTCATCCATACAAGACACCATGCAAGTGATCAAATTAATAGACGGTTATCGTTTTGACGATCAACAAGATCTTTTGGTGGGGCTAGATATAGTTCACTGTACACTAGGATTCCTCAAATGGCAACTGTTAATATGATCGAAGAATTATTATTGAGCAATTGTCACACGGGTCCCACCCCCAACTCATTCCTCTTGTGGTGCAGGGAAATCTCTCTCACAGACAATTACTTCAAGTTTAACAGCAGGCTGTTCCATCAAACACACGGAACAGCCATGGGTTCGGCAGTAGCACCAACAGTGGACAATTTATATGTTAAATGCCTTGAAGCCAGTACAATATTGTCAGATAATCCATACCTAAGTCACATTAAGTTATGGAAGCGGTGTATTGACAAAGTTCTACTGGTGTGGAATGGTAATGCAGCCTCCTTCGATTCATTCTTTATAGGGTTGAATGTACAGAACCCCTTTCTGAAATTTACATCTAACTACAGTACAATCAAAATTAATTTATTGGACATTTCGTTTGTCACCGACCCTGAAGAAAAATTGTTGAAGATGAGACCTTAGCTTAAGGCCACAGATAAAAAATCACTTTTGCTATCTTCCAGCTGTCACCCTCGTCATATCAAGGAAAATGTACCTTTTGGCTCATTTTTATGCCCCAGAAGTAACAGTTCTGCCAGAACGGCCTATAATAATGAAGCCAACAAATTGAGCAGAAAATTGCTACAAAGAGGCTATCCAAAATATATTGTGAAGAAAGCCCACACACTATCCAGTAACAATACCAGGAAGGCCCTTTAAGAATACAAGACCAAATCAGATACTCATGTTGACATAGTATTTGTCAGCATATGTAATCATTTGTCAAACAAAATGACCAAAATTATCAACATAAATTGGCACATTTTAGAAGGCGAGACCAAGCTGTTAACACGCCCCTGCTGCACTTTTAGAAGAGGTAAAAACGTGAATGATCTACTGACTCATGATGACATCTACGAGCCTGACAACAGGCAGTTGAGTATCACAGAGACACATTGGCCTACCGAGACCCATGGGACATACCCCGTCTGGCCCCTGCAGCTGCTATGCACATTCCAGCAAGACATGTGAGGAATATATTGGTCTTGAGAGGAAATGCACTCAAAATCTATTAAATAATTGCAGCACAGATATGGTTGTATATGCTATATGGTGCCCATGTCATAAAATGTACATTGGCAAGACACAACGGAAGTTTAAAGTAAGAATAAGCAAGCTCAAAAGTTGCATTAGAAACCATGCACTTAAAGCAACTCTTGTAGGGCATTTTGCAACAGTTGAACACCGTTGTGAAGAGTTACAGTGGACAGTGCTTCTTAAAATGTCCCCTTGTGGCAATACACCTGCAGACAAAAATAGACTGTATGAACAGGAACGACGACTGGTTTTTCTTACAGTGTAAAAATAGGCTGTAACAAGAACATGGATTGGTTTAGACTGTGATCCTGGTGTGTGGGATTATCAAACCTTGTATAGGTTCATACCATCTATTGTTACAAGTGAGTACCCCCATATGAGCTGTGTGCCACACATTTACTTATAAACACTGGTTAGCACCTATTAGATGCATGCATAGCTTAATCATTGGCAAACACATATGTTGGTAAGTTCCTCATGCTTTCTAAGCATTTTTCAGAACACTTCACGTGTTTATAGAATTCAGATGAGCCTGCCTTAACCATCCACCGCTGCACGATTATGCACCTTCAGAGGCGACTTTGCAACTGTTTAACCATGGTTGACGTCCTTACCCTCACAACATTGCGCGAGTCGACGTACATTGCCATAGCATCCGAAAGCCACTGTTATACGTAACGATGGCGACGCATCCTAAGAGCTTAGTTACACAGGCACAGTGATGGTAAGTATTAGTCCATGTGGTAACCCAGCACAGGCACTACAATGCAGAGGCTATCGGAGCCAATCAGGGGTGCTGACCGTAAACTGTTTCCCCAGTTTACTACAAGGTACATCCCACGGAGCTTCCCCCGCAGGCGGACTTATCAACATTGAAATGTTCGTGCGAACCGGCGAACACTTGACTTAGCTGTCCTTTTGCTTTTCACTCTGCGGACGATGCATCAATGAGTATGAAGTTGGATTAGCCATACACACGGTGGCATATTCCGGGTGTAGTACACAAACAGCCTCCCCCTTCCTTGCTCAGCGAGCGTTACAGGAACCACAGGTGAGCTTTATAAGCTGCACCTGTCAGACAGTCCCTAACCATTTTTTACTCACAACTCATCGAACTACGGCCAGAAAAGGGTATGTTATATTCTTGTTCTTTCAATAATTAGGATCACCCAAACCGCATTAGAGATCAGCGAGCGGCACAACATCCCGAACCGCATTAGAGATCAGCGAGCAGCACAACGTCCCAAACCGCATTAGAGATCAGCGAGCGGCACAACGTCCCAAACCGCAATAGAGATCAGCGAGCGGCACAACGTCCCAAACCGCATTAGAGATCAGCGAGCGGCACAACGTCTGCATCAACCACATATCCACATGTGAAGTACACAATTTGTTATAAATTCAAGTAAGTGCCCTATTTCTGTGCAACATTGTACATTCGATTATGTTGTGGACTGCTTTATGATCCACTTGTCATTGTTTGAAGGACAATGGTTTGAGGACATACCTATGCCTTGCCTGCAGGTGTCAACCTACTGAAAAGGCACTTGACTCAGAATTTTTCAGATATCGAACTGGTGGTAAGCACTTCTTTGAACACTTAAGGTTTAAAGAAGTGTATAATAGAATTGTGAAAACAGCACTAATTAAGGCTGTCTATACACTCTGTTACAGGCTAATGTGGATTTCTCATAAAAGAGCTCCTCTAATTGAAACAAGAAGACAGGAACTGCTACACCGAATTGTTTGGGATGCCTGTATGAAATACTAGTGGTGTTTTAGTGTGTGAAGCTAACACAACTCCATACGTGATAACCCCATGAAGAAATTCAGAGAGAAATACGAGGATGTTGTGCGGAATGAAACATGTTGGGTCTAGTCCAGCTACATTTAGAATAGCTGTGTAACTATCCGTATATGAGCTTGTTGGCCGTCATATTTGAGTCGTGACAGGATATAAGTGTGCAAACCTAGTAGGTTGGTAACACTGAATTGCCACGTGTAACTGTGCAGTCATCAGAAGACTGGTTAACACACAACACTTGCATTAAATTTGTTTTAATGGTTTGACGTAGTGTTGTGTATAATTTAACCTTAATACTATTGTCATGTTAACTGAAACACCCTTCACTGATTTGGGAAACACTAATCACATTTTAATGGCTAGATTATGTATTTTAATTTGAAAACATTCTGAATATAGTATATATATATTTTGTTTACAAATAACAGTTTCGGTGTTCAGGTATTCTTGTCCTTAGTACATTTGGTACTGGAAGTGAACATCTCAGAGAAAACCATAGAAAGCCAAACTCTGTGGCTTCTAGCTTCCGTACCTGTAGAGAGTGGATTACTGTGATTTGTTTGAAAGTAAAATGTCAGAGGGAGAACAAAAAATAACGTTCTGTTTTCCCTCTTGTGGACATTTCTGACATCCCACTGACCCACACCCCCTTACTTACCTCTTGGCGGCACATCTCCTTGTGTGCCGCCGTCTCCCCCATACCTCTGCAACGCTGGTTCCCTTCACTTACATGAATGGGAGCCAGCGCCGCAAGGTCCTCTTTTTTTCTTTTTTTCCAATAGGGAGGGGACACCCCTGCAACACCCAATGTTATTATAGTGAACAAGGGTGCGAGGGACAGCCCCACAACCTCTGTAGCCGTTGTTTACTATACTGACACCGAATGGGGGATTTCTTCAAAATTTTCGGCTGTAGTAATTTTTGTACAGCCGATTTTCGAATAAATCTCCTCTTCGTTTTTTTTATTCAAACAAATATACGGATTCCATAGAATGTTAAGTAAGCTGTGTCTTTGTTACATTATGCTTATACTTTACCAGGGATGACCCACCCTACTTGATTTTCCTGGTGTGTCTCTTTTTGTGGTTTGTAACCAAAATTCTGAATGACAGTGCAAAGTATGATAATTCATGGTTCTGGTGCCAGAAAAGAAAATAAGACAACCAAGATTTGGAAAGTCAAGCACATTCTCCTACAGGGAGATGTGGTGTTTCTTTTCAGTGTAACAGTTGGATTTGGTTGTATTATGTTTTTCTTTGCAAACAACAGGGCTAAAACCATGCACGATTGATAGGAATTCCTGTAGGTTAGAGTGGTGGTCATCCAGGCACGAAGAGAGAAAGGGTCTGGAACTGAAGAGGCTTCAATGCTACAGGAAGGACTCATCCTTTTTCTTGGTGTGCAAGGTGTGAGGCGGATAGAGAACCAAAGGCACAGAGCACCGTCATTATCAAAGCAACAGTCCTCTGCAGGAGCACTATGCTGCCGAGGAATCCTGTCTAATCCCGGATGGCCTCGTAGGCGTCCCACATACTCTGGAATGTCTTTTCCCAGGATGAATCCTCAAGAAGGCAGATGGATAATACAATGGGGAAATGTGATATCCTGTGAGGCCTGCACGGATAGTGGGTCTTCAGTTGCGGCACAATGCTGGTCCATTTGTGGGGGGAGGAGCACTTTCCAAGGCATAGCATGGACGTCCAGGTTACTCTAGAGTTAAGTTGTAAAGTGGCCCTGGGTTCAAGCTGTGTACCAGTGGTAGATAGCAAGCCACCTCCGACAAAAAGGAGCCATGTATGTGGCCTGCCAAGATAGGATTGGATAGTTTCCCTGTTTGGGACACAGGCGAAGGCCACAGTCTTGTAAGCCTCATTACTAATGACTCTCAGGGGAATCAAAGTCCACTGTGGGATGTTTTACCCATGCATCCGAGCCCTACCTCAAAAAACTGTGCAGTACTGGCAGTGAAAACATCATGATGGCCAGAGCTTCCCAGAAAATGCCCAGGGAAATGCATGAAGAATAGGCTGCCATCCATTTTTGCCGATGTTATGGGCACAGAAGGGCACTGCCTAAAACCACCATTGGACTACCCACACAGTAGCCTGAAACCATTGGGAATGGCAATGCTGATTGCCAAAAGCAACCTAGAACTGTGGGGAATTCATTTTCTTAAATCCCAAAAATGGTTGCATTACCAGTACTCACCACTATCAGAAAGCCGGCGTTTTAAAACCACCAGACCTTTGTGTAAAACTGAATAAATGAACCCAAAGCAGGCCAAAGAAAGACTTACTGAGAGGTGGATACAATGTAAAGTTATATTCTGAAGTGACTTGAATGTTCATAACAAGGCTGGCTGAGCTCTGCAGGTCTGCAGCAGCCTAACTGAAACTGGATTTAAAACTACCAAAAATCGAAAATGTTTAAATTAACTGAGTGACCTACTTTTGAGTGTCACATAGTTTGTCACTGTTGAAATGTCATAGTTTTGAACTTAGAATCAGCATTCTAGCTGCATATGTAAAAATTGTCTTGACTTAAACTGGGGAACAAAAAGTGACATTTTATCTGAAACCTGGCTTAATGAAACTGAATTCTGCCCACCAGCTACCCCCGACAGGAGTTGAGACTTGCACAACAGCTGTGTTCCCAGGCCTAGCTGCCTTTTGCTGTTCCCACCAAAAGGGATATGACACTTCTCTGATTGAATTACCTGGGCTCTGCAGGAAATTGAACAAAGCCCTGTCCTGACTCAGGCAAATGTTTTATTATGGGGGTCGTAAAAGTGGCTTCCTCCTGGAAGGAAAGGGGAGGAGCACTGCCTGTGAGAGCAAGCTGGCTTGGCAGAACTGGAAGAACCAGAAATTCAACCTTGTGCTGGGGGAAACCACACCCCTTTGGGGCCAGAACATAAATCTAAAAAGATGGATCATTCATAGAGCGGACTTGTGAAAATTCTATAAGTGATATCATTATTCTTGTGATTTTTCTGTGCACATTTGAAGACGTGGTAGGACCCGGTGGTATGTTCAGGGGGGTTTTAACGGAAAAGAGGATATTACTCTAAATGTATGTATGTTAAAAATCTGACACTCCACCACCTAATGCCCACATGCTTTGCGAACATTTGTGTAAATGCGGGGACAAATCCAATATTGGTAACCCGACCATAAAGTGAAATATGTTGCCATTTTTGAACCCAAGCTCCTAGAAACGACAGAATTGGAACAGGGGCTACCATCAGTAAATGCATGATGTGTGTATGCAATGCCAAACAACTGTCTATCGGGGAAGTATGTATTTGTATCAGATATAGATTGTGTGTAAAGTTGACAGGGGTGGGTTCTCTGTATCATAAACAGACCTCATCATGATGACACTTCATTTCATTCCTCCAATCAAGGGGAAGAGGAGGAAGTGGCCAATGACAAGTGGAGAGGGGTAGGGCCTAGAAAGCTAGCCTCTCCACCCACTTTCAAAACACATAAAAGCAGACAGTCAGGACAGATAGGGACATTCGATTCCATCTGCTGCGGGACGCTCTGCCGGGAAAATCCATACTTTACCTCCATCAACCTCCAGAGAGCCAACACAGAGACTTCAATCTATCCACCTTCAGAGACCAAGACTTTACTTCAGAATTTGTAGCAGAGAGGTCAACTACAAGCTAAATCCCTCTTTAGCAGGCCTCAAATCATTGCCACTATTCACAGCCAGGCGAGCTGTTTGAATTCTTTGCAAGAACTCTTGCCATTTGCCAGGGAGCAGTGTTGTATCCAGAGAGAGACCAGCTGAACCGGAGACCGCTGTATCAGGACCCACAGACCTGATCAGAACCAGAGACCCAGACCAGACCAGCAGAGTAGAGCTGACCCAGACGCTGTGTGCAGAGACCGTCCGTGGCGAGTGAAGAAAACCTGTTGACCAGATCCGTGGCGAGGCCTATTTCTAAATATATTGTGAGTACCTAGCAGAACTGTGCAGAACCAATCTCTTAGTTAAAATAATATAATTCAATCTATTTTAATCTAACCAGAACTGCCTCCTAACTGTCACCTGTCATTTGCAAAGCTGTCACTTGTCATTTTATAGCGGCAAGCTGTAACCTGTCGCTTTGAACTTTTAAAATTTCAAATCCGAAAAACTACTTTTATTTAATCGTCCGTATCTCGGGAACCGTTTGGGCTAGGAACTTGGTTTAACTTTCCTCTGAATGCTTAGAATCACGGATTTTCAACAAGCTTAGAACCGACTTGCTACTCCTCATACTTTTGCCGTAATCACGATTCTCGCACTCGCGAATTTTACCGCGATTTGCGATTTGGTTAAAAATCCAGCCACGTGTGAAAACAGCAGCTTCCTTGCTTTCCTTTGCCAAAAATTCGTTTAACCTGCTAGTTACTCTGAATCATTGCTAAAGTGATCCTGAACTCATTCAAAGTATCTATCACTCACCCTGAACCTCTAGAGGGAATTAAAAGCATTTTAGCATATTTTTCACTTCCTTGCAAACCACATTCAAAGCATTTTGGGCCTGTGTTAAAACTCCGACCTGTTTTCCTCTAAGCTTGCTGGGGTGAACTGAATTACATTTGATTGCATTTCTAAGAACTGTGTGCTCTCCCCTTCATTTACTTATATTGCATAAGGGGGGGAGTGGATTGCCAGAGAAAAGTGATTACATTGTTTTGTTGAAATCATATTGAGTATTTTCTGTATTGCATTTTCATTCAACATTGCATCCATCTGAACTTATATAAAGCATTCTCTACCACCTTATTCTTCTGTTCCTATTCACAAGTGTGCTAGTGCCAGACTATCCATTATTGATTACTGCTCAGATTAAGTGTGATATTCAATTATTAATTTATTATAAAGTGTGATATATATATATATATATATATATTGTTTAAATTATCAAATAAACCGTTTAAACTTGCAAAACAGAACTACTTTGTGGCTCAGTGGGGTCAGGGTGATTCCAAGAGAGGGGTGTTATATAGGGGTAGTCATCCAGAACGCATGAACTGGACGTAAAGATATATCAATAAGGGTTTCCATTCAGTATCCCAGACTAAGCATTGACTTAGCTGTAGTGTTGAATTGAATCCTCTTACACCACCCAGTGATATGGGAAATTGGACACATGGGGGACATAGGTTTGTGAACATCAGCCCCCAGCAGGAATGTGACTGACTAAAAGTCCCCTTTACAAATGTATCCCCAGAGTGACTGTTTCTCCCAGGGAGGAATTGGGTGAATAAGAAAGGTATATTTGGAATGTTAGGATGTAGGGTGTTCCTGTTAAAAGCCAGGGAATTGGTTTTTTGGCATACCTTACTGCCTGTAATATATATTTGTAATTATCTTTAACAAGTGTGAATGTCTCATGATAGAGACATTATTTTTATTTGTATTAAAATCTCCTTGTTCTCATGGGATTCAACATACGTGAGATCCCCTTTCAGTACAGACGCTTCATGCTGCATTGTACATGGAAGTTGCACACTGGGGACTCATCACACCCTCACAGTGTATGGGCCCACAAGAAACAAGAACTTGGGACACACCTGCCTTAGTTGACGAAGGCAAGTTAGCCCATGCAACCCATATCAATATTATGGGATTACCAAGGCATGGTTTCAGAGGAAGTAAACCTAACTAGTCCAGGAAGGTCACCACTGCAGATCAACCAATTAAAAAAAATAGATGAAAGTAATGTCCATGTGAAAGGTAAATGGAAAGGTACACTGACACACCCTGGATGCATTGTTACCAATGGTGGGGTGCACTGCCATATACTTTTAGAATTTCATGTAGCAATCACCCCTGCGTCAGAGGTGCTAATGGCTCGTCAGCCCGGGCCTAGGGCGGACCAAGGGCTGTGTGCGTTACTGCCAATGTATGCCCCCAAAATATGGTGATTGCTATTCAAACCCCTTGGTTTGCCCGGGGAGCAAATAGTTTTATTCTTTATTTATGTTTTATGGGAGATGGGCTCTTTCACGTAAAACCAATATGGCTGCCACCATAGGAAAAAAAGGACTTAGTCCCTTTTTCATTTCCATGGTGGCCATACATGCCAACATTCCGATTCACATGGGAGGGAGATTTCATCAGGTAAATTGGAAGACATAGATGTTCCCATAGGAATGCATTGGGGCTACAGTTATTTTAGGTTCACTGTTGCCTTCCCACAATCAAGACAGTGCTACCTGGGGGAAGTGCCTGAGGTGGCTGGAAAAAGCTCTTGGTACACAGTGTGTTCTCGCCCACTTTTCCAGCCACCTGATTGGCTGTGCTGTGCGCCCTTTCCTGGGTGCGCATACATATTGTAAGTGACTGACAAGAAATGTCATGAAATAATAGTTTAATGCTTGTTAATAACGCAAGATGATTTCCTCCTTGCTGTGGATTTGCTCAGGGAGGGAAACATTTACTATTGCGACAACGTGTACCTTTTCCACACTGGCCAGTATGAGCCAATCACAGGAACTACACTCGACTTGGACAGTAGTTATAGATTATAAAAAGGAAGCAACTAAACTTTCAGAAAAGTTACTGATATGAGACCTGGCAGATTTTTCCTGAAGAGTCTGTATCATTTAGGCCTATTCACCAAGACCCTTACAGGAACAGAGATGACCTCCCCCAAAGGGCTGAACACGCCAATGGGGCATCCCATCATGTGATGCACTATTGCCAGAAACTCTGACATTGTGAGATTAAGACTAACAAGAACAATGTGCCGGCTCCTGGTTGCCGAGTGGTGTGCCTTGCCAGCATGTGAGAACTTGAAATATAACCTAAATAGGATAGCATACAGACCTATTGCCAGCAGAACTGTAAACCGTCATTGGGCTAGAAATCAATTTACTGGGTACAACACATGTTTGGGTGTTTTTCTACACACTGCAGCTGCATTTGTACGTGAGCCTATTTTATCTTCCCACATTAATCACAATGAACCTAGAGCCATTATCCTCACCACTAGGCTCCTCAAACCCTCTGCACCTAAACTGTGTAAGATCAGATACATTCTGGGATGTGTAGTTTAAGGACCCAAACTGATAGCTGTCTTCAGACACTCCAAGGAAGAGTTGTTGGGAGGTAAGTTGGAAGGATGGGGACATTAAAAAGTGTTTTGTGTGTTGTCACTTTTTTTCAGGTCTCCAATTGGTTCCATAAAGAGAATTTGAGAATATGATACTGGCTTAGAATTTTTATCATAAAAGTATTGTTTGTTTATTGAGGCGATATGCACCAAGGTGGCAGGCCCATCCTGTAGGTAACGGCCCTCTGCCCAAGTTAAGGGCACGAACGCCCAATTGTAAAAAGTAAGAATAGCGAACCTTTATCTCTCTACCCAACACTCCACAGTGTCTTCAGCCAGGAAGTCTAATTTCACTGTTGATCATCATCAACATTGAAGAGGGGCCTGCCTGGCTGAAGGCACTGTGCTGAGACGGGCGTCAGATAAAGGTAAGTTTTACTTTCATTATACAAGATAAAGTTAAAAGAACCATTAGCACCTATGTAGGTATCTACACAGGTGCTAATGGGAAGAGGAAACGGGGGAGCCGGGAAGGGAAGCGCCCAATACTAATGAAAGTCCTTGGAACGCAGCCCGCATTCAAGCATTTGCATGGGCTACGGAGCCTCCCAGGGTGCAAATGATCTTTCACCTGAGTCACACTGCTAAGAGGGAGTACCTGGTCATATATTCTTAGTTTTTACCCAGCATTGGTCTTCGTAGAAGTGGGTAGTGGCTCTATAGTACATTCCTGTATGATCCTTCATCACATAGCGTCAGTTGGTGTACTCTACATGGATGCCACAGCCATGCTCCTGTCATATTCAGGTGCAGCAACACACCAGTTCTCCACATAATATCCCCATGAGGGCATATATTTGAGGCAGACAGGTGAGTTCCTGCTCATCGGAAAAGTAAGTGCAATATGTCTGATTCAAGAGGTAAAAGCGAAGTTATGTTTGTATGCATGTAGATGATTTATATAGCGCAGACCTAGCTAGAAAGCAACAGAGCGCTGTACAACAAAGGGAGCAGAGCACAGCAGAGGGTAGGATCGTCTTGTCACTCCATGATGCTCATTTGTTGGTGAAGTGTTTCTTTAAAAGTAGGGTGCTTAGATAGTTCCCGACACGCAGCTAGGAGCGAGTCAATGTGATCAGAAAGGCTACTCCAGGGAGTGGGAGCATGCCTGCATTCCCTAAGGAATTGTCTTGTTCAAGAAATGAGCACACATCACAGAGATCATTGCTATGCAAATTTGCCCAAAGTCGAATCCGCCCATTTTGGAAAAAAGAAGCAAGTGTGTTGTGATCATCCAGTTAACTGATTTGTTTTCATTTATGTATGCACATTATTTCTGATTATTGCAGTGCTGCTGTTGTACTGCATTTAGCCTGACACTGAAGAACTGTAAAACATTTTATTGAACACAAAATTGCGGACATGGAAAAGTGTACTATAATTCAATAGGCCTAAGCAGAAGGAACACACCCTCTAACCGCTTCATTGTGACAGGGTCTCCGTAGAATTGCTCATTGCTAAATTGTGGGACATCCTTGACCCACTTGTGAAAATCCTAGAGAACGTTAAGGTTTTTGTGAGAATTGAAGACAGTACCACGGTGTGCAGCTAGTTTGATTTTATGGGACCACTGTTGTTGATGAAGCATTAATGTGCAACGAAGAAATGGGCTTGAATTTTTCCATCTTAAAATACATGTACACCTCTGAGAATCAGGACTAATGTAATTCGTCAATTTTTAAAATAATCTACACATTCTCGACCTAGATGACAAAGGAATTATAACACCAGGATAACTGGTGCAATCAGTTCACGGCCTAATCAATATTTCATTCTGCACACATGACTGAAGATAAAGTGTGCCATGTTTAAGAATCAATATGAACATACAAAATTATTTTCTCAATAACGCCTTTTGAATTTGGTTGTCTTTTTAAAGGTTGTTTTGTTAGCTTTTGTACTTCATGGTGGGAGATTTCTACTCAGCACCCATACTCCCCCGCCTTTCCGCTCTTGCCTGCCATCCTTCCATCGGTTTATCTTAGCCCTTTAACCCTTTCCCGTTTTCTCAGTAGGTTTACACATTCGACATTATTGAGCAAGATGCTATTGGAAAAGTCTCTTTTCCGAAGCTGTTTTCCCAGGATACTCGGCCATACTATGGTCTGTATAATTGATCCTTAAGTCCTCTAAAAGAGCTGCGGTCATTTGGCTAAAAGAATAACCTAGTTCGGAAGATGTTACTGAAAAAGGTTATTTTTCACAAAGATGTTTTCACACGGAAATCATAGACTATGCCGGGAGAAGAGTTACACAGTTATGAATTTCAGATATATTTTTGCTTGATAACAGCACACATTCTGCTAAGAGTTTTTCCCGGATCCGTTTTCTACAGCAGTTTGAGAAACTTTGGATGATTAGTTGCATGCGAGCACGAACTGTGGGGAAATCACGATTCCACAGACCCAGCTGGCAGTAGTGTGTGAAGTGCAGTCTGCTTCCGCATAATTCCTCTGAATGCAAAAATAGCAATTTTTATCAAGTATAATGCCTTGGAGTATGGGGGACTAATGACGTTTTGAAGAGAACAGCTGGAGCTGGGATCCCAATCAGATGATCCGCCGCGTAGAGTCATCACTGGGTCCTGGTTAATGTGAGCCTTGCTGGATGCACAGGTTCATGAAAGACTCTTCCGTAGTTACAGTGCAGGGGTATCTCTGGAGAGGACCACTTACAGAGCTGGGGGATCCGCTAGCGAAAGTTACTCCACGTCAACTTGGCACTTCCAATGACACGACGGGGCAAGGGCACTTCAGTAACCATTTGTGATAGTAATCAGATGAAACAACTCCTTCTGTCGTCCATTTGTTTCGCTTTGGTATCCCGGATGGTGATACACCTATGCCTCACTGTTGTGTAACAACGATTGCTTCAGTTGAATACTTCTAATTTCCGTCACAAACTTAACTGCAGTATTTTCAGTATACCTCGTTACCCAAGCAGCTATAGTCACCTGAAGGTTAACGTGGCTCCTTGTTAATGTGGCATTCCTCCAGATTGAACGGACAATTTTCAAATCCTTACCTTTGAGGTCGTCATCCAGATGATTCTTTTTTATGTTTTTATTTAGGTTGCTTTTGTTACACACTAATGACCCGGAAGGTATCATAGCATGAGGATTAAAAAATGTGCTGTGTTATCATGGTCTCAGCGTACACTCTAAAATATCCAATTTGCATGTAGCTTTAATGCACAAATGCAACACTCAAACACATCGAACAGCCACTCTCACACGCACCCATCGGGGGACACACCCACACCCAAGGACACACACCCACATGAAAACACACGCACACACCCCAAATGACTAGTGCAGAGTTTTGATATTGCTTTGGATTAGCTAACACTTCTTCACACCTATCACATGCTCCAGCCCTATATGACACGTGTCTGACTAGCAGAGCTCACATCACACTTCATCTCTGACTCCAACACCCGATCATAACAGCCCCTCCTCCTTCCTCACATCAATAGTATGGAATATCAAGCAGGAGAGGTGGGTTGTCTTATTCATAATTTACAGAAAGAATTGGTAAATGTAGAAAGGAAACAATAATTACAATGGAGTCCCATTGTAAGGGACAACATGATCTAGCAAAAAAGTAGACTTCTTGGCCAACCTTGACTTGGTGTAAAAATGCAAGATTTGGCCTGTTCTCAAAATAAGCAAAGCATCTCTTAATCCCCGCCGAAAATATCTAAGACCACACATGTCAAGTGTGTAGGTTTTGTTTTGATGCAAATGTTGTCGCGGTGAGCATATGAGAATAAAGGAAGCACATTAAAGCTCAGTGGCAAAGTGCTGTGGGCGATTGCTGTCTCGCTGTCTGCTAGTCGGCGAACCGGGGAGTTGGAGCCCAGGCGGACTTGTCATTGCAAGTACACGGAGTTCGGCGAAAATCTACTGCAGCCTGTGCAGTCCGTGAAGAGCGTGAAGGAAAAAGTATTTTTGTTGCTGGGACTAATACCTCTTACCTTCACTGTCCTGTTTATACTAGGGCTGCTCATATCTAACATTTATCACTCCGACATGACTTTGCACATACTGTACGTGAAGCGGCCAGTCTGTGCATTTTTGACAGCATATTTCATCACACCCACCTGCCAACTGAAGGTCTTTTACTTCTATCTGAGCAGAGGCGAGTGACTGTGGGCTCAGAATAGCTACTATCGAGATCACATAAATATAAACAGCTTTCTCACCCCACATGTACCGTGACCATGGAGAGTGACTACGGGCCATTTCTGGCCTTAGCACTCTCACAAGTGCGATAGCTCAACCACATAGCTCCTCCTGAGAGTGCCTGGGAGCACCCCCCCTCAAGGTTTTGGACTTCGGCAGCGGTCCTATCTATCTGCTGGCAAGGCAGCTTCCACTTCACACAGACTCTCACAAACTCCGCTCAGATCATTACTAATAACAAGCACCCACTCCGGTAGGGAACCGTGAGAATTATATTGCCTTCTTCCTCTATCGATAAGAGGGCAACCTTGAAATGTCGCACTTATACAATCTACACAGCAGACTGCTACAAGATGATCTCAGAGCGCCAGAAACAGAGTATGCCCCTCTCGAAGAAAGCTGGGATCAAACCGCAATAAAAACCTATAAATCTGTCAAAGTGTGTCTTTCAAAGAAGACCACTTGTCAACAGAGAAATGGGTAGATACAAAAAAAGAACGAAGCGACCAAAGGCAATTAGCATGAGCTCCCAGAGTTTTCCAGGCGAGCAAACTAGGCGAAGCAAGACACAGATCAAACAACTAAGTTTACGAATATACCCTTACAGCTGCAGTGATAAACGCTAAAATTAACGTCCATTTTCCAATTCGCAAATGTTGCAGTCCGGGAGATATGAGCCTACCCTACTCCGCTAATGATTTAATACGACACAATGAGATGGATTGAGATAATTTTAAGACCCCAGAGGGCTATAAGAGGTATAATACAGCCGACATCGGTATAGCCCCTATTATGCTTACAACCTCAGCCATGCATGAGTACACAGGCAATCGCACCAAATGAGTAAAGACACTGAAGGAGCACAAGAAGGAAGATTTGGTATGCAAATTGCCCCAGGGTGTTACAAAACCTCACTCTGTACCAAAGAGCCAGGAGACAAAATATTTAGAAGAAGATAATGTGAACAGTAACACACTCTCTGCCATGAGCTTTGTCCTGAACTCACTTGTCAATGTCTTTGAGTTGGTAAAAGATGAAGTTCATATACATTCAAGTGCATTGATGGATATGACCAAAGAAATGGAAAAAGGCAAACTAGCTGTGATCGACGTCCAACCAGTACTAAGCCTAAAAATAATAGACGCCCTAAAAGACTTCAAAACAGAGGCCATGAAAGAAACAATACGTTTTGTGAAAATGCATGACACCTTCAAAATAATGAGCCAACACTTTGAACTACTAGAAGGTAAAATAACCTCATTGGAAGAGAGACTCAAATCACTACGAGTAGAAGGAAACACCCCAGAAATAAGTACAGAATCTATAATGTACTGCGATTTGGATGATATGCCCTTGTCAGAATGCGTTCTGGAAGAATTTATGAGGCTGGCACAAATAGGGGACAAACCTGGCACAAAATCAGAAAATCAAGTCACGCCGATCTCTCTACCAACCGATGCTGCAAACAGGGAAGATCCTCCACAGACATCCACAACTTCCGTACAGAGCCAGGCAAAATCTCAGAAGAAAAAAAGTAATGGAGCCGTTGATACAATGCTGCCAACCTAAAACATGTCATTAGAAACAGCTGCCTCAACATCTACCCTGGCCCCAACTATAGACAATGCCAAACAAACTAAAAAGAAAAATAACAGCAGCGCGCATGGCATTACTGTTTCTTTGGCAGATTATCTATACCCCAAACAGAAGAGGTGGACACCTACTCAAAAAAATCTGACAGTACAAAGAAAAAAAAAAGGGAAAAGGCAGAACAACCAACACGAAATGTGGTGGATCAAGCTGTGCAAACAGAACACCAGCAAATCCTGTCTGATAATCAGTACAAGAAAACGTCAAATGATGTGAATGATGCGATATGTAAAAATGGCATAACGGCAAGAAGTGCAGCGTTAAAACTGGCACCGATCTTTATCATGGGCCAAAAGGCACTAGTGAAGGAAATTAGTCAGAGAGAAACCAACGCTCCCAATTAAGTAAAGGCATCAACAAATGAAAGACTAGGAGAAAGCCAGACAAACGAAAATAAGATGGCCAAAAAAGGAAATGGATGTAGTCATCGAAGAAAATGAAGACAAGTCCACAAATCACATAAGCAGAGACAATCCGTTTGCCATTCTGAGACTATGGATGGAAAGCTCACCGTCTAACAGAAGCCACAACGCTCTAAATAGAAGCACTTTGCTGTCCATCTTCAAAAGGATTCCAACCACTACACTTCTTTGCATCTCGAGTTTTAGAATATATGCGCCTTCCACAAAGAGAGAATGCACATATTATGGAATTGGGCTTAAAATCTTGAGTTGGTGCCAAAGCACTGATAGTTGCAAGCCCCGACTTGGGAAAAGTTGAGATCATAGAGACTGAATCCCCCCCTTCAGCCTCACACCAAGGAAATAAGAGAAAGACAGTCAGATGAGAGAAGGGAGAGCAAGTGGGAAGAAAATATGTATATTAAAGGCAATTAATCCACCCACGAAAATAGAGGAGAGAAAGAGGACGAAGGATGTGTTATAAAATAAAAAATCTGCCATTTACTACATGAAATAATCACTCAGGTCTTGAGGAAATTGGGGCTCATGGATGAATCTCTCTAGCGAGAGAGGAAATGAGTGTTCTGTGTTGGAACACACAAGGTTCCATTTCTCACAAAGACACCAGTGTATGGGACTCAGTATTTGGTGATTCACAACACGCATTGTTACAGGAAACATGGCTGATGAAACGCATGGGGGTGGATGGTTTCTCCACTGTTAACCAACTGGCATCAAGAGAAAGGGTGGGTTGTCCATCGGGTGGGTTGCTAATCGCTGTTCTGAACTCATTTACTTCTGAGTCTTCCATCATTAGCAATGAACTTCCCGGCATCTTGGCCATTGGCATAATAACTAAAATGCAATGCCTCCCTAATATACATAGCCATAATAAATATATATTGGAACCCCTTGGTGATAGGTTCACATTTTTCCTACACTCTCAATGTCAGTACTATCAGGCATCGAAAACAAATATAAAGATTTCACCTTATTGATTGCTGGGGATCTGAATTCACAGTGAGTATTTAGCGGATCACACGCTATAGTTCAGAAACCAAGTCAAATCAACAGCAAAGGCAAATGGTGGACTGCCTTTATGACAGAGTGGGCCCCAACAATGACAAATGGGAATGTTGAAGGTGATATACCTCCAACATTGACCTGGCAACAGGACGCAAAAGGTTGCATCATCGACTATATGTTTCTGTCAAACTTTCTATTCTCAAATTGCACAAATTTCCAAATACACCAGCAGGCAGTCAGTGATTATAACATGCTAAAAGCCAAATTTGCTTTCCCCACCGAATAAGAAATGAGCATATGCACAAGTGAAACAATTGTAAACTAAGGGAGAAACCAGGTTTGAAAGTTTAGGAGGAATGTATTCTTCTTAAATCAAAACATCAAATATCTCTGGGACTCCGCAACGGACTCAGGGATACAAAAGCTATGTTCACCGAAACACTTGGCAGATTTCCCATGTGAGCAGGATCCGCCAAGATTAGGGGGAGCAAAGTGCAATCATACATATGATGAAAAGACCTAGCAAAAGAAAAGGGCCCTACGAAAATCAATTTGATCCCTCAAGGTGCAATTCAATAACCACTCAGAGTATGCGGTTAAGGTAAAATCTGTAAAAAATGATTATAGAAATTGGTCAAGAAGTCAGAAGCAGTTACGCTTACAGAATGATGCCGGGCTAATGCTAAGTTTTCTTCAAAATAGCAACTCCAGAAATTTCTGGACCTTAATTCGAAACTCACACAGCCACAAGGGCTGCTGCAAGGACATACTGTTCCAGAGGCTGGCTGGTGCCTTTTCTTTAAAAATCTATACAAGAAACCTTCAGATAAAGTCTTTGAAGTTGACAGAGACTGCCCCTGGCATCTAACTGTGACGAAAGATGGAATAGCATACCTAATTAAGAGGTCATATTCTTCACGAGCAGCTGGCCCGAATGGTCTCACTAACCAAATTCTGAAGTCTGACAGACATGTGGGCCACAATTCTAGATAGAATGTTCGGGAGAAATAGTGAGTCTGAAACGCCTCCAAGAATCATAGAACTGTGCAGTTGTGATCCCAATATACAAGAAGGGTGACCGGGCGGACCCCAAAAACTACTGCCCGATTGCCCTCTTGGATGTACACAGTAAAACCTTTAGGGGGCTAATCATGTGGGAGCTAGAAAGCTGGGCAGAAAATAATGGAATCCTGTCAAAACATCAACTAGGATTCCGAAAAGGGATATCCACTTGAGTGAATGGCCTGCATAGTATGCAAACAATCATGGGAAAAGGAGGACTGATCTTGTATGGAGCTTCGGATGACCTCTCACAGGCAATGGATACCATAAATATAGAATGCCTGTGGGGTAAACTTAAATCTTGGGGATACCCATGCCATTATTAGCAATCATAATATCATTACACAATAACTCCAAGTTGCAATTAAGACTTAAAATGGAAGAGCACCTCTCAAGGGACATTGCCACGGAAACAGATGTCTGGCAGGGCTGCATCATAGCCTCCCTCTTCTTTAACCTATACCTCGCAGACTTTGGAGAAGTGCTTGGCACATCTGCCCTAAACAGCCCAAAGGTAGGGGTATAAAACAAAATTTAATTGCATACGAGGACGAATTGGTTCTTCTAGATTATGCGCCAGTCGGTCTCCAAAGGATGTTGAATGCATTCGAGAAATATGTAATCCTTAATTCGAAAGACCCTACAAACAATCTCCAAAATTTAGGTGGACGCTGAACAAATAAACAATCCCAATCACCACTGACATCAAATATCTGGGCTTTAAACTGTGGGGTTTCCCAACTCTAGCTGCAGCGAACTTGCACTAGACAACAAAGCGGACCAACTATTCTGTCAAATGAAAAAAATTGCTGCACTAGTCCTGCCACTTCTCATTACTCCCCTTAATAAAATTCTACAAATCGAAGGTGATTTGCTCCCTACTTTATGGTGTTGAAATAAATCCAATGACTAGAAACTTCAATTGGTCACTGCTGGAGGGCCAAATATGGAAAAGGGTGCTTGGCCTCCCAATGAGTCTCCCAATATATTGCTTGAGATATGAGTTGGGTCTCCTCTCGATGCAAATGCAGGTGGACTGTAAGGTCCTGTTGCTATTTAGGCATGTGTCTCTCTCTCAGCCGGGATCTATGCTGAGACACATCAACGTAATGTTTAACGTATGTTCACACAGTTTCCTAATCAATCTCAATGATGATGCCTGTGAAATGATGAAACATTGTGAATGTACTGAAAATGAGGTACTGAATAATCCTCAGAAACTTAACTGGCTTTATGAAGAAATGACTGGATAAATACTATCAAATAGGCCTGAAACTCTAAGGTTGCCAGACCACTGTCTGATGTAGACAAGCCAAGGGGATTTCTTGCTAAGTACCTTAGAAAATTCCCATGTTCGGTTGGAAGATCAAACTTTCTAAGGTTTCGTCTTAATCTTCTACCACCTGGTGAAGTAAAAACAAAATGAAACTAAGATCTCATGCATCATCTTGTGTGTATTGCCAAATGCCTGTAGTGCAGACTTTAAAACATATTATGATAAAATGTCCAGGGACCTAAGAACTAAGTTCCTGAAACGCTTTATGCATGGAGAAGAGGGGTAAGATTAATTGCTGGACATGAAACTTTTCTTACTAATGAAATTTGAAGAATTTTGAAAACGTTAGATCTATTGTTGTTTCAACAATTTAATTAATTTAAGCTTTTAAGTGTTTGTAAAATATATGTACTGTATTATGAAAAGTCGAAATGTTTTAACTATGACATAATAATAAAAACTTTTTTTTAAAGTAGGGAAGGTGGGCATGGAAAGATTTAGAAGAAAACCACCAAACTGAGTATTGAAAAAGCAGGCAACCGGTTAAGATAGCAAACGTAGGGCCCTGATTAATGGAATTTTTAGCGCAGTGCAAAGGGACTTTGCACTGCCAACAAATACCCTGATTCACAGAGCGGTGCAAAGTGCAAAGTGCAAAAATACACTTTGCACCGGTCTGTGAATCAGGGTGTTTGTTGGCAGTGCAAAGTCACCTTGCACTGTGCTAAAAATTCCATTAATCAGGCCCTATACATCCTCAAGCAAACTTTACAACATGCATGAAACTCAATAAGGTTTTTTTAAAAATAATTAGAAACATTTAAAACTCCATAAATGATAAACTATTCACTGAACATTTATTTAAGCGATAAATATTGCTATTAGTACCCCTGCCCGCAAGACCAGGGTACTAAGAGCATTGTTTTGCTGTTCCGAAATGCTCCGGTGTTTCGGAACAGAAAAAAAAGATTTTAAAAAATTGCCCCCAGGGAAAGGAAAATGGAGTCTGTTTCCCTTTCCAAGGTGGACATTCAAAAATAATGAAAAAAGGTAAACAAATAAAATGGCCAACCATGGAAAGGGAGAAGGGACCACTATTAGTCCCTTCTCCCTTTCCATGGCTGTCATTCAAAAAATAGGAAAAAATTAAACAACTAAATTGGCCGCCATGGAAAGGAGAGAAGGGACTAACATGTAGGCCCTCCTTCCTTTCCATTATGGCCTGTTGCTTAACGGGAATGGATGCGCTGGGTAGAGAAGTGTTCCCAGCAAGTCCGCTCCCGAAATGGACCAAATAGAAGGTAAGTGGGGTTGGGAGGGTTTGTTTGGCTTGAGGTTGGCGGGGGTAGAGAAAACACTTACCTGAATCCCTGGCAGGGGAAGAAGGCAGCCTCCAGCCTTGTGGTGGCTCAGAGCAGGGATTACCCCGTTCTGAGCCTCCTAAATGGCTGAGGGGCTGCCACCCCTCACCCCCACCGGGGATTAAGGAAAGGAGCATCGGGAGATGGATTCCCGGTCAGGTAAAGCCCCTGCAAGGGCCAATCAGATTGATTGTGACAATCTGATTGACCCTCACCGGGTACTAATTTAACATATCGTACAGATTTCATTAAAAAGCAGAACACGTTTGTGAACACTTTTGAGTCTTACAAATGAACATTCAACAACCTTAAGGAAATAAAATCAGAGCTGTGGGGTTTCCAGGATGGAGAGGTAGTCAAATGTATTTGACCTATAAATGGGCTCTGTTTGGAGGATTTTTTTTAAGGTGGGGTTGAGCATGGGTAGTTTGTCCAACTCTGGGCCAGGATCCTGATGGGTTTTCAGGATATCCCTCATTAATATTCATGAGGAAAAGTGTGCATACATTTAGAAACAATGTAATAACATTTATGTCATGAATATTAATGAGGGGTATCCTGACAACCTGACATGGATCTGGCCCTTAAGGCCTGGCGTTGGACAACCCTTACAGCCTTGCAGAGGCTGGTGGATGAATCAGTGTGTGAACAGCAGGGGCCTGTACAGCGCCTCAGCACTTGCAGACACAGATCCATGCACCTCTTACAAAGAGACATCTGCTGAGGTGGGTTTTGGGCAGAGTCTGAACGGGCATGCAGTGTGGGAGGGTATATGTGTGAAATGTAAAAAACTACACATTCGTCTCTTCTTGGCGTACACGAGCCCAAAGGATCCACTTGGCTTTGACAGTGTTTCCTTTGCTTTTTTATACAAAACACATTCAACTATATACTAGGTAGTTAAAGTCTGATTAAGATTGATATGATTTTACTTGTGATGGAAGCGCAAGACTTATCTCTGCAAGTCCAGAAAAAAATCTGTTTGCATCACACTGTGTTCAGAAGAGAACAGAGACTGCCTCTGAGTTTTATCTTCGGTGACATTTCTCCGCTATTTACTGTCCCACGCTTGCCTCTGCTCATCTCTCTTCCCTCTTGCTCACTCTCTAGCTCTTCACCTCAACTCTCACACTTTCTTTTTCTCTTTCGGGTTCTTCCTGCGTACTTGTGAACCTTTGTCTTGCACTAACTGAAATGGTTTGGGTCGCCAAGATTTTTATTTATGAAGCAGCGAGTCTCTCACTTTTTCTCCCCTTTGGCCAGGGCGATTTTGAATGTTTGTCTGTGAATGTCATGGTTTCTAACCTTACCAGCTTAAATGTATTTCATTCCCTCCCATAGTCCCCCTCATTCTCCACCTTTCCTCCCCGTCCTGCAGATTAATGTGTATTCTCACTTCCCAGAAAGAGTGATGCCAGGGCACTGATCTGGCAAAGGTCACTGATCTGGCAAAGGGCACTGATTTGCCATAGGGCAAAGAGATTGTTACTACTTTGTGGTGAGATAACCTCTGTGTTGAGGGCATGGCAAAAGTCCAACTAAAGGGCACCTGCTTTTTCCTTGAACTGCATTTATTCGCAATGCTGTCAAATTAAATCATGAACAGCATTGCAAGCAGGTTCATGTAACCTTGCACTACAAAATAGGGGAACAAAGTATGTAACAGCAGGCTTCTGAGGCCAGGGACAGGCCAACCATCAGTACAAAAAATACCCTCGGTTTCCACGTGCAAATTACCCTTCGGGAGCCACCCATCAACAGACTGCTCTCTCCACAGAGATGAAGATGATGGTGGGGTTTGTGGCGAGTAGTATAAAGAGATTACTTCATGCCACATGTTTTGCACCTGGGCGTTCATTAAACAAAATAATTACTCGAGTTGTTGTGCATTAAACACGTCATACAAACACCAATATTATTTTATTTGAAAGCTCAGGTGTGGGCATGTGGTGAAGAAGAGTGATGTATTTGCCCTAGTGGTGAGAGGTGAGGTGGATGATGTGTGGTGTGGGCGGATTGTGTTGGTGACTGTGTGATGGCACTGCTCTGTGGTGATGTTGGCATTGCCTCATGCACTCTGGGAGTAGTATTGTTGTAGTTGTTGAGGGTAACAGTTGTCAAGGGTGGCTAATGTTAGATAGTGTAATGCTGGCTGATATCTGTTGGTTAGATGGTGATTGTGCTGTTGTTTAGTTATGCACAAAGTGTTCTGCTAGTGGGGGTTGATGGTGGTGATGGGTGCTGAGGTGGTGGGGTTCTAGCCTGGATGCTGTGGGGCTATTAGGGGCGGTGAAGGTACTGTTGGTGAGTTGGAATTAACTAAAACAGTTGATCAGTATTCCCCACTACCCCCAAACAAACATCTTACTAAAAACATTTCCCCAACTTCTTCCCCGATTGCCAACAACCGAATAGCAGTAGAAGTGTCCTTTGCACTCAGAGAGCATAAGCTGCACTGCTGCCATGTGCAGAGCACCTTTCTTAGTCTCCCCGACCCTCTTTTGCTTTCCCTCCTTTTGCTCCAGAAGCCCTTGGGTGTCCATTGTTTGTGTGTCTAAGACAAGGCCGTTAGCAAGGAAACAAACTGGTCAAGCCTCCTTGCATGAACAGCTTTAGGCCATGCTATTGGCTTTAATGATACGGATTGAAAACAAAACATGCTTACATGTATTTCACTCTGTAAATTGTAAATTCACCACATAATGTTATAATTCAGCATGCCATGTTCACCTTTTTCAGTCCAGTTCTAAACAACATTTAGTATCGTTAAAGCCTATACATTACGAACATATTTAAAGATGGCACCCGATGTATCCTTGTATTGGATCTTTGCCAGCGTGGGGAGCGTGGTGACGTTGGACGCGCTTCTCGACTTTTGCGAGGGGCGACCAGTGTTCTGGTGCCCTCTCGTTGACGGTCCTTGAGGAGGGTTGGAAGTATATCCCTACACATCCGCAGTGAGTATAAGAGGAGGGAGAAACAGCATTGTTTGTTATGAACCACGACTGAGCGTGGCTCTGATCGCTATATTGTGTTTCTTTACAGTTTATGCAGCCACGAGTTAAGGGCAAAACTGACTTGCTACATGAGCTGCGTAATGAATACCGCTTGGTATGTAGATACTTATGAGTGAAAATATTCAAGCTCAGTGATTAATTTATTTGGGAGATCAGACATTGTTTTACTGTGTTCTGTTACAGATGATCAGGTTGGCAGACAACTGACGAGCACTGGCTAACTCCATTAGTGGAGATTGTTATTATTGTTTTGCTTTGTATTGAGGTCAGTATCATGTGGAATCATTGCATGGCACCTGAGAACAGGGGGTGACCTGTAGTAGGACAAAGGTAGTTTGACATTGCCCATGGAGTAATATTGTAAGGGTGTATCTAGTTGTAGGAACTCAGCAAAGAACCAATGAAGATGGGACTGCGTCCCAAAATGTGTAGGGTGTTGCTAAGCTCTCTGTGAGGAGGTGTTGAATGGGAGCTAGAGTTTTAGTCTACTTTGTTGATTAAATATTGAAAAGGAATTTGATGATGTTATCATAGTTTTTTGTTATATAGTTTTAAAAAATACTTTTTGCTAGAACATGGTGATTAAAACTTTTTGAGAATACAATTTTTCACAACTTAAAATTTACCAAATCTGTGCTTTCTGCAGTGTGCTCTTGAATTCTGGTTGGTACTACATTCAGAGATAATTTTTGTTATATGTTAGGTACTTGGGCATACCTTTTTTTTCAAGATTGCACCAGGGATGAATATTTCCAAAATATCTTTGCACTTTTTCTAGCTAGGTTAAACTAATAAAATATGTGAGTGCAGTCCCTGGTTCGTGATTTATGTCAAACATGATCCATTTGGAATGTTGGGTCCCTCAAAGATTATCACTATCACCTCTTCTGTTCAATAACGATTTGCAACCACTTATGGGCAAGTATAATCTGGGTTATCATTCTTCGCAGATGATATCCAGATATAAATGTGAGTACATAATACTCAGGAATCACTGCTAAAAATGGTGCACTGCATTGAAGAAGTGGGTCAGTGGATAACCTCCAATAAACTCCAACTGAACCCTAATAAAACTGAGCTAATTCTCATGTGGCCAAAACACCCTTTGGCAGATCAATCTTGCTGTCCCCCACTATCACTTATTTTTGAACTACCCATTCTCTCTGCTACTAAGGTAAAAAAAAAAAAGCTAGTATGTTTGTGGCCATCCAAATTAGGCTGTGACAAACAGATAAGTGCAAAGACGTAATATATTTTTTTCACCCATCTTCTCTTACGCCATGTCCTTCCGTTCATACACCATAAATATCATGCAGTAGTAGTGGGACCCTTGGTGAATTCTAAACTAGATTACGGAAACGGTCTTCTCATAGGGATCTCAGACAAACAAATCCACTGACTCCAAAAACACAAAATGCGGCCGTTTGGTTGATATTTTCGAGTATTGAAATTGACCCATATATCATCAGTTCACCTTTCTCTGCACTAGCTCCCAGCTAAACAAAGAAATAAGTTTAAAACACTATGCTTGGTCTTCAAGTGCCTTAATACTTTTTCCACCTATCCAGAAAGCTGGTTGCCTGTTAGCCCATGCATCATCTACAATCACTGGACAAACAGCAATTGCTGATTCCATCCTCCAGATTTGTCCACAGTCGCACACATCAGCAGTAACAGTAATTCTGCCGGTGGAATTACTGCTGAAAACCACAACACCAATGGTTATTCTGCCAATATTCAGCAGAATTACTTGTTACCAGCATAAATTGATAGAATTAGCCAAAGGTAATTTTGCTGGCAGACTTACCGCTGCACGGGAAGTCGCCATGATGCGATCAGGAAGTTCACTGGAAGCCATTTTCAAAAAAACAGTCCATTGAAAATCTGCAGGAAAGAAGTGCCATTTACCCCCAATAGACACCAAAATATGTCAGGAGGCAAAGACAAGGGAAAGGTGCCTGAAATGTGACAACGCAAGCACAATTTCACTAAGCAGGAGCTCAGTGTGATTGCAGAGCAGGTGGTGGCCCATGCAGAGGAGCTGTATGGGTCACAAAACTGAAAAATTGCCATCTTCGATAAAGTCAGGGGCAAAGGGGTGGCCATAGGACATGTCCCTTGGGAAATTGAGGACATGCAGAGTAGGTGGAAACGACCTCAAAGTCTGAGTCTACACCCTCATCACCAACCACCATCGGGAGACAGCAGCCACTGGTTAAGGAACGGGGCCCGGCTGCAGCTGACCCGATGGGAGGAGACAGTGAAGCGCATCCTCCACATGGAGACGCTGGAGGGCATGGGTTCGGCACAGGTCAGAGCCAGCAGGCAAGAAGAACTCGGTAAGTACATGTGTGAATGATGGGCCCGCTGCACAAAAAGGTGTGAATCCCCTGGAATACTCACCAAGTGGAATGACGAGGCCATGATGTAGGATGCATACTACTACCATGAAACCGCAAGTATCAAGGGCAGTGACCCATTGACATATCACATCACCACCACTCCTTGCCAGTATGCTGAGCACCCATGCACGGACACATCAGCCAAACTGCTGCCACACAGGTGACATATGGAAATCAATCAACATCACTAGACCTGTGTCTCAAACCAACAATTATTGCAACACACCAGAAACTGCAAGGCATCCATGAAGATTGTGCCCCACCTAATGTTACAATTACACCGCCATAGCTAGCAGGGCACCCCTCAGCTGACAGTACAACAGGATACACAATCAACATTGGGCCTGCCCCAAATGGGCGCATGTGACCCTGTATTACAGTGGAGCACGTGACACCATGGTCCAAGCAATACACACATTCCAGACTGTCCATATGCACACACAACCATCAAGACACTAAACATCCATTCTGTTGGCCACAAGCAATATGCCCACATGGGCCCCTAGCAAGCTGTGACACCATAGTATATAGAACACTACATGACAGCACACCTTACTAAAGTCCATCAAAGTATTGATGCACTCTTTCATGTCTCCTAACAGGACCACACGACACCCAGGACCCCATGGAAGGCGGCAGTACCTCCGGAACACCTGTTCCAGCAAGTGGGACAAAAACCCTATGACGTGCTGTATCCAGAAAGCAGATGTTAAGATGGATTTCTGAACTCGGACCTGGAGGGGCAGAGGTTCAGAAGGCCAGCCTAGTTTCTTGGAACAGGGTAACCTCTGGACAAGCCAGACCAAACAGGGTAGCGATGGCGGCGGTCAAGACTAAGTCTCAAGAGGGGTGAGGGTGACGGAAAGACCTCAATGAGCACACAAAGCAAGGACACTTACAAATTACTCCAGACAGGTGTTATATTAAAAATATAGACACAATTATTACAAGGCCTTTGTAACATCGACCATAGCAAAGAATCACAATAATACTAAAGTAAACCAACACATCTCAATCAATACAATATATATACAAGACCGAGGGGTCTAAGGAGTTAGGAGCACGTAATATGTAAACCACCTAGATGGGGAGAAAAACAGGCAGTGCAAGTAATCATTAGACCCAGTTCGACATCTGAAATACACCTAACTAGGAGGAAGTCCGAGCCCTGTGAAGAGAGGAGCCTTATGCTCAAAAGTACCTGCACGCGCTGGTGCCAATGGACAAAAGAGGGCCTCTTCAAGGATATCAGGCAGTTCTGGAAGGTGGATGAAGCGATGCAAAACAAGTCCCCACTACTCAAGCAAGGTCTCCACTTATGGTCAGAGGCAGGGTGAGAGTGCGGGATAGAGTCGCTATTTCGCAACAGCGGTAGAAAAGAAACGGGCTCCTGTGCGAGGGGCCACCGGTTGGGGTATGGACTACTCACCGGTCCCCGACGCAGGCAGACCCAGACTTCTCCAGTTCAGTTCACGTTGCTGGCAGGTTCAGCTGCGATGATCAAGACGTCTTGACACCGTGTAGATTCTGCGTAGCAGGATGCAGGGTCGAGGGCGTCCCAAATGCAGAGGACATGCATAGGTTGTAACCACAGCAGGGCAACACAGCAACTGCGTTTACTCTGGTCCGGGCACACTCGTCTCACTTCAGACCTGGGAATGCCAAGTGTACGAAATTCGGTGTGAGGGTGCCGTGGACGCAAAGCAAGCAGTAACCCAAGTTTTGAGGGCTTCCCCGAAACGGCGGCGGGGACAGAGCAAAGCGTCCTACGTAAGCTGGTTGGCCCAGGGACACTTCCGAAGAGGCTTACTTGCAGGGTTTGATGAAGGTGCCGGGAATAGTTGATCCCACTATTCCAATGGGTCGAAGCACCTTCACAGACCTTCTAGGATGATCAGATGCAGAGGGGTCTCGCAGGATGACAGCGGTTCAGGGTGCCAAACCTTCAGCGGGTCACCGGCGGTTCCTCGACTCAGCTTCTTGTTGCAGGATACTTGGCTCCTTATCCCTTGTTCGGTGTGAACTCAGGAGATCGGCATGGTAGTGGTGTTTTCAGCCTCCTCTTATCCAAAGTTCCCTTCACGCCAAAACAGAGAGGACCCAATGGGAGATCTGCTCACAAACACTCACACCATACGTGGACCTATCACGGACCACGGTGGTCCCAGGCATTCAGGACACTCCAGACTCTCTGGCACCAAGGATGTGTATTGGGACTAGACATCCCAGCCCAAATCCTGGAGGCACACACAAGGCATGCAGAAGCCCCGCGAAAGCTTTAGGGTTTCGCGGGAAAGTGCATGACCAAATAAGGACTGTCCCGGGTCGGCTCGACCTGGGGGAAGGTGAAGGGGCAAGACGGTCAGCTGACAGGACAAAGAACCTCGTGGCATGGCCATTTTGGAGACAGGCCACTCATCTGTGCCAAACGCGGTAAGCACGGATAACATGGCAAAAAAGGGTTCAAAAGACAAGAGAAATGATAGCTGCCACCAGTCCCGTCCGTGACACACTTGAACAGTTCATAATAAGTCCAGCGAGAGTTTCTAGGGCCTTTGGAATGACTAGAGACCCAAGAGCGCGGTAATGTAAGTTACGGTGCACTCTTGTTTCATGTTGCACAAAAGCTGCAACATGAGGAAAGACTAAAGGAAACAAAGTCTCCCAGTACTGACTGTCTTAAGGGCATGTCAGTTTCCCCATAAGAATTAAGCGAAAGCCCAGAAGAGTGCAGCGGAAGGCTGCGCTTCTCTGGCAAAGTCTAGATCAGGGTGTAAAACAACAGCAAAAAGTTTGGGGGTTGCCACATGGAGGCAAAATTACATACAATTATGAAATCTTTCCTAACAGCGGAGTACCCACAAGACACCCAAAATACTGCTGTCTAAGGCCACTGCTTCTGCCACCTCAGGGGACACTGCCAAACTGGCCACAACTTTGCCACCAACTCCGGCCATGACAGAGGCTGCTGGACCTCCCATCACTGAGCCACTTGCCACCTCCCACTACTGCTGGGGAGTGAGAGGACCAACCCACTCATCCAAGTGCTGACAACATACAGGCACAGGACCAGGACACTGAACCTGCTGCCACTGCATCACCGAAGTCTGCCACCAATGCCTCAAGCTCTGCAGCTTCCCCAGTGAACCATATGTCCTCCGATTCCTCCCACCCTGCCCAGCATATCACCCATGTAGTCCTCCCCCTCCTCCTTGTAATCTTGCCATGCCCTTCGTTATACCATCCTGAAGACATGGATCCCGAAGGACATGATGACGAGGAGAAAGCAGGCCAGGATCCGGCATTGAGGGAAGGCACCCCCATCCATCTCCCGGGCCAGTGCAGGACCACAAATTGAGTGCCATCTGGGAGAGGCTCGGCCAGATCGAACAGCGGCAGGAGGCAATGCATCAGATCGCCCAGGAGCAATGGGGACACTCCCAGGAGATGCATGGTGTGGTGCTGGGGGCCTCCAGATGGATGGCTACTACCCTGGACCATCTGTGCCAGTGTGCTGCAGAATCCAGTGCCAGTAACACCATAATGAGTCAGAGGTTGAGGGAGATGGCTGAGCAGAGCAAATCTTGGCCTCACAATGGCCAGGACGATCAACCTTACGGTGCAGCTCTTCCGGGCAGTGAACCAGTTAGTTCCTTGTCAGCCACCCCTACTGACTGATCAGTGGCAAGCATGCCACTAAGGCACTCCCAGGTCTACACAAGTTGTGCACCCATACCCACACAAAAAGGGGACAAGATGAGAAGGCAGGGGAAACCTTCATCGGACAGACTGGAGATCACGGGGTGTGGGGAGGGGGATGGTGTTGGGGATGTGGGTGTGGGTAGGGGGATGGTGTTGGGGATGAGTTTGTGGGGAAGGGGATGGTGTTGGGGATTAGGGTGTGGGGAGAGGGATGGTGTTGGGGATGAGGGTGTGGGATTGTGTTGGGGATGAATGTGAGGGTCATATTGTTGGGAGTAGGTGCACAGTAGTAAAATAAATCACATTGTAATACAGTAATTTGATCCAGTGGTCATTTCATTAGAGTGATACATGGGAAGAGAGTTGAAGTTAAATGTACAGTGACAGGTGTCCATATGTGCTTTCGGAAATAGTTGATGATGTCCTACCGGACAATACGTCTGTCCCTCAATTCCTCATGTCTGTTGTGAGGTGCTATGTTGTCACCTGCATCTTCTTCACCATCTGAGTCGGGGTGTGAAATGTCCTCATTTGGAGGCATGGGTATGTTACGGTGTATGCACATGTTGTGCAGCATAGCACAAATGACAAGAATCTTAGCACTTTTTTAAGGATTGTACATTAGTGCCCCACCGGTCTGGTGGAGTCACCTGAACCTTCCCTTGAGTAGTCCAAATGTGCATTCTATGCATGTTCCGATCCTTATGTGTGCCTCATTGTAGGCTGTCTCCTGCGGTGTACCAGAGTTCCTTACCAGTGTCAACAACCATGGTAGCAGCGGATAGCCCGAGTCATCTACAGCAGGTAGGGAGAAGAGTGTTTAGCATTTATATTTTGCTTCTGCATGCTAATGTCATTCACTTTATCCTGGTGGCCTTGGTATGTAGAAATGTGTGTAGGGCTGGCTCCCTGTACTGCAGGGCGGGTGGAGGTGTTGTAGTGGCTATGTGTGGGCACATGCAGGAGTATGCAGTATGTTTTCAGGTGACTCTGTGCCCAGTGTTAGTTGGATTCAGGGCCATGGCCAGCTGAGTGCCACATGGAATATGGTTTCTGGGACATGTAGCATTCTCATATGTAATCTCACACCGGTCTCCATGTGTGCCTCATTCTGCATCATCATCAGATGTCATACTTACCCAAGAGCCATTTTTGCTGTTCTCTTTGTGTGTCCATATATGCAGAGAGGATGCTGTTCCTCAGGATCATGAAGTCATATGTGTAACCTGGGAATCGTGTGCAGCAGTGGCTGATGGTCAGATCTGCATCACAGATCATCTGTATTTTTATGGAATGGTACGGTTTACGATTCCTGCGTTCAAGCTTCACTTTCTGGGTGGGCACCAATGCCACATGTGTGCAGTCAAGTGCTGCTAAGACATTAGGGAAATGGATGATGGCATAGAATCTTGCCTTTGCTGCATGCACCTGGGCCTGGGTAGTGAGCATTGAGATGTGTCAATGGTCGTGCCTCATGAGCCCACCCAACACTTGCGTAAGCACTTTTGAGAATGTTAGCTGGGATATGCCATGTAGTATCCCCACAGTATGCTGGAATACACTGGTGGCACAGACGTGGAGAATATACACCTGCTTATGCAATGGTGGGATAGCTGTTCTGATGTCTATGGTGCTCTGGAGATCTGCCTATATTAGGGTCAGCAGCTTCAAGCAATACAGTGAGACCAACTGCCCATCAGGGTGGATGGACACATGGTATGGGCGGCTGCCTAAACACATGTCTCCTCTGCCTTTGTGCAGCCGGTATCCTTCCATGTGGTTACTCATTGTACAGCAGCAGGTTGTGGATGACCTTTTTCACTTTTGGTTGTGGCTCCATATTGCTTGGAAGTTTAGGAAAGGGGTGGGCCTTTCGTGGGGTATTATTTGCATCTGTGCTTGATTCACATCACTTGGATGCTTATGCTTTTACCACCACCTTTTGGGTAGCGGTAACTACACTGCATTTTTGACAGAATTACCACCAATTTTGGAGGTCATTTGGCAGTAATTACACCTGTAATTTGGTGGAATTAGCATTTGTGTTTCTGGCAGTAATTCCGCTGGGGCTAATTCCACCAATAATTGGTGGAATTACAGCTGATGGAATTATTGCTGGGGCTAATTCCGCTCATGGAATTACTGCACATTTTCAGTGTCCTGTAATTCGCTGGAGTGGTAAAAATGGTGCTAACGAATTTACCACAAATGTTCCACTTACCGCTGAACTCTTAATGAGGGGCAATGTCTGACCTGGAAACATGTCAGTGAGAAAGACCCAGTTTACCTCTTCAAACACTGTGAACCATCTTGAACCTTAAAACCCTAATCCTCACAGACGCTCACAAAAGCCACCCTGAAGAAAATAATTTAACAGTAGGTCTCTTATAACTCTGGGACCTGTCCTTTGGAACAAGATCCTTCTGTTTGCTGTCTAGATATCAAGGCCCCAGAAGCCAGAGGCACAAAAGGTTGTGCACAAAAACGTGGCATGCTGCGTGTCCGGCTTCCATGAACACATTATCTATAATGCTGGAAGAAGGCCGTCGGAGCCTGTAGCAATTAAGTGGAGGGGTAGGGAGCGGATGGTGTGGCACACCTGTGGTGGGTTCAGGGTACCCCGCAAAAAGGGACCGAAGAGGGCCACTTACAAAAGGCTGAACCTGTGGAATGTGGCCTTTTATTCTGGAATCCGCAGGTTTGGCCTTTTGTAACCAGCCTTTAGGCATAAATCCATTCATTTGATAACTAAGACAAGAGCAAAATCACAAATGCTCCAAACAAGCCCTAAAAAAAGGAACTTCTCAAAGAAGCCTGGACAGAGGACCACTGGCCCTGTAGCATAGACCAGGGGACTGCAATATTCGGCTCTCCAAATGTTTCTGACAATGGCTCCCATGCGCCCTTACCTTTATAATGCTGGCTAGCGCTTGTGGAAATTGTAGTCCAAAAGATCTATAGCGCCAAAGGTTGCAGGCCCGTGGTATAGACTTTATATACAGATTACTTGGAAGGGCTTTGGCCGCCCACCGAAAGATTGCAGCTCTGCTAAAGGATTGCTTTGTCACTGTCCTGTTAATCCAATGTAACCGTTGTGCATTGTCAATGTTCATGTAAATGTATATTCAATGTGTAAACTCCCTTAAATAAATGAGTAAGTGGCCGATATACAAATCACAATACATAAATCATATTCAGTGACTTCCTCCATTAGTCTGCACTGTTATTGGAAGGTAGTGGCAGTTTAGGTAACGGCATGGTTCCAATTTGTCAAGGAATTAAATAGGAGCAGAGTTCCTAAATAAGAATATAACCGTCTACCATCCGACAAGACCACTCAGATCAAGCAATGACATTTCCCTAGAAGCAAAACCATACAATAAAAGAAAATTCAGAGGATCATCTTTCTGGCAGCTATAACCCGGAATAACCTACCACACATACGCAACACAAGGGATCATCTGGAATTCAGAAAACTTCTCAAAACTTGGTTCTTTGCTCCAGAACCAGAAGGAAACAACTAGGAAGCATAGACCCAGCAGGAAACAAGAATCCCAGGGAGGAACCCATTACCGCTAACTTAATTTTCCCTCACCGGAGGATGGGGGGAGGATGCCCTGAACACCCAGGTCCATATACCGCTAGTCCACAGAGGAAAATTAGGTAGGCAAGGACCCCTCACAAGATGGGCAGGCAGGAGCCAGAATCCTCTAACCTAATCATCACCAACCCCAGGGCGTGGGAAAACAGCTGCATCAGCCAGGTATACATACCACTAGCGCTACACAGAGGAAACTACCACTCCTCAACAAGCCTGCCAACTAACCGGACAAACTACAATACCATAGACACAGGATAATCATAGATATTGACCCCCGAAACACAAGGATAAAGGGGTAAGGAAAACCCACTAACCCGCCTCTAAAACCTCAACTTTCTGCATAGACTTCTCATACAGAAACTCACACAACCACTTCTCTGTGCAGCAATCCGCACTTACTTCACCACATTGACACAACAAACAAAACACATAACGTGGCACAACAGCACATGGGAATTCGCTCCGACCCGATAACCACACTTAAGGTCAGCGAACGGTGCAAAGCGAACGGAAGCTGCCAACGGGACATCTGAACTCTCACTTTCCTATTCCCGCTACACCCCACTAATCCCCCTCTCCACCACTCCACACCTTTTTCTCACATCCTCCTTTCAGATCCGCCAGAACGCCTGGGGACCAATACGGTGGTGACAGTGCACGGTACAAATACCTTTAACATTAACATAAACAAGTAATCTGCTCAAAGGTAAACTCAATTGGCTACACGCCACCTTTATCAGAGAAACGTCGGCCCTCACATAGCTTTTGTCTGGACATCCGAGCTCAAATGAAAGGAGCCATTTGATGCAAGGTAGCACTAACGTTAACACGTATATGCTGTTGGGTACTCTGCATCCAATTTTAAAGGTCCACAGGCAGAGTGGACAAGGAAAGAGTAAAAGCGAGGCAGACTTGACCTACAAATACGCTTTGCAGGCAGTGTTTACCAATGGGTTCCTATGGAATCCGCCTGGTCATGAACAGGTGCAAAACTGAGCCAGATCCAATGGAATCCATCTGTTGTACAGCGGCAAGAAGGTGTCAGGCAAGCATACAACGAGACGTACTGACGAGATGGGTAAGGTCTGCCCAGCAAAAGAAACTCATCTCCTCTCCATGCCCTTCTTGCCACGGCTCCAAAATGGAGTGGCACCTTAAATGGAGGAGTAAAAGCATTATGCCTTTCTTGTATTCCTGCGTTGAACGCCCCGCCGCATTTAAAATGAGGCTATCCATGCATGGTGCTTTGGTAGGCTGCCTAGAAATGGCTAGTTAATTCTATGCTTAAAAGTAAAACTCAGAATGATCTCTCAATATCATCATCGGACGGAGAACCCTGTGCCTTAGACGATAATGGGCAAATATGCGCACTTCGTTGTCGACATATTAATGGGCAGCAAACATCAGGGCGGCTTGCATGGAAACCCAGAGAAATGCAAGTGCTTTGTGATTAGAAAGGTTTGAATGAGGCTCAGAGGCTGGAGAAAGGCGGCGGTACACAGGGATCACTTTTCTTTCCAGAAGACGCGATACTTGATCAAGAATTGTTTTTTTTTTTTTATTTCTTAAGAACCGTTAAGTGGAATAAACAAAGCAATCTGGTCATGCTGCCGTTCGCGTATATCTTGCCACTCTGCTGAGGGGCCATAAAGCACTTTCTTGGAAATGTCCCCGCGCTTAATAAAGGGCGGAACGTTCGGGGATAGATGGCTGGAGTGCAGCGGGGGCGCCGCGGTCTCACAGAGGGATGCACATTTATGGCAGGGCAGATTTCTGAAAATAGGAGAGAGTGGTGTGTGCAAAGAGCACTGTGCACAGTAAGGCTAAACGCCGACAGTATGGAGATTTCTAAACCCATCAATAGCCGTATAACAGGAACTTTGCACCAGAGCCAGCAGGCTTGGCGGTGCGTCAGAAACTGGCATGGTGCAGGAAGCATTCTATCAATGCATTGGATTGATCAGGGCAACGTGGGCCTTAGTGGGACATTGAAAAAACAATGCTCCTTGCATTAGGAGACTTTTTGCCCTAGTGCACATGCACTAGTGGAAGATTCCTGTAATAGGGCCCCAAATTGCTGATTAACAGCACATGTGTATGGCAGTGGGGTATACTACCAAGACAAAGGGTGTAATAATCCCAAAAAGGAAAGATCTATATTTAAAACAGATGTACACGTGATCTGGCTTGGGCAGAACATTCCGTTTACATTCCTCGGTATGCTACCTTTTGATTCACTAATCATTCTGCAACGAAATGTGTAAAGTGCAAGAAAGGAGGAAGTAGGCGCCTATTCGGTGAGTATTGTTTTCCAAAAGGGGTTTTGTAGGAGGATGTCTGGGCAGGCTCCTCCTTTAAAATGACCAAACAAAGCATGTCTGGGTTCACTGCCCTGCCAAATGGTTGCATCGGTAATGCGTGTACCTCTGCAATTTGCGCTAAGGCTCTTCAGGTCCCCTCCATAGGCTTTGGAGTTTGCATCTGCGTCGTGCTTTCCTCCATCACCTTGCAAGTGCACCTCATTTTACGCCTGCATGAGATGTTCATGCCGGAGTACAGGAATGGATTCCCATGGAATCCACCTTGATTTTGCACCTGCTGTACAGCAGGCAGATTGCAGAGGAATCCAATAGTAAATGCCATCTGAAAACCATAACTTGCTGGACGCATTTACTTTTTTTTGCAAAATACACAGTCAAATAAAAGAATACAGTTGATTTTGCCTTCTGGTATTCTTTACTTTTGCACGCATGTGCTGATGTTAGCGGTTCCCGGCATGCAATTAGCATTTGTTTCAAAACGACCCCCAATTGTCTCTTTGCCAATAGTATACCCACTTTTCCAATGGTCGGACAAGATCATTGTGTACATCTTTCTGCTGGAGGTCTGCAACATTTCTCTATCCCAATGTTTTGGACTACAACTCCCACCATGCCTAGCCTGCATAGCCAATTGTGAAAGATCACTGGAGTTTTAGTTCAAAGTATTTAGAGAGCTAAAAAGGGCAGGAGCCTGTCCTTTCAGAGAGTTCCTCTTTTCTAGTGTTTGTGAGGTAGCCAGAGTAGAATGGCACGTGTACGGACGTTTAGGATTGACCCTACAAATAATTAAATGCCTTTGTGGTGCTTTAATGTGGAAGTCTGATGGACCACAGGTTCTACAGTAGCGTGTTTTTATCAGGGGAGCATTTCTATCTATGGCCTTGCCGGTAATTTAAGTGGGCTTATTAGATGAATAGGGGATAAGCTGTGCGCGGCGGCAAACCTTAGTTTCTGCTGCATGGTGAACTTTTACCAGGCCCAAACCATGGTAAATGCGCGGTGGTGCAGCTAGCCCATTGCAGAAAAGGTTGGCGGGTAAGACCAGAATTTTCTGCAGCTGGAGTGGGGCTTACCTCAACCAAAAATGTTCTTTCCCATTGCTCTGATGGAAAGGCTATAGAAGCCCCCTGTAGGGCAACTGCACAAGGCCTTACTTCCTTACGCCAAGCGCATTTCTGCCTGAAAAGTGTCCACCTGTCGCCGATCAGAAATTATTTTCTATTGAGACAGGAGGAAATTCATTACTTTGCAATGTGACATATCGACATAACTTTTATCATTGGGTTCAAATTCATTCTGCCTGGAATCCACTGCAGCCGATGGAATTTTTAAGTTCGCTGGTGTATATGTTTAAAAATTATATTGTAGGAATGCGAAATAAAGATGTAACAGCAAGGCGGGAAGAAGAGCGCCTGACAGTGGACGTAAACTTAAAGACAGTGAAGACATACTCCATGTATTTGGTTTCATAACATCATATGGAATACTGTTTGCGTATCATTACACCTGGAATTAAATCTCTATGTGGGTTCATTGTATTGATTGTAACGAATTTGCACACAGCCAGTGAAATCAGTGAGCTGACAGGTCCCTTTCCTATGGCAGAATTCAATGGGGGAATTTTGCCATCTGTATGGTATGTTGTTTGAGGTGTATCATTTTCGTTTCTATGGGCCTTATCATGAGTTGGGCGGTAGCCCTTAAATGTGGTGATAACGGTGTTACCCCTGCATTTAAGGGTCCGCCCAATATCAAGTTTGGCGTGTTTATCCCCAGAACAGAGTTGGGGGTATACACACGGGAAAAATGCCCATTCTCGACACAATTACCGCCAGCGGTATTACTGCATGGTAATTGCCCCAAAAACTCCTCATTGGGTCCAAATGGACCCAATGGTGAATGGGGACTAACAGTTAGCGCCAATCCCGTGTTCCGGCAGTTATACCGCCGGACCAGTGGGTGCTAACGCTAATAAAGTTGGGTGGTGTCCCAGCCGGGATACCGCCCAACTCGTGATCAGGTCCTATGAATTGCCACCATGTGTTCTGCATCAATTGCCCTTTCTTCAGGCTCCGCCTCCCGTGATCCAAATCTCACAAATCCTGGCCTATGTAGGCTGCTGCTGCCTGACCTGCAGAACCGGAAACACATGATCCAGCGGACAGACAGAGGTGAGAGTTTTTAAGACTAGAACCTGGATGGCTGCAGAGAAGCTGCAATATTGCGCTGAAACATTCCGTAGGAACCAATGCTGACAAGTGGAATGTGCATAGAGGAGGAGGGCTGTAAACACACGGGCCAGCATCACAAAATGCTTTGTAGTGCTGGGGCCATGATCATGGACACAAAAAGAAAAATGAAACAATATACAAAGGAACCATCTCATGTAACAATTGCAATTGCTGTAATAACCTAACCAAAAGGAAATTAGATTAGCCATCCCCATAATGGAAAAAGAATCCAACTCCATCACACTTCAACGTGTGATACAAGCAATGTAATTTATGGAATCAAATGTCCATGTGGACTTTATTATGTGGGACTTACAGGACGCAAAGCAAAGACGCGATGGTGTGAGCATAAATCTAACATCAGACAGAAATCAGAAAAATCCCCAGTGGCCCAACATTTTGTGAAAGAAAAGCACACAATTGCACAAATTAAGTTCGTCATACTGGAACATGTGATATTACCCAGGAGGGGAGGTAATCTAAACAAAATGCTCCAACAAAGAGAAATATTCTGGATAGAAAAACTTGATAGCATGTACCCAAGGGGAATGAACATGGAATGGGACCTAAATTGTTTCTTGTGAATTCATCACAAGGCATATCTACCCTGTGAAAAGTTGGAAATGCCATAAATGATGAAGGAAACTGCCTCTGTACGAACTATCAATCCTTGGATAGATTGGACAATGTGGGTGAAACTAACAATGTGAATAAAAGAAACTTAGAGTCATTAATTCTATGCAAACTGTATTAAAACATATTCACAAATGTACTGATCAGGACTTACAACATCCATGAATGTAATGCACGTGGTGATCTGTTATTTAACCATCAGAAAGGTTGAAGATATTGTATTATAATAATTGTCATATATAAGATGTACCAAAATATATTTTGTATGGTAACAACACATGGTTAAAGGGTACATATACCATTGGTTATAACAGTTATGTGTAATCGAGAAAAATTGTAAGTGACACTTCTCAAAAGGATTTATATCAAATGTATTGAATTGGTGGTACATCTGAATATACTGCAATGGATGCTAATGGGCTTAGTTTATGTTGAAAATTATCTGAATGTAAAAGGGAAAGTATTCAGAATGAACAGTGCCGGTAGTCTTCATTAAACATACCGACCGCACATGGCGAATATGAAAAAGGCCCCCGAATAGACAATATAGCAGACACAACATATAGGCAATGAGCAAGAACTCATTACATGAAAGACAGTACAGCAAGTAAATTATTTCCACATGGCGCCTTTAATTACGCCGTGAACCAAAACAGGCAAGTCAGTAGACACACAGCCATAGAGTGGTTTCTTAGCAACCCTCCAATGTAGGACCCAGCATACGGCAACACCATCATTACGGGGAAAAGAACACAGGGATCAAACAGCGGTGAAAACGTGAATGCGAGTGAAACGAAAGTACTCCGTACCGCGAGGGACTTCTTTTGCCCTCTCACATTCATCCACAGTAGGATGCTCTGCATCCACCGTGTAGGACGAGTGTCCTTTAGCCCACGAGCTTTATGAACAAGAGCGAAGGAATCCCCGGAGGGATCTTAACCCAGGAACGCTTATAACATTGGACACAGAACACCGCAACCGCATACACATGAGACGGGTCCCACACCTAACGGTGAGCCTTTTAAACAGCAAAGGTCTTACTTGTTTGCAATATTGATCACAGAGTGGGACTCAGTGTTGAATTTAGCGACTGATCCCACTCGTGATCTTACTACATTTCACCAAACAAAGAATGAATGAAAGTAGCAATATCTGTAATACGGATCACATAATGGGAACTCAGCGCTGATTTTAGCGACTGATCCCACTTGTGATCTGACTACTTTTCACCCAAAGCGCAAATGAAAGAAGCAATGTTAGTATGATTCCCCACAGAATACATGACTGAATCCAGGCTTTTAACTTTATCTCCTATAGTGGTGGAACTCTGAAAATAAGAAGTTGTACAAAAGAGAAACTAAGAGACACACGGGCACCACACAGAAGTGTGCAGAGTATTGCCACATACCGGTTCACCGGGACCAAGGTTAGTCAAGTGTTAACTGTCAGACGTATATATATAATGATTGTAGAAAGTAATAGAAACTAATGCAGCTATCTGTACACATTGATTTTGCAGAAAAAAGACAGAAAATATTGATATCCCCACCTGAAGAAGGGCGAATACATTGCCCGAAACGCGTAGTGGAACCCATAGGTTAGAATCCTAAAAGCCTGCAAGAAGGCTTGTGTAAAACTGGGACAATAAACCAAGGATATCAAGACATTTTGGAACAATTTGACTACAAATTAATGAAGTACTGTTTGTTGAAGAATCATGATGTGATTAAAATTGTAATTGAAAAAAAAATATTATTGAAACAGGCATACACGAACAAGTTTGTATATGACAATATAATATGCAATGTGCCTATGATATACTGAATGAGATAACAGAAAATATTTGTTACGAAAGAAATAAACACACAAGTTTGTGTTTTTTACATAAGCAAGTTGTCATACACGTGAAGTTTATTGAACAATATTTGGCTGTCGTAGTGCAACACAAAAGTGTGCATCTGTTATGTTTTCCGATACAACGGTTGACCATATACAATTCACTCAGTTTTTTAGTCTGGTAGCACAGGCTTAACGGATTGCACCTAAGTATTCAAATTAATTCTCACAGAGACTTAGATTAACATAAAGAAAATATGAACTCAGAGTGCACCTCCTCTACCAAATGTTCGCCATGATCAAGAGGGTCAGTTTTGCGAAACAACAATCGTAAACTGGAGAAGGAAACATGGAACGATGGGCTAATAGGCTTACTCTGCAATTTGCTTAATGTTGCATTGTCATTTGCCGCCGTTCACAAGGTGGCACTGTACGGCAATCCCGTGAGGAAGAGCATTTGGTGTTCATGAGTGGCTGAAGCAAGTGAGGCATTACAGAAGTACTGAGGTGCTGCAGAAGAACTGATAGCTCAGAGTGTGAGTGTAGAACAGCTGAAGTAGTGCTGTACACCTGGGAGCCAAGGACACACACCTATCGAGGTGACGGGGGCCTGGGCCCATATCACTGGGTCAGTTTAGAAAAATAAACTGAAAATAGAAAAGAGAGCATGGAGAGGGTGGGGTCACAAATGTTGGTTGATAATAAGTTTGCTTTAAGCCACGGGAGTTCAGAATGATGCTACATTATTAAGCTGTAACCTATTTGGACTTGCATGGCATGTTGCACATTGATCTAGAACAAAAGTTCTCAGGATAGACATTGTTTGCCCAAGATCACAAGGATAAAGAACTCTTTATCTGGCAACTTATTTTTATGAAACTTTACATGAACACATTGAGTATTAAAGATTCATTCTGTGATGTTATTGAATATGCAAATAAGGGCCGCCCAACACATCTTTTGCTGACCATGGTTAGGGGACGCAAAAGAGCTTAAAGATGCAGGTTAAAATCTATGGGTTACAGACAGTGAACAGAAATAAATGAAACTTTGTGATGAGAGTCAGAAGGTGCTGCACACAGGTAAGTGTGCAGAGGAAGACAGTAGACACAAAGGCTATGATAAGAAACCGTTTTTTTGTGTTGGTCAAATGGTCAGTTAAAAAAAAAAAGAAAATTACAATGAAGAAGGAAACATGGAGGCTGTTGGTTTGCAGCTTGTTTCATTTCAAATGCAAGAATTAAAATTGAGTAATATAGCAAAGTGTATTTTTGGTTCTTACACGTTTTATTAAAACAATGTGTTTACAATGCACAGCTGACAATGCTTAAGGGGTTATTTTGCAAAAACTCCCTGGATCAGAAAGCAATTTAACACAGGTGGGGATTTACATGTGGGTTTTAGGCAGAGTGGGGGCACCGAACAAACTTAAAACACCACATGGTTTAATGGCAGCATTTATTTTCAAGATGGTCTTACCTGCTTGCTTTTTACACCATGTAAAAGCAGGCGGGTTTGATTGCAACTGTCTCTTGCAATTGTTAATTGTCTGAGGCATTTACACTTTTTTCCCCCCAACACGCAGCTGTTCATTTTATATGAGGCGGAGTGGTAAATTAAGGTGTAAAAGCAGGCCATAATGCTTTCATGACCTCATTTAACTATCCCCCATTTTGATTTGCTTTCAGGTGTAGAAGGGGCATGAAGCAGAGTTATGATCTCCTCCATGCTTTCCTCCTCCATCTTGAAAGTAAATTCGTTTTTTCGCCTGCATGAAAGGAATGGATTCCTGTGGAATCGCCACCATTTAACATTGACCCACTGTGCACACCACATCTTCCGACACTCGGGGGACCGCACACCTGGCTGATGTCACTGGAACAAGTGGGTGACCCTGCATTATGGAGCTGACACAAATGACTGTCTTACAGCTCCATGGCTAAGTCATTCTTCTTGAATTGGGGCACCACACGCCCGAATGATGTCAGTGGATCCAGCGTGTGTGCCTGCATCCTGCAGCTGACACGGATCGCTGCCTCACAGCTTCATGGCTAAGCCACACTCTTACAGAAATGTATTTCGTGCATAATATGCAGCAGCTGAAAGGTCATGAATGTTGAATGGCAGAGTTGCATAAAATAATTTTTGGATACAAAGTGGACCCAAGTATGTCTGCATGTTAAGCAAGTCTCACATAACACACAATGTATACACCTGCAATTGAACATTTTACATAGAACAGCTATTAATCCTGCAACAAAACAAAGCATAAATCCTAGTAGCCTCCCGTGCAAGAACTCAGAGGGAAAATTTGCACAGGAGCGAGGGCAATTAGAACACCAGATTCCTTGTATGGAATGTATTGTCACATGGGTTGCTGTACGCCCCAGATACATATCTGCTTGGAAATCCACTTGCTTATGCCTACTTTGCTCAATATTTTCCTTAGGTCATCTGTGTGTTTATCTGAGCTTAATAAGCTACTGTGATGTCACAACATAATTGATTGCTTGCCAAAACAGTTTGGTTATTTTGTATATGAATGTTATCATGCTTGTTATATCATTAGCAAAACCCTGCGTCAAGTGTCCACTGCGAATGATCTGGTAATGTCTGAAAAGTCATTACATTGAGTGCAAGATCTGGGATTCCTTATGCATATTGTTATAACACTGCTGTTTACTGATTATTTTTATAGTTCAAATGATTCTCCCTTCTGAAACTCTTCAGTATATTAGATCAATAAAGTACTGTTAAAAAGAATAAGGACAGTCGAGGAGAGGAATCCTCGGGAACTTAAACTTGAGGAGAAATCTACGTTTTCATGAGTTTCTCGCAGCGCGAGGCCCATTTTTAGTTTTGGCTATTAGTTGTACAGAAAGAACTGCCTTTAAACTGAAACTATTGTCATTACAATAAGGGTTTTAAAAGGGGGGTTTGAATGAGTGTCTGTAATAATGTTCAATGCAGATGACATATGAGGATGGATTTGTGTTTTTGGCTCTGTCCCACCCATTTAACGCTCACCTTTTAGTCAACTTTATATGGTTTTCCATCCATTCCCACATATCTAAAGCCCAAACCACACCCGTTTTGCACTCTTTACCTGCATTTGTATTTGTATTGTGTGCTGAATTTGACATTTTTACTTCCAAAATGGAGGCCGCCAAATGTTAATATTAATAAAAAGTTATTTGACTTGATTGAGGCTTTAAAACATATTTACTACACTTTTCAAGTTAAGTAACATATTGTAATGTGTTTTGTATTACAAACGATCAAGTTAGTTATAATTATGTTTTCATCTAAAATGTCTCTGAAAATGTCCATGCACAGATTTGTGGGGGTTGGTCAGTGTGCAGTATGTTAGTGATGCCACTGTGATTTCATTGGGTCTGCAGTATGTCCTTTCTTTTTTCGACAAGGCAGTCATTTTCATTCACTGAATCATGGTGTAACGCGGACAGGGTGCCTGAGCCAGAAGAGCACCCAGGCCATGCATGCCCTTCTTTCATGCTGCTTTAATGTTATTTGTCATATATTTTTCTAAAGAACTATGCAGTTGCGCTGAACTCTACAGACAATTGCGAGTATTATGTAATATTTTGTGCAGAGGCGCCTTCCCTTTCTTCAAGCGAAACAGGAAGAGGGCAGTTCACTGTACTTATGTTGAACATTGCCAGCGAAACTGAGGAGAGGGCGAAGTCGGAAAATAAGTAGTAAAGAAGTCAGCTGCTTTTAGTGTTCATTGCATTTACACAGCCCAACTAAAGAGTATGCATCTTACCTGCCTCTGTTGGATTAAAGGTGGAATTGGTCTGGCCACAATGTGAAGCAACCCAAAGCAGCAGGTTAGGCACAATCCCCTGCATTGGGCACTCACCTACTTATCTATCTGGCCAGCCTGGTCTATGCTGACACTCTTTGCGTTCTGACAACACACAGCTGTGAAAGGTGAAAGGAGTGATACATGGTCATGCCCACTGAAGCCACCGCGGTCCCCTCCTGGGTCACATCTCTGTCTATTTAGTTCTTTAAACTGCATATGCACACATATTGATGCCAACGAAAGGGCAAGTGAAATCAAAGGGGCATACCCAATAGAAAAGTAAGGTTATCCGTGATCATCTACACCCCTGCACAAAGCTTCTTTGCGAGAGCGGTGGGCTCCGCTGTGATTGACAGTATAGCTGTGTCTACAAAGCCGATGTTTCTCCAAGAAGTGAAAGCTGGGGGAATACTGGAAACAGGTAGGGGTGGGTCACAGGAAGAAGAGGTCACCCAGTCCGAGCCCTCCATTCACTCTTGCTGTGCAACTTTGACACTATGCGCAGCAGGAGAAGGAGGCATGGGGATCTGGACAGGTAGGTTTCCTAAAAGGCCTGTTCCCTGCCTCGTGCACAATGCAGCCTCTTTTTAAGCCATCCCAAAAATGAATACCTTACTTTTAGATACCCACGTTGAACCTACATGGAAGGTTGGCTTTCATTCCCTGCCCCCTGTGGTTCAATCTCGTAGCCATTCTGAATGTTAGCTATCAAGTGTTCGCACATGCTGCTTAAGACACTGGTCCAGCCCTGATATTTCAGGCAAAAGCACTTTGCATTTTGGCACCTGTAGTCACATTGTGCCTTCGGATTTGTATGGGCGTATCAGAATGGGCATGCAAAGTGCTATGTGCTAAAAAGCCAGAGGTGGCAACATTTGTCACATATGACATGGTATACTGAATGGAAGTGGTAAAATAAATCTCCTGCTAAAATCCCACACTGTGAATAATTCTATGCCACCTGAAGTTTGCCAGGCCACATTAAAATGTGGTTGTTCTGTTAAAGTTTCAGATTTTCCATATACTTAGAGCCTGCCCATCATCGGTTTTGTGCAAGGCCCACCCCTCTACGACCTCTCTTCCATCAAATTCTCTCCGCACTGTCAGGGTTAGCACAGTATAGTGACACTCATGTTCAGTGTCTGCTTCGAGAGGCCATGGATTGAACGAGTAGAAGGTCTGAACTCTTCTCTACTTTTGAGTGGTTTTAAAAAGCAGTTGAGGGCAGCGTGATAAGTGTGCACTTCTGCTATCAATCTGTCGCCCTTGAGCTACAGCAAATGCTCTTATTTGATTCTCCCACCCCTCAAAGGTGGTTTAACTCAGAGAGAGCAAGCTTGAAGAGCTCAAAGGCAAGGCTCTCGCCTTGGGAATAGGACTATGTTGTGCGACAACTTTGAATAGGCCTACTCTCAGCCTTCATTCTTTGTATATCAGTAAAATGAGCACCGTTAGTGGGTTACAATGGTGATGCTGATTATTACAGCACTTAGAAACTGGAAAAATCTTGTGTAAACTATATATAAATCGATCCAGTGTTCACTCTGTTGGCTGTGTGTGGTAAAAGATCACGTTTCTGAGTTTGACCTCTTAACACCAACACCAAGTGGCCAATACTGGTACCCAGAATCGTCAGTACTTGCACATTGTGCTTGGGTACACTGTGCATTGCCCACCCATCACATCACTGACTACTGCACTGTGCTTGTGTATACTCTGTATTATGAGGAGGACAATACAGGCTGTGCTGGAGTACACTGTGCATTGCCCACCCCTTGTAATACTGACTACTGTACTGTGCTTGGATACACTATGCATTGCCCACCCCTCGCAGTACTGACTTCTGTACTGTGTTTGGGTACACCCTGTATTGCCCTTCTCCTTCTCATACTACATACCAGGATTGTCTACATAATGCTTTGCTCCCCTCACAGTACTGACTACAGTACTGTGCTTGGGTACACTGTGCATTGCTCACCCCTCACATTATTGACTAATGCACTGTGCTTGAGTACAATCTGTATTGCCCTCCACCTTCTCATAATATAGACTGTGCTTGGGTACACTGTGCATTCCCCACCCCTCACAATACAGACTACTGCATTGTGTTCGAGTACAATCTGTATTGCCCTCCTGCGTCTCATCACACAGACTGTGCTTGATACACTGCACTCCTCTGGCACCAACTCTTTGTGTGTAAAGAGTTTTGCTAAACAGAGGGCGGGAGGTCGATTGCTTTCCTCGGCTGCTCCCTTCTTTGGAACACCCTCCCCCTCCCTCTTCGTCTTGAGCAAGACTTGCTTAAATTCCAGAAGCTCCTCAAGACTTTCCTCTTTACCTCCCCATTCCCTTGCTCTCTCCTCTGTTAATCTCAGAGTTGCTTGTGTGTTGTTCAGGACCCTTATGCATCCTCGGGGCCCTGACCTCCCACACCAAATCACCCCAAGTTTGGTCTATCCTAGGCACTTGCCTCGGCTCACCCGCCACCCTGGAGGCTTGCACTTACCTTACATTGCACTTCACATGTTGCTCACCCATGAGCACCCCAGGACTTATCCAATTCCCCCTCCCTTCTGCACTTGCACGTTCTGAACACTCACAAGGCATAGTAGGTTCACCCCCCACTGTATTTAATATGTTATGTCTTTTAATGTGTTTCTCCTCCCCTTGTCCCCTCCCTGTTGCCCTGTGGCTACTTTGAGACATTGCTTCCAGCTACTCATCTGGCTACTTAATACAGCCCACCCTGGACCTCGTACTTGCCAACTATACTCTGCCTACACTAGGCATCCTGTGACAGATTTCCACTATGACTCTCCATCTTCTCTGAGGGGGGGACATCAGAGCGTTAACCAGCAAATTGGAATCTTCTCATACCCTAGATGCATGCACCACCATCCCAGAGCCAGTCTATTTCAGACTCCTTGACCCCAAGAGCAAATTAAGAAAATTGTAATACTACCCTGCCCAACACTTTGAAGGGAGACATTCCCAGTACACAGAAGAAGGCTCTTGAACTAAATCTTGCCGAAATGTCCGGGGCCTACTATTGTCTCCATTTAGGCTACCCCCTACTACATCTGAACCATCGATTCAAACCCAGACGTTGACCTTTGATTAGGCCACCCTTTTGTTTCCGGCTTTTCCAACTATGTACTCATATAGATTGCTGTAATGCGACTTATCTACTGTAACTGATGAACTACACAAGTCACTGGAGGTGAAGGATTTGTTCACAAATAGCACTTTATACCATTGAGTTCTTGCTGCTCATATAAAAAAAAAAAATACTCTGTTTTGAGATTATAAACAGAACAAGACCACCAATAAATACTGGTCAATTTCATAAAAACCTGTGTATTCTATTGTTTAGTATGGTTGAACATAATGTGTATGTTACATTAAATAGCCTTACAGTGTACCCCTCATGACAAAGACATAAGTTTGTTTTACCAAATTGATAGGAAAACAGTAAAACACTAAGGGCCTCATCACGAGTCTGGCGGTAACCCTTAAATGCGGCGGTAGCGCTAACACCGCTGCATTTAAGGGTCTGCCAGAGCATGGCTTTGGTGGATTTCCCCCCAGCTCTGAGCTAGGGGGAAATCTGCAGCAAATTTGCTGATTTTGGGAAATCCGCCGGTGGTAATAGCGCACATTTTCCCCATTGGGCCCAATGGGGAATGAGGAATTCCCGAATGGGCCCAATGGGGAATGGGCACTAACCGTTCTGCCAAACCTGTGGTCTGGCGCTAATAGCGCCGGGGGGTTTGGCGGTAGGGCTAATAAAGCCAGCGATAATGGCGCCGGCGTTATCGCCCAACTCGTGATGAGGCCCTAAGGGTACGACACCCCGCCTGCATCTATATACTGTGGCTGCTTTGAAACAGGATTTACTTCCTGCAAAAGCGCCTAACAAGCGAACAATAAATAAATATATACATTGCCCACCACTTGCAATACGGACTACTGCACTGTATTTGGGTAAACTCCGTACTACCCTCTCCTCCTCACAATAAATATTGCCCTTGGCCACACTGTATATGACCCAGTGAGGAAGCAGGCAGGGAGTGGGTAGGCTCCTTGTTGGGAGGGAGGAAGAGGCTGGATATTGGCAGCCTCTCGATGGGCCTGCGAAAGTTGCAGGAGTTCTCAGCAAGCAATGTCACACAATCTTCCACAGCAGAACCTCATCCAATCGACTACCTCTCAGCCCTACTTCGAAGCTCCACCACCCGAAATAGCAGTGTCACCCTCCCCCCTACCGTTCAGGAGAAGCCACATGTCCACTCTTTTCTGGTAGTAATTATTGGTTTGAGTTTCTTTGTGTTCAGATTCTGCATGACATCACAAAACGACATTTATGTAACCTGATAGACATCAAAATGAACAACTAGTCTGGCAGCGAAACCAAATGAGAGCTTGTCTTGCATCAGTGTGGTATAGTGACAACTCATATGATGGGGTTCACTCAATGCCTCAACCTCCAAACAAGGTCTTAGTGGCTCCCAATTTGGCCAAACGTCTTCACATGTTCCTGATTCACCAACGCGGCCTAAACAACGAGCAGTCTGCGAGAACATATTACTTCCAATTTGTTATATAACTTAACTCATTGACAGCACAACAACCATCTTTCTATGCATCAAACCATGTACACCGGATGCTCGTGGGCTTATTAGACAGACACTCTAGAATTCCCTGACATGAAAATCCTTGGCCATTTCCATTCAATGCCATTCTTCACCTGCTGCACTGATTTTAGTTTTATTATGCCGCTTACATGTTATCTTTTGTACTGAGAAGTGAAAAAGTGTGATATGAATAGTACACATTGACAGCAGGGGGAGAATTATGTAATTATGTGTCCGTTGTATCCCTACAGTACGTGGTTGGCAGCCCTCCCTGTTTGAGCCTGAGTGACAGAACTACTACAGTCACCTATGGCTTGTTTTCAACCACGGGCGACGCAAATGCTCTGTAGTTGCTGCCCCACTTAAATAAATTAAACAGGAATAATCATAACTTGCTTTTTTTTTTAAAAAAAAGAATGTCATTGTGGTTAGTTTATTACAAACTTTTCACATCTTAAAACGCACCAATATATAAAATCCATCATTAACTTGCTTTTTGTATTGTGCTTGCTGCACACTATTTGCCATTTTGTGGACCCGTAAAAGCAAGTATTTGTATTGACCAATGTAATCCATCTCAGGAGGAGGAAGGATGTAGATGGCTCTGCTGGGATTCGAACCCGTTGCTTTGACGTTACCCTCAGATTTCAACAACTAGTTGAAGCCTTGTCAATCAGTATCACTTCACACAGTCAGAGGAAGCTTTAGTAACGTGCACGAAATGTGTTTTGACTGGAAGATGGGAAGCCATTAAAAACTCTGAGGACTTCTGCCTCATTAGGACGGTAATCAACCTTCAGCAGGGGAGTTGCTAGGTCTGGAAAAGACCCGGGGCTACGCTGTTGTCGGAACTGTTGGGACTGGGGGCTAGCTAGTCTTTTGGCTGTAGCTCCTGAGATTCTATCCGGGGCTACAACCAAAAGATCAGGGGCTATAGCCCCCTTAGCCCCCCCCTAGCAACGCCCCTGACCTTCAGTCTGGCACCTTTGAATGTCGAAGAGGTGGTTGAAGTGCATCCCTCGAGCAGCTCTTCTGAAATGAAACCCTTACTGGTTTGCATGGTTGGGAATGTGTGGAAAGGCGAGCAGCCTGTCCCATCCTCGGACGGGTATGTTCTAACTGTGGCAAGGATCTCAGGCCCATTGTGGGAGTTTTGCTGCTGCCTCCCAGCAGCTCATGTGCTTTGGTCACGGATGCTGGAGGTGACAGGCCGACAGCTGTGACAGGAAATCACAGGAAGTCTTCCTGCTCTTGTACACTTCGATAAAACAAGCAAGGACCAGGAATGGTTGGGAGAATTGAAAGCAGCACATCCAGCTCCTGAGGAAAAAGCAAGTGTCCTTCGAGCATACGCTCAGACTCGCAAACTAACAGTGTCCGGCCATAGACGTTTACAGAGCATTAGGGCACACCTAGTAGTCATTTAAAGCATAATAGGTCATATAAAATGGACACATGTTAAATTTGCGTCACGCTGTGCAATTGCTCCTCGTTCTCCTGAGGTAGCTCCTGCTTAAAGGGTGCTCAATCAGATTGTAGCTCCTCCTTATGGCATCTTTATGTCAAGCCATGTAAAGGTTGGCATGTCGTGCTGCCATTCTACAATACTAAAATACCTGGCTGTGAGAGACGTTCAAATAAACTTACATCGTATTTTTTTTCAACTTTGCTCCTCTTTGGTCAACAAGTTACCAGGTTGATGATGGGATAGCTTCACAGAACATGTACCATTGCTGCGGGCAACTGTGTTCCACAGTAGCTGGCCCACTTGAACATCATATGTATTTTCCAGTCTGGTCATCCCAAAAAACGACCACGTTCATGTACTTCTGCTGCATTGGTTCACCCAAAATTTGACCACAGCCTGCGTTTATTGCAATAGTGCATTAAACGTGGTTGTGCGGAAGTACATATTTGCTTCACCAGTTCTACAAGCATTGACACGGTGTGATAGCCAACATTGGGTCACCTGGCGTGTCAAGGGCAGTTGTACTACATGTTTGCTAGAACGATCACCCAAACATAACATGTGTCATAACTACCGGGGTTGGTGATCTGCGTTTGCCATGTTGGTCTGTCAAACAGCGGCGTTTGCCTAAATGCAGGGACTATTTTCACAATCAGTCCCGGCTCAAGGGCACTGGTGAGGCCTCTAGCCGATGCATTGGCTTGCCAGTTTGAATGTCATGTGTACTCTATCCTTTCACCCTGTTCCCTGTGCCTTGTGCCTTTCATGCCTCTTAGTGCTAGCGGAAGTCTATCTGGCCACACCAAACCAGTTTCTGCACATCTTTGAGTGATTTTATTTTTCAGAACGCCATTTTGTCTCTCCGCCTCCACTGATTGTGGGTGATAAAAACATTGGAGCTTCTGTTTGTATATGTAGTATGCTGCACAGCTCTTTTACTATTCTCCTCGTGAAGTGCGTGCAACAATGGCTGCCGGTATCCACTGGCATTCCGACCCTAGTGATAAAGTTGTGCATCATAGCCTTCGGCATGCAAGGAGTACCTGCTTTACTGGTCAGATAGGCCTCTACCCATTTTAAGAACACAACCACAACCAACACAAACTCAAAACCTGCCATTTCGGACACCCAGATAAAATCGTACTGTCGCTGGGCAAATGGTTCCTTTAGAGCTGCTGTCCGCCAAGCTCCATGTTCGCTGATTTTTCTATAACCTGTTGTTGGCAAATCAAACCATCATGGAGCGTACCATTCTTCCTTCTATGGTGCTTTCCTTCCTCTTTCCGTAATGCATTCTATGTCGTGAGTCATTGAAACAGCTTGGGACCTCATACTGTCCTCCATGCGATTTGCCAAACGTATTGCTATGAAGGGAACAATGTGCTCTGCGCCATGCATATTTTTCCCTGTATTTGGGGTTTTCTCCTATATCTCCGCTAACGGTTCAAGTGTATCATATGGCGCATTTGCAGGCTACACTTGCCTTTGTGGCATCATTTTCTCTGCCAGAGTTTTAGGGTGAAGTGCAATCTTTTTCGCTTTTTCATCTGGGAGAGCATTTCCTTGACTTACTTCATCTCAGGGGGTTTTGTGTGCTGTACATATTATGATCGCTGGTTCTTTAGGTTAAATGATTGACTCTAGGAGGTCATTTTGAAAGTGGGTGTTTTCATTGGTGTCCCTGCTGTTAATAGAATCTTCTCCCCTTCCACTTACATAATCTGTTACTATCCCAAACACATAGCAGTACTCTCTGGAAGCATTCCCCTGCTTGTCATTTGGTATGGAACAAACATGTATAAATGTGACTAGCTGAGACACCAGCGCTGAAGAGACAGCTGACAACTGTCCACATTGTACCACTGCAAGTGCGCTACACAATGATTACGCGGATTTCAGCTCGCCTTTTTCGTTCCTCGGACAGGTACCATTCACCTAATATTCAGAGCGTGGATTTTGTAATGGAATTTCCTGCAAATCCTTTTTGCGGTTTAGTAAGCACTTCTGACGGGACGCATTCATGTGGTTCCCAACCGCTGGACATAGCAGTAAAGAGACTGGATGTAGCACTGTACAATTTGTGACAATGATATTGGCTGACTGTACCATTATTAACATTTTGTACGCAGAGTTTCAGTTTTGAAAAATAGTGCAGCGACTGCGTGTGGTCTTGTATTTTCAGCCCTCTGCACTCAGGAGCAGCTGCAGCGAATCGCCTATAGCATCGCTTGTTGTACTATGATACAATATTGGCAATGTTTGTCCCCACATTTCTGTAATAACATTGCTTGTGCTTAACCATTTTCATGACAATATAGAACAAGCATTAGTAATGCCAACAGTTTGGGCTTTTGTGAAGGCATGGGAAAGGCACTTGCCTGGCACAGCCATAGTGGTATTCACTAAATATTAATGGCAGCAGGTGCAAAATGGTGCAAGTACCTGGGCATCTAATAGCAGTGCCTGGTAAATGCCTAATAGTTGTACACACGCCAAAACTGTTGACTTTGACAGTGCTTGTTTGTCTGGGACTTATCGTGCCCATGCCAAGGTGGCATTGATTTTTGGGACTGGTCATTTGGATGGTTACTTATTCTTTCCGATGTCCGCATGAGAAAGCTTGTTGAGCAGAAACCTTGAAAAACATGAAGCACAATACTAATACCCACAATCAGCGCGACGTATTTAGTGAAAGGCCACCTTTCTGAAATATGGGGATGACAGAAGTCGTGCAGGCACAGTTTGTAATGCTGTAGGCTGTTATGCGGAGTCAGGCCTTGCTGTGCATGACCTCAGGTGGCAACGGGCAACTTCATTGCAAATGATGGGGGAGGCATGACACCTAAAAGAAAGGGGCCCTGCCAAATGAGGGGGGCAAAATGGTGTGCCACGAAAACACCCTTGCCTCCCCTAAAACTACGCTGATGGACAGGATGAGTGAAGGGGGCATAGTTCAGTAGAACCCCAGGTGAGAAGGAAGGGGAGCTTGGTAGAAAGTGAGGTGGGGGCTGAGATGGCCTTCCCCATATACAAGAAGATAATCGAAGGTGGCAGTACAGAGGTGGGCATGAAACAGGCTGGGTCAAGATAGTCCCTCTGAAGATCCAAGAACGTACAGGGAGGCAAATCAGGAAAGAGCCATTCAGCAACTGAAAGGTTAATGCCAGAAAAGGGAAACAGTTACAGCAGGCAAATGTTCTGGATGAAAACTGTCAGTAAAAGGCTTGTGCTGTACTTCATCAGGGACCATCGAGCACATATTCCTCTTTGCAAGAGCCATGGACATCTGATGAGGAAAACTCAGTGTCCAATCAGAGACTTTCCAACAGCAGCAAATGCTCTGACAAATGTGAATGCCAACACATGAACCGTTCAGGCTAAGACTACTTTAATGGCACTGATTGAAGATAGCTTACCACAAATATAAAAATAAATAAATACATAAATAAATAAGGTCCACATTCACATAAATGTTTTACTTGGAAGGGAAAGCACTATGACATCCACATTGCACCCATGGAAAAAGAATACGTGGATGATTTACAAAGGAGTTTGAAAATGTGCCTCTCTGATGGGCAAAATCTTATCCCCTTTGTAAACAAGGATGCTCACTTGCTCGTTTGTGTGGGATGCTATCTCTATAAGGTACCTCAAGCCTGTTAAATACCACTTCACATGTCCAGACTACAACTGACCACATACATATCACTTATCAAGAATAAGGAAACATGAGGCAGCTGGACTCACCCAGGCCTAGCCAAACTGAGCCAGAAGGCCAGTCCTTATAAGATATTGATGAATATTCATCTCTTCCAAGCAGAAGGGAAGGTGGGTGGACCGGTGTATCATGGGAAATTAAAAATACTGCAGTGAGTACTTTTGACCATGAAGACTCCTATGATGAAAAGATTAGGTAGTTGGACTGGCAGAAAATGAAATTACAAACAGACACCTTTGTCTTCTTTGCTGAAAGAGAAGATCCAACGCTTCGGCCTAGTAGAAGCAGTGAGAAAACATCCTCACAATCAGGGGGATGGAGGTCTATCTGGAAGAAGGGATGGAAGGAATGAGTCCTCTCCAACGCAAAAAGCGGACTACTATGAAAATGACCCTGGGTGTTCATGGCGCCCTAGGGGAGAGGAGTCCAGACCCTGTGACTCCAGGTAGCATTCCCAATCTCACTGAGATTGGGAGCACCTAGAGGATAGGGAATCGGCTAGAAACAGTAGCAGCTCAGAGTCAGAAGGTGAGTGCACCCAGGTGCAGAGGAAAAGGAAGGCTTCCAAACAGAAGAAGGGTTTTGTTAAAGACCCAATTTGGTAGATAAAAACCATCAAGAGCTTTTTCACTCCCTTCTACAAGAATGGAAAATATTTGGTATGGGAGCACTTAGAGCTTTATGAGCAGATGACCCCATCATTTGGAATAAAAAATGATGTGAATTGTATGGAGTTTGTCAAGTGTGTCTCTCCCCTGAATACTCCAGCTTCTTTGCAGGACTGGAGGCTCAGGATCACTACGAATGGTCCACCTATAAGGTGGCCATATTGAAACTTATTGAAAAAAAAATTCCACACACCGGAACCCACAAGAGGCCCTTAAGGCAGCACATAACTTGCAATGTGGGGAAGACCAGGCATCTAGGGAGTTTGTGCAGGAATTTAAAATGAGCATTTGCGCAGACTTCCCGACATGTGAACACCAATAGTAGTGATTTTATAACTACCTACTTCCATGAACTCCCCAAATATATCATGACTCAGCTGGTGCAGGATTTGCCTGAGCATAGGACCCTGGATTGGGTGATTGAACAGGCCACTAGAATCTATGAGGTCCAGAAGGCCATTGGGAGTAAAAACACGCCCAAAACCACAAAGACCTGCCGCTGCGAAGGTGGCTGAGGTGAAAACTACCCTTTCATTGGATCTGGAGACAGGTGGCCTAAAAAAACTCCTTCTGCCAAAAATCAGAATGAAAGGCAGAGGAGACCTTCTGACCCAGCTCAATCGAATGATACTCAGGCAGGATACCAGACCAATGTTCCATCTGACCCTGCCACCTATGTAACCCTGAGATAAAAGGGTAACATGCCAATCCTGTGGTATGTATACACTCCCAGCACATAGGGGGTGGGGGACATGACCGGGTAAGTACTGTACCGGGAATTCTCCTTTCAAACTTCCCTCAGGAAAAAAGTAGTACTCCACCTCCCAACCTGAACTTCATCCCCAAGTAGGCCCCGAATCTGAACTTTCAAGATAATCCTCCTCTCTCTCCCTGCTTCAAATTATGGTGGAAATACACAAGCTACTCTGGGAGAATGTACAGTTACCCTCCCTACAACACAGAACAAGATTCCCAACTGGAGCGACAGGTCCAGCAACTGATCAAAGATCTGGGACACATGCTGAGGGCTCAGTTGAACCCTCACCTGGAACCTGCTGCCAAGAACACCCCAGCACCCGGATCTGATGCCCTGAGTGGAGGAGGGGGGCGATGATTGAAGGAAAATTCCAACAACCGACAGTTTCCTGAGGAGGGGGGGGCCTGGAAACCTCTGAGCATGAATATCGATCTTCTAACCCCAAAACGCTGGAACCTAAAGAACAGAGGGTAAATATCAGAAGTCAAAAGAGAACCCACTTTGTGGAGGAACTCAGGATCATTCCCTTTGAAGGAGAAGAATCCCTGGAGGATTCAAGTAAGAAAATGTTTTCTTTCAGGAATTGAGGGATCCCTCCCAAAGAAAAATTGGTTCCAAAAGACCCCAGGTTTGATTGGGTAAGTATGGAGATCGACCCAGGGCAAGAAATTCCACTCAAACCCCAAGCAATGTGCCAGATAATACAGAGATTGATTGGGTATCCTCCGGTCACACAGGTTCTGAGGGCTTTCTCCAAGGAAAGGGGGACAGTAAAGAATTCGGGGAGAAAAGGGACACCCCAACTCCATGTGTTTCTGGTTGCCACAATTTCCTTACAGAATACCAATCACATATTTCACATTTTCCCTGCCCCCTTAAGCAGAGAGAAGGAAGAGTCTATGTTCTGTTCAAGGTACAGGGTCAGTGTGCATTATCAGTGTTGGTGAATACTGGATCCCAAGCTACCCTCCTGTCCAAAAAGGCCTTCAACCAACTGAATTCAGGCGAGAGAGTCACCAAATTCCCCTCACACCTCTTCCTGGACAACTCCAAAACTTTGATGGGAATGACATTTCCATTGAAGGGACTGCGGATCTGGAAATACAAATTGGGAGACATCCTTCTAAAGTTATCACCCCTGATTGAGGTCATCTGGACCCAGACTAGCCCGCCAATTAAATTAAAACAGAGCACAAATTATGTGAGTTTGCGTTTCATATGCCATTTTATTAAGCGATGTTCCAAGAAAGTGGAATTTCATTTCAAGAACAATCAAATCCTAGACATCGCTGTTATCTCTGTAGGAGAACAAACTGGTGAGGGGAACTCGTCTCAATGCTTGAAAATCAACCCTCCTCCCAGTTTCAAGTGGCATTCCAAACTGGAAGGGAACACCCTGACCTTTTATACTAGTCCAAAACTAGAAGAAACCCGAGTCCATTAAGAGGGGATGATGATAAACCAGCTCAAAGTTTGACCGACATACAGAAAAAGGGTGAGCCGTTATTGTCCCTCATTCAGAGAAATGAGGGGGAAGAGCCTGTTCTCACCAGAGTATGTCTGAATAACGGAAGAAGCTTCATCAGCAAAGCATTATTCAGGAAACTCCCAAAAGATCAGACCATTCTCACTTTTAAATTGATTGACAAATGGGAGGTAGGTCTGGAAACCCCAAATTCCAAACATCTCCTGCCTAGCAGGTGTATGATAAAAGTTTCTCTTGGCAACAAAAGCATAGAACATAATTGTTGGGTCGTGAGAGATGTCCCTTCTTCCTTTTATTTGTGTAGTGACAATTCTCAACCGATTTGCAATCAATTTGGACCTAATTAATAATAAAGCCTGGGTACGATTGGGGGTAACCCCATGGGCTTGGCCAACACTGAAAAAGCATTCCGGTCAGCTCAATTGCTACCTTATGCGGTTGAAGTTCAAGTGAGAGAAGAGGTTACCATCACAGGATTGGTGCGACAGTTTACGATTCCCTTCAACATTAAGCGAGGACAGAACCTCATAAATTGGCAGGCCTATGTACATTTGAATTATCTCCAACAGCAAGGTTTGTATTTACATCCAACACTCCTAATTGACTTAGAACACACCACCATTTGAATATTGGTGGATAACAGGGACCGTTAAAGTATCACCTTGGGTGCAGACACCTTTATTGGAATTGCGGTTAATGCCGAACATTATTCTACTGATTTAGGTAATTAAATCATTGGACCAATCCCAAATGACTGCTTCGACATCAGCAACGGTATTCCTCCAGAAAAGAGATTTACCAGACCAGGGGGGAATTTCTTGGTGTACTCTTCCTGCCCTTATGGGGTGGAAGAGGTGACCTGTGACATAAGGATGGATGAGATAGTATTCCAAGTCAATAACAACTACTGTGCATGCCTTGAACCTGCAGTCCAGGTCAACATCAGAACAAGAGATCTCTCCACCCAATGGGAGGATATGGCTGAAATTCTCACACCTGAGGTCTTTCCAAGCTTCAAGCAGATGGTCAAAAAACGGATCAACTTTGCTGGTGCCGGAGAGACCGTGGAGCAGAGACAAAGGCAAACACAGGTCTTCCAGGAATTCCATATCTGTTCAGTGGACTCATATGATTGTGGATGCAACAAATATACAGTAAACCCCCAAACCCACAGACCCCAAGATGGCTCCAGTTTTAGTGAAACAATACTGGTTGCCTCTCGCATCCATGGAGTCACTCACAGAGATTATTAAGAATTTAGAATTCAGTGGAATAATTTGTCCAATCCACAGTACCTTTAACAAGCCTGTATTACGGATACTCAAACCCAACGGCCAATGGAGACAATGTGCAGACCTGAGGGAGTTGAACAAACCGGTCCACATGTCAAGATGGCCACTTCCCTACATCGATCAAGGGCTGTCACAGAACCAAGGGTAAAAAATGTACACAACCATTGATCTGACTAACGGTTACTGGACAGTTGCCGTGAGTAGGAAGGACCAATGGAATCTGACCTTTACATTCAGGGCGGCAGCAATACACGTCGACCCAAACCCCCTTTTTATACATAAAGCCCGGCAGTGAGTTCAACATCTTCCTTCATAAGGCCATGCCAGATTGGGGCACAGGTGGAACTTGTCCTATGTAGATGATGTCTTGATAAAGAACTCAACTGTCAAGAACAAATAGTGAAGAAACACTTGTGTATAGGCGCGTTATAAATGCCATATCATAGCAGAAATCCGCTATGTTCTGAGCCAGTCTTTCCAGAAGGCACAATGGTCTTAGAGCCGAGTGAAATTCTTAGGGCACGAGATCACCCCTGAAGGTCTCAATACCCAGGTGAAGAAGGTGGAAGCCATATTGAAATGAAAGGACCCTTCTACTCTGCGAGAATTGAGAAGCCTTCATGGACTCACTAATTATAGTAGAAAGTTCATAGAAGACTATGCAGAAATCACTCGACCGTTGGTCCATTTATTGAAGGTCGAGTGGGTTCCAGAACAATCCAAGGCAGTTAAACAACTGAAAATAAGCCTTTACCAGACTCCTTGTTTGGCTTACCCCATAAAGAACAAGGAGTTCTTCTTGGAGACAGGGTACTCAGATATTTGCCTAACATGGTATTGTACCAAAAGCATAACAAGGTCATCTTGTACGCGATCAAAACTTTGTCCTCTGTGGAGGAAAAATTCAATACTGTGAAAAGGCACTCTTGGCAACTGTGTGGATGTTGAAATATCATTGTAGAAACTCCTCTCCAACCCTTGCAATATCTACAAAGTGACAGAATCCAGGCAGGGAATGTCAGTAATTCCAGAATTGCTTCCTGGATCCTGTCCATGCAAGGCTTCAAAATGGAGGTCAAATATGGCCAAAACAAGAAGAGTCCTCTAGCATAATGGTTGGTGGACTTGCATGATCTTTCTAAAAAAAAAGCTTTGAGCATGAAAGTTTCAAGGCCAATGGCAATATGGAGGTGTACCTTATTTCCCTGCACAAGGTCTATGAAGAAGACACGTGTCAGGGGATACCCACAGTTTATGTGGATGGGTGCTCCTACCATGTTCACAATAACTGGTAAAAAGGACTACTGGCTGGCATTGGGAGTGCCTGGGTGAATGATACACCAGAGCCCTCCGCTGTTTACAAAATAGGACACCGAAGTAGTCAGGTGGCAGAGTTGATGCTGGTACATCAAGCCATCCTCACTGCGGTGACCACCAACTCTGAGACCGGGTCATAATCTCTGACTCAGATTATGTCAGGAATGGGTTCGTGGAGTACCTGATTATCTGGAAAAAATTGAGGCATGCTGTGCAGAAACAATAAATCGTTAAAGCATGGGAAATTAATCCATTCAATTGATGATCTGGTAACATCTAATGAGATCTATTGGAAAAAGATCAGAGGGCACTCTAAAATAGAGGGGCCAGATAAGACTGGAAATTACCTGGCTGATCAGCTGGCTAAACCGGGGGCTCTACACAGGGAGTTAATAGAATCAGAATCCCTGCTGGGTAAAATCCAAGTCACTACTGTCACCAGTTCTCTATCCCATGTCAACAATGTACTCTCAACTTCCCAGTGGAGTAAAGAAACCTCAGATTCAGATTTCATTACTGCACAAAAAGTGGACCTGATGATTGGAAAAATGTATCAACATATTGAAGACCCTGTGAATTTTCCTCTGACAGAATAGGATTATACCGGGAAAGAGGATCTCAGGGTGTTTATTACGTTTTTCCAAAATGTTCGAAATAAAGTCGGTTTGTTGGTACGGAGATTCCTATATTGATGTGACCAGTGGGTGGTAACTACCTCATTCCAAAGCCTGATGTTGAGTCATGCCTGTGAGGCGGCCACTGCCAGTCATAGGGGATTTCATATGACATTAGACATCTTGCACAATGTTGCATACTGGCCTCACATGGGTCTGGACCTCAACATCTACTTAAAGGGGTGTCTTGTGTGCGCTCAATTCCAGCCAAGTACTCTCACACACCGAGCTCCCCTACAGAAAAGGTGAATGACACTGCCTTGGTTAGATTTGCAAGTCAATTTCATTGGGACAGTGATTTGCTCCTCTAGGCAAACTAATTGTAACATGCTTGTTTACCAAGTGGGTAGAATGTCTTCGGGCCTCGAATTGTAAGGCAGACACAGCTGCCGCACTAATGATCAACATCTTCTCTCGTTTCGGCCTCCCGTGAAGGATTGAGTCAGACAGAGGAAGTAATTTTACCAGCAAGGTAATGCAAAAGATGTGGGAGAATCTAGGGGTAAAAAGTAAACTCCACATTGCCTACCGCCCAGCCTCGAATGGGGTTAGAGGTACGTCAAGACTATTGTGGGCAACTTGAAGACGTTTGTGGCAGACTCTGGACCCAGTTGGGACATCCGATTACCGGTTGTCCTGAAGGCGATTATGTCTGCACCATCTTTTGCAACAGAAATTTCTCCATTTGAGCTCATGACTGGACGAAAGATGGTGCTACCGGAGCATCTGCTCTATAGAACTCAGGAGCAGACACTAAAAAATGCATCCACTACCCATGAATACATAGAACATTTAAGGAAACATCTGCAACACGCTTTTCCTTATGCTCAGCACAATCTAGAATAGTCAGCTGAAGGAATGAAAACCTACTACGACCTGAAGCCCACAAAGACAGAGTATGAGGTTGGTGATAAAGTTTACCTGTACAAATTTCAGAGAAACCAGACCAATGTGCAGAAGTTCCTTCCATCTTGGAGAGGGAGCTTTGAAGTTGTTGATAACATTCACCTTTGCCTATAAGATCGGCATCCCTAAAGGGGAACACAAGGAAGAGTAATGGATCCACATCAATCAGTTAAAGAGCTGTCACCCCAGACAAGCTTTACGACTGATTGAGGAGCCCAGAGGGTAGAGCCCAGTAACCTTCTAAAGGATGAAAGGGAAGAATGGAATTCCGGATGCAAACTAAAACATACATAAAGTGAATAAAGTGATTAACACTCATAAATAAATGTATAAATAAGGAATTAACATAATACTGTTTGTAGGATAAATTATAAGTTACTCACCGTAGTGACTAACGTACTCTTAGTCCTTAGTCCCCTTTCCTCCATACTGCATGGGCGTCCCTTCCAAGGGACAGGAGACGGAACCTTTACCAGAAAAAACCTTCTTCCCCTTTAAATTTAGAAGCGCGTGGGGGTGCAGCCCAGGGAGCATGCACTGCCCTGACTCCGCCCTCCGGCGCCACACCTTAGTCCCAAATGACACGTTGACAATAGATTGAACTTTGCCTAATGACACCGGTATTATTGGTGAGACGTATGGAGGAAAGGGAACTAAGGACTAAGAGTACGTTAGTCACTACGGTGAGTAACTTATAATTACTCTTACGTCCCATCCCCTTTCCTCCATACTGCATGGGCGATTACAACTGAATGTAGCCCCAGGGTGGAGAGGAGACCCTCCTTAAGCCAATAGGTTCCTGAGAACTGCCTGTCCGAAAGCTGCATCAGATCTAGAGCCGGCATCCAAACAATAATGCTTGCAGAAAGCTGAGGGAGTGGCCCAGGTGGCCACCATGCTTATGAATTGCCAAGGGACATGGCGCTGGAATACGATGGCTGTTGCTTTAGCCCTGACAGTGTGGGTAGGCATGTTGGCCGGAAGTGGTTTGTGCTGGCCCTCGTACGCTTCCTTGATGGTTGAGACCATGCAGCGAGATATTGAGTCCTTGGAGGCCTGATAGCCTGGTCTTGAGCCTCCAAAAGTGACTAACAGGGCATCCGATTTGCAGAAGCCCTTGGTCCTGTCCAAGTAAAATTTCTGGGCATGCCTGACATCCAGGCAGTGTAGCACTCTCTATGCTTCGTCCTTGGGATTGGGAAAGAACGTAGGAAGGACTATTTCCTCATTCAAGTGGAAAGCAGATGGCACCTTGGGTAGAAATGCCGGGTGCGTACGCAGTACTACCTTGTCCTTGTGAAAGGTAGTATATGGTTCTGAGGCGACCAGCACCTGTATTTCACTTACTCTACACTCCGAGGTGAGGCCGACTAGCAAGACCGTCTTGATAGTGACCAGCCTGATGTCCGTGGATGCCATTGGCTCAAACGGTATGTGCGCCAGAGCGCCCAAGACTATGTTGAGGTCCCACATAGGGTGCAGCCTCTTGACGGGCGGGTAGAGCCTTGCAAGCCCCATCAAATGTTTCTTGATGATAGGATTGGAGGAGAAGATCCCCTCCTCTGAGTTCCTGTAAACCCCTATGGCTGCAAGGTATGTATGGCAGATGTCCACCTGCACACCAGAGTGGGCGAGGTGCGCCGAGAAGGAGAGCACGTCATCCAAAGAACATGCCAGGGGGTTCATTTCCTTGGAGTCTGCCTAGTGGCAGAATCTGGTCCATTTACTTTTATACTGGGCCCTGGTAGCCTCGCTTCTTGCGCCCTGTATGATTTCCAGATTAGCCTGTGAGAGTCTGAGGTGCTGCAGCGTTACCTGCTCAGGTACCACGCTGTGAGGGCTAGCTTCTGTGGGGCGGGTTGGATGACCCTGCCCCCTTGTTGAGCCAGAAGATATGCTGGGCCCAGCGGGAGGTGAATCCGAGGCACCTCCGAGAGTCTGAGCAGCTCCGAAAACCATGGCATGGCCTGCCACCATGGAGCTATTAGAATGATGTTGAGTTGGCGAGACTCCTTGATCTTGCAAATCACTGTGAAGCAGCGGAGTGGGAGGGAAGGCGTAAGTCCTCATGCTGTTCCACTGAAGCCAAAATGCATCGCCCAGGAAGCCGGGGGCCCTGTCCCAGCCAGGAGGCTAACTGAGGGCACTTGTTGTTGTGCCAGGTGTCAAAGAGATCCACCTGGGGATGACCCCACCTGTTGAAGATCTCATGAATGACGAGGTTGTTTAGCTGCCACTCAATCGTCCTCTCCCAATGTACTGAGCCTGTCCGCCTCCAGGTTGGCTAACCCTGGGAGGTGGACTGCAGTGAGGTAGATGTTGTTTTCCGGGGCCACTCCCACATGCTGATTGCCAGTCTGCACAGAGGAGGGGATGTGGTGCCTCCCTGCTTTTTGACGTAGTACATGCTGGTCAAGTTGTCTGCCTGGATGAGGACAACTTTGCCCATGAGAAGTGGTAGGAATGCTCTGAGCGCTAGCCAGATGAGGTTCAGCTCTAACCAATTGATGTGGTATTCCTGCTCCTGTCGAGTCCAGGTGCCGTGGACTGAGAAATCATCCAAGGTGGCTCCCCAGCCCTCGAACGAGGAGTCTGTGGTGATGGTGGCCTGTGGAGAGGGTGGCCAAAAGGGCTTGCCCATCTGTAGGCTGTAGTCCCTTGACCACCATGTTAGGTACAGGTGGAGAGATGGAGGAACGTTGATCATCTCGGATTGGGAGCCCCGCTCCTGGTTCCATGAGTCAGCGAAGTGCAGCTGAATCCTCCTCAACCTCAATTACGTGTGTCGAATGGCTAAAAGGACCACCGCCAAGGGACATAGGAGATGCTGGTACCACCATGCCGAGGTCACCTCTCTGCCGAGGAAGTGGGTGGTGGCCCTCTTGATGGCTGAGATCTTGTCCTCCGAAGGAAATACCTTCTCAGAGCACGTGTCCTAGATGAGGCCCAAGAATGTCAAAGTCTGCATGGGGTGCAGCTGTGACTTTTGAGATTGAGCGAGAATCCCAGATCGTGCATTGTGTTCATAAGGGCATGGGAAGAGTGGTGAACTGCTTCTGGGGATGTAGACCTGACGAGCCAGTTGTCGAGGTATGGATAAATGTGGAGGCCCTGCTCTCTCAGGAGGGCAGCTACCATATTCATTAGCCTGGTAAAGACCCTGGGAGCCGAGCTGAGGCCAAAAGGAAGGACCTTGTATTTATAATGGTAGCCCATGATCCTGAACCGTAGGAAAGAACAATGGGGCTGCCAAATCAGGATGTGTAGGTATGGGTCTTTCAGATCCAGGGAGCACATTCAGTCTCCCTTGCACAATGTCTCTGCTATAAAAGCTGGTGTAACCATCTTGAATTTTTTGTAGGGATAAGGAGAGGTTGGAGAGGTTGGGGGTTGAAAGGTCCAGCACAACTCTCGGGCCCGCCTGGTTCTTCTTCTGAATGGCAAAAATCTTGAAGTAAAAGCCCAAGCCTCGCTGGGAGTCTGGGACTTCCTCCACTGCCTGGCTCTCTACGAGTGACCAGATCTCCGCCAAAGGAGTTGCTGTCCCAACTTGTGGGAGTGGAAGGGAGGAGGGAGGAGAGGCTGGGAAAGGAAGGTGGTACCCCGTGGATACTACAGAGAGGCTCCAGTGGTCCGTGACATTCTGGTGCCAGAAATGTGCATGGAGAGCAAGCCTGCCCCCCACTGGAGATACGTGGACCCGAATGGGTGCGTCATGCCTTCTTTCCCTCGGAGGCTGTCGCGGAGGAGGGGGACTGGAAAAAAGCCCTTACTCCCCTCCCTTTTTGTTGCTTGCACTGGTTCTGAGACGGCGAGCGGTCCAGCTGCCTGGATCTCCGTTCCTAGAAGCCACAGAACACTCCATACGTATGCCCCCCTGAGGCTGCTGGGACTGGGACTGGGTCTACGACTTTGGGGGTGGTCTTTGTTAAGGTGGATAAAGACTTGGCCATTTGTGAGCTGTTTTTCTTCTTGTCCAGCTCTTCGTCCGTGGCGGAGTGGAAGAGGTCCGCCCCCTCCAATGGTAGATCTAATATGTGTTCCTGGATTTCCGGGATTCATGTCGTTGCCCAGAGCCAGGCTGTCCTTCTCATGTCCATGGCAGTACAGATGGCATGGCCAGAGGTGTCAATATGGGCCACAGTGGATTCCATAAGGTCCTGCACCACCAGCTTGGCTTCACTCAGTCCTGCCTTAAAACGTGATTGGCTCTGCGTAGGGAGTTCCGGGAGGAAGTCTGCGATTTCCCACCATAACCTTTGGTTAGCGGTTGCCAGCATGGCGTCAGCGTTGGCCTGATGAAGATGCAAGGATGTGTTGGAATAGAGTTTCTTGCCGTACGCCTCCAAGATCTTCTCATGCTTGACTAGCAGCGCTGCAGGGGAGGAGGCTGAGGACGAGTCTTGGAGTATAGTGATGCCGCAGCGATCACAGAGGAGTGTGGCTGAGGATGGGCCGACAGCAAGAGTGTATCCCCACTCCATCTGCCTGTACTTGGCGCCCAGGCGTCGACTGACTAGCCGGACTGAGTGGGGCTTGAGCCAACCCTTCTTGGCCACGGAGACTACATCAGTTTGCATTTTGGCAGAGGGGTGTCGCATGACGACTTCAGCCAGAACCCGCTCTGCCGGCTGCTCAATCTTGGGTTGGGGTATGCCCATGACAACCACCAGCCCTGCAAGACATTTGTTGAAGGTCCTAGCTGAGTATGTCGTGTCCCGATCCTCCTCCTCATCCATATCCTGTGGATCAGGAGGATCATGTTTAGGTGGAGGAGTAGCTGAAGCCGGAGGCTGGGGTACAGAGACTGCGGCCGGAGGCTGAGGAGGAGGCAGAGGCTGGTACAGAGCCGCTTGAGGAATTGGCTGGGGGACCAGAGGCAGCAGCTCCGCTGGGGCCGGAAGCGCTTGTGGTGCCGCTAGCATTGTAGAGAGGACCTCCCTGATGGTGTCCTTGATGGTAACCCCCATCCAAGGTGACTTCATGAGCCTTAAGAACCTCGCAAAAAAAACCTCCTCACAATGGGAAGCTGCCCTGCTCATAAGAAGGATAGGCTGTAGGCCATGTACCTGGTTGCGGCCAGTCCACCTTGACACTCGCTCTTCACCAAACTCCTGGAATGGTGTCGGACGGGTGCCTCTGTCTGGTGGGGTGGCCATCTTGTCGAGCTGCCTGCCACGTGCCTGCGATGTGTTTCTCAGCTCTCTGGGCCTAGCCTCCTCCAAGACTCTTGCGTGTGGATCACGAGGCCTACCAGGCTCCTCAGGCCTAGACACGGTAGGTGTGACACCCCCGACCTGGGGTTCGGTAGAGCTGCGTTTAGGCACCCCGAGACATATTGCTGGTATTAGGGCATAGCCCCTTGGCCATATTGCCAGTACAAGGATGGAGCCCCTCAGATGATGATCCGGTAAAAGAACCTTCCAGTCCCTCAACACTGCCACCGGGAGGATCCTTCGGCCCAAAGGCCTGTAGTTGCAGCAGCCTCGGTGCACGTGCTGGTACAAGGACCTGAACGGTCCCTCCCGCGCGGGTAGTCCCTGGGAAGGAGTCTCCTTTGTGGGGTGCGATGGAAAATAGCGGCCCTAACTTGGGCCTTACTGAGTGTTTCATGACGTTCTTGAGGTCCTCTGAGGCAACTTCTGGAAGAGCTCCCTCCACCTGTCTAGTCTGTTCTTCAGCGATTTCGATGACAGTGAGCCACACGCTGTACAAGCTTGCCAACCGTGGTCTGGGCCAAGGCAACGTAGGCAGAGGGCGTGGGTGTCTGAAGTTGGGAAGAGCCGTTGCAGGATGGACACTTGCTCAACCCTGTGGAAGTGGACATGCGCTGGGGAGGAGCGTGATGCCTGAAGAATGAGTACCTAAATGATAAAAAGAGAAAAAAAAAGAAGACAAAGAGAAGAATTATCCGCGCGTGGAATTACATGGCCAAAGCCAAACCCAGGAGCGCTGGTAATTCGGCCCGTTCCCGTCCACACAGAAAAGGGGACTGAGGTGTGGTGCCAGAGGGCAGAGTCAGGGCAGCCAATTCAAATAAATGTCAATGTGTTGTTTTGGTTGGTTAAATTATGTGATGTTGTTTTGTTTTTTGAATTATATACCTATTTACCAGGAAAAGGGTATTGTATAATATACCTAACCTCTCTTTTGCTCCTCTCTGGTGACCCAATAACCCCATTCCCTTCACAGCCTGGGGGAAGAAGGTCTTATAAAGGGAGGGGTTCCATGACTGTTAGGCAAGATTGTATGCAGTACCCTTTGGGTGCACTACAACAACCCTGACCTCTTGGGAATAGGAGCCCCACCTTTGGTATAAGTCTGTACTACAAAGGTTGGTAGCGTGTTGAGCAGCCAGGCTTATCTCAAGAGGGGACAATGTGAGCTGAGGGGGAGTTACAAAGAGATTCACAGTGACAAGTATTCAAATAAACTCTTACACACAAGGTTTCTTGATTAAACAATTATTTATTTATTTAACAGTCAGTTTGAGTAAGCCTTCTTCAGAAGGGGCAATATATTAATAACACACAAATACACTTCAAAATATCAGTAAACACCCATTTGGGATGGCACACAGACATTTCCTACACCCTCAGGTGACTTCAATATCTAGGACACTGTGGACATTAATATATCACTACAAAAAAAACTTTGTTGAGGGGACGTTATGGTTAAGTTGCTCTAACAAAAACCTGTACACTTCACTACAAAAATACTTTCCACCTCCCCTTTATGTATGCTTCAAATTAAAACCGAAAAACCCCAGAAATTCGACAGTTATGGTAAACTAAGCCCCCAACCCTGCCACCGCCCCTCTGCACTGCTAACACTAACACCCAGACCATGAAACACCCAGGTCATCTTTGATGTCCTGGGTGTTAGTCTTAGCATTGCACGTAGATGGCGCGAGTTATGGTTGCTTAGCTTACTATAATGGGGGAATGTGCAGTGGTATTTGGTTGTACTGTGAAGTATTACATTCCTTTAGTGATTTTTTTTTACTGAATGTACATATATATGTATGGCAGGGAAGGAAAAGAAATGGGCTAAACAAGTGATGTCATCATTGATATCATCATTGACATTTGAGATGACATCTTTCATGGTCTGGGTGTTAGTGTTAGCAGTGCACAGGGGCGGTGGCAGGGTTGGGGGCTTAGTTTACCATAACTGTCGAATTTCAGGGGTTTTTCAGTTTTTATTTGAAGCATAAAGGGGAGGTGTAAAGTATTTTTGTAGTGAAGTGTACAGGTTTTTGTTAGGGCAACTTAACCATAACGTCCCCTCAACAAAGTTTTTTTGTAGCGAATTTTACTGGTTTTTGGGAGGGCAACTTAGCCATAACGTCCCCTTAACAAAGTTTTTTTTGTAAGGAATTGTACAGGTTTTTGGAAGGTGGAACTTAAGGATGACATTGTGGCAATGAAGTTGTTGTGCAGAATATACACTGTAATCATATGATTTTGAGAGATATGTAGTGTAATGTATGTACTTGACATACATTTAACATAGAACATACAGAACCCCCTCGCTATTGATATTGGAAAGGGACGGACTGAGCGCCTGTTTGCGGATGGGGGCGGACAGGATCAACATTACCCAAAGAGGTGGGGGGGTGGCTGAAAATGTACTATTGTCTTAAACAAAAAGTGTGCAACGTAGAAGAAGGACATAAAGATATTACAAGTAGTAATAAGTAAATATGGAAACCTGAAGCTGGGAAAAGAAAACGATACGATACATTTAATAACCATGTAGAATGAAGAGGATGGTACCATAAAAATGAAAAAGGATGCCTCCAGCGTAATCACTTCACAGAAACTCGGCAGCCTGGAACGACAGTGGACGTACGCAGTAGGACGAAGGGAGATTACAGCAAAAGAGTGTAGGTCCGTTTTTTTATGTGGGTGTGGGTTTTTTTTGGTATGTGGTGCAGAAGTAATAATTTCTTTCTGTTGTTTTGACCCACAAATGGCTAGTACTTTGGAGTGGCTGGAGGAGTATTTCCCGCATGGGGAAATTTCTGAAGACAGCGACAATAATGGTACACATTGCTCTGCATATGGAAAATAGTGACGAGTATTTTATAGGCATTTAACTTATGTATTTCTTTTCAACAGACCAATTAAAAAAGAGGAAAGGTCAACAAATGAGACAGAAGAAGACGGGATAAAAAGGATAGAGCAGAAAATGGACATAATGAACGAGAATTTTAAAAGTTTACGGGAGTTTGTGGAGGACTGTGTGAGAGGAAAAGTTTGTTACCATTGCCCCACCTGCACCTGCCCTGCTTCTCCATTCCCTAGCGACCCATCCCCAAACCTTCAAGAGGAAAATAGACGTTTTGAGGAAATATCCATCCCTTCTTCCCCTCAAAAATCTTCTCCTCATAACCAGCCCGTGTTGAATCCTAATTCCCCCATATTTGTTTGTGTCCGCTTCCCCAGGTATTTCTTTAGAATGATTGTGTGTGTGTGTGTGTTTTAAATGTTTTTGTACAGTAGTTGTAGAGAAAGAGTTTGTGTTTAAATCTTTTTTTTAAAAGACGTAAAATGTTCGCGAACAGCGCGCCTGTTCGACCTATCCGCAAGGAATGGTATGTGGGTGCTGTAAAGGCAGTACACCTACCCTTACTAATGTCAAGTAAGATGGAATTGATGTTTAACTGCACCATCTGTTGAAATCGTGCGTACATAAACAGAAAGGGGTGTCCAAAGGATATTATACCTCGCCGTACCGCTTGGAAGCAAGATGATACATGTTCCTAGAACACACCAAATGTCCGGAATGAGTGCAAATGAGCAAAATGGGAGTGTGAGAAGGACAGTATAGCTGTCCGTATCAGGCACAGCCAAAATGGTGCCGTCCGTAGAACAGGCGCGGTGGGCGGCAAGTTCGTAGGCAAACAAAATGGAGTTGTCCTAAGGACACTGGAACTCTCCGTACAGTGAACATAGCATGCGTGCACATGCGCAGTACAAACGTAAGTTTAGCGAACATTGCACCTGTCCGTAACTGTCCTTCTCACTTGTGACGCACTTTGAATTACTTTGAGAACCCGAACACTGTCCGCAGGACACTTGCGCGCATGCACACATTTAATTCTTTGCATTTGATGTCCAGGGGACTTTCATTACTGGCGCGGATGTGTTGAGGACGTCATCATGTGACCGCACCCACGCTGAGTGTGGGGACTAATTTGCGCAGTTGGTGTACTTCCGCAACAGTACAAAAGAACTTGTAGACACAAAGCAAAGTATTGTAGAGTGTAAAAATGTAATTTCACATATCCCAGACAATAGGTGACCTCAGGACTTGCTGTGTAAAGATTTTGTACCGCTGTGTAGGGATGAAGATGGTCACGAGGCACACCCCTACAAATGGCCACACCCCTCGAGCACTTCTTCATTGTCCTTCTAGCTATAGCAGATTGAGGTGTACTGCCTTTACTGCTGTAGTGACCAAAAGGAAAGTAATCGGTATGGCTTCCATGGCTGCTGTTGGATCATTAGCCTCTGCACCACCCCCAAACCCACCACCACCACCACCTCCCCAAGGGCCTGCAGAAAGAGATATGGATGAGGATGTAGAGAGCGAGGAAGAAGAGGAGGAAGAGAATGAGTGGAGGAACTCTGCACTAGGAGCACTCAGCGGGAGTCGTGGGTGTGGCGGTTGTTTTCCGTTTATGGGAACGTACCAAAAGCAGGTGCGAACCTGGTGAAGTGTAACCAGTGCAAGGTGGTGCTGAGTTGTGGGAGATTTGGTGCATACAGTTTTGGTACAACAACCATGAAGTGACACCTCACTTCGTTCCACACTGCGGACATTCACAAGGTGGTGCCATGTGAAGACGTAGTCGATTGAGTTCCTCCACAGCATCCTCTGTGTCCGATCCTCCCACCACAAGAGACACTCCTGTGGGGGGAGCGCCTCCCTCCAGCTGCCTCACAAGCCATTCGCAATGCTGTTGACCCTTACCTTTTTAAAGGTGACAGTAGTGTGCGTATATTGTGACGCAGTACTCTGCAGGGGGAGAGTTTTCAAAGTGCTTTTGAGGCTGCAGTCACAGAGCACCAGAAAATCTGCTCCTTACCTAAATAAAGCTCAGCCTAAATCTTTCACTGTTCATTTGCCCTTTCATATCCCCGTGGCTGGTATCCCTTCCTTACCCTCCTTTGGCCTCTTCTCCTAGTGTGCCGTGTGCTGTTAAGCAATAAAGGTGAAAGTAACAAAAATTACAGAAAAGGCACTTTTCAGAGCCGCCTTTCTCAGTATAACAATAGAACTATGAAGTAACGGTCGTAGACCCCTGCGGAGTTCTGAAAAAGTTTGCGGAAAGTCGTAGGGAAAAAAAAAGGGAGGGTGCAAGCAGAACAAACACAATGAAGTGTACGCTGGGAGTAAGTGTGTTGTGTGGGTCAAAAACTGGATTGGTGAAAATGGAATGTCAGATAGGTTAGTGTGATTGCAAAAGAGGTCGCAATGCATTTTGTACATTGCGAAGAAAAATCTGATTGCCAGCATATGCGAGGTGGTCTCCATCTCTGCGGAAAATGAAAGTGCTGCGAAACAAAATGTTTTCATTGTGGAAAGAGGACATGCCAACATCTCTTTAAAATGCACACACAGCCTTATTCACATTGCGTCTCGCTTTCTCCATTTGTGGACCAAACACAGAATAACGCAGCCATATTTGTCTTTGGGCAATACAGGAAGAATGTATTTGACAATTTGGAAACATGCCCATGAGCTTCGCAAGTCCTTCCTTCATTGCAAATTGTAAAGAAATTCCTGATACATGGCCTAAACTGTTTCCTCCGCAATGAATGATCAGTATATCTGGAGAACGCTCTGTCAGTAAAGTAACACAGAGAGGTACCAAGTCCAGCCATCTCAATGCCACGCACGCCATGCCAGTGCACTTCCACATGAGGAAATCCGAGATTTGTAGATAAACTGCAGCTTTCTGCATGCACCTTCAACCAATGTATCCATGAGTCTCCCAAAATCCAGATAATCTGTTTTCGAGCATGTAAAGCCATGGCTGTGTGGTCTCCTGTGAGTGAGAAGACGGTCTTACTAAAGTACGTCGGTCAGAACACACCTACTGAACTTTATGTACCAATCCCTAGCTCCGCTCATTCTCATTTACATACGTCTCCACCCCTGAATCCCTGTTGGTGATATGGGCTGGCTGCAAACTACTGCCATGTTCACGGACATGTAGAGGATCAGAGCGTGGCGACGGTACATTAAAGTACTATTCGCCTATTTCCCCTCTAAGGTAGGATCTGAAAAGAGCCTTTTTGTAAAATTTTTGCCCAGATACCGTACAGACATCTGGTATTTTATGTATTTTTTTGTATTTTTGTCCTTGCTTTACTCTTGCAAACATTAAAGAACCTTCTCTAAAGCAAGCCTTATGTTCCAAAAGAACATCGCATTTCCCAAAGAAGATAGCGCAACACCATCTCCATAAAAGTAACCCGCATTGCTTGGAGCAATGTTATCGTGGCAGCAAAAAAACATACGAGGGCGTAGCATGAATGCACGCATGCCGCGATTGATGATACACCTCCCGATGCTTTGATCTGGACAGAAAACAAAATTGTTTTTCCATTGTACTCTAGGGAGTAAAGCAGAAAAAATGTCTTTCGTTGTTGGGAAGATGGTCATGAGTGCTTCAACCAACTGTGCCAAATCTGCCAACAATGTACGTGAAGTCACGTATCCCAAATGGCAAGCACCGTAGTGCAAAATTACCACATGAGGAGTGGTCCTTGTACGCATGTCTCTAAAAACTTGCAGAATTGCCGCAGCATTGGTATCAGTATCAGCGCTCCACCCCACCTCCACTCCTCTCCCATCGAAATGGTGTGGCACATGCCTACTCTCGGCATAGTGTTGTAAGCCTTGCAGAAAAATGTCTCCAAGCATCAAAACCCTGACTCTCTCCACCACTGCCATCTTCAGTGTGCGCACCATCTTTCGACACAAAAGAGTAATGTGAACACCTGATTGGCTGATGCCTACAGTTGCCTTTCCATGCAGGATTTGATGTAGAAACCTGTATGTGACACGCCCTACCATTAGACAAGCATTGCCTACGTGCGGCACGTAACTCTTACCCAGTCCTTCCACCCTTTCTACAGCGGTTCCAAAGCGAGTCCCTCATTGGACACAACTAAAGAGTCGCACAATCATCCACCAATCACATTGAACATCGCTAATTTTAACTCCGTCATCAACATTGCGCACTTCAAAATTACTGCCGATGATTCTGAATGGAAGTCGCATATCATTGCAAAGCACCTACTTGACAAGCTACTGTGCAAATATTACAAATTTCTAGGTACAGCTCCATGTGCACATGCATGAGTATAGAGAACAGGTATGTATATTTTAATCAGAGAACATGTGGAACCCTTATGATTTTCAAAATGATGCTGCTAAATCTCCATAGGGAATACATAACAACGCTCCCCCTTTAAAGTGCAAGATGTCCGATTTGTCATTCACAAATCACACGACTGCATACTGTCATCCGCATAACCTGTACATACGTTGCAAGCAGCCCTATTTAGGGCAGAACTCAATTTTGTATGTGAAAATGTCGGAGTTGTGTACTCTGTACGGCCTACAGTAATGCTACTTGCAATGTGATTGTATGAGAATAGAAAGCGCCCCCGACTGCGGTGGTGACGTTTCCTTCTGAGGGTCTCCCGATTTTTCGCCATTGTGCTTTTAATTTACAAGTGGAAAATGTTACCCATCTAGTACTATGCCCTATCGCTTACAAACCTCTCTCCTATGCATAGTACACTTTGTAAACAACAAGGCATTTCCATACCCTTAAAAGTTTTAGCTATTTTGAAGGACTTTCAAGTACCATATTGCAAGTACCATGCAGAGACTGCACAGAGTGAAGTGAAATGTACACGTGCACTGGGTTGAAATATGAAAGTTGAATAATCTGACGAAAGAAGCACAATTAATGTGTGCAGTATCATCAATGCTGCAAACACACAAAGGAATTGAGTTTCATTTTTTGAATCGCAGTGAAGACTACACTCCTGAGAATCAACAGCATCTACAGTGCAGACGACATATCCGAAGAAACCTGCTCAACTTGCACAAAAAAGTAAGTACAGTACAACCGTTATATTGTAACTACTCCTGAAAGAGGCTGCGTGTTTTCTTTGTTTTTTTTGGGCACGAAAGCAAGCATTGATTTGTAAACCATTCTACCTACAAATGTCGATTTATTGAACAAATAATAGCAGGCAGAATGGCTGACAAATCCCTTTGTGTTTGGTACTCAAATAACATACGTAATCCTTAGTAGGTTATATTGTGAAAAGAAATTGCTGTAGCAAGTTTTTGGCATTTCGGTTATTAATAATGGTTCTCGTCACAAGTAGGCCACTTTGCACTCTCATCTGAAGCACATTGTAGTAGTATAGAAACAGTAAAGTAGCCTTACCAAATCATTGCAGGAGTTCAATGCACGTTGCCACACCATGACAAAGAGCTTCCCCATCAGACTCATGCACACTGCACACATACATTGGACAACCGACCAAAGTATATATTTTTTTGTCAACAGACACCAAAGAATGCCTACCAAAAAGCAACTCCGTAGAAAGGAACGCAGAAGTAGAGCAAATAAAAATAAAGGTGCGCAATGTAAACATCTACCTGTTGTACAGTTTGTACAGAATGTTGGTACAAACCAGCTAATGCAGTTGGGTAACAAAATAAAGGAAGTCTCAACTACCGAAACTGCACATCCTCCATCAAAAGTGTCACAAAACACAAAAATGTTGTCAAAAAAACGCCTACCAGTACAGCTAACAATGTTCATAATAATCCTGACAGTGTAAGAAGAACCCAGAGTAAAAAAAGTAATTTAGCAAAAATGTTTCATCAGAGAGTCCTTCAGAATCTACTAAGAAGAGGACCGAAATCATCCTAACCCCTTAAAACCTACCGTAGAAACTTAATCCTACAAGCTCTCGTGGACAGTGCAATCCTTCTCAAAAGGAAGTTGTTCATATTAGTGTTAAATAGGATGAAAGCACTAACAAAAGTAAGTACCAAACTACAAAAGAAACTCAGCAATAAACAGAATGTGAACAAAAATAATTTCTTACATGTTTGTGGTGGTGAATGGAGTCGCACAACCACCACAGAGCCATATTTTAATGAAGAAGCATACAAACAAAATCAACAAACACAATTGCCATCCATAGCAGTGGACGAGGGTATGAGAAAATCAATACTACCATTATGGAACAAGAAACACTGCTTACAAAACTATCCCCTGAAAACTCAGAATTACCTCTAGATTCAGCAGAACCACACCGTCCAGTATACAAATGGCCGTGCACATCAATGTGTGCCATTCCAAACAAAGCTTTCAAATCTTTACGTCAGTTCCTCAATCAATATGTAAAAGGTAAAATAAGTAAAATGAAAGTGCTGCAAAATATGGATATTTGTCCAGTGCGGAAAGACACAGGACTAAAAGGATATTCATTAGCCTGCATTTCTGGGCCTATTTGCAAAAGTACCTTCCATGTTATGAAAAGAATATCAATACATCATTCCAATGTAAGAAATTTAGTGTATAAAATATACTATGCAAAAAGTCCGGCTTCAGAATTAGGCAAGTTAAATACCACTCTTCTGCATGGTACACCCAAATACTTACAAGAAGAACTTGACCGTATTCAGAAAAAGTATTTTGGAAGTGAGAGCCACTTACAAAATGCAACAGTTTTAGAACATAGTAGCAACAATTCTGCACATAGCAACCTTCTATTGCACACATACAGAAAAGAAATAGTAACATTTAAAAGGTAATCGGCTGAAGTACCAAACCATGTGTGTGTGTGTTGCCGCAGAACGTTTTACAAAAGGAACACAAAAAATGTGGACATATTATACAAAATAGAAGACAATGAAGACTCTAAATGGTTTGAATTAGCTTTGTACCTTTTAGCTGAAAACAAATATGAACTAACTGAACGCCTAATATGTTTCAGTTACTGTACTGCAAAATTAGACAACAACCACACTCCTTCACGTGCTATTACAAATAATTTGGAATTGTTTCCATTACCAAAAGTCCTGCAACAGTTCAATTTGTATGAGAGCATAATAATTCAAACAGTTCACCCATTTCAAGCAATTATACGCCTTCATCCAAAAACAGCAAAATTACCTTCCTCTAAATTGGTGAAAGGCATTAGTGGCAAAGTAGTTTATCTGCCATTAGATCTAACGGAAAATGTACACACTCTAAGAGTGGAACGTTCAATAGAGCATTCTTTAATAGTCTTGGTAAATGGAGTACCAACAAAGGACAAAAAAATTTGGCAACAATTAGTGAACTTACACAAAGTTAGACAAGCATTGCAATATTTAAAAGACAATAATGAGTACTACAGGGAAATAAATATTGATGAAAGTTTATGGGAAACAACTGAAATAATTCAAGAGCCATCAGAAACTGGACAATTCGAACTTCTTGATCCAGCTACAGTATCCACTCTTTTGGACCATTACACAATTCATCCATTGCATTCCAAAGAAAGCATAGATGATGCACTAGAAACTTACCAAATGCGACAAACCAAAGGGTCACCAATGAGTATTTGGGAAAAAAGTATAGAAGCACGTGCTTTTCCACTGCTATGTCCTACTGGCAAAGGTGGAAGATACGATGATAGACCCACTCAGATTGGGGCATCATAATACCGCTCATTACGAATGTATTCGCAAGATCCCAGATTTAGACAAAATGTGGAATACATATTCCACCTACTCTATGAAAGAGAATTAGCAACACTATGCTATGGAGTTGTACACATTCTTAAATCGGGAACCCACTTTCAAAATATTTCAGCTACGCAGTTAATACAAAAAGTACAGGAAAAAGGTGCAGTTTTACAATCAAGTATAACAAATTTGTTTGCAAACATGCGTGGTACAAAGGAATATTGGTTCAGACGGCACGGAGATGTGCGTTGCATGATAAGAAAACTTGGACCACCAACTTGGTTTGTTACGCTAAGTTATGCAGAATATGCATGGGGAGATTTACATGAGTTCCTACGCATAGCAAACAGCAACAAAAACAACATAGATATATTAACACCTGGAGAACCTTGCTCTCTAGAGCCAGTTAATGTCTCAAGATATTTCCATCATCGTTTCATTGCCGCGCTACAATTTATTTGCAATAAAACTGTTCCTCCCCTTGGAGAAGTGCAGCACTTCTTTTGGAGAAAAGAATATCAAGCGAGAGGAGCACCACATATTCACATGCTGTTATGGATCAAAGGTGCACCGAAATTTGGGCACGACAGTGATAGCACTGTTTTGCAGTTTATCCAAAAATATGTCACATGTGAAATCCCTTCAGAACAGACACATAGTGAGCTGTATGGGCAGATTTTACAATTTCAAAGACACAAATGTGGCAAATATTGTCGCCGTAAATACAAAAACAAAGGTAAATACTACACCAAATGCCGCTTTTGGTTTCCCTAGACCAGTTACAGAAACAGGTGAACTAAACAACTTCATGTATTCAGTTCGACATAGTGTTAAAGGTAAATCAACTAAAAACACGTATTACATAAAAGAAGGGAAGAATCAAAATATATCAATGATTACAATGCAATCATTGCCCTCTTATGGAATGCAAACATAGATGTGCAGTACATTGGAGACAATTCAACTGCTGTTGCACGATATGTTACAGCCTACTTAACAAAAGCAGAAAAAACAGAGCTTCAAGACCTCTGGGTTGACCTAGCATCACAGAAATTGTACAGCCTAGGCATAAAAATGCTCTCTCATAGAGAATGTGGGGCCTATCAAGTAGCAGATCGTTTAACCGGCACTGCTTTGTATGGAAAATCAGACAACATAGTATGGCTCAGTCTTGGTCCTGCAAAATCTAGAAAAAGAGTGCTAAAATCATATGAGGACATAGAAACTATTGCCAGAAATGATCCCAACAGCCAAGACATTCTAAAAAACAATTTACTGGGCACATACTATCCAAATAGGAGTACCACTCTGGAAAGCATCTGTCTATACCACATAGCACAAAACTTCACATACAAAAATAATGTGAAACCCGATGAAAGCAAACGTAGATATAGAGTGACCGATTGTGAAGGGAGCTTAGTGAAACTCACCAAACAAAGCTAAATAAATCATGTAAAATTGTCAATAAAAACTCCTCCACAAAAAGAACTATATTACATGTCTCTGTTACAACTTTTCAAACCATGGAGAAAAGAGGATGACATACTAGATAATTATAACTGCTATGAAGATGCTTTCAAAGCAAATGAAAGCACTATCACCGATGTGAACTTTACGCAGTACAAAACAATGTTACACAATGAGCAGCAACAAGAAGAACAACTTCAGGCCCAACTAGATAAGGACTCTTCCGACAGTAGTCAACCTTCTGTAACAGGAAGTCAAGAACCACTAGGACAACCACTAATAGACAATGAGGCTGAAGTAGCTATGGCAGAAGTAGAAACCACCATGTATCAGTATCAAGAAGATACAGAAGACTTAACTGTACAACAAGCAAAACTTAACAACGATCAGCGCACATTTTTGAAGACGTAACAAAACAAATTGTACATGGAGTTGGTGTATTATCGCAAGAAGCACAAGTTGTATTGAAAAACCGGCATATACATGCACTTTATGGCGATAATGCATGTGCAACTGATGTTATGGAACAAATAGCACACAAAAATGTCAATTATTTGGCTTTAATGCCAACTCTTGCAAGCTGTTTCAAATTCAAAGAAACAATGTTAAAGAAAGAAATGCAACGAATAATAGAAATTAGCGCCACAGACAAACTAGACGTACATGGTATGACAGTACCCATGTGTGAGCAAGCCACAACAAGACTAAATAGTTTAGAAAATTCAATCTCCAACACAGCTGGGTTGGAAAAAATATTGAAATTATCCTTAAATTGTCGAGTAATGCTTAAACGTAACCTTGACGTAGAGCAAGGGCTAGTTAATGGAGCACTGGGACAGTTGTTGGCTTTCAATTATACCCACGTGATAGCAACATTCAGTTTGTAAATATTCGCTTTGATAAAGTTTCAGAAGTGAAAAGGATAGGGTGCTCAATTGCTCGATTCCTTCTCTTCAAAGACATGTATGTACGTAGAGAGCAATTTCCTATAACTATTGCATATGCAGTTACCATTCATAAATCCCAAGGTATTACCCTAGACAAAGCATTGATAGATATAGCAAACACAGTGTTTAAGGAAGGCATGAGCTACGTAGCATTTTCACTCTTGCGTACACTTGACAGTCTATTGCTGATAAACTTTGATTCAAGTAAAGTCAAAGCTGATATTCCTTGCATTCTAGAATACAATAGATTGTGTTCACTGTACACCCCTCATCTGAAAACACTACCCTGTTCCAGATAAAGTGAAATGTGGTAAAAGAAAAGTAAATGAAACAGAAATGCAACAGAATTCAACAGCAAATTCCGCAAAGAAAATAATAGAAGGTAAAGTTTCATCAATTGCCGCAAACATAGAACAACCTATTAGGGAATGTAAACCAGGGACGTCGGCAAAGAAGCAACAGAAAAACCGAAAAATGCACTCAGATACAGAACTTGCTGGGCCATTTAAATTTGCAAATGTAAGTGGGGTAAATTGCTATGCAAATGTACAATGAATATTCTATTTCAATTGCCATCAATTGTTAACAATATTTACCTGCACAGTAAAGACCAATTGTGTTTGCAAATGTTAGTTCTGCATAGAAATGCAACAAGCAATCCTGACAACACATACAGTGTTCATGGAGTAAGGCAATAATTGGACAACTGTGCTGGAATGGCGAGATTCACTATGAACTCACAAGAAGATCAACAAGAATTTCTAATGTACATACTATTAGTAATGGAAAACAAAAGCATACCTGTAAATGAAATCTTCCAAATTTCGTACATGTGGAAACATACATGCATTCTCTGTAGCAAGGTGATACAGGAAGAAATCCCAAATGAGCGATTTGTGTATTTTTCCATATCAAATTGTGAGAGCATTCCATTTCAGCAACTTGTACAAAATGCAAACCATGGCAGATTATGTAGTATTTGCAATTCAGACAATCGCTCCACCTTACTGATACAATCACATAGTGCCTACATAATATTTATGCTTCTACGTTATAATGCAGATGGCACCAAAAACAACTGCACACTGACTGGATTCACACACGGTCAAGTGTCACTTGGAAAGAAAACCTTTACAACAGTAGGAATAATCTACCATGCAGGAGCTACAACCAATGCAGGTCACTACACTGCATACATTAAAACGAATTCTGGATGGTTCGAATGTAATGATAGCACCATTACTCTAATGCAGAGATTGCCAGCTAACCTAACAAATGCGTATTTAATGTTCTTAAAGCCAAAATTTACGAAATAATGTGTACTTCAAGATTGTCAACAAATTATGTGAAAGTAGGGATTAGAAAACGTGGATTCGATAAAGTTAAGCTGTGCGCTATTGACCACTTCTTGAATCTGTGAGTGCTAAAGAAAAGATTCAATGTAACTGGCAGCAATATCACCTCACCCTCCAGCTCATCCACTAAGAGCTGGTATAATTGGAACAAACTAAATTCTGAGTTGTGGGTGGGGACCATGTGCTCTTGTTGACACAATACGTTATGAACAAAAATCAAAGAATTATAATGGATGTGTATGTCTTGATTAAAAGATCTCTTCAAATCACATGCATTAGAGAAGAGTAGATTTTATTCATAGTCTGGACAGCCGACATGTGTTTCGACCTACGGGTCGTTCTTAAGGCTGTATAAGTCCCACATTACAAATGTGTTATAACATTATGACAAAACACAAATGGACATGACCAGTAAAGAGGAAGATAAGTCGTTGTCAAATTCAAAGAAGAAGTAAAATGAAAAAATGAAAAAATAAATAAAAAATGAAATTGCATAAATATTAGTGTTCAATAACAACAAAGTAGAGCAAATACCACATACCAGTTGGTGGAGAGGCAGGTTCAAAAGATCTTAGGTCAAAGCCATAGAAGGTTTCAAAAAAGAAATCATTGTAAGAAATGTTTTGTACATAAAATATGAACATGAATGAATCAAACTCAAAATTCTCAAAATCCCAATTAGGACGGCTCTGTGGTTATAAGTGTGTGATACACGAGAACCAATTATACCATTATATGAATTAATAGTATGCATTCCTTTGTTATAGATTATGAAAAGGGGCCTGTGCAATGAAAACAGGGAAAGCAGCAAAGTGAAACATATGGAAAATGCCACCCGAGGTGCTAGGCTTAATGGACCAGATAGCGTGGGTGAAGTTAGTGCGTGATAAAAGACAGGTGCTGACTATAGCCACTATTTAAGTTACCAATTATCTGTGAGTAAAAAGAGCTCTCTTACCGCATATATCATTCCAGTTCAAGTACTAGAAATAAATAATGAGAATTCATCACATCATGTGCTTAGCGGATTGCGCGTGACCTCATGACGTTACGCACGTACCCAACATGATGTAGTGGCCGTTTATTTTTACTTTAACAATGGTGGACTGAGCCTCTTTCTAAATTGTTGCGGGGATTTGGCCCATTGATTACTGGTTTCTATCCGGACTGATAGGTAAGTGAAATATCCTTTGTGTTCTTCATTCCTGGATGATTACACCATGACATTCTCTGATGATCGTATGGTGGCAGGAATGTTTGGACATGACTAATTCTAATTAGGTGCGTCTATCTTGTTTAAAGTACATTTTTCACAAACCATTATTGGTTTGTCTCCCTCTTTGTTACTATTTTCTACGTATATAATTTTGACACTGATGTCCGGAGCCCATTGAAGGGATTGTTATTTTGCAAGGCAATGGATGCCACGTTTTCTATTGAATGATGGTTCGGCAACATATTTGCAGGTATGCTGCGTCATCGCTATAATTTTTGGATCCTTCACATGGTCTGTGGCGCTTTATATTTTCTCCGAGTAAGCACATGATGTGATGTGTTCTCATTATTTATTTCTAGTACTTGAACTGGAATGATATATGCGGTAAGAGAGCTCTTTTTACTCACAGATAATTGGTAACTTAAGTAGTGGCTATAGTCAGCACGGGTCTTTTATCACGCACTAACTTGACCCACGCTATCTGGTCCATTAAGCCTAGCACCTCGGGTGGCATTTTTCATATGTTTCACTTTGCTGCTTTCCCTGTTTTGATTGCACAGGCCCTTTTTCATAATCTATAACAAAGGAATGGATACTATTAATTCATATCATGGTATAATTGGTTCTCGTGTATCACACACTTATAACCACAGAGCTGGCCTAATTGGGATTTTGAGAATTTTGTGTTCGATTCATTCATGTTCATATTTTATGTACAAAACGTTCCTTACAATGATTTCTTTTTTGAAACCTTCTATGGCTTTGACCTACGATCTTTTGAACCTGCCTCTCCACCAACTGGTATGTGGTATTTGCTCTACTTTGTTGTTATTGAACACTAATATTTATGCAATTTCATTATTTATTTATTTTTTCATTTTTTCATTTTACTTCTTCTTTGAATTTGACAATGACTTATCTTCCTCTTTACTGGTCATGTCCATTTGTGTTTTGTCATAATGTTATAACACATTTGTAATGTGGGACTTATTCAGCCTTGAGAACGACCCATAGGTCGAAACACGTGTCGGCTGTCCAGACTATGAATAAAATCTACTATTCTTTAATACATGTGATTTGAAGAGATCTTTCAATCAAGACATACACATCCATAATAATTCTTTGATTTTTGTTCATAATGTATTGTGTCAACAAGAGCGCATGGTCCCCACCCACAACCCAAAATTATGTGAAAGATTACAAACAGTTAGAATACGCCCAGAGGTATCTAACTACCCAACAGGATGGAAGAATGACACAAATAAATAATTATCACAAATCGTTGGAAACAAATGCACAGGTAGAATACGCCTACAGGTATTGTTGTTAAAAATCGGCAGGAAGGCAACAAACAAAACTTTAATGGGAAAGATGAAGGAAACAGGATATAACAATGACACAAATGATTGAGTATCACAAATCTGTAGGAACAAATGCACAGTTAGAATACACCTACAGGTATCTAACTGTTGTTAAAAATGGGCAGGAAGGCAACAAACATAACCTTGATCAGAAAGATGAAGGAAACACTCAAAGGAAACAACGAAGTAGTTACTACCATAGGAAACACGTTTTTTTTTATCCAATGGATTTTTTTTCCCCAGAACCAAGGATTAGAAAAGCAAATACAGAAACTGAGCGCAATGCACAGTACACTGGTTTGTAAACTAAATATGAGGGTAAAAAAAAAAGTTTAACTGTCTATTTTGCAATTAAGTAAATTCTCAAAAAATGCAAACACTAACACACCTTTTCCTTTCATCACAGAAATGGAAAAAGTGATACTTCCTCCAAGTACGGTAGCCACTTAAAAAATGGATGTGGATTCTGAACAAAGTAAGGAGTAAGTGTATTGGCAGTCATTTTCTGCACATGGGAATCTACACGTCTAATTTATGGTACTAATATGCTGCAGTGCCTGTAGGCTGGCCCTTACATCTTCGGTGAGTAACCTACCACCTACGCCTTACGACCAAGGTACAAGGAGTATAGTTCCTATCCACAACCATCGCTGCATATCAAAACCATGGTCCTTGTAAATTATCTACTTCTAAATGTACTTTTCGGACCATCGTCTGCAGCCATGAAGCTAAGACACTAGGGCGTCAACACAACTTGCGCATTACACCACTCCCATATTGACTTGTAACTCCACTGCTTATGACTTCACTCTTGGGTGCATGGGTCTTGGCCATGCACCCAAGAGTGCAGGGTCTCTCCACAAACACCTCAGTGATGTGTTGTAGTGGCGGTTTTTCTATAGGTGTGATATCCTTTAGTGCTTCTGGCCAGAGGCTTCACTCCTAGCTGTACGTCCATAGATCTTACATGGGATGGGTGTGCAGTGGCTTGCACGTCTAGTACTTATAACTTTGTTCTTGGGTGCATGGCCTTTGGCCATGTACCCAAGACTGGACGTACTCCCCACTACTTGCCAATCGGAACCAAATACTACGAGTGTATGCATGGGTGGCACATTCTACGGTGGTTGTGGCCAGGGCCTAGAGTTTTGGAAGTAAGGCCTTTGGCCTTCGACCAACGGCCATGCATCCAAGACTCTAGGCCCTGGCCACAACCACCGTAGCATGTGCCACCCATGGCGGCGTAGTGATGAATTCAATAACCTTAGGAAAAAGTATAGCAATTACGGCATGCTGTCAATTTCAATGTTCCCTAACACCACACGTGTCCTTACAACAGTAACAACTTAGGAAAAAGTATAGCAATTACGGCATAGTGTCAATTTCAATATTCCCTAACACCACACATGTCCTTATAACTGTAACAACTCCCCCGTGCACTGCACGGGCTGAAATACTGGCCTTATTGTACCCCTTATTTTATGGGCGTACAAGGAGGCCATAGAACATACGTCATTGAGAAGGTATTAGTGTATTATTGGGTGCATGGCCTTCGGCCATTCACTCAAGAGTGCAGGGTCTCCCCACAAACACCTCAGTGATGTGTGGTAGTGGGGGTTATTCTATAGGTGTGTTATCCTTCAGTGCTTCTGCCCAGAGGCTTCACTCCTAGCTGTATGTCTGTAGATCTTACATGGGATGGGTGTGCAGTGGCTTCCACATCTAGTACTCATCACTTAGTTCTTGGGTGCATGGCCTTTGGCCATGCACCCAAGACTGCACGCACTCCCCACAACTTGACAATCAAACCGTTACACTACGGGTGTATGCATGGGTGGCACATGCAGTGGTGGTTGTGGCCAGGGCCTACAGTCTTGGAAGTAAGGCCTTCGGCCGACGGCCATGCATCCAAGACTCTAGGCCCTGGCCACAACCACTGTAGCATTTGACACCCATGGTGGCGTACTAATGAATATAATAATAGCCACAGGAAAAAATAATGCATTCACGGCATGTTGTCAATTTCAATGTTGCCTACCAATATGCGTGTGCTTTCAACAGTTACAAGTTTCCTGTCCTCTGCATGGACTGAAGTGTTATCGTTATTGCACCCCACATTTACTGTGCGTACAAGGTGTCCATAGAAATTACATCATGAAGACCGACTCCCAGAACAAATGCATTGATTGCCCATGTCTTACTGTCTGAACCTTTCCCAATGCTATATGACACAGCAAAAGAGTTTCATGAATAGAGAATGTGTAAGCTGGTTGTTGCTCCGCTTTCGGCGGATCCAAGATATCGGTCGCATCCAAACAATCTGACGCAGAACACGTCTCGCAGCAGCCAACGGGCAGAGACATTGCGTGTCTGCGGTCATGACGCCAGCCCCTTAGCCAATCGGTATCTTGTTCATGGACCGAACAGGGAAGTGTGACCGCGGAGCGGACATAGATATCACTAATTTTTTCAGACCTACTTTTTGATAATTATAAAGAAAAATACTGCACGGCTGGCCACCAAATTTACAAAAGCACGCTTTCTGGACCAAACCCCTGTACCTGCCGCAGATTTCGTCAAAATCCATCCAGCGGTTTGACCTGTAGCCGTGCGCAAAGTTTTTCCCCCCATTCAGTCTATTGGAAAAAAAGACATTTTGGAACCCCCCTATAACTTTTGCCCCCCTGCACCAAGCATCTCCAAACTTTGCAAAATAATTCTGAGTGGCCCATATACAATTATATATTGCAAAGTTTGGTGAGGATTCGTCCAGGGGAGCGAAGTTATAAGCTGCCCAAAAAAGTGCTCTTCCTATGGAAACAGCAACTTAACCATAACTACACAGCCACTACCGTGGCCGTGTACTTACTGTTGCATTTAGGGCAATACTTAGGAGTATGTCACAGAAACAGATTATTAGAATAAAACAAGAGATCTCACAAATATTCTGACACGGTGAAGTACTTTTGGTAACCCCCAATGCAAAGTAAGTTAACCACTTCCTGGAAGGAGGGCTAAACACAGAGTCAGAGGGAAGAAGAGATTCAGGTCAATTGGACAAAAGTCAAGGTGAGCTGAAGAAATTCTTGTAGGTAGATAAAAGTCTTGCACAATGTTTTAGAAGTCTTTGTAGAAAAGAAGAAATCAAAGTAGGGCCACAAGCTGATTAGGCTTGTGAGGTAAAGAAGCTGTTAGCAACTCTACAGAAGCAACCATGACAAATCTCCACTGAGAACAAGTGAGGTTACACAACAACAGGTAAGTTCTTTTAGACTTTTACCGTACCTTTGGTTAGAAGAAAAGGGCTTTGGCTGGCTTCAGTTCCTGTGCAGCTCTGCAGATACGGTGTTCCTGGGCCTCAGTCATGGGGACAAGAGAGAGGACCTCTTGAGGACTCCTGCACTGCAACGGGACAGTCGGCGACAGAAAAGGACCAACTTCTATTCAGTGGCACTTCGCAGTTTCAGCTCCTCGTGTCTCAGCAAATAGCACCACCGAGGACTCTTGGCTGTTGAGATGGGCGTTCTTTGCATCTGAGGTCCAGCACTCTGTTGAGTTGGCTCAGGCTTGGTTAGTCCTGCTTCCTGGGTGTCCGGAGGTTCTTCATAGAGCTCTTGGCCAACTTAAAAGCAATGCAGATGAACTGGTGTTCCTCTTCCTCGCTCTTCCTGTCATGAACCACTGAATTTGGCTCTTCTGGACTTCGTGGTCCACGATGCACTGCGGCATGAGCTCAGTGACTACTCCAAGATGGCCGACAGCCCAGAAACGCTGCGCTATAGCCTTTGCGCGCAACACTCTGCTTCCTACAAAACAGGCACGGCTCTGCGCGTCTCAATGCAACTGCTTGGAGTTGCTAGACGTATGTTTCGAGTCTGTTAACTGTGCTATCTCCAGTTCTTATCCTTTTTTCTCCCTTCCTGGAGAACTCCCCTCCAAATTCTTACCTTATCCGCTAGCTGCATCCCACATCCCGGACCCAGTCTTGTGCTCGTTCCGAGATGTCTCGAACATCGTCTGAGCATAGGACACTTGCCCCTCCTCCTTCCTGGATTCGTGGCTAACATTCCTGGATACTGAACGCTATCCGGCTTAGGCAGCCGGCTATCCACGTTGGAACCCGAAGACATGCGCTCCAACCTATGTAATTCTCGGACAGTGAGGAATAAGGAAGCCACATCCAAGAAGACCACAAGCAAGGAAAAACAGGTGAGAAAGAGAGAAACTCGTGACACTTCCGTTTCCAGCAGCAACTGCAGTGGAAATGCAACCAGCTTCGAGTGGAAGTCTAGGTGGCTTACTTTGGAGTAGATTGGTCCTACCAACTCAAGGGGAGAAGTCATCCTTACAGGGCTTCTCTAGTCAAAAATGAATTTGGAGCTTTGGCACAGCAGCAGGGCTTCACCAGGCAAACCAACGGTCCAGGAGTTGCAGCAGGCATCTGTTCCAAGTTCTTTGGATCCCTTCGTCCAGTGGTCGAATCTGCCTTCCAAGCCAAAAATCCTTGCCTTTTATACAGGTTTGTCCCATTCGTTCCAGCGTAGCTGTCAGCCACCCAGCAGGGTGGCTGTCCTTGTTGGACAGCCAGCCAGGCAATCACCTAAGAGTGCATTTCTGCGTCCTAGTAGACCAAGCACAAGGAGTTTCGGGCACCTCCCTCACTTCCTGCCCCCACCAGATACCCTGGAGCTAGAGGCAGGCTTCACTGGTGAATCCCGCCAAAGACAAGATGAACAAAGGGACCAAACCTGGTTTGGCGCGCAGAGTAAATCTCAAGAAGGACATTTCCACAAAGAAACAGTGAAAAAAGAAGACCGGGCCATTTTGACAAAAATGGCACCCTTGGGTGCTTTACTGCAGCTGCGAACGCAGCCTGCGATAAAAGCACACCACGGTAGTTAAAAGTAAACCACTGCCACCAGCCATTCATCGAGGAAAGGGTAACAAACATGTTACATGAGAAACTAGACAAAGGGGATACTAAGGAACCCCTCTAGCACCCTATTGTAAGATAGTGTGTGCTGGGTCTAGAAAGTTACAAGTGTAAGTAAAGTCAATTTCACTTTACTGCTCTTGGAAACAGTAGTTTATCCAAGAGAAGGTATTTAAACCTTTGGGAAATCTGAAAGATTTCCCTGTGCCACTGCACTGAAGGTGCTCTGTGACGCAATGTAAAAGATGATGCCTATGGAGTTTGTCAGACTCCACAACCAAATGAAATACAGGGTTCAAATCACATTAAAAATACATGCAAGAGTAGGAAAAAAGGGTCTCACTCTCTCCAGGTTCAAAATTAAAAGTCCTAAAATGCAGCGAAGTTGCTGGGGGTCTCTAAGGTAGAGAGGAATTAGCACATTTCTGAGAATTCTCCCTAACAATGACCATAGACCAAAATCCAAATATAGGGGTGGTGGACAGAGCGCCCACTCCCTAAGAATGGAAAAGGAGCTGATGTGCTCCAGGGAAAAGAAAAAAGAAAAACCCGACTCCCCCTGGCTCTTTCCTATGAGTGAGTTAAAGAGCCAGGGGTGATCTTTGGGGTGTAAATTCAGTGCCTGACTGATAAAGACAAACAACAGCATTAAACATGAAACACCCATACATGAAAATGCTGTGTATTTGGGAAATAAAAAGAATGAACTGCGCCTTATATCTGAAAGCGGAGCCAAGTGACATATTTCATTTCAAATAAATAAACACTTACTTTCAACATTCAAACTGACATTATCAAAAACGTTTTAAAGTGGACGCTGGCTTCACATGTTAAACAGAAATCAATGTGTGGATAATTCAGAATGAACAGTCATGTCCTTTCAACTTTCAGATTAAACAAAAATACATACACGTGGACAGACGGCCAAGATGCAATGTATTGAAATATAATGCAGTACATGTAAAATACATCGGGCCTCATTACGAGGTGGGCGGTAAGATATTACCGGCACCAGTAAGGCCACCAGTGCCGGTAATCCCTTACCGCCCTACTACGAGTTCCCTTTGTGGGTCCTCTCTTAACGCCTGGTTTTTCCAGGCATTAAGGACGGGACCCGCAAAGGGACTCTGGAGCTAATAACGGTACCGTAATTTGTGGTACCGTTAGTAGAGCCTTCCCCATTCCCATTGAGCCCTGTGGGGGCTCAAATGGGAATGGGGAATTACCGGTCCCGCCAACCTTGGAATGGACCTGTAATTGCTCCATTCACCAGGACGGAGGCGGAACGAGTTTGGAGGCAGCCATGGCGCCAACAGCGCCATGGCTACCTCCAACCTCGTAATGAGGCCCATCCTCTTAATTTCAAATTCCATTGCTTTCAGATTGCACATGTGGCTTTCTTTAGCAGCATGCCCCATTGAACTGCTGGACTGTGTAACTGGACCTCTGACCCCAGAGACCCTTGGTCTTTTTCAGCAAAATGCAAGAAAATACAGTTATGAGATCAAAATCATGGAGGGGTCAGATAAGGAAATACAGGCCTGCCCTCTCAGACTGTTTTACAGTCCAAATAACTGTGCCTTAGCTTTAAACAGAGACCATATAATGCACTCAATGGCAGGGCTGAAACAACATTGAGTCATGCACAGACCCATGTTATGTGACATTTGAGAAATAAAACTTACTTAGCTTGTTGGATGTGAAACCAAGGATTTCCATATCAATGCATTACTATTGATTAACATTGGGCACATTTTTCCTCAATAAAAAAGTGAACGAAACGACACACCAAGTCGGGACCTATACCATGTTAAAGCTTGGAACAAGCCTATCAGTCTGATGTATCAACTCCATCGAAGGTGAGGAATTTGAGTTACAGATCTAAAAGCGGTTTCTGGTTTGCATATACATGATAGAAATCTGAAAGTTGGAGCGATGATAAAACGCAAAATTAATGGTTGGATTATAAAGTTTCATAGTCCCCACTACTATGTTAGGGCGAAAAATTATTATGCGCTCAGGGATGGTTGTGCCGGAACTAAATTCGTTTCTCTAGGCCTGGCAAAAATAACTGAATCAGAAAACATACATATATATATATATATATAAACAAATGATGTGCCAACATAGTGCTCAGCCTGCATGTAGCTGGTGCTAAGGGTAGAAATCTTGGCTGGATTTCAGAATATGCAAAATACACATGCATCAAGGTAGGTTGTAGTACTTCAAAAAACAATATAAAATTGTGTTTAGTTGTAAGTTACAAAAAGTTCATGTTGGGACTTTTTGGAGTTGTTAAAGTGTAAGTTTAAAATTGTCATTTTAGACAGTCCTCTCTCCTCCCCTCATTATCCATACTCTTGATCTCATAAAGCCCTTGCCCCATCCGCTGGCAGAGGCCGGACTTCTGGAGGGAGGGGAAAATTAATGTCCAATCCGAGGTGTGGGAAAATGGGTTGGCACTGCAAAATTATTCATTATATGATGTGAATAGGTGCGTTACAAATGCCATAAGTGTTTCAATGTGCAACGAGGCAAGGAAAGGGGTACAGAGGGAGGACAGAGACATGCATCTTACTTGGTCAAGTGACCTTGAAATTGCACAAGTGCAGGGAAGGGGAAGGGGAAAAGTGCCAGGGGAAAGGGCAGAGGGGCAGTGCTGTGCATGGGATCAAAACAATAACAAGAAGTGCAGGTGGAAGGTGCAAGGGTAAGTGCAGACAGCAGGTGTGCAAAAGTACCAGTAGAGGGACTGTAGGGTTACAGATACAGACCCAAGTCCAAGGGCTGCCGGGAGGCAGTGCGGGTGTGCAACTGGGCGAGCAGGGATCTGGGCCTGAAATCAGAGGGTAGCCAGGTGACCAGTGCAGTATCAGACAGGAAATCAGCAGTGGAGAGGAAGAAAGAAGGCAGAAGCAAAGTGGAAGGTCGTGAGGTACTTCCAGGACCGGAGATGGTTCTCCTCAAGTTTCAGAGAGGCAGGGAGGCTGTTCCAGAGGGAGGCCCCAGCTGAAGAAAGCAATCTACTGCCAACTTGTTGCTTGGAGAATCACCTGACCCTGAGGGAGTTGGAGGTGGGGGGGTGAAGAGCTTGAGTAGGAAGGTATTTGCGAAGAGAGAGTTGGAGGTATTGAGGAACCAGGCCCCAGAGGCCTTGTGGACAATGCAGAGGGTCTTGGACTTAATCCTTGCCGCCACTGGGAGCCAATGCAGAGATTTCAGTGCTGGAGAGATACAATCCCTGGGCTTGAGGCCAGGAACAAGTCTTGCAATATGAATGGGGTCATAGGCGCTATATATGGTCAATCCTCTATTACACTGGGCACTTGACACTTGTTGGAGTGTGCCAAAGTCTTTTTGCTGGAGAATTTTGGTTGGAAGACTGGGAGTACCATCTGAGAGAGAGATCCTAAAACCTGACTGGGCCCTGCTGTAAATTGCTCAGCTATCCTAGCCAGATGTGTGATCCGACTCCTACCTGTTTGTCAAACTAGAAATTATATCGTGCCTCCTATTGCTATGAATATATGTATATTGGCCTACACCAAGCTGCTAACAAGCTGCTTATAAACTACATGTGAATAAACTCGCATTGCAAGGTCCTGACCTTAGAAACCATGTAAACTGTCATTTTGGGTCAAGCCGCCATTTTAGGTTTTCTTGCTCTATAAAGTCACCATGTGAGCTAAAATGGTAGCCTATGTTATTCAGAACAGAACTCAATTGTCATGACCTCTGTGCAGCTAATGTATAACTTGCCTGCAGGCCACTTGTTAGGGTCATGAGCTGAGACCTTGTCCTGCTGCTGACCTGTGTGCAATGGATTACTGTATCACCGAAACTGATCTATAATTGAATGAGAACACCTGCTTAACTACATTGTATAAACTAAGTCCCGCATTGTAATGTTAGGCCTAGAGCATACATTATTACCATTTCTTCTTGTTAATGTATAAACCTAAGATGAACTAGATTTGACCTGGCAAGGCACCCTAGAGCAGTAATTTATTTATGGAATGGTTAACCTGCAGAAAGGCTGGACAACAGGCTGGAGAAATGTATAAAAGCCTGACTGTTTCAATGAATATTTGCACTCACTGAGCACACCGAACCACGCCGGAGTTCGCTGTGTTGTACTAAGGGTCGATAGCTATCTGAATTTTGTTCTGTTCTTTTGTAACTGGATTCAGTATAAAATAAAGTACTTTGTATGTTCCTTTGTAACCTGTGTTTGGTGTGTTTCCTTTTTGGTTACCCTGCCTCATATTATTTCCTTGTTTTCACAGTTGGCGCCCAGAATAGGGACCCTCAAGGTTGATGCCGGATTATTGAAGGTTGACGCACGCTATCGGACCAGGATCGGACGGTGTGACATAACGGGCCCGACTGAACGAGACGCGACACCTCAACAGCGCTGCACGATCCGTTCCCTGGACGATAGCCGTGTGGTCTGAGACGGCATCTTGACGAGGGTCAATTTTTTGAGGCGGGCAGATTTGCCGAAATCACCATACACAAGGTAAAATTTGTTAGGTAAGTCCTTTGTAAGCCGATCGGTCCTCCTTAGGTTTGGTCAGGTGAGTCGTTACCCGACTCTTAATTCAACCCTGACAATTTGAATTTGGCGCATTGTATCTGCAGACAAAATTATTGACCAGGTAACACCGAGTATTTGAGAAATGCCTGGGAAATTGTCTAGCTGCTTTAGGGCATTATTCCGCAGCGTTAGACAATCTTTGGAATTTAGCCGTCCGGCACCACAGGAGGGGTCACCGGCATGTACTATGTACTGTAAGCATGGCATTGGAAGTGTAGTATTTAATAAAATTTGGCACAGACAAACCAGACATGCCTCCGAACTTCAGTGGCCAGTCAATGGTAGTTTTGAGATCCCTCGTATTGAATATTTAGAGTCAGTCTTGTTAAAAAAGAAGGCCAGACCTGCAGCATTTGATGTTTTGCAAAATTGGAAAAGAGAAGCGTTGCAGCAGCTTAAAAGTAGGGAAAAACATGTGCGCCGTCATAAAACAAATGCTGAAAAGGCGTTGTTATATAATCAGGACAAACAGTCTGAGTCGGTTATGAATATGGACAGGGCTTTCTCATTCGGTATTCAGAAAATCTATCCTTCTAAAGATCTTCATGTTTCTGATGAGTTTATCGACAAATTGTTAAATGAACGAAGGCCTGGTGCCTCTGCACCACCTCTGTATGTTCCTCTTCCTCCTGCTGTACCTCTTCCTGCTGTTATTCCTGCTCTTCCTGCTCAACCTGTTGTTCCTATTCCTCCGGTTGTTGTTCCTCCACCTGCTCCTCTGCCTCTTCCCATTGCACCAGTAATAGTACCTCCATTGAATTTGCCTGCACCCTCACTCCCAAGTAGTTCTGTACCGCTTGTAGTTGATCAAGGTGCGGGGTCGAGGATTGTTACTTGTAATACTGTTCCTACAGAAAAGAAACAGGATTTGTTTGCATGGGCTAAGCATTGTATTGAGAGAGATGATCGAGCTAATGTTCTTGCCACACTTTCTAATATGGATAATTTTCCTGAGAAAAATGTTTTCATTGAAGGTTTAGGGATTCATTTATGTGTAATGTGGGGTAAATTAAATAATGCAGACCTCCCACAAGGGTTGAGGGACCTGAATACTTTAGCGTTTTCAAGAGACACTGTGGAGAAGGTACATGAGCATGTTGAGAGGATATTTGAGTATAGAAAGGAGTTGGAAAGGTTACGGAATGAGGATGACGAAGAAGAAATTATGTATGTACAGAAACGATTTCTTCCGTGTCGTAAATCGACATCTGAGGAGGCGCAAATTTGTACAAAAGATGCGATTAGATGGATTTCAGACATATCGATAACTCCAGTTGAGTTATATGACACATACAGTCAATATACGCTAGAAATGCAGAGGAAAGTGATACAGGTAATGGTAGAGTACCTGCAGGATGAATGTTAAAAGAGAAAGGTTAGTTGTCCCACAGAGTTATTGAGCATTTATAAGAGAGCTTTTTCACTTGACACTTCTTCAACTGCTTTAGCGCTCGACTTAGGTCTGTTGCTTAGTAAGCGTTCGGAGTTGCCTACATCTCAGTTGCCTATGAGAGAGGTTCCTCCGACATTTGTCCCAAAGGTTGAGATTCCTGCTAATGCTGCAGCAGGTACACCTGCTGTGGACATTCCTGCACATTATGTATCGCAGTTTGTTCACGTCCCTTTTTCACGACAGGAAGTGAATACTATTAAACAAACTATTCCTGACATTAGGAAAAATCCGACAGGGTTCTATAAAGAGATAGAGTCCGTTTTGCAGTCCTCAGTGTTTACCCTAGGCGACATTGATTTGTTATTCCCTGTACTCCTGCCTGTAGATTTGTGGAAACAAGTTAGAACTATAGACGATGTACCAGGGTTGGGAGATACATGGGTTAACATAGTTAGGCTTGATGGGGAAAGGCCAGCTGGTGAGAGACCACCTCAGGAGATACTAACTTTGCCTGACAGAATCATTGCAAAACTGAAAACTATAATCCCCGAAAAGAGAATTATTTGGGACAAGCTTACGGCCTGTGTCCAAGGAAAATCTGAGGGTGCTACCAAGTTCTTTAATCGGTTCGAACAGGTATTCTCGGATTTCAGTGGACAAGACTTAGGCACAGAGTCTGGGGAAAAGATTATTTGTGGACACATTTCTACGTGGATTGCTGCCTGACATCCAGTCACAAATTATGTCTTCTGAGAGCACTTGGCAGGCAAAATCCCAATCAGAAGTACTGCACATGGCTCAGTACTACGAGAACCGTGTCAAAAATGAAAAAGATAGAGTCGAGAAGAGAAAAGGTGATTTGAAGACTAAAGTATTGTTACAGCAAATTGTTAGAGGCCCCAGAGGGGGTAGTTCGCAGATTAGAGGTCAGTATGTTCCACAAGGGAATGTGCCCTTGGGTCCTGTGAATATTAACCAGTGTGCCTATTGTCGCCAGGAAGGTCATTGGCGTGCACAATGCCCCATCCTTCGACAGAGGTCGAATAACACATTTGGAAATATGGGTAGACGATCCAGAGGTCGCCCGGGTTTAGGGGGCCCTGGTAGAGGCCAGTTTTCGCAGGATCCCCAACAACCTTTTTCACAGGATAATCAGACTTCGAGTGTGGATACTAGAAACATATTTGATCATCCTTCTGCTGCATATCTATCTGAAGAGCTTCCTTTTGATGATATTTTGTTTCGTTAGGATTGCCCGAAGCAGGGTTTGGAACCTACACCTATTCCCGTTAATCAGAAAGGTCCCTACGTTGAAATGGTAGTGGGAAATAGGAAACATCAATTTTTGATAGACACTGGAGCACAGAAGTGCTCCATTGATCATTCTCGGGTTCCAAACATTCCACTGTCAGGGCAAACCAATGTTTCTGTAGCGTTTTCTGGCACACCAGTTGTTTGTCCGGTTTCTTTACCGGTACCTATTTCTTTGGGTCCCTTTACGGACCACTGTCCATTTCTCTTGACTTCGAATTGTGGAAAAAATTTGATGGGGTTGAATCTGTTGAAGGAATTAAATGCGGTAATTCATTGTTCTTCTGATGGAGTGCGTTTGACGATTTCACCACAGCAATGTTCTGTTTCGCAATTCTTGACTAGACCTTTGCCGCCAGAATTCGGGAATGTACCAGAGTGTTTGTGGGCAGTTGATGACAATGATGTTGGTGTTTTGCAGATTGAGCCTGTTAAAATAGTTTTGAAACATGGAATTAAGCTGCCCCGTATTCCACAGTATAAGATCTCAGTTGAAGGCGAGCAAGCTTTGAAGAGCATTGTTTCCGATTTTGTGCATCGTGGGGTGATTGAGGAGATTACAGGAAGTTTGTGCAATAGTCCAATTTTACCCGTGTACAAAAAAGGTGATAATGCAATTCCATTTCGTTTTATAATTGATTTACGTGCCATTAGTAAAGTCGTCGCTCTGCAATTTCCAATTGCGCCTGATGTCACGACAATATTAACCATGATTGAAGCTACGGCTACTCACTTCAGTGTTGTGGACCTAAAGAATGCTTTCTTCAGTATTCCTATACATGAGGATAGTAGATACTTGTTCGCGTTCACCTTAGGGGGACACTCATTCACATTTACTCGTGCACCTCAAGGTTATACTGAGAGTCCTAGTATTTATAGTAGGGCTTTGAAAGAGCAGCTTGATACCCTTGGATTGCCCCCTACTTGTACGTTGCTTCAATATGTTGATGATTTGCTTTTAGCCGCTGACTCTGAGAGCTCTTGTAAAGAGGGCACTGTGTTGTTGCTCATCCATCTAGCTAAGCATGGTCACAAAGCTTCGCTCAAAAAGTTTCAATATTGTTGCCAGGAGGTTGCCTATTTAGGCTATCTCCTGTTAATGGAGGGAAGAAGATTGACACCTGAAAGAATAAAACACATTTCTGGCATGTCTGTCCCAAATACACAAAAAGAAGTTAGAGCCTTGATAGGTATGGCTTCTTACTGTAGGTTATGGATCCCAAACTTCTTACTAGTGATAAAACCGATGTTGGCCTTGACGAAGAAGGGTATTTCTTCGCCATTGCCATGGAATACGGAGCATCAACATTCATTCGAGTTGCTCAAGACTGCATTATGTTCGGCGCCAGTTTTGGGCACACCGAACTATGAGAAGGCCTTTGTGTTGTTTGTGCATGAATGTGATGGATGTGCTTTGGCTGTATTAACGCAGGAACATGGAGGGAACAATAGGCCATGCGGTTACTACTCTTCCGCCCTTGATCCTGTTGCATGCGCTTTGCCAAGATGTTTGCGCGCTGTCGCTGCTGCTGCTGAGTCTGTAAAACAGAGTGAGGGAATGGTCCTAGGCTATGATTTAACCCTGATGGTGCCTCACTCTGTAGATATTCTATTGAACAAAACCCAAATGCAACACCTCACTTCCGCACAACTGACAGGATATGAATTAATCTTGTTTGCTCTCTACATTCAAATTAGGAGGTGCTGCGTTCTTAATCCGGCTGAACTCCTACCTTTCCCGCAAAATACTGTTTGCGGTGACGAAGAGTCACATGACTGCCTGTATACTACTGAACAAGATACAAAAGGCAGAGTTGATTTGAGGGACACTCCTTTGGATAACCCACAAGGGGAGCTGTTTTGTGATGGCTCCTGCTTCAAACTACTGGATGGTACATCCACAGCTGCTTATGCAGTCACTACATTGAGTACGGTTGTGGAGACCAAGAGAATTACGCATAACTCTGCGCAGTCCGCAGAGATTATAGCATTGACTCGAGCTTGTGAGCTTTCCGAAGGGCTAACAGTAAACATATATACTGATAGCCAGTATGCCTTTGGGGTTGCTCACAACTTTGGGAGACTTTGGTCAGAGAGAGGGTTTTTAACTTCGCATGGCACCAAGATCCAACATGGCTCCCTGATAGTACAATTGCTTTCAGCGCTTGCGTTCCCTAGTCAGTTAGCAATCATTAAGTGCGCAGCACATCGCAAGATTATAGATGATGTAGGGAAAGGGAATGCTTTCGCTGATCAAATAGCTAGACAAACTGCCTCTGATCTCTTCACGGAGATGTATGTTTCAAGGGAGACTGTAGATGCCTATGCAATGGATGAGGGTGTTGGGTCTGTACGGGATATCCAAGCCGATGCCACATTAGAAGAATCCAAGAGGTGGGCTGAGGGCTTGGGGAAACTCGATGATGATGGGTGTTGGGTGGACATGGTTGAAGGGAAATGGTTGCTTCCTAATGCCTATATAGTAATGATGGTTACCATGGCACACGGTCCCACACATGTGTGCGCTGAACAGATCACGAGAATGTTAGAGAAAGTCTGGGTAAATGATAAGATTTCAAAAATTGCCCAGCATTATGTCCAAAATTGCATGATTTGCCTACAACACAATGTGGGAAAGGGGACAGCAACTCCAAGAGGTAGCTTTGGGCCTCCTTCTGTCCCGTTTGAAGTGATCCACTTTGACTTTATTGAAATGGAGCGATGTAACAATCTAAAATATGTCCTTTTGGTCATTTGCACCTTTAGTAAGTGGGTCGAGGCTTTCCCTGTTAAAGACGCTACAGCCATGACCACTGCAAAGACCATGTTAAAGGAATTCTTCCCACGGTTCGGTTTGCCGAGAGTTATCTGGTCGGATAATGGTCCGCATTGTATCGCTGCTGTAATTCTACAGATAAGTACGGCATTGCAAATTGACAAACGATTCCATTCGGCCAGACATGATCAGAGCGCCGGATTAGTGGAAAGACACAATGGTATCATAAAAAACAAGCTCGCTAAGACGTGTGCCGGCACCAAACTAAAATGGCCGGACGCCTTACCGATCGTGTTACTTTCAATGCGGACAACCCCTCAAACTAAGACTGGGCTCTCTCCCTTTGAGGTGGTAATGGGGAGACCTGCTAATATTTGGGGTTTGCCTAAAAGCTGCGCATTGCGCGATGTAGAAAATGTACTTCTCTCCGACTACTGTAACCAGTTAACTAAAAACCTGTATTTCATTTATCACCAGGTGTTTTCAGCTTTACCTGTACGGTTCACGGGCCCAGGACACGATATACAGCCTGGAAGTTGGGTCCTAGTGAAGGCCTACGAAAGGTCTTCCTGTCTCACTCCTCGTTGGAAGGGACCCTACCAGGTGCTGTTGGTCACTCAGACAGCAGTGCGGGTGGATGGAAAGAAACACTGGATCCACGCGACGCATGTCAAGAAACTTCCTCACCTGACGCCACACGTTACAGAAGAAGCAGAACCCCTCGCTGATGCTACAGTCCCTGATCTTGGAGTAGCAAACAGCGCTGTGAGTGCGTCAGAGAATTTCTCTGAGCCCGTGGAGCTTGGGGAACAGTCCATTTCGTCTCCGCACTCTTTTGAAAAATCACTTCCGTAAAATACTGTTTCAAGCTCTGCAAATTCCGTCGCCTCCGATATGTCGCTTCCCTCAGGAAGTGACGACACCTTATTTTCGGACCAAACAATCTTGGGTACCACCAGGTACAACCTTCGACGAAGAAAATAGAACTACGGCACAGGTTTTTCCATGCATTTGAGAAAGGGAAGTGATCGAAAGTTTTCCTTTGTATAAGAAAGTTTCAGTTGAACAAAAGGGAAAAAAGTGATTCTGCTGGCTAGGGTTGGGAAGGACTAAGAAATTGTGCGACCGTAGCATCGCCAGCAACGAACATTGGGGTTGTCGATTGAGGAACTACAATGCCTGCCACCTCCACTGCTGCTCCCCGCACTGGACTTGTGAATAAGGGGGTGACCAACTTGGACAATGAACAATGTGCCTGGGCCCCGAAAACGTACCGCTGTGTTTTGATAACGATAATTGTTATTTTTGCAATTACTGCTGTAGGACTTTGGTACTTTGAAGAAATCTATCCTCTAAAACCTTTACTACCGACCGAGATTGTACCGACTGCTTTGACTCCCTCTGTGCACCTTCACACTCTGTCCTCTAGAGACTCCCAACATAGACAAAAGTATCATAATAACACTCTAATGATAGTAATGAATGCAACGCATGCCATTTTTAATAAGAGTAATTGTTGGATTTGCACTCATTTACCGCAACATGGGAACAAGGGACTGGGATGGTATATTCACCCTTTACCTTTAACGACTGCTTGCTATGCCTCTCTTAGAGCACTATTCTTTGGCCGTTGGAATGATAGCATCTCAGGGAACTTTGATGGAACTAATTTGAATGATTTCGAGAAACGTGAATTAACTCCCCTGGGATGCTCGCTTTTTGCAAATAGAAGTAAACCTAATGTCACTTCTATTAGGCCGTCTGATAAACTGTCTCTTCCTTTTCAAACTTTAATTTCCTTTAAAATGACTCCGATAGGCAATAAGGACGCCGTGCCTCCTTCTTACTCTATAAATCATAGTCCTGACTCGGTCCCCTTTTGTGTACAATGAACATTGTAAATTTGACTGGGTCCCCTTTTGTGTACAATGACATTGTAAATTTGACTGGAGAAAACAGGCCTCTGTATGTAGGGGGGGCCTGTTCATTTTGTTTGTGGTAGTTTAGCATTTCCCTGGTTGCCCAAGGATTGGCAGGGAACCTGTTATTTAGGAATCCTGTTACCCGGGGTATTTGTAGCTAGTACATTGGAGGTTTCTAAGGCTCGCCCACGGCGGGACAAGAATGGAGATACCCCTGGGCAAGTATTGGGAGATATAGCAAAATCAGTTGTGCCCTTTTGGGGACAAATAACAAACTCTGAGAACATTAGGGGATTAGCAAGGGTACCAGAGAGAACGATCAACCGCACCACGGACATACTCTACAATATGACACTAGAACAAAAAGCAATAAGATTGGTAGCACTCCAAAATCGGATGGCATTAGATGTCATTCTGGCAGAACGAGGTGGAGTATGCAAATTAGTGGGGTCCGCTTGCTGTGTTTTCGTACCAGATTCCTCGACGACAATTTTTAAGGCAATACAGAATCTGCACATTCTTAGTTCAGAAGTGCATGTTCCCGAGGGAAATTTGGATCTTAGCGCTTGGTTCTGGGACTTCTTGCGGTCTTGGGGTTGGAAAGTGCTTTCAGTCTTGCTGATTATTTTGGGAATTCTGCTATTTCTTTGTTGTTGTATTCAATGTCTACCAAGTATATGTTCAATGCTAGGGGGATGTTGCGCTCAGGCGATAGGTACAGTAGGACATAAAGTGTATGCCCCGGATAAAACCTCTAAGGAGTATGTACTGAAAGAGATCTTAGTAAAAGATCTAATGGCGATAGATATTTCTGACAGCTATTCAGGGTGTATGGACGATGACACATGGAGTTATTTGCAGGGAGATCAGAAGTAGTTTAGCACTTGGCATAGGCCAAAAGGAGGGTTTGTCAAACTAGAAATTATATCGTGCCTCCTATTGCTATGAATATATGTATATTGGCCTACGCCAAGCTGCTAACAAGCTGCTTATAAACTACACGTGAATGAACTCGCATTGCAAGGTCCTGACCTTAGAAACCATGTAAACTGTCATTTTGGGTCAAGCCGCCATTTTAGGTTTTCTTGCTCTATAAAGTCACCATGTGAGCTAAAACGGTAGCCTATGTTATTCAGAACAGAACTCGATTGTCATGACCTCTGTACAGCTAATGTATAACTTGCCTGCAGGCCACTTGTTAGGGTCAAGAGCTGAGACCTTGTCCTTCTGCTGACCTGTGTGCAATGGATTACCTGTATCACCGAAACTGATCTATAATTGAATGAGAACACCTGCTTAACTACATTGTATAAACTAAGTCCCGCATTGTAATGTTAGGCCTAGAGCATACATTATTACCATTTCTTCTTGTTAATGTATAAACCTAAGATGAACTAGATTTGACCTGGCAAGGGACCCTAGAGCAGTAACTTATTTATGGAATGGTTAGCCTGCAGAAAGGCTGGACAACAGGCTGGAGAAATGTATAAAAGCCTGACTGTTTCAATGAATATTTGCACTCACTGAGCACACCGAACCACGCCGGAGTTTGCTGTGTTGTACTGAGGGTCGATAGCTATCTGAATTTTGTTCTGTTCTTTTGTAACTGGATTCAGTATAAAATAAAGTACTTCGTATGTTCCTTTGTAACCTGTGTTTGGTGCGTTTCCTTTTTGGTTACCCTGCCTCATATTATTTCCTTGTTTTCACATGTTCCCAAAAGAGGGTCCTAATACTTGCCTGGCCTCCTGAGCTAATAACAGATCTCCAATGTAAGTAACATATCCCAATTATATTAAATGTGTGGGAAAACTGGCTGCCTTAATCCTTTCCCTTAACTGTGGGTGGGGGGCAAAACTGTGTAGACCCTTAGCACATTTTATTAAAAATAATTAATGAATTCCCGTATAGAAAAGGTCACAGGGTGATTTGTGTTAAAATGTGAAAGTAGCAAATCTCATTCCTAGTGTACTTTAACCAATATAGCCTATATAGTAATTGGGTAACCCTATTTTTCTTGTAACCCCATAATACTTTACAGAAGCAGGTGGTCCCTGGTTCCCAAAACAAAAAAATCCCCAAACCCTGCCTTTCATTTGAATGTGCCATTGTCCCGAAACAAAATCCATATCCATTCTAAAATCCCAAAATCCTGGCTTTCATTTGAATGTGGAGTGTCCCAAAACGAAAATCCCTATCCATTCCATGGACCCAAACCCTGCCTTTAAAAATAAAATTCCCAATATATTCCTGATCCCTAAACGTTGCCTTTAAACCAAGGGGTGTCGCATATAACTGATACCTGGTTGGGTGCTGGGAGAAAATAGTGCTTTGCAAAATAAATTAAACCAAGCGTGATGCTCCAGTTCAAGGATATACACTTTCTTCTGGGGGTGATGAGATGGCACTCATATCAGAAAGGTTTGAGACTGCTTTGGGTTAAAGAAGGAACCAGGGTGCTGCATACAGGGTGCATTCTGATTGACCGTGTGTTTTCAAAATTGCCTCTGTGTTAATGTGTGAGAAATCCCATGTATAAAGCCCTGGAAATGCCATGTGTGATTTGGTTTAAATGCAAACCTGTGTCTGTTGCAATTAAAATGTTATTGAGAAATACCTGCTAGTTCTTTATCACAAGAAAGTTACCTAAGTGCTGAAGCTATTTTGTTGTGCCACAGGGATGGTGGCTTGTGTCATTTTCAGTGCAATGTTTATTAATCCCACAATTGAAATAAATGTATATATATATATTTTCTATACACCGGCCTGGTTCCAGGCTCATTGGTGGTACAGGGGGCGAGAGCTGGGTGGCATTAAACAGGTCAGGAATCAACCCAAATAGGAATCTGTTCAGTAGCTTGTTGAGCAACACCTTGAGTGGGGAGGGAAGGAACTCTGTGTTGAGGGTGGTCGTCCAATAAATCATTACACAATAAAATTCAAACACATAACACGTAAATTGGTTCAGTAATCCTGAGACCTTGTTTAAGAATGCAACACATATCAGACTAGGGTGAAAGAGAGAATCCCTAATGACTCGCTGAAAAGACCAAGAACGCTCGACTCCCTCAGTAAAGGCGCATCAGGCCATCTCATATAAAAGTGGTGGCTGGGCTGCCTGCAGCAGATTCAACAGTTCCATTTAATTTACGCAGACACCAGACAGGTTAGGTCTGCCACTGGGCCACGGATGGGCCAAGATCAATGTAAACGCCCTAACGGTTAAGTATTAAATTCAATAGAAACTTGGATACACTGTATGTTCTTTTTCTGTTTTGACACACTAGCCAGGCCAAAGACATTGGCCAGCCTGTTAAAATGATCCAGTTTTGAAAAATGTAAGCCGGCCTTGCTGTGTTTGTTAATGGTCCTGTGAACTGACACCTTTGTTGCCATTGACAAATCGTTGAGATCATTCTTGGGCAAGAGTTTAAATTAACAAATCGTGTCATTGAACAGTAAGCTTGAGTTATTCAGACTGTTATTGAAACTAGATAATGGGGACTAGACAATCTGCTATGCTTCAGTTGCTGCGTAGCCAGGATTAGTCCCAGAGCTCCAAATTGTAATTAACAATTGTTGGAACATTAAGGAACAAGTGAACGAAGGAACATTAATGATGGCATTTTAATGATCAGTCTTAAATATAGTCAGCGACTGTGGAAGTTGCAAAGTAATTGTTCAATCCTTTTAAATGGCATGTGGCACTTTACTATATGTTATGCTTTTGAACACAAAAGCCATTAATGCATTATTTGGTGAGGGAGGATAGCTCTTGGAAGCAAGACAATGCAGTACAACACTGGTTCAAATCCTTTTCCCGCGCTTAGAAACCAATCCCTGTTATTAAGGGCATTATAAAAGAATAATTATAAAATGAAATTGTAAACGTGTGCATATTTCCCTAAAGTGAACGTTTCTTGGCACATAATGTGAATTACTTTGAATTGAAATCACTGCAATTCAATTGGGTGAGAATAGAGACCTCCCAACTCTGCTCCTGGCTTAAGGGTCTGCGGGCCTCTCTATATGACCGCTGAGCATGTGTCCGTCAGAGAGAATCTGAACCAGAGGTTTTTGGGCAGAAACCCTGCCAATGACTTGTTGCTGCCAAGTGTCCCAATGCCATGCACAGCACCTCGAGCCACTCCTGGCTTTCAAGTGTGCTTGATGGGACCTGTAGGTCCATAACATACGTATTGGGGAAATGGAAACTAAAAGTCACAGACGGCCATGGAAAAAACAGGACTGTCTCCAGGTGTCATGCATGACCTGAAACACTTGGTTCTATAATGACTGACAATCATTCAAATTCAGATCAACAAGCCCCACTGAAGGTCCAAGGATAGCAAAAGTGAGGCACTTCCAAAAGGAGTGGCTGTCTGAATACTGTCCCAGATACCAAGCAGAAAAGTCTCTGTCCTGTGCCCACGCCTAAACCACTAGAAAAGAGTCCTCTCTCACTCACGTTGCAAAGTGACGGTTGATATATAAAGCTATGAGCCGGGAGGGTGGTCCAAGGGCAAAGTGTCTTTCTCTTAGACGCAGAGCAACACAGGTTTCCTGGAGACTGGTCTCCGGTATTAAGCACATAATAAAATAATGATAATTTAATTGAAAGGATAATGCCTCCATTTTATTTACTGCAGCACAATTTATCAAAATGGCGGGTCATCCTCATGAGTTTTAATGTGTGTTAATGAGCGTCCCAACGTGCATAGTACAAAAGGGGAGCCAACCCTACTTTTGCTTGGGTCAGTGCCCAGACTCATGTGCTGCAGCATTGTTTCTAGTGATAACAAGGCACAAGTATTCTGCATTTTGTGAGCGTAATGTGTTAGTTGTTTGTTAGTCTTAAACAGGCATATTGCCAAATAGTGGTCCAAAACCCAAATGTCAATAGTCACTTTTTTTTTGTTTAAAGGCATTCTCACATGCCAAATATAGTGGTTGCGAATAACACCTGGAAAAAACACCAAATTAAAAAGAAATGCAAATTATAACAAAAAGCCAAAAATCTGAAAATCAATAGTGGAAATGTCACCGAATTTAGCATTTCTCATTGTTATGGACAGCAAATTAACGAGTGTACAATAAAGAGCTTTGTACACCATCCAAATACTTTTTTGTAGTATTAAGCATGTAGTCCAATATTCACCGTATGTCAGCATACATGGATCACGAATGGCCCAGTACTATTGGAATTGGAACCTCTTCTATAAAGATAGGCTGCTGGCATAGCCACTGCCTTTGTCCAAGAGTTACCTCTATCCACGAACCCAGGATTTGGCTCTATTTGGACTGCTCATAATAGCACAAATGCAACTGCTTACATATGAGGAATTTGAATGAAGGAATGGTGGTAACAAACCAAGCATACCTCTTCCAGCGTGGTGTCGGAAATGCCGTAGCCCGTCAGATGCAGCAGGTGCATGTGTTCATCCAAGGCCTGGAAGAGACCTTCGAAGGCTGTCTTATCGGCCGTCACCGGTATCACGTAGGTCAGCTCCGTGCTGCTTTTCTCTTTTAGGAAGGCGTTGGGGATATATGCCTGAACCAACGTTGTGGTCTGAATGCTCATCTCCGGGTCCTGGATCTCCAGCATTGAGGGCTGTGAAGAAAAGGAGGGAAAGGAGACCAAAATACGTCAATTAGCTGGGGCACAGATGTGCTTTACAGGTGGCCCATCTTGGCCCTATGTGGCAGGAGAGCAAGGCCACTGTAAATATATAGTTATGAACAATCTGGATGCTTGACCCTTCCTGGAGCCGGGGCCATGAGCTGCTAATCCCACCAAAGATGGAATGATGATTGGCACATGTGCCTGGCATATGTGAGCAATTCACTCTGGAGTACCACCGACCACTCTTGGAAGGTTCTTATATGACAGTGCACGACTCAGCGGCAAAACTGGAGGGATAACTGACTGGCTTACTCCATACTGATGCTCTCATCAACACTGTGCCCCGCACACATGAATAGCAAATATGCCCACCGATGCGGAATCCCACCTTCTTCTTTTGAATAATATCATGTTTGAATGTAGTACTTCATGACAGATTGCTGCAACTTCTAAAAACTGTGAAAAGGAGATTTGCCACCTAATGTAAATGTAATTGTAATTGTTTATAAAGCGCTTATACACCGGTGAAGTGCTTCAAGGCGAGAGGGGAACAAGGGAATGATATTTGGCTGAATGAAGCCAGCTAAAGCAATTGTATAATACAAAAGTGATACAAACATCAAGGAAAGGGCCCTGGCATACCAAAAAACCGTCACATAATGTCAGCAGACGGTACACCAATTGTCATTATTTATTTAGTGTGTCTAATTCTATGAAAAAAAGTCCTGTGGCCAGATGGGTAGGCTGAAGGAGGAAGTAATTAATTCTCCTTTCTATTGGTTGCTCTCATACTGGTGACTTGTCTAAATGAGTCAGCCGTTCAGTAGACAACCCACCTCCCCACAAGCCCACCTAATATTCTCCAACCAATAACAGTCCGCATGGGTGGGCTTATGGGTGGGACTGGGTGGGCTGTAGTGGTGTCGGTTCTTTCTCAGGGTCACCAACCTCCTCTTTGATGCAGACACATTTTGGAACGAAAACGTGAATTCTCGGATAAGTAAACGTGTTAGAATCTGTGGCAATTGCCAGCAGAGGGCAGAATCTTTTGGTAGCCAATGACTGGAAAATCTGGGTAATGTCTCCCAAAAAGACTTAGTCAATGTTCCACACAAAATACCTTCAATCAGAGGATCTACCTTTCATCACTACAATCTCCACAATGCACTGTGCTGGTTTATTGGAAGACCTGGAACATGAATATGCACTTTTCAGCACTACAATCGCCCTAAACATAGTGCTGCTCTATTTGAATCATTTAAGCAGGGATATGCATTATTGAACGTTCCTAGAACAGAGAAACTGGATACAACACAGCAACAAATGACATTTCCCACAATGCACTGCCCCACACATGTTGAAGGCCTGGAACCGGAATATGAACTTGTCAGCCTTCAGCTATAGACGTATGGGACCTGTTGATGTGAAGGTCACTCATTGCTGAGCTAGGCAGAGTGCTTTGCTGCCACGTGCACATCTTTATAGTTGGATCCTCCAAACGTATCTTTCACTTCCATTTCTTCCAGTTTATTGCACCTGCATATCCCTCATTTCAGGCTTATCGCAATGGTCCACACTCGTCAGTCAGGCATCTGTATTCAATGTGAAGGATTCCCATTCCCAACCCATCTGCACATCCATACCTACATACATACAAACACACATATACACACACACATACACAGCTCAGATCACAGCAACGTTTTCCACCCCAGGCTCTAGCACAGAGCAGTTCTTGAGGCTTGCCAGGGCACTCATGTTTGTCAGGTGTCTCAGGTTTTCCTATTCTAAACATGAGTAGGTTATCCAGTCTGAGTTATAGAATTGAAAGAATAAAATTAGGACTGAATGACATACTCAAGTATGCAATGGTACACCGGCGGTCTCTGGGGATAAGAGGTAGGAGTTGTAGATGCAAATATGTACACCCAAAAGACCTAGAAGGCAAGTCAGGAGGACACCTATTCATACGGTATTGATGTTGTCTTGCTTTATTCTGGTCTAGTGAAGTGTTTATCTGTGGAAGTAACATTGTTTAGGATTATCGTTCTGTTGACTGGGGACCTCACTCACCTAAAACCCGTTTCCTGTCAACTATGTGGGCGTGTACTGAATCACTTGTATATGTTTGGTTTTCTCTAAGGGCAAGAGCATTGTGAGCTGACAATCCCCTGCCTCTGACCATGGTGTGGTGAGGGTAGCCAGGAATCCTCCTGATAACAACCCTGGCACAGCATCATACTGCGGGGGTTGCTACCTGATCCCTTTAGCTAGCCCCACCACCCATTTTAAGGATTGGGCTGGGGTTCTATGTCACAATGCCAACCTTTTAGATCAGCCAGGAGGGAGACTTTGAGAAGGAAACTGAAATAACTGAATGTGTCTTTGCCTTGCAATGGTATAAGTGATAATTGAGGAAGAAACCAAGAGGAAGGAAGCAACAACTATTAACATGGCAATATTGTTGCCTAACAAAATCAGGCTGCTCACCTCCAAAGGAAGTGTGCGTGACATGTTTCAGAAACCACACCTCCAACAGCATAACAGACAACAGCTCACAGCACCACCTTAAACCCCCTCATGTTTACTTTTCCACTTCTGTGTAGGCAGACCACACGAGGGAATCCCAAGAAGTAGACGATACTGCTGGACTTCTGAAACAGAGCCCAGAACCAAAAAGCTCTTTCCACTTTGTGTTGAACTCTGGGCTGGTTATTTTAGGTATCGTGCAGTACAAGAAAAGTGGAGAGTCACATATTTACAGCAGGTCAAGTAGCACACTGTATGTTTATCTTCATAACGGAGTAGTTTAAATGGGTTTGGGGGGAAGAGGAGGGGTACATAATGCCCACACAGTTATGGAGATTTATTATTTCATAGAGTATCATGTCGAGCACAGCTATCAATTCTTTATTCCTTGCATTTTAGATAGTCACAAATTGCCTATGTGAAAACGTGTAAACACCTTGCAAGAGCCCAGAGGGAGTATCAGCCACTCTGGGTGAGGTTAATATCTCCATATCAGTGGGGTTCCCTCACCACACAGCAATCCAACCCAAAATCCAAATGAAAGAAATGAAAGATGGGCCAAATAGTGGCGCACATTTTAGTTCATGTGGTCAATAAAAAGTGTGACTTTCTTTTGTAAAAAGGGAACTAAAAAATGGCATTTGTCCTCAAGGGTTTTGATCACTGGTCATGTTGCCTAATTCCATCCAGCTTTGTTGCACAGGCTATGCTTCACCCACAAAACACTGAATCTACTTCTCAAGGGGTAAACAAAATCAACAAAATAAAATTAAATGATATAAAAAGGGCAATTAAGCAAGGCATTGGAGGAGGTGAGTTTAGACTCCAGCTCTCATAGCTGCTCCTTTTTTCGAACCGAACATTCAAGCCACTTCACAACAACTAAGGCAGTAATTATAAAGCGTGTAGAAGCACACATATGCTTCAACACAGCCAGGTACGACATCATAGATCATCATGCATGGAGCTGGGCAAAACCTTACTCATGGAGAGGATGGTTTCCATCCTGCGCCACACCAGGTAGAGAGTGGAGAGGTGCCGTTAACTTTTCATTAGGCCTATCTGTGATGGGCCACTTGCCGAGAGATAGGATTTGTGCCGGGCAAAGGATGCATCAAGTCTCTGCTGATATTAGAAACCTCTATATTGAACGTCTGGGCTCACTTCTAGATGACTGTAACATCATGACAGACCAGTACACAGATGATGCAAAGTTCCATCTAAAGATCAAGAGCCCACTAGATATCTTTCTCATTCGCTCATGCTTTATATCAATTCAAATGTGGATGACAAGTGACAGCTTAAATTTGAACCCCACAAGACCAAATTCATACTCCTAGGCCACCCCCAGAACCAGGAACACACTCAAAGGTGGCTGGATGAAATGCACTTGGGCAGGTTCAACGCTCACTTTACCCACTCGGCAAAATCCCTAGGCTTCTTCTTTGTGGACAGCAATATCTCCTGTCAAAAACGCGCAGCAAAAAAGGCTAAAATGGCTTTGTATCAGATCACTCTACTCCACAAGCCCTGCCTACAGCCCTGGGACTTCCGATTGATGGTGCGTGCCCTAGTGTTCACGCTTAATCAGGGCTCCCAACTGCTCACCGGGTCTTCCTCCAGTCGGCCCGCCACGCCATAGCTCCGCTCATTACTGTTTCTAGGAAACAGGAGCACATCACCCTAATCTTGCATGAAATACACTTGCTCTCCATCTTGGCTATGATCTGATTCAAAGCTGTGTGCATCACTAACCAGCCAACCAACACCGGTACGCCGGCCTACCAGATATCCAAACTAAAAACATCGGATTGCAGACGTTCATCTCGCAGTAAGACCATGACCAGACTGCAAACCGGAACGGCCAGCAAGGAGAAAACTAGGAAATGGTCCTTTGGATTCTAACCTGGTGGCAATTCGGACTGCCCCAAGTCTCTTTTAGTTTAGGAAAGAAAGGGCTCTTCCATCAACACATTGGAATCATCTAGATTCCGAGTATCTTGTGAACATCTCCAGCCATACATCGCACTGTTATAATTATTACTAACTTTTAATTGATTATATGTTACATTCTTGCTATCAATGTTTTGCTCTATTACCCCTACAGCACTCATCTCGGGAGGATAGCTCAGGGGCAACGCACTCGCCTTGGAAGCAAGACTACACTAAACAACACATTTTCAATCCCCGGGTCCGCGCTTAGAAACGTCCTATCGTCAGACGAGCAACAAATCCCAGTAAATCTTTCAGTATTCGCCTGTAAGAAATATGTATCTTTGCAATAACTAGAAATTGTTGAGAGGTTGTCAGTCAAAATAGAGGAAACAGAGGCAGGCCTAGTTTCTTAAATACCGTACTTGCGATTGGCAGCATACTTTGACGCAAAGATAGGTTCTACTACAGAAAGGGAATAAGAGTCTTCTAAATATTAACAAATATTACAAAAGTGCTCTAAAACCGTCTGATATTCGTGCCAGCATGAACAGTCAAAATTAGAAGGAAAGCAACTGCAAAGCGGTAAAAGCCACTTGGCCGCATAAGAGAGTTGTTCTTCTTGGTCCAAAAATACCCTCCAAATAAGGAATAATAATAACTCAACTGTCCCATCCAGTAATGCCAACCAACCTGTCTTTAACGAGAGCCATTACTAGATGGGACAGCCTGCCGTCCAGGAAGTTATGGCAATTAGCAACGGGTCACTAGATAACACAAATCCGTTTACCAGAATTAAAATAAACAAATACAAAGAAAGATGGGCACTTTCGAAACAGCAAACGGAGCTCCTGCGCTCATTTCTATTTCCATGGTGGCTGTGATGGGGCGCAGCAAGTGAGAGGAAAACCAGCACCAGGTCTTTCATTTAAAATTGTGCTATAATGTAAAGTGGTGTTGTGTATCGCCCCTCTGCCATTTTGGAGACCTCCTTGACACGTGACCCTGCCAGGAAAGAGTAGTTGAGGTGGCTGTTGATGGGATAAAGGGAAGGGCAGGTTTAGATCCTGAGGTCTTGTTGCATGCAGGGCAGAAGTACCCAGGTACTGAGTGTCATTATGACGTTATGTAATTAGTGAGGAGGCACCTGGTTCCCTGCTGCACCCAGAGCGGAGAGGTCAAGATCAATCGATTGGAGGTCAGTGCTGCCAAACCAGGTTAGCCGCTGGTGCGGGGCAGAGGTGTAACAGGGATGGAGAAGTGAGTGTTTGTATATTAGTGTGGTGCTTGGGGGCAATTCACAGGTGAGTGCAAGGATTTAGTGCGTCATTTAGTGCATGGGGGGTGTTGGGTTAGCTAAAATGAACCTACTGGTTTTAGCGGATGTTTTGGAATTGTGGGAGGAGATGGGTGACAGACGCGTCAGATTTCTGCCTGTGAGGCTACAGCCCGTGTTTTGTGCTTTCTGATTGACTCAAGCATCCAAGGCATGCGCTAACGCCCACCTGACCCCGCCCCCTTTAAAGGGCATACATGTCTGCCGCCACTACACCCCCATCCGCTAATAAAGCCTCTGTCCCTCTCCTGGTCTAATTCGGACACTGTGTTCTCTGTGTCCCCTTTCCCGGCTCTTCCTCTTAATACTGATTTCTATTAGCCCCCTCTTACACAGGCTTCCACAAACCTATCCTTAGTTTTCCTCCTCTCTCAGACGACTTTCCGTTATCCAGCTTTTTCCTCTCTCTTCCTTGCCTCGTGCAGCCTTTTGCATTTTCACATTCTCCCTCTCTCTTTCTTTGGGTCGGGAGGATAGCTCAGGCACCACGCACGTGTCTTAGAAACAAGACAATGCGGAGCAGCACAGGATCGATATCCAGTCCCGCGCTTAGAGGATGACCTCTGCACGAAGCGCGATATAAAAAAATCATGTTTCCTTTCTCTTTCTGTTCTTTGTTATAACCTAGAAAAGGAGAAAGAAGACATGTTCATTTTCTCTTGCCACTTGCCATTATCCTCCTTTTCCTTTTCTCTTCCTCATCTCTCCCTCTCACTCTCAATAAATATATATACATGCACATAGGCAAATATATTATCTATGTCTCTCTCTCCTCTCCCCCTTTCTCTCTCTCTTTCCTCCCCCCTCGCTCTACCTCGGTCTCCTTTGCTATTGAATATTAAAGAACTGGAAAAAGACAGGTTCCATCTCCCAGGTTTCTTTTCAGGCGTATGTTATTCAGACCACTCATGATATGCGATTGCATATATTATATATGTCATCCTTTATCACATAGAATAAGGGCCACTCAGACAAATGGAAGCCCTCTGCACCACTTGTGAAATTAGACCATAAAGAGGCAGTGATGACCTGGTGTTGAACTGAAGCAGTAAATCTGTAAAAGAGCATCAATTCAAATATCCCAACTGTGAACAGCAGGATGAGCACTGCTGACTGGGGTAAGAATCACCATCTGTTACCTTCACTGCAGTGCCAAGATGGGGGCCATTGTGACCTCTGAACAACACCCTCTAATGTATGCATTCTTTTCTCTTTTTTTTTTTTTTACCAAACCTAATTTCTTTTCACAGTGCACATGCACGGGATACTTAGATGAACATGCATCTCTTAACAAGGGTGTAGGCAGGGTGCCAAATCGGTCCCTGATGCCCCCCACACAACTCACAACATGAAGACAGAGCAACAACATATGTGCCTCACTCTTAGGCCCATCACCGCAATCATCGATGCATCGCAGGTGTGAGAAGCGTCACTCTCTCAAACAGTCTGTCGGACCATACCCAATCAATGATTTGGATGATTTGGAAATGACATCGATTGAGCAAGTCGCCTGACTGCACAGCCAGAAATCAATGACATCACCGCCGACATCATGACGTAGCCACACTTCTACATGAAGTACATATTCATCCATTCATGAAGCTACACAGACATGCACTAGTGTATTGCATATAGGCATGAAGCACATGGTTATGACCCACGTAGGTAGAGGACAGACACACACACATCTTTATATTCACATCATTCGCCAAAGCTGAAACCGCAATATGCAAAGTATGCGGATATCTAGCATGCACATGCTTGACTGCTACGAACAGCCATAAGAAATGATTTGGAAGCTAAAGCACTCTGAATTGAATGACAAAGGAGAGACAGGCTTTGGGTACATGGAAAGGCTGACATGGTCGCCACAGCCAGAGGCGTGCAGAAACCAGGCACCCAGCCAAGGACAAGTGGAGATGGACAATGAGCCTCCCGCAGAAAAAATCCTCAATTACAAGCAGGACAGCTTTGTTTCATGGTCTCAACACACGTGAGACAATGCCCATTCAATCAAGGTAGACAAACAGGAATGTTCCCATCGAAGCAAAGGGTAATAAGTTAGAAATGTTGCCCACGAACGGCTAACTGAATGCACTCTCACAGGCTTAGGTGATCAAAGATGGCAAGATTAGAGAATACTTGGCACCTCCATTTTCATTCCCATTGCCATGAAAGGGTACACTCAGTCTGGTAACCGTCCAGGGTCCCATGGATGAGAGGACACATTCTGCCCAATCCAAATTCACCTTTCACGTGGAGGTATCATTTGTTGCAAGGGCCAATGGTCTCTTTGTGACCCTGCAACATTGTAGATTGAGACTAGTAGAGGTGATCATAGGAGGAGCCACTAGATATGGCTAGCCAATAGTAGAAATAACCCTTATATCTCCTATATCTAGCTCACCCAAACTGACCAATGTGAACGTTCGATAGGTCTCTGGGATGGAACCTGAACTTGTGACGTCACACCAGGATAAAACCGGGTGACACATGCTTAGAAGACGGGAGCTCAGGAGGATATTTTTTTTCCTGGTGTGAACCGTGTCATATTGTGCTTGCTAATAAAAGACAGTAACTTTGCCCCATGGCTGAGTCTTCCGTTCCTGCGGCATGGAGTCTTTGATGGGCACAAGTGTTCTCTGCTGATAAGTGGAGTGACTACTAGAGAGCCCCTGACACATCTATGCAAGGGAAAACAGTAAGCTGCAGAATTGAGAGGTGCTGGAGTGGACGTTTCTCCATGGCAGGATATAATGTTGACTTCTCTAAATGTGTCATCAATGTTCCTTCACATCTAAACTGCAGGACAATTTAGAACATAACCCTGGAAGAGGACAAGTTATATTGAACACAAGGAGCGGGGGCCAGGGGCGGGCGGGCGGACAACAGTGTCCTTTATTTATCATCCTGCTGGGCTGCACAACCCTGGTTAAGGTGACCAGATGCTGCCACAATGCAACAGAGAAACATTCCAAACAGAATGGCAGGTGGGATAGTGGGCAAAAACACTGCTTATGTGATACTGTTAAAGTAACAAGTTTCTCAGGTTGTGCTCAACCACTTCTGTCAAATTGTCATTTAAATTTGTCGAGGTACATTTCTGATGTTCTAGTGAGCAGGGAACCATCAAGCACAAAATCAAGAGGGTTCAAACATCAACAACAATATTAGTATCCATTGTAAGAAAGGCCAAGCAAAAGGTTGATTCTCTGCATTGGTCTACTGACTTGCATGTTCTGGCATTTGTACAGAGGACAGACTCTTAGCATTTGTGGAGAAAGCAGAAAGAAGAGCAAAACCCTAGGCAGAGTTCTTGCTCACCAATGGGGGAGCAAATAGAAAGAGTGTGGGGTGGGTGTTTGACGTCACCATGCATTTAATGGCCCAGCAGCCATATCAGAGTTTCAAGATTGATCAATTGCCATCACTAGGCCAACGGAGGCAGGCCTGAAATCTGAACACTTACCATCCTCTAAAAGGCGACCCCCTGATCTCACAGAAATCACAGACTTAAAGGAGACAGAAGGGTTAGGGTTTCACTGGGCACATATCGAGCGCATATTATTTCCTCCTCTACCCCATTGCCATTGCAGCATTCAGTGCGCTGAAAAAAGTCCACCAAACGTAAAGTAAACCCCCTAAGTTGCAGAAGCAAAAGAGCTGGCAAGAAAAAAAAACAGAGATCCTAAGTTTAGTGCTAAATCTCCCTCAATTGTGAGACACCCAGAACTTTTTTCTGGACTGATGGATTTTGTTTGCTTATACCTCAGTGACTGGAAACCTTTTTCCAGACTCCCATATCCTTTTACTATTTTTATGGGTGTCATTTATAAGACTCTCCATAGTGTCTTTTTGATTGTATCCTGTGTTAGGAAAGATTTCCATTTATGGGTGATTTTCCTTCCAGTTGTGAACCCCCCAACATTTTGCTTTTGTCCGACCATCGTAGCATGACTTTTACCAGTGGAGCCCAGCTTTCTGCTGTACTGCGCTGGGCTTTTTGCTCATCTTGTTAAGGGGAATCTGATATCCCCCAACAGGCTGTCAGTGCTGGGAGACTTCATTTCCATTAGTCGTTCACTTTGTTGCCATTTCTTGGCAACATTTTATCAGTGCACAATGTACCTTCCAGCACAGTGCGCGGGGGTCTCTCATTTTTAAGGCCCTAGTCACCCTCAACGGATTTTTGGTGAATGTATAAGTGTGTCCTAGACCGAGCTGGTAGCAGCAGTTACTTTTAAAGCCTTTTTGACGCTTTTCAATTGTTCAAACCATGTTTACAGCGTTTGTCCCAGGACAGTGGCCAGTGCCTAAACTGGCCATGCCACGAAGTTCTTTGTTCTTTCCTTTGGCCATTTTGTCCCTTTGCCTTCCCCCAGGTCAAGCAGACCCGGGAACTTCCTTATTTGGTCATGCAGGACCCTGCGCAAAACAAAGCTTTTGTGGGCTTCTGCATGCCTTGTGTGTGTGCGCCCAGAATGTGGGCTGGACCCGTCTAGTTCCAATACACATCCTGGGTGCCAGGATGTTTGGTGTGCTGGGATGACTGGGACCACTGTGGTCCTTGATTGGTTCACGTCTGGAATGGTTGAATGTGAGCAGATCTCCTATTATTTTCTCTTTGTTTTTGGTACCAAGGAGATTTGGGATAAGATGAGGCACTCCAGACCTATTACAGGTCGATCTTCTGAGTTCACACACCAAATTTAGTAAAGGAGCCAAGCATCTTGAACTGAAGAAACAGATCAGTGGAATGGCTGGTGACCCGCTGGAAGGTTTGGCACCCTGACCCTGCTGTTGTCCTGTTGAAGCTCCTATTCCTCATCGATCACAAAAGGACTGCAAAGGAACCTCCTGCTTATCCTGCAAATGAGCCCCTTCGTAAGTGTTACTGGACCGCCCAGTGAACTGACCCACTCGTACAGGACATTTGCTTTGGAATTGTGGCTGTCTCGAGTTTCGACCAGAGACTTTGGGAACTGTAAGCTCTTGGAAGAAGGCACTCTCCCACCGGGTTTCATACACCTAGCATTCCTAGGTCTGGAATTAGGAGAGTCTGCCTGAACCCAAGCCTACATGGTACCTGTGTTGCCCTGCTGTGGTGACAAGCTTTGTGGGTGCCTTGCTGATGTGCCCCCCTGTGCCCTTAGATGAGATGCAGTGGAACTGACCCAATCCCTACCCCAGAAGTGGAGAAAACACCACTGTCCTGCCACGGACTGAGGTCCTGGAATGCAGGCTCTGAATGCCAGTGAGACACACAACTGCTGGACTCGAACTTGCAAGTGAACTGGACTTGACTGGCGACGTTTGGTCCGGACTTCGTTAACGGTCGGTGAGTACTTGCCGGTGTCCCCTGGCACATCCATATACTTCTACTTATGCACAATTGTCCCCCAAGGGCCACTCACCTTTGTAAGGATAGTCTGAACTACCATCCTATTCCCGATTCCTGGAAATAGCTCCGCACCTTTCTGGAAACCCTGCTCGAATAGTGGAACTCTATTCTTCATCGCCTTACCTCGTTCCTGAGACACTACAGCCTTTTGAAGAGACCCGTTTTGTAACATAACGCATGATCGAGTGCTGCCGCCCTGAACATACTTTTGAGCACAAGGCTCCGCACTTCATAGGGATTGGACTGCCTATTAGTTAGGGTTGAGACTCCTGAAGAATTGCCTACAGTGTATTTGCACTCTCTGACCCTCTTCTGTTACAGGTTGTGGATCTTTACTTTTTGCATATTCCATTAGGCCAATAGTTACAGTATATATGTTCCCTAGTATAGTGTTGTGTTAGTATTGTTAATATTGCTGTGGTTTCATCTTGTGTTTGATTTAAAAGGTCTTTAATAAATGTAAATGTATTTTTGATATATACACCCGACAGAGTAATTTGTGGTTTCGTTTACAGTATGCGCTCATTGTTGACTTTCGATCACCCTCACCCCTCCTGATACCTAGTCTTGACCGCCCCCAATGCTACCTTGATTGGTTTGGCTTGTCCAGAAGGTTACCCTGTTCCAAGAAACTAGGCTGACCTTGTGAACCTCTGCCCACCAGATCAGAGTTTTTGGCATATATAGCCTAATGTTGCTGTGTTGCCCTTTGGGGCTCCAGTTTTAAATTGTATCTGCCTAAACTTGTGAGAACTACAGTTCCCAAGTTGCACATTGCACTGTATGTGGAGTGTTGAGGGGATACAATGTACCCCCTTTCTTACCTACCTGTAATGTTTTTGTTAGAATTGCATGTTTGTTTGAATGGCTGGTGGCAGTGGTTTCACCTTTATGGCTTTTAGTAATTTTTACCTGCAGGCTGTTACTTCAGCCTCTGTAATGCACAGCAGGGCCCCCATTCTTCTAAAATGGTGTGCTCCTTATTTTTTCATCATTTCTTGCTTGTAGTTTATGTGCTCTTCCCCTACCATAATAAGTAGAAACAACCTCAGTAGGAGTTTTGTCTTTGCCGGGGATCCTTTTTATTCACCGCAAGGCTCCAGAGTGTCTGAGAAGGCAGGAAGTGAGGGAGGAGTCCAAAACTCTGCAGCCCTTTGTCTTTCACCTTACCTGAAAGGAGCACAGTCTCAATGGGGGGCTGGCAGACCTAACTGGGTAGCCAGGGTAGCCAGACCACTCCTTTCAATAAAATGCAGTGAGATATTGCAGAAGTTGTGGTGTAGTTCCTGTTAAATAATCCAAACCTGGAAGCTGCTGACAAGTCCACTACTGGAGCTGAAACCGAAGATGAAGAAACAACAGCTGTAACCATTTCCAGCAACCAGAGAGCCTGTTGTGTAAGCAGAGCATGCAGTTACCCTTCCTTCCAATCGAACTGGGGATCCAGAAAACGATGTCCCGACGCTGAGCCTGCTAAGATCCACTATTCTCAAGAAGACCTGAGCTATGAGCCATCCCACATTGTGCTGCAACCTTGTGGGGCTGCAATACCCTAATACCCTGTACCTCAAACCATCTGGCAGTGCAAGGTCTTCAGAATTCCAAATTGAGCTGAAACGTTGGTGACATCCTGCTGGACCTGCAGAGACACAATGTGAGTTCTTGATGAGAATCTGACCAGCAATATTCAGTCTTCTCCTGGATCTTGAAAGGGCACCAAAACCGCATAGCTGCATCCAGCCACGATGGAACTCTTGCCTGGAGCCTTTGCTGCTGATCCCTGCTGCAAAATCCCTTCCAGTGTCCTGTCTTTGGTCTTCATGATGAGGAATTCATCAACTGTTTTTTTTGGGCGGGAGATCCTGAAGTCTCCCCCGCTGCAACTCTTCTTCTGTGCTGAGGTACAATTTTGGCTGGGGTATCTACTTAATGTGAGCTTTTGTGATTCCTTAGCAGCTTTGCACTGTTTCTTGTGATTGGGAGACCTCTCATGAAGTTCACCCAGGCCCACTGTTGGAATCCGCCTAGGGTGTCTTCACAGAAGTCCCTTTTACCCAAAATAACTCTGAAGTGAAATACTTACTTGTTTGAAGAGCCTTTCTCAGGAACTACGGCTTTCCCTGCAAATTAACCCTATCTGACCCTGCCTACAGCTGGCACCTAGACCAGAAGGGTCCCTCTTCTGCCTCTGAGAGAACTCATGCTATAGACTAGGGAAGGCCTGGAGAAGAAAAGGATTCTGCCTTGAAAAGTATAACAAGTATTTAAAGGTTACTTACTTGTGAAAGAGTTTGTTGGTAACTGCCCCTCTGAGCGTGAGCAGTTACAAAAGTTCTTACTTACCTTGAATGTTTATTTGCATTCTGAAAAGTATATATACGGTTATTTGATTCACCTGTGAATTGGTGGGGCCTCTTCCCAAAAGTAATGCTGTTGGCTTCACTATACTATTTATTTTAGGATATGAATGTAAAAGTATACCAACTGGGTCTCCTTCCCCTTAACCTGCTGTATAGCCTGTCTAGAATAAGTCTCCCTTAGGTTTTACCTTCCTAGAATAGCTGCATGCTGTATGCCATTCTTAGAAAGTGTCCACTAGGTGTAGCTGAACTTGGTCTGCCTGGCGGAATCCTAAATTAGTGTAGAATGTTATCGCTTACCTTAGTCTGTGTTCCACTGATCTGAAAAGCAACTGTAATTGTATATTACACCAAAAGGTCCTACTCACCTGGTATAACTGTTATTCAGAAGGTAGTCATAGGTGTATGCTGTTCTGTGAATTTGTGTTCCACTATTCAGAAATATATCCTGGGAACAGGGTTGGATTACTAAGTGATTCCTTAACTGAGTGTCACTGCATGACTGACAGGGCCTACAACCCTTGATTTACTCTAAAGTAATCTAAAAGTAACTGTCACGATCCATGCCCCTGACCCCCTCAGGTATAACAGCCCCCTGGCAGCAGTGGGGCTAAAGCCCTTCACACTGGCTCCAAGGGCTTTAAAACTCCATCAGAAACATACATGGAGTCAGTCCTGGCGCCATTGGAGCCAGGCTCATTATCAGGAATAAAGCAATACCAGTTTTGGGCCTTAATCCAACATGGAGGCTTATTACACAGCTCAGTTCTTTAGAACCAAGCCATGCGGTCTAGTGCTTTGGGTGTGGCTGGGCCTGGAACTACTTGGCCTGGAACGGCTTTACCTGGACTATTTAAACCACACCCAAACAGCAGAACACGCTTCGAGTTATTCTGCACTCCTGCAGCGTAACACTCATCGTGTCCAGCTCCTGCTCATCTGCTTCTCCGGCGGCCCGATCCTGAAGCACTAGATCCGGATTCTATTAATAACCTGGAAGAACAAGAACAGCATTATCAAGCAAGAACACTTACCTGTGAAGCAACTGGCCTTGAATCCATCCTGCACTACGCTTGCCTCGCCCATCTCCGGAGTTTGCTGCAACCTGTAAAGGCAAAGAAACAAGGACAGCATTAATAACAATTCTTACCTGGGCAAGCAGCGAGTCCTGGCAGCACCCTGCACTTTGCTTACATCGCCCATCTCCAGGCATTAACAAAGCACTTACCTGGGCAAGCAGCGCTTCGATCGCGCATCACTCCGGAACATCAACGCAACCTGTACAAAGAAGAGAACACAGGTTAGCAATTAACACCAATAAACAGCGCAGCGCTCTGCGCATCCATAACTCACCGTGGTCTTCGCCATCGGCGTGGCAACTCAGAGATCGCATCCATCCCTGTGAAAACAAAAAGAGACATTGTTAGGGAACAGCATAGTGGAGCAAGACGCTGAGAAGACAAAGAAAATGGGGGGAAAGAAAGAGACAGAATAAAGACGGAAAAGACATTATAACTCACCTGGAAGACAGTAAGCAGAGTCGGAGTCACAGCTGGTCTGGACCTGACATAAGGGCACACGGACTAGTGAAGCAACTAGGTCCACGAAATGCCCGCACCAACCACGCGCCCCTGCACAGAGACACAGGACGGAGAGTTCAACACACAAAAACCTAAGGTGAGCAATAACCCCAAGGGAGGGGATTTGGACAAGAGGGAGGTGGGAGTCCACCCATTACAGAACCAGTATCTTAACCCTCCATTCTCCTGTTATATGCGCTACCCAACGCCTGGCACATAACCAAGAAGAGAGGGGTCCGGGATAGTGCTTAGACCTCCAGCCAGTATCGTGTGGCGCCCCCGTGGATACCAGGTGAGCGTAACAGTAACTGATGGTTTTACTCCCCATGAATAGGTGTGTCCTATTCTAAATGTATTTGATAAGGTCTGACTTCCCTATAAATACTGTTAGTTTTCTGAACACGGTCTATGCTTTGGTCTGTGTACTTTAAAGCATCGTGCTGTGTTTTTATGATGCATTCATGACTCTATGACAAAGTACTTACTCCCAAGACTTAACTTGGCCTAACTGTATTTATAATGAAACTTTATTTTGTATAATACTTCTCGTTGTAAGTGTTTCTGTTGATCCCTTGGTATACTACAAGTTCTTTCTCCTTTCTCCATCCTCACTGTTCTCTCTATGATACCATATAATCAGGAGGTGGTACAGCCTTATACTAAGAGTGGAATTCTGCACTGTCTCAGTTGTATGATTTTACTAAGCCCTTAGAACTTCAGAAAAACTGCCCTAACAATCGCTTCATCTGAAGAAGAATAAAATTAAATATCTCCCTCCATAATTCCATCATCAGGTCGGTTTCCAATCTTAATAATTAAGGAGAAAAGGCAGGTCTATGCCTAAAACCACATGGCGTGGACGCCAATAATGGCAAAGAAACCCCAAGATGCTTACATCTAAGTCAAGCTCACACCAGCTGCAGCATCCAAAGACCCACAAGAATGAAGACTGACAGAACCTTAGCTGTTGGACCACACACCCATACATAATGAATGACAAAAACAAATACTGTAAAGCCAACCTTGATTCTAGCCACAGTTGGGCCCACATGAAAGCAGATCTTGCCTTTCCACACATCCCTCCAATGCCAGTAATGGTATAGAATAGTCATACCTTGAGTGGTCCTCATCACATGCGCCTCTTGTCCCTCACAAAAACCAACTCAACACCACCAATACCATACTATTAGTGTCTGCTAATGGAAGAACACTCATTTGTCATCATCATATGGAGGACCATCTTGTGCCACCTCTGTTACACCTACGTCTCCACTATGGGTAGAATACTTCTTGGAGTAGAAAGTCACACAACTGGATGAAATAAGGCCTTCTTTCACCATCATGCAGGCTACTCTCTTGCCTGTCTGTCGATCAAGATGCATCCAACTGCATTGAAGAACCTCTATCACAAGATACTGCTGCAGGGTGTTGAGAATTCCAACAGAGCACTTGTCCCATTCAACCAGGATTTACTGCTGCTGCGGTCCCTCACTGCCTCAACTCCACAGTTTCTGAATAAGTAGCACTTATCCCAGATACAAGAAAACAGTTGTTCCCATTATGTTACCCCACAAGTGACCACTCCTTCATTCCAAAATGCATGCCCATCATTCTCCGACCAGCAGCTGACTCGTTGGAACTAAGAAATCCAACTCTGCCCATACCCTTGTACTGTCTGTACCCATGCTGCTCTCTGAAACCCCGTTTGTCCACCGTTATCCTGAGGTTCACCAATAGTATAGATGGTCAGGATGCAGTTAACATATTTAAACATATTGTACTTTCAATGTGCATGTTTCTGAAAAATGCAATTTGTTGATCTTCACAAATTAGAAAATATATAGGGGGTTGTTAAGAGGGTTTGGGGGAAGGAGTGGGTGCTGGAAAATAAAGGGTGTGTGGGTGGAGGACCCAACATGTAGGCAAGATAGGAAAGAGAGAAGAAGAAATCTGGAAACTGCACTCGGGAAGTGTGAGTCGGGACAATGGAGAGCGGTCTGTGTCATAGATACAATGGTCAGTCCTCCTAAATGCTGCAGGGACATTGAGCGAAGCCTGATTTAGAACAGGCATCACATGTGGTGCTGGGTTTCCGTGCCACTATCGCATCATGTTTTTGAGATTTCAGAACAGGGCAACTCTTCCAAACTAGCATACAAGCAAGAGAACAATACAATCCATAGTTTTTAACTTGGGAATATTATCCTCCCTCATGACAAAACATCCCATTCAAAAAGTAAACGCCTGTGACCTAACAAGACGTACAAGGAATATTGTGGGAATGAAGAACCAAACAACGAAGGGGGTGGAGTAAGTAGGAGCAGTTGGAATTGTTTGCATAAAATCCTGAGAGGTGCAACACCTACATCATATGTTACTTATCTTTTCACCCCTAGCAACACATTACTTTGACACAGACCCACTTTCCCACCACCTTACAAAGTCCCCCCAGACTTTCTCCAATTTCCCTGATTGCATCTGGGGAGCAGGCCACAAATATCTCACTAATCAAATTTTGAGAGAAAACACTTGTTACGCTTGCTTGTAATGTAGGATAGTATGTGATGGGACTTTGACACATTGTAGCCTGCTTCTCGGCAAGACACATGGTATGCATTTACATTTGTTTGTCTATCATCAATACGCCTACAAGAAAACAAACTGCACAATGGTGTGGGGCTATGCACTAATCACATTGCCCATGTGGCCAGGGGAAGTCAGCCCCTACCCGATTCTGACCCTGGGGCTGGTATAGTGCAGGCGGATCACATGGGAGGAGATGGCTGTCAGAGGGAGGTGGTGACTCCTGCAGGAGAGACACAGTATTCTTCCCCTTTTAGTGAAGAAGAAACCCTAATTTCAGAGTCTGTGATGGCGTGCTGACATTATTCAGAAACCCTAATGGTAAAATTTTGAAAAAAAAAACTTTTGTTAACCTTTCCAAACAGAACTCTAGGTCCTCTTCAGAAATACATAACACCTCCAAAACTACAAAAAATACATAACTAATAATTATAATGGTTACAAAAGTGTCCAACAATGAAGCTTCCACCGGTCTAAAAATCCTTGGGACTTCAGGTCCCAGAAAGCCTCAAGTAGTTAGACGAAGAAGAGAAGTAAAGCGTTAATATGGAATGAAAGTGATGTGAAGTGCAGCATGCAGTCTTGTTGTCAAAAACTGAATCAGCTGCACGGGACATTTCAACTTGGAAATGACCTGCTAACCTGAAACGAAGGAGAAGGATAGAAGAGATGCAGAGAACGCGGTGCAAGAGTCACAGGTACGGAGGTGACCCATGGAGGAAGAAGAGGACGTTTATCTGCAACTACTTGGAGGTGTCGAGGACCGCAGAAGAGGAACTCCAGTGAAGTTATAGCGGGAGCCCTGGAGGGGCCGCGAGAAGTTACTTAGCAAGGAAACCGGTGAGTCCACCCAAAAGACGTCCTATTAAGGTAACAAATACTCTGAGTTATTTTGAATACCAACCACAGAGAATTGAAGAAAAGGGCAAAAAGGGTACAATTCTCCTTACATGAGATGTCAGTTTGGAGACATTTAAAACCAGCATTGCCATAAGCCAAAAGACATTAAGAAGAACCATGACAGACAGAACGTGAGCAAACCCCCAGTTGGGATACCAATAAGGTGGAAGTTCTAACAAGTGATACCTGGAGTCAACAAGATGTAAATAGTGATGAAGCACAATTGTGTTATACTTTCAAAGCAAGTAAACATTGTAGCAAAGATCTGGTGAAATATGTCTAACAAGCAGTGAAGCCGTTTTGAAAGAGACACACACAGGAGAGTACACCAGGGAGTCTGTATGATCCACAAAGGCCAATTCCTGGCAGGGGAGTACACAAGGAATTCATACAGTGGAGATAATTGAAAAGACCTGGCAGGGCAGTACACTAGGATATCTAAAGATACAGTTGAGAAGTACTTGCCAGGAGAGTATACCATGAAGTGATAATTTGGAACAGTTGTGTGAAGGAAACCTTTCTTCCTTTGAAACATTTGTTGAAGTTAAAAATACATTTACTTTGCCACCCCGAGAAAATGATTCTATACAGAAGACATTTCCTTTGCCAAAGACATTTGTGTTATCAATCTGAGGAACATTTTTTTGTGAAAGATACATTTTCATTGACTTTAATAGAACGTTGTTGGAGAAAAACCCTCTCAACAGCTTTCCAGAAATAGTTCAGGGAAGGGAATCAACCCCTGGACACAAGGAGTGTTTTATTGGATTTACACTTTGGGATTTGTGCACATTTTAAGGTTTTGATTGTGTGTATTAGTGTGCGGGTCAGATATCTTTTGGGCACAAGATCAGCTTGCTTTAGTTTTAGGTTCATAGGCAGGAACACTCCTGTTAGGATAGGGACAGCTAGGTCTACCCCATTTTTTTTCAAATATTACAACTTTGTGTCCGCTTCTCATTTCTGACCCCTCATAGTAGTCATTGAATGTCATCCCCAAGATGGATCACAGCACAATCTAATGTAGCATGCATTGTTTCGAAGTTCATATACACTTCAGCATGCATCGTAAGCATTGCATTGGCATTGGAGAGGTTTGAAAATGTGAATTAGAAAAAGGGAACAGCTTTGGGTGCGGAGTTTGAAACTCTACACTAGTGCTGTACTCTTGTTGTTTGTGTTTTCTTGTATATAAAACATGTATATGCTGCTGAAATATATTGAACACACAAAAGCATTTCATCTCCTCAGAAGTGGATTAAAGAGAGTTTCATAGATGTAATATACATTGCTGAAAAAGAGCTGAATTTACTAGTTACTAATTATAAACACTGAAGTCTACGCATATTGGAAATGATAAGGTACAAACACTCGTGCCACATTCAGTAGATCCCCAATACAAAGTCCAAAATGCTATAAATGAGAGGTCTAAATTGCACCACAACCCCACCACTACTTCACAGCACTCACTTTAATTTTTCCATTTATGTAAGGTACCAAATATTTAACAATATTCTTTTTTCAGGGGTGGGGGGGGAGTGTCTGCTCATGTCAGTCTGTCTCCGTTTATGTCCATGTATGCCAGTATGTCTATGTCTGTTCTTTTTTGCTACATCCCTGTTTGGTTTGTCTGGTTTTATATGCCTATACCCTGTCTCATACCTTATCTTTCTGTCCTGTCTGACTGTTACGATCTGTTGACTCCTGTCCCACTGTGTGTCTCTCTCACTCTCTATCTCAGTGTTTGCCTCTCTGTCTCTTCCTAGCAATATCTCTGCTTGTTCATGTCCCTGTCTGTTCATACCCCTGTCTCTGGAGGCCCTATGTCTATATCTTTGTTGTTCTGACTATCCTCCATGTCTGCCGGTACCTTTCTGTCTGTCACTGTCTCTTTCTGTCCCTGTATGTTTGTCTCTGCAAGTCTCAGTCTCTTTCCGTCTGTCTACCCCTCTGCATGTCCCTTTCTGTCCCTGCCCCTGTTTTTCCTTGTATCTCTTCCTCCGCCGTCAATGACTGTCCCTGTCATTGTTCATGTCTGCCTCCGTCTGGATGTCTATGTCTATTTCTGTAAATGTCTGTGTCCATCTGTGCCTGTGTGTTCCTGTTGAACTGGATGATCTCCAAACAGTCCTTTAAGATGGGTAGCTGTACCCTTGAGATAGATGGGGATGCAGATTCATACTCATGCATCAAATAATTAAGACAACTCAATAATTTGGCAAAGGGGGTCCGTTTAATGACAAGTTCATAAAACGGGAAGCACAACGAACATCAGCAACCACTCAAACTTCTCTCTCTCTTTACTTTTAGAAAAAACACAATATTTGTAGCAAAAACTCATTGCTGACGTATAACCTGCGCACATACTAACGTCATCCTCATGGAACAGGCAACTAAGCCCTCCCTTTAAAATGGCCACTATGACCGTCACTAAAAGGATGACGTTCCATTGGCTCTACTCACTAGAGGACCCTAGATTACATGGTCCACTATGATTGGTTTGGCATCAACCCCAGTCATGCTTTTCCACCTACGTCTAGAAGCACACAGAAAGAACATGCATGTGCATAGAAGCTCGTCTGCACCCCAGCTTCCCACCAATTATGCTACAATCAATCATCAACTCAGTGGTCATGTGTCAATTGCTGCTTTGTAGTTTGGCCTTGTTTCTGTTCTGTACTCTGAGAACTTTCAAGGAGTATGGGCATGGCGGGGATCCATGCGTAGGTGTGAAAGTTTCCTCCTTCCAGCCTGCCTTTGTCACGTGACTGGACACAGTGAAATCGGCTTTTCTCCTTGTCTTTTCGTATATTTGATTTAATTCTACCAGTCTTCTGACGTCTGTGGCTTATCTTGACCTTTCTGAACAGGATCCTCTGTTCTCTTCTCTCCTTAAATGTATCCAATGTCAGCCCATTCCAGTCAGATAAGACATTGGGCCTCATTACGAGGTGGGAGGTAAGGGATTACCGGCACTGGTACCGGTAATCCCTTACCTCCCTACTACGAGTTCCCTTTGCGTGTCCTTCCCTAACACCTGGTTTCTGCAGGCATTAAGGGCGGGACCCGCAAAGGGACTCTAGAGGTAATAGCAAATTGCGGTACCGTTATTAGTGCCTTCCCCATTGCCATTGAGCCCTATGGGGGCTCAATGGGAATGGGGAATGGCCCTGGTGAATGGGGAATTACCGGTCCCTTCGACCTCGGAATGGACCGGTAATTGCTCCATTCACCGGGGCGGAGTCGGAAGGGTTTTGGAGGCAGCCATGGAGAAAAAAGCTCCATGGCAACCTCCAACCTTGTAATGAGACCCATTGGCTTCTTGGCATGGTCATCCTTTAGCTGAGTTTTGCTCTGTCTTAATTTTCAATTTTCTTGCTGCGACACACTCCATCTGAGGCCTTTAGTAACCTTTGTTCAATTCTGCTCATATGCGTAGTGGACTTACATCTATACATAAAGTGCTTCTTGAGGTATATACTTGTAAACGCCGCAATCTATCAACTATAAAGCATAAGCAAGCTTCACAATTTCTTTGCCTCTTGCAGTTACTTGCATTTGTACACGTTTAAACTAACTGAATATCTTCATCATGTATGTGGCATAAGTTTCTTCATCTTGACATCACTTCTTCACCTCAGGCTCAAGATGTCACTTATCCATGATATTTTGTCTCTTGTCAGTATTCTCAGGTCAATACATCATCTATATGTGCATCAGTTTGATTTACTATGACATCACCATTCATCTTCCTTCATTATCTTCTTTGTTTCGTCAGGTATTTTATTCAAACAACCGTCATATTGTTTAGAATGTAGATATGGCTTTTTAATGGATACCTTACGGTCCAGGTTTTCTTAGGTGTCGGTTTATTAACAGGTGCTGTCATCCCGATCGGTACTGGGCAAAGTCCATATGCTGCTCTTTGCTGATTCAACTGTTCTTCATACATCACCTACTTTGGTGTCAACTCAATACGTAATGGGAGGGGGGGCAACTGGAGTGGGGACGATACTCAACACTTCCTCTTCATTGTCCTCCTGTCATTATCTCTATGTCTGTATCTGCTTGTCTGTCTGTGTGTCGGTCTCTGTATCTGTACCAGTGTTAATTTGTCACTGTCATTTTGGCATTCCCTGTCTGCCTCTCTCCGTCTGTATGTCTATCTCTGTCTTGTCTGTCCCTGCCTGTCCTGCTCTGTAAGTATTTCTCTGTCTGTTATTAGTGTTACTGTTGCTCGATCCTTGTCTGTCTCTTTATGTCCCCGTCTGTGACTCTGTCTATTTCTATCTATGTCTATCGTTACCTCACTGTCTGTCTCCATGTCTGTATATTTCCATCTTTGCTTGTCTACCTGTTCCTGCCTCTCTGCACCTGCATCCTGCTAGCCTGCCTGCCCATGACTGTCTGAACCTGTGCGACTGCCATTTGTTGGGATGCATGCCCAGATCCCATGTCCCCCCAAGCGGTTTAGACAGAGAGAAATACGTTAAGAGCTCATGAACCTACCGGCTCACGGTGGGAGGGGGCCGGTGTATAGAAGGGATAAGAGAGCTTGCAGGAAACATAGAATTTGTAGATGTTAGGTTTTCTAAGTGGCAAAGGCACACTAAACCACTGCCATTTTGGAAGTTAGCCACAGCACGGCCAGGAACCAGTACTAAGGTATAATAACTGTTGGCCTCGGCAAGAATACCCTCCCCCATTGATGCTCCCATCCCAGGCGATAGCGTAGAAGGTTAATCTATCAATTAAGAACAGTGCCCTCTCTTGTCTCGCACTGTAGGCCCAGGTATTTTGAAAGGAATGTGCCCACTGACGCGTGGGTAGGGTTGTGCCTGGGTTTGAAGGACACGCTCACAAAAAGCAGGGCAGAGGTCTGAAGCTGCCAAAACCTAGATCCCAGATTTAGAGCACCTACATCCACAAACCTCCAGCCTTTCTATCAGAGGCCCACTATCCAAACTCTTAAATCCCTCAACTGTCAATTGATTAGTGTGTCCACTAAAGACAACCGAGGGAGAGGGCAGATGCCAAAGGGGAGCCCAAAAAGAATGTCCTGTGATTTGTACTGTGAGGTGCGCGGGTGAGGATAACACATTTAGGCCAATGATGGGAAGGCATGGCGGGGGCGCCAGACCACTGGAATCGAACAAAGCTCCTCACATTTCTGAGGGCTATCTTTACCCTGAAAGTATCCACTGAGCTCATTTCTAAATTACCAGGTGCACATCACGTGGTCGAAATGTGAAAAGAAAGGTATATTCATCTAATGAACCAATTGTGTTGCTACGGTGTGAACTTATCAAGGCCAAGGTCCATGTGGAAGAGGATCGACGCACACAATACCAGGTAATCATCTGGTGGTCAATAAGGGGCCAACTCTATGTACATAGGGGGCCCAACAATGACGATGATGAGATGATACTGTACTGTTTTCATCACAAGTGATGATGTAGAGCCTTAAACTGCCTTTTCTGCTTTGAACTAACCAGTGCACTCTGTGGCAGTAGGGTTTGAATGGCCCTACTGACATATATTTTTCTTTTTGGAAGAAAACTGTGTTTTCCTTGCAAAAGGTCTGCTAACGTTTTTTCCCTAGTGGGTTGCATTTATTCCATGTCTGGTAGTCCGGAGGTCTGCCACACACATTTCCTCTCTGTCTGTACCAGTATGTTCCTGTCTTTCTATCCGTGTCTATACCTAAATGTCCTGGTCAGTCTGTACTAGTCTGTGTCTGCCTGTTAGTTGGATCCCCTCAGTGTCCCCTTGTACTTAATCTATCTATCTATCTATCTATCTATCTATCTATCTATCTATCTATCTATCTATCTATCCATCCATCTATTTATCACAGGCGACACAGAATGGTGATTCCTGACATAATACTAAGTTTGTGTTTTCTTTACTTGTCCTTTGTGTGATAGCTGAGTATCAGATGAACGTGATTCTGGCAATAATGCTACACTTGTGTTTTCTCTCTGTGTCTCTGATATGCTAGCTGTGGCTGGATGATTAGCAGATTATGTGCTGATAAATGACACATCAAATGTTTTTTTGCACAGGTCCATACAAAATTATTACATCTTCGAAAGGGAATATTTTGAGTTTCTCAAATTCAAATGTTCTGAATATTTGTGGTGTGTTCCTGTCTGTGTCTGTCTGGTACTATCTGTCCATCCAGACCTGCTCTCCAACCTCGACTCCAACATCCCATCTGTCCTCATCCTATTCAATCTATCTTCTGCCTTTGACACGGTCAACCATGCCATCCTGCTCAACCGTCTCCATGATAACATTTGTATCACCGATCAGGCCCTGGCCTGGCAGACCTTTTTCCTCTATGATCGACCCTCCCAAGTGCAACTTGGGTCGTTCCTTTCCACTATCTCACTCTCTACCTGTGGTGTTCCCAAGGGGTCTAACCTCCCTCCCTGGCTTTTCAACTAATAACTGGCACCCCTTTCCCACCGCATTGCCGCTCTCTGATCCAACTTTCAGTGAAATGCGGATGACACAACTCGTTTTCAGGCTTCCCTCTGCCAGTTCTCCTTCTTCTCTCATCCCTGACTGTCTGTCTGCTATCTAGGATTGGTGTGCCGCCAATGATGTGTGCCTTAATTCCAGCAGGATGGAAATTCTCCTCATCAGCACACCTGCACCCTCATTTCCTGTCACTCTCTGGCCGGCCTCCCTAGGCCTTCTTCATGCTCCCATCTGTGAGGCTAAGAACCTTGGGGTCATCTTCGACTCCACACTCTCCTCATCGCCTCACATCTCTGACGTCTCTTAGAAGTCAAACTAGCAATTGCACCTCCTCTGAGGAATTCTTTTTTCCCTCTCCTTCTTCCAGAAGCTCACCACCGTACTACACACAAAGGACACTAACACATACAACATATGCATTGTCTCACATGTTATACAAAGTATAATACATGGCTGCCTGCACTTACGGACATAAAGTTCTTATTACAGACTACTTGAGCCATCACACTTAACCTGTCATAATAAAATGACATAACAACTGAAGCATAATATTACGTTTCAGTTGTGGCATCACATTGCCTCCTGGGTGAGCCAGCAGAGAGCACTCCAGCTGTCACTGCGGCACGTAATTAAAGTTATGAAAAACCATTCAAATTCCCTGCTTGCAAATTTATTTTCTGTGACACATTGCAGCCAGTAATTGAAAAGGAACTGGTTATGGTTAAATGTTTAATGTGTGCACTGCTGGAGTTTAGGTTATGTGAGAAAGAATCTGCATGTTATTACTTATTTTAAAGCACAACATGAAAGTTGTTTTCAATAGAATTTATTAAACTGCTTGAAGTATTTTTCTGCTACAGATTAAATCCAAGCAGATTCTAGAATGATTGTATGGATCAGCAGATGGAAGATGCCTCCTACATTATATTAAGCAAGAGATGAGGTAATTCAAGGGAATAACAGTGTGTGGTCACGTGCTACAAGGAATAAAATACCCACTTCCATACTAAAAAGGATATCGCAAGCCACCTTGGAGTTCCGCGACCTTATAAAGGAACTCAGCCTTCGGCCTCCTTCCTCTATTTTTGTCACAATGCTCCTCAGTGACTTTCAATATCCTTATAACGTACAGTAGCGGTACATTATCCCATGTATTGTTCAACATCCTCCTTTCTGAGGGTTTCTATTGTATAGTCCGAGATGTACATTTCATTTGTTTAGAGAATCCAATATTCTTCAAGGTATTTTTTGTAGTGTATGCGTTTGTACCTGGATGCCTATCAATGCACTGTTTTTCATATGTAGTTGGTAGCGTAGGTTGCATACTTTTTTTAAAATCTTCTTCACTTCTTAGATTTCCCACATGATTACTCATGATCTTAGTTATCAGGCCCAGTTGTAATTGGCTCATTTTCTCCCATTTTGATTCTCTCGTTTTTATGTCCTTTGTTGGGGGACCACGCGTTGTGCTGTTTTGATCAGACGGAGTGCATACGGTCTCTGTTGGAAACATTAGGTAACTGGTTCTGCCTCATTAGGAAAGTCTTCCTCATTTGAGCAATTTGTTTGTGTCCTAATGTCCTCTCCATCAAGAAGAGTTCATTTAAAGTTCACAGGGTGACTGCTTGTTGCATGGAACCCTTCTTTCACACTTGTTTCTGTCCCCTGTAGAGAGCTCTACAGTCTGTTTATACAGACTGTTCGTTTATTATCCAAATTAATAAGGTTCTTGATTCTGTATTCTGAAGATAATGTCAGGTTCAACTGATTGCTGATAGCCATGTAGAATATCTTGTTGGGTCTTCTATCATCCCATTCCAAATAATTAAGAGGTAAAAAAATACCATAAAGCACATTACAAGCTTTTCTGTGTATTAGAGGTGGGTGGTGGGCAAACGACTTCTTTATTCTCACTGACCATCGTGAGACTAACGTATACAGAAGCAAAGAATTTACTATCACCCTACTTACTGTGTATTTATAGTATGCATCCTAAGAACAGGAGTTGTTATTGCACAAACAAAATCTCAGCATTTCAAACATTAGTGAGTGCTGACTGCCTCTAATTCACTTGCTTTTGTAAGAAATGTTCACATGCTTCAATTTCTTGTTTTGTTCAATATACGTGCACAATGAGGCTCCATCCATCATGGCCAGTACAAAGCTTCCTTGGCACTGGACTCCCTCCAAGTTGGCTCGCAAACTGTTGATGTCCGGAAAACAGGAGTGTCATCCTGTGACAAAAGAAAATAGAGTAGAGGTAGCAGCATGTGTGACTGTGAGGAAAGTCTTTTCCTTTGGTCTCACAATGCAAACGCTGTGCATGCCTCCGAAGAAGTATCAAACGAGGTCTTTCTTGTATCATTTGGATTTGCTTCATAGAGTGACATAAAATGATGATGATTCTGGCCGTAATTACAATATTAACCATCATTGAACTGTTCGTATGCTTCCTTTTTGTATCGTTGAACACCAGTTTTGGCCACATTACCGCCTGTATCTCAGGCAGGGTTTGATGACGATTGGCGTCATCATCTTTTAAACATTGAATCACCTATCTACTTTTTTCATCTAGATTAAAATTTTCCTTTAGGAGCAACAACGTTTTACAGTTTTTTCAATGTCCTCTATCGCTAATTCCTATTTTGCTGCGGTTTGAAAAAATGCAGAATAAATGTACAGCAACCCTCCGTGCACTTCTGGCTGCTTGAAAATGTTTCTGCAGTCTCAATGCCAAATTCATGCCTTTCCTCTAGGCGGCATACGACTTTTGTGGACATCAAAATTTCCCACTATGTTTTTCAGATTTTAGTCTGGTAGGGGTTTTATTTCATCTAGATGCCCCAATCACATTTTCAAGGTATCAGGTAATATTACCCCCCCACTAATAATATCGCCATATATATATATGGCCGCCTGGAAACGCCATAGGCAATATTATTGGTGGGGATAATTTATGGGGTAATTAGGAGCAGGGGTTACGGGGTGTCCGCCGCTCCATTTAAAAAAAAATATGGGGGTTGTGGGGATGTGCCCTGCAGCTTTCATGGGTTAATATTGCTGCAAAAAAATATCACCATTCTTGTATGCCGCCATTTTTGTGGGGATATCAACACATGGAACCATTTTCAATCATTCAGGAAGAGTTTTATCCCGTTTCCGAAAGACTACTTGTGGTGGCAGCAGCAGATCAACCTGCATGCTGGTTCCCCCTCTACACAATACCCATCAGAACCTAATTTCCCAGACTACAGCTGGGAAGCCACCTTCTACATTTCCATGATCTTCAGAATGTGGAAGATCAAAGGGGTCTCACAAAAGTGTTGAAACTAAATCCAGCCCCTTGAGCTGTGGTCCCTTCATGACAGAAAGTTGTTGATGTTCACACACAACTCCAGAGCTATTTGCTAAGCCAATATGCATGCAAGTACTAGGTCACCCCCTCTTTGTAGGCTAGCTATCCAAACTGTGAAATGGGATGATTCACAGAATTTGTGTCTCCTTGTGTTCCATGTCCCATGTACTTTGACTATCATGGTGTATTCCTACAGCAAATTCACTAATTTCAACCGCTGGGTAAGAGAGGCTTTCAAAAAGTCTTCATTGTTTCCATGCGACCTACGATCAATCTATGGAAGATTCAGTCTAGCATGAGAAGCCCAGTCGATGCCTTTCTGGTGGGGAAGGTTAGTCAGTCTTTTTGTGATGCGCTCCTTATTCTTTGGTAAAGTCCATTTGCTTACATGTTCCACTTCCCTCGTGCACTCCAGATAGTGCAGAAGTTCAAAATGATCCGCCAACTGCATATTGGCCAAACTCCTTTAGTTTTTCACACCTCCCTCTACTTTTTCCAGTGCCGCCTCTTCCAATGAGATCCGAATTTTTGTTCAACAGGGGGTCTAGGTCCTCATTCTGTTCTGCTATCCATTAGATCCCCCATCTCAGATACATATTGACATTGTCATCCAAAAAGTCTGATTTGCCCACAAAGTTAGCTCAGGGCAACGTGCTCACCTTGGAAGTAAGACGACACGGAGCAACACTGGTTCAATCCCCGGGTGTCCATGCTTAGAAGCCTCTGGGTATTAAGCACGTTATAAATAACCTATCATATCATATCATAACTCAAAAGTAAGTGGTCCAGATTCTCTAAAAAGACCCTTGAATTCTACATTAACTATTTGCCCTGTTCCAAATTACAAACTTTAACTAAAAATGTCCAAATCGTTGGGGGCAGATTTGTCTGAAGAAAATGAGAATGTCTTATCAGCCTAGACTTCCAAAATTCTCCACAGATTTCTGTAATTGCCTGCAAATTTAGAAATGTTTGGACAGTTACAGCAGATTTCTCCTCTGTAACTAAGGAATTTCACTAGTCACAGATATATGCAAAATACTTCTACAGATTTTCAGAAACCTTTCTGTAGATTTGGACTGGCTCTAACTTTAACTCTTTTTCAGGGTCTTACATAAAAGGTGACTGTTGCCGATCCCATTTAGCACCCCATGAAACTAATCTTAAGTTTGATTTTGAAGATATTTTCTCTTTTAAACTCTGCTGGTAATAGGTACATTGAGATGAGGGAAAACCTGTTTAGTGCCTCAGAAACAAGGAACTCAAAGGACAGCAAGCCATTCATGTTTACAGTTGCACCAGACCCCTGTTATAGGAACCTTATATTTGTGCAGAACAATTTTTTGAAATTCATCCAGGGCATGATTTTGAAGTAGATAGTCACAGCCAACAGAACCACATACCTTCTCATAATCCATGTTCACAAGCAAGTGATGATCTTGACTTTTTTTCACCCACATTACTTGTCAAATATTCTGAGCACCCTTAAATTGTTTAATCTATACATATATTTGTGAAAGTGTGTTTGTATGTTTGGGGTTGGCTAAAAGCCCCATAAAAGTTGGTGGACTGAAATTCTGGCCCAAGGTCAGCATACAAGTCTGGGGTGTACTGGTGATACTGAGATTTGACGAACCCCAGCCATTCGCCCTACACAGGGTGGGGTCCGGTTGGCCCTGTCCTATCAGTATAGGCGCTTTCGGGAGATTTCCAATTTGTGACTTTTCTCAAAATAAGAGGTTAGGATACAAGGTTGGCATACCAGTCGGGGAGTACTGGTAATAGTGAATTTTGACCAACCCCACCCATTCGCCCTGCACAGGGGTGGAGCGGGGTCCGGCCCTATACAATCAGTATAGGGGATTTCAGGAAATTGCTTAGTTTGCCAATTGTCAAATATTTATTTATTCACTTTTTTTTTAAAGCGCACAATCAGCAGGTGGGCATCGTGGCGCTGTTACATGTAGAATATTGGCTGGTTACAAAAAGCAAAGTTGATACAAAGCAAGGTTGATACAACAAGAAGTTACAAAAATAGGTAAAATGATGATTACAGGTCATTTTTTGTTTTACACTAGCAAGTTTAGATACATAAGCTACATAACTGCACCTTAATGCTCCAGGCATGGAGCATTAAGGTGTAGTTCATATCAGCGGCGGAGGGCGGGGAAAGATTATGTAAAGAGAGTAGTTTTGAGGGATTTGCGAAAGGAGTACAGAGAGGGTTCGGCTCAGAGAGTTGGGGAGATCGTTCCAGAGCTTGGGTGCTATGTGTGGGAAGCCAATGCCTCCAGCTTTAGCTCTTCTTATGGTCGGAACTTGGAGTTGGTTAGCAAGGTGGCTTCTTATGGGCCGGAGGGAGGATTTCCTGATTATGGTTTCTGATAAGTAGGAGGGAGCAGTGTGATTAATGCATTTGTGTGTGAGGGTGAGTATTTTGAAATTGATTCTTTCCTTGACTGGGAGCCAATGGGCATTTCTTCGGGCCTGCGATACATGGTCAGATTTGGGGATGTGCAGAGCAGCACGGAGTGTGTTGTTTTGCATTATTTGGAGCTTATTTAGATTTTTAGAGGATGTGCCGGCTAAGAGGGTGTTGCAATAATGAAGTCTAGCTCCTATGGTGGCTATAGCGATGGAGAGGCAGTTGGGAGTGGTGAGGTAGGGTTTTATGGCATAGATAAGTTTAGTGGTCAGCGCGGATGAGAAGGAGATAGCGCTGACTTGTCTCGTCATAGAGACTGTAGCATCTAGATAGACTCCTAGGGTCTTCACGGCAGTGGAGACAGGTATGTTAATGTTGTCAATAGACATGTGAGAGTAGTCTTGGCTGAGTTTGGATAGAATTTCGCTGGGGGCCAGGATGATTATCTCTGTTTTGTCGCCGTTAAGGCAGAGACCATTGATAGCCATCCAAGTTTGGATCGTGGTGTAGATGTTGAGGAACCCTTCTGTGTCCCTGATATAGTATGACAATTAAACGTGCACAAGGCTATAGCAGACCCCCAATTGCATGTCAGCTACAGAGCCAAGCAATGCTGGGTGGTACCACTAGTAAAGAATAGTTGAGATCTGTCAGCAACCTATCTGATGATCGAGTTGAGACAGTCTGCCCAGATTTTGGTGAGCAATTTTGCATAATTGTCAATTAAGAAAATGAGCCTCAAATTAACATACCAAGTGCCTCATTACGAGTTTGGCGGTAACCCTTAAATGTGGCTCTAGCGCTATTACAACCGCATTTAAGGGTCCGCCAAATCACAGCTTCAGCTGATTTCCCCCAGCTTGTAGCTGGGGGAAAATATGCCGAAAATTAGCACTCATACCGCCGGCGTGAAATCCGCTGGCGGTGAGAGAGCAAAATTTCCCCATTGAGCCCAATGTGGAATGGGGCATTCCCGAATGGGCTCAATGGGGAATGGGGATTTCCTGTTCCGCCAAACCTGTGATCCGGCGCTAATAGCGCTGGTGGGTTTGGCGGTAGGGAAGATAACGCCAGCGCTATTAGCGCCGGTGTTACCGCCCAACTCATGATAATGGTCCTTGTTAGGTTTATGTATTAGGATGTGTGAGTTCCGTGTCTTTGCAGATCTACATTTTGGGCTGAATTACAATTGGCCAATTTCTTTTCTGTATCTTTCTGCTTTTTTATCACAAAAAGTGGGGGAGATCCACGCTGTCCCCCTCACCTGACACCCTCCTTGTTATATGCCTAACCGAAACCCACCATTTATCTATTTTTCAGTAAAAAAAGTGGTAAACAATGCTGCAAAATGCAATTCAACCAAATGGTTTGTTGAATAAAGCGAGGAATACTATCTTTGCTCAAGACATTGTGTGATAAAGCTTTGCTGAAGACTCCACGTGATTAGGATCTCTAGAAGCTAGTCGTAATTTGGTGGCGTGTGTTACTTCTTGGAGGAATATCTCAGCAATCAGACAATCCCTGCTCTCACTAAAAAAGGGCATGTCAACATTGTTAATGACATCGTCAACACTCTCTGTATCTGCTTTAAGTGCTGTTCAAATCTTCTCTCAAAAGTCCTTGAATGCAGCATTATTTTTCTTATTCGTGGTGTAACCATAATTGATAGTGTGAATAGCCCTGGAGACTTTAATCTTTCTGTGTTTGTGGGATAGAAATGTGTCAATTTGCTCTTCTCTCCCTTAGTACTTCATTTTAGTTCTCAACATTGGCACTTCAGCCTCCTTTGAGTACAATTTATTTGATTTCGAATTGTGTCCATTCGATGTCTTTGCTCAGTCAAAATTGTCAGCATTTGTTCATGCAGATTGGTCATCGGTATCATACCCTTTGATTCTTCCAAATCCCTAATCCTGACAGATTTCTGATTGAAGGGTCCCCTGCTGTTATGCTTTCAGGCTATTCTAGACCATGACCGCCTGTTCTATGCGGTCTATGTTCATTTCCTGGAACACATTCACTTCCTCTACTGGTGGACTTCTAGTGAATATCAGCAGAAGAGATTTGAGCCTCAACGTGTTGGACACGTCGAAAGTGACAGAAGAGGCAGATGACAAGAGCACAGCCTCATGTTTGGAGAGATGTATATCAAGCATTTGGAGAGCGTGTGGTAAAGGCACGTACTCGATTGGAAGGAGTCAATGCAATAATACGATTTGGAGATGGCTGAAAAGATTGTGTTGTTTCTGGTGGATGGATTGGCGAGTGTTCATGGCGTTTCAGAGGGACATGTATTTCTTGCTAGAGAAGCAAGGGCGAATATTGCTATGGTCTAGGACTGATGTTGAAGACACCTCCAACTATTTGCGTTTCAGAGTCTTCGCGGAGAAGCAGAACGTGTAGTTTCTAATTTTAGGGCCAAGTTATCGGTCCCCAATAGAATTAGAAAAATACTTTTCTTACATGGGGCCGAAAGGAGCTTCAAAAAATGTAACATTGCATGGACCTGCCCGCCAGCAGAACCATACATCATTTTTTAAATATAAATATGGGGTCTTTTGGAGAATTTGCCTGGACCATGTGAAATAGAAGAAGGTACAAAATCCACATGCTGCAAAAATCCTGTTACATCATTTTCATGGAAAAAATGTATTTGTCAGTGTTTACACAGTCTTTAAGAAGCATACATTTTGAGCCATGTTGTGAGTCCTATAGGCGTGTGGGCAAAATAAAAACAGCTAAACACTTATCACAATTCATAAAGATAACCCAAAGCGCAGATACATACTTTTTAGCTTCACAGTCCGAGTACATGGATGCAAGGGTAAGGGAAGGGGATAATGCAATGAATCAAATAGAGGCACTTTACATCAGGAATAACAGCAGTGTCCTTCCAGATAATCTTCCAAAAGACCTGCCAGAGAACTAAAGCTCACGCTTGCAAGACCTAAAATGTCTAGAGGTCAAACAGCAGTCTCCAAGGATGTGTACTATATGCGTTTTGCTTTACCTTTCTGGTAAGAGTGATACTATGTCCCTGTCCATAGGTGTCCTTGAGGAAGCGTGGAGAACCACAGCATCGCAGCTGGCCGTTCTGCAAGATGGCGATGCGATCGCTTAGTACTTCGGCCTCATCCAGATGGTGAGTCGTGAAGATTATGGTCCGGCCTGAAACGAGAAAAAGGCTATTTGTAATCCAAAAGGAACATTAGAAATTGGCCTCATTATCTGAGCAAAACAACCATTGTTCTAGTAACATATACTTCTTAGCTCTGAGTGACAACATATTTAAGGCAAATGTATCAGGAATTAATGGTTAATTGACAATAAACACAAACATGGCACCAACACAAATGATCAGCTGTGAAAGGATCGGCTAATCCGCATCAACCGTAAATACCAATACAGCGTGAGAAAGGCTAGCAGTCAACATGGAATTTGGAGCTGCACAACACATGCGTGCAAACAAAGGTGCTCTGTGAATATGGAGGCAGTGGGATCCTGCGGTAGAAAATGGCGGCAACATCCCCATTATTTTCTTTCAAGGCGTACCTCTGTATGCCCCACTTACTCTTGGCTTTCCCTACCATGCCATGTGTCCTCCTGTTTGGGTAATTATGGCATTGGTGCCACCAGCATTTTTACAGCAAGCATTTTACTGCCGGCATGGAAGCCCAGGGTGACAAACAAATTGAGAATAACGTGCACAAATGTGGAACAGGGGTATTGCTTGCGATGATTAATATCACATTGTGTCACAACCACCGAGAGTCACAACCAGTCCCAGGTGAATACATTCACCCTACATGCATCAAATGCTCCACAATCGACGTCAAAGGGGCAAAACTCTCAGTGAAGCAGTGCAAATTCAACCTATCTGACTGGAAAATGCACATCTGTGCACTTTAGGTAGATCACGAAGAACTAAGATCAGTTGGACAAAGGTTCACCAGGATACCAGAGGAGAGCAGAAGGTTGAAGCACGTGACCCGCTGTGTCAGCTGGTGTTCGCAGGGTAACTGTGGGGTCACACTGAACTGAGTCCTCCAGGAGGTGCATGACCTACAGGCCAGCATCTCAGAAAGACATGCTTAACCCTCATATTTGGAGGCTGCTGGAAACGGAGGTAACTAACTAAAGAGGCCTTTGGGTACTCAGAAGACTGAGGGAATAGAGACAGAGAACATGTGTGTCCAGTACACTAGTTGGCGCTCGGAGACTGGTGTGGTGTGTTCCAATTTGGTGACTTACAGTTACAGCCTGCAGTACAGGCCTCAGATGCAGATCCTGTCCAAAGCAGCCTGTGACTGTAGCACTGATGAGTCCAGAAGCAGATGGTCCATGGTCGGCCGACCTTGATTCCGACTCCAGAGTAGTACAAATCCTCAGTGCTGCCTTATGCCACCCTGTCCCCCATGGACCCTTCTTGTGTGTTGCAAGCATCTTTGAACCCACGAACTCATAGGCACCAAAAGAACTCGGGCGGATAGCTCAGGGGCAACATGCTCGTCTTGGAAGCAAGACTGTGCAGAGCAACACTGGGTCTGCGCTTAGAAACCTCTGGGTATTAAGTGTGTTATAAATAAATAACCAATTATAAAATGAATAACCAATTATAATAATTGTAACTGAACCCTCTCTGTGCCGTTGACCCTGGGAAACCAGCCCACAGACACGCCCTCCTGTGAAAGACAGAGGAGGTGGAAGATTCCAGTGCAATAAGAAGAGAGACTGGGTTTTAGGAAGAATCCTGGCCAGTGCCCTTAGGGACCACTACACAAGATTAAGACTACAGGTGATAGTACAATTTCACCTTTGGTACAAGCCTGTACTACACAGTTAGAAGGGTAGCAGTAGCGAAGCAGCTAGACTTATCTCAAGAGCAAATGAGCACTAGTAGAGATTACACAAAGGACTACAATTACTGTGACTCAAGCAAACACTGACTCAATGTTTCTGGTTAACAAAAATATAAGTACATTTATTTTTAAACCATCTGCTCACAAAACACTAAACTTCTATTAAATTAAAACCACATTTCAAATATATATATTACACAACCAATTCCCCTTGTGGAGTTCAATTCAAGGTAAGTACATTGGAATTGACGGATCGGTATTGTGAAACAAAGACGTTACAGTGGGTTAATAAGCTACCACTTAGACAGTTCGGTCTTACTAAAGAAAGGCGTACCCACGAAAAGAAATGTTACCAAAGTCAAACACACTTAGCACTCGAATTAACAAAAGAAAATAGGGGATAAAAATCATAGGCAATACTTTTGCCAAGGGCAAATAGAATCAGAGGATACTTTCTAAAATGTAGATAAAAGTCAATAGGCCTGCGCCAGTGTCAATGGGACAGGGGTCCTGTTGGCGAGGATCACAAGGTTAGAATAGTTCACGATTCGAGATTGTCAGGTATACTTAGATATTGTCAAAAGGGAGGCAAAAGTTTTAAGAGGGAAGGAAGATGAGGACAAGCCTTTGGTGAGGAGAAAAGGGTTCACCCTAGTTCCTCGAAGTCGGACAAAGTACCTTATTCGTCTGAAGAAAAGCTGATGCCACAGCAGTTGTTCCTGGCAGTTCCTGCAGACTCACGGTTCCTGGAGCTTCAGTCATGGGGACAAGAAGGACGACGTCTGGAGCGATCTGCACTACCCAGGGATGAGGCCAGCAGCAGCAAAGCAATGGTGAATAAAAGGTGCGCTCCTTTAAAAACAGGAGCGGCTCTTCAGATGGCTATCCGGACCACTACAGCTGTGTGCAGCGATTTCGACCAAGAAGAGGATCCTCTGGCTCAAGGTGGTGAGCTGGTTGATCCCACCAGGCTCAAGGGAAGAAGACTCCGGACTGGATCTTCTCTTGTTGTTGAAGGGTAGATAACTCAGGACTACAGCAGGGCTTCACCAGGACTCGGGAGTTGCAGCAGCCATCTTCTTCTCCGCTTCTATTAGGTTCCTTGCAGTTCCAGTGGCGACTTTGACTTCCAACCCAAGAGTCCTGCCTTTTATGCCAAAATCCCCCATTCACACAGCCTGGCTGTCAATCACTCAGCAGGGGGGTTGCCCGGCCCAGACAACCACCTCAGCCAATCAAGACAAAGTGCGACGTGGGTCTCCAAGGAGACCCTGTGTAGGGGTGACTACACCCTCAGCCCACCTAGACACCCAGATGCCAAAGGAGGGCTTTGGAACGGAAGCCCGCCAAAGGTCGGCGAACAAAGAAGGCAAACCTGGTTTGCTACGCAAAGTAAAACACAAGAAGGATTTTAACAAAAAGAAATGGCGATAAAACCCGACCAGAGCCAAATTAAAAAGTCTTTGGTCAAGTGGGTTTAAGTTTGAGGCTAATACAATAGCCTAAAACAGTACCACGTTTAGATAATATAATCCCGGTCGAAAAGATAGGGTAGGTTCCACTGCCACTAGCCAAGTCTTAGTGTTAAGGGAGCGAAATAAAGCTCCAAGAGGTGCAGCCAAAAAGGACTAGGAATTAACTCTTTCCCGTACTAGATGTAAGATGGGGTGTACTGGGTCTGCAGTTTAAATGACTACATAAAGTAAATGGCAACTTTACCTGTTTCTGGGGGACAGTAGTCAGCCCCAGATAAATGGAGTCAGGGGGAAGTCTTAGAGACAACCCTGTGTCACTGCACCGAAGGTGTGGCTCCAAAGCCCAAGATCACACAAACAGTTGAAATACACATGGCAAAACACATGCAACAGTGGGAAAAAAGCTCACACTCTTACCAGGTGGAAAAGATAAACCGCAGAAATCGAGCAAAGCTGCAGAGGGACTCACTAGGTGAGGAAAATTAGCCATAAATGAGAATTCTCCCTAACACTGGGGAGTGTAGGAAGGCTGGGGACACCTGAAAGGGAATGCAAGATGAAGGCACATTTTTCTGATGTGACATGCCTAATTGACACAGGATGTTACAAGGTGCAGATGCATACACAATGATTGGCTCCTTTTGTCAAACTGGATATTAAATTATGCCTCCTAGTGTAAACGATTGTATGTATATTGGCCTACGCCAAGTCGCATAAAACTGTACGCAAATAACTCTCTACGGCAAGGTCTTGAACTTAGAAATTGATGTAAGTCGCCATCTTGAATCAAACCGCCATTTTAGGTTCTCTTGCTGTGTAAAAGTCACCCTGAACTTCAAAATGGTGGACGATGCCATTCCGAATAGAACCTGGTCGGCATGACCTCCGTACAGCAAATGTATAACTTGCCTGCAGGCCACTTGTTAGGGTCGTGAACTAAGACCTTGTCCTTCTGTTGACCTGCATGTAAATGGATTACCTGTATCAATGGAACTGATCTATGCACATACTAATGAATAAATTAGAGTTGACCTGGTAGAGACCCTAGACCTGTTACACATTCATGGAATGGTTAACCCGTGAAGTGGTTGGACAACAGGCTGGAGAAATGTATAAAAGCCTGAATGTCCCAATGTACACACTCTCACTGAATACATAGAACCCCGTTGAAGTTTGTTGTGTTGCACTGAGGGCAGATAGCTATCTGACCTGTCATTTGACTTTGTTATTGCTTGACCTTAAAATAAAGTACTTTGTATGTTCCTTTGTAACCGGTGTTTGGTGTGTTTCCTTTGGGTTCCCCGGCCTCATATTATTGTTCTCTTTTCACACTTTAAACTGCAAATCACATTATACCACTAGTGCCCATGTGATATTTATTAAATAACTGCAATTTTGTTTTTAAAATTTGTATTTGGTTTAGAACAAACCTTTACAAAACGAAATACCCTCACAATACTTCAACGACTCCTAATATACCTACTCAGTTTGGATACACTGTGAGGCTTAAGGCATTCCAGAACCACATCAATGCTCCTTGTTCAATGTCGCACCATGGCACCATGGGGCACACTAGACCTCCATCCTTTCTTTAAGAAGTGCTAGTCGGGCAGTTTGGCCTCTCTCAGATTCAATACATAAAACCCTATACAGGTCCAGTGTTTTATTGTTGTAGCACAAAGCTCTGAGGCAGTAACGAACTGAAGTAGCACACTTACAAAAGCAAAACAACTTGGAATGACCCAGGAAAAAGGACATATGCATGTGAAATATGACCTTGGAGGTGACAGGATATAGCAGCGGGGAGAGGAAAATCACACCAGAACGAGGCTACCACCTACGCCTTCACAGTAAGACATAAAGTACCCCGTAATTCACCAACCAGCAAGAACAACACAAACTCCTCTCAAGCGGACATACAAATAGTAGCCACATCCAAGTAGAAACATCCAAGTCTGCAGATCCTGTAGTCTCGTGAAGACCAGCATAACATAAGCAAAGGTTCTGGAAAGGTCCTCACACCAGAAGGCTTCCTACCTGGACCTGGGAAGGTGATGACGGCCGGGCTAACTAAGGAGCTGAGTGAGGAGGCATCTAAAAAAAAAAGCTGCTCCGTGATCAGCTCAAAGAGCTGACGGGGACAGGGCACATGCCTCTCCCGTCAGTCTCGTTAAGGTTGATCAACAGACTGCGCATCCCCCCTCACCTGATGTACAATTATAAATAACAGATCTAGCATTAGCAGACTCTATAACAATAATTGTATGGACTGGTAAGGAATCGTTGGTAGCATCGCTAGCCCTGCAAGAACCCGAACATATATATGTAAGTTTTAGAAAGCTATCTGGACCACTACATAGAGACATACTAGCGGCTCCAGGGGATGAACTCACTGATCTATGATGCTATGTGACTGGGTTTCATGCAGCATCCGTGGCGCTCTGGCCTTTCTGAAAGAGAGGTCGGTGGGTTAGGTTAGCCGGGAGTGAGGGGAAAATGCAGGATAGCTCTGCTGTTGTGTACAGCACATATGCATCAACACAAGTACCAGGGTACCCTGTGTAGGTCCGTTTCTGGATGTTTTGCTTCAATCACATCGAGGCATTTGTGCCTAGACATGGACTGAAACTCTTTGTTTCAGCCCATCATTTTCCTCCTCGCATCGGAAAAGTCCCAGTTTCCTGTATTGGCTATGGAGATGATTTGATACTTCTAGACAGAACTCACATTGCTTTGCAGCGATCATTGTATGCAGTGGCTGAGTATGCCGATTTAACCCACCTCTGTGTTAACAGTGCTAAAACATAGATACTTGTGTTTAGCAAGAAAAAGAAGGCGAGATATGACTTCAATTGGAGCTAGAAAGGCTCCCGGTTGGAAAAAGTGGATACATATGTATATTTAGGAGTCCCTACCAGCAACAGCACTTCTCTTCATAAGCTTGGTGATTATGTCCAAACCAAAACGATGAGGAAATGGCAGGTACTTAGCAAATGTGTATGTATTAAAAGGAGCAAAACTGTGGAGAGTCTGGTTTGAAATATATCACAAAAGTACACTCCCCATGATTCTATATGGTACAGCGATCCATCCAGACCCGATGGTGTAGTGGATGGATAGATTGGAACCTAAATTGTTGAGATCTATATTGGGGGTTTCTTCCTCGGTTCCTGTCGAGGCCCTCGGCTGTGAACTTGGGGTCCAATCTATCCATTACCTTTGGCTCTCACAGCGGAGCAGGCTCTTTCTGGCGATGTTCTACTCCCCCATTGAGGTAGAGAATGTATTTGGCTATCTGGCCAGACTGTATAGAGAGGGCCCTGCCAATACATTGCGTGTCCAGCTTAGAGAGACAGCTATAAACCATGTGGACATTGATGTGCATGATCTGATGGAACTACCTAATGCCATCAGTATGTTAAAGAAGAAGAAGAAGAAGAATTTCGATTATAATTAAAATATCACACCTCTCAGTAACAAGTCCATCTATCGTGTATATAGTACTCAAGGCTTCCGAAGGGACATTCCCCCGACGTATTTAATTAAACTACTGTCTATGAATATACACAGGTGTATTATTTACCTGTGCCTTAACATACTCCCGACTAGGGAGCACACAGGGAGATGGAGCAAATGAGCATTAAATAAAAGAAGTTGTAGACCGTGTAATGTGCACATTGAGTCTGTTGACCATCTTCTCACTCAATGCAAGGCTCCTATACCCTATCATATTGCTAATTATAGCTGTTTAGTACATAACATATGTTCCATTCAGGGGGACCAGTTCTGGAATGCATTATTCAGTGCAGAAAGCACAGCCATGACGGCCACAGCCTACTATGTGTAGAAAGTAGCTGGATACCAGATTTCAACAGCAAATGACTAGATAATGTATTGACTATTAATGAACTATAAGGTACATTTTTAAATTTTAACCAAGTTTTTAGATTGTATGCAAGAATTGTTCTGTGTATTGTTTTATTCTATCTAATTCGGTTTTTATATAATATGATGATTCTATTTGAAATATCTCGTTACTGTATTAAATTGGCAAAAGGTTTGTTTTTATAACCATATGCTAATAAAAATAACAATGTGTGTGTGCCCAAAGAGGTGCCTCATGTTTTTGTGGTGGTAGGGTGCATTGTTCGGCTCTGTGATTTGCAAGCAGGTTTGGAAGGGGTAGCCTTCTCTTGTTTGATGTCTCTTGATAGAGGTATTTATTTGACTTATATAAGTGGCTTAGGTGGTATGCATATAGTGTGTTTGGACATAGCAGCTCAAAATGACAATATAGGCAGAGGTTAGTTTAAAGGACATGCCCCGATGGGGGACTTGGAAGCAAACAAGAATGGCTCTGTCACTATATCGTTCGTGAGACCCTTGGGCAACGTCTCAGCAGTGGTGCCGTTTTGGATAAGACCATTGTGTGGAGAAACCCTGATGCACCCCAGTGTGACCTGGCGTCTTAGACAGTGAGCAGCGAGTGGTCCTGGGTCAAGTATACATAAGAGGGAGGCATACATAGCAGGCTGATGCTAAGTATGTGATGGGTGAATATAGTTACAAGGGAGAGCTTATAATAGGGACGGGAGAATGCCAGTCATCAAGGGAAGAGTCTTGGTGGATTTCCCAGGAGAATCTCCATGTGGTTAAGGTCACGGTGTGACATGTAGGGGTCAATTACAGTGGAACATCTAGGAGTCAAATAGGGTAAAACACGTGTTCCATTCTGCCACACACCAGTAATCAGCATGCAAAGTTGTGAAGTAAGTTGAATGTGGAGGTTCAGTAAAGCTAGTAAAGTGGACAAGCCATTGTCCAATGTTGTCGCCTAGCATCAGTATGTCATGCACACCATGCAGTGATTGTGCTTTTAAATAATGCCCTTTACCTACTGCTTTTTTGAGGCATGTCATTTTTGCATTCCTTTGCACAGCACATATTTAGGACTACAAGTATCAGAATGCATTATAAGTCTAAAAGTCAGGACTGGTTCATAGGCTTTACCTGACATGAGCCATGTAGAGATCTCTGCAATCTGTCATATGGAATATACTGCTTGTATTCTTCAGCCACAGAAGAGGCTGTGTGATAAGGTCGTAGCTTGTTATTCATGATGTATACATGTGCAGTACCATCAGTAGGGCATACACGCCAACATGGAATTGCCACTCAGGGGGTCTCACCCAATCCTGCTTTGTTAGGTTGCATTCTGGGACATGTCGTTTTTCTATTTTGAATCAAGGATTCCACGTCTCTGCGTGTACCTTAGAAAAAGGGCTGGTGCAGCACCCATCCTGAATAACTCCTGGCATGGTGAAATGGATGAAAGGTTAGTTTGTGCATCAAGGAAGTGGGCATTGTGGAGAAGTCATATAGACAGCCCACTGGGGATACCAACCCCAACATCAGCTGCCACTTGACACAGAAAAGTTTCCCTCCTGCATTAATTTTGGCTGTCTGCTGCAATCACTAATATCCTCTTGGCTGCCTAGAGGGCCTATTAGAAATGCAGTTGGTAATAAGATGGAGGCACTGCAACTTTGCTTGACTTGAGCACCCTGAGCCCTGCCTGTCTGGCCAACTTCTAATTTGGAGGAAGTGATTTTGCCTGCGTGATATGTTGGCACAAGCCAATAGCTAAAGTTTTAGATCAAGTCATATTTTCTTCAGTGTTGACATTCACACCGCTAAACTCTCAGATCACACTCACATCACACTCGGGAGAAGGACGAGTTTATTTAAAGCGCATTACTCGAAGCGGTCACTGTAAAAATTGAACTTCTGAAAACGGACTTATTCACTGCAATTTGTTCACCAATGTCCTTGCCTCCAATGGACGGGTGTTTTGTTTCTTCTACTACACTATCTCCTTGGTGTCTTGACAACTACTTGTCGCTGCCTACTTTCTCAGCACCCACCCATATACATCCTGTTTTCTGCTCACCACCCTACCTTCTTTCTTTAAAAGCAACTACTGTATGTAAAAAAACACATATATACATATACACACACGTTTTCATATAGCTCTCCATGCTGAATTCCTCCCACTTCTAGGCACTGTGCTAATAAATGTTCTTATTATCTAATTTAATGGAACTAAATGTATCGATCTCAGAAGGATAAATGGGTTGGTTGCCCTGCCTGGACTCGATGTTGCGAAATGCAGCCGGGTCCCATGTCTAAGGCGAGCACTGAACCCATGACGTATTCTCTCTAACATATATCTGGGCTTCCTTCACTCTTTTCTTTTGGAGGGACATGCTTGTTGTTCCGCCTTGTTAAGGGTCGCTGCACGTGTTTGATAAGCGAGACCTTGAAATTCTGTCGCAGTGGCAACAACTGCGTCCAGCAGGGTGAACAAAGCTTCAAGCAGCTGAGGGAATGAAGCTACATCCCGGGGTCTGTAGAGACTGAAGTGGGCAAAGGGCAACATGGTGCTATGTGACCCCCCTCCGACCCTCCCCATGCTCTCTGCATGCATTCCTCCGTGCTCTGGGCGTGCGGCCCCTGTGTCATGTATAGCCCCTCCTTCCATCCTCCCAGCGCTGCGGACGAGCCAAAATTGTGGGCTTTGCCAATGCTGGTTTTGCTACACTTCTACCACTGCCTTTGCAGAATGTCGAGTTGTATCTCTTTGTCTGCCTCTGGTCCACCATTTCCTGCTGGCTTCCTTCTGTGGTGTTTTTTTTTTCTCTTCCTGTTTTATGTGCGCACTGAGGCCTCTACGCATGATGGTGTTACAATGAATAAATAAATACAATTTTAAAAATAAAAGGTGTTCAGTTGGGTCTTAAAGCCTAAAATCCATGCAGCACTGAATTGAATTCTTACACATCCAAGTGTTCTGTGTTCCCTTCCCTGTGAATGGAAGTCAAAGTTTCAGAATATTTTTGCTCAAGGCTACACTGCAATGAATCCTCCACTAGCCAAAGCTAACTGCTTTCCTCCCTGTGGTTAAAAAACAAGAGTTCAACTGTAGTATTGTCACAAGCACACTTTTTTCAACTTAATGTATACCCATGAACTAAGAGGACATACAAAAAAGGATGTTGCCTTCTGAAAGCTGCAGTATTCTACTCAAAATGTGGCAAATGAAAGCAAAATATAACCTTTTGGCTTAACATATTTAAAAATGGGGGGGCGCTGTTGCGCAGGCGGCAAGATGGCCGCTTTTGTGTGAGCTCCATGGGGCCCAAGAGAGCCCAGCAACATCCTTGCTGAACTAGTAGGGAGCCAAACTCAAACTGGCAGAGAGAAGCAAAAAGGTGCCTCGCGGGTGTTGCCCAAGTTTCGGAAAAAAAGAATGCAGTGATGGCCGAGATAATGGGGTGATCAGAAAAGGCCCCGGCGAGGAATGCGCCCAAACACGCACCGCGTCTGCTGGAGCTGGCTTGGTGGAGGAGAGAGAATGTGAGGGGCGCGGAATCGCTGAGGTGCCCAACAGAGATATATTTTCATCAGTTGGACGGTGGCACGGCCCTTGGTCACCGATAGCACCCTGAACAGTATCATCCTATCTGGAGGATCTACTCATACCACTCGCACAGGGAGACGTGCGGCCAGCCCTGAGTCGCTGGCCACCATCACAGCGGAAGCTGGCAAAGGAACAGCGGGCGAGCAGATCAGCCCTCCCCAATAAATAACCGGCTATACCTCGTAGTCCAAGAGGCACAGTGTTGCTGCCAAGCTGCACCTGGTGGAGGAGCATAACAACAGGAAGTTGCGGATGAATGCCTTCCTGCTGGTGCAGCGAGCAAATCATTTAGAACAGCGCAAAACCTCCCAACAATGGGTAGGGTACCATTGACCATCTCTCCGATGCCACAAGAAACAAATGAAAGGTCAGTGAACTTGAGATAAACCCACTGCTACACAGACTATGTGGGCCCTTAATATGTAGGGAAGAGCAGCCCTGTTCACACACGGCACCCGGCGGCATCTGTAATGCTCCCGCCTGGGCTCCCCACATTTCAACAAACTGAAACTGCCACTTTCAGCTACAGTTTTAGATGCAGAGGCAATAACTGGACCTCACAATTTAAGGCTCTAGAACCCGGGCGACCTGCCGCAGGTCTAGGTGGTCACCTCAGCAGCCAGAATTAACCTACTCCCAATATATTGGCTGCCGTAGGTCTGCCAAATACAGTGAATGCCTTTCAGCAGCAGAGGGAGCAGCTTGATCACACTGCAGGCTCAAAATCCACACGCCAGCCTGGGCCTCCTCTTATCCACTGCCTTGAGCAGTGGGAGTCGGGCTCTTCTGGCGGAGTCATCACCGGCGTCGAGACCGTTCGATGACAACACTGAAGCAGGACAAGCTTGGCCCACGGGCCAGGCGTACAACAAACACAGCAAGATATACAACGCCCTCAAAGAGTAGACACATCAGGGACTTAATAACAATGGAAGGCACCCCTCCGACCAGTTTGGTGCAGCAACAACGCTGACTACAGTGGTGATTGGGCCTGCTGTATTGCCGTGTCACGCCGAAATGCACTGTGCACTGAAAAGACACGTACAGTCAGTATCATGCCTAAGGGGGCTGCCGCCAAAAAAGGGGCACCATGGACAAGTTCACCAAACTTACAACCAAACAATCAGACGCAAGTGGTGAGAGACCCGGTGGTCAAGAAACTCCCGTAATGCCTACCACTTTATCTGCTACTGATCTACAAGGAGAGGTGGCGATCATGCAGCAGGGATTTGCATCCATAAATGACAAACTCGATGGCATCACAGCCAACATCTCCTCAATCAGAGCACATTTAGAGAAAGCCACGCACCGTATTACAGAAACCGAGTCACGATTATGCACGGAGGAAGATGCCATACAATCACTGCAAAACATGGTCACAACAATGGCAAAGGATTTGAGCAAGTGTGAGGACCTAGAGGCGAGATCACGGTGCAACAATATCCTCATTGTGGGGGTGATGGAGGACGCCTTAAAAGGCACTATGGAAATTGCAGTAGAAGACATGTTAAAAGACTTGCTGGGAGACCTAGGTTGGTCCCAAATGTTCGCGGTAGAGCGGGCACACAGGACATTGGTGGCAAAACCCAAGCCTAGGGCATTCCCATGCACAATTATAGCGAGTTTGATGAACTACCGAGACCGGGACAAAGTGTTGAGAGCAGCGTGGGAAAAGCAGGAACTGAGACTGGGTTTCAGCGAGATTCGCATCTTCCCAGGCTTCACCTTAGCGCTAAAACAAGAGAGGCGCTCGTTTGTTGGGGTCAAGAAATTGCTGAGGGAATGTCAGATACCCTATGCAATGTTATATCCAGCCAGACTGCGCATACAATTCAAGAACAAAACTTATTTATTTACATTCCTGGAGAAGGCGGCATCATTCGTGGAAGCCAACATCCCAGTCCCATCGAAAGAGCCTCAGCAAGATGGGCAGTGACAGAAGGGAGGGGCACAGCCTGCATGTAATAACTCTCAATGTGTTGGCAAATGGCGCTTCACCGAGAAATGTGGAACTTGCTTTCCTCCCACTTAGAGGTAGTCGATCTGAAATGGTTTGATACCAGATGACATGGTGGGAGGCGGGCAGATACTAAGATGTGCATTCTTGGACGCATGAAGTTAGCTAGGCTGGATATCCCCTAATGCTCACAGAATTTAAGATGTGCTTTGTTAATGTAGTTTTAAGTAATTGCAAGATTCGGCCCAGTCTAAGTATATTACTGTGCAAGCTGGAAGCTCTGGGCTCCACGGAAGCAGTCGCCCCCAATGCAAGTGCATATTTTGGATAATAATTATGGGGGGGGGCTTCAAGGTAACAAAAAGTTTGGGGCAGTATGAGGGTGGGGGAGAGATGTGGGGTGATAAATTGGGGTGAGAAAGTTTCAAAAAAGCACCGAGTGATCACAGCAAGCCATAGGCTAATCAAGAGATGGTGTATAGGTTTACAGGACCCACAAAGGCTTCTAAAGGATAATGGCTAGTCCTGTTCAGACTGGGGTGAAGCTCCCGAGTTGGAACGTGAGGGGTCTGGGCTCACCCATTAAGATACGTAAGGTAATGCAATTGGTGAATAGAGAAGGGGCCCAGCTGCTGTTCTTGCAAGAGACCCATTTGCTAGAGCCCCGTGCGTGGACAATGGCCCCTGGATGGGGGGGCAGCATTACTGCACCTCGTATTCAACTGAAGCTAGAGGGGTTATAATTATGATTCACAGGTCCTTGTCATTCACACACCACACGACTGATAGCGATAAATGTGGGAGATATGTGTGTGAGTGTGAATGGGGTGCTGTCACTCGCAGGAGGCACCAGACAGGGATGCCCACTATAACCATTGCTATTGGTACACAGAAGGCTGGGGAATGCTGAAGTCTTACTAATGAATGTGTATGGCACAAATATAGACGACCCAGAGTTCTACGAAGAGGTGTTTTGGAAATGCGCCAAATACCCTACTGCATTGGTAATATGCAGCAGCGACTTTAATACCATTCTCGATGCAGCCCTCGATCACACTTCCACAGCGAACAGAACTTTAACCGACGCAGCACACAAGATACGTACACATATGGTAGACCTAGGAATGAAAGACGTGTGGCGCTCATTGCATGGGTCACAGAAAGCCTTTACCTTTTATTCAACAGTTCACGATATGCACTCTCGAATAGATTACTGGCTGACATCACAAAGGGTAATGAGTTGGGTGGCCGAATACCTCCCAGAACATTGTCTGATTACTCCCCGGTGACACTCACACTAAATATTCCTGAGGCAGCTCACCAGAGACATCAATGGCGATTTAAGGCTGCGTCCCTGTTAGAAACAGTATCCTGAACAAGTATGGCGCAACACATTACCGACTTCTTCGAGTGTAACAAGTCGTGTGTGGACACCCACGCAGTGCTTTGGCAAGCCTTTAAGGTTTATATCCGGGGGTTGCGATGTCCACGGAATCGGGCGTGCTTCGCAATATCAGAAGGGAGTCAAAGAGGGAAGAAGTCATCTTAGTGAAATTACAAAAAGATTATGCAGACAACCCAATGCCACATATCCACCATGAAATTAAAATACAGCTAGATGGCTATCGTGAAGCTGTGGACAGGGAATTATTCTACTTCGACAGACTGGCAGTGGCACGTAGATATAGGGAACAAGAGTGACCAAAGAAACCTTTAGCTCAGACGGTCGGTAGCGAGAAGGGAAATACAGCCATACCATGAATAACCAGGCGCGATGGCAGGGTGGAGAACAAAGCAGACAAGATTTGTGAGGTATTCTAAGACTTCTATGGAGAACTCTATTCCCCCGCAAAGTGTAGCCACAGGCAGCGAAAAAGACGAATACTTAGCGGCGATACCCACAACGCTGATATCCCCTGAAGCCTGCAATGCACTTGAAACACCTATAAAACTAGACATAAAGGGGGTGATTAAAGACCTGTTGGGGGAGTGGGGTGCCGGGCTCTGATGGTGTAGGCGCAGAGTTCTATAAAGAATTTAAAGACATCTTGGCTCCTCGACTACTGTCCGTTTGGACCAAGGCATTGAAGACCGGCATTCTACCGGAATCAATGCGAGAAGCGGTTATCACTCTATTGCTAAATCCGGGGAAACCACCAGAAGAATATGGATCGTACCGTCCATTATCTCTTATAAACACGGACATGAAAATATTCATAAAAATACTAGCCTCCCGGGTCAATCCGCTAATGTCCTATATGGTGCATGAGGACCAAGCAGGCTTTATACAAGGCGGGTCGACAGCATCTAACATACAGAGGCTTTACAATGTCATGGCAAGAATACCACAAGACGTTGAGGGGGTGGCATTGTCCCTAGACATGCAGAAAGCCTTTGTCAGAGTATACTGGACAATTCTATTTAGAGTGCTGCATAATTATGGATTTGGTCCCAACTTCAGAAGATGGGTGCAGCTTCTCTACACGCACCCCTACGCCAGGGTGAGTGTGAATGGGGTGCTGTCACTCGTGGGAGGCACCAGGCAGGGATGCCCACTATAACCATTGCTATTCACGCTGGTGATAGAGCCCTTAGCAGACCTTATGAGAGCAAGACATGCCCGGGCCGGCATAGTTATAGCTGGCCGGACAGAATGAATAACCCTATATGCGGATGATATCCTGATGTATGTGGGGAAATCTGAGAGATGCCTACAGAGGGTGATAGCCGCGGTACAGACATTTGGTCGTTACTCAGGCCTCCGCCTGAAAAGTAACAAATCAGAGGTTTTCCCACTAACAGAGAGCACAAAAGAGCCTAGCAATCTGTTCAGGCTAAAATGGTCACCCAAGTAAGTGCGATACCTTAAGGTTATGTTGGCATGCTCGGCAACCGTGGTTTGTTCCTTGAATTAAGTCACATTAGCCAACGAACTATGCACCCAATTAGAAATGTAGAAACAGATCCCCATCTCACTGATTAGCCGAGTAGCACTGCTGAAAATGATTGTCTTGCCCAAACTATTCTCAGCACAATACCACTAGGGCCTTCTTTACAAGGATGACCAGAGCGAGCTCTGAGTTTGTGTGCAAGGGACAAGCTAGGATCATGCTCCCATATGAATGAGGGGGACTGATTGCACCAGACTATGATCTGTATTACCTGGCGGCACAAGCATACTACGCTGCGCACTGGGTGGAAGGTGGCCCGAGCACGTCATACGTGAATCTGGAATGGCAAGGGGGGGAAGAACGCTACACTACTCCATGGGGTGGCAATGGGAGGGCGGAGGCAAGTGAACCACTTGGGCCCGGTATTATCTACACAACAAGCATGGAAGAGGCTGACCCTGGCACCTCAACATACTATAATATACAGCCCATACATGCCTATTTGGGACGCTCCCTACTTGGACCCTTCCAGAGATATAGTGCTGGCCACGCATTGGCACAATGCGGGCATAGGGCACTTCAGTGACCGGTATTGTGATGGCAAATTTGTTACCTGGGAGAGCATTAAGAGTCAACTAGGGGACACCCCACTACACAAGCTGCAATTTCTAAGAGTCAGATCAGCGATGGCAAAAGTGTGGACTAGATTCCTGTTAGAACCCCCCTCACATCAAAGCCTGAACTATGTGCTCTCATCTGTTGCGACTAGAAAATCTGCCTCAGCTATATACAAATTGGTATTGAACGAGAGGTAGGTTCATACTCTGGATGTTAAGGTGGAATGGGAGAAGGATCTAGGTGTTGCCTTCACAGAAACACAATGGCTCGAGTTATGAACACTAACTAAACAAGTATCGTATAACTTTAGATACCAACTGATCCATTTCAAAATATTAAACAGGGTACACCTCACCCCAGCTTGGCTCAAGAAAATGTATGTTACAACTGAAGGAAGGTGTCCGAGATGTCGGAGTGATGATGCAGATATAATGCATGTGTTATGGTCATGCAGGGTACTCACCGAATATTGGCGTAAGGTATGTGAGGCATCGATAGAAATGGTGGACCAACCAGTGCAATGGGAACCAGCCATGTGCATACTGGGACGTGTACACAAAATTAACCCATTGAAGCGTAAACTCATCAATATTAGTTTATTAGCTAAACATGTCATTTTAATGAAGAGGAAGAGTGTTGCTCCCCCTATGTTTGAGAAGTAGGAGAAAGATATGATCTGGACTAGTGATAAGGAAGAATTATACTCTAGCCTGTTACCCATTGTGAACCGATGGAAAGACATCTGGGGAAGCTTACGTCAATACTTGTGGAGGCAGTGAGAATGAAGCACTGTGATCAAAATTTTGAAGAAGTACGATTTGATCATGTGTCATTGTAATGCTCGATATGTACACTACCGTCAGAAGATATGTCTGAATGATGTATTCACTGTGTGTAAATTTAAATAAATTTACAAAAACAAACATATTTAACAAAGGATTTGCATATTGTCAGGTTGCTTTAGGTGATGTGTGCACTTTGCAAGTACACTTTAGAAGACTGTGTTGTTGAAGTTCTTGAAAGTCAAAATGTAAATATCAATGCAAATTATAGCTCGGAAGGTATATGTTCAAGTGCCTAAATTGCAAAGTGAATTAAATCACATTTTCACAGCTTAACCAAAGTGTGTGCTCATGTGCAAACAATATTCAATCTCATTGTGTCTTTCAAGCAAACAATTGAGTCCTTAGAAGTGATTGTGTTCACTCTACTGGGAAAAGCCACGACTACAAAAGGGCAGATTTAATTGTTATAGGACAAATTGGTGCCCACTCATGTTCCTCTGTTTTTTAGTTGTAGGACTGGTCTTCCCTCATTCCCAAATCACTTGATTTGACAGGGGAGTATATATCCCCAACAGCCAGCCAGTCAGTCAGTCAGTCAGTCAGTCAGTCAGTGCACCACAGATTCCAATGTAGTGGACTGACTTCAGCAGAACTAAAATTCATTTCCTCCCCTGTTCCTGTCAATCACTGGCGTTGACTGGATCATACAGAGCTCTGCCCTACAGTAGAGTGATTGCAGCTCTTTGCCACGCCCTTCTATCTTATTAAATCGTGTATAGCACAACTTGTGCCATGGTTTCTTGGTGCTGCAGGATCTTAAAGATGAGGGGATCAGAGAGAACAGGGAAATATTACTTTGTTCCAATGTTCTGTACATATCTAAAAAAGGCATGTAGTGCATTTTAGATATTTTGTGAATTGCCTGGAGCAGTGGTCATAATATGTGCCAGATTACATTTTGTGTGTGGTGTCTGTGGTGACTTACAGAGGGGTGTTTAAGAAGAGTGTGGAGAGTGGTGTTGATATATCTGTGGTGTGCTATTGTGGTCTTTTGGGAAATGTAGAGTAGACACTTGCCTTTGAGTGGTGTGTGTTTCATTATGTTATTTTGTTGTGGAGTTGTGTTTCGAGCTGCACTGTCGTGCAGGGTGGGAGCCGGTATGATCTTGAAATTGTAGTTGTAACTTTACCTTGCCCAACAGAACATCCAATAACTTTATTATTTTGGAAATATCAAAGTTGGCCACATGTATTTGTTCATAATCATCATTGCCTTGTTATGCTACATGATGTAATGGTAGGCTGCACGATGTTACTTCAGGTTGCCATGTGCTATGGTGCATATTCAGGGCCCACAATCTGTAATCATTTCTGCCGGCTTCTCTTCTGCCCACTGACACCTCAAGGGCACGTCAATCATGACACTGCTCTTGCTTAAATGGGAATATGGTAACTACCAGTCAAAGCCATCCACACATCACATCAAAACCACAGCATTGCTTGTAAGTGCCAATGGACATGTGCATTTTCCCTAAAATCCTATCATATTTACGGCCAATGTCAATGGCCTGATGTGCATCAAATTACACTATTTACCGCTAATTTCACACTAGTTCCCACAAACACTCACTGAAAGCCTCCCCCATATGTAAGCGTGCCCCGCCCGACACAAACTCTCTGAAGTCAGCCCTTTCTCTACCTCACACATACAGATTTCAGGCGAGTTTTGACCATGGTTCCAGGCACTGCATCCCATTTCACATCTTCGTAATTTGGCGTTGAACCTTAAACGGCAGTAACCTTGTGACTTTTTTTAATTATTTAAGCCCACAAAACGTATGTTTTTATTGTCTAGTATGGCTGATGAGTCAGTCATGTAGGGAGCCACCTCCTACATTGCCCCCTCTAAAAGGTTTGCACCAGGTGGAGTCCGCAGTCTTGCGTAATCTCGCCCCCAAGATGAGATCTTGCGAGAACAGCATGAGAGGAGGCACATGCTGGCAGGGCAGACAGAGAAGAGCACAGCGAGAGCTCAGCCTGCGTCTCCTGATTCAAGAACAAGAGACTTGTGAAACTATTAACTGCAATAAGTACTAGGTGGTATTGTTGATAATCCAAAAGTCTAAAAAAACGGGTGGAATCCACCCCGTCAGACCTGGTGGTCTCTTGTTGCTCCTCTTAGGAGCTAAATTCGTTGCTTTAAATTATTTTTTAGGCTTTGCTTTTCATTTAGCAAGTACTCAGCACTGTTCAAAAAAATTATGATATGAACTCGACTGTGAGTTTTGCGTAAAATAACTGTTTTAATCACACATTGTTGATTTAGGAGATCACAAGACTTTGTTTGCATATATCTAGGCTATTGCCAATGCATTTCGGGGCCTAGCACCGTCTTCAGGGCTACATTATTCCATTTTACAATTTGTGACAACACATTAGTAATTCATCATTCATCAATTGTGATTAACGTTATATGCATTCAATAGTATTTCAAATAGAGCATATACATACCATCATCAAGGAAGTGCAATAATTTGTGTTCAAATATATGTTGAAAAAGAAAAAAAAGAGACTAGTGACACTGATGTCAGTTCATTTGTATATGTAGATAAATCCCACGATTGCCCCACATATTGCAAAACCGTAATAAAAAAAGGATTCTTGCATTCGTACCTCAGCCTTTATGTTGATCGTCCTCCTCACCTCTAACGTATCATGCATGATGTAAATAACTGCCTGAAACAGTGTTAACAGTACGTGTTACTAACCGCGTGCATGCGCGGGACATTCTTTCTGCAAAAGCTTAACACAGCACAGTCCTCACCTGGAGCGTCGGTCCGTGTCGATCCTCTCTGTCAGGCCGCTGCGTCTGAAGTGCACGCGACCTGCTGCTTTTGAAGGTTGCCATGGTGATCATGGTGTCACCCTCTGGCCGGAAATGGCAGTCGAGGGCGCGCCTGTCATGAACCGCCGCCTGCGTCCATTCTGGACTTCGTAGTCCCTGACCCCTAGAGGACTGGATTCCGTGATCCTTCCAACATGGCCGTTTGGTGCGGAACGCAGCTTGCCAGTCTTTACGCGCTACGTTCATCATTCTACAAAACAGACACACCCCCGCGGCTCTGCTCGTCTCAACGCTACCGCTCGGAGTAGTCTGACGTGTGTTGCCGGAGTTCGCTCGGAGCTTCCTTCCGAGTCCAGTTTTCTGATTCCTTGAATCCATTTCCTTTCCTCGAACTTACCTTCTAGCTTCTTCCTGGATCCTCGCCTGCGCTCGGGTCACAGCGTTCCATGCCTCCGAGCTCGGACATTGTTTCCTTCCTCGTTCCCGGTCTTGGACATCTGAACGCCTCCTCGTGTAGGACTGCTATCCTCACGCTGGAACCCAAAGACCGGCACACGGGTCTATACAAATCCTGGACTGTGCGAAAGAAATCACCCAAGAAGGTCGCAAGCAAGGAAAAACAGGTGAGAAGGGGAGAGGCTTGTGACAGATTGAGATGCCTAAAAAACGATACGAATACAGAGATGGAAGCCACGGTTCAAGACCTCATGCGAGGTATGCAGGAATTAAGCACTGAAGTCCAGAACCTTAAGGCAGAGAATGCTGCTTTAAAGCAGATAGTCTTGTCTCGTGACTCTGCTACTAAAGAAAGTGTCTTATTGGGAGGAGTAGTGGACAAATATGATGGCTCTTCAAAGAACCTTTGTGCCTTCCTTGATTCATGTTTGGTGCATTTCACCTTCAAGACCTACTACTTTTCCACCCCAAGAGCCACGGTGAGGTTTATGATCTCACACCTCACTGGTAACGCCTTGACCTGGGCAACCCCCTAGTCAATTCGGGCGACGCCCTCCTGGATGATTATGATGGGTTCGTGGAAGCCCTAAAAGTCATGTTTGATCGTCCAGAGCTTGTTTACAACGCTCAAGAATGACTACTTGAATTTCAACAAGGATCCCAGGATATGCTTACCTATGTGACCCACTTTAAACAACTTGTAAAAGAGTCTGATTGGTCCCAAGAAGCCAGCTTCACCCTCTTTCAAAGAGGCCTAAATGAAGAAATAAAGGATTAGTTAGCCAGGGTAGCTCACCCAAGCTCCTTCCAGGCCCTCATGGATCTCTCCCTACAAATCGACTTTCGTATCCAGGAAAGAAAGGCAGAGAAAAAGAAGTCTAAGTCAACATCCAAAAAGGCTGCCCCAGACCATCCATACAGACCAGAGCCCGCAGCTTCTCCAACCTCGGATCCAGAACCCATGCAACTGGGGACCTTCCGTGGACCCATTACCCCACAAGAAAGGATGCGCCGGATTCACACTGGACTGTGCATGTACAGCGCCTCCGATAAACACCTTGTGAGAGAGTGCCCTATCGCTCCAGCACTGCGTTCGGGAAACGCCAGCTCCCGATCCCAGATGGGGCACAGTTTCAGGAGAAAGGTGTCTGCTCCACATCAATTCCTTCCTTGAACCCTCCTGGACAAAACAATCTTGTAATTCTACAGGCATTCCTATCGCCTTCCAAGAAAGAATCCTACCCCATCCTGGCATTAGTGGATTGCGGAGCCATGGGCATATTCATAGATCATGATTGGGTCACTAGTCACAACATCCCCCACGAAACACGAGAGACAATGCAACCTGTTGAAACTATTGATGGGAGACCCTTATCTTCAAGACCCATAACCCTTCAAACCAAAGAGATTCTTCTCTCTATACACCACCACCAAGAAAGGATTACATATGATATAATAAGATCTGCCCACTATCCTATGGTTCTAGGCATGCCCTGGTTACAGAAGCATAACCCCTACATCAACTGGGCAGCAGGCTCCTTATTTCTTGGTTCAGAACATTGTATGTCCCACTGTTTGTCCCCAATCACCTTACCAAGTTCCTCTGAAGACTCAAGAAACTCAGCAAATTCCGGTCACCGTCTCTAACATTATCCGGATTCCCAGGGCCTAGCAGGCATATACAGATGTATTCTCAACAGCAATTGTTCTAGCTCTACCACCCCACAGACCAGAGGAATGTACCATTGGCACTGAACCTTCAGCCGTGATCCCTTTCGGAAGAATGTTTATTTTGTCAGAACCTGAAAAAAGGGCCCTCCGGGAATACCTGGACAGCAACTTGGAAAATGGAACTATTCAACCATCCAAGTCCCCAGCGGGCGCCTCCCTTTTCTTCGTCCCTAAGAAGGATTCCAAGGAGCTTAGGCCATGTTTGGATTACCGTGGCCTTAACCAATGCACTCTCAAGGACCGTTACCCATTGCCTCTCATCTCAGACATCCTGGAAGCAGAGAGGTGCAGTCATCTTCACAAAATTAGACCTAAGGGGTGCCTACCATCTTATTCGTATAAAAGAAGGTGATGAATGGAAAACAGCCTTTAGAACACCCTTTGGCCATATTGAATACCTAGTCATGCCCTTTGGACTTGCTAATGCCCCTGCAATTTTTCAACGTTTTATGGATCGGGTCTTTTCTGATATGTTGTTCCTCTTCATCATTGTATACTTAGACGACATCCTGATCTACTCCAAGGACCATCTGAAACACGAAGAGCACGTAAGGGCAGTCTTACAACGTTTACGAGAACACAAGCTCCTGGCCAAACCCGAGAAATGTCTTTTCCATGTATCAACTGCTCACTATCTTGGATTCGTTCTTAGCCCAAAGGGGATTGGAATGGATTCTTCCAAGGTTGATTCCATTCTATCTTGGCCTGTTCCGACCACTGTAAAACAAATTCAATCCTTCCTGAGGTTTGCTAATTTCTACAGGAAATGAATACCCGCATTCTCTGAGATTGTGCACCCCATTTTCACATTATTAAAGAAAGATAACCCCTTGCAGTGGACCTCAGCCCAAGATTCGGCATTTCAACGGTTGATGTCGGAGTTCACACAAGCTCCCATCCTAGCTCAACCCGACACTGACCGACCCTTCCTTGTTGAAGCTGATGCCTCCAAATATGCCATCGGGGCAGTCCTAAAACAGAAACTTGGCGACAAGTTAGAACACCCCATCGCCTATCTCTCCCGCACCTTTACTCCCAGTGAAACTCATTATTTCATCCTGGAGAAGGAATTGTTAGCCATTCGTCAAGCCTTCACGGATTGGCGTCATCTCCTTATGGGAGCCAAACACCCAGTGCAAGTCCGCATGGACCATCGGAATCTTCAAGTCCTACAATCCCATGAATGTAGAAACAGTCGCCAAGCCCGTTGGGCCTTCTTTTTTGCCCAATACCAATTTCAAATCCATAGTTTTCCTGGAACACATAACATTATAGCCAATGCCTTATCCAGACGTCCTGATTACAAAACCGTTGAGGACCGGACCTTTCCTAAAATGTTTCCCAACACAATATTTTTTGCTCAAGCAATTACTCTCCTGGAGGTTATTCGAGCCCAAACTCAGTCCTCTGAACCCTGGAAGGAGTGTAAGAGAAACAATCGGTGGAATCTCAAAACAAAAGACGGATATCTATTCAAGGACAATCGGCTGGTCATCCCTACTCCTGGATTGAGACAAAAGATCACAAGCTTATGCCATGATACTCTCCATTCAGGACACTGTGGCATAACCAACACCCTCCATTTTATACAAAGACAGTTTTGGTGGCCAAGGATGAAGGCTGACATCAAGATCCATGTCCAGACTTGTGCAGTCTTTAATCAGAACAAACATGAAATAAAAGACCAGCAGGTCTCCTACACCAACCAGCACAACCAACAAGGCCCTGGGAAATCATTGCCAGGGATTTTATCGTATAACTACCTTCTTCCAGAGGCTACACGACTATAATGGTTACCATTGATTTGTTCAAACATATGGCTAATTTTACGCCTCTATACAAACTACCATCCTCATCTGAACTTGCTGGGATTTTTTTAGAAAATATATTCCGGCTTCATGGACTACCTTCCAAAATCATTTCCGAAAGAGGACCCCAGTACATATCCCAGTTCTGAAAACAGCTATGTCGTATATTGGGAATTCAACGTGCATTGTCTTCGGGTTATCATCCACAGACCAATGTAGCTACCGAATGAGTAAACCAAACCCTGGAACAGTATCTTCGTTGTTTCACCACCAAAGTCCAGGATGATTGGTCACTCTTTATACCTGTGGCCGAATTCGCATACAACAATTCGGATCATTCTGCTATCAAGACCAGTCCTTTCTTCTGTAGTCAAGGATTTCATCTTTCAGTCCTACCATCCGTTCTCCCACATCTTACCCCAGTTCCTGCGGTTGATTCCTGGATTTTAACACTAATCAATGTGCACAAAGAAGCTAAGGAACACCTAGAAAATGCCTGAAGAGACGTGAAACAATATGCAGACTCCAAAAGAAGGCCTGGGCCTTCCTATTCAATTGGCGAGAAGGTCTGGTTATCCTCAAAACTCCTTCCTTGTCACCTACAACCAAATAAATTGGCTCCCAGGTATTATGGACCTTTTTCTATAAAATAAATTGTTAATCCAGTGGCCTTTTGACTCCGACTACCAGAATCGTGGAAAAGGATTCATCCAGTCTTCCACACTTCTCTATTAAAAGCATATTTTCAGCCCTCTCGAACTGCTCCAAGATCTACCCCAGTGATTGTCAATGACCAACTCGAATTTGTGACTCTAGGTACCGACGTGGTCAACTACAGTATTTGGTTGAGTGGAAAGGGTATCCTCCCAGTGAACGCACCTGGGAACCCGTTTCAAACATGAATGCCCCCCGGTTGATACGAAGATACCATCTCATCCATCCAGGTAAACCCGGCGGAGTTGGGTTTCAGAGGAGGCATACTGTCATGAACCGCCGCCTGCATCCATTCTGGACTTCGTGGTCCCTGACCCATAGAGGACTGAATTCCGTGATCCTTCCAACATGGCCGTTTGGTGTGGAATGCAGCTTGCCAGTCTTTACGCGCTATGTTCATTCTACAAAACAGACACGCCCCCGCAGCTCTGCGCATCTCAAAGCTACCGCTCTGAGTAGTCTGACGTGTGTTGCTGGAGTTCGCTCGGGGCTTCCTTCCGAGTCCAGTTTTCTGATTCCTTAAATCCATTTCCTTTCCTTTCCTCGAACTTACCTTCTAGCTTCTTCCTGGATCCTCACCTGCGCTCAGGTCATGGCGCTCCGAGCTTCTGAGCTCAGACATTGTTTCCTTCCTGGTTCCCGGGCCTGGACATCTGAACGCCTCCTGGTGTAGGACTGCTCTCCTCACGCTGGAACCCGAAGACCAGCACACGGGTCTATACAAATCCCGGACTGTGCGAAAGAAATCACCCAAGAAGGTCGTAAGCAAGGAAAAACAGGTGAGAACTGGAGAGACTTGTGATAGCGCCTCGCGTCCCATCTCCCCATGGAAACGGGGAGGCGGGACGTTTGATCACCATGGTGAATGTAAGAAAAATAATAAGTGTACTTTTCTTTACGCGTGTGTAGCTAAGAGGACATAGTGTGTAAATAGCAGGTGGCAGGCAAAGCTCTGCTCATAATCCACCCGATCTTCATTTACAAAAATAGAGGCAATGTGCATGGGTGGGTCCGGTCGTCCCCACGGGGCAAAAGAAATACTGTATCAATGTGTATGTGTATGTGTATGTGTATAATAGGTCGACCCGCCCCCATAGGAGCGGGTTCGAAGTGCCAGAAGCACACCTTGTGTGATGTGACTATTCTCTATGCATGTGTGCACATACCCTAAAATGAGATTCAACCTGCAGGCTGCACACTGAGTGCGTGCCAACATTCCAAGATCCCTGTCTAGCTTACAGGGACTGTTGGGAAGGATGAAATACAACAAGTGGGAGTATTCAATGTATGGTGGAGCCTGAAGGTACCTCCTCTTGGGTTCTTATGAAAATGTCAGGTGGTATGCGCCTTTACCCAACTTGAGGTTCAAAAAGAATATACAAATCTGTACAATTGTGCTTGTATATGAGTTATTGTTACAATACTGTTCACAAAGTAAATCACACAACAAAAGATATCATCATCAATTGAAGACTCATCATGGAAAACCAACAGAAATAATCATCATAGAAAGCAAGCAAAATTGTTCTCCTCATTTAGCCCTCTCGGAGATAAAGTCCCCAATTTGTCAATCCAGAAGAATTCCCTGTGGTCCAATCTGCGTTGGATATTCATGTGTGGTTCTCTCTTCTTAACCACTTCTAGTATCAGAAATTTGATCTGAGCTAGATTGTGTTGTAAAGGAGGTTGCAGACATGACCTGCACCCCTCCCCCTCATTTCGAGCTACCAGGTAGGTACTCCCCAAGGCACGTGATGTATGAGGAGCAAATGAACCAACAGAGAGTAGCACTAGGACTCTGTCCAGTATACATTAGAAGATCCGTACCTGTCAAAGCACCCATAACCAGGCAACCCTGGGCAGCACGGTACCCTATTAGACAGCCATATCAGCCCATGATACGAAATGAGGAGTACCTACATACGGTCCACGAAGAGACCCCAAGAGCCCTAATGGAAGGCCAGTGGAAATGACACAAGGGCCTGAACAGACTCATGAATGAACAAAAGTCACTATCGACTAGAACACGCCAGCGTAAGTAAATACAAAAATGAATGTAATGGACACAGAGAAGAGACAATGTTAAAACGTGAGGAAACAGAGCTACGAGACAAGATGGAAGCAACCAACCTGTTAACCGTGTGTAAATAGGCTTGGAACGCAAGATGCTAAGAAATTGATACTGCTTGCAATGCTTAGTAGAATATTAGAAGCGGCATGCACCAACTATATAGCTACCTCAAGAGGCACGTTATACGAGTGCGACTCCATTTTGTAAAGCAGAAATGGGACCAGGCTGCCAGAGGCCTGGCAGGCCAGGTTTCACAACTCAGCCTGAACAAGAGAGAAAGAGCGGAATCGAAACTCAACAGAGAACAGCTCGTGCTGGGGAAATCGAGGTCACCCAGAGAAGGGAGCAGAGCGTCTACTCACAAGAACCAAACTTCAGAGCATACCAGCCCGCCCGTGAAAGTCAAGATAAGAGAGGCCCAGGCAGGTGGCAAAGCCGAAGCAGAATTAAATACAATAAAAGCTGGAAACTGAAGCAAATTCATGGTGAAAAGACACGTGACCAGCCAGGCGCGAAGAGGTACCATCGCCTGATGTCATCCAGAACCCAGGATACCATAACTTTTCCCGATAAGAGGCTACAGTTCCGAGGCAAAACCCAGCCACCTAATTGACACATAGCCCTAAAACACTGATTGATGGAAGGTAGGCAGGGTGAAACTTGGTACACCAGGCCCTTAGGTGTCCATTCTGCATGCTGCTAATTAAAATGTGGATTTATGTCTAGGGGTGTAACCTGCCCAATCACAATGGACCAAGTTGTCTGGAGTCCTATAGAGTGTAGAACCAATGAGACGTCATACTTGTGATGACGTCAAGCACGTGTGATGTAGTGGGATGGGCGTAGATGCCCACCAGATAAGAGTTATCCAATCCGCATGCCCTATTATCATATACAGATATAGCACCTATACTTAAGTTACCTTTCCTAACCAATTATATTGCATGTCGAGTTTTGTAAAGTTGGACGTCAATGATGACGAATATTGCCTATAAGAATTACTGTTTAACTGAAGTTCGAGGAAGTCGGAGCGAGACAGGTGATCGCACTACAGCGGATTCCCATTTGTGTCCCTTTTTGATGTATGTATCATTAAACGGACTTCCCTTTGCCAACCTACTGAGTCCTCGTTATTAAGTCGTGTCGGAGTAAGTGAATCCTGCACCCCCTGTCCTCACATGGTGCAGCTGTCTTGTCTTACAAGTTCTAGAGAGTGAGTGCTGACCAATGGGCCCGTCAGCGAATTCCTCTCCTCCAGAACAGTGTTTCTTTGTGTCCCAGTGTCGTGCCACTGCAGAGTTATTGTTGCGGTTTCGTATACAGGAACGATGTTCATTCCATCTTAATTTTGCTGGACCTGTGGATTGCCCCACATAGTACAACCCACATGGACATTTGATAGAGTAGATTATGTTTTTTGTTGCACATGTTCCGAAGTCCCAGAGTTTTATTTTTTCTCCACTGTGTGGGTGACTGACAATATTCCCTTTCTGTACATATCCACAATTACTACAACTCAGACAAGGAAATGTTCCAGTTTGTCTGGTCTCTTTTTCCATCTTCAAATTCCCTGTTTTTACTAATTTGTCCTTAAGATTTTGACTTCTCTTGTAGGCAAAGGTCGGTAATTCTTTGAACAGTGGTTCCACTCTTTCATATAATGCTAGCATGTTCCAGTTCTTTTTGATTATACTCTTAATGTGTTTACTTTGTTTTTAATATTTTGATATAAATACCATTGGTGGCTCTTTCTCAACTTTTTGTTTGGGATACCGTAAGTGTTCACGTGTTTGATTCTCCAACCTTGCTTCAGCTTCATCGATCTCAGTTTGCGTGTAACCACGATTTAGGAATTTTTCTCCCATGGATAATATGGCTTCTTCATAGTCTTTGGGGTCACTCACTATTCTTTTGACCCCCAGCATTTGGCTGTACGGTAAATTCTTTATCAAACCCGGTTGGTGAAAACTGAGTTTATGTAGAATGTTGTTTGTCTGTAGGTTTTTGGTATATATTAGTCTGGTAACCGGTAGTACTGCTCTTGATGTCAACATCCAGAAAATGTATTGATTCTTTAGAAAATTCAAAAGTAAATTGTATTCGCTGATCAATACTAATTATAAATTGCAGGAACCTTTGTAGTTTTTCTTCAGTGTCCTTCCAAATCCCGAAAATGTCATCATATACCTAATCCACAGTCCAATTTTTTATTTCCAACATTAAACTTAAAACGGCAGTAACCTTGTGACTTTTTTCAATTATTTAAGCCCACAAAACATATGTTTTCATTGTCTAGTATGGCTGATGAGTCAGTCATGTAGGGAGCCACCTACTACATGGCTCCCTCCAAAAGGTTTGCACCAGGTGGAGTCCGCAGTCTTGCGTAATCTCGCCCCCAAGATGAGATCTTGCGAGAGCAGCATGAGAGGAGGCACATGCTTGCAGGGCAGACAGAGAAGAGCACAGCGAGAGCTCAGCCTGCGACTCCTGATTCAAGAACAAGAGACTTGTGAAACTATTAAATGCAATAAGTACTGGGTGGTATTGTTGATAAAACACATTATAGCCATCTGCACAAGTCTAGTCTTTTATTCAGTGACAGAAGACACTACATAATCGGCGACAAGGCGTGAATCTCCATGCACAAAGAGGACATCAACTGAATGTTACAATGCAAGGAGAAGCACTCCCACCACTGTTTTACCATCACCAGGTAGGCTATGGGAGCCGTTGTTAGTCACATACGTGGATGCATTGGGTGGAGCAGAATACTCCCCAGGGAGAAAGAAATGGATGTTGCTTAACGTAATGGGTTTGAATATGCATGGAAAAGGCGAGAGTTGAGTGTCTGCTGGCCTTTTATCGATTTCACAGCAGCATTCGACTCTGTCCTGAGAAACCGCTTATGGAAAAAGTTGTGTGATTTGACTATACCATTGGGGCTTTTAAGAATGTTAATGTTGTTATATTCTGATACTTCAGTTTGTGTTAGACTAGATGCAAAGGGTAAACTGTCAGTCCTGATTCCAACCTGCTGTGTCGTAAAACAGGGTTGCATGGTCACTGCAACACTTTTTAATTTATATCTAGCTGATATGTATCAAGCATTTTTTATGTTAGCTACTTATCCCATCAAAGTTGGCATTGTTTTTATAGTTGGTTAGCTTACGCTGACGACCTGGTTTTATTAGATTACATCGCAGCAGGTTTACAGCAAATGTGATCTGCCCTTGCCGACTATTCCCGTGAGAATGGTCTCCCTATAAATATTGGTAAAAGTAAAATGATGACCTTCTCTGAGAAGAAATTAATTCTTGTAATAAGATCTGGTTTGTGAAAAATGAGAAATTGGAACAGGTGCGGCAATACAACTATTTGGGTGTGATAATAGATGCTAATTTGAGATGGCACAGTTTGTGGCATAGTATAGAACAGAAATGTAGCATTTCAGCAAGTGCTATTAGTACTTTCATTGGCTGAGTTAATGGCTAATCGATCACCACCGTGTTGTTGTTGTATACATCTAAAATTGGTGCGATGCTGATGTATGCCATTGAGATCTGGGGTCACAATTATATCAAAGAGATCCAGGAGTTTGAAGCAAAAATATTGCGCAAAGTTTTTGAGGCTGCCTAAATGCATTTCAATAGAATATTGATATTTGGAGTTTAATGTGAAATGCATTGAACATGTATTTATCAGAAGATTAGCAAAGTGCTACTTTAATCTTAGTAACCTGGCAAATGATACTATTGTAGTACCTTTCATGGCGGTATTTGCTCAAGTAGAGAAATGCAAAGACATAGGGATGTTGGGTAAAATACTGTTTACTCGACATGGGGGGACCGGTATACTCAGAACACAATGCTCTTTGGTGCTTGTAACTCTAAAGGTTGGTTAAGAAGGAATGTGTCAGCACTAGGGGATGAATGTAGTGTGATGGAATTCTCCACTAAATCTCATAGTGGTCGCTTCCTCTTACATCTGCAAGACCGTGTCTCACAACCACAAAACATTAACGCTTACCCTAGCCCTAAAATAGTTTGCAACTACTTGCTGATGAAATTCAATAACAGTGAAGCACTGGAAACTAAAGGTGCGCACCTAGGTTTGTCCAGTACTAGACGTATGTGCCGCTCATGCGGCAATTAAATACTAGAATCTCTGGAAAATCTGATGATGCAATGTGAATGCCTTTTGGAACTGCCATATTAGTATCTAAAATCATTTCATAACAAGATAGATACAGACAATATTTCCAAAATATGGCAATCCTTTATGAATGGCAATGATAGTAACTTGATTTATTTTATGGTATTATTTAATTTACGCATTATCGAGATTTTAAAGATTGCATTCAGTTTGTCATGAACTCAAATGTTATTTTATTAGCTTTTATGGTTTTAGTCATCCATTGAACTTGTATTGTTGGCTTGAAAAAAATGTATTAATTGTGTAATTTTTAATCCTAACCGTATGATTTGAGGTTGAAGAGTATCACATAACATGATTTGAATAATTATCTGCAGTATGTAAATTGGTTTTTACTATTTCCAAGGCTTGAAATGTATTTTAATGGATTAATGTTGTCTATGTATGTTTTATTGTTGTATATACAAAGCCTATCTGGCTATTAAGTATATTAATAAACAAAACTTAACATAATGGGTGTGGAAGGACAAAGAATCTTTGCAGGACTAAATCCACAACCTGCTGACAGTGCAAATAATGATGATGTGTATAGAGGAGCGATTAGAAGAATAGTAAAAAGATTATGCAACTAGAAAAACACAGTGTTACGTAGAATAAGATTTTATACATGGAAGCAAGAGATGGCAAAGCCTGTAGATGACTATGTTACCAGAATGTGTGAAATGGTAGCTGTGTGTCAATTTGGGAACAGCACAGAAAACATGTTATGTGACATGCTCCCAGTACATGTGACTAGTAAGAAAGTAAAAGACAAATTGGAGAAAGAAATAAAGCTAGTTTAAGAGGTATTCAAACTGTGTGACACACCCCACTCCTGGGGGCCGAAGCCTCAATCCCAGGGGTAGGAGGGGGTGGGGGGTGTGGGACCCCAGCCTGGAATGTAAAAAAAAAAAAGAACTTTTTATAAAGGGAGGAAAGAAAAGGTGGGCTATGGGGGAGCCCTGGGCAGGGGCGGCTCATCCGTAGTGGGTGAGCGGGCATCAACCCAGTGGCCCTCTCACCCACTATGGAGGAGCCAGTCCAGTGAAACACTGAGCGCACGCTGAACTGCTTTTCCCAGCTGAGGGAGTAACTCCTGGTCTGGCAGAGGTGTCAAAGGGAAATACTGTCCCTTTGACAGTTCAGTTCCCCAGCCACACATGCTCAATAAGCCATGCAAAACTGGGGGCATTTTGCTTCGCCAGCCTTGCATAGCTCATTGGAAATGCTGGCACGGGAACTGCATGTCTTTATGTGCGAGGGGGAGCTCCTGCGCTTCCTAGCATATCCAGACAGAGCAGGCTGGAGCAGGGCATTTCAGCACCCACGCTCAGGTCCCGGCATGCCTGTGCAGGAAGCTCTTGCTTCCCGATTCCTCTTCATGATGCAGGAGCTTGAGCGCTGGGGAGGAAACATCAGGACAGGAACAGATGGTATGTTTATGTTAATTTATTTTGTATTTAAATGTGTATAGATGTGTTTATGCTTGTGTTATGAATGAGTGTATGGTGATGGGTGCTAGTGTGAATGATAGAGGGCCTGCTTTGGAATGCTGTGTGAATGTGAGCGTGTTTGTGGTGGTCTGTGAGGCTGTGTTCGGTGAGTGGGGTGGGAGGAGTTGTACAACAAAGGCATTGCACAATCCCCCTACCCACCTGCCAAAATTAGCTCTCCTTGTGAGGCGCTCTGGAGGCCAGGGGACAGGGATGCTATTTCTTTTTTGGACATCTATCCTAGATGTCCAGTAAAGAATAGCTTGCTTTCTCCCTGGGCCCCCTAGCGCCTTGCATACACACACAATCACATTGATTGTGTGCATGTGGTAGGCACTGTGAGGCTAAGGGGACAGGAATGCTATCTTTTTAGTGGACATCTATCATATATATCCAGCAAAAGAAAACATGCCTCCCCCCTGGGCTCCCCAGTGCCTTGCATATACACATAATCACATTGATTGTGTGAGTGTGTTAAGCACTGTAAGACCAAGGGGGCAGGGATGGTATATTGTTAGTGGATATCTATCATAGATGTCCAGTAAACAATACCACAACTGCCCCATGTGCCCTGCAGTACCAATTGCATTTTAGAGCAACTTTGAAAACAAAAATGGGTAAAAAGCCAAAGAGTTTGCATCATTTTAACCCATTATTTAAACAAATATCCCTGGGGAGAACCTCCCCAAACATCCCTTGATTGGTTCAGACGGCCTCGCTATACTTGGTCGCTATGGCATATCTGGGGGAAATATTTATGCCCCTCCACTTAACAAATTCACCAACTGCCACTGGCCCTCGGACTGTGCAGGGAGCAGGAAGGGGGATCTCAGGGACTGTGGTGGGAGTAGGATGGGGAAGCCATGGGATAGTGATGGGAGCAGGATGGGTAGAGCCCATGGTCTGTGGTGTGGTGGGGAGAGCCCAGGGACTGCTCTAGAACTGGGATGACGAGCCCAGACACTGGGATGGGAGTAGGTGGAAGAGCCCAGGGACTATACTGGGAATAGGGTGCAGTGATGGCACGAACGGTTGCTAAGGCAACCAGCAACAACAAGAATCCAGCCCGGAGCGTCACTGCCGCTGGCCCGAGCTTCCATTGGCATCCTGGGCCTGCCTGCTCCTCCCCTCCCATCTTAAAGGGAGAGGAGGGAGACCGGCAGGCAAAGCCGTCGGGTGAAGGCCTTGGGATAAGGCCTCCGATCCTCTCTGCAGCTCCGCAGTGAGAGGTTCTCCCAAGTATGGATGAACAAACAAAGAAGACGACTCCAGGGACACCGGAGTGTTCCCCTGCTTCCTCGCCGTCTGCCCTGCACCATGCGGCACTGAAAAACATCAAAATGGCCAGACCGGTTGCTAAGGCAACCAGCAACAACAAGACTCCAACCCGGAGCGTCACTGCCGCTGGCCCGAGCTTCCATTGGCCTCCTGTGCCTGCCTGCTCCTCCCCTCACACCTTAAAGGGAGAGGAGGGAGGCCGGCAGGCGAAGCCGTCAGGGGAAGGCCTTGGGATAAGGCCTCTGATCCTCTCTGCAGTTCTCTGCTGCTCTGAGATGCGCATGCTGCGAGCCCAGCAATAATCCTAGCAGTAGAAAGTAAGCGGCCCGATGCTAGCTCCTCTGATGTTTCCCCTCCCAAGTGTCACCCTCATTCCACGCAAGCAACCCTTGCCGTTAAGGCCACACGTCTCGGGGCGTGTACACACACTGCACCCTACCCCTCATTGGCCCTGTCCTCCTATACGCAGAACCTGCGGTTAGGTTCCATGCTTTATTATCCTCCATTCACCCTCCTTGCTTTGCTGCATTGGGTCCCCCTTGGTAATAGCGGTTCAACCCCTAAAGCCAACCACGTGACTAGCCTCCTGGCCCTGTCATCTGCACGGATCCAGCCTGATAAAAACACTGTGCCAGTGCAAAGCTGGAGGCGTCAGGAGCCACGGTGTCCACATGCCATGGCACCAAAAAGACCTCCCAGAACCTCTGAGAGACTGCAGCGTACCAAAGCTCTGGTCACACATGTAAGTGCCCCATCCTGCACTGCACAAGCTACCAGCCCCACTACCACTCCTGTAAAGTTACCAATTTTTATCTTGAATTCTGTTGCACACGGGCCAGTGGCCCTTATCAATGTTCCTGTTATCTTGCCTAGTGCTACTGCTAGGCCTGCTGCACCTTGCATGTTAACCTTGCCAAGTGATATTTCAAATCTGGTTGCACCCGTGCCCAATGTGCCTGGTACCTTGCCAAGTGATATTTTGAATCTTGTTGCACCCGTGCCCAATGTTCCTATTACCTTGCCAAGTGATATTCTAAATCTTGTTGCACCCGTGCCAGTGGCCCCTACCAATATGCCTTTAACTGGGCCTATTATCACTACCAATACCAGTAGCTCCCTTTCGCTCGCCCTGAGCTGCGCCATTATCAATGCCCGCTCGCTCCCAGCCCATGCCATGCCATGCCCTGGACATTCATGATTTCATTACTAGCCATAATCTTGATTTAGTAATAATTAGCGAAACTTGGCTCCACGAAGCCTCAGGACCAGCCCTCTCACTAGCCCACCCACAGGGCTACACCATCTTCAGACAGGATCGCTCTCTGCAGGAGGGAAGAGGTGTAACCCTTATAGCGAAAGAGACCATACCAATTAGAAAAGTGCAAGAAGATCTGGGTTCCAACAGTGACTATCTGCTCCTCAAGGTCAACCCATCCCCAAGCTGCACTATCACCCTCCACATAGTGTATCGACCTCCAGGCCCAGCTATGGACTTGCAAGACGCCCTCTTACATGCCCCCTCTCCAATAACCTAAAAATAAACTCTAAAGCCATCCTGCTGTGGGATCACAATCTGGGTCTTCATGACCCGTCAGACTCCCAAGCTGCAACCCTCAACAAATCCTTATCCTCCCTAGGATTCCAACGAGCGGTTAGAGTGCCCACCACATTAAAGGTTGCACCCTGGACTGGGTTGCACACCACAACTGCCCTCTACTATTAAAGCCATCTCTCCCATTCCATGGTCAGATCATCATTCCATTTGTTTCAATCTGAACATCGCCAAAGAGCCACCATGGCCAGTTAACCCGCTCCCTCTAGCCTTGTGCAGAAGTTCCTATCAGCTCAGTAAGGAAAGACTTCTACCCTACCTTTTGCTGCCTGCCCTCAAGGCTCCGTTCTCCAAGGACCCCGATACCCTTGCCTCCACCTATAATGATATCATCACCCATGCAGTGGGCGCCATTGCACCACTTACCCTCAGGACAGCCAAGCGTAATAAACATACGAACACATGGTTCTCTCCAGAACTTCTCAAGATACGCACTAGAAAAAGAGCTGCATACTGCGCCTGTCTAGCCAAATCCTGTGACTCTACTAAAGTAGCATCCAAGACTATTGCCAGAGATTAGAAAGATGCCATTATCAAAGCCAAGAGCAATTCTTTTAACACTAGGATAGCGAACGCCAAATCCGGCACCAGAGAAATCTTTGCTATTTTCAGAGAGTTGGAATCACTAGCCCCCACTCCACCTTCAACCGGCAAAAATACAGACTGATGTAACAGTATCCAGGCAGCCATGCTTGACAATTTCAACATCCTGCAAAGTAAAATCATCGCCCGCCAACAGGTACTAAGCCAACAAATTGCTGACCTCCACTGTAAGACTTCCTACAGCCTCCTCCCCCCTTTGCTTCAAGGAAATTAATGAACGGAAAATCATTGCCCTCCTTAAATCAATCAAACCGCCCAACTGTAAAGGTGACGCCTGTCCCGCACAACTTCTCAAAGAATGTGCCTCCACACTCGCCCCTTTCCTGACCACTTTATCAATGCCTCCTTCACATCTGGAGTTGTCCCTGCATGCCTCAAAGAAGCGTGGGTACACCCACTCTTGAAGAAACCCACACTTGACCCAACCGTCCCAGGGAACTACAGGCCTATTATTACAGTCCCCTTCCTATTAAAACTCCTATACAAAGCAGCCTATCTGCAGGTCACAAATTTCCTTGAAGCCAATCGCCTTCTTGGTCTATGCCAGTCGGGCTTCCGTCCCGGCCATGGGACCGAAACTGCACTTCTAGACCTTAAGAATCAGATTGATGATCTCAGAGATGCAGGCAAACCGGCACTCCTCGTACTACTCGACCTATCGGCAGCTTTTGTTCTTGTGGATCACAATACCCTCTGCCACCTCCTCTTTTCCACTGCCAACTTCTCCCCCAAGGCTACTGCTTGAATTGCGTCCTTCCTCCAGGGTAGAGTGATGAAAGTCTTCTCTAACCAAGCTTGCGCCAACCCAGACCTGATCAAATGTGGTGTCCCGCAGGGCTCCTGCATTTCCCCCACCCTTTACAATTTCTTTATGAGGCCCCTATTCAACTTCCTGGACGAGTTAGGCATATCATATACGAACTATACTGATGACATGCAGGTGCTCATTCCCCTCACTGATGACTACAAATCTGACAGGGCTAGTCTCTATTTACTCCAAAATTCAAACCTGGATGGCAGAAAACTGGCTCTGCCTCAACGGTGAGAAAACTGAACTGCTACTTATTGGGTCTCCAGCAATCCCAAAAGAAACTTGACAAAAAGTACAACTCTTTTACCATTGACAATACTCCTATCCCTGTGTCGCAGGCGGTCAAAACCCTGGGGTCATCTTAGATTCCAATCTTAACATGAGCAGACAGGTCAACGCGATTGCATCTGCTGCGGCATACCATTAAAAACTGCTCAATGCAGCCAGACCGTTCCTGTCTAAGCAGAACTGCCGCACCATAGCAAGGGCTATAATCGGGTCCCGGTTGGACTATTGCAACGCTCTCCTAGTAGGCACTTCCACTAAAAACTCCAGAACATACAGAATAATGCCCTATGGGCCGCTACCGGCATCTCAAAAAGGGAATATATCTCTGCTACCAGGAGACTAGTCCACTGGCTCCCCATCAAGGAACGCATCACCTTCAAATCTCTCGCCATTGCACACAAATGTCTTAAAAACACTGCCCCCCTGTACCTCTCCCAAAGATGTGTTAAACCCATCTTGGACAGACCCACAAGAACGGCCTACACAAACATGATCACCATTCCTAAAACCCTAAGTACTCTTGCAGGAGGTTCTAGCTTCCCTTTCATTGCTGTGACTCAATGGAACTCCCTACCACCGCACCTAAGGAGCATTGAATTTCACATAGCCTTCAGGAAAGCCATCAAAACGCTGTGGTTTGTATAATGGGGGATTCTGAGATTTCTGTTACCTCCCCATCTCCTGTGTATCCATGAACTCATGCACTGTAAACTCTCTGCTTGTCTGTGTGTTTTGATTTATGCAATTTGCTATGTATATGTTGCCCATCATTATGCCTGGGTTTCTGCTCTCTGTAACCCACAAGCCTTTGTACCCTGCAACTAAGACACCTGCTTGCAACATTGCCTCGATGCCCCGGGGCTGCAGTGCACTTTACAAATACAAAAATAATTAAAGTTCATAGCCATTTGGACTTACTGTTCATTTGACATTTTTTCGGGGGGCCTGCTTGCCTACATTTTGCTCAGGGGAGACTCAGGCCAAAAATGTTGATAGACCATTGAGACAGACAAAGCATTTCAGATAGCTCGAGCAGTGGAAGAAATTACATTGAGACATAAAGAACTAGTGTGAAATACACTGAATAGTGAAGTGCATGAACTTCAGTTTTGAAAATAAATCAAGAAAGTAGAAGTGTGATGAGTGACATCAGTGATGGTGGAGAAAGAAGGAGAGAACTTTTGAAATGAACCAAGATATCTGGCCAATTAGAAGAGTAGCAAAAACAGAATTTCAAGGTACTTCGAACCAAACAACAACCGAGGTTCCAGCCTACAACTACTGGGGTACTTAAAATGTTGGATCAAATTTAAAGAGCAAAAAGCAAGAAACAAAGTGTAGTTTTCAACAAAAGGACTAGCAGTGCGAGATTGGAAGGCCAAGCCAAATTAGATGTTAAACTGGATCCCAATACTTCAGATCAAGTGTTATTGATGAATTGTGAAGAAAATCCACTTTCAAAAGGAAGAGTTCCAAGAATTGTTCCCTGAATTTCGAGGTTCCATAGACATCTATGTACATAAAATACTGATAAAATCTGGAGCAATTCAGGTGAAAAACAGAGTAAGGCCAATACCTCTTACTGTCCGAACAACGTTACAGGAACAATTGCAGAACCCGTCAAATGAAGGGACCATAGAGCCAGTAGGATCTTCAGAATGGCTACTCACATTGGTTCCTAAAGAAAACATAACCCAAAGCTTTGCAGATATGCATAGAGTTATGCTGTTTGAACCAAGAAGTGAATACTGACAGCTACCCCCTTCCAAGCATAAACAAACAAATCATAATGATGAAAGAGTTCAGATTCCTCTCAGAACTAGATATGAGAAACATGCTACATAAACATTGGCATTTGCTCAGCAGTGACCCTGTAATCTGTCAATATATAGACAGTAGTCCATCTCTCATTTGCAAAAACCACATATGTTAAGCAACCAGATCACTCCGAGCCATGTTAGGACCAGTGCTAACAAAAAGGAAAGCTGCCTCGCTCAATGTAGTTGAGTATTCCAAAACTGTGGAACATGCAGAAGGTGCGACTATGGAAAGCAGAAGACGTCTGAGAAAGTGATTTACATGCAACTTGTCAAAATGAATCAGTTTATCAATTGTCAGAGTTATGTCATCATTTCATTTGCATATATAAGTAAACATACATTGACAACAGCAAAAGAGAACTGAACAACCATATTGGGGAGCACCTTCAAGCAATTCATCGAGACAGCAAGTACTCTCTGGCAGTGCACTGGGCTACAAGTACACAAAAAGTAAAACACAAGAAAACCAATCATGCCAAATAAAGATTCATTTGTATAGAGAAAATTGAACATGATGAGTTGGCAATATGAAATTACTATTGAGAAAGAGAGAGGCAACACTTATCTTTTACATGGAAAATTTGAACAATGGAATCAAGCACCATGAACGTTATGTGTTCTTATAAAACTGACCATCTCATCTCAGAAGACTTCTATAATACGACACTAACTTGTTTGACAATCTGATATATTCTCACAACAGTACCAAGTGTATCATCCTCATATCTACCTTTGTGGACGTTGCATTTATGGAATCTGTCATACATGACAGCCCCAAGCGCATCAATATCTGTAATAATCACTCAAATTTGCATCAACAAATTAGACTTAATTACATCAGGCACACATGCACCACTATCAGCAAAACACCCAGATTCAGGTCTTAAATCACATAAATTACGTATGAAATCAACTGCAAATTCAGTCGTGCTCGGAATAAATAATGCACGACTGGTAGTAATTTGATATTTTCACATGCAGGTGAGTTCTCAATCTCTTATGAAAACTTAGTTTAGACAAGAGAACATACCAGGGCTTTCAGCTAAAGTCATGTATTTAACAACTTTCAATTCAAGAAGGCGCATAGTATGCTCCATCAGGACACACATTTATAATATTGCCTATAACATGATCTGAATACATGACCGCGAGGCTTTAAACGTACTCGGAATACAATTTCAATTAAAAATTGCAATAGTGTACATCTACTGCTCTAATTTAGTCACACGTGTAAGGAATCAGTCTGGCTGACGAAACGTTTTATGATAGGACTTAAACATAAACCTTGTTAACTGAATATCTCAAGGATTAAAGCACCATAGCCACAAACTAACACGTCTCAAGATGGCGCTCACCACTCTCCATTTCGCTACATTGACATTTTAGTTTGGTTTGTGTCATGATCACATGACAAGAATGCACATTACTACACTATGGTAAAATGCTCGCTTATATAAAAGGATGTGTCAGTGACTAACTAGGAGACATACACGGGAACCGGCAGTTATTTCAGTCAAGCTGACCGATTAGTATGTACAAGCAAGTAAACAAGATGTTTTCACCTTTCACACAACAGTGGTACTTTAAATGAACAGTAGAGGCTTTAGCTTTTTCACTAATAATGTATTAACCATTTCCTCACTAACCCACTACTTTTATTGTAGTCAACATATATTCTTCTCATCAGCTCTATTAACATTTGCACAGAATAATGAATGCTTCAAACAAAAGGTTTGCAAGGCTCCTATCTTATATCACTGATTAACACTTTGATCCAGCACTTAATTAATGTTACTTGAGATGACAAGCCAATAGATAATTACATTTGTATTTCGGCTTTTAATTAGGTATCATAAAAAGAACACAGACCATCGGACTGACTTAAGGATGAGTGACTTCATTACTAATTAAGAATAACACAACTTGTAAAATGACATGCATCAAGAAAATTCAAGAATTGACTGCCTCTTCAATGCTGAACCAACACGCAATTAGCACTATTGGTGAGTTGTTCACTCTCATTGAGACAAGCTTTTTCCAGTTGATGACAGTATCTACCGAAACCAGTTCACCAGAGGTTGGATCTTTTGAGATAATTTATTCAAGCAATTATATGGTGTTAACCAAAATGCACCATATGTCAGAATAATTAATGCTTGTACGGTGTAATGTCATTAATTACCAATTAAATGTTGTTTCTCAAAGACATTACAAAGAACTATACTTTACATGTCCGTCTCTCTTCTTTCTCTTTTTTTCCTCTTGTTTATCTTGTTTTTCATGTTTTACTTCATTATTTAATATTAATTTTGAATGGAATTGATAAAACTGACAACATTCTATTTGATCACAAATGTGACAAATTAAACTCATGACAATTGATATAACCAGTTTCAGTTAAAATAAAATAACAGATGATTAATTATGAATTCAAGTGTTTTGCTCGTAATACGTCTGCAATACATAACATGAGATCTTAATGTTATCAATTGTATAGCAACACAAGTATTATGTTTACAGAATTGTATTTGAGGCCCCGAAGAAACTACTAGAGCGAAACTTGTATGCCTTGTCAATTAAAACACTTTACGCATGTTATCAAATAACATTGTGCATTTTATTTCAAGAACTAGGCTCTCTGGATGAGTACTGCTTAGCCAAAGCTCACCAGAAAATAGGAAACCCTTTTTCTTGACTTATACTATTTTCCTTTAGGGTATGGATGATATCCTGTAACTAATACTGCTGGCTTTTAAACAGTGTCTTAGTCATCTTTATTATAGCAGCTATCTATAAATAATATTTGATCAGCACGATACCCATCCTTATTCCCATACCTTCCACCAGGCATTTAAATCAGAGAGATGCCCACCGTCAGATCAAATTGCATAAATTATCAAAGCAACTCACTTCATTCATCACCACTTTTGGTACATATCAATTCATGTGCATGTCATTTGGATTATCGTCTGCTGCATCAGTGTTCCAAAGAATGATGCATTTCCTGCTCAATAAATTTGGCAATGTGTCCAAGAAGACATCCTAGTATATGTGGAAGCTGAAGAAACCTATGACAGCTGCTTAGAGAAGTACTGCAAACACTACAGAGTGCAGGAATGAAACTCAGACCTGAGAAGTGCACAAGAAGAACACAAGAAGTTGAATAGATATCACTGAATGGCATCAAACCAAGGAAACATCTCCTGCAATCCATAGTAGATGCCCCAGCTCCAAATAAAGGTGAACTAATATTATGTTTGGGACTTTCGGAATATCATGCCAATTTTGTACTGCAGTTGTCGGATATGACTGTGCAGATGAGAAACTTATGTAAGAAAGGTGTCGATTACAACTGAACCGATGGCCAGAAGAGCACATTTGAAGGGGTTAACAGGATGATCATAAAAGAACCATGTTTAAAACCCTTTAATCTACAAAGGAAAACATGCATGGCCAATGATGCCAGCGCATATGGTATTGGGGCTATGTTGACACAGAAGAAAGGGGATGCTGAGCATGTTGTTGCATCCACATCCAATGTACTGTCACCATCAGAAAATATCTATTCCAAAATTGAGAAAGAAGTGTTTCTACTTGGTAACAGATCACATGCCGTTGATACACATGCTGAGTCCAGGCGGCACAAAAACCTCTATGCCACATTAATCATGCAGTGCAGAAAAATTGCAAGAGTACACTTTCAACATCTTCCTCATTATAGGATGGAAAAACTCTAAAGCAGAATGCACGGCTAGACTTCCTTTAGTGCAGAAAGGTGACTGCACATTTCTAAAAGACAAATGCGTGTTCACCTTTGTGGAAGTCATAGAAAGCAGAGAGTTTCTGGGAAGGAGAGAAAGACATTGGATCGTTTGCAGGACGCAAGCATGCCACAGTGATAGATTGGTTAAGAATTGGATGGTCTGATGAGAAAGCAATACTGGAGGGCTAATGACCCTTCTTGAAAGTAGTCAATTAACTCGATTCAGAAAAGGGGATGATATTTAGAAATGATAAAGTAATAGCCCCTAAAATAGAAGGTGCACATTCAGGCGATCTTGGCACCAACATGACTAGTAGAACATTTAGAGAGTCATATTGTTGGCCCAGTATGGATAATGAAGTGGAGGCTGCACTTGAAAAATGCCATGAATGCATGAGGAGTCATAATCGCCTCAGTGAGGCAAGCCCCGTTAATACCCACATAAATCTCCAAAGGGGTATATGAAAAACAATGGGATGCATGTCACAGGTCCGTTGGAAACCATGGAACCAAAACAAAAGGTATTGCATTGTAATGTGGATTTTTTTTTTTTTTTTACACAATTTTTATTAACTTTTACAACAACCAATCAACAAAAGACAAACCCAACAGTGCATGTCATGTAACTTCAAGCATCATATACAGAATCGTGCCATGTCCATTGCCTCCCCATAACCCCCCCCCTTAACTCGAGCCTACTTCACTTCGCCCTCCGCCGTTGTTTCCTCTAGGGGTACCTCCCCTTCTGTATTCCCGGAGGAATTATGCTCACCTAGGCAGGCCTGGGTAGACCCAGACAGTGTGGCCACTAAGTGTCTCCAGGCCATCAGAGTTTCCGCTTCCTCATCCCCCTCCCTATTGGCCACTTCATTCAATACTGCTGTTTCCGCTTCTGCCCATTTCTGGAGATCATGCCACCAGACTTCTACCCTTGGCCTATTGTTGGCTTTCCAACACACGGCAATTCTCCGCTTGGCAAGTATATAGGCCAAGTCCTTGAGTTTACTTACATGGTTCAGTTTGCGCAGTCTAGAAACCCCCCCCCCCCCCACCATGCATGCCCGCACAGATTCAACATCTAGCGTGATCCCCTTCTCAGTTAAGTGTGGGGTACTTCGCCCCAGAATTTTCCAATTTCCGGGCATACCCAAAACATATGTATCATCCCTGCGTTCAATTCCCCACATTTGGGACATGTTTGTAGTAATTGTGGATTATTTATCCAAATGGGCAGAAGCCACATTTGTATCTGACATAACCAAAATGGTGATCGAAGCACTCAAAATGCTGTTCCAAAAGGAAGGATTGCCCAGCAAAATAGTAATGGACAACAGAGTCCAACTCAACATCTGTAGAAATGACAAATTCTTGGACAGACACAATATCAGAAAGATAAAAGCTGCTCTTTATCACCCACACGCAAATGGATTGCTCGAGAGGGACAATGGGTTCATAAAAGGAGCAATTTATCTAGCCACAGGTTCCGGCATGGAGCTGTACAGTACCTCCATGGAAGTGATGGAAGCACACAGGCTAGCCCCCAATTTCACCACTGCAGTATCACCCTTCCACATGCAAAGAGGAAGAAGGGCAAAATCCATGCTGGTACCTCCATGGATTTCCGGAGTATGAGATGATGCAACACTAAACATGGAAATTATTGTATAGAGATTTTGAATGAATACAGACCAAGTGAAAGCAAGGTACTAGAAATGCAAAACAGTACAATGAAGAGGGAGGGAGGCACAGTGAAAATAAAAAAAGGTTAGAGTTACAGGAACCAAGTCCAGTCAACAGATAAGAGCCATAGCTAAGGAAAAACAAGCACATATGCCTACAAGATGGCAGGAAACGGAACCTTGCAAAACAGGCTGTATTTGCCAAGAGATCTCAGAACAGTCAAGATGGTAAAATGCCAAGAGAGAGAGAATATGTACAGAAGTCAGAGCAAGAATGGCAGCAGAATACAAATCGAAGATCAAGAACAAGTCACATGAACAACTGAATATGACTTGAATGAAGGGGCTCACATGAACTTCTCACAAGAACACGAGGAACATGTGCACAAAGGAAGCCAAGAACTGGAAAATGAATTGACGCTGAGGTCAGAAACAAGTGTTCACACTCGTCCCTGCAGAACAAAGAAGAAACCATCTAAATGTGATGATTTTCTGATGAGTGAACCATGATACTCTTCTTGAGAAAAAAAGGTATGTGGAACGCGCAGTCTCGTGGAATCGCGACAACAGCACGAGAGGAGGGGCACAATGATAGAACAGACATGGAGAGGAGCACAGAGAGAGACAATGAAATGCCCTTGTCTCCTAAATAATGAACAAGAGACATTTGAAACTTTTACATATAACAATGAATGGGGTCGCAGTACCGACATCTTCGGGAGTCTAGTCTTTTATTCAGTGACAGAAACCACTACATAGCACTTCATCTGCGAACTTGATATTTTCGGTGTGTCCAAGTGTGTAAGGTCAAGACAGGTGAAACTACCCCAATCCTCCATGTACTCCTTCTGTACGTGACTTCTGTTGCATAAAAGTCCTTGGCATGTAGGATTATGCGTGTTTTAACTCCGTCAATCTCCGCCAGAAGTGCACGTCCAGCACAATTTGTTCTCCAAGTCCCAGAATTGGTGTGATTTAAGCACGATTCACCTAGGTACCACTTGCTCCATAAGTCCGCGTGACAATGCATGCAGGCATATTCAGCCAGCACCAACTCTTCATGTTTTGGTACTCGGTCTTAACGCCAGAGTTTATCCCCGGTTTGCCAGACTCTTGAATTCTCGTTATTCACGCCTTCTTCTGGATGAGTCAGTGTCAATTTGCAAAAGTACTGTTTTTGGAAACCGCACAGACATTAGCGCTACTAAACGATGCAGCTTCACTGCCAGTCACGCAGTGTCTTTCCTCTATCTGCTTATATGTTTCCTTTAGTTACTCTTCATGTTTTCTTCTGAAGAATAACAACAAGTAGAGCGCCGCGGAGCGCCTTGGAAGAGAGAAGCGAGAGCCTCACAGCTGACTTCTGCCGGGGAACATCATGTTGATGGGTCCACACAAATAGACTTGTCTGTGCTTGGCTGCAGACTCCCGTGAGGGAAAGGTCTCTGTTAATGTTTTATGTGGAGCTCAATAACTCGGCAAGAATGATAAACAACTCACAGAAACAGAGGAGCCTTCAATTCGCAAATTGATCATATTTTCTCGTGCTAGTTGAATTCCGGCCACTGAACGCTGTCACTGCCACCCCGTGGCCAAAACTAGCATTGCGCCTGCAAACACCACTGCAAAGCATTTGCCATACACGTTCTTTTTTTAAATATGCAATGGTTCATTTCTGTCATTGCAACGTGGTGTGTAAAATGCCCCTTCTACCTGAGTGCCCTACACACGTTTATCTTCGTCAATAGCAACATTAAAGAATCTCAATTTAAAATGATTGTTAGATAATGTCTGCTGTCACCCAAAACACACGGCAATAATCCTCTCAAAGGCAGAAAAAAGCTCACGTAGATGGACGCCTCTGTGCTGTTTAGGCTGCTTTTGATAGGCACGCTGACGAGTGAGGAAGAAACAAAACGCTTGACTCTCGTGGTTGCAGCAAGGTGCATATATAACTAGTCATGCTATGGAAATATACACCCAGTGCAGACATTCTCAGTCTTTATGCGAGTAATACCAGAATATAGTATTGATAACGAATTTAATGTTTATTTAATTAACATTATGGGTTGTATAAAAAGAACTAAGAAGGTTTAGATTAAAATGACATCCCACGTTATGGATTCAATATTGAAGTTTTGCCACACTTAAAATAGATGCAAATGCATGCTCGAGGGGATAGCTAAGGGGCATCGCGCTCACCTTGGAAGCAAGACGACACGGAGCAACACAGGTTTGATCCCCGGGTCCACGCTTAGAAATGCTATTAAGCACGTTATAAATAACCAATTACGATTACAACAATGCTCGAATTCATATCAGTATGAAAGCACCTCTGTGTGGTCCCAGACTAAGGTTACCCCCTGCTGTTTAAACACAAACCGCATGGAATGTGAAGTTAACTAAAGATGGGTAGAGGGCATTGAGCCTTTCGCGAGTTCCCTGGCCTGGTACTGGGAAGGACGTTTAATATCTAGGGCCAGATTATCTAACATTTGCACAGTGCTTAAAACGAAGTGAATGATTAGTTAATATGGAATCGAGCAAACAGGCCTGGCACAATTGATACTATCTAAAAACCTTTGCACCAGGGCAAACGTGAATAGGACTGCTTTGTGTACAATGGTTGTTACGTAACAAAGAAATGTGTTTTCTACTGGTCTATGAAAACATAGTACAACATAGTTTAAAACACGCACAGCTCCACCTCACTGATGAGGCCCAACAAGGCTGAAACAAGTTTATGGGATTGCTGTTAGTACTCTTGTTCAGAAGGGAATTGCCATAGCATTTTGGTGCTGGACTGCCCATGTGGGCGGGAAAAAGACTGATACGCAAATGGGTATTTCCCATCTGTGAAAGGAACAGCAAGCTAAAGTGTTAAAGAGGGAAAATTAAGATCAAACTCCTGTCCCCTCATCCCAGGTACATCAACAGAAAGAACAGCAGGAAGAATAAGGAGCGCACTCATCATTTTTCACCAGGCCCCAGTGCCCCCATGGGTGACAAATATGCTGAAAGACACCAACTTCACCAACACTGCAACCTACATGCTACATTAGCCTCAGATGCAGCAGTACCGCCATGCAGAATTTACAAGACACAAGAATTCCCATTTAAAGGTTTGCAGATGCTCAGATGAATTAACCTAACAGCACTATAACTCATCAATTCATGCATTATCAAATGGCACAGTGTAAAGTCATGCTTCAGGAAAATTACAGCCAAGCACACTTGTCTCACTGAACACCAGCCGCAGTGGGGATTCGTCCATGCTTCAGGAATGCGCCTCGCAAACCCAGGAGCAGCTCAAGGACTTGCAGTAAGATAAGATTATTTTCTTTGAACAACAGTGAACTCTGGCAGACAAGCATTTTTAATTCTTCATGAATACGAGTAATTCAGAGCAGAACACCCAGGGCCCAGTGTTTTTTCTCTGGGAACGAAAGACATTGTCGCAAGATCCAGACATCATTTGAAACATAATTGTAACAAGAATGGCCCAGCTCTTGCCAATGAAGGCTGAGGGCCCAGGGGCTAAAAGCCTGCTCAGCTAAAATGAATGGTAACAAATTCACAATGCAACAAATTTAGAATTAGGTAATGGGGAGGAGCAGCCAAGCCAGCCCTTTGACACGAAGGTCCAAAGGTCCAATGATCAGGCTTCCTATAAGGGCACTATAGGCCACCTACCACTCTGCAGCCAATCTCAAGATGTGATAGGTTTCTGGGAGCTGGTCCAGTTTTGTGATGTCAGCCTGCAGTGTGTTACAAAGCTGGCTTGCAAGCCAGTCTCTCTGAGACGGTGACTGGATTTTCTCTGTGCATGAAGCCCTGTTTATTTTTTCTTTTTTGCTGGCCAGAAATAAAAGTTTGGAACATGCTGCTTCTTTCTTGGACTCTGCTGCATTTCCTTCTTGGGCAAAATGCGAGGTGTTGGTGCCTCCCATACCCCGGGACCTCCAGAGGCCCTGGTGGGGTCCAACTTCTCCCCAACAGTGTGGCTGCAGACGCTTGAGTGGGTACCTTCGCAAAGAACAGGTAATTGGGCTGTGTTCAGTCTCACAGAGGGGCGCCTATGGACTATTTTTTGATAGTTTAAAAGAAGCCTGCTCCACGTTTGCCCTAGTAAAAACTATTTTACGATAACCACACTTTTTATAAATATCTGTTTACCCTAGCCGAGAAGCTGGAAATTTGCTCAGTTCTTTTGAACAATGGTAACACTTAGATAATCTGGCAACTAGTTGGGCGTGTGTGTTCCTTATTCCTCTGGGCGGCCAAGTGCTTTCAAAGACAGGTCTTACATTGAAAAACAGTGGATTTTACTGGGTTTGAGGTAAGTGGTGAAGTCAGTTACACCTCCGGCATCGACAAGGGTCGGGGAGACCAAGGTACAGTATTTTCTGTTTTAAACCTAAGTAGACCATAAATCAAAGTGGTTGAGATTTGAGGTATTGTTTAGAAGTAAATTGTCTCAGTGTGGCCTCGAGAACATAAATGCATTTAAACTTGCTTGTCTGGAATTTACATGCCAGAGTGGTTTGGTCCCCCAGCTACCTAAAAAAAGAAACTCTTCAGATGCCAACCTCTCAGAAGGATTAGGAGCCCTAACGTGCTTCTCCTACATGTTCCCCGAGTTGGTCTCTCGTCTATCGGAGGACGCTGCTTCAGACTTCAGAGTGGAAGAGTCTACTTCAGAGCAGCCAAGTTTCTTTCTTGATTTCAGTTGTTTCTAAAGACTTGCCTGTTCTCCCATGCCAGAGGCCTGCCAGCTTTGGCTCTCCAAATGTTTTTGACTACAACCCCCATGCTCCCTTACCATTGACTATGGTGGCTAGAGCTCATGGAATTGTAGTCCAAATCATCTGGAGAGCCAAAGGTTGCAGAACCCCGTTAGAAAGTTTGGTAAAACAGCAACCAAAGATCCCTGAGAGTATAGCTGTGTTTCATAAGTGGGATGGATCAACACGTCATTGCCCCTTTGTAAGTCACCTCTGTAATCATCCCCAAAATCTCACCAATAGGATACTGAACTTCACTCAAGCTCTAGGTTTCCAGCCACGGATGTTTCGATTAAGACAAGGCATAGCCAGACACTCAGGTCCTAGGTAGCATTGAACAGAACCATACATGCTAGAGATTCTTTTTTCAAGGTCCTGGACTAAGAATTTTAACACAATACAGTACATGTTCTCAAAGCAACAAACAGTGGACCTCGGGAGTATCCCAATCTCATTCAGGAGTAACGAGGACAAAAAAGTTGACATTATTGTGCCCAGCCATGTGTGCAGTAAATCAACAAAAACCTATGCGTCACCAAGGACAGAGCACAAATGACAATCACTTCATACTTGTTAAACCCAGTGATCCTGTGCAAAAGAAAACAAGCATGGACCAAGCATCATAGTTAATCAATATACCCCTCAGAGCCTATGCACTTCTATGTTTGCTACTCCAACCAGTCCCTCCTCCATGTCTCTGTGCACCACCCTCTATCCCTTCCACCCGATCCCACCATTCGTAAATGCAAGTTCAAACATGGCACTTTGGGCAAAGTGCCCCGCATGACCTGCCAGCTAGATAGTGGAGATGCCATGGGGGCAGGTGCCAACACAAACTGACTGATGCTGTCCACAGAGATGGCATGGAGAGGATCTGCAGGCTACCACTATTGGTATTCAGTGTTCATAATGGAAACAAAAGAAGGACACACATTTTCAATTACATCTTTACGTAAAAGTATATACGGGTGGGATCAGGGATTAAAAGGGGTGGGGGTAGTTCTGGGGAGGTAAAAAGGCTGTAGAAACGTGGGGCTTTGGGTGGGGGGCACCTCTGGGTGGGAACCCCGCAACTCCCCAAAATAAAAAAAACAAAAAATCTTTATTAAAGGGTCATTGAAAATGTATGTCGTTATTTTGGTTGTCGTTATAAACATATGGAACCACCGCGCCATGCACATCAAGCAGGAACTGGACACATGGGTCACTGGAAGAATTGGTACCGGGAGCGCTAGCAAATTTGACAGTGAACAGTCCAGGAGGTTTGCAAATCCTTTGCGATAGTAGAATTAAATTTGAATCCACTGTGAGACAGCAGCTAGTGAAATGGCAGGAGCTAATGAACCCCCGAGAGGACCACGAGCTAGGGTTCTAAATTCACTGTGTGCAGTCTATCAGCCTATGCGCATTCATGAGCCCCATGGCCATTCTGCTGGTAGAAAAGTGTCTCTTCTAATGGTCACCAGTATCGTAACTCCTGCGTGCACAGAGGTAATGTCTCGCCATTCCTTTTACTCAGTGCTTAATTTGTAAATAAATAAGTGCCAGTGCCCAAAAGATATTGGCCCCATAATGTCAGGCGTGGCGCCGTCCGCAGCGCGGGCGCAGGGCTGCCCTCAGTGCAGGCGTGGCGCCGACCTCAGCGTGGGCGCGCCTGCCGCCCCAGTTCAGTGCTAGACCTACCTAGATCGGCCCACCACCAGCCCATCACAAAGCTGCTGCTCCATCTCACATGTTTGGCGCTGCAGCAACTGCTGGCACAGGCTAGTAGTAAATATGCAACTAAGACATGCTCCTCCTTTAACTGCGCCTCGATGCCCCCGGGCTGTGTGAGTGCTTTAAAAATGCAAATAAATAAAAAAGCATTCTGTTTCAGTCACTGTTGCACTGTATTTGTCTCTACCCCTTCTGCCCCATCTGACAGTCTGTTAAAGTAACCAAGTACTGTTAATCGGTTACCTCCAGGAAGAGCACCCTCCCTCAGCCCGTTCTTCAGTCACCTCATCCAGGTGTTTTGTGTAATCAATTTACTCTCAAGCCCAAATCAGTCATCACATCTCATAAATGCATCCCCCTTCACCCTTCCTACAAGCATGAGCGTGGTGTTGTATAACTTGGAAAAAGTCATTTCTGCAAGACGTTGTGAAATCAACAGCCTGTGCTACTTCTGCTTTAGGTCCTCTTTCCACCTTAACACATATTAAAAAACTAAATATGTTTTGTCACCCAATATTCAGGAGCCAGAGGAGAATGCATATTCCGATACCTCCTTCCCACTGACATGTTCTTGACATACTTCACTAAACTGCAGGGTGTAACAGACACCCACTTCCCTATCTGAGGATTCCTATCTGAGGATTGCATGTGCTCTCATTTGGAGCACATGCTCGGAGCGTATTGTACCCAGGTTAAGGGGCCACATCTGGTGTATAAACCACACATCAGGATATAAAACATGCGCTGGAATTATGTAAAGAAATGACAGCAAAAGACGGTTGAGAATTATACGCAAATACTCAACTAGTGCTTTTATTTATGACGACAGATAAGTGGGCACGTGCACCATGTTTATCCCCGTCTAGTTTCCATGTGTGTATCTTTAAGCCTGAAATGGCATTTCAGAAGTTCGTCTTTGCATTGGCTTTTCTCACGAAGTGCAGCCAGTTCGGTTTTGGCCCAATACGTGCACCGTTCCGGGTCCCCTCGCTGAAGCTCGTTTGTGAACTAATGAGACCGATAACATTAAAAGTAAGAACGGAAACACCCAGGCAAAAATTCACAGTTCATGTTTCGCTTAGATGAATGCTATCCAGGGTCGGACTGGGGCATACAATTGTCTCGAGTCGGGCTCGGCACCAATGAAAAAGTGGCCAAAGTTGCAAAAGACAATTCATTCTTTTTGTGACAGACACTAGTGGGACCATGCTGCCGCCCGTGCCCTGCCCGTTCCTGGGCTTTGTCCTGCCTTGCCTCAATCACTTAGGCTACCTTCCGTGGGGTCACCACCGCCATGGCCATGCTGAGCCTGATGGCAAAAATAGGTGGTGGCGCAGCGGCCCCATGGAAGGTAAGATTTTAAAAGAAAAAACGTATATTTGGGCAGATGGGGCCCATCTCATTCGAAGTGATGGGCCACAGCCGCCACTCAAAATAAGTTATTTCTTTTAAAACCTACCTTCTGTGGGGCAGGGCCCCGGCCACCGGCCCCACGGAAGGTCAGATTTTCAAAGAAAAAAGTAAAAAAAATACTTTTGGGCACAATCCACAGGCCTGGCCACCCGCGGCAGAGTCATCCGACTCAGTCTGCAGCAGCCGGCAGCCCCTGGTCACAGAAATTGGCCTGGGCCTGGCACTGACTGCAGTCAGCAGCACACTGCACACAGGTCACACAGACAGAAGCCCGGGCGCCGATGGGCCCCTGGTGGGGTCCTGACTCCTGGGCAGTTAGGACACCACCAGGGGACCATGCCGCTGCCCGGGCCCCAACCTGGGCCTTCCTTGCCTGATCACTTGACTGTGACAGCCTCTGGCTGCACCGCACGCAGCAACAAGTGACTTACCTGCTTTGCCAGCTGGGTCTTGGTCTCCTGTTGGGGCCTCAGGCTGGGGGGGGGGGGCGGTGGGCACACTGGCACCCGCACAAATGAAAAAGCAGGCAGAGGAGGCCCCAGGAAGCAACTAGGCTGCACCACGCAGTGCAGCAGGGCAGGCTCTCTCTCTCAAAAGACAGGACCGACGACGCCACGCCTCGACACCTTCACTTCAAAGTAACTTGTGAAATGAAGGTGGCGCCGTGCTGCCTCCTGTGGCAACATCAACACGTCACCATGTAATTTCACTGGCTCAGATGAACAGCCAATGAAAACTGCACATTCTGTGTTACTATACAGAATGCATCAAATACTGATAGTAACAACAGAATGGTAGTTTTCATTGGTTGTTTGTAACAGTTTGTTGTTCATTGCTATTGCTGGCCCCTCCCAGGCCCAGCCTGCCATGGCCTGCAACCTGCAAGCAAGAGAGATCGAGATCAGAATGACAAATCCCAATGGGTCTCATTACGACCCTGGTGCTCACTAAATGAAGGGTGCCGGTACGGGACCGGCACCCTTCATTCCGTGAGCGGCGATTAAGGAGGTTCCCTTTGCGCCACCCAGACCAGACATCTGGTAAAACCAGACGTCTTTTCCGGGTCCTTCAAGGGGAAGAGGGAGGTAATAATGGGCCACTTGTAATGTGCCCATTATTACCTCCCTCCACATTCCCATTGAATCGAATGGGGAATGGTTCCTGCAGGGAGGAATTACCGGGTCCTCCTATGTCGGAATGACCCGGTAAATCCCCATTGCAGGAACCCAGTAATGGAGTCCGGTTTGGAGGCAGCCATGGTGCCAATAGCACCATGGCTGCTTCCAAATTCGTAATGAGACCCCATGATTTATAATCGAAGCAAAGCGAAGTGGAAGAACAAATAAAGCAATGGCACGTGCGCTGGCTCCGCATGAATTCCGGTGCCCAAAAAAGAGTGCCGGTGTTGGGCACTGGCAACCACCCCCACAAATTAAGCACTGCTTTTACTCCATGTAATTGGCACAGCTGGCTGCATGTATTGGCCATTGTATATGCAGGGGCTATATATCTAAGCACTTTATTTACATGAGTATTTCTTCAGTCATGTTATTACCTCGTGCAATGATTTGGAATTCCACACAGCATGCACATGTAGCTTTTCCGTGCAAGTCATGTGTGTGTTGGGACCGCCATCCGCCAGCATCCCAGATGTGCTTAAAGGCGCTTGGGGAGCATGTCGGATTGGGTGCTGCATGGATTTCCCATGTCAGAACATAGCACTCCACTGAGTGACCAGTTAGAAAAGCTTGGCATCAGGCTTCATACTAAACACATCAACAGCTCAGAACTAAAGACTTGCGTTAAAAGTGTTGGATTTCTGTATGATCTAGGGCTGACTGGGACAATACAAGGTAGAAGGACCTGTGGGCTCTTCCATCTCTGACCATTGGCATCACATATGAGCCTCCTCGCCCTTCACATCAACACACGAATTTCTATGGTTTTGGGGATTCCACATAATGGCATAAAGTATGCCACTTCATACGAACTTTCATTATCTGTACACATTATGTGAATAGAGTTGGCAGGCCATCCATGGAGCACACATTGACTCTACTTTCTGTTTACTATTAGATCATGTCTAGTCACATAACCTAAAATTAAGACCCAGTGCGGGTTCACCAGCTTGTCAGGTTTCTCCAAGCATAGGCTGTATAGGCGCACCACTCACTACGTTCCCAAAAACCTGTCCTCTCCTGCTGGCCCCACCACTCCCCGGCCCCACAAACCGCTCCAACTCACTTATCGGGCACCACACAGTGCCACACCTTCCATTTCCATGGCAGTCATGCCTAGAGATTTTTTTTTGTCTGAAACAACAGCTTGTGCATTTACCGCACCCTACTATCTCAGACAAAATCACTGCTCTCAGAAACCCAGTTACCAAACCCAGGGTGCTTATAGCACAAATCAGAACCTTCCCCGACAAATTGAGCATACTGCCAAAACAACTTCTTTATATCGAAGCACCAGGCATTATAACTATCCCATTCCTCCTCCAATCACCATTTTGCACAATCCATTCTTAGAGTAGGTCACTCTTGACTTAGGTTGGTAGCACAGAATTAGTATTCTGGAATTTTACCTGTGATACCATATTCTGGATAAACCACCAAATTGCAAGGTTTGCCTAAACACATTCCTGAGACCCTCACTAGTTCAACCCAACCCATGCACTGTGTTGTGTTTGCAATCCTCCAAATCTGCCTTGCAAGTACAATCAAGTTCCTTAGATCACACCCTCCTTTCTCAGTTCAGAACGATGGTCCACCTACGTGGACTGGCATGCACTCATGCTACCGCAAAACCTTCTTACCCTACATCCCACCTCCCTTTGTTTGTAACATCTATCTCCAGATTTCTCATCCTCGTCTCTTCCCCTAGGTAACCCTTTGTTGCTCCAGCAGACAATGGTCTGGAAGCCCCGGGTAGGGTTACAATAGGACACCTGCCAGACAAGCCCATGTCTTCTGAATCTACAATGGTGATGATTTATAAAATCGTGGTGGCACAATATAAAGGCATTGCAATATAATAGAACTTCTCAAAATGGCGGCCAATACACTGTATAGGCTCTGACAGTGCACACCAAGGCAGCCCTGCACACCCGAATACAAAGAAATCTGACAATATGACATTCTTATGGAGTAGACCACCAACCTATCACAAACCAGAAACGATAATGAAATCTGTAAATAGTACTGAGTGGCCGGTACCTTGTGGAGGGGTCAAAGGTCGATACCACCAATGAAGCAGAAAGATCTAGTGAGGTTGTTTGAAGGAGACAGAGGTTCAGAAGCAGCTGGTCACTTGAGACTGGAGGGGAGAAACGGAGTGTCGAGAGTGAGAGGGGGTTGAGGAAGTGGGGAGTCTGTGAAGGAGGTGGTAAGAGAAATTCCGGAGTAGCTAGAAAGAAGATCTAAGAAGGATGTAGAGAAAGGAGGAGGATATGAGAAGGAGATGGTGGAAAGTGGAAGAGCTCTAAGGAGCTGGGGGGAGAGTTAAGAAGGAGGAGAAAGGTGAATAAAGTGCTAAGGAGGAGGTGAAAAAGGCTGGGAAGGAGAGAAAAACACAAGTGGAGAAAAGGAAGGTAGATTCACACCCTCGGATGACAAGGTGCGTGTGGAGGAGGGGAGGTGGAACAAGTATGAAGTGGAGCATCAAGAGAGATTGACAATAGGTTGAAAATAGTGGGAACATCAGGACATGGTCGATTTAGGAATGATCATGAGCCAGCAAGGAGGAGACACAGATTTTGTGATGGGTGTTAAGAGCAGAATATCGTGGGTGGGAAGTAGATCAAAGCCTAGAGAATAGCTAAGGCAGCCTCAATGGTTGCTTCTCCTTAGGAAAGAGAGCTATCCCCCAAACTCTGCTTAGCGAAGCGTGTGATCTGCAGAGAGTTGGAGCTAGAAGACCGAAGGGCTCTAGTAGGAAGGTATTTATTGAGAGAAAGCTGGATGTCGAGAGGTACCAGGCCCCAGACAGCCTTGTGAATGATGCAAAGGGTCTTGAATTTGATCCTTACGCCCCCGGGAGCCAGTGGAGAGATTTTAGGGCTGGAGAGATGCGATCCCTGGGCTGGAGGCCGAGGATAAGTCTTGCAGTCCTATTCTGGATTATTTGAGGAGGACAAAGGGAAGAAAGAGGCAGATTGAGGAAGAGACTGTTGAAGTAGTCCAGCCTGGAGAGAACCAGAGCTATGGAGACATTGAGCTTCTGTGGGGAAGGTGAGGAAATGGAGAATGTCTCTGAGGAGGTGGAGCTGAAAGTTGGACTTCTCGGCAAGGTCTGTGATGTGTGGAGGGAAGGAGCGAGAGGAGTCAAAAATGACCAAGATTTTTTGCCTCACAAGAGGGTTAGGGTAGGGGACCCAAGGAGGGTGGCCAGAGATTTTGGGGGGGGGGGAGAACAGGTGTCCCAATGAGAAGGATCTCTGTCGTACTGGCATTAAGGCAGAGATTGTTAGCAGAGCACCACGTCCGAATAGCAGTCAGGCAGTCAGGTATGAGAGAGGAAGGGGAGGAGGAAAAGGATGGTACCTTAAAGGAAAGCTGAGTTTCATCAGCACAACATTGGAAGTGAGGAGAGAAGGTGAAGATCAAGTGGGCCAGCGGGCAAGGTAGATGTTGAAGAGCCATGGCAATAGGATAAAACCCTGAGGAATGCCACAGGTAGAGATTGTGGTGGAGGAAAGGAAAGAAAAGGGCTCAATTGTGCTTTGGAAGGTCGGTTTGAAAGGAAGGTCAGCCAAGCCAGTGCCCGGTCCATGATGCCTAGGGTATCACAGAAACGAGTATGGCTTGATTGATCATGTCAAAGGCAGAAGAAAGATCGAGAAGGGTCAGAACAGAGGGAGAGTCAGAGTCCAGGTTTGAGAGCAAATCTTCACGGGTGTTCAGGAACTCAGTTTCCATGCCACTGGAAGCTCTGAAGCCAGCCTAGTAGTCATGGAGGCATCTGGCTGATTCAGTGTGGTGGGTCAGTTGAGGGATGACCAACTTCTCCATGAGTTTGCCCAAGAAAGGGGTGATAGAGATAGGGAAATAGCGGGCATGAAGGGTCGGCAGATGGCTCTTTTAAGAGAGGGTGCACAAGGGAGTGCTTGAGGGGTTGTTGGAAAGAGCCAGTCACAAAGGAGTTGTTACTGAGGTCAGCCAAAGAAGGGCCATGAGAGGAGATTCTGTCCTTGATAGTTCTGGAAGAGCAGGGGAGCACCTGATTGGAGGAGACATTCATAGAGTGGACTACTCTAGAGACCTCATACGGTGCAATGGGAGAGAAGGAGAAGAGAATGGGAGGGGGAAGAGGGTGGCCAAGGGAGGCAAGAGAAGAAGAGGTGAAGAGGGGAGTAGATGAGCATGAGGACAGGATGTCCTGAGTTTTGGAGAAGTGGGAGGCAAGTGCATTTGGCCTGGGAGAGAAGAGGAGAGGAGGAGACTGCAGTCCAGCCGTGTTATTAGTTGCCCCAGAGATGTGGGCTTGTACATGAGTCCTCTTCTTGGAGCGGTTGGCAAGATGATATTGCCTTTGGAGCAGGCAGCAGGCCAGTTTGTCAGAAGATGTACCCGAGTCCTACCACCTCCGCTCATCAGCTTTGCACTTGCGTTTTAAAGCTGCCAAGTCAGAGTCATACAAAGAGTTGCATTTGGAGGCAGGCTTCATGCGGATCCTCATGGCAAGGGCAAGGATGTCCAGAGTGTTAGAGATGGAGAGATAGAGGTTAGACAGTGTAGAGTCGGAAGGAGAGTCAAAGGCAGGGGTGGGATGAGGGATGAAGGTGGAAGCAAATGCAGCAACTGACACGCTCCATCGGTCGAACGATGAAGAAGGAGACTGGCTGGGCAGGTAGAGGCATCGTACGGGGGCCAGGGAGCCCAAGATGGGATGAGAGGACAGAGTGGTCAGACCAGGAGAGAGAAGTAGTTAGAGTATTGGCGAGAAGTATATCTGATGAGATGAGAGCATCCAAGGTTTCTCTGGCAGAGTGGGTTGGACCAGAGGGAAGAATAGTGAGGGAAAGAGTCACAGCAGTCATGAAAGAGTACAGTGGCCAATTGCAGAGAATCAAGAAGTATGTTAAAATCCCCAAGGAAGAGAGGTTTGGGGGAGGGGGCAAGGAGAGAGGAGGAGAGGTCCGCCCATTATGAGAGAAAAAGTGGGATAGGTCTGGGGGGCCTGTAGATAGTGGCAAGAGTGAGGGAGAAGGTAGGAGAGACAGACAGCCTGCAGCCAATACATTCAAAGGAGGAGTAGGATTGAGTGGGAATGATGGTGTCCGGTACCCACTCAGGGAAAATCAGGGCCATTCTGCCCCCAGACCAGGTGAGCCTGGGATTGGATAGGATCTTGTAGCCCTTGGGAGAAGGGTGTCAAAAGCAGTGACAAAGCTGACCTTCAACCACGTCTCAGTGAGAGCAAGGACGTCAAGGTCAAGGTCTACAAGGAATAGACAGATGTCAGAGGAGTGTTTGACAGCAGAGAGAGAATTGAGGGTAGCTAAGTGAAGTTGGTAGCCCCCTTTAAGTGTTTTTCAAGGAGGTACTGCAGCTGGGTACCACCACCAGATGAGGGGCAGGAAGACAGTAGGGCAGCAGGGGGGGGTGGGGGGGAGTTTAGAAAGAGACGGTAAATGCCTGTTAAGGAGGAGGTTGAGACATTGATGATGCACGTGGATGATGAGAAGTGTGCCATCTGCTAGCACCATTAATGGGTGAGGAAGAGAAAGGGGAGAGGACAGAGACCATATGGGGAGTCCACAGGTCAGGAGAAGGAATGACAAAGAGAATGTCAGTGACTGTCTGCCTGGAGGAAGCATTGACGTAGGTGTGCTATGGACAGACCTGGGTTTGGAGACCAGGAAATATCTTGCTTCAAGACTTCAAGCGAGAAGAGTATAGGTTATGGAGAAGCAGTTAGAATAGATAGGAGATATGGAGAGCACCATACGGATGAGATTGGTGGGGGGGACCAGAGGGTGCACAGTGGAGGGAGAGGGACAGAACTGCACAGTGCACAACAGAACTCCCCAGGTGGCCTAGCAGCCAGACAGAGCAGAGAAAGCAGCACTAAGAACAGGATCCCAGTGAGAGCAGCAGAGAGGTATAAGAACTGAGGTTCAGAAATACATGAGTACAGTCCAAGCACAGACATTTAGGAAGAAAATGCCCAAATTTAAAAATCATTTAGCACAGTAAAATGGCAAGAGTCAGAGAGCTCAAAGATCGCAAAGGTTTAAAATGCAAATGTTTTGTAGACGGAAGACATCTGAGGAGGTACAGTCCAGAAAGTGTGGCCAGGAGGGAGGAAGAGTGGCACTTAATGCCGGCTTGATGGTCCAGACAGAAACACAAACCATGATATGGAAGACGAACAGGAGGCAAACGCTCACCTATTTCACAATGAGTGAGAGCACCATGATTTGCACCAGAAGAAGAGCAAGCAAGGAGAACGACGGCATGCGGCCCGGCGGTCATGGCCATCTAGACCAGATAGGACCTTTGTGCTGGGGTCCAACTCTCGCCTGCCAGCTCTTGGTAGGCCCAAAAAGAAAAGCTTCACAGCCAATCAGGAGTGCAAAGAGTGGGCTACCTGGCAACTCCTGCAGGCACTAAAATAATGAAGGCTAATGAAAACACATAGGCCAGTATTTCGTGGCAGTCTTCAGACAAGATGGTACAAAACCAGTGCGCTATGCAGCCAGCAAGGGTTTACCTAAAGAAAATGGAATTAGGCAGCCATCCAGCGATCAGCATGTTGGCAGGATGCAGGGGGAAGTGGGGGCAGTCCAGCGACCACCACACCGCAGTGTAGCAGGAGAAAAAAAAGATTTCTATAGAGCCAATTGACCTTTTCAAAATAAACTTACATCAGAGGATGCTATTCAGCCCCTCCGTGCAAACATTCGAAGTTCACTATAATTTTCTCTGAAAGGTGGCCAATTCACTCTTTAGCTGCTAGATGTTTGTAAGAATTGTAGATGTGTTCACTAGATGACTGGCAGTGATCCTGCTACACACTCACAAGGCCTGATGAGAGCCCAGATAAAATCACAGGCAGTTCCATTTTAGCAACTGAGCATATGTGGAAACTTTCCTGCATTGAATCTATCTTCACCTTGCACGGCAAAAATAAAAAATAAAAGAGCAGGGTTGTACCTTCACAGATGGTATTTTGTCAAACATGTATAATGTGTACTGTCTATCTGCAATGTCCCCTGTCAATATTTCCATGTGTATCTTTCTCTCCACCACTCAGACCAACCAACTTTTTCTCACTGATCTCTATCAGTTACTGTAAAGCTTGGTAAAACGGTATTGCTTCTCTGACTGTTTGCTCATGTACACTTCTTTTAGAATCAATTCCCTTTATCTTTAAAAAATACGGAAAATGGTCCTCACTTTACACACCAACTCATCTATAAGTACACAATGTATTGCTAAACTTCCCTTCTGAAACAGATGTTTAACAAAAAAGACTTACTCATCTCAGTTGGACTCAATAGCCATCAAATTTTGTACCCACTCTCACCCACATATGACACCTCACTATGGAAATTCAAAGATGCTTCATAATCATCCATGCACCATAATCTCACACGGCTATTACTGCCACACATCAGGGAGGACTGCACACGCCTGCTGATCTTCATACCTGGCACAACATATTCAAGGATTATCCTACCACTTCTAGCAGTGTCACAATCCACAGGGAGGAGAGACTTAAGCTATCACACAAACACAACATATGCCTTTAGTATATGTATATAACAATGGAACTAACATGATCTAGGCAAGTGCCATGAACATTAGTATTGTTGATGCTTTCGATATATTTCTTATATCAAAACATGCTGCACCTAGAGCTTATGAAACCAGTTAGTGGCTACCACATCCACGACAGCCCCGCATGAAGAGGAACTGACCTTCTTCCAACCCAGTACATCTCCCCACCAGAACAGTCTTCAGATCCTCACCACTGACCTACCTGCACTTACCAAAAGGACCCCCAGCATAAGCAAACAACATAGGTCCACAATATAGTCAACACTAGAAACGTGTACTGGAAGTGCTACACAGGAATACACGGCTAATCCAGAAACAGAATAATAAACAGACCTATGCAAAGAAAAGACTACTTCTCTGCCCGGTGAACCTCAAGCTATTAAAGCAAAGAATCCTAACAGCAGCTTGGCAATCATTGACCTGCCCTAAACTGAGCCTGTATTACTTAGAAAAGCACAACAAACAGAAGCAATCTATGCAAAGAAGAAAACTAGGCCTTCCTCTGCATGACAGAGACATGTTGTACCAAGTGATACTCTAAACTCAACTTGTCTGACAGTCTTCCTCAAAGTAAGAACCATCACTTCTGGAGAGGAAGTGACTCATTATGATGTGTCTAAATTGCCTATTCATATTGATAATATCATTGACCTTCATGATGCATACAATCACGGTCCCATTAGTGAAAGCATAGCATCTCTTGCAGATTACTGCAGCCATTTACAGGTGACTAGCTCAACCCAATCAAGCAGTTACACGAAGAACAATAATAATGAAAGAACTTAGTTGTTGAGTGACAACATTTGTAACAAGCCTGCACACGATCTCTTGATTAATTGGAACATTAAGTGATTCACTCAATAAGTGAAAGCTCCCAATCTGGGAGAGGGACAGATTTGTATACGCGATTCACATATACCATTGTTAGTGAAAATACTACCAGCCAAAAATTCTGGACCGAACGTTGTAAAATACTTAGCAATCTGCTCAACTTTGTCAACAAATTACTACAAACCAAAGAAAATTATCCACAACCCAAATACAGATCCATGAAGACATGCCTTTCGTGGGCCTTTAACATTACCTTTTTTTCAGTATCTAACAACTTGATCATCTGAAGTCTTCTTGTTACATTCTGAAAGATCAATATGCTGAGATCTTAGACAGTCTAGCCCCTTCTGTATTGAACTGAATGAAATCAGTACAAAAATGACTGATCTTTCAGGAGAGGCCTGCCACTTGAGCAGAGCTGGAGGAAATCAAAATGGAATTACTGAAACAGCAGACAAAAGTGCAAAACTGCTCAAGATATATCAAGAGCCTGCACCCTCTGCCTCCCCAAGGGTAATGGACCCTCACCACACATCTATGTCGCCTGTGAGAAATCTGGAAGCAAACGGACAACGACCATGCCCTCGAACTAGAGGTTAAAGCCATTTTAAGTTGCTTTTTTGTCCAACCCCTCACCTTATGAATCATGCCCTCCCTGGCCTTGACACACAGGGTCATGGCAGTTATGTCACTGGTACTATCAAGACTTAAATACGCCAACACACTTTACCTTGGACTCCCATTACTCAGCAAACTACAAAGAGCCCAAACGTGGCAGCCAGGTTATTACTGAGACTGTAAAGATACAAACACATCACCCCAGCACTCCACACACTCCAATGGCACCCAATAAAAACAAGGATTATTTTCAAAGCCCTGTGCATCACTCTCTGCTTCTCTAATGGCAGCGGCCCACAATCCATCAGATGGAAATCTCCCCATTACATACCATTGACAGCACAGCAATCCAGTAAATGAAATGATGCAGTAGTGATGGTATCAAACTTCAACCAGAAATGGCACACTCTGAACTCTGGCACTCCTTACCCAAAAAAAACACCTAAGCAATAAGCCCTGAGCCGCGGGGGCATTACCGAATCAGGTAATGCCCCAGGCCCATAGTTAGAGGCCCAAGCGAAGCTGGAAGACCAGGGTATTAAGAGCATTTTTTTGTTTCAAAAGTTTAAAAAATGGCTGCCGGGGAAGGGACAACGGAGGCTCTTTTCCCTTTCCATGGCGGCCATTCAAAATTAATATAAAAAGATAAACAAATAAAATGGCTGCCATGGAAAGGGAGAAGGGACTACAAGTAGTCCCTTCTCCCTTTCCATGGCAGCCATTCAAAAAATAGGTAAAATGTAAACGAACAAAAGGGCCGTCATGGAAAGGAAAGAAGGGACTACTTGTAGTCCCTTCTTCCTTTCCATGACGGCCTGTCATGGATCGGAACGTTCCCAGTGTGTCCGCTCCCAAAAATGGACCAAAAAGAATCTAAGTAGGGTTGGGAGGGCAGGCAGGGGATTGTTTGGATTGGTGGGGGCGGGGGGAGGGAAAACACCTACCTTGATCCACACCGGAGGAAGATGGCAGCCTCCAGCCGTGTGGTAGCTTGGAGCTGGGATTTCCCCATTCTGAGGCTTCTCATTGGCTGAGTGGCTGCTACACTCCCCCGCCGGGAACAAAGGAAAGGAACGCTGGGAGAGGGATTCCCGCTCGGGTAAAGCCCCGGCGAGGGCCAATCAGATTGATTGTTACAATCTGATTGACCCTCGCTGGGTACTAATATACCAAAGAACATCACCTTTACTTCATGAAACGGCAAAAAAACTAGATCTTGATCTTTAAATAAATTCCTCACGAGATCAGCATTGGTACCCCTGTTAAATATACTTAATCACCTCAACAGAGAAAGCACTTTACAACTCCAAAAATTACCAGTAACCCTCATGCACCCCACCCACTAAACTGTCAGAAAGGGGCTCATATGAGTCAAATCCAAACAACCAAAGGGGAACCCAGCAATTACGATTGTAAACATCAGAAAGGTTGCCTTATTTTCCTATATATTATCTCAGCCCCAGAGAGCCCCTAACAACACCTCTCACCATCCCATTACTCATAACCTATTTTTCAATTAAACAACCACCCTCTACACCTCACCCGTCCACATTACACCACTCTCAAAATTCCCCTACAAATGTCTATTGAAGGCATAGTTAATACCACAGGAACACTGCTGAGCTAGGACTAATACTCCTGTCTTCGGTCCTATTACACCCTCACATGAATGGGCAACATAACCAGAATAGGCAAATGTGGGAGATCATGGGAGTCATGGTGTGAAACATCGGTTGCAGAACCCAGAGATATGCAAAGATTTGTTAAAACAACATTGTAATTGAATCCAGAGTTCGTGCATGGCCAAAAGGATAGACTAGCCAAAATAAAATTCAAATGACAGCGGTGTTGTATGAACACTGTTACAATGTTATGAACAATGGTGAAAATTGTGCACAATATCTGTGTAACTACCTCTGCCGAAGCAAAGCAATCACCCATATGTACCCACAGTCTATAAGAAGTTACTACACAAAGTCACATGGAGGAACGGGCAAAGCTAATTTACAGAGCCTAACAGGCAAAGCAACAAATAGAAAATACAACATGTGTGTTCATTACATAGTATGACAAGGGATAGGATGCACAAATAGGCAGCAAAACCAAGATAGGGAAGAAATGTTAACAGGATTTGAGGCCGGGTGCGGGAGAGGGGCTGAGCTAACAAGCCCACATTTACAGATCATTAAAGGTTGCCCATCTGGACTAACACCTCCAGAGAACCCCATTTTGCATGCAAAACCTTTGCCCTTGCTGCCTCCCTGCTTCCATACAACCAACAATCATTTTAATTGATGTTGGTTCCTCCTGCAAAATCTTTGTCAAGCATTTACTATTCCAAAACATGTGATAGGTGTGAATTGAATTGATTCATTTATCAGGATATCACTCTTGCTGGGGACCAATAGAGGTCGTACATGATTTTCTGTTGTCCAATCTAATGTTTACACCTACTGTCATTCGCGTTACATCCGTGTAGGCTTCAGACTTACATTTATTGCTAACTGGCATGGGAGGTTCCTCATCCCAGAAGAATTTTAAGTGGTCCATGCCCTGAAACAATTTTGGGGGGTCAACAAACCACTTTTTAACATAAAAGCAGTCCACCACGCTTAATACAGGAGCACAGAAATTTGACCAAATTACCCCATCCTACGCAAACTACATTGGCTTCCACTCTAAGCCAGGATACTGTTCAAGATTGCATGCATCATCTACAAAGCTGTAAGGAGTATCACACCCGCGTACATGGCAGCTAAGCTCCACAAAGATGGTGGCACACGCTCCTCACGCAGCTAATCGACCAAACGGCTTTATTCACAGCTCGTCTGCAAAAAGAGGACCCGCAAACAATCCTTCTCTTGTCATGCACCCACCCTCTGGAACTCAATCCCGTTGTCTGCTCGGAATGACCCCACAATTTTCCAAATCTCTCAAAACATGGCTCTTCAACAACACCTGACCAAGGACTAATTCCAATGGATGTACATGCACAGACCTCAGAGTACTGCACTACTTTTAAAAATGCCATCCCAAATGCGGGCTTCCCACACTCTGTACAGCACTCTGCTGCTTTCAAGATAGGTCTGCGCTTTAAACAATAAAATAAAAGTGTTGGTATAACCCACTTTCTCTGAATACAATTTTTTACCACTTCTTTTTTACCGCAAAATGCAGATGGTATGTTGGGTATGGTGTACAGGAGGGGCAGTGACCCCTGACCGGCCCATAGAGTCAGAGCTCGCCCTCGAGTACTTTAAGACAAGATAGCTGCACCTTGAGGTGGAAGGGGTGCAGGATTTTTTACTCCAACACCAATCAATAAGCACAACTCAATGGTTTGGCAAAGGGGAGTCTGTTTAATGACAAGTACAAAAAACGGGGAAACATGAAAATCAACAGTGATGCAATAGCCCATCTCGCTCCAACTCCCAATGATCTTCATTCAAACAGTAACAGTTATACCCAAAATTCGTCATCCTTGACGTGAAACACTCCTAAGTTTGTCATACAATTCTATTGATTGGAAAAGGTCATTTAAGTATAGGTGCTATATCTGTATATGGCAATGGAGTGTGAGGATTGGTTAATCCTCATCAGGAGGGCGTCTACGACCATCCATCTAACATTACACGTGTAGACGTCACTAGGAGTACGACGTCTCATTGGTTCTTCTAGCTATAGGACCCTAGATTATTTGGTCCACTGTGACTGGGTTGGCTATAACCCCAAACATAAATCTCCACTTTAATTAGCAGCATGCAGAATTGTCACCCAGATGCAGGATGCCCCAAGATTCACCCAGCCTCCCTTCCATCAATCAGTACTTGAATGGCTATGTGTCAATTAGTTGGCTGTGGCCAGCCTCGAAACTGTAGCTTCTTGTCAGGAAAAGTTACGGTATCTCCAGTTTTGGATGACATCAGATGTTGGTGCCTATTCGTGCTTGGCTGGTCACGTGTTAGTACACCGCGAATCTGCTTCGTTTTCCTTCTATTTGTGCATTCAATTCTCATTTCGGCCTGCCACCTGCCTGGGCCTCCTTATCTCGACCTTCATGGGGCAGGCTGCTCTGCTCTTAAGTTTCAATTCTCCAAAGTGACTGTACGCCTCCCTCTCTTGATTTGACCTCGATTTCCCAGGCACGGAATGCTCTTTGCTGAGTTTCGATTCCACTGTCTCCTCTTGTTTTATCTGGGATACGAATCCTGTCATGTTTGACCCTTAGTAACCTGTGTGAGTTCTGCTTTTGTATGAAGTGGACTCTCACTTATATAGTGTGCTTCGTTGAGGTAGATTTGTTGTCGGCGCTTGCCGCTCTATTCTTCTACTAAGCATAGCAAGCCTCACTGTTTTCTTAGCTTCTTGTGTTACAAGCATGTGTACAGGCTTTAGCTGGTTGAATATTTTCATCCTGTTTGACAGTTTAAGTTTCTATATGTTTCAACATTGTGCTTCCTTCTAAGTTCATGATATCCTTATTCATGATATTTCTCCTTTGTGTGTCATCTTTTGGTTGTCGTTCCTTCATCTGTGAGTCTGTCCGGGCCCTTGTGTCATCACCATTCATCTTCAATTAAGGCCTTTTGAGTTTCTTCTGGGACAGTGTTTAAGCAATCTTTATTTTGTGTCATTTGCTGGTAGGGTTGTCTCAATGGATACCTTACTGTCCATGGTTGTTTGGTTATTGGCACTTCAATAGGTGTTGCTCTTCTGCTGGGCACTGGGCAGAGTCCTAACGTGGCTCTCTGCTGGTTTATTTGTTCATCAATCGTCGCATATCTCGGTGTGAACGTTACTGGTACTTCAAAATGGGTGGCTGGAGTGCAGGCCATATTTGGGACCTCCTCTACAATGGAATATACAAAGATTCTACAAAAGTGTCATTTGGGCGTAAAAAATTTGGAAAACGTTCATAGATCCTAAGAGTCTGATGAGTTGGTGTCTAGGGAGGCACCTGCCTGTTAACGATAAGCAGCCAGATCATCAAATCTAGGTATTTTGGTTGGATTAGTTAATACTTTCATTGAAGGGACTCAAAAGAAAGCAACAAATGACCCATCCAGACATCCCTAAGTTTAAGAGTTCCAGCCTTAAAATAGGATTTGCAAGAAATGTTCTTGTTCTGAATTTGGATTATTGTATTGCCTCGCAAGCAGGCACTGTTTTGAGGAGATAGTTTCCTACTATATCCTGCACTGCACCTTTATATGCGTTAAAGAGATGTACCACAGAATGGAGATGGACAGTCTATTGTTGCATTGTCTACCGCCGGTATTAATTCCGCCCAAATACCCATGGAGTCCTTTGGATGCCATAAAAGGGGATTAACACCACCATACCATAATCAGGCGACAATTCCGCCAGACCAAGTGACCGTAACAGTAAATCCATTTGGTGCTATCTCTGCAGATTTACCACTGAGATACCACGAAACTCATGATGAGGCCCTATAGTCCTGTACAGTGCTGGGTTTACATAGGGAAGAAGACAGTCTCACTCTCTACTTTGGGGACACTGGTCAGTAGACAACTGCAACAATAGACTGCCCATCTCCATTCTGTGGAATATCTCTTTAATGCATATAAGGGAGGCAGCCCTAACGATTCTGAGATCATTTCCACCTTCTCTGAACCTAGCAAAGTTATGCGTGCACCGTGCTTGATTATGGCCTAAAAAGGACATTCTTAAAGTGTGGAAATCAATTAGGAAACTATTATGTGAGGACTGATACAAGAGCATCATCTTGGTTTCTGCAAAGGAGAAGGTTTTGCATGAGAAATGGGGTCCTCTGGAGGTGTGTTAGTCCAGATGGACAACTTTTAATAATCTGTAAACGTGAGCTTGTTAGCTCAGCCCCTTTCCCCCACCCGGCCTGTTCTGATGGTTTTCCACCGAATGACACTTTTACAGAATGTTTTGATATTCCTTACCCCAAATTACCATCTCTATTTTGCGTTAAAAACTGGTAAAAAAAATAATTTGGTGAAAGTGGGTTATACCAATTCTTTTATTTAATTTTTTATTTTATTGTTTAAAGCGCTGACCTAGCTCGAGAGCAGCAGAGCTCTGTACAGGGTGTGGGTAGCCGGCATTTGGGCAGCCATCTTTTAAAAGTAGCACAGTACTGTGAGGTCTGTGTGTCGTTATGTATATAAAAAGTCACCAAGAAACGTTTGTGGCCACATTATATAGGTGACCATATATATAGGGACAGGGGAACAGGGTTGGGGGGCTGGCCCCCTAACCCCTTGAAAAAGAAAAAAGTTTTTGGGGGTTGCAGGGGTGTCACCCTCATGTTCCATGTAATAATGTCTATGCTAAAAACAGCACTTTTTCAGCTAATTTTTTGCATGGCAACATTTTTGCAGGGACATTATTACATGGAACCTGTAACGCCACGGAGGCGCTGGTCTAGTCTGGGTTGCTGTGGCCTCTTTGAGCGTGATGCGCAGAACTCGGAACACCGACTGAACAGGACCCTCAAATCTTGCTTGTCTGGCCCGTAGGAATATCCTTCTGCAGATGAGAAAGGGGATTAACAGTCTGCAAAATAGTGTGCTCGTTCCCCCCTTCCCCCCTTCGTTCTTCTCTAACTTCCTCCGAAATCCCCGGTTGAAGCTCACCTTATGGTTTGAAAGGATGAACTCTCCATCCTGCTTCTGGTGCAGGGGTGCGTGTTTGCCCAGTTACTTCACTGGTTTTCAGAATGGCGCTGGCAAAATCCACTTGACTTTTCCGAGCGGAACGCCGTAAGTATGAAGATTACAAAAGTTCAAGTGTTGAGCCTCCTTTTCTGTTGCCTTCCTAACCTGTGATCTGTCCTTTATTTCAGGTGCAGAATGAAGGCGATGCGTTGAGGGATTGAATTGCAGACGGTAAACTCAGGTGAGTTAGCGATGGGGGCGACCCCTCTTAATGTCTTTATATTCCTCCAGTAATGCCTTTTGTCCTTTCCCCATAGGGGCCGGGGTGTGGTACCTGCCAACGAAGCGGCGCCGACCCGAAATGAGGAATGATCCACCAACAGAAGACCGGTAAGTGTTATGGCGGAAAATTAGGCTTTCCTCATATGTTCCTTCTGCTCACCTTTTGTCTCTTCTTCTCTCCCCTAGGCGCAGAGATGTGGCGACCGGTGCAGACAGTCGCGGTGGAGCCAGAAGAACCCCCGAGGACAGGTGAGTGAAGGGCGGCGCTGCAGCGAGCAACGCGGTGCTTTTAAATGAAAGTCTTTTCTCAGGAACGCTGGCGTGAAGGTTCCGGATGCAGGTAAGAAGTTTGATCAAATTCTTGGTTTTCACTTTTCTCTTCTCTTCTTTCCTTACAGGTTTTCCAGGATCAAGGCGGGCATGGCTGGAGACCAGATGCAGGAGCAGACATTGTGAGCGTTCAGCTGCTTCGATGCAGAACAACGCGAAGCGTGAGCTACTGTCTGGGCGTGGCTTAAATAGCCCCCAAAGTAGTTCCAGGTAAGTATCCTTCCCTGGCCACGCCCGAGTGGCAAAATAGTCCCAATGAAAAAATAGTCCCTTTCAGGTCTCAGGGAGGCCTGAATCTTGCAGCATGGTCTGCATCAGGTAAGTGCACAAAACACCTTCCTTTATGAGCCTGGCGCCTATGGCGCCAGGACAGAGTCCAAAGAGCCCCTATAAGGGGGCGCTGGGCTTTTACCCGGGGGCATGATGCCTGCTCCCGGGGGTGCTGGGCCTGGCCTGGTGCTCCGGGGTAGGCATCATGACAGAACCATTGAAAGAGCCATGTTTTGAGAGATTTACAAAATGGCTGTTTTTTGGCAGAAAGGTGGCCGAATTACCTCCAGCACTTTGCTGGGGTGTTTTCCTCCACCTTACGCCACACCCATAGTTTGGTTGTGTGGTATTGCCGCGGTGTAGCAGTAGTAATGCATTGCCACTGTTTTTGGTGACATCACCGATCCTATGTTCCTCAATGAGCCAAGCATGAAACATCACAAGAAGAACACCAGATGATAACTCCTGACATTGGGGAATCTAAATGCCCCCTAATCGTTTCCATGAATGAAATAAACACAAGAATTCACTTAAATACCCAACACAAGCTGACATCTGCCAGCCAGCCAAGACCTCCTTTGAGGTCACGGATTGGGAGTCATCTAGACTTACCTTCTGGTTGGACCACGGCACAGCACGGCCTGGTGCTGAAGTATCACAAGGGACACAAATGCAAGATAGCAGGAGTCTCCACAGGTCAACAGACATCTTTGTCTTGGTCAACATCTCTTCTGTCACTGTAGAATGGAGGGCTTAAACTGATTCACTGACAAGACTTACTGTGCCAAAGCTCGACACGCCTACCACGTGGTGCCTTATTGCACAGTGTGAGCAAGCCCAAACCATTTCCCATGAGAAAATGTGCAAATAAGATAGATAACCACGCAAACGAGGTCCATGATGAAGAGACCGACCGAGACATCTCCAGAGTTCCTGGTAGGACACTGTACCCCTGCCAACAACCGAGTGGATTTCCTGAGAACCGGGAGCCGCAGTATGTGAGCAAAGGGAGTCCTTACCGTCCAACCGGCTCTGCCCCAACTTCAGAAGCAACCCTATTGGAAATTGAGGGGATGTACTGGCCGGTTTGTGCACCTAAAAATCCAGTATATCCGAATCATTGCCTGTCACATGTCAGTCATGTCTGACAATTGACTACCAATGACCAGATGCACATGCCTTTCCGAGTCTCTAGCTGTGCATGTTACTAGTAACATGGGCTCAGGTGACCAGTAGGGAAGCTGCAGTAACTCAAGTGCAACTTGGAGGTCACAGGTTCAAATCCCACGAAGACGCCCCAGAAGAATGATAGGCTTGACGCAGAGTGCATTCTGTTACCTGGAGGGCACAGGCTCGTATCTCAGTGAGATAGCTCAGTGGGTTAATGCATCTGCATGCAAGACCTGTAGGTAACCTTTGGCTAACAGGTGCGAATCCAGGCAGGCTTGACTCTCACTTCGTTCCCTCTGAAATTGATAAAACGGCTAATATTCAGTAGTTTTAATAACGGCTAATATGTAGGGACCACAATTAAATTTGTTTTGGGGAGTTCACTAAATATGCTGTTATTGATAAATGCAATAATGAAGCGATGAGAGCAGTGGCGTGTACAGGGAGTCGCCTGGGTGTCAGGTGAAACCCCTGGAATCTGACTTGCCACCCCATTATCCTAAACTATTATCATGAAACGTTAAACACAGGAATGTAAGACACTGCTAGTAATTGAAGTGGAAATGGGTAGTGGTCCCAAGTAGTACATTAATGCTTTTTAGAGGTGTGAGCGCGCGCGCGCTCGAACTTCATGCCACCCCTGCTTGGGCCGACACAGTCAAGAGAGTCTGGACACGCCACTGGATAGAAGTAAGTGTGTCTCCAGAGGGCATTACTTGAGATGAAATACTCATATCTTCGTCATACTAATCTAGCATCAAATGTTCACCCCGAAAAGAAGCGACCCTCTTTCAGCAGTGCTCCTCTCCACATGCCGGCTTCATCGACTCTCTGGCCTTTTGTACACGGGTTACCCAACATCACAGCATACCTACCACATGACTGTCGATAAAATGACGCAACGTCTTCTGGCTTCACACTGGGCGCTGTCATTTGGCATCTCTGTCGTGCCACAGCTCTGTGACTGGTGCCCTATTGGAAACGGTGTTATTAACATGTGATGCGTTGTGTTAAGCCCAGGATTAGACTGTGAAATAACGTAGGCCCAGGCACGCACAGGGACGTCACTTGCGACCCCTAAAAAAAGGTTTTCTTGTTCAGGCTTCTTTAAAAAAAACACAGGGGATTCCTTAAGTATAACACTTTCAGCAGTGGCCCTGAATAGGAAAGAATAGGAATTACAAATGTGTCTTTCTGGAATTCTATACAATTGCTAGACTCACTGAAGGTTTATTTCAGGCACACTTCAGGGGGCGAGTCACTGATTTATTCTGTTTTTAAACACCTCAAATTCACAATGCAGACAAAATTCTCCAAAAAGCATTTAGAGTAGAATAAGCATCCATTTCGGACTATGTATTTTGCTTTTTCGCAAATTGCAGTTATAGTATTATTTGTTTCTGCAGGTACATATGGTGATCCATTCTTGTATGAAATGTATATCAGGTTACATGCATATTGTAACCATATTTTTCATAGTGTACTTGGGAACAATGCTATGTGATGCTACTTCCTGTTTTGTCTAGGGGTAAAAGGTTGTGTTCCATCGCCTCCCATGATCTCAATTCGGGTTGGAGTCAAATTACATCACTTCCTGTGATGTTGTCAGAGGTCAAGGGTCATGTGATGTCACTTCCACTACCCCTGGCATTTTGGTGAAATGACGTCCCTGGACACGCATATAACACTTTCCACAGCACGCAATCATAAATGGCAGATTGGTACTTTTCATGACAGAGTATAATCTAAGGGGCTTTTTATGCCCTTGTTAAGTAAAGTAACATTGATCGAAACGGTTAAATTAACTCTTCGAACTGGCTCACATTGTTCCAAATTACGGCCCGCTTTGCCCCAAACAACTGCCCCACAATATTCTGTTTTGCTGACCCGGCAGCCCAACCCTGATTTTGCCCGTCAGCTACAGCAGAATCCTTCAGACAATCTTCCAAAATATCCCTTCTGCCTGACAATACAGACTTACTCTACATCCTGTGAGGGATTCAGCTTTGCTCGAATGGGCTTTTGTATTCTGGGTCTTGCATCTGTGTGAATTGTTAGTCAAAATATTACTGAGGTTTACTAAATATGCAATTCTGAAGTTCTCTTATCACCTTACTTCTAACACAGATAGAACCTAGGAGCAAAGGTTCCTTATTCAGCAGTCCATTCTGTGGCAAACGCATTCGTGTAATTACAACATGCCTGTATTTACAAGTCTCTTACCCGTCTTGTATTTCAGTAGAAGCTCCCAGATACTGCGCCTGGAGCAAGGGTCTACTCCACTCGTCGGTTCGTCCAGAACGACGGTTTTGGAGTCTCCCAAAAAAGCGATGGCGATAGACAGTCGCCTTTTCATTCCTCCAGACAGAGCTCGGACGTATTTATTCTTGTGCTCACCAAGACCCACATCGCGTATGGCTCTAGAAAAGGGGATAAGGAACAAGAAATGTTTTAAGCGCAGGGCATGAGATTGACAAGCAAAATTACAGAGTTGCGTCCTTATCATACAGAACACAAGCGCTGAAGTTGGTACCCTGGACAAAATCCATAAAAGAATACTTTGTGGGAACTCAAAAGACTTGTGTGCATTAATAAGTCAACATTATTGCAAAGTCTTGAGTACTGTAGTAGAGATTGACTATGTTCTTTCCTGGTAGTACATTATACACTTGGGGTGATGTTTAGCCGATGTTCCCCAGCTTAGAAATCCCGGTCTCCACAGTGCGTTCCTCTGCAGAAGTCCCAGTGGCTGTGCTCTACATAAGGAAGTGCGCTGGACTTCACATCGCATCGTACACTCATGCTCTGGTGTCTGCAATTCAGACCATGCACTCAGTGTATTGACATCCTGGTAAAGTGTGACATGCAATGACATGTTGTGTAGGAAACATGATGCCGTTCAATGGCACGGAGGGCTCAATGTCAGGCAATGTTTCTGGATGGGCTTTTTACAGCCTATATATGGCTACTCAGTGGGCCAATAAGAAAACATGATGAGGCAGGGGTGACTAACACAGGAATGGTGCTACCTGCATGGCATAAGGCCACGTGCTCATCTCGGACAGCTAAAGTCTACTGTCTTCCTGCGCTGTGAATGTGCTCACCTCTACCAGTGTATGGAAAAGGCCCGAATGTCTTAATGTGAAGGCTTTCAGGTCATCCATATCCAGGATCAGCCAGGCCTTTCCCAGCCACGGCTGCATGAGCCCTCTCTGGGGCCCAGTGCCAACATACCTGTATAGATGGCTGTGGAGGTCAGTCTGCCCCTTCCGTGGGGTATCTGTGCTGCTTTCTCTGAAATGTTTCCTCAGGCATCTACCCAACTTGTGTAATGTTTGTCATTGCAAGAGCACAATTCAGACAACACTCCACTTACTTCAGAGGCGCATCCTCTGCCTCATGTCATCTCGAGTTTAGTAAAAAGCTGTTACTGGGTGAGGCAGTAACCCCTCCACCCCTCCACCCACAGCTCCAGGAGAACCCCTGTGGGTAAGGAGCTCAGACCCGGTGCATATTCTAATCTCCAACAGCCTCTCCCTACCCTTAGAAGGATAGGCCTTAAAATCTGGACGACTAGAGCATGGCTGTTTTTGCCCTAGTTGCATAATTTAGCTGTGCCACGCAGATTTTCAAAGACACTCTCAGGCCATTACCTAGCAAGGGACCATAGAGACTGCAATAACATAGTTGCTCCTCCAATACACCCCTCAGTTGCCATAAACTGTGGGAAAGCATTCAACATTCTTCCCCCTAAAGTCCCCTGACTGATAGAGTATCCCCCATCCTTTGTCCCCACACCCACTGTTGCGCTCTGCTCTAGAAGTGATACTCAGTTAGGTTTGCAGGATCAAGTCACTGATATGATAGGTTATTTATAACGCGCTTAATACCCAGAGGTTTCTAAGTGTGGACCTGGGATAGAACCTGTGGGGCTCTGTGTTGTCTTGCTTCCAAGGCGAGCACGTTGCCCCCGAGCTATACTCCCGAGAAAAGCATCCACTGGACCTCAATGTGCTAGCAGTCTATCTAAAGAGGTTCCGGTCTCCTTAGATCAGCAGAATCCCCCTTCCTCTCTTAGTACTTTATGGCATGATGACCCCTTAATGGCAACTCTTTCTTCCTCTGTGGAATCAAATATTAACACAACTAGGAGCACTAAGTCTCCAGAGCAAACGCAGATAACAGGTCCTAAAGGAGTCTTACTGAATACCAGATCATGCTCACTGTGCTTAGAGAGACAAAGCTTCACCTCACTGATGAGGCCCAACAAGGCTGAAACACGTGTATGGGGTTGCTTTTGGTACTCTTGTTCATAGCATTTCGGTGCTGGGTGGGACAAAGACTGATATGCAAATGGATATTTCCCATCTGTGAAAGGTACAGTGAGCAAAAAGCGTGTGCTGCAAACTCTCATCTCAGAACAGGTTATCATGCCATGTTCTTTCTGGAGAGAAGCGCCTGCTACCTTCTTTGAAATGAATACCAGAAAATTCCTACAGCACTCTACAGAAGTGGCAGATCATCTAGAGTATGAAATCGACCTCTGTGCCCTGACTGAAACGTGGCTACATGATGCTGCAGGGCCATCTCTAGTGCTAGCCATTCCCCAGGATTACACCATTTTGAGAGCAGATAGACTAGAAGGAACGGGAGGAGGAGTTGCTCTTACCATTCATAAACCCCTCAATATTCACAGCATGGACTCAGTGGGGAGTGGCAATTGTGAAACCATGCACGTAAAAACGTTACTTGATCCTAACACCACAGTAAACATCTTATTTATCAACCTCTCCAAAGTATGACAGATTTTATGATCCATTTTAATGACTGGATTTCCCCTACTCTTAAATCCCTAGGGTCCTGGTATTAGGAGACCTGAATCTAAGATTCAGTGACTCGAATGACACTCTAGCTCAGTCCATCCAGACTTCACTGGAGGAATGGAACTTCGATCAACACATTCTCCATCCCACACATAATGCAGACAGGACTCTGGATTGGGGGGCCTCTTATGGGTTAGCATTGAATAACCTTAGAGTTGATCTTTGCCCTTGGTCTGACCACTCGCTTAATTTTCTTTAAACTAACAAAAATCCTACCTGCTCTAAAAAAGAGAAGTATACATGGAAAGACCCTGAATCTACGTAGACTTACTCCACAGGCACTACACCCCCACCCCTTTTTTTCTACTGTAGTAAACAATCTCGATGGCCTGGATTCAGCAGACACACTAGCCACAGCCTAGGATGATACAATGATATTGACAGTAAACACCTTGACACCTCTTAAATCAAGAACGTTTAAACTCCAGCCATCTAAACTGTGGTACTCTACAGAGATACATAAAATGAAAGTCATAAAAGACAAAGCTTTAAGCAATGGCGAAAATCCCCCACAGTGGATAACACAGTAAACTACTTGGGAGGGGTAAAGAATCACAAAAGTGCTAAAAGCAGTCAAATGAGAAAAGGCTTAAGGAAGCTTCCAACTCAAGAGAAATGTTTAAAATAGTACATGAACTAGAGGACCCCTGCCCACCTTGCTCACTAATTAATAAAAAAGAACAATGGTGTCAACACATCCAGAACTCCATGCACAGTAAAGTGGAAGAGATTAAGGTGGACATCGCAGTCTAATTATCCTCCTTGCCCAAAACGCAGCATTGCGGTACTGCAAACATTTGCATTGGGCATAACTCCCTCCTTTTCAGAAGTTACAGAAACAACGATCCGAGACACACTAAGCACACTGAAACCAGCCAACTGTAAGGGCAACCCCTGCCCTCCAGCTATTGTTAAATAGCTGGTTTACTTGCTCCTTTAATCGCCAAGTTTGTAAACTGCTCTTTTAGAGAAAGCATAGGAACGCCGCGCTTTTGAAGAAGCCATCATTGGACCAGTTAGTGGCTGGTAACTACCGCCCTGTAACTGGCACACCTTTCCTGCTTAAAAGTCTAGATAAAATTGCTTATCAACAGATCCAGGATTACTTGAGTCAGTCCAACATCTTGGGTCCTAAACAATCTGGCTTCATAAGATACCACAGCGCTGAGTCTACCTTAATAGATCTAAAAACGAACATCATGCAGTCTATGGATAAGGGAAAATCTTTGCTCCTGGTGCTGCTAGACCTTACAGGGCCTTTGACCTGGTTGATCACGCCACTCTAGTTACTTAAATACCGGAAACTGCCTCTTTCTCTAAGGAAGCGGCCAATTGGGTTTCGTCTTTCCTCTCTCATGGGACGGCCAGAGTGTACATTGAAAAGGCGACTGCAGAGGGCTTCATACTCCCCTGTGGGGTACCACTGGGCTCTTGTATGTCGCCAACTTGTTTAATATCTCCACTTTGCCCCGGTTCGAGATGCTGGATTCAGAAAGAATAATATATGCAAATTATGGGAATGACACTCAGTGTCTATCCTTGCTCACTGGCCATCACGCGGCAGACTCCTTAACCATTAATACTGCCTATGGTCTCATTTATAGATGGATGATGTCCAACGGGCTGGCTTTGAAGAATGTAAAAACAGAGATTATGTTCTTAGTCACTAGCCAAAAGCTGTGTAGACTAGACTCTGTGTTCCAGTCCTTTAAGGTGGTAGACTGTACACTAACATCTTTATCAAAAGTCAAGAGTCTGTGTGTCATCTTGGATTCAGAACTGAGCATGAAAGCCCATGTTGGCCACCTGGTCCCTTGTTCCTCATATTATCTTAGGCTTCTAGGATTGATCCGTCCCTTCTTAGCAAGAGCAGCTGTGCCACAGCGGCTCGAGACATTATTGGTTCGTGCTTGTATTACTGTTCTAGCCTTCTGCAAGGGATTGGGCAGGGAGAACTGAATTGTCTTCAGGTGGTCCAAAATAATGCTGTTTGTGTTGTCTGTTGCATGTATAAAGCAGACCACATTACCATGGCCAGAAAAGCTTTTCACTGGTTGCCTGTAAGGAAAAGAATTAATTTTGCACTTTATGCCTTAAACATATTTGTCTTTATGGTAAAAGTCTCATCTATCTCTCCTCGATGGTGAGTTGACTTATAGCTAGATGGGTTTTGAGATCCAATGATGCCCGTCTGTTGCTAACCCCCAGCGACACTCTCTCCCTGGTTCTGGAAGGGTGTCTTCCACTGGCAGACTCTTGCCTTTGGAACGTCTTACCATTCGACCTAAGGTCTTGCGCCTCTTTGGGGTTTTTTAAACGTTGACTAAAAACATTTCTGTTTGAATGTATCTTGACAACTCCCGAATTCAAAACGATCATTTGCTTGATCTCCTGTGCCCGATTCTTGCATTTGTTTTATGGTGTTAGTCTGTCTGCGCTGCTATGCCCATGGGCCCTTGTCCCAGCGCGTTACAAATAAAATGAATATATAAATGAGATCGCAGTGTGCATCCTACCCCCATCCAAAATCTCGTTCTAGCGCTGGCAACATCCTGTGACCACCACACTCCCTCTCCCCACCCCTGTTTGGCCAAGGTGGTGCACTGTTTAAGGAAACCCCATTCCGCCTCTTTCTTTTCTGATCCTCGCTTCATTGTGGGGAATCCCCAGCAGGCTTGCAGCTTTACGCTGATACTGAAGTCCTGCTGCCTCATCGTAACTGGTGAGTTGTGACTGTTGCGGGTGGGTAAAAGTTCTATTTTGAACTGCTTGAGAATACTTTGGGACATGTGGGACACTGCAGGGTAGACCTCTGGGGGAAATGAGCTGGGATTCTGACCCCAGCACTGACCAAAGACTGTCCCGAGATGGGTAAAAGTCCCCACATGTGGTTCCACGCTGAGCATTGCATCTGAGCATGCAAAACTGAGGCTTGAGGCCTCTCTCAGCCTGGCAACCAGCATAATAAGGAAGGTGAAATGGATGACTGTGGTCTTCACATTTCAGACAGCTCTTCCTCTGAACCAAAGGCTCTTTCCTTCCATAGCAGGTATCTCATGGCAATGTCTGGATTTCCCAAACGGCCCCTTCCATCATCTGCCAACTCATAGATGCCTGCTTCCTTCCTCTGGATACAATGCATTTATTTTCAGCCAGAGAGTGAGGAGAGACAGAGTGGGACTGTCAGGTGGCATTGTGAGCCAGAGAAATGTAATTGGTTTGCAAATGGCCTGGGGAAGGAGTGTAGGGCTGCAGGTTGATTTGCCTTGTTAGGCCTACTAAGATCTCCTCATCCCACGCTACCCACTCAACCCCTCCACAGATGGCTGACACTGGCACATAATAGCTAATTGAGCCACGACTAAGCTCTCCTAATTAGCCATGTCACACTCTCGCACATCAGGGGCTAATCACACCCTAATTGCTGTAATCTATCAGATCTTTGATTTATTCCCCCGATCACATACTCCCAGGTTTCTCAGCCAAACCCATAGAATGCAACCGGGTACTTCCAACTACACCCATCAACACCATAGGTTTCCCCATCTGCCTCTCTCACAGTCTCACTAATGACCCCTCCACCTCTGTTTTTTTTTTTTTACACAGCCACACACATAGCGAGACCACCAATAGTGGCAGAATGGTGCTACAGTAGATCACTTTTATTACATTGATGCAATCCTTGATGTCCATTGGAAAGGTGGCCGTCAGGTTGACTGTTTCACAGATTCATCACTGCAGTGCAGCACTATTGCAGGTTTTTTGGGTACCCAGTCATTTTACCAAAAATAAATCAGAGTGGTAAGTTTTACTGAAACCCAAAATATTGAAAAAATACTGAAGTTTTTAATTAAATATATATATGGTAGTGGGGTAAGGGGTTAAAATGGGACTGGGCTGGGGTTAAAGAGATAGACAGGGCACTTGGGGGGGGGGGGGGCACCAAAACCTTTTTTTTAAAACAATTCAGTATTTTTCAGTATTTTGGCTTCAGTGAAATTTACAACTCTGATTTCACCTTAGGTAAAATCACATATAACTGTTTTTTGGTCACCTGCCTATGAAAGAATCTGGCTCTTCAGCACCTTCCTACTTGGAAAGCAACCTCAGCTCCCGCTCCCTCAATTTTCACCCCTTGTGTCATGCTCCATTCCAACTTTCATCTTATGTCGTCATGGATCAGTGGGAAGTAGATTGCAAGAGTCAGATTCACTTTTGAAAAGGGCGCCCCAATATTTCCAGCAGCAGAACCAGCATAATTGCAGCAAATGCTGCGTTGACTGCACTGTGGGTGCCACACGAGGGGCTGCCACTTTCCAGCACTTCTGGAGATTAACAGCTGGCACTAAACTGATGACAAATCGTTTTCTTCTTCTTTTCTGAGCCTTTAGTTTTGATTTTCCCTGGTGTATTTGATGGCGTTATTATCAATCCCAAGCAAACGTTGTCGGACATATAGAACTATGTTTTTAATCATGTGAAATCATTTTTAGCACAAATGGTCCACATTGGTTCCTTTCAGAAATGTATAGTAACTTTGTATTTGATTTTTGTCAAATTTAGACTTTTTGAAAAAAATATTGGTACAATTGTACATTAACAAAAAGAGAGTCCCAAGCATTTGAGTCTGCTTAAGCAACAGCTTTGTCTCCCACTTTACTGCGCTCGGAGGTGTCATATTTATCTTGGTTTGTAGCTCTCCTGGTTTCAATGGCGTTAAACCCAAGTGGTTGATTAAATACATTAAAACAATTAAATTCCAACACTGTTCCATGATAATCAATTAATCTTGTGTGACGCACTTAGTACCCGAGACGGGTAATGCTTTTGGACCTGTGGTGCTCTGTTTTGTTTCTAAGACAAACGCGTTGCCCCTGAACTATTCTCCCAACCGTCCAATTACAAGGTATATAGATTTAATTGTTCTTCAACACAATTCAGAATCAAACATCATCTAATTTGACATTTACAGGAGGGCTATAAGCTTACCCTCTTCCCCGTTCATGTCATTTTATGGGACTCTTCATCAGGAGAAAGCGAGTCCCTATTTTCTGCAGGCCCGTCTTGTAAATTGACAAAGCATTGGGAAAGTGTGGAAATAGGAACCAGGCTACATTAGAGTCTGCTGAGAGTCAAAGAAACCTGACTTATTTCAAAAGGAATATCCAGTAAATATGGGCTACTGGTCTGAAAATCAATGCAGCTGTCCATTTCCTGAGATGATGTAAAGGGTCAGGCGGGAAAGTGTGGTATTCTAGTGTGAAGGAAACATGTCAAATGCACCAATCATTGATATTTAGAATAGGCATTTACCCATTGAAATATGGCACATTACAAAAAGGGGGGTATACTGGATGGATGTATATGTATTGTTTGTGTAAAGGGAAAATTGTCACAGAAAAAAGAAATAAAATATGCATGTTTGTAGATCCTGTGGCTATGATGAAAACGTGCAGAAGATTCTGCAGAAAGTAGAAGGCATCTGCTTGGAGCGAGGATAGCAGTCTCTAGCTACATCAGCTGCTTTGCAATAGCCTAGTTACAGGACCACCATATGCCAGGATATTCCCAGAGCTCATGTTCACTAACAGAGATAGGCATGCCAATGGGCAAGTAGAAAGCCAGCGGGGCATTTATGAGTAGGACATTATGTGTGGGGTACATTTACTAACCCAACAGAAATCCCTGCATCACCAAACTGCATTTAGCAGTTACAAAAATAATGGCTGCGCTGTCTCTGCGGAGTACATATGGGGCGAGATGGAGCATAGACATCCCGATGAAGTCTGCATTTGTTTTCTCATGGGAACCCAAAGAGAAGGATTCCAAGGCAGAATGGCTCAGCGCTGCTATGCTGTCAGCTCAAAACTTCAAACTCAAAAAGAAAATGTTGTGTGTTTAAAATGACCTTGCACCGGTGCCATTTCCATCTTTAAACATTACAAAGTTTGGTTCCAGTGAAACACAGCCATGCTCATCTATATTCAGGATGATCATCATCAAATGAGGGCCATTCCTCCCTGAAGGGCATTGTTGTGTCAAGTAAAATCAGTGAAGAGCAGAGAAATTCATTTCAGCCCGTACGACCAGCGATCACTTTTTGCAACAAATTAACTCACGCACAGCTCTTCAAAAGAAGCTCTTTCTTCCCTTTGCTTGGTGTCAGTTTCAAAGAACCCATTTCTCGAACATATGCCTGTATACAGAAATTGACCAGAGCTATGAAAACTTTCAGACAGCAAAATGCGAGGAAAACCGCATTTGTTAAATGGACATTAAAAAAAAAATGAACCTGTGTTACTTTGCCTTGCAGAGAAATGAAATGACATTATGACAGCTAAATGGGAAATAATACTGTAAAATGCCCAGAAACACAACTGTACATTTGGGGAAGAAAAGCTGCAAAGTATAGGTGTATTTAACTCTGTGTATTTTCTTTTCTTCACAAAACGAAAATCAACAGCCTAACTGAGGCAGGCATTCCTGTTAGACCAGTTTGGCTTAAAGGCCAAATGTCACACTTCCCAGAGATTTGGCAAGGACCCTGTTTTCTTGGGCTGACAGGTGTGATAAATACAGGCTGCCTCAGACTGCATGGCAGAGATGCTCCCAAGAACAAAGGGGGGATTCCAACACATGTGTTGCCTCAGAAGTGTGAAATTCTCTGCATTCAAACTGAAGGTCTTCAAAGGAAAAATCATGGCAACCTCTGAGCAAAGTTGACCAGGGACAGACATTTGGCTTGGGGGGGTTGGAAAGACTGTCCACTTTGAGAACAAAGCCAGCACCTGTGATTTAAAATACTTTTTATATTAAGACATTTATTGCAGTAATCTAAAGAAGCATTAATGTGAAATTATGACAGCTTTAATGTAATGTTTGCGCCATTAAAATAAGACCATTTGGGTGTTTCTAGCATGTGGGGGATGTGAAAGGCATTAAAGGAGTATTTCTGGGGAATGCGTACATGGCACAGATGCAAAATGTATTGGAAATATGCCTGACATTGATAGGCTTATGTGTAGCCATTTGTGGAATTTAAGGTGAAATATTTTCCATAGAAATGGCGAAAGTTTGCCAGAAGGACAAAACACCATTGCACAAACTTCGGGTTGAAATGGTATATTACTTGTAAAATATGGGGTCTGCCCATCTGATTTTCAGTAGGCGAACAATTGTAAATGTAAGGATTTTGTTTCATAACTGACTTTGGCAAAAATAACTGTGGTATAAGAAAGCGCATCATAAAACACACACCCTGAAACTGATGTCACTTCCCTGGGTCCAATCTGCTTACAGGGAGGCGGCGACATCCACAGCCTGACCTATCCTATCTTAGAGGTATGTCCAGGTTATTTCCGCCCACATAGTAAAAATCCTCTGTTGTCATCCTGCTTATAAAAGGAGGAAGCATTGAGAGAGTCAGGACATTTAAAATTCAGGACGTTCAGAATCCAGATCCAGACATTCAATGTTCTACATTCACCCTGCAAGACTCCAGACTCCAGAGCCGGGCCAGAGGTAGATGATCCATATCCAGGCAGAACCACTTATCCAGAATTAAACCCTACACAAATCCCAATCATTCAGGGAAAAAGGAGGAAAGGCTGCTGACCCCTTAGGGAGAATCCGGTGACCAGACCTGTCCTTGCCCAGCTGATGCACCCCACTATCCACTGTGACCAGACCCCGGTTGCCCCGCTGTTCCGTTAAAGGATTGCCCGTCCTGTGCATTGACCAGTGATCCTTGTTCCGCTGTCCAGAGACCCAGTTAGCTGTCAAAACGACCCTACTCAAGTGTATTTTTTAAGTATCACCCTTCCCCAGAACCAAAAAGCTGCATACACCGTTCTGTTGCCTTGCAATTTGTCCAATCCTATAGGAAATCCTATAAGTATCCTAGTAACTTCTTAAATTGTCAGAATCCTCTGTGTAACCTGTCCTTCTAAAAATCTGTGTTAGTCTCCATGTGTTAGCGCAATTCTTTCCAAATTATTTCAGTCTGTTGTGGAAGTCCTTAGTACTATTTTGAATAATTTAATTAATTTCCCATAGATTTGAACACGGCGTGAATAGGTTAAACTTAAAAATGAACTTCCTTGCGTACCATGTCTTCCTTTAATAATATAGCCACTAAAATATAGTTGCAGTAAAACAAATTATTCTGCTAACAAAACCAAGTTTGCCTGTGAAAGTGTTTCCCTTTTAAAAAAACAATTTTCTATTCCTTCTAAGAATCCCACAATGTCACCCATAAAGAGTCACCCTTTCACTTTAGCAGCATACCTGTTATGTGCCTCTGTACCTCATCAGTAAAACTGATTTTCGATTCTGTCTGTTTAGCTAATTTCTGAAGCTGTTTGCTTGTTTTAAACTAGTAAAAAATTAGGAAATTGCAATTTTGCCACGTGTGATACTTGCTGCACTGTATTATCTTCCCATAGCCGATTTTCTAACCTGTCTGCATGTTGTGTAGTGCTTTGCCTTGTAGCTTGTAAGTTTTCTTGCCTCTTTAGTACAGCCACACAAATTCCTGTCTTGTCCATTCAGCCGCACATGTAAAATATCTATTCAGTAATTCCGGGTGCCATTTTGCTCAATTTCAAGGGATTTCAATCCGATTTTGGCCTCCCATTGAGGGGTGGTAGGTCGGATTTTCAATCTGATTTTTGCCTAGTATACCTGATTCCTTTCTACTCCTCTCCACCCACACAATGCTTGGTTAACCGGTGTTTGAAGGAGGGATCAAGGAGGAATGCATAACAGTTGTCCCATTTAAAAGGTATTCCCAAAGGTGATCTGGTTTTCATTCATATTTGCATTCCTGCGTCTGATGTCAGAAAGTGAAATTAAGTGTATTCTATCATTTTGCTGTGTAATTATCACCAGACTGGTGATTGCTGCCCTATATTTAATCTGTTTGATTTTCATTTGAATTTTTAAAATAAATAAATATTTCATTACACACCGGCCTGGTTCATGGTCCATTGCGACGCGGGGTATACTTCAAGGGGGTGAGGGGGCGAGATGGTTTGGATGCTTTCTCAAACAGAATCTGAATTAAATAAACTTGAAAGCGTATTTATTGTGCGCCACATCTATAGCCAGTAGAAAGAGTCCTGGTCTGGAGTGTGCTGTGTCTTTGAATCTGTGACATATGTCACTAGGGACATCAGTGAGAGAGGCAGACCAATTCAACAGTAAGGCTGGAGTGGATTTTGGAGAATTTCCTGAGGATCTAAATGAGCCTTTGAAATGCAGTGGTATCCGGGACCGTGAAAGATAAGAGTGTACACAAGAAGAAGGCGCTAGAGATGCAAGTTATCCGTTTATCTGTGATGTAAATAAAAACAAGATAATGAAGCGGGGACGGTACTGATCGAAGTTGACGAGAGTACAATATCGATCTTGCCCTGACGCAAATAGTGACTGAGTATTCTCTCATTTACTAATTAACTGGGTGATCATCCCCCTAATATATTTGTGGAGGACCTTATAAAGTTATCAGCAGCCACACATATATTATAGATAGGGAGTGGGGATGGGAGTATATACCTGCAACCTATAGTTACTGAAAAAATCAAGTGTATAAGGCAGTGTGTGCCTCAGAGTCTATCTCCATAGATGTTGTCTTACATTTATCACGCTTTCAGCAGTGAACCATTTATTGTGGACAATGTGACAAACTCAGGTCGCTGGCTCTGTCCAAAGAAAGATGGATTACAAGGGTATTGCCAGAGTTGAAAGCTTCATGAAGATGGCACGGCATGGGAGCTGCAGACTCTCCACTCCAAACCTATGCCCATTTACCCCTGCCGATATCAATATCCGAGACTTGTGATCTGCAAACATGTCAATTTAGGTTACAAGATGAAACCTTTAATCTTTTGTTACTGCCCGTCCCCTATTACCACTGAACAGGAGCTAGGAGAGGCTGTCCTATGTATTAAGCAATACTATGCTTTGGTAATTCTTGTGTCACATTGCATCTAGTGACGCCCAAACCACAGATCATGAAATGACTTAGTGGTCCTAACCCAACCTTTACAGAACATTCAGATCAAATATACACCCTGCAGAACCTCATACTTGAGATGGGGTCTCAGCAGCAAAGCGTGAATAAAACACCAAACACAGCAGGAGGAGACCAAAGAGGAAGGAGCGGACACCTGAGCATGCATATCTCAGTACTTGAGCTGACCCCTGTATATTGTATAGCTCAGAGCACCACAGACCTGCTAAGGGACGGGCAAAATAAAAGTGGAACCAAATCAGCCAAACTAAGGATCTCAGAGAAAAATGACTTTAATCGTTTGAAGGCATACAATATCAAAGTGAAGGTAAGGCTTGTAAAAAGCAGGATTGCTATTGATTTGATTATGAATACTCAACTTCTTTGTATTGAGTGCCGGTTTTAACTCTTTGTTGTCCTGGTTTTTGTTTTCTAGTCATGCAATTAACTATAATCACTTCTTCGGTTGGGGTGCTGCATTGATTTATCTACTTTGGACAAATGTGACGACCATGTTTGAGTTTGATATTGTGAAGTAGCACCCCATAGAAGTTGTTTTGCATCAGAAGAACGAGATGTACTATTTATATTACCCCTGAAGAATGTCTGGCATTGATGCTCATAGTACAGAAACATATAAGGTACATGGGTTTAGGCATCTAAGTAACATACACTAATAGCATAATAGGTATTGTAAAATGAACATAGGTGTCAGGAAGAGGTACATTAATAAACATAAAATTCCATTCAAGACTATCTGTTCTCTATGGTTTTTAAGACACCTCTATACTGAATAGCTGGGTGGAGAACACAGTTTACTATTTGTTGCAAAATATTTTTTGCAAATGTTGTTTATGTTAGGTTATGTAATGTTGATTTATACAGAGCACCGCTACCACACACGGGCAGTCTCCAGGCGCTTGCATGGCTCAGCAAGAGAAGAGGTGTGGGAGGGTTAGTGAGGATAGGTTCAGAACCAGGAGGAACTGGCATCTGTAAGTGTTGTTTTGCATGTGGGAGATGGTGCGGGAGGCCCTGTGCGTTGTAACCATATATGTAAGACTCAGTGCCTCAGGTGTGTGCAAGTGTTTGTGTTGGTGTTAGTGTTGGGGTGGGTTGTGGTTTGTGTGCACTGGATTAGATTGTGTCAATAAGGGATCCAGATCGTGGGTAGCTGTTGCTGTATGACTATATAGTGTCATGGTGTGCGCTTGTGTAGTTGATGGTCTTATGTACTATGTGGCAGGTGGTACACTCTATGTGTTCATCCAGAATCTCAGAGAGATGGTCCGGTGTGAACATTGAATTGATTCTTGGTGTGTTTATGTGTAGTGTGGCTAGCCCAAGGGCTAGTGTAGTTGCGTTGGTTATGATGGAGGAGCAGGAAGGGGAAGTGGGTTAGTAAGACGGTCAGTTTGGTGGAGCCTCTGGTGTGACTCTTTGGTTACTGCTTGATGGCATCTACACGTTCTAGGTTGTGGTTCGTCGGCCCATCACGCCCCCTCTCCAGTTGTTTGTCTGTAATGTTTTTGCTGCCAGTGTCCCTTTGTGGGTGTCATTGTCTGTTGAATAACCAGATTTTGAGTCCTTTCCTGAAGGTGATGTGGTCTTCTGTGGCTCTAATTTCTTTGAGCATGGCGTTACAGAGGTTTGCATATAGATATGAGAACGCTGTTCTGACGAATTTCCTTTTCTGCATAATATTTTGCCTCTAATTGTAGGTTGTTGCTGGATCTTAGGTCCCATCTTGGGCAGTACTGGCTGATCTTGTCGAGGAGGAATTCAGCTCCTTATATGTGCAAGGCTTTGTGGGCGATGCAGAGTGTTTTTAATTGAATGTGTTTTGTTACTGGTAACCAGTGTAAGCTTTTCAGTGCTGGAGTGATGTGGTCTCTTCTGTTTAGTCTTGATAGGATCCTGGCTGCTGTATTTTGCACCCTTTGGAGTTTATGTGTTAATGTGTCTGCTTGCATATGTATTAACACATTGTTTTTTAATTATTATTTTTGGCACTGTATTTGGACATGTACAGTGTAGGTCACAACACCAAAGCCAAAATTCCGAGAGATCCTGAAAGAAGAGATAGTTTGACTGGCCACTCTTTTCTTTTAATGGCCAGCTTACAGTGGTGCTGGATAGACCTTCCAGCATCTACCTAAACTTCATCCAGTCATATGACTCATGGATATTAAGTGAGAATACCAAAAAATAAAGTTAGGCTCATGTATTATGCATGCCAGACAAAGACTTGGCAATTCAATGTGGATATCTCTTGTCGCCATTCTGTTACTTATTAACGGGGTAAAATACAGCAAAATCGGTGATCCTTCCTAATCTTAAATTAAACCCAATAAACTTGAAATTATTTATCAATTAATGAATAAACTTCCTATTGTCCCTGATAATACAATATACAAAAGAGATGGATTCATAATTTACTTTAATTTAATATCTAAGCACAATTAGATAAAGAAAACAGGACAACCAGGAGAAGAAATGAAAAATGCATTGCAGAGTGAATATATCAATATATTTCAACATCATATGAAAACAGACAATCCATAGACCAATCGCAATAATTATCTATTTCATGGAAAGGATACATGGAAGGAGCTGCCCAATCTTTCTGCAGTCTCCACCGCTCCTGTTACCTCCCAGGCCTACTGTACGGCTCTGCCTTCTCACTTCACTTCTAAAATTCAGGACATCCTTTTCCTCCCTCTCTCTCCTCTCCCTCTCTTGGCCCCCCTCTGGCCACCTCTACCTCTCATCACCCTTTCTTCACTTTCTCTCCGACAACACCTGACAACATTTTTAGACATGTCTGATCTATTAAAGTTGTTTTCCAAACAGGTGCTCCCCTGCTCCTCCAGAACCATCAAGGACCACACTGATACTGTCACGCCAGCTTTGGCTGATTTCTGTAATCACTTTTGCCACTGGAACTGTCCCCTCTCTCCTCAAGCACTCCCTTGTTTACCCCTCTTTAAAATGCCTTCTGCCGATCCTACCTGTCCGGCAAACTCTCCCCCAATCTCTATCACTCCTGGAAAAGCTGGCCATCTCTCAGTTTACTCTCCACGCTGAATCTGATGGTTGTCTCCATGACCATCAGCCTGGCTTCAGAGCATGGTTATCAAGCAAAAAAGTGGACCAGTAGATCGGGATGACACTAACTAAATTCAGTGTATATCAAATTTCATTCAAAAAACTCATAAGAAAAATCAATCTTTGCATCGTAAAATCCAGTAAAAATCAATCAATTCATTCCTTCAATCACAACCACATACAAAACTCATTCAAACATTCAAATGTAAAACACCAGAGTGGTTACTACACCAATAGGCATTGATAATATTGCTACACTAATTATTTTCAGTTATCACATTAAACAGTGACCCAGTCCATAGTATCAGGTGTCGTCGTATATCCGGTAATTTATTTGACCAGATGATTCACACAGAAAAGCGTCGACACGTGTTTCGGTCGGAGACCTTCTTCAGGACGTAGGGCATGGAGCAATTACTGCGCCCTGTTCTCAACGTATATGGGCCAGTAGTAAGTCTAAGAAAGATAAAAACCATAGTGTCATCGCTATTTTTTAAAACAGGTGACTGATAATGTCACAAACATGCTATAATTCAATAAACACACGAGCCCCTACTCACCCCCAAGTTCCAACTCGAGGGATGGTGAACGGGACAGCGGAAATTAATCCCTCCCTTGTCTTGTTGTACCTAGAAACACTTGTGTACAGGCGCGTTATAAGTGACTTATCATATCATAAGGTACACATCAAACAAGTCCATTAATTTAAACCCTTTTAATCTGGCAAGCTATTCTGTCTGATCTGACAAAACTAATCCAACAAGGTTGAATTGTGAGCTTCCCCTGCTCATGTCAAATCCATATAAAAAGCATGGTATGAAAACGAAGGATAGATAAAGTTTTCCTTTTTCGCTCAGCATTCGTGTTGTCACCCACGGATTAGCAGTGGCAGCTCATGATTAAATTGCAGTGGCAACTTCGTAAGCAGCATCATTTGTAAACGCCAAAACTTCAAACCGTGTGGAATCATCACATTCATTACTTATAAATGGTGGGACACTGTTTAGTAGATCAGGCATCCCTCCCAAAGGGGCACTAAAATAATAATGATGCACTTTTTGTCCGGATGAAAAATGACAGTAAATATCATCAGAAAACAATAGAGCGTAAGCAGAGTGTCCAGAATGGAACTCCGTTTCAATTTGAGAAGTTGAAAAAAATATTTTAAAATTACAATCTCAAGGTATCACCGCAGGAATAAAAGTAGAAGCAAATACCAAGAGAGCCCTTTTATTGGTATCCGAACATTGAGGCTCAGAAAGACCCTGAAAGGCACATTACAACACTAGGTGAAGGGGGGTTTGGGAGTTATTTGGTAGCAACACGTGGCCACCTGTTTATACATTTGCAGTCTCAAATACAATTGATAGCGAATTGGTCTTTGGTTGACAGTGTTTTAATTTTGATAAAGGTAATTTGGGTGCTGCTTGGTGGTGACTAGTAACACTCAGACTGCCGAGTGTGTCACAATTTATGAAGAACAGAATTTTCAAGTCACCTTCTAGTGCACCTGAAGTTAACGCTAACTATAGGTTAAATGATGTTCCAAAAATCATGTTTGTTGTATCATGAGGCTTTTTTATTCCAAAAATGATCCTCCAAAAATTGTTCTTAAATAGTAGTGCCCTCTACACGTATTTCACCAAATCTTTTGGCTCATCAGGAGGGATTTATAACAGAAAATTCAATTCAAATTCATTGATTAGATATTAACATGCCTAATGATTAAATATTTGCATTCATCTAGAGAGCTTGGTCCATGTTTAGATTCCAAATTAGTTTGAAATTGGAGTGGTCTTGGTTACATGTGTGTTTGGGGTTTCCCCTGTGCTGTTTTACCCCAATAGGAGTTTCTTTAAAGTCTTTCGATTGAGACTTGAGATCTTCTGAAAATTGTCTTCTTTCCTTGTTTCAAACAAGATTTTTGGAACTTCATTTAACCTATAGTTAGCATTAACTTCAGGTGCGCTAGAAGGTGACTTGAAAATTCTGTTCTTCATAAACACGTGGCCACCTGGTTTGTAGCGCTTTGTGTTTAGGTAGAGAATCTATGAAACCTAGTTGAACACCATGAGAACCACAAGTAATGTTGGAAAGACTGTGCACCACACCCTTTTCTAGGGAAAGCGCCCCCTAAGAATATGAATGTTCATTTTTTCCTACACATTTCATGTTGTAAGATTTGATTTGTTGGTGGCTAATGGTCTATGCCGGATGTCACTCCGGAATAAAATGAAGTGAACAGATGCATCTTTTAGGCTTTCTGGAAAAGTGCAAAGGAAGAAATACTTTGAATGTTTAGAGGCAGTAGGTTCCATTGTCTGGGTCCATAGATCGACAAAACGCTGATCGCCCCTATGAACAAATATGGATAGTGGAATCGCTAAAAGAGGTTTGTCAGAAGATCGTAAAAGGTGATTTGGATCGAAACAGGTCACCTTAATGGATAGATACTGTGGCACAAGATTGTTTAAGCGTTTGAAAACCAAACAGAGGATTTTAAACTCAATCCTCTGCCTAACGGGAAACCAGTGTAGAGATCTGCGCAGTGGAGAGATTGAATCAATTGTAGGCGGTTTAAATATGAAACATACTGCAGCGTTCCGTGCTCTCTGAAGCCATTTAATTTGTCTATCAGGAATACCCTAAAGAGTGCCATTCCCATAGTCCAGTATGGAATTGACTAATGCTCCTACAGCAATTGCATGATCTTTCTGAAGGAGAAATGGAAGTACGCATTGAAGCAAACAGAGTGAGTAGAATGCCAAATGAACATTGGCCCCTATTTGCTGCTCTCACCCAAAAATGGCCTGCTATAGGCACCCTAGATTTTTTACCCGAGTAACGAAGGTCATAGAAGAAGGAGCCATGCATCTGTGGTGGGGTGGATGATTAGCACACACTGCCAAAAGGTGTTTCGGCCCAAGCAGAATCAACTCCGTTTTGTTGGGCTTGAGCTGGAGCTTGTTGGAGGTCATCAAGCAGCCCACTTCTTCGATGTTGTGCAAGGACTCCACTCTTTTATTCACCCTAACATACATCTGGGTATCATCTGAATAAGAGTGAAACCCCAGATTACATTTCCTGAAAATAGCCAATAATGACTGCAAGTATACATTAAATAATAAAGGTGACAGAGAGGAGCCCTGAGGAACTCTACCTTTCTGATATAATTCAACTGGAGTGCAATCACCAAGCTTAACTTGCTGATATCGGTTAGGTAGAAATAAGCTAAACCAGTCCAGTGCATGGTCCGAGACTCCACCCACCGAGGACATTCGAAACAGCAGGATCTTATGATCCAAAGTGTCAGATTCTGCCAAAAGGCCGAGCATTACCAACAGCGTTATATCCCCCTCATCAGAGTTTTTAATGATATCATCCCAGACTGCCAGCAGGGCAGTCTTGGTAGCGTGACGAGGGCGAACTCCTGATTGGAAGGTAAAAACAGGATCTGTTCTATTTGGGATACAAATAATAAGTCAAGCGAAGAGACAATTTAATTGACAGCCTCCCCATCCACCCTCATAGTTACCAGTTTTACGGACTAGTAACAAGCTAGGAACATTCACAATTTAAAAAAAAATGAGTCACTAGCTTCTTGTGAACTCACTCACAGAAGCTGGGAGCATTTCATTACAGAAGGTGGACCTAAATATGCAATCGCCTGGGTCTCCTGAGTTTGCCAATAATAGATGAATTTAGCTTTGTAATAGGGTTGGGGTCCACATAGGGACTGAACAAGATGCTCTGAGGGCACTTCCATAATTAACTCTTTCAATATCAACTGTCAGAACCAGGGACCCTCACATTAACTCCATGGAGTCCAAGATTCAGCCTTTATGTTCTAGAACTGGTCAAATATTCAAGCAATTAACAAGCCTTCTTGAAGAACTCCCGAATCAATACCAGTCCACAAGCTACTTTTGGTTTCCCCATAGGCAAGACCAAGCTTTTTTTCAATTTTTGTAACACAAAATAATGCTGTTAATGCAACCTCAGAAACTGAACTCTGCTAATCAGATCTCACTTTCCTAATGCTCGATGCTGAAGAGTATACTGCATATGTCTTATCTTTGCACCTTGTTTGCAGACATCCAACCGTTGTCAAGTAGTTTGGCAGCATTGGGGGAGGATAGTAGCATTTACATTCCTCACCAACAGATATGTGTATTCCCATGGTCTGGTGGCACTTTAGTCAAATATAAACACTCTATATCTGGTTTTATCTAACAGCCTGTGAGAAGATACTGTTATAGATGTCCAAAACCTATTTCATGTCATTTTATTCAAATAGTTTCATGTGACTCCAGCAGAGGGAAGCAGCCTTTTCTTTCTAGAGTTGGGTTCCTCAACACCAAGAGAGGGAGTTGCCCAGCCCAGGTTGTCCCTTTGTGTTCTCTGGAAGGGCTTGACCCCTTCCCAAGGGAATAGGACATGGTCCCATGGTGTTGGGTGGGAGACACTGCTCCGAAAGGAGCTCCGCCATGGTGTGAATTCTCCATTGTAATGGCAGTCACTGGAGTCTCTTTGATGTATGGCGATCAGTGAGATTACAGTAGCCCAGGAGAGCAGTTGCACCCAGGAAAAGGGTTGCACCATCTTGTACATTCCTGGGCCATGCATGCTTCCTGTGCCCCCTCCCCACTTGCTGCAGACAAAGCACTCTGGGAAATAACATCAGCTGGCTAGACCTGTGTTACTTCATCAAGGATTGGTCCTTTACAGGAGGCTTGCAAAAGACATAACCTCTGCAACACACTTATGATTTAAGGGTGCGAGAACTCTGTACGTTTAATCATCTTTGATTTCAAGAAGAAGGATTTTCTCAAAGTTTACTGGAGTATAGTCTACTGAAAGTCCTCAGGCATTGATGTGAAAATAATGCTTTCAAACGAGGGAGTCAGACCTCCCCTCCTGAACCACTTTAGAGATACATCTAAAGTAACCTGCTGCTGGAAAAGGTCTCCCTGATACGGAGACACTACTTTCTAGGACACTGAATACTTTAATTTGCATCCCTACAAGTGTTCTATGGCAAACTTCCTGGCTGGGAAGGGCAGAAGAAGGATTCACCTTATACTCTAGGACGTCGGACAGTTTCACAGCATCCCAGGAGCAAAGGAAGCACTCCCTGGCTCGCTCTGCACCAATGGCAAATGTTATATGTTTTCCTCTTATTGCTATTGTTTATTTAATTCTTACATTTTCATTAACTATTTGAGTGCCCTTGGAAACATTAGTGCATCCTAATGATGTGGTTCAATTTTGTCCTCAGGACTTGCATATATGCCCTAAATTAGGGATGTGTGCTCTCTGCAACACCCTAGTCGGAGCGTACCATGCCCAAAACATGTTTTTGGCTGAGGTACTCTGGGTCCCTGGGTCAGAAAGCAAGCCCTCAAATGGATGGAATCCAGTTGTTGATATTGTTAATTAATGTGTCTCTTCTTTCCCATGCAGGTCCCATCCGGCTTCTGCAACATATGTCCTAAAAGCCTTGGCCGTTGGGCATGTGGCAGAAGGATGTGGAAGGTTGGAAAAGGATCTAATTTGGCTACACTGGAGAAGAGAAGAGAAACTGATGGAGCAAGAGGCAGAAGGCCAGAGGAGAGACCCAGGTTTCTGGGAAGAGAAGGACTTAGGAGATTGAGGTAAGAAAGATAATGGAGGCTGGAGGAGAGATGCACGGCTCCGGAGAAAGAAATCAAAAGGGGGGTGGGAAGAGGAAGACCTAGAAGGCTGGGGGTGAGCACAGAGACCCAGTATGTTTGGGAGATAAAGACCAAGGATGATGGAGAAGGAGAGCCCCAGGAGGCTGGGGATAGAAAGACTCAGTGTGCTGGTGTGAGATATACAGGGAAGGCTGGAGAGGGAGCACCAGATGAGTGAGAGAAAGATCCAAGAGGAAGGGGAGAGAAATACCAGCAAGGCTGGGGAGGGAGATACACACACTGGGGCTAGAGATAGAGAGAGATGCATTAAGGTGGGGAGAGAGATATCCAGGATGTATCAGAGAGCAAGATCCAGGAAGCTGGGATAAAAGACCCAGAGGCTATGGATAGGAAGACCCAGGAGGCGAGAGAGAGAGAAAGAGAGAGACCCAAGTGGCTGGGGAGATAAGGACAAAGGAAGTTGGAAGAAAGATTGCAAATTTAAGTATCTGAGGAAAAGTAGGTAAAGAAGCAGTTGTTCGGAAAGTAAAGTAGGTAGTGAGAGGAACCAGGGAGGGGGGTTGAAGCCAAAGAGGTGCCTTAAAGGAAGGTGGTTAACAGTGAGAAGATTTTAAAGAAGGGTGAGCATAGCAGAGAGGTGAAATGGCAATTTAACCAAAGGAGGAGAAGGACAGGAAAATTGGGGCGGGGTAATCAGAAGATCAGGAGGACAAGACAGAGAAGAGGCAAGGGAATGCCTGGTTTGGAAGGGGAATGATCCTGAGGTGAAGCACTGATGAGATCCAGGTGAATTAACAGGATAACGATAGAATGAAGAAAGAAACAAGAAAAGGCCCCCCTGGTATGAGCTTGTGTCAGTACATTAAACATTAAGACGAAGAGAGAGTTCTAGTTGAAAGGCTGTAGGATCAAGACACAGAGTGTGGAAGGTGGTAGGAAAGTAGAGAGTGAACCCTCAAAAAAAACCTTACAGTGACCTTCTGTTTTCCTATGGCTCTAGGCCTTAGTTTAATCCTAGCTCCAGTATTATACCAGTTACATTATTAACTGTAGCCCCTGTTTCCCGATCGCGTTCAAACAAGGGCAGACACCTCTCACCCCGAACCAGGGACAGTCCCATGGGAACCACCACCCCTGGCCCACTGGATAGGGAGGGGTGCTGCACCTCAAAATAAAATTACTGATAATAGGAGATGGTCTGCAACCTGAGTTCTTATATCTCTACAGGACACAGACAGTAGAGTGAATTGTATAGGTCTCCAATATGCATATTATTTCCCCCAAGCGAATTACTTTGGTTTTGTTCTTATAAAACTCTATTATTTGTTTTGAACGATAATCTACATCTGTTTTATATCTGATCTTTGTATGCTTTGTCACATATGTTGTCAGGGTGTGATCAGCAGGCCTCCATATGGTAAATCACCAGGCACAACATTCCAACAAATCTGGTCTGGGAGTTTCAACCTCTAGGGTTCAGCCTGGGAAAGGGAGTGAGAGGCAATTAAGAAATCCTTCTCTCATTGACCACACTTTAAGAACTGGTGGCCCACTCTGCAACGGGTGCTTTGTGTGTTCATCAAACTTTCCGGCGGTGATGCAAGTAAAAAAATACTAGGCCAGAAACCAAAACAAAGGAACTGACAAGACCGGTGAGCCAAGCTCAGGGGTGACTTGAAGAATCTCAGAAGTGCATTTTGACACATATATCAACCTCAGGAAAAACCTAGATATACTGTTATTGTCATTCTAATCTCAACAATATGGTTTTGCACAAGTCTTACGGTGAAAATGTAGTCAACCAGGAAACCATGTTAAGAGTGGAGGGTACATGAACCACTTAATCCTACTCATAGGAGTGGGATTCTGCAAAGAAGAATGTGATTATGATTAATCCGAATAAAATGTTTAAAAACACCAATGGCACTCACCTTTTAACCTCTTGATGCAATACTTTCTTTTCCAAGAAAGGGGCTTTCGCCGTGCCATACAGCAGGAGGTGTTCCCACACTGTTAGGGTTTCAAAGAGCACATCATACTGTGGACAGACTCCCATCTCCAATCGGATGGCAGGAAGTTGTGTGTGTGTATCCTTTCCATTAACGAGGATGGTGCCTTGGCTGGGTGGATACAGTCCAGTCAACATGGAACTAAGGAACAAGAAAGGCATTGTTTGAACTACAAGAATGATCAGTGTCTTAACTTCTCATTAGCTGGATAAGGTCAACCTGGATTTGGTCAATCATTGGTGTCTTGTCAGCCAACCCAATTGCATTCCATGCCCCTCTTAGCCTTTTATTGTCTAGATTTACCTGTGATGTGCTCTCCTAAGTCATCTTACTACCATCGCCCAACAATCCATATGTCAATAATGGGACTACTTTAAGCACACAAAGCAGGCTCTGGAGTAGAGCCAATGGAAGGGGCAATGCTTTATTGCAGGCCCATATGTGTTTTCTTGTTTTTTTCAAACAATTTTTATTTAACATACTGTGGGAAAGAACAGTAAATGTATGCACATTTTTCCTTGTAAACAATCTCATGACCCATATCACATTTGCGGTCTAATGAACCAGTGGGGAATAATAACAGATTTGTGACCCATGTACAAAAGGTCCACGGCACCCGGTCCCTCAAGCAGTCATTGTGGGCCTAGCCCCCCAGTGGGCGCACTGTCCCCCGCCAAACCGCTTACACCAAAACAAAAATGCTCAACTGTGGGGGTTTTGTTGCAACCACAGGGCAGTTTTCTGCATAGTCAATGAAGGGCCTCCATACAGACAGGTATTTATTATACCTCCCCTAACGGATTGCAGTAATTTTATCTGCCACTGTGATGTCCCACTTCTTGACCCACCACATCTGGATCCGTGACCCATCCTTGTTTTTCCAGTTGTGTGCAATAGTCCGTTTAGCAGCCAGGAGAAGGTGCCATATGACCTGATAGGGGAATCAGCCCTCCACCCGTATCCCCTAGCAGTACTAACCAGGGGTCCACAGGGAGAGTCAGGCCTGTAATCTCCTTGATCTTGGAAATCACCTCTTTCCAGAAAAGTTCAACCTTTACACACGTCCACACCATGTGGAAGAGAGAACCAACTGTGTCACAGCCTCTCCAGCAACTAGATGGGTGGTCTGCAGAGATCTGGTGAAGCCGCCCTGGTGTAAGATACCATCTATAGAAGAACTTATATGCACACTCCTTGACCGTAAATTATCAGAAAGATTTATTCATTCTCTCCCAGATCCGTAACCATGCCTCGTCCTCTAGTGGGGCCCCCAGATCCTCCTCCCACCAATTATTGTATGGTAGTCTTATCAATGGGTCCCCTGTATCCAACAGTCTATAGATCTGCGATATCTCCCCTTGGGAGCCCCCCCGGATCATCAATTCGAGGGCATTTTTCATATGTATTTTTCTTTTTTGAAAATCAAGCTTTATTGGCATTTAGGTTATAACATCACATAGATCCAATCATAACATAACCTTCCATTACAATTATAACATTTCCCCTTCACCCACCCCCTATTTAGCCGTGGACCAATCATTTGTTAGTACTTCAAAAGTCGGTTACAGTGTATTTCTCTTCTCTTCCTGGTCAGAGTAGTCTTACTATGTACGCTAGAACCTTGGGTCCGTTCACCTCCACATTTCAACATTCATTCCGGGCAACACGTCCCTCGTGTGCAATACCCCCCTCAAGCCTGTGAACTGCCAAGTACCGTTTTCTAATATTCCCTGGTCATTTCAAACGGTCCGACCATATTTTTCAAAAAAGAAGAGCCACATTCCTTCAATGTTTGACCTGGATTCATCTATGTGATGGGCGAGGAACTCCATATCGTAGATTGCGTGAACTTTGGTGACCCACTCTTTTTCCCCCGGCATTCAAGGGCTTTTCCACCTTTGGCAGGCTGCACCTACCCACCACCAACATAACCCGGAACATGTGACATTGTGCTTCACTGTGGTCTCCCCCCACATCTACCCTGAAAAGAAGGAGCCATGGGGATAGGACCCTGCCTATCCCATCCACCTGCTTTATCCAGGACAGGACCGCTTCCCAGTACATCTGGACCACCGGCATTTCCACCGCATATTCACATAGTCCCCCTTTTCAGTGTGGCACTTCCAGCAATGTGGGTCATATCCCTCCCTCATCCGGGCTATCCTCTGCGGACGGTAGTGCCATCTGTGCAGCAGTTTCAGAGCTTGATGACATTACTGCAGCGAGGCAGTCGAGTGATTGGCCCGCTGCACGTGATGAACCACCTCCTATCATCAATGTCCTCACCTAGATCTTTTCCCCATTGCACCTGTGCGGGCGGAGGGTCTCTCGGGGCCGCTAAGAGCAAAGGTTTATGGAGTCTAGAGATCACTCCCTTGGATCCTTTCTGTGAAATCAAAAATCTTTCAAAATCTGTCAGCTCCCTCCTGAGGGTATCCCCCACCTGTCCTCAGTGAGGGCTTCCTTTAACTGCAAATAATGAAATGGTGAGAGATTACCTACGCCCAGAGCTTCCTCCAACTCCTTTAGTGACATGAAGGTTCCTCCCACCCACAGCTGTCCTGCCCTACTGATGCCAGCCTCATACCATTGCTGGAATGTCAGCGGTGTCTTTATCCTGTCCCTCAGCGGGGGAGCCCAGATGCAGCTCAGAGGAGAGGGCCACGTAGTGAGCCACCAATAATCACCCCCCTCCTTCCACACGGACCACAAAAGGCCCAGCACCGGGTGCCGTAGGACCCTCTCTGGGATGCTTGCCTTGGGGACCCATAGCCACTCATCCAACATGACCGGAGCCAGGACCCCATTGTCCATTGCCACCCATTGTTCCCTGGTGTGAAATGGTCTACCAAAATTCTCAACGGAGACACCTTATAGTACGTCTCCATATTTGGGAGTTCCACCCCCTCTTCTTCCTTTGGCCTCGTCAGTACCTCATAGGAGATTTTGTGCTTCTTACCCGCCCAGAGATATCTCAACAGGACCCACTTGACTTCTACAAAAAATGGCTTAGGTACCCGTGTGAATAAGAATTTGGGGACGATTACTATTTTCACTGAGTTTAGGCGTGCCATCCACGAGAATCCCAACCCCACGCATCGCTCAATGTCTTGTTTCACCGCTGACCAGAGAGGGTGGAAGTTGTTAGCGAAGAGGTCTCCCGAGTCCTGCGTCACTTGCAAAACCTATCTCTCCATAGGTTAAACGGCAGTTCTTCTACGTAGTCCCCTTCAATGTCCGGCAGATTACCTGCTATGAAGGCCACAGACTTCTCAAAATTACCTTAAAATCCTGACAGGTTGCCATACTGCTCTAAACTCTGCAGCAGATGTGGCACAGATAGGGATGGCTTGGTGATATAAAGTAACGCATCGTCCGCAGACAGGCTGATCTTACAGTGTGCATCAATCCCACCCTCACCCCTCTTAGTGCCCCGTCATTCCGAATAGAAGCCGCCCACGTCCCCATCACCAGTGCATATATAAGCGGGGATAAGGGGCAACCCTGCCTCCTGCCCCTGCCCCTGCCCGGGGAAAACAACCCTGACTCAGTACCATTCAACACCACCCTCGCTGAGGGGCTGGAGTACAAGGCCGAGACCCAGCCCAACCACCTCAGACCCATCCCCATAGATGTAAAATCATCCCCCATGAAGGTCCAGCTCACTCTGTCGAAGGCCTTTTCGGCATCCAGAGACAAGAGAAGGACCCCCTCCTCCCGGACAGCCCTCGAGCTCAGAACGTGGATGGTCAATCGTGTGCTGTCTGTTTAATACAAATCCCCCCTGATCCGGGTGGATCAGCCTGGGGAGGTATCTCTCTAGATGTGTTGCCAGGATTGTGACAAATATCTTAGCGTCCACATTTAGGAGGGAGATGGGCCCATATGAATCACACTCAGTTAGGTCCTTCCTTGCCTTGCGTATTACGGCTATCAGGGCCTGGAGGAATGTTAGTGGTACTGTGCCCTATCCCCTAATTCAGTTAAACAACTTGGCCAACGGCTTAACCAGGATGGACTGAGTTTGCTTGAAGAAGTCAGCCATGCAGCTATCTCCCCCGGGGGCCCTTCCTGTTCTCAACCTTTTAATAGCCTCCTGTACTTCCTTGTCGCATATCTCCCCTTCAAGGACCTCCCCTTCCGAGTCCTATAGTGTGGGAAGAGAGTGTTCTGCCATGTATGCACGGATACCTTCTTTCGACTCCCCCACCTGTTTAGCGTAGAGTTCTTTATAGAAGTCTGCAAAGCATTCCGCTACCTTCTCCCCCTCTGCATGCCTCCTCCCCCCTTTGTCCCGAACACCTCCCACCCTCCTCTCAACCCTGTGGCATCTCGTTCTGTATGCTAATAGAGTCCCCACCCTGGCCCCTCTTTCATAATATCGCTGTTGCGTATATCGCATCTTCTTGACCACCACCCCTAGAGAACCGTATGCAGAGCCCATCTTTTCTCACGCATTTCCCCTAAGAGTGCCTCCCGATTCCCACCCTTATGTTTAAGCTGAGTCCGCAGTGCCCTCAGCTCCTCACAAAGTTTACATTCGATCAGCATCCTTTTGCGCTTCCTTTGCAATCCTTCCACGATAAGGAGGCCCGAAAGGTGGCCTTTGCCGCGTCCCACACCACCGCCATCTCAGTTTCCCCATTATCATTGGTTTCAAAATAGGCCTCCATTTCTTCCCCAAGAATTCTCTAAACACGGGGTCCCTCAATACGGTATCATTGCCGAGGACCACAAGAAGTTATATGTGGCACTGTAGTCGTCAATCCACCACCAGCAATTCATGGCCCAACCAAGTAATAGATTCCACATTCAGGACTCCCACCTCACCCCCGCCCTCCTCTGAGACCAAAAGAAGGTCAATTCTCATATATGTATGATTCTGGGGGGAAAGAAAGTTTAGCCCTCTGGGCCCGGCCATGATCTATGCCATACATCAACCCAGTAGTGTTCCCGCTAGAGATCTCCCATGGCCAGGTTCTCCTTCGTAGCCTCCTTCACCCGCATCCCCTTTGCCTACCACCAGTCTAGTCGAGGGTCAGCTATTAGGTTGAAGTCCCCGCCTAGGATCATGGCTCCCTCTGCCCAGTCATCAATCACCCTAAACACCCGGCACAGAAACTTTATCTGTCCCACATTGGGCGCATAGAGGGTGGCCAGTGTGACCTTCGTACCCTTGCACGATCCCTTGATCCCCGGGAACATCCCTCTGAAAACCCTCTTGGTTTCAATCTCCACGAGGTATAGAGATTTGCCCAAAAGTATACCCACCCCTTCCTTTTTCAAGGATTTATGGGATGCCTAAAAATTCCTCCCAATTACCTTCCCCTTTATTGTCAATTTAGCCTCCTGTCTATAGTGCGTTTCTTGTAGGAAGAGGACCACTAACTTCTGCTTGTGGAACATGTTGTTAGTAAGAGACTGTTTGTTTTGTGAATTCAGGCCCTTCACATTCAGCATACCCACCCGTCCTTCAACCATTTTCCTTGCTGACCCTGTCCTCAAAAACTACCCTGCGTCCCGCTCAATCTGTTACCTTCTGTGAGATAGTGGTCCATGGCTTTACCCGTCTAACCCCTCGATTTATATTCCCCTCCTGTCTCCCCTCTTCCCTTCCATCCCCCTGCCCTCCCCTCCCTATCGAGGCGTCCACCGCCCTCCTCCAGGGTAGCCAGGATCAGTCAGAGAAGCATCAGGGGCTCTTCCCCAGCCCCAGGCACCTTTTCTAGTAGGGATCTCACCCCCCCCCACTCTAGAATCCAACGATGGCATTCCGTATGTGGCAAGGATTCCGTATGTGGCTTCGGATAGCACCCCCCCGCCCCCAGTTTCATATTTCAATCCCCATTTCTCCTTCCCCAAACAACCATCAAAAAAGAAAAACGTTCTGGCCCACCGCGTGGTCAACAGGTAGAGCCGTTTACTCAGTGCCACAGCAGCCGCGACAGAAACAGTTCAAACCCAGAGATGGAAACAGGCCAACTGTGGCAACACGTCTGGGCAATGCGTTCCCCCCCCTTTCCCGAGGTCCCTCCTGAGAGCTCCAAAGCATATTTTACCATGCAAATCATTCATACAACATTCTTTTCACTTCAGGTGTCCCCCTCGGTCAGTAGGGGGGTGCTTAGTTTTCTGAAATTTCCAGGTCCCTCTCACCCTGTATTCCCCCCAGTCAAGGCCAGACCCCTTGGAACCCTAGTAGGATCCAGCTCTCCCACGGGTAGCTCCCCAGAGGGGCCCGCACGGCCACCAACCAAGTCATCTGTAACTCTCTGGATGTCTTCTTCAGAAACAAGATGATGCCTCTCCCCCTGCCATTCAAAGGCCAGGTAGAACGGCTGACCCCTTTCTCCTGTAGCTTTTTGGTAAGATCCCCACATTTTTTCCTCATTAGGAGCGTAAGGGCTGTTGAGATGTCCTGGAAAATGGTCTCGATACTGTATATCTCGAAGATTCTTTGCCTTCTCCAGTATCCTGGCTTTGTCTCTATAATAGTGTAGCCGTGCCAGCAAAGAGCGAGGACCCCTCCCACCCCCCCTGCCCGGTGAACTCTGTCTATCATGACCCCTTCTCTGGTGTCTGCTCCCAGGACAATATGTATTATGTCCTGCACTTTACCCTCCAGACCCAGTGGGGTCTCGCCCTCTGCCTCCACTAAGACAAAAAATGCAAGTTGTTCCTCCTCTCGTGATTTTCCATGTCATCCACTTTAAATCAGAGCTCCTCCTCTCGACGCTGGATCTCCATGAATCTTGCCTCCATTTGTGTCTCCAGGAGGGTGGTGGACATTTGATTGTTTTCCACTCCCTCCATCTGGTCCTCAAACGTGGTCACCTTCGCCGTAAGGTCTGCTAGCTTGGCCCCCATATCATTTCTCATCCCCCATATCTCGTCAAGAATCGTCTGTATATTATTTTGCACAGCCAAGGAGGTGGAGGGGGGGGTCCCAGTGTCCATCTCCATACCCCCAGCCTGGAAGTGATATTTTGCCTGGGCCTCTCTCCAGCTCATACGTCGGCTTCTCCTCACCGCTTCCACCCCCGATAAGTCTACACGGCCTGTCCCACTGAGATATATGACTGCCCCTCGGGGCCAGCTCCAGTGGGAAGGCCCTTTAACGAATACCTGCGTTCTTCAATTCTCAGTCCATACTGTCATGATCTCTGCTTCCAAAAGGTCAGGGTTTTCCCAACTCCCTTGGAAGCAGATCCATAACCCAGGTTCCGAGTGCCAACCAGTCCCAATTGGGACCTTTTGGACCCAGTCCTGGCGCCAGTGGCACCAGGCTCATAAATATGCCCAGTCCCAGCGCTGGAAGCGCCGGGCTCATAATGCTTGGGTGGACTTACCTGCAGCAGACCATGCTGCTTACTTGCCTGCCAGTTGAGCCTCTGATCCTCTTCTGTTTGGAACTACTTTTCCTGTTGGGTGGGGCAGGAGCCACTCCCTAGATTCAGAACACTGGAACTCTTCTGGAAAGCAGGAACTCTTTTCTTACCTAGGCGTGGCTGTGGAAGGAGACACCTAAGCACTACAGGAGGCTATTTAAACCACACCCGATGGATGAATCTTGCTTTGCGTTATTCTGCATCCTCTGCAGCAGAACGCTCATCGTGTCTTCTGCATCTGATCCTGGGCCTAAGGAAAAAGGCTTACCATCCTGAATCCAGTCTTCAGCAACACCTATAAAGACAAGAAAGAACAGGTTAGCATTACGGTCTTCAGTGACAGCTCTTCACTTACCTGGTCCATCGGCTGTCGCCAACGCCTCGCGCTGCATTCCGGCATCTGAAAGACAAAGGCTTACCTACTCTTCGTGCGCTCCGGAGGTCTTCACACTGCATTCCGGCATCTGAAAGACAAAAGCTTACCAACTCTTCGCACGCTCCGGAGGCCTTCGGCGCTGCATCCCGCATCTGAAAGACAAAACAAGGTGCGTTTAAAGACATTGGGGAACTTTAATACTCACGTGCCATTACTCCTTTCCACATCTAACCCAGTGGGTATTCCGGCACTCTGCAGCCGCTCCGAACTTGTACCTGCAAAATAAAAAGACAGTTAGAGCGCATCGTGAAGCAGGCAACAAGCGCTTACTTACGTGCTTCCAGGCGCTTCTATTCATCACACGGGCTCCATCTTCAACTCACTTCAGCCCGTCATCCGCCATCGCCGGAACCCTGCAAAACAAGAAACATCATTACTAAAGACTTTAAAGACATTAGAACTACTCGAAACTTACCGTTCGTGCAGTAAACGACGGACAGCAGTCCTCTGAAGTCAAGAGGCCTGCTCCCCTTATCCAGTGAAGAAACTGGTTACAGCACCCTGCCCCGAGGCAGATGGAGAGCACGGCGTTCACTTACCTAAGGTGAGAGCGTTAACCTTTGGGGTTCTACAGGAGAAGAGAAAGGGAAGAAGAGAGAGACATTCAATAACCCAGTTCCTTAATCCCATATTTTCTATCTGCAGACATCTTACCCTTCAAGTCAGACATACAGTGCACAGAGGTCCAGCCCAAAGAGCCAGCCGTGTGTTACACATCACCTTTGCAGATACGGTATACGCCCAGTCAAGACCGGCGCCTCTACGGGAATCAGGTGAGCGTTACACATAAGCTGTAGGCAAGAACTTTTCTGGCACAGGGCTCGGTGGTTGCCCTCAACACTTTTCTCAGCCCCTTAGTGCTCTATAGCATTGTCCTGTACTGCAGTCGGGTGCTAACGTCAACAAGCGTTCAGCATTACCAAGGCTTGCATCATTCCTATGAGCGTCTTCCAGGATTGCTCTACTATTGTCCTCCTCACTCACTTGTATTATGAGCGGCCCTAGACCCTTTGGTCTGCATAGCTTCAGATTCACCTGGGATCCACCCCTGGTCTGCCAGTTCTCAGGGCTCCGGGGGGTTGAGATTGGCTACCCCCTCCGTGTGCACCTACACAACCCCCATTTTCAATTTGGGGCAGGATGGGCTCAATGGGGAGTTGGCTCCTCTAAGGGTGGGGTTCCCCCCCAAACGTGTCCCCCAGGCAGTCTCTCCCCCCGGGTGAGGCCTCTCCAATGCCTCTGGTAAGCGGCTCGTCCCCTTGCTCTGGGCAGCCTCCAGTTGACCAATCTACCCCTGTAGGTGTAACACAGGGTTCACAACCCTTCAATGCACCCTCAGGGAGAGGGGGAAGTCTTTCCCAAAAGCTTACTCACCTCCTGCGCACCCCGTTTCTTCCCTGTACCCCCTCACTCAGATGACACCCAGGCACGCTCCCACGTCGTCCCTGGTCAGGGCAAGACCCCCACACGTCTCTGGGCACCACTCAGGTCCTCAGGTGCCCTTCACGAGGCCTCAGCTGTCCCTGTTTCAGTTTGTCTCCCTCTGTATGCTGAGCATTACACACTTGCTCCCAGATAGTAGCCCCAGGACCCTGCTCCTCAATCGGCCGCTGTGGCTCCGGTGATCCGTGTGACTCCCTCCTCTGAAGGCATTGGGGGAGCACGTGTTGCATCATCAATTCTCCACCAGGGGTGTCCCGGAGGGTTACTCGCTCTATGTGGCGCTGTGCGGGGAAGTGACTCCCTGTCCCCAGAGTCTGCCAAACACCAACAGCGCCACTGAGACCTGGTGGCAGGGGCGCACTCCCGCGTCGGCCCAGTTCGTGTTCCTCTGATCATGCCTCACCAATGTCTCTGTAGTCCCTTCCGTACCCTCCAACTCCTAACTTAAGGAGCCCAGGCTGCCTCCCCTCTGTGGTGCTCCCCTCCGGAGTACCGTTGGCTGCGGGCAGCTCTGCTCCGCTCCTTGACCTCGCTGCGGAGGCCTGTCTCCGAGGTCTGACCACGTGGAGTGCGGTCCCAAGGGAGGGAGAGCCGGCGGTCACCAAGCTCCTTGTTCTGCTTGCCCTTGGAAGTGCGGGCTGGTCTGCAGTCTGCTAGCGGGCCAGTTCCTCCTCTACCCTTCTCCACCGCAGCGGGCGTCAGAGACCGTCGCTTTCCCTTCATGCCGCGAGCAACGCAGCTGCTGGGGGAGGGGTGTTCTCAGGGTGTTGCAAGATGTTCTAGGGATATAGGGCACATCCGGGCCGCCACGTTGCACTAGGAGATCGCCCTCAAGATCCACCACTCGTTTCTTGATTTCTGGGGAGTGTTAGATCCCCCTCTCCGCTACGACGACTCAGGTTTCCAAGGGATTGGCGATGAGCTGAGGACTCAGGCAGCCATCTTGCCTGAACCCCCTGGTGGCCTCCCCATATTTATTTTTAAAGCCTGTTTCAATGATGGGTGTTGAATAAAGTGTGAATTGTAATCGCGTGATCTGGAGTTTCATGGGCGCAGTTTGTGTGTAGTCTATTCAAGAAAATGTACACACACCAGCTGTTAATATGAGGGAATTCAGTGTGTTTCTGGTGAAAGGAGTGAACAGAATGGCTGCCAAGGATGGCAAAAGTGTGTACTTTCTTGAAAACGTGTTTGAAGTACTAAACAAATCTCTCTATGCAAGGCGCTTTGCTCTAGGTTCAAGCAGCTAAATCTTTGTTTGTAAACCCATCCTTTTCAGGCTATTTATGATACCTTTTATTATTATTTATTTATTTGTTTATGGTTTATATAAACCTTTACAAAATAGTTCATCAAAATAGTTCAAACAAATAGAATTACATTTTGAAAAGACAATAAAACAATTTTGATACATTATCTTCAAACACAAGTCGAACAATCATTTGAAACATATTATAGTCATGACAATTCAGAACTACTAAAATGTAAATAAACAGAAGAACATTAAGACCAAAATTAAGAACAGTTCGTATCAAGTCAATTTACAAAACGTTAAAAGATTTCATTAGCTTCTGAAACCTGTTAAAACCAATGTATGGAGATTTCGATGTAAGGAGACAGTTCGTTATGATCATTTAAGATAAATCACAAACATTTTTTAAAAATGCCATTATTCTTAGTTTTAAAACAATCGAGGTGTTATGTCTAATTTGAAACCATAAGAATTCGGTGTCAACGGCGTGTAGGTGCAATACAAATTTTTCAAAGTAATAAATCCTCTGTTTTAAAAGAGCTGGACATTGCAGTAATAAATGCTTCAGAGTTTCTTCAGTCCCTTCTGACTTACAATGTCTACACCACCCCCAGTTTATGTTCTGGAGATTCCACCTTTTTAAAATATGGTTTGTTTTCAGGGTATCGAACCGAAACCTCATGAAAGAATTTCTAAAAATTTGTGAAGGATATTTCACTAAATAGTTCTCGAGAAGGGGGTAAAATTTCCAAAAGGAGTGTATCTGATTAATGGTTTTCGATTGTTGAACCATATCTAGAGTCATTTGCCAATCATTACATTGGAGTATCTGCTTCACTTTTTGCGGTTTATCAACATCTCCAGACTTACACCTGCCTTCAACAATGTATCTTCAGTTACAATTTTTAAATTCACACAGTAAGGGTTAGATCGATCGTTGGCTGCTATCGTGTATAGAGAAGAGATATCATTTCTCATACATTTTCTCCATAATGACATTTTTCTCCAAACAATAATCGATTGTAAAGATTGCAGCCCAAATTTGTATCTGATTGCCTGAATAGGCACACCTTTAGGGATGAAGAACAACACACCTTTCCACATATCTCTTTCAGGTTTTTTTATAAAATCTGAATCTTCAAGCTCATAGAATTCTAAACCATAGGTGAGTTTAGGAATACCAGAAGTAATATAAAAGCGTTTCAGAGGTATGGCCGTGAATCTTCCATATTTGGCATCAATTTTCGACATCTGTTGCTTTATTGTTTCTGCTTTAACCTCGAGGTGTCTTTTGATTATGGCCATCGAGCTATTTGCTGTAAAGTGATATCCTAAATATCTTAGGACTATTTGACTTTTCAAGCGTTTTTCCTCGCAGCACCAGGTTAGGGATGATTGTCTTTTATTCGATTTTCCCATTCTTATAATAATAGTTTTCGCAGCATTAATTTTTAGATGTAGATCAGCAGTAAATTTCACAAATGCATTAATGAGTTTTTGCAGACCAATTTTTGTCCGATCTAATAAAAAATCGTCAGCATATGTTATCCATTCAATTGGAGTATCAACTAATTTCGGAGGAACCAGACCCTTACCCGATAAGGCGTGAGCGGCTTTAGATACATATAAATTGAATAAAGTGGCCGCTAACTTGCAGCCTTGTCTTAGACCATTAGCGATAGAAATTTCCGAGGAAAGTCGCCCTGCTGAGTTAAGCCTTACCTTGATCTTAGTGTCAGAATATAAATCGATAATCATCTCTAATAGATGTCTGGGTATCAAAAGATCAGTTAGGATTGACCATAAAATGTGTCTATCTACAAGATCAAATGCTTTAAAAAGGTCCATGGAGGCCACAAAGATCACATAACCCAAGTTCTTAGCTGTTTTGGATTGGAGGCTTTTTAAAATAAGGCCTCCGCAGTCCGTCCCTACGTTCTTTCTGAATCCAATTTGTTTGACATCTATTATGTTATTGGTGGTCGCCCATGCGTCTAGTTCTTCTAGTATAATGGATGTGAAAATTTTGTACTCAGGATCGGAAATTGCAATTGGTCTATAGCTTTCAGGAGCAGATCTAGGCCCGTGTTTAAAGATTGGAATTAATATTGCTAATCTCCATGAATATGGTATAAGGGTAGTTGCTAGGATATTTTTAAACAACATGTGCAGAATATCCCCCCATAGCTGTGGATTAGTTTTTAGGGTTTGGTTAGATAGGTTGTTGGGACCTGGTGCTGCCGATTTCTTAGATTTACTAATAATATTAGTGATATTTTTAGGAGAGATATCCAGTGTCCATGTGGATTTTTTTATGTGATGATGGCTGCAGCTGTCCGTATCATCACCGTACATTTTTGCAAAGTGAATTTTCCATTTGCGTTCGCTGATCGAAGTCAACAAAATCTTTTTTTGTGAAATCTGAGTCGCATTAATTATCTGCCAAAAGGTAGAGATATCTTTACCCTTAAGTATTGCAAGCATGTTTTCGCCGTCCGTTTGATCTCTAGCAACTCTATTAGCAATTAACCAGTTCTTGTATTGCTGCTTAATGCTTCTTAATTTCTTTTCTCTTTCCACTCCCTTATCTGTTGTTTTTAGAATGCCTCGTAAGTCTCTTCTTAGCTGTTTTTTACGGTTTAGAATATCAATGTTAAAAGAGTGTACATGATTAGGGGGAATCTTAGTCATTTTTTTTTTACCACATGCAGAAACTATCACTTCACTAACATAGTTCGAGAAAAATGCAGGTGTCAAATAGTATTGACATTCATCATGAGTCATATTCTCTTGATTTTTTTGTAGAAGGGATGTAAATCTCTCAGTATTGGAGTATGACCAGCGTATACGGGTGCCACTAGGATTAGCAATCAAACCCGGCTTGTAAAAATCATCGTCTTCATGTTCATTCGTGTGCGTTATGTAGGTCGACAGGAGATTATGATCGCTGGATTTAATTTCAATTACCATTAGATTCGATATATATGCGTCTAAGCCGTAAGAAACAAACACATAATCTAGAATTGAACTGCAACCTCTTGCGTGCCAAGTATGGGTTTGGTTAGATAATAGTACTAGACCCAACACTTCTGCGAAGTTCAGCCAAATAGCTCCACGCAATTTAGCATTATCATTCAGGACTTTGGATTGCTTACTAGTCGCTTTTAGAGTACACATTAAAGAGTCAATTTCCATGATATTTATGTTGCAGTCTGCATTTAAATCACCAGCCATCATAGCCAACCCATTGACCTTCACATCGCGCCAGGGATCAAGTTTGGTCGATCCTTCAGCTAGTTCTTTGATTAGGTGTGACACATTTTATTTCAACGGATTCCAATATATGTAAATAAGACATATGTCAACCTGGGTGCTTCCTACTTTGATTGTACATGTAACTACAAGAAAAAATTTCAGTTCAGACCATATCTCGGCATTTCTGGCTTCAAGTGTATATTTACATGCGATTAGCAAGCCTCCCATAGGCCTCCCTTTGGGTCCTTTTTTCGCAGTTATTTGCCAGATTTCATGATCTTCCCAGGTAAACTCCATTATGGCCCATGTTTCTTGCAAAAAAATCAGCTCATATGATGCTAAAAGATCTGTTACTGCCGAATCATTTAGTAAATGCGCGTGGCCTCTGGAGTTCCAAGAAGCAATAGAGATTCGAGTGGATGTGCTAAAGAGGTTTTGCCAACGCTTGTAGAGAAGTGATAGCATCTCTAAGTGCTAAAGTGAGACCTCTCCACTCTTGCTTTTCAGTACCAAAGCCTTCTGTGACTTCTACGTGTGTTTTGGGATATAAATTACTAGTATTACTCCCTACATACTTAGATACTATGGGTATTCCTTGTTTGTGAGAGTATGGATAGATATCAAAACCTTTACATTGCAGGGTTTCAGCTTCTTTCAACAATGTATCTCTGACCAGCGGTGACGGAATTACTAACCGCACATAGTCCAATCTTTGTTTGTGTAAAAAATCTATCAGGACTATGTCCTGTGAGGAAACCAGTGTCAAGGACGGGATCGTGGCAAATAGAGAGAGAATGTAAGGATGATTCAGAGAAATTTGTTTACCTTCAGGAAACAGAGTAGTCATTATTAGGCTAGGTATCTCACACAAGGCTGGATTCTTTAACTCTTGGCTGTTTCTTACCCAGTCAACATTTTCCTCTGCTTTTTGTGTTTGCATTCTAGCCTCACCATGTACTTTGTTTCCAAGAGAGAAGTGTTTGTTATTATTAAGTTGGTCATCTAGAATTTTTTTTACAATCATTGCAATTTCTGCTTGTTTGTCCACACATTCATGCTCCATTTCTTTACAGTACACATGCGTGCCCTGTGCCGCTTTATCGGACAGGGTATTAAAACCATTTTCAGCATTTGGCACATGATCATAACACAAGCCTTGAGTCTTTTCTGCTTCACAAATAGGACCATCAGATAAGGGTGGGTGAACTTTATTACCCAGTTCATTAGAGGTATGGGAGATATCAGAATTTTTATTATTATCTTTCGATACAAATTGCATAACCTCTTCCTGAAGAGTGTTACCGGGTGGCAAGAGTTGTTTTAATTGCAAGGTAGTTGGATCACCTGGTGTTTTTACTGGGATCAGTTTGGAATTCGAGTTATTTACCTTCTGTTTCTTAGATGTTATTTCCCCAATTTTCATTTTATTTTCGTTACATATGCCTGCAGCATTTGCTTTGAAAATTTCAAATATGTCGACTAGACCAGTTTTTAATGAAGATAATTGTGAAGCAATATCCACAGTTTCTAGTTTATTTTTCATGTTCTCTGGGATTGATTTTTCGGCTTCACTGTAGCCGTCTTGAATTGTCGATTTTACTAAAACTCTTCCATTCTCGCATCTAGACTCTTCATTGGGTCTACCTTTCACCATCTCAATATTTGTCTCATTGGTATCCACACCAAGTCTTGACATTCTTCATCTATTATGTTTTTAAAGTTGACATCTCTTAAATATTTCCGCAATGTTTTGTTTTGATTTTTCTTTCGATTTTGATCTTTCAGTTGCATTTGTTGTTTTTTTTTCTCTTTTTTAGATATTTTTACCTTCGGTGGTAGAGTTATAGGTCTGGGCAATAAGTTTCTTGACTCGTTGTCCAGAGTTGTTTTCGCCACTGATTCAGGTTTAGAGACATTACTTTCAGTCTGTGAATCTTCTATGGTGATTGACTCTATAAATGGTGCTTTCGCTGAGTCGACAGTGATGCTTATTTCAATAGTTTCGACTCTAGACTTGTCGTTAACATCATTGTTTGGTGTTAATGATATTTTGCAGGTATCCTTATGTATTAACGCGTTAACGTTCAAGGGGACCTGGAGTATAGACATATTTATTTGGGTCAATATTTTGGTATGCTTTCTTAGTTCGCTCAACATTAATCTATTGAAAATTCCCATTAGTGTACATAAGTCAGTGTTTTTAGAATTATCCATTGTGATCCCCTCAGCAGTCGGATCTTCCCCTTTTTCAGTACCATCAATATTTTCTTGAAGTTCAAATATATCCACATTCGCAGTTTTAAAAATATTAGGGGTGTCGTCCATTGACTGGTTATCCAAGTCAGGTTCCAACTGAGTTGTTGATATTTCACCCCAAAAGGCTTTCAAGCTGTCCTTCTGTGGGTGAATTACCACGTCTTCGGCGAAAAGGGATTGTGAGGTTTCAATAGTTTGGCAGACGTTATTTTCAGGTTCTTTGTTTGCCTTGAGCTGATTTGAGCATGCCTGTGCACATAGCAGTAGCTCGTCCTCGTCTGGAGGAGGAAGAGGAAGAGCGGGCGCACGTGCAAGGCTGGCCCTCCGGGTTGAGACTGCAGTAAAAAATTCAGCTCGCGGGTCTTTCACCATATTGATAGACTTCATTTCTTTGCATTTCATCTTAATATCGCTAATATTCCTAATCAACTTTTGTTATATAGGATGTCAAGGTGTCTCAGTAAAAATTCTTACCTCCCTGTGGTATGGATTTTTAGAAGACCAATGCGCTATCAGTGCGGGTGTGTCAGGTACCGCACAACATATCAGTCGCCCGTGTCGTGCACCGTGCACTGTTCACAGTTAAGCAGTTAACAGTAAACAGTGCTTGCTGGTGCTTACTCGGTGCGCGCGCTGGTACGCTGCAGTATGGGTAATTATAGAGAGAGGGCAGTGGCAGGAGGGGGCGGATCCAATGATGCTTACTGTAAGAGTAAGAACAATGTTTTAGGCATCAACACTTAAAGATGGATAGAAAAAAAAAAAAAAAAAATGCCCGTGATATTTAAAGTCTGTGTGAACTACAAAGTCTTACAACAAAGTAAGAACTACAAAGTCTTAGCATGGGAGCGGGTAGGCTTGTGTCTCGAATATTCACCTTCAGGCAACTAGTGTTGCAGTGAAAGACGTCCTCTTGCTCGATTTCGAGAGCGCAGGCTTACAGGTTGCAGCAGCATACGGGGACGTTTCCAAACGGCTCCAGACCACTTGTCAGCATCTGTGCACAGTAAACAGTGCTTGCTGTTGCTTACCTTTTAACATTTCAAGGCCAAGGGAAATGTCCGATTCCTGTGCCAGGCTGTGTTATAAATAGCACAGAGAAAAGGGATAATAAAATACAAGTTCTCTCTTTTTTTTAATAAAGCCACAACCATTCACCAATCAATTACGGGCAAATAACCTTTCAAACCCTTTGCAACGCTTACAACTCATGTCATTTACAAGTGGGTTGACTTTTGACATTTGTCTGCCTCTCAACTTTCTAAAGTGTTAGCTTTGTGGAAGCCTCCAATATCTTCCATTGTTTTATATTTTTTCTCTTATATTTTATTATGCGTTTTATGTTTCTTTCCGTTAACAGTTTCAGCATTTATGATGCTTTAACAATGAACAGCATTATGAGACTGCAACTATTAGGGCTGCTTTCACGTTTGCATCAGACCACAGGTCTAAAACCGCTGGTATGACATAACGAGTATCAATCCATTAGGGCTGCTGGCGTGTTATATGCTGACTCTTGGCTCTGCATTAGGACCTTGGTGCTGGGAAGCAGCATAGAACTTTAACAAGGATGGATTGTGTATTGAAAGTGGTGTGCTGGAAAGATCCTGATAATCAAACACAGGAGGAATGTGATGGTTAGCCGAAAGGTTAGGCCCGAGTCCGTACATTTTAAGAAGGGCCTTGTCATGTGTCCGGGTGCAGCAGGTGGAGATGACAGATTAGGGAGGAAAGCAACGACAGGCTGTGTGGATCTTGCTCCCAAAGCAGGCAAAAGCTTCCTCCCAGGACTAGAAGACCATCCAAGGCCATATGACCTCACGCTGATAAGAGAACACAATGGTCCTCATTAGGGGTTGGGCAAAGCGGCAGAAATGCGCCTGTAATGCTATAACCACTGCATTACCGCTCGGCCCAATCCTGAGTTTGGGCAGAAAGCAGCAGATTTACCTCCAGCTTGCTACTCCACCACCACCGCTCCACCATTTTGGAGGTCAAAATCTTGCCAATTCCGCCCATTTGTAGCCATCTGCAGTGCTATTAGCGCTGTCAGTTGTAGCGCTGATACAGCCCCATAGATTTCTTTGAACTCTTAATAGTTGTGGTAACGCTATTTGCATTGGCAGTACTGCCAAGCTTCTGATGAGACCCGATTATTGTCAGCAGGAGTTTTCTGATGAAAGATTATGATTTGGGGGGTCAGTGGTTGGATTGCTGCTGGATTTTTTGTGGAGGAATGCTGCCAGTTTGTTGTATTGCATTGCAATTTAATGAAACTGGTCCTGATACTTGGTACTCTATCATTTTGCCTCTCTTTCTTCCTCAGCATCGATGCACTCTTTTTTTATCATAAATCCGATTCACGATTTATCCATGAAATCATTTCTAGGAGGTTTTTTTGTATCCATTTCCTGTTTTCCATGATTATTGATTCCAGAGTTCTCTAACATGTTCCTTAAAAAAAAAAAACATCCTGTTACCACAGAAACGTAGTTTGCAAAAGTCATCTTTGTTCCCATCACACTGGCTTCTGTCTCAGGTGCATGAACGAGATACAGTCGCTACCCTGCAGGTCGTGGAGAATGTGTTGTACGTGCAGTGGTGTACGATATAGTCGACCATAGGACACTAATCTCCACTTTGTCCTCCTGCATGGAAATAGGGGGTCACATCCTGAAGTGGTTCTCTTCATTCCAGATCATCAAGCCCAGTACAGGTACTTAGGGTCTTCCAAGTCCCACCTTCTCACTAGTTCGTGCAAGTGCCACACAGATGGATCCAGATGCTCACCCTATTTATACCGAGCTTATTGGAGCACTGTGTTAAACCTGACCTTCCCACATCAATGTGTTTGTAGTTGTGTTCATATGAAGACGTGGGTTGTCAATTTCAATCAGAAATGACTTACAGTGTGACATTTACTGATAGTGGAGGCATACTTAGAAGAGTGTTCAGCAGAACAGAGATTTTGTCACAGGGCGACAAAGGCCATAACTGGCTCGCTGACGCGAAGCCTATTTAGGCCTGCTTGCGCCCTGTTTCAGCGTTCAGCGGGGAGACATTCCATTCTGGGACTTAAGAGGTTATTGGATCTACCACCAGTTACTATTCTGGGGATAAAATATGTATTCAATCTCACATTGGTGGGAAATCCGGATCCTAATGAAGGCTGTGAAATATGATGGGGATTCGCTATGAAGCATGAGGAACCATAATGGATTCCTATCGCTCTCCACACAATTTGGGGAGCAGGCATTGAAGCCAGAAGTGGATTTAGATCTGCAGAGTCCGGGGTTGACATAAATGCTGCATTGCTAAATATCAGATCGGCTGTAGCACACGCTTCAGAGATAAAGTCTTTCTCAACAAATTCAATTCCATGACACTATTTTTACCAACTGGAGAAAGAGTTACTAATGAACCAAATGAAGCGACTTCATGGCTGGCAAAACGCTTTGTGGGATCTGTTAATGCTACTGAAATGGAGTGACATTTTGTCATCTGGTTATGTATAATTTGTTTGCAATTTTGTTTTGTTTTTTGCATTGTTTCATTGTTAAAATAAGCTAAAATGGCACCGCTATGTTGCTACAGTTAAACGATTTCAATTTTTAAAATATACTTGTTGTGGAGAGCGAACCTTTGGAGGGTTCATGCCAGCAGGAGAGGATAAAGGAAAGGACCTGGATCCTAGTCACATGGTCAGCTGAGGATCACGTTATTGCGTGACTTCATTGCTGATCTAAAGTGAAAGAGCAATGTTCAGGCAGCTTCGGTGTTACATGGATATTTTGGGAGTCGTGATGCATACGCATGAAGTGCGACTCTAGGTACAATCGATATACGGGCGGAATGCTTTCACTTCGGAGGACGGGAAGGTCTACATATTTCGGAAGCTGCAGGGACTACTTACGTCGGACATTTGGTATCAGGCCTATCACAGTGGTAACTCTAAGGATAGGCAAGGTGCAACAACCATTATATATACAGATTAAGAGACATCTAGTTATGGCCAAGGGCATTGCTGTGGTGCCTGCAAACCTTCGACGGTGACGTGGTCTCTTCAAATTGGTACATTCACCACTGAGCCAGAACTGGTATGCACTTTTAGTCCCCCTTACGCACCATGCAAAGAATCGTTACGTTTTAAAGGTCAGTTGAATGCATGTCCGTGCTGCTCAGCTTACTGCCGTGAGGGGGCAGGGAGGAATCCTTGCACTTCCATGGAGAGCAGGGATTACGGAAGACTTGTAAGAAAATATGGCTGTTTCAAGGAGCATATCATTTTGTAGCAACCATAACTTGACTTATTTTTAAAATGTAATACGTATATCCTTGGATCTGTATATTGAAAATAGGATATATGAATTGTTATATAACTACAGAAGCTATATTATTTGTGTGTATTTATAGAGCCTGTTCTTTGTGGGGTCAATTTAGCTAGCCTTTACCCATATTCTTCTGCACATTAACATATTGAGTTTCTCTGTGTTGTAGACAAGCTCTCCATTGATTAGAATGTACGTATCACAGTTTACCATCTTATGAGGTGTATGATCACTTCTACTGGATGGAGGGCCTACCAATATTCACTTTCTTTCATTAATGTTTACAGTACCCCACAGAATTATGTGTATGCAGGTGATTCATCCGAATTGGGTATTTTTGATGTTTTGTCTACATGTCCTTTGCAATTGATCAGTATGTTGTGGGCCAGACTAGCCTCTGCAGTTTTAGTCACCTAGGGTTTTGGATGAGGGGTGTCATGTTCCCTTTCATAGCTGTCCATACACCTTATTCTTGATGCTACAGATTGTGATATTGCTTGGAACAAAGTAATATAATTACCTATTGTAACCAGGCCTTTTAGATGTTCAAATGTGTCTTCCCTTTTCCTTCTGACTGTGAATAGTTCTATCCATTGAACTTGGCGACAATCATCATATTTTCCTCTATATGCATAAGGTGTTTATTCAGTCAAGCGCTTTATTGATTTATGTATAGTTTCTGACGAGGGAATTATATAATATTATTGGTGGACTTGAATTATCACCATCCTTGTGACCATTGATAAGATGAATATAACTTAGATGACATTTGGTTTGTTTTATGATAGTATTTATGTACTGGATTTCTTTTCTTCTCAGTGTAATAACTGATGTTCTCATTTAAATTTGGGGGGAGTGCTGGGGGACTTGGGCTTTCATATTCTGTAGTGTTGGCTATCAGCATTCTGTCCTTAAGTGGAGGGGGTGTTGTCTATGTATATGTAGTCTGATTTTAGTTCTTTTGGTTAATCTTTACGCACCTGGTATATTTTTGGATTTGTTCAAAGAGATGGTGTCTCCAATGAAGCAGGACCTGAAGGTGCTGTCCTGGAATGTTAATGAATTGAATAATCTGAGCAAACGGTAGAGAATATACAACTGTATGTGTGAGAAGCAATGTGATGGTTCTTTTTTACAGGAAACACATTTGCTGAATGAAGAGATTCAAAGATTACAGAAGCAGTGGGTTTGTGGTGCGTATGGTTCGTGTTACTCATCCAGATCTAGAGGGGTGGCGATTTTAGTTCATAAGAATGCGCTGATTAACATTTTGAAACAAAATACTGACAAGGAAGGAAGAATTGTAGTCTTGTTGATTGAACTTCAAGGATGCAAGGTGACTCTTTGTAACATCTATGCCCGGCCCTTTGATGACGGTTCCTTTATTAGGAAGTTTTCACAGTTGATACAGGACTTTGACACCCCAAATATTATTTTAGGTGGGGACTTCAAATTGGTAATGGATATAGAATTTGATCGAAGTAATGGTGGTATAGATATCAGAAGAGACCCTCATTTTAGATCTTTTCAGTCACTAATAGCGGAGAATGATTTAAAGGATTCTTGGCATCTAACGCATCCACAGCTGAAAGAGTGTAGTTTTTATTCAAACTCTCATGGTACCTATTCTCACCACATTGATATGTTTCTCACAAGTGGCAAAGCTACTGAAAATGTTATGGCAGGGGAAATAGGAAGTATTGTGGTGACAGATCATGCCCCTGTTTCTTTGAGGGTGAAACTTGATTTTGAAGTTCATAAATCTTTCACTTGGCGGATGAATACCTCAATTTTAGAGGATGAAAAGCTGGTTGATGTAATTAGAAGTGAAGTTCATCATTTTGTGAGAGAAAACCGGACTGATTTGAATGTAAAAATTGTTTGCGAGGCATTTAAATGCACAATGAGGGGCCTGGTCTTGGGTCCGTCGAGTGGGAAGAGGAAAAAAATGGAATCTTTGAGATTGAATTTGGAGAAACAGATTAAGGAAGTAACTAATATTTTGGTGGTCGACCGTGAGAGTCCAGGTAAGAAAAAAAGAATGAAGTACTTTAAAAAGAGAAATTAATAGAACAATAAATGTAAAAGCTGAGCAACAGTTGTTTCGTCTCAAATGCTCTTATTTTGAGCAAGGTGATAAGAGCGATCGGTGGCTGGCCTACCGGCTTCGTCAGCAGAATTCTGAGGTGGCCATCACATCGATTTGTGACTCGGATGGTAATACAACTTTTAATCCTGTGGCAATAAAGAAGGTTTTTAAAGAATATTATTCACAACTGTATCGGGATGAACCAGATATAACAGGGCATGGTGAATCCTTTTTTGAGTCCTTACTAATCCCACAGGTGTCTGCTAAGGATAAAAATTCCCATCAAAATGGCTATTCGCAACTTAAACATAGGAAAGTAACCGGGTTCAGATGATCTTCCGGTGGAGTTTTACAAAATTCTGCCAGATTCTGCACTAGGCTTGTTGAGAAATACTTAAATTATGTCCCGTGTTGAAGGTCTTTTGCCTTCTTCTACTATTCATGCAACAATCTCGTTTTTTTTGAAAAAAGGAAAGGATGTTAATCTCCCGGCAAGTTATCGCCCAATAAGCTTAATCAATACTGATAATAAAATTCTGTCAAAGGCATTAGCATTAAGAATGACTCATTTGATGGGTACTCTTCTTTACGATAACCAATCCGGTCATTTAGGGCCGAAAAACCTCAAGTAATGTGCGGAGATTGTTGTTAACCATATATAAGATTCAATCCTCCATGGATGATGTTGCAGCCTTTTTGCTTGATGCTGAGAAGGCGTTTGACAGGATAAATTGGAATTATCTGTTCTCATGTCTAAAAAGAATGAACTTCGGAGAGAGATTTATCTCATGAAAAGGTCTTTTATATTCACTTCCAACAGCTGATATTAGGACTAATGGTTTGCAGTCTGACCCATTTCTCTTGCAGAGGGGTACTAGACAAGGCTGCCCCTTGTCTCCATTACTTTTCGTCTTGGCTATTGAACCTTTGGCAATTGCTTGAAGGGAAAATGTAGACTTTAGAGGAATTGGTATTCAAGGGGCAGAACAAAAGATCTGGTTCTACGCAGACAATCTATTGTGGATAATGAGAGATCTGAGTATTGTCACTGCAAACATTGTTGGAAATACTGAGTCATTTTTTGGAGTGGCAGGCTACAAGATTAATTGTTCTAAATCAGAAGTTATGCCATTGGCGTTCACTTGTGATAGGTCTTTTATTTCATTGTTAGGCTTCCAATGGTGTGAGAAGAGAATGAAGTATCTTGGTGTATGGCTCACTCCACAAGTTGAGAACATGGTTGAAGAGAACATGAATGAGGTATGTAAAGATTTTAAAGAAAGCTTGGAGAGATGGTCCTTGTTAAAGTTGTCATTATGGGGTAAAGCAAATGCTTTGAAAATTACTGCTACGTCCTGTATTAATTGTGTGCTTGGCATGCTCCCACTGGAAAGTCCTCATTTTGGAGGGAGCTTGACTATCTGGTTCAGTCATTCATATGGGATAAGAGGCCCCTGAGGTTACAGTTATGGAAGCTTCAACTCCCTTTAGAAAAAGGAGGCCTGGGATTGCCCAATTTTCCTGCTCATCACTTAGCCTTTACATGTCAATTTATTATTCCATTTCTTAAGGAACAATCAAATGACTGGATTGTGGCAGAGGCAGGGCTAGCTGGACCACTGTTGCCAAGGGCGATTATAACTACGTCTAACATTGCGAATAGGAGGAATCCCATTACTGAGTTCTTGAGGAGGAGTTGGAAGCTGCTTTATGAATATTTACGATCAGATGCTTTAAGCTCACTGAATGCTTCGATATGGATGAATTCTGCTGTTAAAGAAAAAGTAAAGGTGTTATTTTGGGTGGAGTGGTTTTTGGCCGGTGTGTGTTGGATTGGAGATTTATGGCATAATGGAAAATGCATTTCGGGGGCTGATGTATGTGAGAAATGGAATATTGAGAATTTTTCAGAATCTGATTACAGACGTTTGAAGAAATGCATTGGTAAGGTGAGGTGGGAAGAAGATTTGAACATAGAAATATTGACGGCGGTGAGAGAACCAGGTGAAGGGGGATTGCGAGTAGAATATACAAACATATTGCTTCTAAATACAAGGAGAATGTGAAACTAAGAAGAATGGAGTCAGCGTTTGGGGTATGATATTACGGGAGAAGAATGGATGGGGATGTGTGAAAATGTGAAAGTTTGTTCGTTGAATTTGAGTGAAACATCTAGACAGATAAACATTTTGAACAGGGTCTATTGGAGCCCCGATAGAATGATGAAACAGGTTATGTCTGATTCTGATTGTTGGAAATGTTTGAGTGATATTGGTACATTAGAACACATGTTCTGGTATTGTCCAAGAATTCGTGGATTTTGGTCAGATATTTGTCAGATGTGTCTTTGTGTTCTGGAGATTGGCATTGATCTGGACTTTAAATAAAACGATGATCTTGGGGGGCAATGGTTTATTGGATGATCTTACAATGTCACAAAAACAATTCTTGTTCAGAGGAGCATTGGTAGGTAAAAAAATGATACTCCGCAATTGGAAGTCACAAACTTTACCACTGTTGTCTAATTGGATCTCTGAGATGCATTCTCTTGCAAATGTGGAAATGGTAATTTTCAGGAGACAAAAGGAAACTGAACATTTTTTAGAAAATATGGAGAAAATATCTTGATGTATACTAGATCTCTAATTGTACTCTTGTATATATTTAGAGTTATTGTGTTTATTTTGATTGAAATTTAGTTAATTTTCATTGTAATAGACTTCACTATGTAAATTGTATTGATTTATATCTGTGTTCATTGTTTCATTTTGAATAAATAAAGATTTTTTTTTTAAAAAAGAGATAAAGGACCTCAGAGGAACACCATTTGGACATTTTTATTTTCTGACAGAAACATGGTTTATGGATATCCTGCATTCCATGTTTCATAGTTTAATGCCGGAGGGATATTGGATTCAAAACATTGACAGCTCTATGAAGAGAGGAGGTGGGAGTGCAGTAATCTATTGGTCACATTTTGAAATTTCACATTTGGAACTTTTAAAATGGGATGATACTGTTGAGATTGGCCAACTGGTCTTATGGACATCACCAAGCAGCTCCTGGAGAATACTATTAGCCTATAAGTCACCAGGCTCAGCCAGTTCCTTTTTAGAAGGAATGGACCAGTATCTCACTTATATAGGCAGCAAGTCCACAAACCTGCTTTGTATGGGTGACTTCAGCATTTGACTGGAGGATCTGATAGAGACAGTCTCTACACAATTAAGGGAAATAATGGAGGTGATATACATGGGCACTGTCTAGATGAGCTATTTGCAAGAGGGACGGGAATTGTACGGAAGGACACACTTCCTTTATTATGGACCGACCATTACCTAAGGCTACTTTTCAGTGAAGCAGAATAAGCCTAAAGAACAGTTACACAGCTCTAAAGGCCAGTGTAGCACAGAAGCAAAAGGAGCTGCAAAAAATATCAGGCCCGGAATGAAGGAAAGGCTTAGACTTGATTGATGCCTCACTTAATTGTGATGCCTTTTTGAAACAAGGGGCGGTCATTTTGGATAAAATCTCTACCCTGAATGCTCCTTTGAGAATAAAAGCACCTAACAAATTCTCAATCATGGTTTACCGTCAGTTTAACCGATTTTAAGAAATCATATAGAGAGAATGTGGCAGAAATATAGAACTTGAGAATGCGCAGACAAGGTGAAGATAGCCACAAATAAGTATAGAATAGCAATCTTTGGGGCAAAGTCAGATTTTATGAAGGGAAAGATAGACATTGCTGTGAATCATGCACGTCAATTGTTTTCAGTCATTTCTCACTTTATCTGACCAAATCATGTGACATTGAGTAGTGAAGTGTCAGTAGAGCAGGCCAACGCTTTCAACACCTTTTTTTCTGGACCAAATTAAAACTATCCAGGAAAATATAATTGGTGAAAGGGAAGCAGACAGAGTTCACTCTTGTCCTTAAGGCATATAGTACACATTTTGCTTTTGTCAGGACTGTTCTCAGTGTCTCCTAAACTCTCTGCATTTCAGCCGCACCTCTCTCATGATGCCCAATAAGGAAGAAAACCATGTCTTGGGGTTGCTTGTGGCCCTCTTTCTCAAAGACGAATTGCCTGGCACTTCAGTGCTTGCTTCCCCATGTTGGAGGGACCAGTCTGAAATGCAAATGGCTATTTTGCCTTTGGCATAGCATTGTTAACAGTCCTGAACTTAGACTATACCCATTTATCCAGATTGGCATTTCTGTAATAGGCCACTTTTATTCTAATTGGATAGTATGATATTTGAATGATTTAATCATTGCATGTTTATGCTTCAAGTTTTGCTTTATTGTGTGTGTTCATATTTAATGTATGCACTTTTCTAACTCCGTCTTTAACCTATTTGAATAGCAGTGTTAAATCAATTGTCAGATATTGATATTGTTGTTATCAGGACTATTATTATAGAAGTTAATAACATCCACTTCTTCTGTCTTCCTAATTGTGAATGGAGAAGGCAGAGGGGCAAGCGCACTAACAGACAGATTTTAAAGTTGTATATCCATGATTTCATAGGTGAGAAAGTATTAACGTCACACTGCCTAATTCCATCCAAGCAGTTCTTCACTCATAGCCAACCTGTCTACAGCCAGATGTTCTAGCCTACACCTCCTCTGGACCCCTCACAGTGTAATTAATTAGTGTTTAGAGATCATGGGAGTTGTAGGCCAAAACATCAGGAGAATACCTGTTAATACTGAGGCAGCAAAGGCACATATTTTCAAAGGCTAACATTTTCGGATCCCAAGCAACACCTTTGTCGTCGGTCTTTGTGTTCTGTGTCAAACGTTTTTACTTTAAGTATTATCAGAGGCAGTATTCTCCTAGAACATTGTTTTTATACTGTACAGTACAATACAAAGCAAGCTGACAAAAGGATGAGACAATAATATCCCAAAGCAAGCCTACTAGACATGGATTTGAGATTACTCAAGTTTGTTGATGTCTGGGTGCTAAATCTGCCCAGATACTACCAAACTGTATTACCATTACAGCCACTTGGCCCAGCGGTAATACCCCTGGATTACAAGTGGCGGTGGTGGTGTACGTCCCCATTTTTCTTGAATTTATTGGACTCTGGGGGGATTTTTGGCAGAATTACCACAGCGGTTATTCCGCTGCAGTAGTTCCATTGAAATTTGGCAGAAAGTCTCCGGATATACCTCCAGCTTATAGCTGGAGGTGAATCCACCAACTTTAGGCCAAACTCATAGTTGGGCGGTGCAATAATGCAGCGGTATACAGTAATACCACCACATTTTACCCGCACCGCACCAACTTGTAATGAGGCCCAATGGTACCATACACCTGCTTACATGAGGCTGACAATTCTCTTCCCAAACCTTTAGTTTACAGGATGCAGGGGAACACAAACGAAAAGTTTTTTTTAAACTTTTCATAGAACAATAGCATTGAGGTTTGCTCAAACATCAATTTGTTCATTAATAAAGACACATGTACAAATGTTATCAGGTACACAGCTCAAGGTCAACACTATGAAAAATAGCAAACACTCAGAATGCAAATTGTCAGCTATTAAAAGGATGTTAAAAGGCACAAAAACACAGTATCCACAATCTCACAAATGGTTAATTCTCAAGCTGTAGGTAGTACCAGATGTGTTGGCGTCCATCGGACTGGTGACAACAGTCCACAGTTACAGGCACTGTGGTGTCTGATTCCCCACTTGGATTACTCTGTATAAAATGACCACCAGACGGGTTGTAGCTTTGCTCCATACACGCCTATTCACATTTGCATCGACCGTCACCCACGGCACAGTAAGCATATCTGCCCTGAGCATAATTTGTAGTTTCCTGGTGTTGTATTAATTACATTTGCGAACATTATGCACACTGATATTTTGAATGCAACTGCACTGGAAAAATAGATTGGTTCTTAAGGGACTCACGCACTTTCCACAAAATATTGTCCTTGTGAAAGTGGTCGTTTCTTGAGAATGGACATTTTTTTCAAATTACAAGCTAGGAAACAACTTGAAAATAGTCTCCTATCATAATTTAGGACAGGTAAATCAGCATTTATCCTGGGGTTGAGGGGCTCTATCTAAATGGAACAGGTGTGCCCTCGATGCATACATGTTGCCTGTCACTACTTAACAATTCAGTGTTCTCGAGAACGCTGAACTTACATGATTGTGGTCTTTCCCGCACCATTGGGACCCAAGAGAGCCGTGATGTGACCTTTGAAGAAAGACAAGTTCAGATTGTTGACTGCCATCTTGTTGCCGTCATACTCTTTCGTAACCGACATTAGGTCAACGCCAACTTGTAGTCCTTCCAGGATGCGTTCCTGGCCAGTTCCAGCTTGATCTTGCTTGGAGTATCCTGTGTGGGGAAACACAAATATAAAGCACATAGTAATTACCAAGTGGCACAGTGACCGTGGAAGCAGCAAAACATAGTAAGCTCTCATCCTCATAATTCATCAAGGTATATACCATTTAAGCAATATGACCCGAGCGGTGGGGGTATTACCGATTCAGGTAATGCCCCGGGGCCCATAGTTATAGGCCCAAGTGAAGCCAGGGCCTTAACGAAGGCCCCGTGGCATTACCGGAGTCGGTAATGCCCCCGCCGCGAGTGTCATATTGCTATTAGTACCCCGGCCCACATTATGTGCGTGACCGGGGCACTAAAAGCATTTTTTTCTGTCCCGAAATGCTACAGCGTTTTGGGACAGAAAAAAAAGAAACAACCAAGAAAATGCCCGCCCTGCAAAGGGAAAACGGAGTCCGTTTTCCCTTTCCATGGCGGCCATTTCGGAGCGGATGCGCTGGGAACGCGTCCGCTCCCGAAAAAGAAAAAGAAGCAGGTGGTCAGTGGGGTTGGGAGGGAGGGGAAGAAAAAAAAAAAAGTACATGTGTCCCCGTCGGGGGACGATGGAAGCTTCCAGCCATGTGGAGGCGCGGAGCGGGGATGGCCCCGCTCCGAGTCTCCACACTGCTGGAGGCTGCTTTCGTCCCCCACCAGGGACGCAGGAGCAAGCAGGTAAGTGGGGTGCGGAGGGCAGGGAGGACAGAGGGAAAGGAAGAAAATAATAAAATAAATAAGCTTGCCTGAGTCTCTGGCGGGGGACAAAGGCAGCCTCTCAGCCATGGGGAGGCTCGGAGCCGGGATGGCCCCGCTTCAAGCCTCCTCATTGGCTGAGGGGCTGCCACGCCCCCTGCTGAGGACAAGGCAGCTGGAATCCCGGCCGAGAATCGAAGGATTCTCGGCCGGGTAAGGACCCGGCAAGAGCCAATCAGAATGCGTGTTGCATTCTGCTTGACTCTCGCTGGGTATTAATAGAATATAAGGCAGCGGCAACACCTGTATATATAATGTTCTTATTTCAGGCTAGTTCTGAAATCACTACTGCCAACTGTAATCAGTTATTACATTTGGGTTGTGACATCACAATGCCTACCACTTCAGCCAGAGCAGAATTCCAGCAGTCACTGCAGCAATTAAGTAAAACTGTGATAACCTTTTCAAATTATGTTCTTGAAAAATATCTTTCTGTGACACTTTACAGACAGCTAAAGATCATGAATTGTTTATGGAAGTATGTTTACTTTGTCCACGGTTGGGGTTTAACATGGAAGTGCAAGAACCTTTCTTCACGATATCATGTATTTTCAACCACAAAACGGTTTTTAGATGCATCTTAATAACTATTTTTCTGCAACACATTACATGCTCCCTAATAGTGTATTTTCTTTAATCCGCATACGTTCTACGTTGAGTATATGCATCTAGAACTGGAATATCTTTTACCAGAGCTTCAGCAAGAGGACAGACATTAAAGAGGATCATGGTGTGTGGCCATGTATTATATGGACTAAATCGCCCCCTACCATACGTAAACAGGAATTGCAAGTCACCTCAGAGATCAGAGACATTCTAAAGCAGTGGTCTTTAAACTTTTTAGGCCTGCCTGCCTGTTATGCTTGAGCTAAAACATGGCGCTGGTGCGCAGTGCATTCTGGGGGCACTCAGAGCCATAATGGATATTTATTCCATGCCTCAGTGAAAAGCTGTACTTGCTTTGCTGAAAGACATGCTTTCAATGTTATTTGTTGCTAAGCCTGGTATGCAGCCTCAGTCAAGGACATTCTGCTGGGAAAGCTGGTTTTGTTATGTCTTGCTATGAGTTATGGAATTGTTTTCCGTGGTGTTTTAGAAGAAGAGGGAAGCTTTGCTCCTTGGGGTTACTGTCGGTTGACCCGGCCTGCAACCAACAGTCACTCAGCAATGCGCAAGCGCTAATGCCAGAAGGTTCGAGAAATTGCCACCCCTTTTTGAGGAGGGCATATATGCGGAGCTATCGGAAAGGTCAGGGGGAAACCACAAAGACCTCATCGGAGGGGAGGTGCCTTGTTCCAACCTTCCTGTGGGCTGTTGTGCTCTCTGCCTGGCTGTTACCGGGGTCTTCCAGACGCTTCTGGCAAGATGAGGGATTCAGTTACGCCCACGGTGAAGTATTTTCTTTTGAATTCTCTGTCCTTTCTGTGATTTAGTTCTGTTATATCACTTGTTGCTTCTAAGCTATGAATAAATATCTGCATAAGTGCTCATTATTTCGCTAACTGTGTATCTGGTTGTGAGTTATTGCTTTGCCTACCTGCGTTCAAATTGTTTTCTTGCTCTACAAATGTACTGGTGATGAATAATTGTCTGTGCACTCTTGGTGAGCAAAACACCGTCCCCCATGTAAAATGTGGGCACGCCAGGCTCCCCCAAAAATGCCAAATGGACAGTAAGTCCAAATGGCTATGAACTATCGCGTGCAGTCAATGCACCCTACTCCCAGTATAGTCCCTGGGATCCCCACCTTCTGCCATCACAGTCTCTGGGCTCCTTCATCCCCCCTCCTACCTAGTCCCTGTGCTCTCCCCACCCCACCACAGACACTGGGCTTCCCCCCACCCTGCTTCCACCACTATCCCGTGGCTCATGACCATCCCGCTCAAACCACAGTCACTGGGCTCCCCCACCCTGCTCCCAGCACAGTCCCAGGGCCAGTGGCGGCTGGTGATTTATTTTTTTAAGTGGAGGGGCTTAAATATTCCCTCAAGATATGCCATAGCGACCGAGCGTAGCGAGGGAGCCCAAACCAATCAAGGGGGGTTCGGGCGGTTTCCCCATAGAAATATTTTTTAAATAATGGGTTAAAATGTTGCATTTTAGAACATACTTTAAAAAAAAAATGGGTAAAAAGCCAAACACTTTGCAATTGGTGCAGGGGGGTCCAGGGGGCATGCATGATATCTTTTAGTGGACATCTATGAAAGATGTCCAGTAAAAAGATACCGTCCCTGTCCCCTGAGCCCCACAGTGCCTAAAACAATCAACATGGGGGCCCAGGAGGAAAGCATGGTGTTTTTGACCGGACATTTATGATAGATGTCCAGTAAATAAATACCATCCCTGTCCCCTGGGCTCTACAGCACCTCAGAAGGAGAGCTGATTTTGCCAGGTGGGTAGGGAAATTGTGCAACAAAGGCATTTTTAAAATGCCTTTGTTGTACAACCCTCCTCCCCCCACTCACAAAAATCAGTTCCACAGACCAACACAAACCTACACACAGACACACACATTCACACAGCATGTACACAGCAAACACTATCATTCACAAGACCATCCATCATCATACACTCACTCATAACACAAGCATCCATACACATATTTAAATAAAAAAGAAATGAACATAAACTTACCTTCTGCCCCAATCCTGAAGGTTCCTCCCTAGCGCTCTACCTCCTGCATCATAAACAGGAATTAGGAAGCAAGAACTTCCTGGTTCCTGCACATGCAAGCTGGGGTCTGCGTGTGGGTGCTGGAATGCCCCACTCCAGGCTGCTCTGTCCATACCAGCAAGGAGGTGCAGGAGCTCCCCCTCACACATACAGACAGGCAGTTCCCAAGCCAGCATTTCCAATAAGCTATGCAAGGTTTGTGAAGCAAAATGCCCCCAAACTGAACTGAACTGTCAGCCAGCACAGGAGCACTCCCTCAGCTGGAAAAAGCAGCCGAGGCAGTACTCAGTGTTTTACTGGGATGGCTCCTGGGCTCCTCCATATTCAGGCACTGCTGTAGTAAGACACAGATTAAATGGGGAATTTGAGGTGGTGGCAAGTGCAAGGCTACCGTCAAATTTTTCAGCGCAAGCAGCAGAATTAGTAGCACTTATTGTCGCGCTTGAGAAACATGAAGGGCAGGAAGTGATGGTGTGCAGTGACTATGCCTATGTGGCGTCAACTGTACATGCAGGGTTGTCACACTGGAAAAGGAGGGGCTATCTCCGCACAGACGGTTCTCCAGTACAGCATGAATCCTTATTGAATAGACTCATTAAGGTACTGCAACTCCCAAAAGCTATAGTTGTTGTTAAATGTGCAGCACATACTAAACAAACAGATTTGATCTGTTGCAGGAATGAAGCCGCAGGTGTAGAAGTCAAAAGGGTTGCATATTCTCCAGACGTTTCGCGTTTTGATATTGAGAATATTAAGAAAGTTTGGCAAGAACCATGCTGGTACAGGGGGGGTTTAATATACTGTTGATAACCCAGTTCATAGAGATTTAATGAAGCGCACCACAGGACGAGCAAGAACTATGGAAACGAAGGGGGTGTTCTTTATCCCCCACGGAAGCATTATGGCCACAGGACAGCACTGGAAAGCCAGTGATGCCAGTGACTTTATTGAAAGTCACGCTTGAACAGCTGCCTTACCCCACGCATGTAACTAGAGAAAGTCTTGCTGGCAATATTGCAGAAGACTTGTTCATTCCTAATTTGTTGGAACACGTGCTGTTTATGGTGAATTGCATCATGTGCAGAAAACGTTTTCTTCTGGCCATACACTGATAACGATTAGAGGAGTAATACCTCAACCGAATGGTATGTTTCAACATTTACATATCAACTACGTCTATATGCTGCAGACATGTAATGAATATAGGTATCTATTAGTGGTGGTGTGTCTCTTCTCGAGGTGGATCGAAGCAGGTCCGTGTGCACACCCCGACGTCACTTGCACAGTGAAGTTTTTAGTGTGCAAGGTATTCCCGAGATGGAGTGTGTGAAGTGCTAAGATCCGATAAGGGGCCACATTTTGTCAATGAGCTATTCCAACAAATAGGGCTTTTATTAAGTGTAAAGCACAAGTTCTCTTCTGCGTGTCACCCACAAGTGAACGGGATATGTGAGACACTCAACAGCCTTTTCAAAGAAAGGTGTAACAAGATTAAATTGACTTGGATGAAGGGATGGCTGTATTGCCTACCTGTGGCCTTATACACCCTTCAGAATCAGGCTGGTTTGGACCACCACCTCACCCTGCATGAGCTAGAGACAGGGTGTCGAATGTGAACACCCCTTACACCTCTGTCTAGGATTAGGAGTGATGCCCAGAGTGTAGCTAAAACTTTAGGTGATGGGATGCACGATTATTTGGCATGTATGACTACCATTATTTCTTTCATTTCAGATCAAGTCAAGCATCAGGGGGGACGGTCTTAGAACACGGAAGAAGATAATTCGGCAACCAATCCAAGTGGACTATTACCACCACTTAAGTTATATATTGGGAACCTGAACCTAATCAGACATTTCACCGGGAAGTGGCATGAGTCTTGCTTTAATGGACCATTCCTTGTTGAGGAACTGTCCCCTTCTGCTGTCAAAGTATCAGGAAGACGAGCTTAGTTGCATCTGAACGATGTGAAGATTTATAAAGGCAAGACCCTCTCTCCTACCGTAGCTGACCCAGAAGAAAGACAAGAAGAAGAATTTCAGCGTGTGCAGACCCGATCAATGACTAAAGGGGGACGATAACACAATGGGTGATTAACACATACTTTATTTGGACTGGAATTCAATAGACCCTTGTTATATATATTTAAGCAGAGAGTGCAAGGACTTGCAGAGAAATTCCAGAGATAGAAAAACTTTTAGAAATATATTGAAGCAGTGACTGATGCATCAGAAATATGCCTAAACGTCAGTTCTTGATCAGAAATTGGAAAAGAGACCAATATCCAGATTCATTTTGTGGAGAATATCTGTTTTAAAGTAATAGAAATACATGATACCTGTCAATAGTGAAGTTCATCGGCTTGTAGTTGCTGTCTTTTTGTTCATAGTTCAAACTTACCCCGCTCTTGCCAGCAGTAGAATGGCATTCAAATTGTTGCCCAGATTTCTATGCATGATATATATTTGCATGATCTCGTCGTTTTTATTCCTCATTTTTCACATTCTCTATGATCTTAATGCTTCTACTGAAGAAAGAGTTCCTATGATTCTCTCTACTATGAGTGAAATGACAAATTCCTTGATCGCTATGAGTATGTTAGGAGACATAAGAGAGCTGCAGAAGAAGATAATGAAGGGATAAATACCTATCTAGCTAATTCAGCTCACCTGGGGAATAACATGTGGTATCAACACATGAAAAAGGTAGGGGAAAGTGCATCTGATGAGTTGCTATGTTGCTCTCTCATCCCCTATGCCATGAATACAGTAAGGACTTTCATTTCAAAGGAGGTTTTAACACACAATGCAAAGTGCCTCAGTCATCTTTCAGCATGTACTACTCGAGGACAGTTAAAGAGGAAGTTGGATGACTTTGCAATGGATATCAAAATGGGCGTTTCCATACTGAGATGACTACATAAAGATCATACAAATGGAGAAGGAGCCTGGATGGAAAAAGCAAGATGCTTGTGTATCCTGCTACAGGCAGGAGGAGGTGATCATTTTATAAATAAAGAGAATTAATTGTCCTGATGTGACAGAAATGGCAGGATCACCTGGATGTTGGGAACAAACACAACTATTGATCTATGGATGAGTGCATATCAAGAAGGGATGCGAAGAAGGAATAATGTACTGCGGAGCTCATCTGCTGAAAATAGACTACGTACAAGAAGTACAAAAGGTAATGATGGATGCTTAAAGTCAAGGCCGAGCACTCTAAGCTACCTACATGGGAAGAAAACAAATCAGGCCCAGTAGTGGTAATCCCATTGGTTAATGCTACACTATGCTTCCGAAGACATGAAAAGAACCACCATGTGGGATATAATAAAGAATGCAAAAGCACAATTGACGTTACCAGAATGGGAGAAGGACAGCCTTCCTTATGGATCGATATTGGGCTTTTGGATCTAGAGCCTATATGAAGCTGCCCAAGGATTGGGGCGGGGTGTGTTCCCTGATGTTCATCCATGTTCCAGCATTAGTGATTCCTCAGAGTGATCTAAACATTGGTGAATTTCCAAAAGTGAATGCTTACTTGAAAAAAAGGAGATCATTTGAACTCCTATGGATGAAAAGATAGAATTACTTCTAAGCCAAATCAATAACAGCTTATGACACCATTCCTGAGGAGCACAAGTTATTCAGCAAGACTGTTATGATAATGATAACCATATTTATGCCTGGAATTCAGACAGTAGCGAACACCAAATGGTTGCAAATCACCAGATGGTAGCTTCTGCAGATAGACAATGCTACCATAAAGGTATTCAATGCCATTAAAGAAGAGCTGAGGCCTATACGATTGATGAGCCTCCAGAATAGTTATGTCCTTGATATGATCACAGCAATAGAAGGAGGTGTTTGCGCCAAAATTGGGCCATCATTTTGAACATTTATACCTTCTCACAAATGGGACCTTGACAGAGGCCATAATGATGTTGACAGACCTGCATACTAAGATGGAAAATGAGACAAATGACATTGAAGATGGCAGTCGATTGCCTCCTTGTTTTCATGGATTCCTCAGTGGTTGGCAAATCTATTGAAGGTTTTTGGAGTAATACTGGTGTTGGTGATGTTTGGATTCTGTATAGTCAGGATGGTGAACACACAATGCAAGAAAATGGCAAAGAAGGTGGTAGGAATGAAGATCATGATGTAAAAAATGAGCAAAACGCCAAGGAGCTGACTGATGAAGCTGTCAGGAAATATATAGAGGCTAGCATCGTAGCAACTGAGGGAACAAAGTTTCTTTATCCAAAGAATAACAAGAAGTACGTGGGATGATACGTCAATGGTACCCTGAATGAACAATGTAACTAAATGACCTAGAGTGTAGATAAACGCGTCAAAACAGCAGGCACACTGAGGGGGGTGATGAAGATACGGACACCTAAGAAACACTCCTTCAAGAGAAAAGACCAAGATGTGGAAAAACTCGAAGAGGTGGTCGAGGACTCGACCAGAGGGGGATGTAGAGGAGCAGCTCTGCAGGAGACCCGGCCCCCTTCCTCCTAAATGTTGGAAGCATGAGAACGTGCCATGTTCGACACCTGCCATTGTGCCAATACTGCAGCGTGTGTTTGAAAGAAGATACCCATTGAGAAAACCTTACTGAATGTATCCCCGAAGTGCTGACAACCTAAGGGACGAACTCCCTGAAGTAATATGAAAAAGAGCAAAGAAAGAAGCTAGTGACGTCACAAGAGATCTACACAACGTCTCGAGATACTAGCTAAAGAGGATGTGTGGATCCTACAGAAACTAATGACGAAGTGAAGAATCGAGCAGCATTTTTAAAGCAAAGAAGATTACTACATGTGCACAAAGTGCTACAGAAAAATCAACCGTTCAATAATTGTACAGACACTGCAACACAAGGTAGACTAAGTCACAATAGAAGTTGGCTATAAGTAGTAAATAGAATACAGTCGAAGCGGCCATTGTATAGAAGCTGGACATCGGTATCATGGATTTAGTAAGCCAGGAACCATGAAGAGGGAAGGGAAATCTGTGTTGCGGTGAGAATAATCAGAATTGTGGAGCTGCCGTCACGGATTTCCCCCTTTCTCACCTGAGTTCGATCCTTGCAGGAATTCTTGGAAGGAGCTTACTTGCGTACGGATCGGGTTTTGTACAAGCCCGCGCGAACCTCTTCTGGTTCCAGCGTGCGTTCAACGTTCAGCATCAGAATCCAGGGGTACTCGGAGTCTCCGGGAAGTCCAGGAAACAAGGGAGGTGTACTCGGAGGCGGTACACGAGATCCGGGAATCAAGGCAGAGTAAGGAGGGAGGAAGGGAAGAGGGGGAAATCGAGGGTCCGGGAACCAGGAAACAAGAGATTAGTTACAGCGAACTACGGAGCACATGGCTAGCCACTGCAAGCGGTAGCATTGAGACACGCAGGGCCGTTGGGGCGTGGTCTCTTTGTAGAATGAGCTACGTCTGACGTGGAGGCTAGTGGAGAGCGTACCACGTTAGACGGCCATGTTGGAAGTACCAAGGAGTGCAAGCCCCGTTGTGACAGACCAGGAAGTCCAAAAGGGACACGCTCTATGGATCATGACAGCATGCATCCTCCGAAAGCCTGTCCCACCAGGTTTGCCGGGGTGTATGAGATGTCTTCTGAGCAATCGAGGGGTATTCAGATTTGAAAATGGTTCCCAGGTTCTTTCACTAGGAGGATATCCTTTCCACTCAACCATGTATTGAAGATGACCCCGTTTATACCTGGAGTCGCATATTCTGGATACTTCATATTCCAGCTGATCGTCCACAACCACAGGGTTGGGTCTGAAGGACTTTCGGGAGGACTGGGCGTAAGGTTTTAATAAAGAAGTGTGAAAAACTGGATGAATCTTCTTCCAGGAGTCTGGCAATTTGAGCCGGAATGTCACTGGGTTTATTATTTCCTTTATGGGAAAAGGGCCATAGTACCGGGGAGCCAGTTTGTTTGGTTGTAAATGTCGAGGCATTAGTTTCGAGGACAGCCAGACCTTATCACTGACTGCATAAGAAGGTCCTGTTCTTCTTTTTGAGTCTGCATAATGCTTGGTGTGAGTTTGGGCCTTTTCTAAGTGTTCTTTGGCTTCCTTGTGTATGTTTATGAGAGTTTCAATCCAGGAGTCAAGTGTTGGTACTGGTGTGGGATGTGGGAGAATGGAAGGTAGAACCGAAGAGTGGAATGCTTGGCTGCAAAAAAAAGGGCTGGTCTTGACCGGCGAGTGATCAGAATTGTTATAGGCGAATTCAGCCACAGGTATTAAGAGTGACCGGTCGTCCTGTACCTTGGTGACGAAACAACAAAGCTATTCCTCCAGGGTCTAGTTCACACGTTCGGTAGCTCCGTTAGTCTGTGGATGATAACCTGAAGAGAGGGCACGTTGGATTCCTAGAATACGGCATAAGTGTTTCCAGAATTGAGAGATGTATTGAGGTCCCCTGTCTGATATGATCTTGGAAGGGAGTCCATGAAGTCGAAATATGTGTTCCAGGAAGATGCCAGCGAGTTCTGAGGAAGATGGCAATTTGTACAATGGTGTAAAATGAGCCTTGTGGGTGAATAAATCAATGGTGACCATGATAGTCGTGTAACCTCTGGATGGTGGTAATTCCACAATAAAGTCCGTAGCGATGAATTCCCAGGGCCTAGACGGTAGCGTAGGTTGAAGTAGGAGACCTGCCGTTTCTTGTTATGCTTGCAGACTGCACAGGCTTGAATGTACCGTTGAACGTCAATTTTAATTTTAGGCCACCAAAATTGTCTTTGTATGAGACGGAGGGTGTTGGTGACGCCACGATGTCCGGAGTGAAAGGTATTGTGACAGAGGTTAATAATCCGTTGTTGTAGTCTCTGTGTGGGAATGACCAGGCCATTATCCTTAAACAGGTACCCGTCTCTTGTTCTAAGATTCCACCGATTCTTCCCCGTAAATTCCTTCCAGATCTCAGAGGACTGGGTCTGCATCGGAATGTCTTCCAGGAAACCGATTGCTTGGGCTACAAAAATTGTGTGGGGAAACATCTTTGGGAAGGACTGATCTTCAAGAGTTTCGTAGTCGGGACGTCGGGATAAGGCGTCAGCATTTATGTTCTGTGATCCGGGGACATGATGGATGTGGAACTGGTACTGGGCAAAGAAGAAGGCACAACAGGCTTGACGACTATTCCTACATTCCAAAGATTGTAGAACTTGAAGATTTCGATGGTCTGTACAGACCTGAACAGGCTGTTTAGCTCCCAGAAGTAGATGACGCCATTCTGTGAAGGCTTGACAGATGGCTAACAGCTCCTTTTCCAAGACGGAATAATGAGTCTCGCTGGGAGTCAGGGTTCGTGAAAGGTAAGCAATGGGATGTTCTAATTTGTCCTCGAATTCCTGTTTTAGCACTGCTCCTATGGCATAGTTAGAGGCATCCGTCTCCACTAGAAATGGTCGATTAATATCAGGTTGAGCTAGGATGGGGGCTTGAGTAAACTCCGCTTTTAATCATTGGAATGCCTTATCTTGAGCTGATGTCCAGAGAAAGGGAGTATCTTTCATCAACAATGCAATGATCAGTTGAACTATCTCAGAAAAGGACGGTATGAATTTCCGGTTAAAGTTGGCAAGCCCCAGGAAGGATTGAATCTGTTTCACGGTAGTGGGAACAGGACAAGATAGTATGGCTTTTACCTTTGAGTGGTCCATTCCAATTCCTTCTGGACAAAGGACAAATCCTAGATAGTGAACAGTAGAGACATGAAAAAGGCATTTCTCGGGTTTAGCTAGGAGTTTGTGTTCACATAGCCATTGTAAGACTGCCTTAACAGGTAAATCAAGATATCGTCCAGGTAAACTATGACCAAGAGGAACAGCATGTCAGAAAACACCCTATCCATGAAACGTTGGAAGACCGCGGGGGCATTAGCGAGTCTGAAGGGCATGACAAGGTATTCAAAGTGACCAAAGGGTGTTCTAAAGGCTGTTTTCCATTCGTCTCCTTCCCTGATATGGATCAGATGGTAGGCACCCCAGAGATCCAATTTTGTGAATACTACAGCTCCTCTCACCGCTTCCAGGATATCTGAGATTAAGGGCAATGGGTAGCGATCCTTGAGGGTGCATTGATTTAATCCACGATAATCAAGACAAGGCCTAATCTTTTTAGTGTATTTCTTGGGAACAAAAAACAATGAAGCTCCAGCTGGAGATTTGGATGGCCTTATGGTGCCATTTTAAAGGTTGGTATCCAAGTATTCTCGGAGGGACCTCTTTTCTGGTTCAGATAAAATGAACATCCTTCCAAAGGGAATCAATGCTGAAGGTTCTGTATCAATAGCACAGTCTTCAGGTCTGTGAGGGGGTAGGGCCTGGACTATAGCAGTTGAAAACACATCAGCGTATTCCTGATAGGCCTTAGGAACCTGTAGGATATTTGAAACCATGAATGGGCCTTGCTGGTCTGTTGGCGTGCCTTCGGAAGTTGTCGAGGAGGAATCCAGGAATAGACAATGAGACATGCAATGCTCAGAACCAATAAACAAGGATCCTGCTGCCCAGTTGATATATGGGTTGTGCTTCTGTAACCAGGGCATACCCAGTACCATTGGGTAATGAGCTGACTTTATGATGTCAAATTTGATCACCTCTTGATGATGGTTTATTGAGAGTTGGATCTCTTTGGTCTCTAAGGTTATGGGTCCTGAAGAAAGAGGTCTTCCATGGAAGAGGTCTCGAGTTTCATATGGAATGTGGTGGCTAAAGACCCAATCTTGATCTATGAATATCCCCATGGCCCCACAATCCACCAAGGCCAAAATGGGGTAGGTCTCATTCTTGAATGGCGATAGAAAGGCCTGTAGAATCACTAGGTTGTTCTGTCCAGGAGAGTTCAAGGATGGAATAGATGTGGAGCAAACATCTCTTTCCCGAAGCCTTGCTCCATCTAGGATCGGGAGCTGGCGTTTTGCGAACGCCGTGGAGAGGCTAGAGGACACTCTCTAACTAGATGTTTATCCGAGGCACAATACATACATAACCCTGTGTGGATCCTTCGCATCCTTTCTTGCAGGGATATGGGTCCACGGAAAGCCCCTAACGCATGGGTTCTGGATCGTTAACAGAGGCAGGAGTAGGGTCAGACTTTGAGGAGGTCTCAATGGAAACCCTCTGGAAGGGCATCTTGGTTTTCTTCTTCTCTGCCTTCCTTTCCTGGATACGAAAGTCTATCTGCATAGCGAGATCCATAAGGGCCTGGAATGAACTTGGGCGAGCCACTCTGGCTAGTTCATATTTGATGTCTTCATTTAGCCCCCTTTGGAAAAGAGTAAAGCATGCTTCTGAGGACCAATCCGCTTCTTTAGCCAATTGTTTAAATCGTGTTACATACGTAAGCATGTCCTGGGAATCTTGCTGGAAATCAAGTAGACGTTCCTGGGCGCTAAAGACCTGTTCTGGGCGGTCAAACATGGTCTTAAGGGCCTCTATAAATCCGTCGTAATCATCCAGGAGGGCATCTCCAGAATTGACTAAAGGTGTGGCCCAGGTTAGTGCATTTCCAGAGAGGTGTGAAATTATAAAGCCCACCTTAGCCCTGGGGGTAGAAAAGTAGTAGGGCTTAAAGGTAAAGTGGACTAAACAAGAGTCAAGGAATCCACGAAGGGTTTATGCAGACCCATCGTATTTATCTACAATGCCGCCCAGTAGTACGCTTTCCTTTGTAGCGGAATCACGGGAAAAAATGAATTGTTTTAATGCAGCATTTTCCGCTTTCAGATTCTGTACCTCGGTCATTAATTCTTGCATGCGACGCATGAGATCCTAAACGGCCGCCTCCATGTCCGATTCAACTTCAGTCGTTTGGCATCTCAATATGTCACGGATTTCCCCCTTTCTCACCTGAGTTCGATCCTTGCAGGAATTCTTGCAAGGTGACTTCTTGCGTACGGATCGGGTTCTGTACAAGCCCGCGCGAGCCTCTTCTGGTTCCAGCATGCGTTCAGAATTCAGCGTCCAGCGTCCAGGGGTACTCGGAGTCTCCGGGAAGTCCAGGAAACGTGGGAGGTGTACTCGGAGGCGGTACACGATATCCGGGAATTAAGGCAGACTACGGAGGGAGGAAGGGAAGAGGGGGAAGTCGAGGGTCCGGGAACCAGGACACAAGAGATTAGTTACAGCGAACTACGAAGCACAGTCTAGCCACTGCAAGCGGTAGCGTTGAGATGCGCGGGGCCGCTAGGGGGTGGTCTCTTTGTAGAATGAGCTACGTCTGACGTGGAGGCTGGTGGAGAGCATACCACGTTAGACGGCCATGTTGGAAGTACCAAGGAGTGCAAGCCCCGTTGTGACAGAGACCAGGAAGTCCAAAAGGGACGCGTTCTATGGATCATGACAGCTGCATGGTTAGGTTGTCTGGCCTGGAGTCAAGACTGAAGCATCCAAGGTCGGCTATCTATTCTGGAAAGAAGCGAACATGCAGAGGATGAATCATCCCTTGTTAAGGTGCAACGAAATAAGACCAAGAGTGCCAAGTTTAATTCATTTAGAGCATTTAAAACCTGCAAAATTGACCAAATCGTGGTCTCCCGTCGTGTGGGCCAAGGATGAAAATAAAGTTTGAACTTGGAGTCCTAGAACATGATAGTGAGTGCTCTCACTCCCGTGCATTCTCAAAGATAAGGATACTTTGCAAGGCCAAGTACAAAGACAATCTTCATGGCAGAAAGCATGGGTGATGAGAGATGCTGGGCTAATTGGGTAGGGAGTAGTGTCATGGGCCATCTCTGTGCACCTGGGTCTGCGCTTATATGCTTGTGAGTAAACAAAATATTCCAGACATGGCACAAGCGTGCCAACCAATTATATCAGTTCATATATTGAAGGACACTAGTTTGAAGACCAATGAGAAACTGTATCCAATGTTTCTGAAGATTACATGTTTTAGAGGTAGGCATATGTTGTCCACTTGATAGTGGACAGCCAGTCATAATCCTAGTTCCTATAGAAAGTATACTTAGATGTTCCCCTTAGCCAATCCCAACCCTTGATAGGTTTTTCATTATTTGCCATGTAGTATGATGTCACCTCTGCCGTACGTTTGATCTAAAAGCTATTATTTGTGTAAAGAAAACTCACTAGAGAAAACATCCTACCTTTCCTGGACCCACTCAAATTGGAATCCACCTGCACCTCAGACACTCAAGTCTTAGCATCAGTTAGTGTACTGGTGCAGAGCTCAGCTGTTTACACCATCACCCCATAAACCCACAAGAGAGCCAAACCCTTTGCGTACGTTAAAGCATGCTACTCCCAAGAGCTTGCTGACCTTAGGTCCAAGAAACGAACAGCAGAAACATGTTGGAAAAACTCCCCTACGGTCACCCTTAAACAGGAATTCAACACCCTGGCCAAACAATACAAACAGTCAATGATCGAAGCCAAAGCATCCACACATAACTTTAGAATAACCAATGCAAACTCTAATATGCACAAGCTATTCACCATCCTCAGAGAAGTGGAATCACCCATCTCTCAAGCGTCATCCAAGAACAAAGACCTTGCCTTTTGTACCAGTATACAAAATGCTATGTTGCCAAAAAATGGACATGCTACAGAAATAAATTGCCGTCAAACAAGCCATCACGAAACTTAGGCCACAAAAAAACCCTAACAATCAAAGCATCAATTGTAGTACATCTGACATGCCTCAGTTTGCATTTAACAATATAACTACCATAGACACATTACATAGCTTGAAAAGTCTTGAGCCCTCAAGATGCAAAGGAGATGTTTGTCCAGCCCCACTCATCAAAGACTGCACAGAAGTACAGGCCCCTTTCATCACGACATTCATCAATACCATCTAGAATCTAACCAAATCCTAGGTGTCCGACAATCAGGATTTCACCCTGGCCTTAGTACTGAGTCGGCACTACTTGATCTGAAAAACAAAATGGACGACATTAGAGACAAGGGAAAACCGCCCCTGCTACTCCTCTTAGACCTATCCGCAGCCTTCGACCTGGTACATCACAGTATTTTATGTCACCATCTCACCTCTGCAGTTGCCTTCTCTCACAGAGCAGCAGCTTGGATCACCTCCTTCTTAGAAGGTCGAGTTATGAAGGTATTCCATGACTAAGCTAGAGCAGCACCTGCTCCCATCAACTCTGGAGTAACCCAAGGCTCTTGTGTCTCTCCCACACTGTATATCATCTTTACTAAGTCGCTCTTCAACCTCCTAGATGCTCAGGGTATTACTTACACAGATTACGCAGATGATACACAAACCCTGCTCCCACTATCAGGCAACTACACCCAAGACTTGCTAAACGCCACATACACCTCCAAGCATGGATAGCAACCCAATGCCTCTTCCTCAACGATGAAAAGAGAACTACTTCTAGTCGGTCCACACTCAATCCTAAACAAATTGGATGCAGATTGCACTGCCTTCAACATAGATAGCACAATGATTACAGTATCACCGGCTGTGAAGACCGTTGGGGTTTACTTAGATGCTACCCTCTCCCTCTCCCATAAAGTAAATGCCATATCCTCATCTGCAGCATATGCCACTAACCACCTCATTGCAGCCAGACCATATCTATCTGAAGATAACTGCTCAACTATTGCACAAGCAGTGATAGGCGCAAAAGTGGACTAGTGCAACATCCTTTTCGCCTGCACATCTTCACACAACATACACAAGCTCCAGATGATTCATAATAATGCCCTACGAGCTGCATTAAACCTACCTAGACATCACCATATGTTAAACCATGTTCACGTAAATACAATCTGATTAAGAATGTTGGCCTAAGCGCATTATCATTTGTATTTAAAAAACTGCAGTTAAACAGATCTAAATAGAGTTGACTTCGCTGTCATCTTGAAACATCCACCATTTTGATTCTAACCGCTGCTTTCTGTCCTGAAATGGTTAACTGTGTTTTCAGCTGCCAATAAGCAGAGTGAACTTTGAGCATATGTCAACATTAAGGATGCTGAGAGCAGGATCTTTATTCAGTGCAAAGAGACTTTGTAATCAAGATGAACTGCCATTCAAAGTGTTATCTGTGTCTACAAGCCTCATCTTCATTCAAACAATGGAACACAATACTAAGCAACTGAAGCCATGTGCTTTGGGAGAAACCCTTTGTGATCATCTCTTGGAACAAGACTTACCCAAAAGCTCAAGAACAAGGAAGAGTCTACATGGCCACGAAAAGCAATGTTTGTCATCATTGTATTTCGTGTGTAAAGGATTGTGTCTTAAACCTGGAAACAACAATGCTGTATTTGCTATGTGAACTGGGCATGAACTGTGGCAACTGTGTAACTTGAAGAGGGGCTGGACAATGTAACCAGGCTTGGGAAGGAAGTATAAATACTGTGAGTTTTGTAATGTCTCTCTCCCCTCACGGTGTCTGCTGGTACACACTGCGAGACGCTTGACAGCCAGATAGCTATCTGCTTTCATATTTGTATCTGTACAAAATAAAGGTTATACTTATAACTTTGACTTTGTGACTGGCAGATTACATCTTTGGTGGTACTAAGCCTTGATATTCCTCACTGATCTATCACATATATCTGAGGCCAGGAAAGTAGTACACTGGCTTCTGATGCGGCAAAGAATCCAAGACACTCACCATTACCCATGGGTGCATATCAAAAGTGGCCCCACCATACCTAGCTCAAAAAATTGTTCTTCATCAAACAGGCAGGCATACTAAAACACCCTACACCACCAGGCTGATGCAACCAAAACTCAAGCGAACCACAGCGGGAGGCTCAAGTTTCCCAGTCCTCACTGCAAAACACGAACGCCCTGCTGCAGCCCCTAAGAGCAGAACATTTGTATGGGCCTTTCGAAAAGCCCTAAAAACCTGGCTATTTGCCTCAATTAGTTGACTGTAACACTGCCATCCCCACCCAAATCAGTAGTCTAGGTGTTGAAATTGTACTTGTCTCTGTAACCTATGCACAAACATTGTCATGCTTGTACCTGTATGTGTGCCTTTTCCTATGTACCCTACCTATCCATATGTACCACTGCCTAATCTTGATCTAAGGACTTTCCCAGCATATGGGCTCCATGTCCCCGGATTGTAGTGCCTTGATGCCTGAGGGCTTGTGTGCGCTTTATAAATGCAAAAAATTAAATAAATAAAATAAAGATCACTGAGAGACATGAGTGTATGTCCACTGATGTTCGTTGTAAACTCTGTTTTAGATAATAGTTAATAAAACAGTACTTTGCCATCTTCCTGAATTGGTTTGGTTATTTTGACTTGGAGTTATTCTGTGTGATCCCAACCATTACAGGCACGTTCCTTAAGGGCCCTAAGCTCATCATACCTATGAGAAATGTAATAAATGTCACGTCATTTGACATTACTAAGCATCTGGGGCACAGTCCAGTGCTACAGTATGCTGGCAAACACATACTGAGGGAAGGTTGTTGAAGTCAATGTTTTGGATTACAACCTCCCTCAGCCCTCCCCACTTAATATCCTGGGTAGGTGTGATGGGAGTTGTATCAAAAAATATTAAGCAAACAATTGGAGAATAAGGGCATTGATTATTTGAATGCAGGCATCTCAGAGACCGACAGAAAATGGAATAACGTCACATCAATTGACTTTACTAAACACTGCTAAAAATAACGACAGTGTCCTTACAACTGTATCCTGGCATAGACATACTGAAGCAGTGGAAGCAGGGTCTGGGGCCTGCAGTTTGTGAGATGTTTCCACTTCAACTCCTAACAGTTATCCTCATGGAATATCCTTGGTAGGGCTGTTATAGTAAAACCATTGGTCAACAGTTGCTCACAATGGGCGGCTAAACTCTACTAAACATCAGGGGCAATTGCATACCTGAACGAGTGCTCCATGAACCCCCTCACCCTCAAAACCTCTATACTCTAACGAGAAAGGTTGCACACCGGCAGCACTGTTAGGTCTACAGCACTCTGCCTGGTCAGAGATTCAGAATGCAGGCATTGCTCATCTAGATGAGTTCAGCATGTGGGCAAATGGCAACTTGTGCTACAAGAGCCAATCGGACTAACATCTCCCATGTGCAGATGCACAAGTAGAACAGTTTGGTACGCCCCATCGGCAGGCTTTCTAATTCCACAATATTAAAAAATCATACCTATGGCACAAATGGGAAATACCATCATTAGTGCTGTGCACAGTAGGATTGTGCCTTAATATAGTGCAATGCACTGTAAAAAAAATGCCTTACAGTATATAGGTTTGCTGAGTAGCAATGGGAGTAGAAGGAGAAGTCTGCATTGGCTGCCCATAGAGGCAAGAATTGATTTTTGCTTGCTTACAATTACCTTCAAATGCTTAGCTAACCAATTGCCGGCCTATGTGGCAGATAATGTGCACACTAATAGAGTTTCTAGGGACCTGAGATCCAATATTCTTAAACTATTAGAAGCTCCCATCATCAATCTTGTCTTTGTCAACAAATGTACGCTCTGGGTATCAGCACCCAAAAAATTGAATGCCCGGACTCTGGAGCTCAGAAGTTGTGAGTCCATTGGCATCTTTAAAAATAAATTAAAAACGCATCTATTTGGATGGGTAGCCATCGCCCTGGTTGATAATCTCTCTAGGCCCGTTTGTCTTTTTACTGTGATTTGTGTTGTTGACTTTGTTCTTGGCGCCCGTATGCCTCTGGGTATTTTTGGTTGCGCCATAAATAATGTAATTAAACTAAAGGAGTAGGATATCAAATCTTAACGCCATATGCACCTTACTGTTTACCCTAGTAATAATAGTTAATGGTATTTTTCATAGCATGTACCCCAGCAGTGGCTTGGTTTCGAATGATATCAGTGAGCTCAGATAAAAGTGTGTACTTTTATATGCTAGTATCCAACAAGGCCATTTTTTTTTAACATACACCTGCCTGTTCCCACAGCACAAGGACCCTGCTACAGAGTTGCCCTATGCTGAGGGGAAAGTCACATCATGGATGCTGTTATCACATGAATGAAAGTGTGTCCTAACAAACTTCTATCAATAAACAGCCATTAGCTCGATGATGCACTGTAACATTAAGGCTCAATCTCATCTTGCATACAAGGCAGACAGAAATTTACCATTACAAAGGGGCAAATCCCCACCTTTGTAGGATACACATGGCCAGGGGGGACCAGACCATAACTATCGGGCACTTTGCAGGAATGTTACAAATGACTCCACAGCAGCCAGGTGTGCCAAGTCTATATTATTATTCAATTTAATAGCCTGCGGCAGGCAAATAGTTTGGACATTTGTATCCTGAGCCATCCACTGAGTCAAAAGTTATTAACAATAGGATGCATGCAAACGTCAATTCTGTAATGTTGAATTGCTGTATTTTCACATGATTGCTTTCTTTGACTAATTAAGCATTCCCATGTAATTATTTGCTCTATTGGTAAAGAAAAAATGAGCCTGTCAGCTAAGATGATGTTGGTTGTGTGTCACCATGTCCTTTCATTGTTTTTAGTTTTTGTCTCATTTTGTTGGGTGATATGTATTTTTTATTCTCCTTTTGTTTGCTAAGATGGTCTTAGCGCCTATGCACATATTATTGGCTCTTTAACTTGTGGCATATAATGTGAGGTGTCATTTACTGAAGAGGCTTGAGGAATGAATGACCTTATCGATGAATCTTGATTGGATAGTCTGCGGCTGGCTTTACTTTACATTCTAAGGTAAAGGTAAGCAATGAAAAAAACGTTCTCGTATTTATTATCAATCACTGTCTAGAAAGGTACATTTCAAGGTTGGAACAGCCATGTGGTATTTATCTGCTTCAATAGTTCCTTCTGATCAAAGGTGTCAATTTCAAAAGAAATGCATGTTAATGTTGGTAAATCAGGTGGTATTATCTAAGCTATTTTTCAAGGAGTCTGAATTCTGTTCTGGGGCATGCTTGTTATGGTTGCTGAAATGCTTCTGATGGTTATGTAATCTGTCTATGCTGGATAGTATCATGTGTGTCCACTGCAGGGATGTGTCGGTTGTAATATCAGTCTTTGGTTTTGGCAGCTGTTGAGCACTGGAAGCAATGGCTGATGCATCACTTTAAGAGTTGGTTTTGCCGGATCAACCTCATCTTATTTGATATGATCATTTGTCACATGATTGGTGGGTCCACTTTTAATATGGGGATGGAGTATCATCAGGGCTAAGGGTACATTTATCGATTTAGGCCATGGCAGCAGGGGATGTAGCATTGTTTGTTCCCCAGACTTCCAATGGCCAGCCATCTCTTGTGTTGGTTGTGGCGGGAGTTGAGCCTATGGCAATTCCCAAAGTGTCAGATCACTGAAAGGCTTGGAGTCCAATTGTACAGACCAGGGATTCTGTGTGTTGCCGAGTGTTGGAAAAAATGACAGTAATTCGGGTAATTCCGAAAATTTTTCCAGTCCTGCACACTTCAAGTTTGCTGGTGGGGGGCCACGGATCTCCCGGCAGGCCTGATCTACCAGAAGTTCAGGCCCCTACCAGCAAACAAATGCCTTAATCACCGGCACCCTTACTAACGGTGCCAGTGATTCAGGAAATCCCATCCCATGAAGTCCTATGCGACTCCATGGGAATGGGCACTTACCGGTACTCTGCCGCCCATAATATCCCAGTAATACCAGGATATCGGGCGGTGGAGACGGTAAGTACAGCTTGCCAGTATCTTGTCTGTAATACCGGTGGGATACTGGCAAACTTGTGATCCGGGCAATGCCTTAATGGCTTCACTACCTTTGGTTTTTAAGAATTTATTTGAGATGAAGGCCATCCACTGGGAGGTTTAGATCACAGAGTCGTCGTGGAGGTGTTAAAAAGGAGGTAGTAGGTGGTGAATGATTAAAGGGTTCCCCAGCAGACAACTGTGGATGGACATTGCACAGCACAGTAGGCAACGGATGGCAACCTTACTGTATGGGTCCTCCAGTCTCCTTTAAGACCTCTTTCAGCATTTACTTGGTGAAGAAAGTGATATTCACACCAGCATTCATTTACCCTTTTCTCAAAACTGTCCCAGATCACCATCATGGCATGCAAAGCATTTGGGTGGGAGCTGCAGGACATGCGGCCACATCATGGGGATCTGAATGGAAAGGTTTATTTGAGCTGTCTCCCAATCATGCGGACCAGCGTCTCATCCCTCACGCAGGAATTACAATCTACAATCATAGGTCCTCGATGCAGAAATGACCACAGACGCAATCATCCACCATCCGCTGAGTTCCACCAAACATTCAAAAGCCAGGCATGGACTTCCCATGTGTGTCGCATCATCACTGCTTGGCCTACCCCTCTACTCTCATTGCCACTATTATCCATCTCACATGGAGTGCAACACTATGGTCATTCCTGGTGTGGTGTCATTCCTTTCAAGCATCCACTGCTCACTGCCTTTTATTGGCTGTGCCGCTGAGCTGGCTAGCTGTCCAAGACAATGGGTTGGCGTAAGGCACTGCTCAGCATACACCGGCCTCATCCTGGACATCTCCTCTGGTGCATGGGATGCTAGCCTTTATTGGTGCAGTGGATCACATCTGCTTTATCTTTGGCACACTTGGCCATCCTTTGTACCCTTAAAAATCGCAAACATATTTCCTGAGTCCGAAAGGCACCACTGTTTCTCTCAGCCTGCCAATAGTGCCAGGAATGTATCCCAACCCACATCTCCCCGGAGAATTATCCTCCCCCACAGTCTGGGTAGCTTGCCCTCTTATCCTCTCTCTAGTCTTCTGATTTTGGCAACTACCTTATCTGGTCTGTGTTTCTGTTTATTGTGGCTGAGGCCTTCTTCATGACTCATATCTAATTCGGGCTTGTGCTCTCTCATTAATGCTCACGCTCTAGCTTCTTCCTCATGCTTCACCTTGACTCTTCATGTTAACTCCTGGTAACTATTTTCTCATCCATCGGATGTCTCCGGGTAACAATTTCTTTGCCACTCTGCCATTGCATGTTTCTTTTTATCTGCTGACCCTTCTAAAACTCAGTTATTTCACTCTATTTCCTCACCTTTCCTCTTCTCTTGCAACTGTCTTGTTTTACGCGTAGTTATCCTGTTTAGTCTTTCATCTCATATGGTTTTGGATTTTTTTTGTTGGAATTCTTCAGAGAGCATTCTTCCTCTTCATTCTCCTTTAGTTGTAGGATTTGCCTCCTGTTATGATTGGCATTTGTGCAACAACAACAATTCATGTAATCAAAACAAATGTTGGTTTATGTATACATTATGACTTATTATTCCCAGTAAGTAGATGTGTTAAATGGTTTCAATAGGTTAAGCAGCATTGTGAGCTCATGTGGTTCCCATTTGGAATGTTATTGCACGTAGTGGAATTCTGGAATTAACTGTAGGCAGTTGGTGTTTGTAAGTTTCAGTGCTTGCTGTCGCGAATCGTTGTTCCAATAAAAATCATTAAAACTTAAGAAAGGCGTGAAGTACTCACTCAACATTGGTGACAAGGGCTTTTTGGATGGCTTCCTCCTGCCCCGACTGCAGACGGCGTTCATCCACAGCCGGTGCCTTGCCGCGGAACATCCCGACCATCGCGACAGCAGGCGGACATTGGAAATTCAAGTCAGGAGGTGCATGTGTGGGGTTGGAGGACTTTTGTCAATTGTACAGTGGACCAGCAGGCTTGCCTGAGGGCGGGGCGCAGCCTGGATTTCAGCGGCCCCTGCCTGCCACATACCGCGCTCTGCCGCAAGCCACCGCTCCGGTTTTCCCTGTGTGTGGGACAATCAACACCAGCGTGTCGTTGCTCTGGGTGTGTTAATGATAGCGTCACGAGGGAGCTGTGTACCTGTTCGTCCGGTTTGTGGCCTCGATGATGATGCCAGACTGTCTGATGATCTGTGGAGATGTGACTGATGGCGTGGGAAACCAGCCCAGCTCCCGCCCGAATGGAATCGGATTGGAAGTGAACCGGCTCCCAACGCCACGGGTTCGCTCACCCCTGATTAGCGTGGCGTCGGGACAGTGCAAGCATTGACAGGGGGAGCCTCCTTGTCAATAGTTCAGGGTCCACAGAAGGCAATAGGATCCGGATGGAAGCTGACGAAGACCAGAAGGCTTGTGGTAGAATAGTTCTTCCAAGTATCAGCAACAAGGCAGCTAGAGGCAGGCAGGCAAGGAGAACCAGAAGGAGCAGTAGGACCCAGGACCAATGGGAAAAGGCCTGCGGGGGGGGAACCACCCCAAAACCAGAATGGGAGCCAGGAAGAACAAGGATCCCCAACCCCAGGAACGGAAGGAGAAGGGAACAGGGGAAGAGACTAGAAGGGAACCAGGAGGGATAAAAGGCAGGAACAAGGGCTAGGCAGAAGGACTCAGGAAAAACAGGTAAGTAGAACTAGGAACCAGCGTAGACACGGTCCGAAACAAACCGCGTTGAGACGCGGTTGAACAAGGACCGGGGCTCCTTATATGTAGCCACCAACACCTGGGAGGCTTGCCACGCAGGCCGTGCTGTTTCCCAGGCATTGGTCTGCCCACAACGAGGCTTGGGCCGCAGGATCCCCCGAACCGAGCACTCTGCGCACTGCTCATGCACGGAGAGCGGAGAGCGGCCGCGAGCGCATGCGCAGAGCAACACGCACAGAAGACCCGGAAGTGCCTGAGACCCAGGACAACCCCGGGCCCCGAAGACGGAAGCGTGGGTACACCCTCCAGGACGGGGAGCGCCGCAGCAGGTAAGGGAGCCCCAAGACAGGCGACGTAACACTAGGCCCCCTCCCAGAAAGACCCGGGGCCCCAGGCTTCCAAGGAAAACAAAGGAAAAAGTCACGGACAAGCCGGGGTGCATGTACATTACAGCGCAGCTCCCACGTGCGATCACACGCAGGGTAACCCTTCCAATCAATCAGGAACTGGAGCACACCCTGACGAATCCGTGAATTACAAATTTCCTGAACTTCAAACTCAGGAACCCCCCGTACCTGAACAGAAGAGGGACGTGGACCGGAGCGCCTAAAGACATCCTCTACATAGGGCTTCAAAAGGGAGACATGAAATACAGGATGTACTCGCCAAGAGTGTACTAGCTGAAAAGCCACCGAGGACAAGCGCTTGGCAACCTTGAAAGGCCCATAGAACCGGGGTGCCAACTTAGTGGGTAAATTGCGTACTGGCAGGTTCTTAGAGGATAACCAAACCAAATCGCCCACCTGGAAATCAGGCTCTGCGGTCCGGCCCTTATCTGCCTGCTCCTTCATGCGCTCGTGCCTCCGCAATGTTACTCCGGGCCAGGTCGTGTTGTTTCTGGATGTTGAAGACCAATTGATCTGCATACGGAACAGCGCTGGATAACACAGGAGAGAAGGGAACAAGCTTGGGATGTAGTCAGGCCGAACAAAAAAAGGACTGATACCGGTGGCGGTATGGGTTGCATTATTATAGGACACTTCAGCCAGATCCAGGTACCTCATCCAGTTGGACTGAGTGGCATTGGCATAGCATCGTAAGTACTGCTCTAGGGTTTGATTAGTCCTTTCAGTCTGACCATTGGTGTGTGGGTGAAGATGATTGCACAACTGATGCCAGAAAGAAGAAAGAAATTATGAACCGCGATCTGAGATCTTCTCTGGTAGACCATGTAACGGTAGATGTTGTGTAGAAATGCCAGAGCCATCTGGGAGGAAGTCGGGATTTTAGAAAAAGGAATAAAGTGTTCATACTTCGTGAAACAATCCACAACCACCATAACACATGTGTAACCCTCAGAAGGTGGAAGCTCGACAATAAAGTCAGTGGCGATATTATGCCAGGGGTAGGGTGGTGTTTCAGTACGCTTAAGTAAACCCAAAGGCTTTCTCCTGGGCGTCTTGGTCTGAGCGCAGATTGGACAACTCTCCACATACTGTTTAACTTCTTTGGCCCATCCAGGCCTCCAGAATTGTCTGGAAATCAACTCTTGGGTAGCCTTGATACCGCGATGACCAGCTATCTGCGAATCGTGAAACCCATGTAGAATGTCCAACCGAAGAGTACTCGATGGTATGTATAATCGGTTCAAAAAGAAGAACAGTAGGTTAACTCGTTCTGGATCCACCAAGGTCTCTTGCATGATTCTCTGCAGATGCGGAGTTATGGTCATAGGAAATGTTTGGAAGATATCATCGGAGTGTTCAAACCAATACCACCTTCTTTCTTCTCCAGAGAGCGGGATAAGGCATCAGCCTTCTGGTTCTGAGAGCTAGGAATGTAGGTGATGCTGAAGTCATAGTGGGAAAAGAAGAAGGCCCATCTGGCTTGGCGAGTGGTGCGACACTGCAAAGATCGCAAGAACTGCAAGTTGCGATGATCTGTACGGACTTCTACAGGGAAACAGCCACCAAGCAAATGGTGCCTCCACTCCTCAAACGCCGTCTTGATGGCCAATAGTTCTTTTTCTATGACTGCGTAATTCTGCTCACTAGAAGTGAGTTTCCGTGAGAAATAGGCCACAGGGTGTTCATCGCCGGATGTAGGGTGTTTCTGTAAGAGGACAGCGCCAACAGCGAAGTTGGAAGCATCAGCCTCGATGACATAGGGCATCTCATCGTTAGGATGGCGCAAAACGGGAGCTGTACTGAACGCGATTTTTAAACGATCAAAAGCTGCTGATGCCTCTTGATTCCAAAAGAAAGGTATCTTGACACTGATCAAACGTGTCAATGGAGCCGTGACACGCGAAAAGTGTGGGATAAAACGCTGATAAAAATTGGCGAACCCCAAGAACCGCTGGAGAGACTTCAAGTCGTGCAGTTGTTTCCAGTTCCGGATAGCCTTTACCTTGTCAGAATCCATGTGTATTCCTGCATTGCTAATCACGTATCCCAGGAACTCCATACTACTCCGATGAAAAGAACATTTTTCGGCCTTGGCGTACAATTGATTTTGTGATAGCCGTTGAAGTACTTCTCGGACATCCGAGACATGTTCCTTCAGATTGTCTGAGAAGATCAGGATGTCGTCCAGGTAAACCCAGACCGAGATGCCAATCAAGTCGCCGAAGACATTGTCCATAAACCGTTGGAAGACGGCTGGGGCATTACACAACCCGTAGGGCATTACCCTGTATTCGTAATGCCCAAAGGGTGTCTTGAAGGCCGTCTTCCACTCATCGCCCTCTTTAATTCTGACGAGGTGGTAGGCTCCACGGAGATCCAATTTGGTGAAGACATTGGCCGAACGTAAGGACTCCATGATGTTCCGAATCATAGGTAATGGGTACCTGTCTTTTAGAGTTATGTCATTCAATTGGCGATAATCGATACAGGGCCGCAAGGTCCCTTCCTTTCTCTTGACAAAAAAACAGCGGAAATCCGGCAGAGGATCTGGAAGGGACGATGTGCCCCTTCCTTACACAATCATCAAGGTAGTCCCGGAGTACATGTCTTTCGGACTGAGTCAGAGCGTATATCTTCCCATGAGGAATCACTGCACCAGGAATCAGGTCAATAGAACAATCAAAAGTCCTGTGAGGTGGAAGAGGTATGTCTCCGGGCTCAGAAAATACGGTACTCAGGTCGGCATACACGTTAGGAATCTGGGACAAAGAACATAGACCAGATGAGTCCCTTCCGGGAACAAGAGGGATCGAAGTTGGAGATTCAAAAGAGTTACTGCGACAGCAACATTCGCGAAGGCAAAGAGCAGAAGCAAACACCAAAGTGCGGGACTCCCAATTAATCGTGGAATTTTGTCGCAAAAGCCAAGGCAGTCCCAACACAACTGGATATGAAGGTGACTTGATAACGTCGAGAGCTATTCTTTCTTCATGTCCCTCGATCCGTAATAGCAGGCCGACTGTATGCAACCGTATGGGAACGGAAGCCAAAGGAGTACCATCAATGACCTCCACCGGTATAGCAGTTCTTCTGGTAAGTAATGGCATGCCAATGTTGATGGCGAAATCATCATCTATGTAATTTCCGGAAGCCCCACAATCTAATAGACCATGGATATCAATCGTCTTGTCAAGCCATTTTAAAGTGATCTTCAAAATCATCAAGACGGAGGCAGTTCAAAACTGGGACAGGAAAGGTCTGGAAGTAAAACAGGACCTGTCGTAGCCTTTCCCTTTGATGACAGGTCTCCTAGTTTCCCCCTTTCTTGATAGGACGCGGAGGGCAGGTACCCAGATAGTGACCAGCACCACCACAGTACAAACACAGTCGCTGACTTCTCCTGCGCTTCTTCTCTTCTTCGGATAAGGATCTCCTTACAGATCCCAGTTGCATCGGCTTAGGGGATGAATCCGAAGGAGCTGACATCCCAGTTGGTAGAGTCAGCGGTCTGGGGTAGGACTTCTCAAACCGACGTCTCTCTCCTCTTCTCTCGGCCAATCTCTGGTCTATCCTCAAAACTTGTTCGATAAGTTTCTGAAGATCTTCAGGTTCAGGAATGTGTAACAATTCATCCTTGTATTCTTCTCTTAATCGCCGGCGAAACAAGGTCTTTTGCGTTATCTCTGGCCATTGGGAGTCAGTCGCCAATTGACGGAAACGGCTAATGTATGTGATGATATTGGTATTGGCTTGTTGTAGATCCATCAATTGGTTCTGCGCTGCTGATGCCAGATTAGGAGATTGAAACACTTCCAGGAATGCCTTCTCAAAGGCTACGAAATCACTCAGAGTAGGGCTATTGGTAACAACCAAAGGGGTTGCCCAAGCTAAAGCGTTTCCAGACAAGTTGCCCAGTATGTAGCCGATCTTGGCCTTATCATTGTTCAAGTGAGATGAACGGTAGAGAAAATGTATGCGACAATGGTTTCAGAATTCACCCACACGTCTGGGATCTCCATCAAACTTGATTGGTGCGGTGTGAGCCATGGAACTTTCAGGCTGTGGAATAGCTCCAACGTTCTGTGTCACCATTTGGCGTAATGTTAGATTCTCCTGACGGAGTGCAGCCATCTCAGCACGAAGTGCTTGAACCTCATTACGAAGACCCTGATCCTCTTCCATCTCAGAGTCCGAGGAATCCAAAGACATGCGTCTCAATCTGTTAATGATAGCGTCACGAGGGCGCTGCGTACCTGTTCGTCCGCTTTGGGGCCTAGAAGATGATGCCAGACTGTCTGATGATCTGTGGAGATGTGACTGATGGCGCGGGAAACCAGACCAGCTCCCGCCCGAATGGAACTGGATTGGAGGTGAACCGGCTCCCAACGCAACGGGTTCGCTCACCCTTGATTAGCGTGGCGTCGGGACAGTGCAAGCACTGACAGGGGGAGCCTCCTTGTCGATAGTTCAGGGTCCACAGAAGGCAATAGGATCCTGATGGAAGCTGACGAAGACCAGAAGGCTTGTGGTAGAATAGTTCTTCCAAGTATCAGCAACAAGGCAGCTAGAGACAGAGGCAGGCAGGCAAGGAGAACCAGGAGGAGCAGTAGGACCCAGGACTAATGGGAAAAGGGCTGCGGGGGGAACCACCCCAAAACCAGAATGGGAGCCAGGAAGAACAAGGATCCCCAACCCCAGGAACGGAAGGAGAAGGGAACAGGGGAAGAGACTAGAAGGGAACCAGGAGGGATAACAGGCAGGAACAAGGGCTAGGCAGAAGGACTCAGGAAAAACAGGTAAGTAGAACTAGGAACCAGCGTAGACACGGTCCGAAACAAACCGCGTTGAGACGCGGTTGAACAAGGACCGGGGCTCCTTATATGTGGCCACCAACACCTGGGAGGCTTGCCACGCAAGCCGTGCTGTTTCCCAGCATTGGTCTGCCCACAACGAGGCTTGGGCCGCAGGACCCCCCGAACCGAGCACTCTGCGCACTGCGTTTGCGCGGACAGCGGCCGCCCGCGTATGCGCCGAGCAATGCGCACAGAAGACCCGGAAGCGACCGAGACCCAGGACAGCCCCGGGCCCCGAAGACGGAAGCGCGGGTACACCCTCCAGGACGGGGAGCGCCACAGCAGGTAAGGGAGCCCCAAGACAGGCGGTGTGACAGGGTGCCCCCCACAAGGCCGAGTCTTTTTCAGACTCAAGCGGCTCTTGCCCTCCATAAGCCATGCTTGAGCTGCGGCCGCTGCCCGCGTTTGTTTTCATTTCGTCCCCCCGTTCCAAGTGCATGTTGGTGGGCAGGGCCATTGCATGCACCACAGTGAGCGCTGCCGGGACTCAGGTCAAGGAAATTGCTATTGTGACATTAGTTGCAAAGCAATGTCTAAACAAGGAAGCCAGCGTTCCGGAGGGCATTGTGAGGCAGACAATCACTGCTGCAGCAGCCTGGCTAGGGCTTGGCAGGCATTGTTGTATTTCTGAGGCAAACTAGCAGGCGCACATTAAGGACGCTGCACAGCACAAAGGAACACTTTTATTGAGCCAAGAGAAACAATAGGCCAACAGCTGAGCCTGGGCACAATCTGTGACAATATACATTAGTTGAATCATGGCAGCTACAATACCCCCAGCCACGTCATTCCTGTCTGAACCTGGCCATCCGCCTATCAGGTGGGATAGGTGGAAAGACATCTTTGAGAATTAACTTGTGGCCATGGGAGGGGATAGGTTCAGTTCAGCTAGAAAGAAAGCACTACTACTCCACAACCTGAGAACTGAAGGACGTAGTGTTTTTGATGGACTGTCTAGAACCCAAGGAGCATAAGCGGGTGATGCTGATGAGTATACCACAGCCCTAAAACAATTGGAGGAGCATTTTGAACCAAAAACAAATGTAACATTCGAAAGGCATAAGTTCTTTCAGCGCGCACAAGAGCCATCGAGCCATCTGAATCCGTTGAATCCTATATTGCATCTTTAAGGACATTGAGTCATACATGTGACTTTTTTAGTTATTGAATGACTCACTAATAAGAGACCAGCTTGTGAGATGCACGAATAACATGAGAATTCAGGAAAAACTACTCGCCAAGGGCATTAAGTTGGAAGAAGCAATTGAACTGGCCAGAAGCATAGAGCAAACCACCCAATATATTAAGGAATTGAAGGTCGATAAGCAGGTCCCTCATGCCTTATGTGCGGTTGGTCAAAGGAGGAAACCCAACTTCAATGCAAACAGAAGGGAAGTGTGGAATTCAAAATGCACAAGATGTGGCAGCCCCAAACATGGTCCGAATTATCCCACTTGTCCAGCCAAGTTTGCTGAGTGTTTTAAATGTAAAGGCAAGGGACACTTTGCCAATGTATGCAAGAGTTCATCCATCAATCTGGTGGAACTGAGAGGAAACAATGTAGTAGCAAATCAGATGACATATAACGCACCAGAAATGACTGCCACGCAAGAAACTGCTCCAAGAAATCTATTTGAAATTTCAGCCATCTCAGGTGAACAAAAAGGGCCTGTGGATGAATTTGAAATTGAGGGGTGCAAGATGACAATGAAAGTCGATACATGCTCGCCATGGACCATCATCTCAAGGGAATCTCTAAATAAAACACTATGGAAAGACCAGGATTCGCTTAAGCCCGACCGACATCCAACCCTGCGGTTATGGAGAATCGTCAATAGAAATCTTGGGACAGTTCCATGCGCAAGTGAGGTACAAAGACAGAAGATGCTTGGCAGACATATTGGTAGCAGAAAGGGGTGCCTCATTACTTGGATGAGAGGAACCAAGAAAACTGGGAGTGAGAGTTCAAGCAAGTGCACCAGAACCTGTCACCATCGCTGAAATAGAAGATATGCGGTCCAGAGAGTTCCCAGAAGTGTTGACTGAAGTGTTAGGCAAACTCAAACAGTTTGAACATCACTTCAAGCTCAAGAGAAATGCCCTACCAATTGTTCACAAAGTGAGACATGTACCTCTGAATATGGAAGGACAACTGCGTGGCGATCTGAGTAGTCTCATGAATAAAGGAGTGATTGAGCCTGTTACAGCCACAGAATGGTTATCACTGGTGGTGCTAGTAACCAAAAGCAATGGAAAGTTAAGTCTATGTGTGGACTTGTGGAGTTTGAACCAGAATATACTAGTAGAGAGGCATCCTCTACCCAATATATCAGAAACCCTAGCCACATTGGGTGAACCCAAGTGGTTTTCTGTAATTGATCTGTTAGCAGTGTACCACCAGGTTCCACTCTCTGAAAAGTCACAATGCCTGACAGCTTTCATTACTCCTGAGGGGACATTCAAATTCAATCGATGCCATTTGGGCTGGCATCAGCGGCATCCGTGTTTCAGAAAGTAATGGAAGAAATATTGAAGGGCTTAGTTAAAGTAAAGGTGTTTCAGGATGATATATTGGTGTTTGTGGAAGATGAGTGTGAGCATGACAGAGTATTGAGAGATGTGTTAAACAGACTTAAAGAGGCAGGTTTGACATTTCAAAGAAGTAAGTGCAATATAGCTGTCAAAGAGGTGGAGCATGTAGGTCACAAAATATCAAAGGATGGCATTTCACCCAAAGAATCGCTTATTGAGAGTATTAGTGATGCCCCCCCCAGCCCAAAGATAAGGACCAGTTGCGTTCATTCATGGGTCTGGCAGAATATCATCACAAATGTGTGAATGGGTTTACAGTAATATCATCTCCATTGAGAGAACTACTTAAGAAAGGTGTGAAATATGTGTGGTCTGAAGAATGCCAAGAGGCGTTTATGTCAATTAAGAAAGGTATTACACAAGCACCATCTCTGAGAGGATTTGTTTCGGGCAGGAAAATCACTTTATCGGTTGATGCCAGTGTACTAGGGTTGGGTGCCACACTAGCTCAATATGATTCTGGTAAGGTAGAACACATAATAGCCTTTGCATCAAGACCACTAAGAGGTGCAGAAAGAAATTATTCGGTCAGAGAGGGAGGCATGGGCTGTGTCATGGGTCATTTCACATTTTAAGTTCTTTTTATGGGGTCAGGCATTTCAGGTAAGAACTGACCATAAACCATTGGTTCAGTTTATGGGCAGTGTCGATTGGGCCAAGGGATCCCCAAGAATATCTAGGTGGATGGTGGACTTGCTAGGATATAACTTCAAAGTATGCTACATACCTGGTAAATAAAATGTTGTAGCAGACTGTTTATCGAGGTTGCCGGTGGGAGGTTATGAAGACAGTGAAATTACCGGTAATCAAGAGTTCAGTATATCTGAAATTGAGTGTAATGCCGTTGACAAAAATGAATGGGTAAGTGCAGACAAAGAAGATTTGGTATTGAATCAAATTAAATTATGGACAAAAGAAGGGTGGCCTCACAAAAATGAAATTTGGAGAGGTTATGAAAAATACTATGAGGTTAGAGAGGAACTAAACTTGACTGAGGATGGACACAAACTCAGAAGAGGAAATAAACTGGTACCTCCATGTGGTGTTAGACCCCAATTAATGAAAGTGGCTCATCAAGGGCATTTGGGTATGGGAGGTACAAAAAGTTATCTGGGGCAATCGTTTTGGTGGCCTGGGTTAGAGAGTGAGGTAGAGAAATGCGTCAGAAACTGTAAAGAGTGTGAAGAGTGATAAGGGCGAAATAGTGAGAGAAGTTCCTTTGATTCCAGTGAGTGTAGCCAGTGAACCATGGCAGAAAGTAGCTGTTGACTTAGTGGGACCCATTCAAGATCTGGGTCAGGGTTATAAGTACTTGGTGGTATTGGTGGACTACCATACAAAATGGATAGAGTGGAAGGCACTTTGTGATGCCACTGCGGCAGAAATGATTTTATTCTTTGAAGAAGTGTTTTACAGGGAAGGATTTCCTTCAATCGTAGTCACCGACAAGGGTGTACAGTTTTGATCAGATAGGATGTTGACATTTCTGAGAAAATTCAGTATTAAACATGTGAGGACAGCCCTGTATCATCCTAGGGCGAATGGCCTAGTAGAAAGGGCCAACAGATTTGTGAAGAGTGGGATACAACTAGCATTAGCTTCAGGGTTGGAATGGTCAAAGGTACTTAAGGAATTAGTATGGAACTATTGTACCACACCACATTCAATCACGAAAATGTCTCCATTTATGTCATTGAAGGGCAGACAACCGGGTACAAAACTCTGTCCGGGATGGCTGGACGTGGCAAAGAGTGTAGATATTGATTGTGAGAAAATCATGGTGCTCATTAGAGAGGCACAGAACTCATAAACAAAAGTTTGATGAGGTTAACAAATCCAAGGTAACAAAATGGCAGAAGGGTGACTTGGTTCTAATCGAGAATCCCAGATTAAGTTCCAAATGTGCAGAAAGTACATTTCTTGGACCGAAGAAGATTGCAGCTGTGAGAGGAAATGTTGTCATATTGGAAGGGGGAGAATGTTGGTCAATGTTGAAATTGGTCAAGTGTTCATCCACTATTTATGAAGGTGAGAATGTGGAGTGCAACAATGTTGTTATTGGTAGACATGCAAGCAAGGAGAACAATTAAATGGTCTATTCCTTACTCTACCTAGGCTCAATTCTGTATTTACATTCATATCAGAATTACTCACAGCTTCTTCTTTTTGACCATGCTCCAACATGGCTCAAAGACCTCTATGTGGAATGAAATTCAATCAACAATTGCCAAGGGAGGAGATGTGTTATGATTGGCATTTGTGCAAAAACAACAATTCATGTAATCAAAACAAATGTTGGTTTATGTATACATGTATTCCTAGTAAGTAGATGTGTTAAATGGTTTCAATAGGTTAAGCAGCATTGTGAGCTCATGTGGTTCCCATTTGGAATGGTATTGCACGTAGTGGTATTCTGGAATTAATTGTAGGCAGTTGATGTTTGTAAGCTGACAGTGCCTGTTGTCGCGAATCGTTGTTCCAATAAAAATCATTAAAACTTAAGAAAGGCGTGAAATACTGTGAGAATGATAGACAGGAGACAAAACTCGTGCTGCAATAATCTTTATTATTGCCGTATGGTTGATCCGGAAAGAGTCAATAACTGAGGTGTGGTAAATCAATAATAAACTGAAAGTTCTGGCGGTTGCTTCACCGTGGGGTTTTCCTTCCCCAATTGCCCTTGGGATAAGGCTGTGGTCCTCTAACTCGGGTTATCTGGGTAGGCCCACCACTCGGGGTTGCCTGCGCTCTCCTCGGTGTCCTGTGAAAATAACAGACAGCCTTGTTTAGAAAAGGCGGGCCTTTATATACATCACTGGGTTCAAAGCCCCACCAATGAGCAGACGTCTTGACTAGCTCGTCTGTTATTGGTTGGGAAGGTTTGGCCCCGCCTCCCTTAAGACCGGGTTTCCCTGCCGTCAGTTTCGCCTGCCCCTGTAGCATTGGGACTGTTCCTGAAGCGTTTCCATCGACGGCATCCATGCGGCGCCGGGACTTGGGTACATAGGGGTGGCCTCTGATGTCGGGGTTCTTACTCCTCCTCGGCCGCAGGCCGCGGCCTGCATCCTGACAAGGTTCCCGCCCCCTTCCCAGTCCGGGTCGGCGACTCCAGTAAGGTGAGTAGCTAACCCCGCCGTAGCGTTCGGCGGGGGCGGCTCCGCTTCCGTCAGGATCGCCGAGTTCGTCCGATGTGTGCGAGTTGGTGGTTTTTCCCAAGGCCGCTGCCGGCACCTCTTCACACATACTCACCCCGGGATCTGGCCGATCGGGCCAGTGAGAGCACCTGGACAGGTAGTCTGCCACCAGCTGAAATCTGCCTGGCCTATGCAGAGTCAGAAAGTCAAAGGGTTGTAGGGAGAGGAACCAGCGAAGAACCCTCTGGTTGGTATCCTTGTGTCGGGCAAGCCATTTTAGAGGTGCATGGTCCGAGAACAACGTGAACCGACGACCAACTAGATAGTACTTGAGGGATTCAATCGCCCCTTTGATGGCCAGGCATTCTTTCTCAATCGTGGAGTACACCGACTCATGTGGCAGCAACTTTCGGCTGATGAAGCAAATGGGCCGCAGTTCCGATTCTTGTTCCTGAGACAGGACGGCGCCCAAGCCATGGTCCGAGGCATCAGTCTGGAGGAAGAACTGCTTCTGAAAGTCGGGACAACATAATACCGGATCAGATGTGATCCTTTCCTTTAGAAGATCTATGGCCCTTAGGGCGTCTTTGTTATTGGTCAGGTTTGGGTTCCCTTTGAGTCTTAGCGCATCGGTGAGTGGCGCGGCTATGGAAGAAAAATCGGGAATAAACCTCCTATAATAACCAACGAGCCCCAGAAAAGCCCGTATTTGTTTCCTGTTCACAGGTGTTGGGATGCGATGAATGGCCTCAGTTTTGGACATCTGTGGTTTCAGCATTCCACCCCCCACCACGTGTCCGAGGTACTTTGTTTCGTGAGTTCCCATCGTGGTCTTACTGGGATTGATGTGAAGGCCTGCTACATGTAGGTCGGCTACCACCGTTTCCAAATGGTTCAGATGATCCTCCCAGGTTTTGCTGTATACGATGATATCGTCAAGGTAGGCCGCTGCATATCCCTCATGCGCTCTTAGGATGATGTCCATAAGTCTTTGGAAGGTGGCTGGTGCTCCATGTAGGCCAAAAGGAAGAACCTTAAACTGATACATTCCCCTTGGTGTGGAAAAGGCGGTTTTTTCTTTATCCTGGGGTCGCAAAGGGATCTGCCAGTATCCCTTTGTTAGGTCTAGCGTACTCAGATACCGGGCAGCCCCGAGTCCCTCTAACAACTCGTCCATCCGTGGCATTGGGTATGCTTCGTAACTAGATACGCTGTTCAGCTGCCTGTAGTCCATGCAGAAGCGGATTGAGCCATCAGGTTTAGGGACCAGAACGATGGGCGATGACCAAGCGCTGACTGAAGGCTCAATGATGTCTAGTTGCAACATTTCATCTACCTCCGTGTTTATGATTTGTCTCCGGGCTTCGGGTATCCGGTAGGGTCTGAGCCGTACTACTTGTCCGGGCTCTGTTTTTATCTCATGCTCAAGTAATTTGGTCCTCCCTGGTAAGGTGGAAAAGGATTCTCTGTAGGGTAGTAGCCTATGCATCAGCTCCGTTCTCATGAGTGGCGATAGGGCGTTCCCCCACTGGACGTGGTCCAGCGAACCGGGGTCCGGGTTCGCGGTTTCCAACGTTTCTATGTCTCCGATGGTTCCTAGTGCTGATACCAGGGGTTCATTCCACTCCTTCAACAAGTTAATGTGGTATATTTGATCCGGGTTGGTTCGGTCAGGTTGGTGCACCCTATAGGTCACGGGACTGAGAACATCCGTGATCTTGTACGGGCCTTTCCATCTGGCCAGTAATTTGTTGGCGCTGGTAGGTAAGAGTACGAGTACCTGGTCTCCTGGGCTGAAACTTCTCATTCTGCTCCCTTTATTATAGTTTTTCTCTTGTATGTTCTGGGCATGAGAGAGGTTGGCTTCCGCCAAAGCACGCAGTGCGCTTAAATGTTCCTTCAGTTCCTCGGTATATTCGGTTAGGGTCGTTTCTTCGGAGGCTTCCCATTCTTCCTTAACCAGGTCTAGGATTGTTCGGGGTTGTCTCCCGAACAGGAGTTCAAATGGGGAAAACCCCGTGGAGGATGGGGGCGTGTCTCGAAGGACCATCAGAACCAGAGGTATCGCCCTATCCCAGTTCTGGGCACCTGGTCCTGTCACCCTTTTCAACATTTTCTTTATCGTTTTGTTATATCTTTCGACTAAGCCGTCGGGTTGGCGATGATACACGGATGTTCTTAGCTGCTTGATGTGTAGGCGTTCACACACTTGTCGTAGTAAAGTCGACATGAAATTCGTCCCTTGGTCAGTGATGATTTCTGAGGGTAAGCCAACTCGGGCAAAGAAGGGTATGAGTTGATCACATAGTTGTCTGGCTGACGTCCCTTTAAGGGGAAATGCTTCAGGATAACGTGTAGCGTAGTCGACCACGACCAGCATGTATTTATACCCTCTACTGGCTGGTTCCAATGGACCGACAATATCCATGCCGATCCTCTGGAATAGTACTGTAATGAGGGGCATCTTTTGTAGAGGAGCTTTAGCTGGTTTTACTCTGCTCGTTAGTTGACAGGTAGGGCATCTTTTGCAAAACTGAGCCACCTCCCCATATATTCCCGGGCAATAAAACCGTTTGAGTATATTTTGCTGTGTTTTCAGCGAAGCCATGTGGCCTCCACAAGGATGGTTGTGGGCTAATTGCAGTACTATGGGGCGTTGCTTTCTGGGTAAAACTAACTGTTCCTTAACAGTCCATCATCTGCCTTGTATCTTCGGTACAGTAGACCTTGATGAAGCACAAATCCTGGTCCCCTGGAAAGATCTGGATCCCCTTCCTGTGTAGCCCTCTCTCGGGCTACCTTGAGGGTGTTGTCCGTTAGGGTTTCGGTCCTAATGCTATCTTCATTATCCTCTAATCTCCAGTCGATGGCTCTAGTCGTATAACAAGCCTGACACCAGTCCATACGGCTTTGTCTCTTTTTATTGATGAGGGTTCTTGGACCAGACATGCCCCTCCCGGGTTCTGGCTCGGGACCTACTTCTCTTCTCCCCTCCTTCGTCATCAGTGCCTGGTCAAAGTTAGGTAAATCAGTCCCTATGACTACCGGGGCAGGCAGAGAAGGTAGGACGGCAGCCCTCACGGGTGACAACTCCCCATTTATTTCAATAGCCACATTTTTCATCGGATAAAGTTTTATATCTCCATGTATACATTTAATAGGTACGGACACGTTAAGTAAGTTGGGTTTGCTACTTACAGTAGGTGATATGGCGGTTTGCCGGCTGCCGCTGTCAAGTAGACCACGTGTGGGTCTGCCGTCGACTCGTATGTCCACGATGTAAGGACCGGGTACGCTCTCTTCTTGTAGCGCGTGCAGGTACCCAATATCCATTGGTTCAGCGGATCTTCTCCTGGGACAGAACCGGGCTATGTGGCCCTATTCGTTGCACTCAAAGCACTGAGGTTGCCGATATCCTGGACTGGTCCCAGCGGACTTGTCTTCAATTCCAGACCTCTTCTCGTCTGGCCTCCGAACCGCCTCCTCGGGTTGTCTCCATCTCAACTGTTGTGGTCTGACCCCTTTGGTCAGTGGGGCATCAGTCGTTGGTACTGCTATGCGGGCTGTTATCCCTGTGGGTGGAAACCTGTGGTACCCAGCCTTTTGATACGCCGAGGCAATATCCACCGCTTCAGTTAGGGAGGGTCTGTGATGTTGCCTCACCCACCTCTGCATTTGTCCTGGCAGGGCTTCTACGAACTGCTCAAGGATAATCTTTTCAAGTATCGGTTGAGTTACGACCATCGGAGTTGACAGCCATTTTTCCGCCAGGTCTTTTATTCGATAATACAACTGCCGTGGATTTTCCCCAGGTCGTAACTTGGTGTCCCTTAGTTGAATTCGATAGGCCTCTTCATCAAGGCCAAGGCGATCCAGTACAGCCGCCTTTATTTCACCATAGGGAGTATTCCCGGTGGGGTTTGCCGCCTGGTAGGCTCCTTGCATGACGCCGGACAACAAGGGGGCGACATATTGTCCCCATCGTTCGGGGGGCCACTGTGCATTCCTGGCTATTCTTTCGAAACTTGTAAAAAAGAATGCAGGGTCCTCGCCGTCTTTGTACTTTTGTAGTAATGCGGATGGGACCATTGGTTGCGTCCTAGAGCTAGCCACCATCTCGGTTAGCTTCGATATTGTGTCATGATGTTTGTCCTGTGCAGTAGTTTGCACCGTGCTTTGTACCTGCAATGCCTGCTGGAAGGCTTGGCGGTCGGCAGCTGCTTGTTGGTTTTGTATCTGAACCAACTGCTGCAGTTGCTGCTGTCCTTCCGACAGCGTTTTGATCAATGCCTCCATCGCGCTGCCGTTTATCCCACCTTCGTCGGCAGTTGTGAGAATGATAGACAGGAGACAAAACTCGTGCTGCAATAATCTTTATTATTGCCGTATGGTTGATCCGGAAAGAGTCAATAACTGAGGTGTGGTAAATCAATAATAAACTGAAAGTTCTGGCGGTTGCTTCACCGTGGGGTTTTCCTTCCCCAATTGCCCTTGGGATAAGGCTGTGGTCCTCTAACTCGGGTTATCTGGGTAGGCCCACCACTCGGGGTTGCCTGCACTCTCCTCGGTGTCCTGTGAAAATACAGCCTTGTTTAGAAAAGGCGGGCCTTTATATACATCACTGGGTTCAAAGCCCCACCAATGAGCAGACGTCTTGCCTAGCTCGTCTGTTATTGGTTGGGAAGGTTTGGCCCCGCCTCCCTTAAGACCGGGTTTCCCTGCCGTCAGTTTCGCCTGCCCCTGTAGCATGGGGACTGTTCCTGAAGCGTTTCCATCGACGGCATCCATGCGGCGCCGGGACTTGGGTACATAGGGGTGGCCTCTGATGTCGGGGTTCTTACTCCTCCTCGGCCGCAGGCCGCGGCCTGCATCCTGACAAGGTTCCCGCCCCCTTCCCAGTCCAGGTCGGCGACTCCGGTAAGGTGAGTAGCTAACCCCGCCGTAGCGTTCGGCGGGGGCGGCTCCGCTCCCGTCAGGATCGCCGAGTTCGTCCGATGTGTGCGAGTTGGTGGTTTTTCCCAAGGCCGCTGCCGGCACCTCTTCACAAATACTCAACACCTCCCTCTTTCCACAGTGTATGTCGCATGGACCTCATCACTTTAATTCATCATTTGCTACATTTCTTGATCATCTTCCTCTGGTGACATCCATTGTTCTTTCCATCCACTTGTACTGCTATTTCAAACTGTCAAACATAATACCGAAATCACCATCTTATTCACTGACTAGCGTGACTCCACTCACCCTTTTGCTGACTCCCTCTTACGTGCTTATGCCAACCAGTCAAGTCTTCTCTCCATCAAATACCTCCCACATTACTCGAGTCCTTTCTAGGGAGGGCTCGGGTGTCCTCCCTAACTCAGTCAAGTTACACTTTCTCAATGAGCAGCTCCTTTTACCAAACCTGAGGTCCCCGTGTTTCATTTACATCAGGGTCAAGGTGTGTGTGCTTGAATCAATATAAACTATTGCTATACAATTCAGGGCATTGGTACATTTCATAACAATGTCACGTACGGACATGTCCCCCACACCCTACACTTGAGGAACCACCTACAGATGGTACCTTCAAAGAACATTTTGCCAATCGCTGATCCCTCTCCTAGAGCCTACTTCTTCCCCTACAAGGCTCCCCCCCCCCATCCACTCGCCGTACACATCCCAGCTACTTCTACTACACCCGCACCCTACCTCTAACTCCCTGGGTGTATCTCTATTGTAAAGCGCTTTGTTGCTTCCCAGCTAGGTGTGTGCTTTATGCATCTCAAAAGACACATGCTGTTAAGAGCATAAACGTATATACAAAACCAATGTATTTATTTGAATTAGTATAACTCACCACTCACCAATAGGTCTCAGCACAGTTACCTGGAAAGAGCTATACAATTGCACTACAGCATGTTTTGCTACCCAAATGTTTTGCTACCCACAATCTCAGTATGACGGTGAAGAGTGTAATGGGCTGCAGTATATTCAGACATACACTGGCAGAATTGACGCTTGCAAAATATCAAGGGTCATTTTGGTGTCCATGTTGGAAATCCATTTTTAGAGTGATGTGTTTTTCATTAAGGAGGTGTTGGTTTTGAGCCTGGAGCGCCTGCTCTCTCCTGCATTATAAAGAGCGTGGAATGCTAATGGAAACATGGAAGAGAACCAGGGAAAGGATCCTTTTCAGAGGTGGCCGGCCACATTTTATTTCACAAGGCTGTTTTCCAATTGTCCTCTGCAAATTGGAAAACAGAAATCAAGGCACGCCGAATGAACGATGCCATTATTCTGGGAGAATTGTGTATGACAAAACAATACGACGACTTACTGTGACCCCTCGAAGCTGGAAATGCTCGTATTTTGGGAGCTGTCTGAATTTGACTAGAGCTCTTTGAAATCGCAGAGGGCAACAAAAACTACACTTCAATGTTAAATCACAAATAAAACTTTGAAATAAAATGGCTCCATATCGAGTGCTCGATGTGATGACTGGTTTGGCGTGTTTCAGTGTTCAGGTCACAAGCTCAGGTCCCTCACAACACTAGAATACAGGCCTTTTGTCTTTCAGAAAGCCCCTTAAACATAGCTGTTGTAATTATTCAAGGCAGGCTAGGCAGCGAACACCCCCGTTTCCTTACACTCTGGCTAGGGAGAAAGCAGTTCATATTGTGCACATTGTATTGTTTTGTAATGTACTGTACTTGTCATTTATATATGCGCCTTTTACGGGTATTATAACACCTTAGTGTTGTTTCCAAGAAACTGATTGGTCAATCTGCGGGCTATACGTACTGGTATAGCCCGCAGATTGAATATAGCCCGGACAGTAATTGAAGGCTTATACCTTTGCCGCTGTCGCCACCCACTTGCTGCTCTCTTCCTCACCGGCCGTGTCCCTTACCACTAGTAAACCAGTGAAATGAACGCAGCGCACATTGCAATAGTAGCGTGCCTGACGGAGCCCCGCCCACTAAAACAAACAAACATGAAGAAACACTTTCAAGTGTTACCGGCCGCAATCCGTAACGTTTCAGCATTATAACGTATGCTTTTCTAAGTATGCCGCATTCGGATTATAATTAAAGGAAGCGTAATGTGGCTTGAACGCTTTCATTATTCACTGGCATTACATAACGAGGAGTCCTGCCCCCTTCCCCCACCTCCACACAGAAGCAAACGTTCTGTTGTCCAGCAGAGTATGTGAAAGGCTGCAAAGAACATAAGCAGTATTGACAAAGTAAGTGCAGTTTCCACATATTAATTGCTATGAATACCCATGTGCTAAATGTGGTATATTAACGTGTGTAATTACTGTAAACCTACATGTTCTGTTAAATGTGGTATATTTACATATGTAATTAATTTCAACGACATTTGCCTACCTGTGAAAACATACCCACACCTGCTAATTACCTACCTCAATTACATACTCCACCCACCCACTGCTAATAACCTTCCACAAGCCAAGATTGAGGGTGTTCGATTAGCTTTATAGACCTACAGCTCGAGCCGTACCGGGCGTTATGGTCCCTCATACCTCGTTAACGCAGCCTTCAGGGCCCATAACGCCAGGTACGGCCCTTGCTCCAAGTCTATAAATCTATATTATAGTCTCAATGTGCTGTTAGTGCGAACGCCCTAGGAGGACTGAAGTCCAGAGTGTTGGAGGTCATGGAGCACAGTAAAAATGTGTGTGTGCATTTGGCCAAATAAGGCTTAGCAGGGGTGGCCATGCTCTGGTAAAGAGCAACGCATGTGGTCAGGCATGTTTGCGGGTGCTTAGAGGAGTCGAGTCGGAGGATGATGTGAGTGCTATAGACTCGATATGTGCCCTGCGTGCCCGAATTTGACATAGGTTTGCACTGCATTCTGATGTCAGAGGTGTTGAGGCGTAGTCTGTGTGAGTAGGTGGAGAGTTGTTTGAACAGCACAACCACATTTTGTCATATTTTTTGCTGTATTCTGATGTGTGCTGATAGCCATGCCTGTGGCCATTGTCCACTGGTGTGGTGAGTTATATGTACCTGACGGATTTTGGTGGTTATTTGTTGTTTGTGTAGCCGCTCAGGTAATTGGCTTCTTCTGTCAATTCTTGCAGCTGCAATAAAACGGTTATCGACAGTCTATGCTCCAACTATTTGCAGAAAGAGGGGGCTAGGGGTTGTACTTCCCGGTTCATCTAGGCGGATAACGTGACAAATCTACCCAGCTACCGAGCGCTTACTGAACCTTTTCAGTTGTTACCATTACCATGGGCGGCCCATTCTATAATTTTTACATGAGCAATACCTGACCATCCCCCCCTTCCTTCCACAGTGATTCCAGGGCCGGTTCTTGATTGCCATCCAGGTGTATTGCATGGGGGACCCCCACCTGACTTTCTGGCATGGGGCATGGCCATTGCCCACGTCCTCGCATAACAATCTGTCTGATTGTGATGGTGGTGATTCTATCACAACCACTGTGTGTGCAATTTGCCTGTTTTTCCCGTACATGCCAGGTGCATTGATTCACCAATCCTGAGACATTTAATATATGAAGGGCTATTATTCAGTTGGTGGTGCTTGGAGGAGTCCAGGGTCATGATTGGTTTTTGCTGGTGTGTGTGGTCCAGGCCGCAGTTGAAAGTAGCCGGCATCGCCAGGTGCTTAGATGTTGGGGGAGCCGCCTGGTGCTCAGTGTTTCTAAGTACAGATTGGGAGTTTTTTGAAGGTCGGGTAGTTTTCGGTCCGGCTGATGTGCGGAGGAAGAGTGTTCCAGATGGTGGGAGGTAGGATACATAATGACGAGCTGCCAATTCTTGTGGAGTGGTAAGGGGGGATAGTGAGGAGGAGAGCTTAGCCCGATCAGAGGTCTCTGGGGGGGTTGGTAGTGGATGATTTTGTTCTGAAAGGACTCAGGTCCTGTATTATGGAGGACTTGCGTGTGATGCATGTGGCTTTGAGGGTGGTTCTGAGGCTGACAGGGAGCCAGTGCAATATTCTAAGAGCAGGGGTGATGTATCTTCTGGAGCATCTGGCCGCTGCATTTGGATTCATTGAAGTTTCCTGAGCTGGAGTACCGGGACTCCGGGATCGAGGGAGATGGCCGAGTCTAGGCGGCAGATGATGATGGCCAGTATTGCAGAGACTCTTTGGGGATCAGAGAGGTAGGGAAAGATGTGTTTTAGGATGCGTAAGTGGAAGTGACAGGTTCTGGGTATGGAATTGATGTGTTTGTAGAGACATATGTCTGCACCCATTGCGCCTCCAAGCTTTTTAATAGAGGTGGAGGTGGCAGGTGGGGCTCCAGGGGCAGGGGCTCCCAGGGCAAATGGCCATGATAAGGGATGGGAGATTAGAGCAGTTTTGCAGCATATTAGGATTTCTGATTTGCCCGGGTTGACGATTAGGTGGTTGGTCATCATCCAAAGGTCGATATCCAAGAAGCGAGGTCGAGGAGATTTTGAAATTGATCTGGGTGTCGTCTGCATAATTATAGCAGGTCAGGTTGTGTGAGCAGATGAGAGCTGGAAGTGGGCTTAGGTAGTTTAGTTTAGTTTAGTATATTCATTTGTATTGCACACCAGACCCGAGGGTATGAGGGCGCATGAGCAGCATGGTTATTCAAAGCTTGGTTACAGGTTGCTTATAGATTGCATTACAGAATTGCAGTGTGACAATGAAGGACATGTGTACAGTTTAACAGGGAGGATATAATGCAGTACAAATATTTTATAAATTTACATATAATTTATAAATTTACATATAAACATACATTACAGGATTGCAGCAGTGTGGTGTTAGGTGTTAGAGGTGTTAATGGTTTGTGTTCTTTATCCAGTGGATATAGTTGCGTCTAAAGTGTGAATATGATTGGGGTGTTCTGAGGGATGGTGGTAGGGCGTTCCAGTGTTGGGGTGCTTTCACCTGGAAGCTGTTGCCACCCATTTTGGTGCATTTGAACCTGGGAACTAAGAGCAGGTTTGCGTTGGAAGTTCTGGTGGGTCTGCTGGGGGTGTATTTGCATATTCTGTCTACCAGGTAGCATGGGGCAGCGTTGTTCAGGCATTTGTGGGTTAGCGATGCTACTTTAAGCATGATTTTGTCTGATGTGTTGAGCCAGTTATGGGATTTCCTGATGTTGGAAATGTGTTCTCTCCTGGGAATGCTGAGCACTGCTCTAAGAGCGTTGTTTTGTAGCGTCTGAATTTTGTTGGTGATTTGCTTGCTGGCTCCTACGTAGAGGGCATTACAGTAGTCCAGTTTAGATAATACCAGGGCTCTGGCTAGTGTAATGCAGCTCTGGGTAGATAAGAAAGGTTTGGCTACTCTTATAAGCTTACATGTGTAGGCCGTGGAGGATGACATCGAGCTAACCTGTTTGTGGAAGGATAGGGAGGAGTCGAGATATATTCCTAAAGTTTTCACTTCTTTGGATACCTTGATTGGGTTCCCGTCTATGATGAAGTTGGTGTAGTTGTGGTCTAGTTTGGTTAGGTTGGAGGTGGAGCCAAGGATTATGAGTTCAGTTTTGTCATCATTCAGCCATAGACTGTGCGAAGCCATCCATGCCTGAATGATGAGGTACACCTTGTTCATCAAGGCCAAATCCTGGTTGTAATCTCCAGTCAACGGGATGAGGATCTGTGTATCATCAGCGTAGTTGGTGTAGGTGACACCCAGGCCATCTAAATCGTCAAACAGGGGCTTCGTGAACACGTTGTACAGAGTGGGGGAGACGCAAGAGCCCTGTGGGACTCTGGACGTGATGGGGATGGGATCGGCAGAGGTGGAAAAGACATGCATGGATCTGTTGTTGAGGAATGACTCAATCCAGCTGATGGCTTCTTGGGAGAAGTGGGCTGCTGTTTCTAAATGATTGCATAGGATTTTATGGTCAACTAGATCAAACGCCGCGGAGAGGTCTAGCAAGAGTAGTAGTGCAGTTTTCCCGTTGTCTCTAAGGGTGTCTATTTGGGCTTTCAGATCAATCAGGGCCGTTTCAGTCCCATGTTGGGGTCTGAAGCCTGATTGTCGTATGCCTAGGAGGTGGTTTATTTCAAGATATTTTTGGATTTGTTGGTATGCTGTCTTGTCTAGTATTTTGAGCAGGAATGGGACGGTGGTAATGGGTCTATAGTTGGTCGGGATGGACGGGTCGAGGGAAGGTTTTTTGAGGAGAGGGAGGACCCAAGACTCTTTGAGGTTACTGGGGACTGTTCCTGAGAAGATGTTGAAGAGGAGGGTGTGAAAGGGAGGCTCCCTCTGGCACCCCATTTGTGACAGGCGATGGAGGAGAAAGGAGGGAGGAGGATAATTTGCGAGAGTTTGGAAATAAAAGCGGTGATTCAATTTAGGGCGGTGTGTTTAATGCAAAGGGTGAGGAGCCTGTTCCTGAGTATTGAGTGGTTGATGGTTTGAAAGGCTTCTGATAGATCCACGAGGATGAGAGCAGCACACCCTTCTGGATTGGCCGTTCTTTTTAGGTTGTCCCAGACAGAAACCAATGATGATTCTTTTCCACAGAGGGGTCAGAAACACTGATTGGGCTGGGTCGAGGAGTCTATTGGCTTCTGTGAAGAGGCCAAGTTGCTTATATGCAGCACAGTGAATTAGTTTAGCAATGAAGCAGGTGTTGGAAATTGGGCGGTAGGTCGAGGCAAGGTTTTTTGAGTAGCGGTTTGTCATGGGAGGTTTTGAAGCCCTATGGGAAGGTGCCAGATGAGAGGGATTTATTTATGATGGAGTGGGCTATGCTGCCAGCACAGGTGGAGGTAAGGATCTTTGTTTGAAACGGAGGTGGGCAAAGATCTCGAGGCCTTGAGGGTCGACTAAGTACTAGTATGTTGCAAAAATCAGCCAGGGAGCGAGGTGTGACTGAGGAGAAAGTTGGGTAGGAGGGTGAGTTCAAGGGTCAGGTTTTCATGAGGGCCAGATATGGATGGTGGGATCTGAGCTAGTTTTGTGGTGATGGTATGATGTTTTTTCAGCCGATTGTTATTAAGTGTTTGGAAAGTTCATCACAGAGAGCTTGCATGGACTCCCTGCATGGATGTTTGGAGTTGGAAATTCTATTTCCATACTGTGTTTTTTTTTGCCTTCTTGATTTCATACGCATATGCCCTGTTCAGTCTTGCAAGAACAGATTTGTTTTGTGGATTAGGGTTGGTACTAAAGGTTCGCTCTAAGCGAGGACTGAGGGTTTTGAGTGCTTTAAGGGAACATTGTACCACTTTTGGTGTGGGGCTGATCGTCGGGATGGGTGGCGAGTTGGTGTGATGTGGGGGCATATCTTCAGAGAACCATTTGTCGAACAAGTCGATGGAGAGTTGTCCTTCCTTGCGAGAGAGATCCTGTAGTGTAAGGAGTAAGGAATTGGCCAGGTCTGGGTTGATGATTATTTTATTCCATAGAGTAGGGTGGGCGATGTGGATGAGTGGATGTTTGCAGGAAGAGGTGGGGACAGGGAAAGGTGCTGTAATGAGAAAGGTATAGCGTGGTGATCAGTCCAGATGAGGGGGGGAGGCGGGAGCCGGGAGACTTGACCTGTTGTGCACAATAGTGCACCTAGGGTGTGTCCTGCATTGTGAGTCGGGAGGGATATCAGTTGTGTTACGCCGAGTGCTTCCATATTGTCAGTGAGGCAGTGGGTCATGGGTCTGGCAGGAATATCAAACCAGATGTTGAAGTGTCCTAACAGAGTGAGCGCGGGGTGCTGGATTAGCGTGGTTGAGAGGTAGTTGCAGAGAGAGTTGGCAAAATTTCAGTCATAGCCGGGTGGCCGATATAGGAGAAGGAAGCTGTGGGTGACAGAAGGGCTGAGGTGGAATTTAGCAAGAATAGATGTGCATTTAATGTCACATGGTAGATTATTGATAGATATTATGGAAAGGTGTAGTTTGTGGAGAATGGCTAGACCCCCCGCTCTGCTAGGCCTGTTATGTATGAGCAGGGAGTAGCCAGGAGGGAATGCCTTTTGTGCATTGGGGTTCAAGTCGTCACTGAACCAGGTTTCAGTGATGAATAGGACTCTGGGTTTTCACTGGCTGTGAGGTCAAAGATGTTGTGTGACTCTGTATGACTTTGCACACTAGTGGGAAATGCCTAGAATCAACTTTGGCACATCAGTGGATCACACCTAGATTTAACCATGACACATTGAGGGAAGACACTCAGATTTAACTAGGTCGAAACCGATGAAACCCCCTAGTTTCAACTTTAGCACTGAGATAGATACACCTAGATTTAACTTTGGTAGAGCGGGGGGAAATGGCCTGAGTGTAACTTTGGCAAGAGCAACTGAAACCGCACAGTTTACACTTTGGCACACCAAAGGGCACTTTTGATTACATTTTGGCACTTCTATATAAACACCTACATAAAGTTTTGGTAGAGTGAAGGAGAAAAGGCCTAGGTCTTACTTTGGCAGCAGCAAAGGAAACTACTCAGATTGGACTTTGGCACATTAATAGACTCCCTGAGTTTTGACTTTGACACTATAGTAGTTACTTCTAAATGTAATAGGTATGGCTACCTTTTGCAATTTTGACTAGATGCAAGATAGTGCTACAAGGTCAAATTTAGACTAAACGCAGGATATGGCTACCTAGTACAATCTAGGCTAATTGCACAGGTATATGAGATTAGGTAGTGGTGGAGTTTTACTGGGTTTTAAAGCACCTAACATACTAATAACTCCGATACACAAATATATTGTATTGAGAATGTTCATGTCAGTGCGAGGAAAAATTTCACAGAATGGAGTTGCAATGCGCACAAGGCAAACATGGCAAGGTCTATGCAACCTAGAGCAACTGCTTCAGTGTATAGATGCCAACATTATCCATTCCATTCATGAGACACTAGCCCAATGCTGGTTTTAGCTTTCAGTCTGCAACTTGTACTCCTGGATATATAATGGGGAAATCTAGGACTACAAATTCCAGAATGCAAAGTTAAAACCGTGATTCTATCAGGGTCTACGAAAATGAAATGCAGAATATTGGCATGTATATTTGTGAGATTCTATTTGAACTTTGGGGCCCAGATATTTAGAAAGGGCTTGGAAGTCAATCATGTAAAGATTACTGCTGCACTGTTATAAGGGAAAGAATTGTGGGGGCAATCAACAGTAGATGTTTTATAGGTATCCCGGCAATAATACCGCTGGGATACCAGCAAATGGAAATATCATTACCAGTACTTGTCTGCAGTAATGGTTATGCCATGCATAAGCTTTGTCTACTAGAGCTTTCTGTGTTACAATGGGATTAGTACCCAGAAAATCATCTGGGCACCACCCAATCGTATCGTAGAATGCTGCAAATGCTGCGTTCAAGACTTTCATAGAATTTAGCTGACAGATTCCCAATTTCCCATCAGGCACATGCCAGCTAAATAGAGATTTGCCACCATAAGTAAGTACTTTTTGCAATAATAGGCTTCTTTTTATTTTAATGAATGTTGTCAATGATATGAGGACAAGTTCCATGCGTATAGCCTCGATCAGTGTTGATGGAGGAAAACCTAAGTTATGTCTCCACAGCTTCCCCTCGAGTACGCTCAACCATTGTAGCTGTTCATGTGTACATGTTTTGAGCCGCTAAAATATGGCTGGAAATATACTTGTTTAAATAGTAATCATTCCCTCCACCGAATGGCCCCTCTAACTGTACGTACGACTTAATAAGGATATCTCTAATTAAGGCCTTTGAAATTCAGTATTGCTGATGTAATTTAGTGGATAACGTAGATTATATTATTGTGTCCTGGCAAGTGTACGACTACTTGATCCCCTCGACCCCCCGGCTAGTTTTCACTTAAAATGTTTAATTAAGTGTCTGTTTCCCAAAGCCATGATCATGGTCTTGGCACTGTTTATTTTTAAGGTTCTCGACAGAATATATCTCTAGGGCAGACAGACAGTGCTGTAATCCAATTATGTTCTATCGAACAGTAATATGTCATCCGCGTATGACAGCCAGGTAATCTTTGTATTGTAGAGTTTTGGGGGGGTTCTTATTACAATCCACAAACGCGTCTTCCATGTCTGCGATGTTTACATTGAATAAAAGAGGGCACAACACACAGCCTTTCTTAAGGCCGTCAACTGTGTGTATATGCCGGCCCAGTTGATCCTGTAGATTTAATCTAACTGCAACAGTTGTTTCTGCATAGAATTGTGTAAGCAAACTGAGTAAGGTCGAGCTTAATCCCTATTTAGCTGTTAAGGATTTCAATCAGGCGACACACACCTTGGTCTCGGCCTAGTATGTAGCGCACAACCGAGATGCTTTTCTCCTTATTTTATGCAGATTCAATTTGAGATGCTACACAACTCGTATCACACCTTCTTTTCAAATACCCTGGGTCCCAATGGACCATGAACCAGGCTTGTTGGTGAAATATTTATTTATTTACAAAAAAATTCAAAAGAAATCATACAATTTTTAATATGGGGCAGAAATCACCAATCGGGTGATAATTACAATGAGGATGTAAGCATCAGACTTGAGTTTAATGTTCTAGTGGAACCTATAAAAAACACCAGGGAATAGGAGCACTTTTTTGATTTAGGAAAGATAGCACCCAAGTTAGGATTTCCCCCTGAAATGTTCCCTCAACCCACAAATAATTGAATTTTGAATGGATAGGAAGACACAGCAGGTAATCAGGAATAAGATGCAGAAAACAGAATCCAATTCCCTCACAAAATAAAAGTGGAAAACGGATTTTAAACCCCTTGCAATGTTATGAAATGACATTAGGAAATGGAAAAATAAATAATTAATGTGCGGTTAAAACCTTAAAGGTAGATACAATTTCTCACTAAAGCAACAATGCACAAACACTAACAATCACCAGCAATGGATTACAAAGAGTATACAATTTAAAACTGAGTGGAAAGTTTAAAACATGTTGCAGCCAAATGACACATGTAAAAGTTGCATTTCCTTTCGATTTCCGTGTAAATTTACCCAAATGATTTCTAATAAAAATGGGTGAAATACTAGTGCAGGTTTTGGGCTGTGGGATAGGTATATATCACAGGTACAACATAGAGGTGAAAATAGGTCTCTAGTTGGTGAATTGAGAGAGATTTGGAAGGTAGAGTGAGGTTCGTTTTTAGGAAAATATAGCAGTGAAAAAGAGATTGATTTTTAAAAGTGAAAGGCAAAGTTTTCTTCAACGAGATTTAATGGATGAGAAAAGAGGAACGCCACCCGTGAATATCAAAGCTACGCTGCAGTTCTAACCCTTCACGCAGTGTACCCCTTTTCTTGAGGGAAAATGTATTTTTTTTATCAAAATATCGCTAATGATTTATGATGTATTCAAGACAGGAATGAAGAGAAAAAAGTGGCGCTAACGCTTGGAGATCAAGGGCAAGAACACAGAATTCTGACAGTTTTAACAAGTTATCAGCGTAAGGATAGGATGGCTTTGAGATTGGGATAAGGACAATTGCAAGAAAAAGCAGACTATGGATTTCTATGGGGTGGGGATTATACTTACAGTCCACTTTTAGCTTTGGGATTTTTGGACCGTCAACAGGTTCTGGTCACTACATAGCAGCATGCCTGGCAAAGGACAGCTGGGCAAAAACAGCTGTGCAGGGCGGGTCATCAGATGGGAATTCTGGTCACTGGATGGCACAGGTACCTCTGGATGCAGTTAGAGGGCAAGCAGTTAGTGGGCAGCAAGCCAGGCTGGTTCAGGATCCTTCCCAAAAGGTACCACAGTTTTCCACTGGGAGATTAGTGGGTTGATTCTGGATCAATGGCCTTGCTGGGAATATGATCAGCACTGCTTGGGTTTTGCAGTGGGCCCTGGAGTAGGGTCAGCAATGCTTTGGCCTTGTAGATGGAATGTGGACAGGAAAATCGGGAAGAGTCTGTGTCCGTGTCTTGTCAGGGACTCTTATTTATAATGCATCGTGACATCATCAAAGTACATGGCTGGGCAGGCTTAGCTAAACACACTTCTAACTAATGGGGTTGGTCAGGGGTGCTAGTCTCCGCCTCGCTATCAACTGGTTGGATTTCAAAGCAGGAGGGCAGATTTATGGTGTGAGTTTACAATGTTCAAAAAACCTTGCACAGTTATGTTAGCCAAAATCCGATTTTGCCACAAACGGTACATTTATACAGTTGAAATCTCTTAGCAAATTATATACACAGGTTACATTTTTGTGTAGAGCATAGCACTCCAACTCTGCAATCCGTGAGACATTATATAGACCTTCTAAGACTTTTTGGTAGTTTTGAGTATGAACTCTTCGGCCTAAAATTCCCAAACTTTATACACATGTGTGGTTTACCAGAAGGGATGCAAGTGTAAAAATGTGCATTGGCATCATGGATACTTTCCTTGTAATCCCCAATTCTTTGCCATTTCCATTCCCAAAGGGTCAGTGAATTCTACCATGCCTTAAATGAAAGCCCAAATAAATTACTTTTAAACTGCAACATGTTTACATTGTCTTGCTGCAGAGATAAAAGTTTTCACATTTGTATTCATAAATAGTCTTTGGAAGCACAAATGGCAGTCCTTTGTCTGTGACTAGACCATTTTCTTTCTTTCTTCAGCTGCCACCAACTGTCATTTCCTCCAGAGCAAGGTGGGGTTTTACCATCTGGATTCAAGGTTTATTGCCCCCCACTTTGCACTTCCTTGTCCTGGAAATCCCATTGTCCGTGGGTTCAGCCTAGACTAGATTCTGTCCAACCAAATAATTATCACTGGGGTGTTAGTATCTGCTGAGAGAGGTACTTTTATTGATGGCATCTCTCCCAAGCAGAAACCTATTTTTCTTTTGGAACTTGCAAAATACAGCCAATATGGTTTAACAGTTTTACTTTCTTATATTGTGGTCCTGCGTTAACCAAGCCAGTTCAATAAAATAACCCATGTGTGTATTTTCCCCAGAAACAAACCCCTTCACATTGCTAGATAATGGCATGCTTCCATTCAACAGTTTACATTTAAAACGGTCCTTTCTCTGGGTTTGCAAAGCCCATTTTACATGTGTGGTGAAAAGCTGGCATTTGTTTTTAAATTCGATTTTGCATCTCCCTCTGGATTCCCACACTGTCTTGCAGCTATAGTTGTTTCCTTGTATGCAGGAGTTTTGTTTGAAGCACAGATGTATTGAAATTGGCATGGCTCAAATAGCTGGAGTTTCTTTGAGTTTTTTTTGAGCTTTGATACAATGTAAATAAAATAAATGTGTTTTCCCATGCAGGAAAAGTGAAACTCTTTGTTGATTTGCCCTAGGGTTGATTTGACAGGGCTGGTCATTCAGAAATCATGCCTGGTTTTGCTGAAGCACAATGAACTATACTGGGCATGGCAGGGCCTTATTAATCACAGTGGTTTAAGAAAAAAACTATGGAAATAGCATCAAAGCAGCATTTTTTAAAGGTGAAAAAGTTTCCTTCCTAATGAAGATTTTGGGCTTGCAGCAAAGCAGTGCTGCCTTTTCACTTTATTCCATCTGTAGATGTCAGAACACACTGGCACGCTCCCTCAGTGTGTCCCCTTGTTCCATCCTGCCCAATGTATGCTTGGCAAGATGGTGCAGGCATATTTTTGTTGCTGCAAACTGCAGTTTTAAGGGCATGGTGCTCAAAGGTGCCAGCGCAACCATTTTGCTGTTTCTGCGCAATGCAGCTTGGTTTTGACGACATTCTGTTCAGTGGCCATATGTAGCCCACATAGCTAACTTGCCCCACAATCTGCTCCTTACCGCTCAGTCGAACATGTTCGAAAAATCGATGAATGCAAGATAAAGAAGAAGGAGGACATTACCAATTAGGCTCTGAACGGTCCATATGTTATGGACTCTACACATTCCTTTACAGACTCCTGTTTATTGAAGAGGGAGAACATGTTTTTCAATAACCCAATTATGAAGATCATCAAGTAGGTAGCTACAAAAGAGCTTCCCGGCGTGTCCAGCATTGCTAAAAATATATAGTTATCTGGAACGTCCCTGGGGCGCTTCTTGTAAATGGGAATTCAAATAGACTTCCTCCAAGATCCGGGCATTGTCCCACCCTAAAGCACCTGTAAAACAGCTTATGTAATAACCTAACCCAAAGTTTTGGGTCCCCTTTGATCACTGTGTTAGCAAGAACATCAGGGCCGGGTGCCTTGGACTATTTTATCTCGTGCATTTTTTCTGCTATATCATCTAGTGTTGTACTAAATTCATAATGCTTGTGAACAGTCTCTGTTTCAAACTTAGAGGATGTCACAGTGTTTTGCTTGCCACGAAGGGACTCTATGGACCCAACCCAATATTCAGCATTTATAGGATTCACATCATTCTTCACCTCGTTATGTTAATATTTACTCAGTTCTCTCCAAAAGGACTTACTTTCCTGTTGTCAAAGAAGACAAAACCTATTAGGCCAGTGTGCAGTGCTCAAAGAGCATCTAGGTGCATGCCTCCAATTCTTATATCTAGTATGGATTGCCACAATCTACTCTCACCCATTCTGCTCAGAAACGTTCGATCATCTTTAGTAATTGGCACTTGCTGTGGTGCAACCATCTCTTTTTCTCTGCGATGGCTGTGTGAAAGCTGTGCCTATTTGATGGGTTCGGGCAGCCTTTGCCAATTGCTTCCCTGTGCCACATAGAGTAGCCATGTCAGATAAATACCCAATCACTGTATCTATGCTTGCATTCTCCAATACATTCATGAGCAAGTGATCTTTATTCAATCTATCGTTTAACTCTTCGATGTCATGCTCTTTCCAGCTGATTCTATTACTTTGGTTATTTATTTCATATTGGCCCATGAGATGGTCACATTGCTTTTTACCTATACCTGATAATCTTCAGCTCTAGTATTTTATGGTCATTTAGTTCAGTGACCACCACAGTGTGAATTATTGGTCCCCAAGAAGGTCTACTGAGTACATACTGTAATCTATTCCACTACGCACTTGACCATCGACCCAAGTATAGTAAGATGGTGATTCATTGTTGACAGGAGCACTTGTAAAATGAAGGTCATAAGATTGTAGAAACCCATACCATCTAACTCCCTATTCTAGTTGAAGGTTCCCCCTTGTACTCTCTGGGCCTAGATTCACTTTCAATTGTGATCTTAGATTTCTGGCAATAGGCATTAAAAACAGAACAGACAATTTCCCCATCAGGATAATTCCATTGCTACTCAGTTCCAACTTTTACAAGATATCCCATGATTCGCTTAGAAGACTGCCCCCCCAGGGAGGTCATAAATGTTGATCAGAAGCACTTGACAAGTGTAATTGATCATACTTAATGTGATTTGTGCAAATAATACATTAGCGTCTCTCAGAGCAGTAAAGTATTGGCACACCTCAGTGGTCATTTTAGCACCAATAAACAGCCCTCTCCGGTCCCCCCCGCCCCCTTTGGTCTCCCAGCCCGACCCTTAGGTGCTTGTCTACATAAAACGTTATAACCATGAATGTTAACTGTTGATGCAATGCAGGTCTCCTGTACGGCGTAAATATCTGTGCTGAGCAAGTTATTAATATCTTCTCTCCTATGAAAGATATGCCTAGGACCACGGGTGTTCCTGAGAGTCGCAGTTAAAAATTATTTCTCATTATTTCAGAATTGTCGGTGACTCAAATCCCGAGGGATCTACACCCAACCTTCTTGTACAGCAGCATCTGAGGGGTGATAAGCGATGTGCTCCTCGTGGTAAGATCGTATCACCTCAGAGCCCACTGACAATCTTGCCACCGTTTGTTTATCTTATTTGACTGTGCTTTCCTACGGAGCCCCCACTTCAAAGGAAAACCCCATTTTAGGTTAACTGGATGCAGATGACATAATGACGTCCACAGCATGCATATTCATCAAGTGTAGGCATGCCCAGATGATGTCATCCAATTCGTCCGTGAGTACCACATGTGCCACATCCTTTGTAGAAATTAGTTGTGGGATCAAATGCACTAATTTTAGTATTTCTGTACGATTGAGGAATAAACTGCATTGTTGCAAAGAGGTCAATTATTGTGATTTTTTCACTATCCCTGTTTGCCATGTACAAAATGACTTTCCACTAACTTTGCACTGCAAAAATACACTTTGCAAAGTTCCATGAATCAGGGTTTGTGTCTGCAGTGCAAAGTCCCTTTTCCGCGGTGCAAAGTCATTTTGAACCGTGCAAAAAATTCCATGATTCGGGCCCTATATTAATGTAATGTAAAGTGGTTTTATATAGCGCCCTTTTGCCAATAATGTAGGCCTTGCAGCACATGGCTCTGTAAGAAAGGAAGGGAGGGTGTGTTAGTCGGATAGCAGGAAGGCAGACGCAGAAAACTTTGGTGTTGATGGATGCGGTTCGGAAGTGGCCATTACCTGTGTCGATATGAACACCTCTATGTTGTTTGTGGTAGGTCATGTGGGCAGCCCCAGGATTGTGGAATGCAAAACTTTACCGAATGGTTGTGAATAGAAGATGGAGAGGGCCTGAATCTGTTAAGTACACTAGTCCTGGTGGTCACCAGAATGAGTGTGGGAGGTGTGAGGATGCAAGATTTTAGGTGTGAGGAGTTAGTTGATTTACATATATAAATGTGTATATATACATATCCTTTTGAGATATGTAACCTGCTACATTTACACACAACTCGTATTTTTGGTGCAAAATCCCATGCAATAGTTTATTGTCTTAAGCACTTTTTAAAAATGTTAGTAGCAAGCATGCTTCTGGGTATGCAACTCGATGAGATGTCTAAAATCATTATGTATTAGCTCTGAGCACGCCTATCCCCGGGTAGCATGTTTATGGCTAATCGATACTATGCATTTTTTCTTTAATAATGATTATGTTTCTGGCTCTTCACATAGCGTGGACATTGCTCCAAGGGGCAGCAGAGCGTGTTAAAGAGACCATTTTAGTCATGATGCGCAGCACACAGAGGGCTATGGTGAAATGGATGGGTCCACAGGAAGCGGGGGGCACGTGATTGCAATTCTAAACAGTAGTACAGCAGGCTTTTTCATGGCATTACATACATGTTCGTTGTATTCACACAGAGATGACGTGTTTGTCCCAGTACCACATATTTCATTATAAAGGCTGAAACATGTGATTCCCAGATGTTATTTTGCGACTGCTTCTATGTCTTTCTATGCGTGTGTTGTCAGGCACGAAACTTCACAGGCAGGGGGTAAAAGTATTAGGAGACCTTGCAATCGAAAATAATCCATGAGGGGGGTGTTAGACACTTCAGAATACCTTTAGGAGGCAGGATTGATTCTTGCAATGAAGTGTTGCTAGAAACAAAACATTTAAAATCCCACTATAGAAGGATGCAAGAAAAATAAAATAATCATATCATATTTCGCCTGTATTTAATTGCGCACCTCTTTGATTTTCTATTTATTTAGATGTGTGTGGGCGGTGGGTGAGCAGCTCTGAGGGCAGGCGAGTACTGGATAAATCATCACTAGCTACGGAAGAGACATAGCCAACCCAGAGTTGGGCTCCCTTTTCAGGGTAAGGTCATGGTCGCTCACTGGACTCTGACGAGCAGCCCAGGTCCTGATCAATTATCACTAGTTAGGGAAGAGGCATAGCCAAACTAGGGTTGGGCTCCCTGCTAAAGGTTACGGAACGGTCACTCATTGACTCAGAGGAGCAACCCCATACCGGCTCAATTCTCACTAACTAGGATAGAGACCTAGCCAACCCAGAGGTCATGGTCACTCATTCACTCGGAGTATCAGCCCAGAACTGGATTCATTCTCACTAGATAAGGAAGAAATGTAGCAGAGCTTGGCTTCCTCCTAAGGATAAGGGCAAAGCAAGGTCATTCATTGATTTGGAGTAGGAGCCCAGTGCCGAATCAATTATCACTGCCTAGGAAAAATGCATAGCCAGTCCAGAAGTGGGCTCCCTCTCCAGGTCAAGGACACAGTTACCCCAGGGTTCGATGCACGGTATAAATAAAGAAACTAAACAGTCACTCAATAACTTAGAGGAGCAGCCCAGCACCATACCAATTATCACTAGTTAAGGAAGAGACGTAGCCAATGCAGGGGAGGGCTCACTCCTCTGGTTAAGGTCATGGTCATTCATTGATGACGACAGTTTGATCTGAATGTTAAGCAGATACTCTCTTGTCAAATCTTCCAACCGTATAGAGATTTTGCATAGGAAACGACTTTGTTTGTTACATATTACAAAGTGGAACATTTCCATGCATGTGTGAGACTCTCCTAGTCCTGCTGCCCTACTTTCAAATAAGAGCCATTGGGCTCATTACGACCCTGGTGGTACGGTATGGACTGTGCCGGTTTGGCATCGGCACCGTCCATACCGTACCACCTTATTCCGAGCTTCCCTTGCGGGTTCCTGATAGCCTGCCAGGTTTTACCTGGTGGGTTGTGCGGCACCTGCGAGCAGAAGTCGGGATAACACCGGCACCGCTCTAAATGGTGCCGGTGCAACCATGCTCCCGACCCCCATTGTGCCCTATGGGGCAGAATGGGGATTGGGAGACCGGCATTACCTCCTCCCGCAAATGGGCAATTACTGGCCCCTTCATCTTGTAATGGGCTGGTTATTGCCCAATCGCGGGAGGCGGTGCCGGTAGCGAGCATGGCGGTATCCGTGCCTGCCATACAGGCACGGCTACCACCATGCTCGTAATGAGGCCCATTGTGTTCTGGTGCATGGAACCATGCTCCCAACCCCCATTGTGCCCTATGGGGCAGAATGGGGATTGGGAGACCGGCATTACCTCCTCCCGCGAAAGGGCAATTACCGGCCCCTTCATCTTGTAATGGGCTGGTTATTGCCAAATCGCGGGAGGTGGTGCCGGTAGCGCGCATGGCGGTATCCGTGCCTGACATACAGGCACGGCTACCACCATGCTCGTAATGAGGCCCTTTGTGTTCTGGTGCATGGAGCGTGTTGAACTGTGCATAATCTGAGTGCCAAAGTACTTTAGATGCCCCTTTCTGAATAGTTGAAGAGATGTATTGATAGTCAAAGTTTCTACATAAATTGAAGGCCATTTTGCAATTGTAAAACAAGCCGGCATTGCCAAATCCACACGTTCTGTCTATGCTTAAAGGAAATTCATTGGCTACACTGGCCTTGTTGCTGTTCTCAGACAGAGTGACCGGGAAGGTGGCCTGCACGAGAGAGGTACCACTGACTATGACAGACGAGTGCACTGTTTCTGACCTACCCTAGCGCCAGCCGAGTCCTGGCCCTGCTTCTCCTCACTGGTCGCTTTCAGTGCATGCTCTGTGTTGTAGCCACATCCTGCGTGTATGTAACACTACACACATGGTTACCTCTTGTTAGTGCGATAGTGCCAATCACTAAGCCAAATTCATGCTGGAGGGCCACTCGGAGTTAACACTCTGTTGCCTAAGCAGGTCGCCTCTTTCTGCCCCTGCTCTGCAGCAAGCGCTCTCTGCAAACTCTATACCAACATTGGGGCCTAATTATGTACCGCTAAAATGCAACCTTTGAGATGAAACATAAGGACCATACGAGCCTACAAAATAAGTTCGGACTGCCTTTAATGTAGTATTTTGTTGCACTTATTGATGCCTGTATGGGGCACTGTTTGTCGTATGCCACATCCCATACATCTTAAACCTTATCTTTAACTCCCACTGTTAGCTATAAAGCGCCAACCAGAAGCTATAATTAAAGCACTCGGTGTAGGCCAACACAATGTAAAGTAGTCTAAAATAGCTTACAGGTTTTTTCTGCCTTTGCAATGCTATTCTTCTCTTTACACATGTAACACCAAAACGTGACATGACAGACGTTTTTTTTATAGAACACTAGCAAAAAGAGCCCGTTCTACAAACGGGTTCTGTGGACAGACATGACAACACTCATCAATTGTTGAAAATTGATGATCCTGTAGGTGTCTGTTCCGATTCACTTATTGCTCCATGTGCCTTGCACTCTTAAGTAAACTGCACTGAGAATGATAGCGTGCGGCTGGCTGTCATACCTTGGAGCAGAAGTTCAGGGGAGGCAAGAGTTGGTTGCCTCACCCTGGCGTAGTGCAGTTCATTGTGGTGCATTGAGTTGCAAATGTCCCAGAAACCGTGCATTTTAAGGTTGACGACCGGTCCTTCTATGACACATTGATGTTTTGCCGATATCAGGCAACCGTCTCATGTGTGAAAGTGCTGAAATCCAGGGAAAGGGGTGGGGTTTCGAAATGGTATGTAGCCAGTCATGTCTGGAGGGTCATAACAGGTAACTATGCAAAATTTGGTGCAGATTGGTGAAACAGTGTGGAATTGTATATGGAACAACGTTTTCGCCAAGCCACAAACGCAACAACAAATTTAGGGTTTAGCTGGAATCCAGGAAAAGGGGTGGGGTATATAAATGGCATGTAGCCAGAATGTCCGGAGGGTACTAACAGATAACTATGTAAAATTTGGTGCAGATTCGTGAAACAGTGTGAATTGTTTAAGGAACAACGCTCCGCCAAGCCACAAACAAATTGTAACTTGTGCTGAAATCCGGGGAAGGAGTGGGGTGTCCACATGTCATGTAGCCAGTAATGTCCGGAGGGTCCTCACAGGTAACTTTGCCAAATTTGATGCAGATTGGTGAAAGGGTGTGGAATTATACAACTAACAACGCTTTGCCACAAACCCAGCCACCCACATATTTTCACTTTCATAAATATCGAATTTACTGTGAGTGAAATTCTTGTCTCCCAACCAGTCCTGGACTGGATGTTGCCCTTTTCCTATGAGACTAATCTACTATGGGAGTTTGTTGGCTGAGGTTCATGCTAATGTTTTGGGATGGACTCCATTCTTAATGTGTATATGCAGGGGTGAAACACTGGGAGCAATGCCACGCAGAAAGCAGCAAGACACACACAGGAGAAAGTCCAATCAAGGATACAGTATCTTGATCACATACCTTTATGCTTCAGGTTTTCATTAAAAAGTGCCATGTTGGAGTTCAGATAATGTTTCCTTCTGATCTCTCTTCCACACAGATTCTTCCAATAAGACCCGGTAAACGGAAAATACCATGGCTTGGCCAAACCATATTTCCCTTTGTTTTAAAAGGGAAAATGGATAATGGATTAGTAAAACATAAAAGATATACTAAACTTTTTTTTTTCATTTTGTTTATTTCCAGTATATGCTCTATACAAAATCTTTTATACCTCTGAATACTAAAACATACATAATATTACAATTACAAAATATACAAAAAAAATATACATACAATACCAAGACATTTGATATCAAATTAAAATATTCGCCAAGTATTCTCCAACAATCTCGAGATTGGGGAGTTCTAACAAGCACATCAGCCTCAAAAATTGACATTAGGAGCTATATTAATCACCATGAAAAATGGCACGCCACCAGCACATTTTTAGCAATGCATTTATGTATTTGGATTTATAAAGTGTTCTTCAAAGGGCTGTACATAATTAAATAGGAAGTTACAAAAATATTGTAATGTACAAAAAGGACAACATGAGGTACAAATTCCATTCAAGGGAAGTCCAAAAGGTAAGTGCCAGGCTATTATGCAATTGTATGCAAAAAAGACAATTATACTCGTCCTTGGCAGTTAAGGAGTTAAGATAAACAAAAATGATTAAAGAGTGGTAGTAAAACGAACAGACAAAGGTGGGTTTTGGAGGCAGAAGTGCAGTGGAACGAAAGCAGGATTGGGCTCAAGGGGGAAGACGGACAGTCAGAAGAACGCACCCGGGATTAGAACCTGTTTTGCGCTGCGTCGTCTTGCTTCCAAGAGGAGTGCGTTGCCACTAAGCTATACTAGCCTTTAGGATGGGGCAAGACTATGGATGCATTTAAAAACAATATGGAGGAAATGGATTTGGCCAGATGGGAAAGGGGAGCTACTGAAGAGAGACCAGAGACAGAGAAATCGGAGGGCACTGAGGAAGTAAGGGAACAGCAGATGTAAAGATGTATTGAAGGGGGACAGACCAACAACAAGGCATGAACCGTAATCCAGACGCGGAAATACCAAAGTAAGAAGAACAGTTTATACTGCAGAAAAAGTATGAAAAAGACGGATCTTACTAAATTTGTAGAGCTAATAGCGTCAACATCTGGCAAGAATAGAAACACAAAGGGGGGAAAGAACAAGAAGGGACAAACAAATAAACACCCTAATTGCTAGGGGATGCAGAAAAAGTTAAGAGAATAAGGGGAAAAGGAGGAGAGGGAACGGTCATAAGGAAAGGAGGCAGGAAAAAGGAGAATCCCAGTATGACCACAGATGCAGTCCCGCCACAGTTAAGGGCATTCCTCAGCCCTGCAGGCACCTTGGCCATAATTGATCTGCAATCAACATTGTAACACCACTTACATAAAAACACACACATCTAATATGAGCTCTGCTTACTGCCAAGCATTCTATGAACAAGCTTTGAAAAATCTCAGTCTTGGACTCGTACACAGTGTGCAATTTTGTGTCACTCTTGTGCCATCTACCCGATACTTCATTAGATTATCGAGAATTTTACTGAAATCTCATGCATGTTCGCCAGGAAATGGGTCATTATATCACGTTCATTTTTCACAATCAGAAAAGAATTTCAGAATATTACGGGCCCTGTTTTTTCGTCCTAAACATGCGCAATTAACATTGTTCTCATGTTGCAACAATACTTTTTTTTATTTATGTTATAGCAAGAGTACTCCATCGAGGTAGCAACATTTGCATTTCAGTGGGTCATCGAAGCAAAGCCAGGCAGCCCACAACCTCTATGCGACAGCAGAGCGGTGCAGCGATTACTTCCGGAGCAAACGCTTTCAATGTGCCTTCCTTTTCCAGTTGTATCCCACTAAATATTGTGGTGCTTAAATCCAAGCCCGGGTTTCTAATGATTAAATCTGACCGCATGTATTCCATTGGAATCATTTACGGTAGAACCAATATTATTTCCAAGTATTTCCTTCAGGTCTCTTAAGTCCGGTTGTTTTCTGTAACCCCTAAAGCCTGATACAAAAAGAACTCCCATCTTTTTTCAGAGCATTCGCTGGAATCAAAGTGCACATCCGGGACCCATTGTGCCTAATGGAGAATTTCCTTAGGTCTGGCATTAAAGGACTGCACTTCTGAGTAATAGTGCCCGATGACGCATCCACTTCAATCCATCATTAAATATATCCCCCAGGTGTTTAAAGTGCTTTACCTCTTCTACACATACCCCATCAATATATACCATAGCGCAGGCTGCTGAGAAAGACATCACCCTATTTTTTAGAATAATGCATCTCTATACCGTGTGCCGCTGATGGCAGTGCTGCTCTCCTATACTGCTCTGGGCTGATTCTGGGTGTTCCTCCCCTGGGATAGGCCTGCTTGCTGCAACCTCCATGGACTAATTCTTGGTCTTCCTGGTCTCCCTCCCCCAGGGATGCTTCTGGGGGTCCACTAGAAGTGCGCCCCTTATTTGTTCTGGGTGTCCCCTCCAGTCATCCCTCAAGTGGTTCTTGGGACCTCCTCCTTATCCCCCTGGATTGGTTCTGGGTGCCTGCTTCTCTTTTGGACCGGTTTACTCCCGCTGTCTGCTCAGGACTGGTTCAGGGTAGCCGCATCCCCCTTCTCACCTAGATTAGTGCTGAATTGCTCCCTCCTCTCCTCCCCTTTTCTGATTCTGGGTGCCCCTATTTTTGTTGCTTTCATTTTATAGCATGCTTTTTTTTACCCACAGCACGGTGGCTTAGCACTCAGGTGAAAGAAAGGTGAGAATACAATGAAGCAGTTAAATGCTTTATTAAAAGGCAAGTTTTTAGTCCGCGAGTGAAGATTGAGAAGGGCAGATTGGGGCTTAATTACAAAGAGTTTTCAATAAGGTTTCCCCATTTAAAACACTTCTGTAAATCAGGCCCATTGAAGGCAATTTCCATCCAGTAATGCATTCCACACAGTGGGAGCCAGAACGCAGAGTGCACAGCCACCTTTATGAGCAAAAAGATGCCTAGTAACGTTAAAGAATTCACAGCTAGATGGGCGAAAGAGTCTCCACGGAGAGTCAGACATTATTTTATCACTTGGAAAAAGGGCCAATGGTTACACAGAATAATAATGCAAAGGGTTTTACATGTCACTATTTGTTTTAATAGAAAACCAGTGAAGTTTGGCACAGTAGGAAGAGATATGATTCTTTTTAGTTGTGTACTGTTTTAATCCACCCATGTCATCCCTTTTGGTTTCTGTTTCCTTCCACCCAATATCACTTCTTGAAAATGTTGAGCACCCAGACATGGTATAACTGCCATCACTCTTTACCTTATGTAACATGTGTTGTTTAAAACACATGTTTCTGCTATGGTATCTCCAATAGCAAACAAATAAAAATATAAATGCAAGATGTCTGCTTAATATCTGCACACAAATTAGTGACCAATCAGTCATCCTACAAAAATTCTGACATGCTCTTGCACATGCTAGAAATAGCATTCTTTATTGTTGTCGGAACCCCTGCTCCCCCACCCCCACCACTTCCCGACAAAATAAGACATGTACAATGTTGAAGTTGTGTTGTAGAACAGATGTGCCATTGCACTGCAAGGTTCTGGACAGTGCCTGACAGGGAAGAATGACTGTTTAAGACCAAAAGTTGGATGGCAGCCTTCCCTACTGCCAGGGTGTGCAAAAAAAAGTTCAGAGATGTGTGGAAATGGCCCCAATCCTTGATGGAAAAGGGTTACACAGCTGGAATGCAAGAACACTGAAGGCTTGCAGGCCAAGTCTCTATGTGAGCAATGAAGGGAAGCAACTGAGATGTTCAATGATGGATGTAACTCTTTTGGAGGAAATGTATTGTATGACAGTGCATGGTGGGCCTGGGTCTGTTGAAGGTGCGCAATATAATTCAGAGGGATTTAAATGTCATGCATTTAGCGGCGGTTGACGAGTGGAGGGTAGACAGAGGCAGGGCAGGAGACCAGTTGCAGCATTCTGGATTTTTTGGTGCCTATGGAGGAGGGTGTTTCCAACAACCAAATGCTTAAAGGTGCCCACATTAGTATGCAACATCCATTGCTGCAAGCTCTCTGAGAGGATAGCCAAACTTATCTTCTGTTTTACCAGAATATGAACTACCCTTCAATCCTTCCTTGCATCGTTACCTGCCATCACCTCACCCGCTTTCCTCCCTCTTCCCTCTGTACTGCATACAGGGGCACAATCCTGCTACCCTGACCCTTTCCTCTCCTGCCTTCCTCCCTGTGTGGGGTAGACACCCGCCAACCCAACCCACCCACTCTGCTCTGCTCCTCCCTCTACAGTGTTTCAAACTGTGCATTGGGAAGAACCTGTGAACTCCCTTCCCACTCATACCTTCCCACGTTCAGTCTCAGTTGCTGGAGCCTAGGGGATCCTGCTCACTTGCTTCCCATTCCAGTTCTCAATAGTTGGAAGACCACCCTCTCCGAGGTCCTGGCCATGCCGGCCTTATGAAAAGATTCATTCATGATAAGAGCATCAACGGAGCATGTCTTCATGATGGATCAATGATAGTGAAGCATATCACTCTGAAAATGGTCATAAGGAATGGCCTGAAGGATTTATGTGATCACTGCGCCGCCCATAATTCCGCGGAAAAAATGTCTATGACCATTATGGCGCGGTGCAGTGATCAGATACACCACTGTGACCCGCATTCCCCTAGCCCACTGCCCCCTGGCCACTTACCCAAATGGCAGCACACACGGAAGTGTACCGCAGACTTCCCTCACTCCCTGCAGCGTCAGTTCCCACGCACTTACGTGGGTCGGCGCAGGTGTCGGAGGGTCTTTTTTCATTTTTCTTTTCCTTACCCTTCCGTGTCCCCCGCTACCATGTAATGGATGCAGAGGACACCCACGCAAACCCTGTTTCCATTAGTCGGAGTAATGGGGGTCGGGATATTAGTACGGCACAAAGGCGCCATACTCGGTATAAGCAACATTTTGGAGTCGCAGTATTTGTATGATTCCTGGCCTGAATACTATGGTTGAGGAGTAATGGAAGGCTGCTGTAGGCAATGTTTCGATAGCAGTGATCGAAGTGGGCGGGCAGGAGCGGTGCTCCTCTACTTTTTTAAATTACGTTTTTCTGTTCCTATACTTTTATTTTAAAACGAAACCGTTCCGGAATGGTTTTGTTTTAAAATAAAAGTGCAAGAAGAAGTTGAAACTTGCACTGACAGTGCACTGCACTGAGCATTCCCTTAAAGGCGCATGCAAACGGGGGCTTGTATTGTGCGTGGGAGGGGGTGTGGTGATGGGGTTTGTGGGGAGCGGGGCAGGCCAATAGGGAACATAGTTCCACTACTTCTTTTCATACACTTCAACCACTGTTCGATAGTCTATCCTAGATGAGTTACACTGCCAGATAACATCCAGTCAGGAAGATGTTCCAGGAGGCTCACTACACCTGAGTTAGTCTGGGTGATGAATGATTCAGATGTAAAGGTTTATGCTACTGAGTAAAGGCACGAGGAATGGTAAGAGGATAGTCAGATGAATGAAGGCCAAGCCATATGGCTGCAGTTCGTGATTCCTACCTCCATTTTGTCATTTTTAGTGTAGGATTACTTTAGTTGATTTTACAATTGATCATCATCATTGATTAAATAGGTTCTGGTCACAATTATTCGGAACATGATCGGGAAGTCATGGACATAAGAGTAGAATGGGGGCTAGATAATTGTATCAAAGGTGCAATTAGGTGAAGGGAGAAAGTATAGAGGAGGGAAAGTGAAATGCCATGGATTAAACTGCAAGTACATATGCTCAAACTTCCCAAAAAGAGGGATGCAGGCTTTTCCAATCTTTATGAGAGAGTTTGAGCAAGTTTACAGGAATCCAGCAGATTTTTCCAGGGCATACACTCTTGTAGGGATCTCCAATTGTCTCATGATGATTCTAGGTTGACTGTCCAGAGCTCAAACACAGCTGACTGCCACCTCAAATTGGGGACTTGAGACAAATGGTGATTAGAGGATAAATTTGGGGTTTGTTAACTTCAAAGAAAGCGAGAGGGCAGAGGGGCAAACAATTAACATTATGTAAGATAGGTGACATTTTCAAGAAAAGGAGGCCGCTGACTGCACCATATTCACATCCGGGAAGGGCCATTTGCCAATCAGGTGGCTGGAATAGCTGTCAAGAAGATACATTCACCGGCCGTTGTGCCAGCCAGCAGAGGCCCTTCCTGAGGTGGTGCTTTTTTTTTATGTGGGGAGCCAACAGGGAGCCATTCCCTGTTGGCTCACCACTCACCCAAACCTCCACCAAACCAAACCAAACCAAACCCAAAAACTCTTCCCCATCCACGCTCTCCCTCACAACTTACCTGCAGGAGCAGAGCTGTATGCTCCGGTCCAGTGCACCTCCCGCTTCGGATGCCAGAGAAATTGAAAAGGGACTTCATCCCAATGGCGGGGGCCATCTTGGTTCCTTTTCTTTCCCTTCAGAGACTTGTGTCGCTTACGGCAGCCAATCTCCAGAGGAAAAAAAAAAAGAAAGCCATTCACACCCGGATGAACTCTGGAGTGCAAATGGCTTTCATACCCTGACAGGGAGGGTGGACATGGCCGGTAACGGCCCACAGTCCTTGCAGAGGCCCTCTCTTTGCTGGGGCCTACCATGGCTCGGGCTGGCGGGCTGCTACCGGCCATGTCCGCCCCCCACCTGCCGGGGAGTGAAATCAGTATTCTTTTAGCAAATGCATACCTATCAGCACAGGTGTGATGATGGATTCTGTGCTATGAAAAGCACAGAACATTGCCTGACTGTCACAAAGAAGGTTGCTTCTAGTTAGTTCCAATAGCTTTGAATATGATGATAGCAAAACCAATCAGTAGATTAAGTATGGTAGCTGATTGGAGGAAAGTGAGGAATGATGTATGAACAAGATAGACGAGAGGGTTCCAAAGTACAGCTAGAGTTATGGATAGCGTTTAAGATACAGAGCTGTTACTGGTGTTTTTTTTCACATTCCCACCCACTCGCCCATCTTCTTAGGATTAAAGCTAAAATAACCCTTCCATCATTTGCAAGTCATGCTTGTAAAATGGAGTAAGGACATATGTTGGTACAAAGCTGTCTGATTTAACAATTTAATTTTCAGTTTAACATGAGCAAACCAGTATTTAACATCTTCCTTACAGTGACGCATCAAAAACATAAGGCTGCAATACCATTACAAAAAACTGAAAAGAGGTCCCAACTCTTCCCCTGTGCTAGAATGATTCTCTTTCATGTGCTCCAAACCAGGGCACATTAATTTAGCAGCCTCTGACGAAAGACCATGCATTTCAAAACAATGTCAACTCTCCAAATTAATATTTTGTGTTTGACACAATTTACTAGAGAGGGGTTAACTGAATAGAATCATGGCTGGTTAATGCCTCTAAATATATAATTATATTTTCCTCTTTGTAAGCAAGAGTTTTATTAAGGTTATGATACTGTATCTTTTTTTTTTCAAAATTGGTTTTATTAAGTTTTTCAACAGAACATATTAATTATCATACTGTGACAGTTCACTCTATTACTTTGGAACTGACACTGAGCCATGTCTCTACCCCATCTCTTGCACACATTTGAACTTCGTTTCAAAACCGTTTCTCCCTTTACCCTCCAGTTACCCTCCCAGGAACAGTGTTATTCTCAAGTGGGATCCAGCAATAGGTCTCTTGTCTGTGTACTACCAAATACATTCAGATTCGGGTCTCACCTCACATTTTCGAACAACCAACAAAAAAGCTCTCCAGGACATCAATCTCTCATATGCCGGGCATGTCCCAGTTCTCAAGGCACTTTTTTACAAATCTCCACATCATGTAGATTTTATTTTTCAATTTGGAGGCATGTTGGCTGTACTGATCTGGGAACAGGTGATATACTTATCAATGTAATCCTGCCATAATGCTTCGTACTGTGCGGCTCTCCCATGAAGAGCCGCAGTGATCTTTTCCATCAAACATATGCTAGCGGCAACATTGACCCAGTCATTCTTGCTCGGGACCATGGCCGCTTTCCATTTGATGACTATGCATGCACAGGCCGCCAACAACAAGTGGGCAATCAGCCCCTTTGTCCTACTAAATCTGTCTTCATTCTTATCCAGTCCAAACAAACTGAGTAGAGGTTTGCTTTCCCGATGGATTCCCTCTATATCTTTGATCCACCCGAGGACCTGCTCCCATTATACTTTTATCCGGGGGCATCCCCGCCACATGTGCCAATAATTTGCCCGTTCGCCACATTCTTGCCAGCAACAAGGACTAACTGTTTGGAACATCTTTGACAACCTATAGGGATCGTATTGCTATCTGTGGAGGAGGTTGGTTGCATGTAATTAATATTGGGAGGCAATAGACACTGAGGAAGTTCCCTTACACATCTTAGACCATAACTTCAGATCGATTTCCAGATCCATATCTACTTGCCATCTGTTCTTAAGTTTGATCGTGGACCCCTTCCCTGCATATATCAGGGTTTTGTTTATTAATAAAATTAGCCCCTTGGTTTAAGAGAGGGAATATAGAAGTGATTCGATGAGGTGAGGTCTCTTTGTATTTTCCCTTTCTATGGTCCCTTTGTCAATGCAACCTTGAGTTGAAGGAAGTGGAAGACAGAGTGTTCCTATGCCCAGTGCATTCTCAAGTTCGGTAATTGTCATGAAAGCTTCCCCTTTCCAAAGTTGTCCCACCCTCTCGAGACCCCCCCCTCAAACCACTTTTTAAACCTACCATGGTTGGGAATGTCTTCTCGGATTCCTGGTGCCCAAATGTGACTCAATGGGGATGGCCAGGTGGTTATACCCCGCATACCTGCTCCCTCTCTCCATACATCCCAAATAGTTCCCAGAATGAGATGTTGTTGGATCCTGCGGGTCAGCTTATTCCTTGGCACCCAGAGCCATTCAGCTAAGGTGGTAGGGGCGAAGCTATGGATATCAAGGTTCACCCATTGCAGAGGCTTTTGGTTTCTCAAATGGAGTATTAAAATTCATAACTGTGCCGCTATATAGTACTTTTTGAGGTCAGGCGAGCCCACCCCCCGCTTTCTCTTTGGCAATGTCAAGACATTGTATGCAATTCTCGATTTCTTCCCTCCCCACAGGAATCTCAGTATGGTATTTTTTACTTCCCCAAAAAACGATTTAGGCATTTTAATCGGGAGCATCTGGAATGGATATAAAAACCTAGGGAGACACACCATCTTAATTGCATTTAATTTACCCATCCAAGTTATTGTGAGTTTTTGCCACCTAACCAGATCTGATTGAAATTTGTTCAGCAGAGGGGGGAAGTTGGGTTCGTATAAGGTATCTAGGTCTCTTACCAAATGAATCCCTAAGTACCGTAGAGTGGTATCCCTTATCGGAAGGCCCAGTACCGAATATCTCACCATATCCTGTTGTGTAGGTTTGATCAGGGGGAACAAGATAGACTTTGTTTCATTAATTTTGAATCCGTAGAGGAGGCCGTAATGTTCTATTAATTGAATGGCCCTGGGGATGGAGGTTAGTGGGTTTGTAAAGTGTAGTAGCAAATCATTGGCATATAGTGCCACCTTATACTCTGTCTCCTGAATCTGCATTCCCTCAACTAAGCGTGCTGATCTTATTTCACATGCAAGAGGTTCAAGCGACAAGGAAAATAGGATTGCGGACAGCGGGCAGCCTTGTATGGTGCCCGCCCCAGGGTAAACCACTGCCAGTATTACAAATTGACCGATACCGATGCTTTTGGGGACGTGTGGACCGCATTCACCCCTCTCCTAAATCTCTCAACTAACCCTACCTTTTTCAAAGCCGCTTCGAAGGAATCCCCACTCAACTCTGTCGAAGGCTTTCTCCACATCAACAGATAGAAGGGCCGGTTCTCCTGCCATCGTCTTCGCTTCGTGCATTAGGTGTAAGGTTTTACACATAGTATTTGAGCCCTGCCTCCCTAGAATAAATCCGACTTGATCCGGATGTACGGATCGAGGCATATATGTCTCTAGCCGAGATGCAATCGCTCTCGTGTATATTTTAGCAGCCACATTGAGTAAGGACACTGGGCGATATGATCCACATCGTTCAGGCTCTCTTCCTTCTTTGGGAATGACAGATATCAGTGCTGCAGAAAAGGAATCTGGTGCTATCGCTGTCTCCAATATATTGTTAAAAAAAGGTAACCAAGAAAGGAAGGAGGGGGGTTAGGAAAGTCTTATAGAAGCCCACCGAATAACCATGATTCTCAGGAGCCTTCCCCAGAGACAACCTCTGCACTGCGCTTTCTACTTCTTCAGCCGTAATTGGGGAATCTACTGCATCAGTTTCTTCACTAGTGAGTACTGGCATTCCTACTACCCTCAAGTATTTGTCTATTTCGGCGTTACTTTGTGTCATTTCTGATTCATATAACTTTTTATAGAACTTTGCAAATGCTTCTAGGATATTCGTTCCCTTGGGCTCATGAGCATCCCTTTCCCCTTATACTATGGCTGACACCCATCTATCTTCTCTCTGGCCCCTTAGCCTAGCTGCCAATAAGGCATTTGCCTTTGTTCCTTTCTCATAATGTTTCTATTTAAGCAGTTGTAGTTTCCAGATTGTCTGGGCTTCTTCGAGGCGGTGGAGTTTGTCACGCTTCCACCTAGCTAGAGTGATCTTCTCTACCCTATCGCCAGTGGCAGTCCGTGCCTCCCAATCTAAATGTGTTATCTCCTTTCTTAGTGTGTTTTCGATCAAGGCCTTTTCTCTTTTCTTGTTAGCGCCCTCTCTAATCAACCTCCGCCGCCATGTCGCCTTCCCTGCATCCCACACTACTCTCTTAGGTACTTCAGCTGTGTCATTGACTTGAAAGTACTCTTCTATCTCGGTTACCACCTCCGCCTGGAAAATCAGGTCTTTCCAGAGAGTCTCATTGCATCGCCACTTTCTTTGCCTACGCGGTAGAGTCCCCATGTCTAGCGCCACTGAGACCGTGTCGTGATCCGACCAAGTGACCGGCTCAATCTCCGAGCTGGCCGTAACTTCAGCCAGTTCTTCAGAGATGTATATATAGTCAATTCTGGTGTATGTGCCATGTGGTGTGGAATAAAAGGTGTAACGCGCAGTATCAGGGTGTAATTCTCGCCAATATCCTACAGTCCATATTTTTGCATCATTCCCAATACTGCTGCTCGTCCTGCGTCAGCAGATTCCGTTAAATCAGGAGTAGGTGTTTGGTGATCAATATTAGTATTCGCCCATAAATTGAAGTCCCCCTCATTATCACAGGACCGGTGGCCTCCAGCATTATCTTGGATATAGTGCACAGTTGGAACCAAGGTTCTTTCGTGTTGGGGGCATAAAGAGTTGCTGAAGTGACAGTTAGGCCCTTCATAGTACCCACCACCATTAGTGTCCTTCCCTCAACATCCATCCATACCTTTGAGACCTCCAGATTCAGGCTCCCTCTGACCAGTATTGGCACCCTCGCCTTTTTGAAAGGACTGGATCCCCAGTACTCCTTTCCCATCTTGGATGGTAAGATTCTGCGTTGTTCACCCCTGGCATACTTGGTTTCTTGCGGGAATAGCACGTCGATTTCATACCTCTGGAATTTCCTGCAGACCAGGGATCTTTTTGTGGGGGAGTTGAGTCCTTAACATTAAGTGTACAGATCCTAGAGAGCTCCCTATTTTAGCTTTTCTCATCGTTGCCATTTACAATGTGGTGTGTCTCGTACCTTAGCTCATCTGAGTTTTCTATGCAAAACAAAATACCAATCCTCGCATGTCTACAAAACCCTCTGGTCCTGCCCCTACGCCTCCCCCATTCCCTCCCCATTTCCTGAGTAGCATCCAATCCAGCTTGCTCTGTTTCTTCCAGCTGGAATCGGACCACCAGTGAGGACCAATAATGCCTTGGTCCTATCGTTGAACATTCTATTAACTGCAGAGCCCCTTCATAACCCCTTCCTCCCATCCTCTTTTTAATGTTCAGAATCATTACATGTCTTCAACATGCCCATAGTACCTCGATGTAAATGCCTTAAATCCTGACTTCGCCCCCTTCTCGTGCTGGAAAATCCATGCCCCCTATTGTTACCGTGCTCACCAGCAGGAGATGAGCAGATCTCCGTCGGATTCGCATATGTAATCCATGAATCCCATGATCTATCCGGCCAATCTTTTGAAATGGTATCAATATCGTCAATGGTCAGCACGAGGGGAGTCATTCATTCCCCTGACTTTCCTAGGTCCGCGTATGCATACACGTCTTGGACCTTGTCTGCGCCACTGTCTGTCCTCAATCTGTCTTCCACCCTCGACCTTTTCGCCTTCTTGATGTCCCAGCAAATCGGTCGTGCAAGTCTGAATGTCCTTCTTTGTTCGCAATCTCATTGTCGTTCCTTCCCACTCAAACATGAGTGAGAATGGATAGCCCCAGCGGTATCGGACCCCTTTCTCTTTAAATCATTTGGTGAGTGGCATGCACATTCTTCCCATGGCAAGGGTCAATGATGATCAATCTTGAAATATCGATATCCTTGCTGTGTCGAGAAGGATCTGTGGGGTGTGGATGGCTTTCTCGAGGACCCTTGCTTTTTCCGCATAGTTGTGGAATTGTGCTAATACCGTCTTTGGGCCGCCCACTGTCCCTCTGGCTCTATGCATACGGTCGATTTTAGGCTCATCGATGGATTCATCTGTGAACAGGATCTTCATGATCGTGTGGAGGGTGTTTTTTCATGTCTCGTTCGGTTTCTCCTTCCTTGTCCGAAATACCAAAGATGCGTATGTTGTTTCACCTTTCTCTATTCTATAAATCGTCCATCTTCAAACGAAATTCTTCTTCTCTTGCTTCTATCTCAGAGATCATTGCATCTATTTGGGTCTCAAGTGTACCTAGAGAGGTCTGGTTGTGCTCAACCTCTTCTAGCCTCTCTTCCATTTTGTCGATTCTTTGGGTGAATTTATACATTTTTCCGCTGATGTCCTCCCTTATGCTTTTAAGTTTGTTCAGTAGGGCCGCTACATCGCCTTTGGTCACCGCTGCTTCTGTCTCTGATGTCGCCATCCTGGCGTGCAGTGAGTTGCTAGATTCAGTGTGGTGCGGGAGGAATCGATACGCTGCGAGTTTTAGTTTTATGTCCATAGGTCTCCTGATCCACGTCAGATGTGTTGTTCCTATAATGTGGAAGGGTGTTCACCACTCTGTGTGTTTCCCCAATTTCAAGTCACTGGCCCAAGATGGAACCTTGACCAAGTGAGTGCTTCCTTCCCACTCGTGTGTCATGGGGAGGGGGGGCTTTGGCTTCCGAGGTTCACTTTCAATAAGGGAGGTTACCTGTCCTCGAGGAGGGGCCCTGCACCCTTGATCACCTTAGAGGTCAGTTCCTCTGAATTTCAAAGTCTGCGCCTAAGGTGTTCTGAGTGGAGGATCAGGCGCCCTAAGGTTTTCCCGAAAAGGTTCTGTTAGCAAATAAGATGTGGAGTCTGAGGGGTTAGGCCTTAAGGACTGCCATGACAAGACGGGGACTCAGCCTCCTCTAAGTAGTGTGTTACCTGAGAGTCACCGGAGGGTATGCACCATTGAGTCGGGGACGCAACTCCCTGTTATGGCCCTCCGCTATCCATTCAGGTTGCTTCTGCAATGATTCAAGCCAGCTGTGTATTCATGATAAGTCCTCAGCTTCCACTTATCTCATGTGCCACAGAGCTATTACCAGTTCTCTCTCTGTATCCCAGTACAATGAGCATCACACGTGTATTGAGAGTGTGATCCCCTTCAATTAAGGTTGCCTGCAGGTGCGGCTCTCACCGAGTTGCAGTTTTGATCCTGGAGGATTTTTAACTTCCGTTTCCCATTAATAACTGTGTGCTAGCATAACATATGTAACTAAGATCAGGTTTCCACTGGCCTGGGTGCCTTCAGGATGATTCCAGGAATGAAGCCTATTGACAGTTCTCATCTGTGTTTGTAGTTATCTGCACCCGTGTTAATCTTGCTTGCCTCCCTTCCGGACTCTTCATCCAGCGCTGATCAAGTCCTCTTGCTTTCTGGTTCCGTTCGATTGCACTCAAAATAGTGCGTAAGGCATGATCTCTGCTGTGCCCTCACAGGAGCGAATGCAAATAACTTGCTAATGGGCATAGACCCTCTCTATCATACGGGAGAGTCAGCTCTTTGCTCATCCAGGGAGGAGCCTTCCTCCATTTGGGTTGGGATTTTACACGCCCCTCGATACACCCTTTGCCGGGTCAGGGGCCTTTAGGGGTGTTCCGTTGACATGCGCATAGGGGAAGCCTTAGTGTGTAGGTGCACTCACTGTTTCGATGTGCCTTCTCCTCCGGGGCGGGCTTTCCACGTATCCAGCAGGGGTCTGTTGACTATCTCCTGTGCAGTGATATGGGAGCTTCTGGGTCCCAGGACCCGTTTCAGGGCACCATGTCTCTTTGCAGGGTGCCTCCAGTCTACCCATGTGATGTCATAGCGAAGAGTGAGGCATGGTGGGGATATGGAGTAGGATGAAGCGCGCTGACCGACGGTGTACCGCCTCCCTCTATCCGGGGTTGCACTCCTACCTTGGGTCTGCCACCGTATCCCTTCCTCACATGTGGCTCGCCGGAGGAGACTCGTGTTCCTTAGACCCTCATCCAGTATTCGTGGGGGGGGCGCAGGGGTTCTTTCACATCTCCCTCTGCGATCCCTTGTTGCTGTGGTCGCTGGGGGTTAGGAAGCGCATAGCAGCTCAGGACTTGCTTTTGGTTTCATCCGTACTGGCTGAGAGGGACCAGGAGCTCACCACGCAATCAGAGTCTAAGTGATTTCTCGATGATTCCAGCATCATAATCCATCGGGTTTTCTATCAGTGTCTCGAGGGCAGTTTAATGCCACAATTTTGCTGGAATTTCCAGGGGCGGGGGCCATATAGTGGGGGCTCAGACCACCATTAGGACCAGCGGGCTTGGAGCTCACACGGAGGAGCACTAATCCGCACGCCCCCTGGTGGCCAGCATGAAACTGTATCTTTAATACAGCTACTGACATGTTCAGTTTAAGTTGCCATAGTGTCAGCTAGTCTAACTATATGTAAACCCCCTCTCTTGTGCAAGGTAGTTACAACATTCCACTGAAGAGACACCTGAAGTACTGCCAGGAACCCAGTGTTGCTTATCCATTGGACAATACTCCATTGGACAATAAGCAAACCCCTGTCCTCTGCCACTAGGAAAACAAAGAGCTTTGGTTTAATGGTGGATTGCCAGCCCCAATATTCAGTTAAACTTATTGGTGGGTGAGGGGTTATGAAAGGTAGCCAATCTGCTCCAACTATCACACACGTGGGGTGACTTGTATGTTGAAACATTGTGACTTCCTGTTGGTATATTTAGCTCACTGACACAAACCAGAGACACATTGAGATCCAGTGGCTGCAAGGATTAAATTCAAGACCCTTTGCATTGTCCAGACAGCTTTCTTGGCCCTGGATCCAAAATACCTACAACTCTTCCTCCGTAAATACCTTCCCTCTCGAGCCCTTCGCTCCTCCACGTCCAACTTCCTCAGGGTCAGTCGTTTCTCAAAGAAACGAGCTGGGGTAGAGCTCTGTCTTCGGCTGAGGCATCCCTCTGGAACAGCCTCCCTGCCATTCTGAAACTTGAGGAGAACCATCTCCGGTTTCAGAAGCACCTCAATACCTTCCTCTATGCTTCTGCCTTCTCTCCTCCTCTCCCCTACTGATTTGTTCAGCTCCGGCATCATGTACCTGGTTACCCTCCGATTCCATGGCCAGGTATTTGCCAACCCTGCCACGCACCCACACTTCCTCCTGGCAACCCTTGCACTTGGGTCTGTATCTGTAACCCTACAGTCCCACTTTTTTCTGCACTAATCGGACACCCCCTGTCTGTGCCTTAAACCTAGCTCTTGCCACTTGCTGGCTGCACTACCACTTGTTTGTTTATCCTTTGCTCAGCACTTTCCACTTCTCCCTCCCCCTGCACTTTCCCACTTCCCTCTCCCCTGGACGTGCACGTTCTTAATGTCATTGGGCCTAGGAAGATCGTTGTTTTGTTCTCCCTTGTTCCCCTCCCTTGCCTCGCCACGATCTGAAACACTTGTGTATGAGCGCGATACAAATAAAATATCATATATCATTGGTTTTTTACATCCAGATCTACTGACATCTCACGCTTACCTCTCCAAGGGGTAGTAAAAAGGGCTATTCGGCTTGGCCGTTCATCAGCTGTTTGATACCGTAAGACGTGTCTAGGGTGCTTTGCCTGAAACGCCTTGTTATCCTGGAAGATGGAGGCAATTTGGTCCAGGACAGAGCAGTAACATAGCCCAAAATAACAATTTACTCAGTTATATTGTAAGCTAAAATTGATGTCGAGTTTTATTTCTGAAGCTAAGTGATAATTTCGGTACACTGGGACAGGACTCTATGAAGACCTGATACCCGTCTAGGAACTGGGAACTATTGAGATCACTGGCTTGTAATGTAATATAAAGTGGTGCTGTACTGCTCACTTCTGCCAGGGATGTTGGACTTGCTGTGCTTGTCTCTGTAAGAAAAGAGATGGGGGTGGTTTTCAGTGGGATAATGGGAGAAGTAGTTTTGAAACCTGCAGTTTTGATGGGTGCAGTTTTGAGGTACCTGTGTTCTCAGTGTGAATCTGTTTTCTGTGGGTTTCATGGGAAGCATGTTGTCCAAAGGGGATAGCCCCGGGTCTGATAGACTACGGTGCTATGAGTCTGGTTATCTGAGTAGCCGCTGATATAGGGCAGTGTTATAAAGCTGAAACAGAGCGCTTAGTTATAGCTTGATTAGTGTTGAGGTCTGAATGTATGTACCGGTGGTGTCTGTGGGGGATAGGTGTGTAGTCTGAGGTGGTAGGAGATCTTAGAGGGTTGCCATTTAGTTGGCATGAAAAGGAGTAGGACCTGCAAGGCAAAAAAGGCTGGTGTCCTCCCTGTGTCATGACCCACAGGACACGCCCCTTTTGGTCTTCCTGGTCCTTATCGCAACAGGCCTTGCATTCCCTGACACTCCCAACATGGCCGTCCAGCGTGACATGCCTTCCGCGGTCTATACGTTGGACATAATGTATTCTACTAATAGACGGCGCCCCCGCGGCTCCGCGCGTCTCAATGCTATTGCCAAGTAGCGATCAGACGTGTGCTCCGTAGTTCGCAATATTGCTTTCCTGGTTCCTAGCTTTTCAACTTCCATTCCTTGCCCCTTTCCCTCTTGCTTCCTGGACTCGTGCGCCATCAGCACGTCTTCTTCGTTTCCCGGATCTCTGGATTGCTGCATCCCGGAATCTTAAACGCACACTGGAGTCGGAAGAGACTCGCTCAGCCTTATTCAAGTCCAGGTCTGTCCGCAAGAAGACACCGCACACGGAGTCCAGCAAGGATCGGTCTCAGGTGAGAAGGGGGTACTCCGTGACACCCTGCACACTTACTTCTGCCCTTATGCAGGTAGGTCGCAATTCACTTTCTTAAATTGCATCGGTCAATCAACACCCCCACCCCTCTCTTTCTCTCTCACACTATCTCACTTGAGGTTCCTGAAATCTTCAATTTATGCAATGTCTTGCTCATCACTTCAGCGTGGGGATTCTCTCTGTCCGACTTCGAACTGCGAAATAAAGGTTCTGGCTGCTGACAATTGACTGTGTAACATTGCATTCTGCTGTGCTTGAGGTTTTCCGAGTTTCCTCATTGTTGCCATGTCTGCTCATTTTCGAACTCAAGAATTAATTTGAATTGCAAGCAGTACATTTATATTTTCACTTATCTACCTGACATTATACAGCTATTTCTGTGGCCCTGAGGAAGACGGCTATACGATCTGTGTTCATCGAAACTAGTGTGCTGACCATTGGAACCATGTCATAAGATCCTGACATTTGCACTTTGGTTAAGCCTCTTCTATGAGACTTCCCAGAGTTGTATATGAGATGCACTGATAATTCCAGGGTTTTAATAATCAATATATACAATTGGGAATCTGGGAAGGTGGGTACTAGCCTTTTTGGCCTTCTGCAAGAGCGAATAGATGCATGGAGATTGGAGTGCCATGGCGCATTGAGAATTTTGGTCATGGGTGACTTCAATCTCCAGTTCGAGCCCTTTGAAGATATGGACAACATTACTGAGGAAGAGGATGCATTCTGGGGTGTCCGGGAACTTATAGCTGCGTGCCCTAAGCAGTGGTACAAAAATGCCAAGGAAGTATCTAGTTTGATACTGTCATTGTCCTAAGGGCATGTAAAGGTAGGTTCCAGGGTGACATGCCATTGAAAGTAACTTTTAATAATGGGTGCTGTACTACCCTGATTGACAATCTTTTGGTGAACCATGAATCTTTGTCTCTAATTAGAAACTTTGAGGTCGGCCCTAGGGCTGAGAGCGACCACCATCCAGTAACTGCACCCCTGGCCTGGACAGAACCTTTTTGGGAAAGCCTGTGGAGTTGGGGGGGGGGCTTGGGGAGGGGTCATGCAGTCCTGATATAAATTGTGGTCCTCTCCAGATGGTCAATCAAGTGGGAAAGTATAAATCATGCAATTTTACTCCCATCAATTCATAGCTGCATACTACCGACTCTGTAACACCTTTTTGCCTTAGCTAATGATCACAGTGCTGACTTATTAACCACCCATGAGGAATTGATAGTTAGTCTGGGAGGGTTTTTCACAAAAGCAAAGAAACTATTGAAAGCTCAAAACTCCCGTACAACGCCATGGTATGATGGCGAGTGTTACTGTGTCGACTGGTAATTTCAATGGGCACACAATCAAGCTAATGTTCATGGCAAGTAGCTGGGATGCAATAGAGCTGCTTCATTTTGTGTACTGATTTGTTCACCAACGGAGGGTGTGTTTTGGGCAAGTAGAAGAAGGTAGTGGGTGGTAATGCTCTAGGGATTAGCATGACCATAGCCCAGAAAATAACTAAACAAACCCTATGCCCTTGGGGTGTGTGTTCTTCCACGCATCTCATCTCCCTCAAATCTTTGCTTCAAGCAATAGCTTTCGCTTATTATAGGTGATGCTAAAGCACTACATAATAGCCAAAAATAGAATATAATCTGTAGAGTTCAGGAGGTACAGAAGAAGGGTTAGGTTACAGTATTTCTTTCTGTCTTTCTTTTTTACTGTGGATGTTTCCCTTTATTAAAAGCAAACTCGATCAAAACAACATTGATAAGACATTTGTAAAGTATAAGGCCAAAACCGAAAAAAGACAGAAATTGTGCGACTAAATGGTCAAGTAAAGTAATCTCAACTACATGGTGCAACTTTAAATGGACAAGTCATGCATAATTGTGAACATAGATAAATATATGCAAATAAACATACAAGAAAAAATGAAGTTCTTACCAGGAATTACATTGGACAAATACCATCCAATAACAAAATATATAATTGAGTCGATGAATATCATTGCACTTGCCCAGCCAAAGGTCATAGCTCCAGTCTGCTCCAGGGGCTCATACAAGTTACTCCATTGAATTCCTAGGGAAAGATGGGATACCTCAGCACCATTAACATGCAATAAAATACACTTTTCTCCACAAAACACATACAAATCTAAAAACATACACAATCAATTCATCGATTCTTTAACATACTCCATATTTAATCCTACATTTTCACATCTCAACGTACCCTGTAAAGTCTTTACCAAATTTATCATAGTTAAAAATTGGAACAAGGACTTGCTCAGCTGATATGGCATTTTTGACCAACACAATTCCCAAATAACCTTTCCTGTATTTTGTCCATATCGATGAGTATGTTTGCGAAAGCAGGCAGCATTTTGGGACATTAGGGCTTCACAATACAGAAGGAGATGCTGGAGTGTTTCTTTCTCTTTAGAACAAAATCTGCTTCTATCAGAGTGACAATCTTCCATCCCCCCATTTAAAACAATGTGTCCTAGCAGGTAAAATATCCAACCTGAACCTCAGCAATGTATAGCCAATTTTCCAGGAAGGAAATTTGCACAAATATTGTCCCAAAACTCCCAATCCAATTTTGTATGCCCCAACATCAAATTCTTGTACCTCTCATATCCACCCACTATATCTCGTGTTCTGCACCAGTCAGTATGCCATAATCTCTGCTCATATACTCCAGGGACTTCCATTAGTAGATCCCTATCTAGTCCCCAGTTTGGCTTAGCAAAATATTTCCAAATCGATCCAGTCCTTTACAATCCTTAATCAATGTATTCTCATGGGGAAACTCTAAACATATGACATAAGATTCTCATCCATGAAATATGGGCTTCTATGGATACCAATCCCAATTTGAATCTAATAAGACTGATTGGTATGGTGTCAGAACACCGATTCCTACTACACGTTCCCGCTTACCTGACAGGCTTACGGTAGTCAATATAGCTAGGGACAGCAATAAGCGCTTCTATTCCTCTAAAGGCTTGTTTCGAAGGCATTGGGGGTTGCCATGGCGACGATGGCCACTACTACGTCTGCAGTCACGTGTTGCTCCGGTTTCCCGGTCACGTGACTCCCGCGTTGTGGTCACGCAATCTTAAGTCCGGCCAGTCCGCTGTTTCGGTGCTTCTGATTGTTTTCTTTGGAATACTACAGTGGCGCTTGCTATTTTGATCTTGTCTCTTCTCGACCTCTGGCCTGTCTTTTGGATTTTGCTCTTGTCTTGCCCTCGGTACTTCTGCTTCGAACTTCAGCTACGAACCCCTGCTACGACCCGGATTTCCTCTTGGCTTCGATTCTTGTCTCATGCTTTGTTTTGTCTGATTACCTGATTCTGACCCGGAACTTTTGGATCCTTCATCCTAGGCGTACGCGTGCCGGCGGGAATAGGTTACGCGTGCTGGACTAGAGACTGCCTGTAGCACATCTGGGACTATTCACTCTAGGCGTACGCGTGCCGGCGGGAATAGGAGACGAGTGCTGGACTAGAGACTGCCTGTAGCACTTCTGGGATTATTCACCCTAGGCGTACGCGTGCCGGCGGGAATAGGTCTTGCACCGGACTGAGGATTCCTTCAACTCCGTGAGACTGGGCTCACTCTTCTTGGATCCTGGGAGATCGTTATCATCCTACCTTCATCGTTGCTTCCCGTCTCACGGATATACAAGTAAGAGTCCTTATTTCCTGCTCATTTTCCGTTATTGGTTCTTTGCCTTTCCTTGTCTTATATAGTTCCTTTCTCTATTAAGTACCGTACCTCACCCTACTGACAATCACTGAGTGTTCAGTCTATCTTGTGGAATTCCCAGTCATCGGGTAGAAACTTGCAGTCACCAGGAGTTCCAGAGGGTCCTGTTCATTCTTCAAACATCTTTCAACCAATTGACCGCTCAGACTGTTTTTATATACAACTGAGTGTTACATTGGTAGGAAGAATATACCACTGCACTACGGGTTCAACAGCTTCTCTTCGATCACCAGGCGCTTCACCCTGTTTAGGCTCAGATCCCTGACATATGGCCTGAGGAAAGTTTAATACTCTGTTACATGAAAAACCTTATAGATGATTAAAATCATCATCCAATAGGTTATGATGAATTTCAATACCATAAATTAGCATGGGGAAAGTTGTGGCTTTGTAAAACTTTAACAGAGGAATAATAGAAAGCTTTCCATATTTGGAGTTAAAGTTCCTCATCTGGGAAACTACCTTAAGAGCCTTAGCATATCGACTTTCCATATCCATTTTATTCCAGGGGTACTTGCAACGTCTAGACCTAGATATTTCATACTATCAACCTGTGTTTAAGATAAGATCATTCTTTAGACAGTACTGAGAGAAACTCTTCAACAATATCTGAATTCCCACTTTAGTGCAATCCAGCAGGATAATATTGTCTGCGTATGTTATCCAAAATAATTGGGGTTCCCATCACATTTGGAGCCATAAATGATTTCAGGTGCAGATTTCAGGTGCTCCCCCAAGTCCTCCATTAAGGCATTACATTAAAATGGTGCCAAAATACATCCTTGGCGAAGACCACTGCTAGTGGGAATACTTGCTGACAGCAAGCCTTCTAAATTCAGGCTGATCTTTAAAGCTGAATGTTCATGAAGATGTATAATAATTGCTAATAATCACTTCGAATTCCCCCGGTTTATAATCTCTTCCATAATTTAGTTCTGTTGACATGATCAAAAGCTAAGTATAGGTCAACTGACACCACATAAACCCCTCTATAAACTCCTTCCCAGGCTAGACGATGTACATGATTTAGTACCTAACCTGCCACATTGGTACCTGTGCCTACCCTAAAGCCCAACTGATTGGGCTTAAGGAAACCCTGCTTAGTCGCCTATTCATTAAGGGAAAAAAGTAGAACTGATGCAAATATTTTAGAATCTGTGTCAAGTAACACTAAAAGCCTATCATTTTCTGGTGCCTCCTGTGCACCTTTCTTAAAGATAGGAAGGATGTGCACCTCTTTCCAAGACTCTGGAGTTTATTGCAGGCAAATAATCCACTGAAAAAGATTAAACAAAGCCAAGGCGCAAAGCCCCGGATCTGCTTTGAATACACGATTACACAGCCTATTGGGGCCTGCCGCCTTTGCATTACTGCTATGTCGACTGATGGATTTCAATTTGACTTATCAAGAGTTCTAGGTCTCAAATGTTTGTTTTAAGACTCTGCCAGCTTAGTATGGAATCAGCAGATTGATTATACAATTTAGAAAAATATTGATTTTACAATTTAGAAAAATATGCCGTCCATACCGGTTCAGGGATAAGGTTTGCTTGGACTGCATTCTGCTTTTCTTTGTTTAATTTAATGAGTCTCCAATAACTAATTTCACCCATCGCCATAATACAGGCGAACATTCTTTCCCCCTTCTTTTTGGTAGGCTATTTTAATGCCTTAATTCTGTTTTTGTATCCCTCTTTACATTTTTTGAGTTCATAATCCAGTCGAGAGCCATGCGTTTGCATTCACATGGCTCTCTTAATCGCTCTCCTATATTTCATTTTAATAGATTGAATAATTGGGCTATAGTTTTCTCTCGAGAGGTACTCCTTTGACTTTCTTGGTCTTAATGTTTTTTATGAATGTAGGTAAGTACAATACTGAAACAACACATTTATTCAGAACTCTCCATTCATCAAAGATTTCCATTTCCAACTTCTTATTAAATTCCATTATGCCTTGCGGGGCCCAAATCAGTTGGTTTTTACCCTTGCTTAAACTCACATCCTGCATTTTGTCTTTTAAACCCATGCAACTTAGAAAATGTTATTCTACTGTGAATCTAGCATGATCACTTGGGAAACCATTTCTCAAAGTAAGAAGGTTTTCAGCCGACCATAATTCTTCGAATACAAAAATGTAATCAATCATTGATGAGTTAGAGGCACTCTTCCAGGTGTCTGGAGAATAGCTCCCTTTTTCTTCATTTCCAGTCAGTACACAAAGGCACCAGCTATCAAAGAATTCCCACCACTTCTTTCCTTTAACATCTTTTGAATTATTTTTGCGATGGTCTGGAGCTTGTTAAGGTTGTGTTCTAAAGTGCCGGCAAGAAAGGAGTTACAGTAGTCAAGCCAGGATCCAATTACTACTCTGGCTATGGTCAGGTGGTCTTGTGAGGAGAGGAAGGGTTTAGTCACCTTTAAGAGTTTAGTAGTGTGGGTTGCCGATGATGCAATCGAGTTCACATGGAGGGTCATGCTGAGGCAGGAGTCCAAGTGGATACCTACATTTTTGACGGAGGAGCAGACAGGGATGATGAAGGCATCAATGGTGAAGGATCAAAAGGCTGGTTCAAGTTTGGCTAATCATGATGGGGGGCCAACTATTAGGATTGCTGTCTTGTCATCGTTAAGACAGATAGTTTGTGGCCCCCCCAGGCTTGAATAGTGTTATAGATTCTGTTGATATTGCTGGAGTCTTGTTCATAGTTCCCTTAGAGAGGGATGAGGATTTGGGTATCATTGGCATAGTTGGTGTATGAGATACCCAGAGAGTCAAGATGGTCAAAGAGTGGTTGTGTATAGATGTTTTATAATGTTGGACAGACAGATGAGCCTTGCGGGACCACACAAGGAATTGGAGTTGGGTGGGCAGCTGTGCTTCCAGTAAAGACGCAAGGAGTTCTGTCTGCTAGGAATGATGCAATCCACTTTGTGGCCTTAGGGGAGAAGTTGGTGGCTGTGTTGAGGTGGTGGCGAAGTGTTTGGTGGTTGACCAGATCAAATGATCCTGTTCATCCTCTGACAAACTGGCCTGTCGCCTGCTACAAAGGCAATACCGACTCTCTGTCCTCACCAAGACGAGAGTCCACATTCAAGCTTGTCTCTCTGCGGTATCTAACAACTCAGCCGAACTCTTTAAAATCTGCAAGGAGCTAGCCAACCCTGTTGCAGTCTCTACCCCTCCTGTTGCCTCCCAGGCTCTTTGCAATGCCCTTGCGTCTCACTGCATTTAAAAAACCCAGGACATCCTGTCCACCCTCTCCACCCAAACCCCTCCTCGCCCCTCTCCATCTGTGCTTGCTGACCCTCCTTTAGCCACCCCCCCACCATCCTTCTCGTCCTTTCCTCTTTTCTCCCCTGACGAGGTTGCTAAACAAGTCCGATCTATGAAAGCCTCGTCAAAACAGGTTCATCCCTGTTCCTCTAAAACCATCAAGGACCACATTGACACCCTCGCTCTGGCCCTTGCTGATTTTTGCAACCACTCCTTTGCCTCGGGATCCTTCCCCTCCACTCTGAAGCACTCCTTTGTGGATCCTCTTCTTAAGAAACACACAGCTGATCCTTCTTGTCCAGCTAACTATCGCCCAATTTCCATTACTCCCTTTCTGGGCAAACTCCTGGAAAAGTTGGCAATCTCTCAGCTTAACCTTCATTCCAATTCTGTTGGCTGTCTCCATGACCACCAGTCTGGCTTCAGAGCTGCCAGAAGCATGGAAACTGCTCTCCTGAACATCCGTGAAGGTCTGCTCTCCAACCTTGACTCTAACATTCCCTCTGTCCTCATCCTCCTTGATCTCTCTTCTGCCTTCGAAACGGCCAATCATACCATCCTGCTCAACTGTCTCTGTGAAAACCTGGGTATCACTGATGAGACTCTGGCCTGGCTGACCTCTTTCTTCTCAGATTGACCCTCCCAGGTCCAACTTGGGACCTTCCTTTCATCTATCTTCCTCTCGACCTGTGGTGTTCCCCAGGGGTCTAACCTCTCGCCCTGGCTTTTCAACCAATACCTGGCAACTCTTGCCCACTGCATTGCCACTTTCTGCTCAAATTTCCAGTGATACGCTGATGACACTCAACTCATTTTCAGGCTGCCCTCTGCCACCTCCTCTCCCTCTCTCATCTCTGATTGCCTAACTGCCATTCAAGATTGGTGTGCCGCCAATGATCTTTGTCTGAATGCCAGCAAGACAGAGATCCTCCTCATCGGCACACCTTCACCATACTTTCCCCTCACTCTCTGGCCAGCCTCCCTTGGCCTTCCTCCTACCCCCACCTGCGAGGCTAAGAACCTCTGGGTCATCTTTGACCCCACCCTTTCCTTCTCTGCCCACATCTCTGAGGTATCTAAAAAGTCAAATTTCCTACTGCACCTCCTTAGAGGTACTCTGCCTTTCCTCTCCTTCCCCTCAAAAGCTCATGGTATCCCAAGCTCTGGTTCTCTCTAGCTTGGACTATTGTAACAGCCTCTTTCTAAATCTACCTGCCTCTACTCTCCGCCCTCTGCAACTAATCCAGAACAGGACTGTGAGACTTGTCCTTGGCCTCAAGCCCTTGGATTGTATCTCTCCAGCTCTGAAATCTCTCCATTGGCTCCAAGTGGATGCAAGGATTAAATTCAAAATCCTCTGCATTGTCCACAAGGCTTTCTGGAGCCTGAGTCCAAAATACCTTCAGCTATCCCTCCGCAAATACCTCCCCTCTCTAGCTCTTTGCTCCTCTACCTCCAACTCCCTCAGGGTCAGTTGTTTTTCGAAGAAACGAGCTGGGGGTAAATCTCTGTCTTTGGCTGGTGCCTCCCTCTGGAATAGCCTCCCTGCCACTCAAACCTGAGGAGAACCATCTCTGGTTCTGGAAGCACCTCAAGACCTTCCTCTTTTCTTCTGCCTTCGCTCCCCCTCCCCCCTGCTGATCTGTTCTCTCTTGGCACCATGCACCTGGCCACCCTCTGTCCTCCGGGCCCAGGTTCCTGCTCACCCTTCCACCCTCCCGCACTGCCTCCAGGCCACCCCTTGCACTGGGGTCCGTATCTGTACCCATACAGCCACCCCCTTTTCTTCCTGCACTTATCAGACCTACCCTGTCTGCTGCCTTAAACCTAGCACTTGCAAATTGCTGGCTGCACTACCACTTTTTTGTTGCCTTTATTTATTTATTGTTATTTATCTGTTTCTACTATGCTTCGCACTTTCCACTTCCCCCCCTTCCATGCACTTTTCCCCTCCCCCTCTCCCATGCACTTGCGCGTTCTCAATGTCACTGGGCCTAGTAAGATCGCTGTTTTGTTCTCCCCTGTTGCCCTCCCTTGCCTTGTCGCACTCTGAAACACTTGTGTACGAGTGCAATAGAAATAAAATATCAATATCAAAATGCTGAAGATTGGTAACCTACCCCTCCTCCTTCTGATAGACCTGAGTCACAAATGTATTCCAGTTGGTTTTTAATGTCTAAGAGGACTAGTTCTGTGCCATGCCCTGGACAGAAACCTGGCTGTCATGGTCTGAGAATTTTGTGATGTTCAAGGTAAGTTTGTATCTAAATGTAGGCAGTGTGGTCCAGGATTTTTAGTAGGAAAGAGACAGAGATGATGGGCCGGTAGTTGGTGGGAATAGTGGGCTAAAGGGAGGCTATTTTGATGAGTGGGGAGATCCAAGCTTCCTCAAGTTTGGATGGGATGGAGCTGTTACTGTCAGAACACCGATTCCTACTACACGTTCCCGCTTACCTGACAGGCTTACGGTAGTCAATATAGCTAGGGACAGCAATAAGCGCTTCTATTCCTCTAAAGGCTTGTTTCGAAGGCATTGGGGGTTGCCATGGCGACGATGGCCACTACTACGTCTGCAGTCACGTGTTGCTCCGGTTTCCCGGTCACGTGACTCCCGCGTTGTGGTCACGCAATCTTAAGTCCGGCCAGTCCGCTGTTTCGGTGCTTCCGATTGTTTTCTTTGGAATACTACAGTGGCGCTTGCTATTTTGATCTTGTCTCTTCTCGACCTCTGGCCTGTCTTTTGGATTTTGCTCTTGTCTTGCCCTTGGTACTTCTGCTTCGAACTTCAGCTACGAACCCCTGCTACGACCCGGATTTCCTCTTGGCTTCGATTCTTGTCTCATGCTTTGTTTTGTCTGATTACCTGATTCTGACCCGGAACTTTTGGATCCTTCATCCTAGGCGTACGCGTGCCGGCGGGAATAGGTTACGCGTGCTGGACTAGAGACTGCCTGTAGCACGTCTGGGACTATTCACTCTAGGCGTACGCGTGCCGGCGGGAATAGGTCTTGCACCGGACTGAGGATTCCTTCAACTCCGTGAGACTGGGCTCGCTCTTCTTGGATCCTGGGAGATCGTTATCATCCTACCTTCATCGCTGCTTCCCGTCTCACGGATATACAAGTAAGAGTCCTTATTTCCTGCTCATTTTCCGTTATTGGTTCTTTGCCCTTCCTTGTCTTATATAGTTCCTTTCTCTATTAAGTACCGTACCTCACCCTACTGTCAATCACTGAGTGTTCAGTCTATCTTGTGGAATTCCCAGTCATCGGGTAGAAACTTGCAGTCACCAGGAGTTCCAGAGGGTCCTGTTCATTCTTCAAACATCTTTCAACCAATTGACCGCTCAGACTGTTTTTATATACAACTGAGTGTTACATTGGTAGGAGGAATATACCACTGCACTACGGGTTCAACAGCTTCTCTTCGATCACCAGGCGCTTCACCCTGTTTAGGCTCAGATCCCTGACAGAATCAGAAGCCTTAAAATGGACACAGCCAATGATCCTTTGGCTACCTTGGTTCAATTAGTGGCTGATTTACGTGCTGACATGCAAACTGCCCATGATGTTACTCATCGCCGTATTGATGATATTCAAGCGGGATTAAGGGCTAGCGCCATTGAACCTCCATCAGTCGCAGTGGCTTCCGGGTCTGGTACGGCCAGTGCTCAGGCCAGGGCAGACCCGGTTCCGGTAGTTATGACAATTCCCGTTGGCTCCTCCTGAACGTTTCTTGGGCGATCCAAAAACCTTCAGAACGTTCATCAATCAATGCAGACTGCATTTTCTTTGTAGACCAACATCATTTCCCGATGCAACTACTAAGGCCGCATTTATATTGTCTAACCTAGGGGGTACTGCTGCCGTCTGGGCGAATCCTCTCTTGGAGCAAGGTAGTCATATGTTATTTGACTGTGACGCTCTCATAGAGGCGCTTACCAGAGTTTTTGACACCCGATACAAATCTCAGGCAACTGATTTGGAGTTATTGAATCTACAGCAGGGCGATTCTACTCTATTGACTTATCTGGCTAAGTTTAACCAATTGGTTGCTGAAACCAACTGGCCAGACGAGAAGAAGGCAGCCTTATTTTATAAGGGTTTGTCGGATTCCCTCAAGGATGTCATTGCTACGGTACCTGTGGTCCCCGTCTCCTTTCCTGACTTTTTGGATCTAGTTCTTCAGATCGATGCCCGTAAAGCGGAAAGGAAGGGGGAAAAGAGGATTTTGCCTCTGGTCCCTGTTAGTCTGACAAGTTCGGCTTCGGGCAATGGGGAACCCATGCAAATAGGGGCGATAAGAGGACCATTATCTAGCGAAGAAAGAGAGAAGCGTAAAAGGAACAAGTTATGTTTTTATTGTGGTTCTTCTGGTCATTTTTTGAATCAATGTCCCAAGAAACCTGCGAAGTCGGGAAACTCCAAAGCCCGACAATAGAGGGAGCCCCTATGTCGAGCATTGATCTTCCGGGCTCCAAGTTCTCGGTTCCTTTCACTATTAAGTTAGTTGTTGCTTCTCCGGACGGCGAAACCTGGTCCTCTGAAGCGGTTTTGGATTCTGGGGCTACTGGAAATTATGTTGATCTCCAGTATGTGAAAGACTGGAACATTCCCCTGGTACCAAAGGAACAACCCGAGGTGGTCAACGCAGTTGATGGTACCACACTACTCTCAGGGTTGGTAACGGAGTCGACAGTCCCCCTGGATTTACTCATAGATGGTTGTCATAGTGAAGTCATTTCGTTCGATGTCATTACTGCACCTCAATTTCGACTAATTCTGGGTCTACCTTGGCTTCGGCTCCATAATCCCTTGGTAGATTGGGTTGCTGGGTCTGTCTCGTTTTCCTCAATGTATTGTTCAGGACATTGTGGCCCAACGACTCAAGAGAAGAACAACCCCTGTCAAGCCTTATTGGAATCTGTTTCAATGATAGGTGGCATTGTCAATACTGTTTTACCCCCGGAATACAAGGCTTTCGCAGATGTCTTTGGCAAAGGTGAGGCAGAAAAATTACCACCTCATCGTATTTATGACTGTCCCATAGACCTTAAGGAGGGAGCTAGGATCCCCTCTGGGAGGATCTACTCTCTTACTTTAAAGGAAGATGCAGTTTTAAAGGAGTATCTGGACAAGGCTTTGGCTTCTGGTTTTATTCGCCCCTCCCGTTCTCCTGCTGCATCTCCCCTGTTCTTTGTCCCAAAAAAAGAGGGGGACCTGAGACCATGTATAGATTATCGGGACCTGAATGCAGTCACAATACGGAATCAATATCCCATACCACTGATTTCAGTACTTTTGGATCAGCTAGGCTCTTCAGTGATATACACCAAATTGGACCTCAGGGGTGCCTATAATCTAGTAAGGATAAGAGAGGGGGACGAATGGAAGACGGCATTCAAAACCAGACACGGCCTCTTTGAATATTTGGTCATGCCGTTTGGGCTATGTAATGCCCCTGCCACATTTCAACATTTCATTAATGATGTTTTTCAGGACATGATTGATCGGTTCGTGATCGTCTATTTAGACGATATCTTGATTTATTCCCCTTCTCTTGAACTACACCTTCAACATGTTACTGAAGTACTACAACGTCTGCGTAAGAATAAACTATACGCAAAACTAGAGAAGTGCATTTTTCATACTACTTCAGTTGAGTTCCTGGGCTATGACATTACTAACCTGGGTGTTCAGATGAGCCAAACCAAGGTCAAGGCTATATTGGAATGGCCCGTCCCAGGTACACTAAAAGCTTTGCAGTCTTTTTTGGGGTTCGCAAACTTTTATCGGCGGTTCATCAGGCACTTCTCTAGCATTGTGGCTCCACTTACTGCTTTAACAAGCAATAAGCATCCGTTTCAGTGGAATCCCGAAGCACAGAATGCGTTTGAGACTCTCAAGGAAGCCTTTACTTCAGCTCCGGTGCTTCAACATCCCAATGTCAAACAACCGTTTGTTGTAGAGGCCGATGCTTCTGACGTGGCAGTAGGGGCAGTTCTCTCCCAGTTTTGTCCTGACACAGGGATCCTCCATCCTGTCGCGTATCATTCACGCAAGCTTACTCCGTATGAGGTAAACTACACCATCACCGAACGTGAGCTGCTATCTGTCCGGGAGGCTTTTACAGTTTGGAGACATCATCTCTTGGGAGCAGAGACTCCGATTCAAGTGTTCACTGATCACAGAAACCTACTGGCCCTTCAATCATTGAAATGCACGACAGCGCGTCATGCACGTTGGCATGAGTTCTTCTCAATGTACAACTTTGTATTGACCTACCGTCCGGGGACGTTGCACTCCAAGGCAGATGCCCTGTCAAGACTATTTGAAGACCCAGTGCATCGGCCACAGGAGGGTCGACTACTCTTGCCCAACCAGGTCGTGTGTGGATGCACTTTGCAACCATCCCTGAAGACAGCCATTCAACATTGGGTCTCAGAAAAACATCCTGAATTGGAGGATCTTAATCTGGATATTATTCAGTCCTTGCCATACGTCCAAGGCAAAATCTATATACCTGACTCGCATACCCGCAGGATTGCCATGTCTTGGTGTCATGACTCCATGTTGGCCGCACACCCTGGTCATCGTAAGACATTGGAATTACTCAAGCGCTGGTGGCCTTTCATGTCAAAAGACATTGTGCTGTACATCGCTAATTGCGCGGTTTGCGCTCAATGCAAAACCGTTCCGGCCAAACCAATGGGTCTTCTACAACCCCTGCCAGTACCTGCTAAACCCTGGGCCATGCTTTCCATGGACTTTGTAGTGGAACTACCCTTGATTGGTGGTTTTGATACTATTTGGGTGGTAGTCGACAGTTTTACTAAGTTGGCCCTTTTTGTGCCTTGTCGGGGTCTTCCGTCCGCTACTACTCTGGCGGACCTGTTTTTACGCAATGTCTTCCGCTTCTTTGGTCTTCCTGAGATCATAATAACTGACAGGGGTTCTCAGTTTACCTCTCGTTTTTGGAAACATCTTACACAGTCCATGGGTATTGACGAGAGGTATTCTACGGCCTACCATCCACAAACCGATGGCCAAACCGAGCGACTCAATGCCACCATGGAACAATACTTGAGATGTCTTATCCTACAACACCAAGAAACCTGGCTCTCCGTTTTGCCTATGGCAGAGTTCGCTTATAATAATTCTGCGCATTCTTCTACGGGGGTTTCTCCTTTCTATGCCATGTATGGACAACACCCACGCTCTCTGCCCTTGGATTCTTGTATATCCTCGGATTGTCCATCTGTCCAATCCTGCCTTAGAGATCTGACATCGTTGCGCAAGAACGTTATGGAACACTTAATACATGCGCAGGAACAGGCAAAAAAGTATGCCGATCGCCATCGCCAGCCAGCACCGCAGTATACCACAGGTATGCGTGTTTGGCTTTCTACCAAGAATCTCAGTATTCCAGGTCGTAAAACCCTGTTACCTCGCTTTGTGGGTCCTTATGTTGTTAAGGAGGTGATTAATCCCCTTGTGGTCAAGTTGGAATTGCCTCCTACTTGGAAAATACATCCCGTTTTCCACGTGTCTTTGGTCAAACCATGTTCTGAGCAGGTGAAGTTACCTATCCGTCCCCCCCCCCCTGTTGGTACAAGGGGTGGAGGAGTATGAGGTTAATGCTATTTTGGATACTAAACTATCACGTGGTGTGCGTTTGTTTTTGGTGGACTGGAAGGGTTACGGTCCGGAGGATCGCACTTGGGAACCTGAGTCCAACATCCATGCGCCCGTGCTGTTGTCCCAGTTTCTCGCATCTCAAGGTCTCGGGGGACCTTTGGGGGAGGATACTGTCAGAACACCGATTCCTACTACACGTTCCCGCTTACCTGACAGGCTTACGGTAGTCAATATAGCTAGGGACAGCAATAAGCGCTTCTATTCCTCTAAAGGCTTGTTTCAAAGGCATTGGGGGTTGCCATGGCGACGATGGCCACTACTACGTCTGCAGTCACGTGTTGCTCCGGTTTCCCGGTCACGTGACTCCCGCGTTGTGGTCACGCAATCTTAAGTCCGGCCAGTCCGCTGTTTCGGTGCTTCTGATTGTTTTCTTTGGAATACCACAGTGGCGCTTGCTATTTTGATCTTGTCTCTTCTCGACCTCTGGCCTGTCTTTTGGATTTTGCTCTTGTCTTGCCCTCGGTACTTCTGCTTCGAACTTCAGCTACGAACCCCTGCTACGACCCGGATTTCCTCTTGGCTTCGATTCTTGTCTCATGCTTTGTTTTGTCTGATTACCTGATTCTGACCCGGAACTTTTGGATCCTTCATCCTAGGCGTACGCGTGCCGGCGGGAATAGGTTACGCGTGCTGGACTAGAGACTGCCTGTAGCACGTCTGGGACTATTCACTCTAGGCGTACGCGTGCCGGCGGGAATAGGTCTTGCACCGGACTGAGGATTCCTTCAACTCCGTGAGACTGGGCTCACTCTTCTTGGATCCTGGGAGATCGTTATCATCCTACCTTCATCGTTGCTTCCCGTCTCACGGATATACAAGTAAGAGTCCTTATTTCCTGCTCATTTTCCGTTATTGGTTCTTTGCCCTTCCTTGTCTTATATAGTTCCTTTCTCTATTAAGTACCGTACCTCACCCTACTGTCAATCACTGAGTGTTCAGTCTATCTTGTGGAATTCCCAGTCATCGGGTAGAAACTTGCAGTCACCAGGAGTTCCAGAGGGTCCTGTTCATTCTTCAAACATCTTTCAACCAATTGACCGCTCAGACTGTTTTTATATACAACTGAGTGTTACATTGGTAGGAAGAATATGCCACTGCACTACGGGTTCAACAGCTTCTCTTCGATCACCAGGCGCTTCACCCTGTTTAGGCTCAGATCCCTGACAGTTACTGAACGAGGAGTTGACAAATGCGTTGATGATAGGAGTAAAGCCTTTGACACAGTCCTTATTGAGCATAGCAGGGCAGGAGTACCCTGGCAGCATGAAGGCTTCAGACCGGCGATGAGATTGGAGATTTCGGATTCAGTGTCGGGAAGGAAGCTGAAGGTGAAGTCAGTAGAGGGGTGTGGGGAGGGACTGTTGTCAGTCTAGGGTGCCTTCGTGAGGATGGATGCTCGCTTTTTGTTGATGTTTTCCTGAAGGATGTCGATCTTGTTGGTAAGGGCATCTTGGATATTTTGGCACCATGTCTCATCTTTGGTGTAATTGGCAATTGGTGTAATGGGGTTTTCAAGCTCCTGTAGGATAGAGAGTAGCTCACATGACTGGGATTGGGCATTAGCGATCCTGTTAGGGAGGGCAATTGCTTTGGCTGTGTGGATGGCTTGCTTGTATTCCATGGAGAAATTGAGGAGATTGTCTTTGTTTGTTGCTGATGAGATAGATGTCAGCTAGTTTCAAAGAAGCACTTCTTAGACCACATGGATTGGAGACTTGGTGTAAACCAGGAGTGTATGTGCGTAGTTGGTTTGGCTCTACAAGGTTTGAGTGAGGCAATGGCATCGATAGCATGACAGGGAGGCTGTATTTTAAGTATCAAGCAAGACAGGGGGTTTGGAGGGCAGAGAACCACAGGTGAGGGTGTGGTCAGCTGTGAGGACCAGGAGGAGTCCTTCTTTGGTTAGGTTCTGGGAGCATCTTGTGATCACATGGGGTAAGGGTATTGTATTCAGTGTCTGGGTAGAGGTTAAAGTTACCTTGAAGGTGATAGTTTAGTGGTCAGATCAAGGATTGGGTGTGATGGCTGTGGTAGCTGCATTGCAATTCAAGTCTGCGAGCCAGTATAGCGGCCTTCCTAGTCAATGGGTTGGGCAGGAGACATGTGTGAACCATAGAGAAGCTAAGGAATTTTCGAGCAAAAGGGCATCTTTGTCTAATGGGTACTTAAAACTCAGGTTGAGGTTTCCCATGAGGAGAACTTTGGAGGTAGGTTTATTACTGGTACTGAGAAGCTGTGTGAGGTAATCAAATGATTTATCAGGGCCGGGAGGGCAGTATATAACATGGACAGTCATGGTAGAGGTAGGTGATAGCACTAGCTTGGTGCTGAGTAGGTCGCAGAAGGGTGGGGAAATAGTTGAGATGCTTTTGAAGGTCACTGTGTATTTATGGATGAAGGCAGCTACTCCGCCTTTGTGTGAGGTGCAGTCACAGTGGGGGATCATGTACCCAGCAAGTAGAGCAATGGGGAGCGCTGGGCCTGTTGCCGGGTGTGACCATGTTTCTGTTATTGCTAGACTATCCATACATGGTTGGTGAGAAGGTCACGGACATCAGTGGTGTGAGCAATGAGTCAACGTGCATTGATGAATGTGCATGAAAAAGGTAGGGGCGGGAATAGGTAAACCAGCTGCATGAGTGGAGGTTGAGGGCGTGGGTACAGCAGGAGGTGCAGTGGTGGAATGTGTGCCAAGGTGTGAAAGGTGATGGTTTGCTGGTGGTGGGACGGAGGAAGGTATGGGTGGTGTTGTGATAAGAGGCGAGCATTGAGATTCTGTCAGGGCCTGTGCATGGGTGGAAGGTAGTAGGTGAGAGCTGATAGGAATTCTGTATGCCAACATGGGAGGTGGCTGTGGTGGATAATCTGGTGGGGATGGAAGTTCTAACATGCAGTGTGGTGGATTTTAAGGGGAGGCTTGGTTGCATGTGTGTCGTAGGGAGCTGGATGCAAGTGTGACTTACTGTTGGGAATGAATCAGATGGGAGAAAAGGTGTAGGTTGAATGCAACTGTAAGAACTGTGGCAGATGGAAGAGGGGGTTAGTGTTGTGAGGTACGATGAGTTGAAAAAAACGTTCTTGCCTTCTAAAGCAAGTGATGAAAGGGGGGTTATGAGTGGGCTTGTGCCACTGAGTGTCAGACATGAGGGTTAGAGCCTGAGAACATAGACCCAGGCTCGAAGATATCTGACCCCTGTTCGTTTGGATGGTTATAGGCTGGAAAGTTGTAGGCTGGTGCAAGGGCAGCAGAGTGGGGTTAGTGGCTTGCAGGACTGCTGGCTTTACTGCTGGAAAAGTGAGTCAGGTTGTAGGGTTGTCCTGCAATTGGGGCAGCCATTGTCAGGTTGCAGAGCAGCTTGCTTTGCAAGAGACAGTAGCAGAGGACCAATGGTATGGTGCTGGATACTGATGTGAGTGTCAAGATAGACTTGGTTCATTCTGGGGTAATTCCTGGGTTAAAGGGCTTGCAAGGCACGGATGGGTGAGATGTGAGACTAGCACAGGCAGCAAGAAAGAAAAGGTGTAGGTAGAGTGTGATCACGGAAATGGGAGGAAGCACGGGCCTCGGACTTCATGACGCTATTCGTGTTGCGAAGGTGGTGAGCCTAAGGTGGTTTCTTGGGGTCAAGGTGAGAAACAGAGTGTAGCGGTGCAGGACAGTTGACCATGCTGATATGGTCAACAGGGTAGTGTGGTAACGTATGGGGAGCCAGCAACGCCTTACCAAATAATTTGTCAAGGAGGCTTTCGCAGGTTCCGAGACTCATTATGCTCTATAGCGATAGTCTGGAGAGAAGCTCAGCTGTAGATGGATGAGTTGGTGTGTATGATGTATGGCAGTGGAGACCCAGGCAGTAAGGCAGGCCGGCTATGACCGGACACCACGGGACATGGAAGGTCACAGGACTTTGTAGTTGGCCTTGGTAGGGGGCCACCTTCGCCTGCCGGCTCCCTTCGTAGGAGATGAAATTGCTGCAGGCCAGCCAATTTGCATTGCGCAGAGGCGGCCAAAAAGGATAGCAGGTCTCGGGTGGTGGAGCCACATCTATGGCGGTGGCCATTTGTAAAGGGAGCATATAATCTGTGTGATGGTGATGGGGACAAGCCAGGCTTACCTCTAAAGCGGCATCATGTACAATACTGCTACTGCAGCATGATGGTGGGCACTGGTGGTGCTTCCGATCTCGACCCAAACAGGGAAGGGCACAGGCCTTGTAGTTTGCCCTGGTAGTGGGCCTGCTTTGCCCACCAGCTCCCTTCGTCAGATATGAAATTGCGGCACACCAGCCAATCCGCATCGCGTGGAGAGAGGCAAAAAGGATAGCAGGTCTGGGAAGGTGTAGCCACATCAATGGTGGCGGCCATTGTAAAGGGAGAATATTGTCCATGTGCTGAATATGGGGCCCAGCAGGGCTTACCTCTAAAGACCTGCTGGGCCCCAAGTATTGCTTATTTCAATACTAATCCTTATGATGCAAAGTATTGTCCCTTTGTGGATACTTGGAATAAATGCTGAATCTATAGAATCAAAGTGAACATACCACGATGCAGCTAGTGAAGTCCTGAATAACTTCATTCCCCTACAGCCCCAACTCATCCACTTTTAGGGTAATGGGAAAAGGTCGAACTTCAGACAAACCTCTGAAGTAGTTCTACCGAGTTACACCTCGTGGGCTACAAGAGGTGCATGCACCGTTCCACCTAGAACCCCCGGCCTGTTTATTTTTATTGAAGGTCTCGGTCGTTGTTTTTCTAAAACAAAGCAATATCAGAATTGTACAATTGGGTTTTTGCTTCAGTGGGGCAAGTCCTACAGCAACCCATGGTTGAAAAAATCAACATCCCCTTGGACATGTGAACCATTGGTCTCAGTATTAAATAGAAGGCCATCAGAGCACACTGGTTAGTCTTTCCTTCCTCTATCAACGAAGAGGAGTCCCAGAGCAATGCAGTAGGGCATTGGGTATATACAGTCCGACATTAGGCAATGTTGTACATGCCATAGTTTTTAGGGCAGAAGCCACTTTGGAGTTGGCACTAGGGAGATGGTGGTGGAGTTGGAGACATAGTAACCAACACCTCACTGTTTATTTTACTGTATCAGCCAATGGATCAAATGTTCTGGCTGCCCTTATAAATTGGCAAGACAACGCATTTATCCTGCTTTGTGCATGCCCTTCACATTGTGGTTACAAACTATATCAGAATTGTTTAGTCTGTGAAAGAAATGGTTGTTATTATTTTAGATGAGCTGACTTGTGTGCCAGGCTTACCATGCCAAAAATAAAGTATGTCAGTTGCTAATATTCCACAACCTGATGTCCAGAGTGCTCACCTGTTGGAACTCTACTATGAACATGTTGGATAGGCTCCATGAGCAGTGAAATGTCATCATGGATTAATGCAACACTATGCAGAGCTCTAGATAGAGAATATTTGATGCTGCGTCAGTGATAGCTTCTGTCTAATGTCTGCTCTCTCTCCTAGAACCTTTTAATGATGCTACCAAGTGGGTCAGCCATCACAATTCATCCCTCAGTGAGTACAGCATGAGGAACCATGCCTTGGCAGATGATGTGGATGCAGCTCAGCTGGCAAGTGACCTGCTTTCAACCTTGCATGATGATTCACAGGTCACTGGATTTTAAGATGGGCCTTCCTGCACCTGCTATGGAACCACATTTCAAGTTAAAAGTGTCCGCTTTTCATCCGCATGTGTCAATGTTGGGGAAGTAGGACTCGCAGCAAACATCACAGGGAGGAGACACTTCGCAAATGTGCAAGGATGCTATGCTACAATGCCTACATCATCAATTGGAGAAAGACACTGTAAATGCCAAGCTAAAGCTGTATTACATCAATGGCCAGTACGTCACTGACAATTGTTGAGAGCTTTGTGAGCAGTATGAGCAGACTATGGCTGGTAGACTCTGTGCTCCCTCAGTGACTTAGGCTTCTTGAATAGAGGCAGCACATTAAGAAGAACAGACAGCATACCTCCCGCTGAACAGATGCTTTATGCTAATGTGATGGACAGTTTACATAAGGGAAGGGATGATGACTTCAGTATTGGTACATCAAAGGGTCAGTCTAGCAAGCAACATTTGTGCAAGTGGCTATGGAATTGCTAAGCTGCCTTCCATGTAAGTGTGAAGGCTGAGATACATTTTAGTGTGACATGAATTACCGTCTCTAACCACAGAAGAAGCCCGGCAGTGCAGCATAAAAATCAACAATCGCTTCATTGAACACCACTATGGAATGACATATCCCCACAGCCAGCTCATTAGCTCTTATGAGGAAAATTATTTGTTACCGGGTATATGTCAGACAATGAAAAGCAGAACTCGATTGTTTTGTGGTGCATGTGGTTGGGAAACATATCTGTAGTTGTGACTGAGAGGCCCTGACCAATGGATGACCAGCACATGACATTCCCTTTTTTTCAAATACTGTCATAATCACAAGCACCACTTGTCAAAGGTTTTTATGCACTACCACAGAGTGCAGCCAGCCGTTAAAGTTCTGAGGTTCTCCGAAAGAACACTGCCATCCATTAAAATGCATGAGCTGTTCCACAAAATAAAGCCTCTGCTTAAAGTTCACAAGCTCCCCCACAGAGTGTAGCTACGCAGGAAAGCTCTCAGGATCTTCCACAGTGCACCTTTATCCCTTAAAATCCATGAGCCCCCTCCACCACAGAGCACAACTAGCACTTACGGTTCACATGCTCTCCCCAAGTGTGATGCCACACTCACATGTGGGAACTCTCCCTGAGAAGACAATCCCTCCCCATGGTGGCCACCTCATTCCTTCCCCCTGCAGAGCAACCCACATGTCTGAAGACGGTGCTGCAGCAAATGGCTATCTACGGTAGCTTGGCGAGAAGAAGCAGCCAATGCAACCAATGGATGTCTGCATTCCTCGTGGCCTGGTGCCACAGGTCCTGCCCATATGGGGTCTTTGCTAGGGAAGTGCTGTTTTAATGCTTCTTGGGCAGTGACAGCACAACAGTGGCTCGTCACTGTCAACTGTCTCTAGTACAACTTGCATTGATTGGAGAGGTGTGTTGTGTGCCGGAGTTTTATGCTGATTGACATGGCGTAAGCAATGATGTCAGGTTGTATCTTGGCCCTGGGAGTACTATCACACATGCCCTCACCAACACTGGAACTGCTGGTGATGGCGGCCAGTTCACCTACGAGTGCAGTAGTGGCAGTGGACTCATTGGCCAAGTACATGTCTTTATACCACCGTTAATGTGCTTGTGCATGGCTGTCATCCTCAAGGTGTGACCCTTGCCTCTCCACCCTGTCTCACTTGCTTCACACAGCCATCCACCCTGCAGGATACTTCAACCCTTGTCACCCTTTTCAGACTTGCTCTGTGGCAGGAGAAATTACTACCACACCAAAGATCATGGGAGCTGTGTGGGGGGTAAGAGTTATTTGCACACAGGGAGGGGGATTCGTGTACCTATACCTTGGCTTCTCTGCATTGTCTGGTGCAGTGTGAGACCCCTTCTTCAACATCTCCTCGCTACCCTCTCTTGTCTCCTCCTCAGGTAGGTGCCCGACCTGCTGCAGCACCACCAGCGAATGGTTATCCTCTGGCACTCCTCCCCAACACAAGATTCCTCGTGAAGGACCTCTGTCACCTCAGCACCCATACCCTGCTGTCTCAAGTCCTCTTTCTTCTCAGCAATACCCCCAGCCCCCAAGCAAGCCAAGAGGCAAAGAACTGTTTGGTGTGCAACATATAAAAGTCAGTAATATTATTATTTTTGGAACGATTCAATGAGTGAGACATGTTTGGACTACGGTACACTATGAACTTATTCACTAATGAGAATTTCTAGTTTTGGTAGCTATGTCACAGGGAGATTAAATGATTTGCCCAGGAAAATACACTTTAGTTTAGTGAAGAGGTCGGGATTTGTGTCAAGTCTGCAACTAGACTTAAAGTTCTCTGTGTTTGACAATGGCATGCAGCTAGTTATTGCATATAATGTGCAGAAAATTCCATCAAAACGTAATCCCTTTTTGGTGAGTCAGCTAAGCACATGCTATGGAAATAAGGAACATAGTAGAACAGGTTTTTCTGGTGGTTCAGTTTAAATGGACTGCAGGTTTTTTCATCAGAGTCAGAAGAACCTAAGGTGCTCCATGCGGTTTCATGAGTATGTGAGTATGTTGTTGAGATAAACTATGAGACACCTGTTCTAGAAGGGCTGTAAGTCCTTGTTGATATAGCTCTAAGAGGTGATGATGCAATCCTGGGCTCCCTTTCTACTGTCTAGGAAACCATGATGTCCCTTTCACAGTTCAGCACCGCAGATGTGGATGTCCAATGGGCCATGCAATGCTGGGGGTGTTTTGCTTCCCCAGCCTTGAATGGTAGATTGGAAATACAGGCTGGGGTACTGCAAAGGTGTATTTAGTGGTATTTCATATACATCCCAGCACATTCATCAGCTTCACCGTGCATGTCAGGAACTTGGACCATGCTTCCAGGTCTATACCTGAAATATGTGTGGCAGCATCTCGAGTAGGAGAAGGTAAGAAAAAACAAACTGTGTGTCTATCTATGTATGCATGTATGTGTGCATGCAGGGGGTTGTATTTGTGCAGTGGGCGTGTGTATGTGTGTGTTTGTGAATACGAATGCAGTAGGTGTGTATGTTGTAGGGTATGGGTTAGCATGTGAATGAGGTGTATTTTGTTTGGGTGCACATCTGAATAAGGTAGCTTTGTGTATGTAGTTTCTTTATATGGGCTTGTGAGAGAGCAGTGTGCACGATGTATGGGTGCATGGATGAATGAGACAGTGTTTATGTTGTATGGTTGTGCATGTGAGTTGTATGAATGTGGGTGCATGTGGGCTGGGAAGCAAGCATCTAATGGGGAATTATATTGGTGCAACCAGGATAGATATGTTTTCATACAATAAACATACTTTTTTACTGCCATTATGGGTAAATCCAACATCATTAGTGGCACAGCCAGCATGAACATGATGTTTACAATGGCATAGCATTTTTACTGGTATTATGGCAGGGCCAACATGAATGTCCCTAGGTGTTATACTGGCCTACATTGGTGCAGCAAGCCTGAGTATATTCTTTACAGTGGCGTAGCATTTTCTCAAACATTATGGCCATGACCAACATGGGGAATGCTATTATCTGGGCATAGTGGGCTACATTGATGCGGTCAGCATTGCCATGTTTATTACAGTGGCATAACGTGTTCACTAGTATTATGGGCAGAGCCAACTTAAATGGTCCTAGGTGGTATACTTATTATATTGGCGCAGCCGGCCTGAGCATGTTTTCTTGCAGTGACACAGCATTTTCTGACATTATGGTCAAGGCCAACATGAGGAGTGTTCTTATATGGACATACTGGCCTACATTGGTGCAGCCAGCATGGGCCTGTTTTCTTACATTGCATTTCAAATGCCTTATGGGTAAGCCCAACATTATTTATGAGCGTTCTTATGTAGACATACTGGCCTACAGTTTTGCAGCAGCATTGGCATGTGTTCTTACAAGAGCATAGAGTTGTTACTGATATTATGGCCAAATCCAGAACGATGACTGCTATTATGTGAGCATACTGGCCTGCAACGGCAAAGCCAGTATGCCCATGTTTTCTTATAGTAGCATTGGATTTCTTTACTGCCATTTTGAGCAAAGACAACATGCGTGTTCTTAAATGGGTATACTGGAATATATTAGCACAAACTGTATGGACATACAGTTTTGTTACATTCTAGCAACGCAAACATGACAATTTTCTGGGTGGGGATGCTGGCATAGATTGGTGCAAACTGCATGGACATGTATGGACACAGCCAGCATGAAAATGTTTCATACACTGGCAGAATACTGCCATATATTGTGGGAAAATCTAGCATGGTATGTTTTGGAAAATGTTACAGTGCTCCACGCCTGGCATCTATTGAATTCGTATACATGTATGGCATCAATTTGATTCTGTGGCAACTAACATCCCCATAGCTGCTTTGTCTATTAAGCACACTCCTCTATTCCTCGCCATACACTAGAGCCCTCATGTTTGGCAGGGAGTTTGAAAGAACTGAGAAGTGCATATAATCTTTCCAGCAAAACAAAAGAATGGCAGAGTTTGGTCCACTAGATGTTTCCTTTATGTTGCTTTGATATGTTCTTTTCCAACATAAAAAACACAGTTGAAACAACAAAAGAGGACCTTTGAAAACAACAAAAGGAATAGAGGAAAATAACAGGAAAAGAGAATAGGTTTGTTTATTGGGTTCGAACTTCAGCACTCACGCTGACCGAGGACAGGACTACTTGCAGCAATACTGGGGCAGTTCCCTTTGGATGACTAAGCCACAGGGTGATGGTAAGAATTATTTTTATTATTAGTAGGTGGAAGAAAATAATATACATTATGAACAGAATGTTGTTTAAAGAATTAGGTGCCGAGATGGTGATTACTACAAAATAACATGGAACCTTTTATAATTGTTTATGGTTGGTTTGTATATGTAAGGAGCCCATCCAGGCTCTTGCCCTGTTTACATTCAAACTTCTACCAAGGAATGTGTTGCAGAGGTCTAGGCATTTGATGATAGACCTTGTCATGCTTAGGGAGGTGCTGACAGTGTGGGCTGGCACCGCTTGGACATTTACTCACTAGGAAATTCACACCTATGTCGTACCTATGTCCTACATTACAGTTCTTACAATGTAAATGTCCCTGGATGCTCTGCTGAAAGTGACCTCAAAGCTGCATAATGTCTGCAATATGTTATGTTAAGTTGATTTATATTGCACACAGCTGCCATTTCCATGGTCTCCAGGTGCTATTGTGGCTCTTTACAGTAAAGTGGGGTGGGTTGGTTAGGGAGGAAGAGAGGAGTAAGACAGGTGTAGTGCTCATCTTTGATGCACATAGAACCAGAAGAAACTGGCGTCTATGCTTGTCTGCTTTCTTGGTGTGCTTTCTTTTGCACACTCAGTATTTATTTCCAGATGGGCGTCATCCAGTGATTGTGTAAGATTGGGTTTGTGGGTTGGTTTGCAAATGATTTGCAGTTTGGGTGTTTTAGCAGGTGTTTCAGTGTTGGAGAGGAGCAGACAACTACCCCTGCAGGAAGTCCCGTCCCCCTCCCACCTATATGCTTGTGAAACCTGATAGTATGGAGAAGCCTGGTTTGTTATCATTATGGAATCATTACCCATTTAGGGATTAGTTATCCATCATTGTATCCTGTTTAGTTATCCATCATACATTCTGACTAGAACTTATTAGTAGTTACATTAAGTATTGACATCATTAGACTATCCACATTATTCTGCCACTTTGTATGCATTTGCAATTTGAATATAGACTGAGGCCTGTTATATTTGAAGTGCCATTTAGAGACACATGTAGAGATATGTTGTTATGTATTATGTATGCATTGTAGAGAGACACGCATTGAGTGTGCACTTAGAATATGCATTGAGCTTTGAGTATAGTGCTTGGTATGAATGAATGTGTTAGGCACTACATTCGAGAATAGAGAAAGCATGCAGCCATCCTGAATTGAGACACACAGAAGCTGTTCGTTCCGTAGAGTGCAGAGAGATTGTTATGAGTTACAGTGTACAAGTATTCATAAACAGCTGCTTGGCAGACACAGATAACATGAACCTTCTCCGAGTGGAGAAGGCATTGTGCCTTATCACCTTGGGTTGTGCTTCGCGCAGAGAGAGAAAAGGTGGGGGCAGCGCCCTGGAGAGAGGGAGAGCTTGTTTAGGCAGAGACATGCACGAGAAGGATAGAGGGATTTGAATGGAGAAATATGAATAGATGGTAAAATGGTGTACCGCAGGCAGACAGACGATAGATATGGTATAGATATGTAGAAAATGTCACATTGACCAGAACACGCAGTGATTGCAAAGTACAAGTACATGCAACAGACATTTAGGCACTGCTCATATTTAGAATTGCTGACAGACAGAGGTATTTTAGCTTAGAGAACTAGTGTAACCATGGATATGTGTATGTCATTGAATAGTATAACCAGAGGTGAGGAGATTGTAGTTTATAGATGTAGATCGAGAGATGACTTGGAGAGAGACCTTTTTGGTTGGCATGAGATCGAGAGGCGAATGAAAGGAAGTTGCCATTGAGGGAGAAGTGTTTTTGGTGCAGCAGAATCCAATGGCTTTGGGAGTTCGGAAGCTTGGGGAAGCATTCTGATGAAAGGAGAGTTCGAGCAGCTTGGCAGAGGCATTGAGGCAGTACGAGTGACCATGCTGGTTGCAGAAGTTAGCGGGAGAGGAAAGACAGAGCAAAAACAGAGAAAAGGGGAGTATTTCTGAATAAGACACTTGCCTGGGGAATTAGAACAGACTCACACAGAGCTTTGGCTGACATGATAGATGGGGTAATCAGACAACTATTGTCTTAGAGAGAGAGTATGAAGTATGGTGTGGAATGGAGAGGAATTGTATTGCTTGCATTAGAAGCCTGTAAGGCTTACAATTATTACACTCCATGGTAGATTTGCACCAAAAGCATAAAAGGTGCACATTCGAGGTTTACATTATAGTAGTGTTTGCATCATGCATTGCTATGTACGAATAAAAGTGTTTCTATTGTTGAATCGATTGATGTGTTTTTTTGTGTCTTATGTTAGTGTGTCCATAGGAGTAGGTTGTTGGGAGTAATCTAGGAGTAACACAGTGCACAAAGGCCCTGAGATACAAGAGCAGGGGGGGCATAGTGATCCACACCCCCCTAGGAGATTGTCTAAGACTGATGCATGGTCGGCCACTAGGGCTAGGCCAAAGGTAGATTTGTCTCACGGTCTCACATGCTGGCAGCCTGAAATCGTGCCATGTTTGACACCAGCAGTTATGACTATTCCGTGTCGAATCTTCGAGAAAAGGTATCCACTAAGAAAAGCCTATCAGATATATTTCCGAAAAGATGACAATCTCTTGGAGGAGATCCCTGAAGGAATATGAAAATGAGAGAAAGAGTTGGTGACATCACAAGAAACGAGCGTGACACACTGAGAAGACTGGCTGACGAAGAGAATGTATGGGCCATATATAAACTGATGACGAAGCAAACAATTGAATTAACTTTCATATGTGAGACAAAGATTGCAGGTGTGAAGAGCAATGCATAAAATGCAAATCGTTTAATAACTGTACTGATGCAGCAACGCAAGTAGCCCAAGTGATCATAGAAGCTGGCTGTACGTCGGGAATAGACTGCAGGCGGAGCCGCCATTATACAGAAGCTGGACATCGGTGTCACAACTTCAGTAGGTTCAAACCCATGGAAAGAAAAGCTGAAGGCTGTGTCACAGCAGAAAAGCAGCTAGGAGCATGGAAGAATGAAGAAGGGCTGTCTGGCCTGGTGTCAAGACTGGAAGCTGCCAAATAAATGTTATCTATCCTTGAAGAACAGTAACCATGAGACGCTGAATCATCCCTTGTTAAGGTGGAAAGAAAGAACACCATGTGTGGCAAGTTTTTAAATTCAAAATACAATTAAATGCTGCAAAATGGGCCAATTTGCTGTCTCCTGTTACGTGAGCCAGGGAGTGATATAGAGGTTGGGCATGAAGTCCAGAACTATGATAAGCGTCTGCCCACACTCGCTTATATTCCCAGAGACAAGAATACATTGCAAGGCCAAGTTCAAAGACAATCTTCATGGCAGAAGGCATGGGTGGTGAGAGATGTTGGGCTAATTGTTTGGGGAGGTACAGTACAGTCCAGCTCATGACACCTGGAGTATGAGCTTACGTGCTGCTAGTGTATTGAATGTTCCAGAAGGGCATGAGTGTGCCACCAATTCTAAAAGGCCATATAACGAAGGGCATTATAGTTTGATAGTGAATGGCGTACTGTGTATCTAATAATGAATGAAGATGACTTGCACTAGGGGGTGACCATGAGTTGTCCACCTGACTGTAGAGACCCAATCACAAACTGACTTCTTATAGAAAGTATACTTAGATGCTCCCCTTGAGCCAACCACTACCCCCTGTAGGTTTTCGCTTATTTGCCATGTAGTATGATGTCACGTATGACACGTTTTTAATATAAAAGTATTGTTTTTTATTAAATGCTTTGAGAGAGAAAATGCTGTGTGATGTTTGTTGATGTCCGTTGTAACTCCCTGTTTTAGATAATTGATAATAAAACAGTAAACAAACTTTGCCATCTTCCTGAGCTGGTTTGATTATTTGGTGTAAAGAGTTACTCTGCAACCCTTCCACTGCATGACACGCTACCCGCTGAGGACCTTAAGTTCATTGGTCACCTTGGTGTTTGTGTGTGGTGTGTGTGGTGGGGGAGGTTGGTAGAGGCAATGGAAATGATTAGTAGGTTTTTGGGTTATCTCTGGATATTGTGCAGCAATTGTACTATTTTTTTTGTATGGGTTGTTAACCTTTGCATATGCATGCAGATTCTGGGTGTTATGTGGGCATTGTATTGATTAAAGTTTGGGTTGAAATGGTCTCTCTGTGAGGATGAAAAAGGTTAGGTGGTCTTCCGTCATCCTGATTTCCTTCAAGATCGAGTTCCATAATTTGGATAGGAGGATGGAGAAGGCAGTTCATCGAAATTCGGTTTTCTCATAATGCTTTGTTTCTATTTGGAGGTCAGTACTAGATCTTAATGTTTTTCTGGGTATGTATCAGGTGATTTCTTTCTTGGATGAGTTTGGCTCATTGGCTGTGTAGTGATCTTTTGTGCCCAACATTAATGGCATTCTTCAGTCTCTGCCAGTTCCCTAGACTAACGGACTGGCTCCCTACTCAAATTTGCATGCCAGGTTTCAAGTAGGTACCGTATTACTCTTACATACATCATGTAATGTTTTGCACTTCACTGTATTGAAGACGAAGTGGTAGGTGTTAGGAAAGAAACAAAATCAAGACATTTGCAGTGTTACTTTATTGGAACCAGCAAAAACTACCCCCTATGACGCAAATAGCAGTCACGTACATGCCAACATACCACATTCCATTATAGAGCCATTAGTCCAGCAACACATGTTTCTAATGATTTGTCCATTATAAATCTAGGACTACAAGTTCCAGAATTCAAAGAAGAATCTAAGTGAATCATCTCTGATGCAACTATTCTAAGCAGGTTAAAGATACTAAGTCAAATGAAGGCTCTTGTTTGAAATGTGTAATTGGCTAATTTTCAACAAACAACTGCACATAGATGCGGATAAGTACCTTTGTTGTGCCATATGAATACCCAATTGAATCCAATGATTGGGGCATAGTGAATAAGCTAACAGTGCCCTTCTTAGATAACTACTTTTTAATTATCAAATCAATAATCTGGAAACATATGAATAATACAAGGCTACATTGGGGATATCTGAACGCACAGCTCATGTGGCTACTCGCTTTCTCCAGGAGAGTGTTCACACCTAGCCCACCAAAGTTCTGCCAATGCTGCGTGTCTGAGTGCATGTGAGTCTACTTTCAGCCCAAGATGCCAGCATGACTATGGACAGGACATGCTTGAACAGGCATGATGATTGATCACTGTCCAATCCCACAGTCAGAAAACATGTTAAGACTGACTACACCAATGTAGGCCAGTATGGCCATGCAAGAACACTCATGTTGGCTTTAACCTTGATGCCAATAATGAATGCCATCCAATGGCAAGCAAACATGACTAGGCTAGCAGCACTAATGTCAGTTAGTATAGCCATGTAAGAACATTCATCATGTTTGCTTTACCATTGATGACAGCAAATAATATCATGCCACAGTTCGGTAACATGTCCAGACTGGCTGCACCATTGTAGATGAGTATGGCTGTGTATGAACATTATCATGTTTGCTTTACCATTGGTTCCAGTATATAATGCAATGCCACAGTAATTAAACATGTTAAGAGTAGTTGCACCAATGTCAGCCAGTATGGTCAGATAATAAAAATAATCATGCTGGCTTTACTCTTAATGCCCATAAAAAAATGCAATTCTACAGTAATAAAATATGTCTAGACTTGCTGCACAAATGTAGGCCAGACTAGCCATGTCATAACATATCTTGTCTGCTTTACTCTTGATGCCCAGCAGAAAACACAATGGCACATTAAGAACACTTTTCCAGATTGCAGGTAACAATGTAGGCCAATCTATCCATGTATTAATACTGATCATGTTTGCTTCATAATTGGTACCCAATAAACAATGCCATGACACAGTAAGAACATATGACCAGACTGGCTGCACCAATGTAGGCCAGCCTACCCATGTAATAGCTCATCATGCAGGTTTTATCCTTGGTACAAGTAAACATGTTTTGTCAGAGTAACGAAATATGTAAAGGAGGCCTGCCGCTGCACACATGTAAACCCCCCATCCAGCCAAATCAGGGCTCACTCCCTGTAACACATGCAAGCACATGCAGTCATACAGCATTCATACACATTCACCCACGCACCCATGTATCATCCATACACTCTCTTTCACCCACACAACATAAACTCTTTAATGCATGCACACACCCCAAAATGACATATACAAATGTATTTACATGTGCAATTACAGAAACAAATCCTTGCACGCACACATACATGCATGCTCACATACATACATTTTTGTCCTTTCCTGATTCCCGGTTCAGACCCCTCTATGTTTCTGGCACCCACGTAGGTACCCTGGCTCCCATGCTGCTTGAAACAGGAACCAGGAAACAGGGAGAGCTTCCTGGTTCCTGCACATGCCTTGTGGACTCAGAGCGGCTCCATCTCTATACCCCTGCACATCTGAAGATGCGGGGAAGAGCAGGAGTATCCCTTATGCATATTCGGCCCTGCAGTACCCCAACCTGCATCTCCAATGGGCCATGCAAGGCAGGGTAAGCTAAACGCCCCACACCTTTCATGGCCCATTTAGCATACACGTTGGGGTACTGAAAATTGTCAAAAGCTTTGACCGTTAAAGGCACCTGGAGCACTCCCTCAGCTGCTTGGTGCAGCGGACGACATGCTCGATGTTTTCTTTGGGCTGGCTTGGCCCATTTATAATGGATGCTGGGATCAGCAGCCAATGGAGAACGATAGGCCATGTGGGGGCTGAGTGATGTCATGGAAGTACCACTGAAATAACTGGGCAATAGTATTTTCAGAGGACAGAGGAGATCAGATGAAGCTCCCCTGGCAAAAGTGGGTACTGGGTGATAGGAAGCAAATCTAAGTGGAGTTGGTCCACATTAGTGCGGTTGAAGCAAATTTCGATTTGCCCATTTCTTGAATAAAAAGGGAATCTCTGTTCTAATACTGCAGCACATATAACCAGTGGTCGAAGTGAGCGGGAGCGGTGCTCCTATACTTTTTTAAATTACCTTTTACAGCTCCTATACTTTTATTTTTAAAAGAAACCGTTCCGGAACTGTTTTGTTTTAAAATAAAAGTGTAGGAAGAAGTTGAAACCTTCACTTTCAGTTCCCTTAAACAGCAGGTGCAAGTGTTTGGGGGGGGGGTGTATTGGGTGTGGGAGGGGTTGTGGCAATGGGGTTTGTGGGGAGCAGGGACAGCCCAACAGGGAACATAGTTCCACTACTTCTTTTCGTACACTTCGACTACTGCATAGAACTAGAAATATTCACGTTGTCCCTGTGAAACTTCAAAGTTTTTCAATTGCACAGTTAAACCTATAAAGGAGTGGTAGAACATTTTGAAGAAATAGGTCTGCAGTATAATTATTTGGCTGCCAGGAAACACAATCAGGGTCATTTTATAAAAATGTCAATTACATGCAACGGACCACCAACGTTAGCACGTACTTGCTGTTAGGTCTCCCGCATGCAATTTTAAGCTTTCACCAGGTAGCAGGGGAAAGGAAAGAGTAATAATGAGACACTCACTTTTCCTTTTCCCCTCCGTCTTGTGAAAAAGTAAACGCTGCCTGCAAGTACACTTTGCAGGCCGGGTTTATTAATATAGACCTATGGAATCCGACTGGTTTCGACCAGGTGCAAAACCAAAGCAGATTTCATAGGAATCCATTAGTTGTGCACTTGCATTGAAAATCCCTCCAGGCATACAATGAGAAACACTGACCTGACAGATGAGGACGGTCTGGCATATCCCCAACTCCAAGTCGGTCCTCCATCTGTGGCGGTTGAATAGAGGTGTAAAAGCGTTACCCCTCTCCTTTATGCATCCATTTAACATGCCATCCCTTTTAAAATGAGGCAGAATACGATAGAAATCTCTGATTTAGGAATAAGACCGTGGGCAAACATTTGCTGTTATACACCTCGATTTCAAGAACGCCACTGATAGAGTTTCAAACAGGACAGAGAGGAAGTGTGACATAATTGGTGGTTTTATGGGTTTTCAACTTGCGCAGTGAAAACAAGTCAATGGCCTTCATTACGAGTCTGACAGTAACCCGCTGGTGCTAGCAGCTGTTTACCGGGAGACTCAGTTTACAGTTTCCTGCAACCAATATCCCAGTTTTACAAGAACATTCCGGATGCCGGTCAATGGCAGTAAGTTCCCATTCCATTTGGAGTCAGCCCCAGTTGATTGCCATCCTGATAACTGCCACTACATGCAATTGCATAAATTGCATAGATTATTATTTGTATTTTTTCCTTTGATCCACCTTGTGTTTTTTTTACTTGTACAACCATAAAATGTACTAAACATCACCAGACATTTAATTATATATTCTTTCAAATGTTCTGAAGCCATTTATCTTACCTGTGTTCTGTCCTTCAAAAAAGATAATCATGAAAATGCCTTGGCCAAATGCAGTCGTCGACAGAAGGCACTGCAGCAGAAGCAAAAACAATGCACAAACTATGAACATTATGCTAAACAGACACAGTGCGGCATATCAAGAGTTAGTGGGCGCGCGCAGAACTGCCGCAGGCGCAACTGCAGAGCCCGTGCACAGCTAAAATGGTATAAAATGTTTCATAAACAGGGATTTATGAACGAGGGACAGGAAATGATTTGTGCTGTGCGATAAATACCACTGTAGCCTTTTCACAGGCCGCAAACAAGATATCTGAGAAGTGTCCGGAGACAGGTTTGGTGATGCAGTTCACAAAAACGCCGGCAGCCCAACCAACAAGGGATGAAAATATTATGTTGTAAATGTATTTTATCTTTTTGAGTGTAGTTGCTGCAGTATCTGTAGCCTTGTTCTGTGGTGTAGTGCTAGATTAATGCAATATATGCGGTCGATATCACTGATGAAACGTTCCAAAAATGCGTGTGCATGATTCTCCAGCCTGATCATTTTATTGTCGGGTGCAGTAATAATTTTCACATGTCATTGCCTGGCTTTTTGGATTCAATGTAATATTTATGTTTGTATACACTTGGAGTGCAGCATATTTCACCCACAAAACAAAGCTGCGTGTATTTGCGTGGAAGGTATTGAACAATTCACCAGAGGTTGGACGGGAATATATGGTTCAGACGCCAGGGACGCGGCAGAGACACGACAGACAGTAATCTGAGGGGACTGATTATATAGAGGGTAGAATTTACAGTGGAGTTAGATGGGAAGTATTCGGGGAGATGGGCCAAGTGGAGGGTGCTCCTTCTGGGTTGAAATGATGGAGCATTAAAGCCGATTTGAAGTAAGCAAGAGTACTAGTGTTCTTTGCATGGGAAGGGGGCGGGGTCCAGTGGCGCCAATCAAGAAGAGCGAAGGAGAGAAATCAAGAGAATTCACCAGGTGGTGGGCGGACAGAGATTATGGTGTTCACTGGAGCAGAGGATGGATGGCGAAGGGTAGTGGGGGATGGTGTCATCAAGGTAAAGACGCGCAAGCTCATCCAGGGACTTAAAGAGGACCAGTGTTTCCTAGGCAGCCAACCAGTATGACCGTGATTTCTCTAGGCAAGAGAAGAATGGGCAAGACTGTAGAGGGTAAAGTTGGCAAAGCTGAGAACTTTGTCTAGCAGGGAGGAGGAGTAGAGGTTGCTTGCACAGTAATCCACGTGACTGAGCACCAAGCTCATTATGATGGTTTGGGTAGTGTTTTAGGTAAGATAGATATGATTTTTGGGATGTTCATCAAGGTTACAGTAACTAGCAAAAGGTAATCTTAGGGGAAGCAAGGTGTAAATCAGATACAAATGTGATGGGTGAAGAAAGTAGGGGGGTGTTGGAGGCAGGAAGTGATTTTACTTTGGTCTTGGAGGAATTAAACATAATATATTCAAGTGTCAACCACAAAGAGGTGGTAGGGGAACTCAAAGGAGTTGATCAGTTGACTGAGGGAAGAGGTGCAAAGGATTAACAGTTAAGGGTCAAAGATCGAACCATGGGGTATGCCAAATTGGAGGGGTGTTGGATCAGAGATTCCCTTGTTCCACAAAATTCATTCATTAATTCATTAATTTTGTCATTTGTTATGGTGCCTTTCACCGTGATTATGGTCCCAACGCACCTCAGAGGGATCGGAGTTCAAATATTTGGGAGAATTTGGGAGCTGCTATTATGCATGTGTGCATTTGAGCCATTAAAGTTATACGAGGGCGGTCAAGACCCTGCTAGTCACCCATGTCTAAATGGTGTGTGTATGGGCACAGTGGAGGTATACTATGGACTAGAGGGGGATTGTGTTTAAGGAGATAGAGAGTTATGTGGGAAGCTATGGTTCAGATCTTTGTCGTTGAAAGTAGCTTCATTCTTATGGCAGAGGTGATGTGCAACAGTGTTTGTGTTCTATGTGAGTGCAGGGTGTATGGAGTGAGACTGTGCCTTCTGCCAAGTTTTGAAGGTGCATTGTGTGAGAGGAGAAATGGGTTAGCTGTACAAACAACAATGTCTACTTCCTGGGTTCCATCTATGCACAAAGAGCAGTGCTACATTTCACAGGTGATGTAAGTGCTAGATGAATGCATAATACTCACCCTCTGAGAGGTTCTCAGAGTGAGAGATTGTCATCCGTAGTTCCTTCCAGTGCGCAAGCAAGGTCCTCGTACATGATTACATGTGGCAGCATAGCCCAGCCTCCTGTGCTTTAGAGTTACATGCAGTGCCAACCACGAGTGAGGGTTCCGAGGTACCTGATTGTCCTTCTATGAGAGGATTAGCGCGATTTTCCCAAAGTGCATTTTAACTGTGATGCATTGCACACCTTCCAAGCCCATGTGAGTGCAATATCTGGCCCACTGTCAAGATTCAATCCAGGTGCAAGTTATTGGAGTGACTACCAGAGTCCCCTGTGTGTCCTTGGCGTCCCACAAGGAAGGTTGGGTGGCAGAGCAGAGAGGTTGAAAGGAAAGAAGAGGCAGGTAACTGGCATCAGAGCAGGTGGTGGGGGCAGCGGGGGGACTGCAGGATGAGTCGTGTGTGCGAGAGGCAGGGAGTGGGTCTGGGGAGGAAGCAGGATGAGGAAGTCAGGGGGAACAGCCAGGTTTTGAGGACTTTCCTGAAGCGATGAGATCCGCAATGAGGCATAGCGTGAGCGGGAGGGAGTTCCAGAAAGAGTGTGCGAGGACAGAAACAGGCACCTCCTAGTGTGGATAACTCGAAAGGAGAGACTACAGGAGGTGTGCGAAGCCTGATCTGAGGATTCTGGTGGGGCGATAGCGAACAGGTTTGTTTTGGAGGAATTCCAGGCCTTTCTTGTGAATTGTGCGGTGGGTTTTGCACATGGCTTTGAAGGGAGCCCGTTGGATGATGGGCAGCCAGTGGAGTGTCCTGATTGTGGGGGAGATGTTTTCTCAGGGGTTAGGGGGGTTTGGGGGTGGAGTACGAGGAGAAGCCTTGCTGCAGAGTTTTGAATCTGTTGGAACTTTCTCAGTTGATTTGTAGACACACCTAGGTAGAGGGAGTTAGAGTAGGGTCAATGAGAGAGGCAGGAGGCATCCCAGTCAAGAGCAGTGTCCTGCATTCCAAGGTCGACCAAGGTCCAAAGAAGAAAGACATGTGCAGTACTTTTGTTGTAGCACTATGTAGTTGCTTGATTGGAAGGTTGATTTGCTAATTATCACTATGGTTTGTGTTTAACTAAATGCAATGTTTTGAAGTGTAAAGTTGTAGGAACTATTTCTACTAAAAAAGCTTCCTTAATGCTGCATGGATGTTTTCCATTTTATTCATTACAGTGTCACCAACACATTTTAATATCTAATTTCTAAAGACATGCTTACAAGCAAAGTGCCAAAGTGTGATTTTTCTGATCTCTTTTAAAAAGTACTATGTCGGCACATGAGTGGGTGTAGGGCACATGCCCATGAAAATAGTAACACTGCAACAATGATATAAGAAGCTGAATTATCAGCTTCAAGTCAGTGAATTGTGAAAGTTAGAAAGATGTGGAAAAAGGCGCCCGACAATTGAGTCATCCCTTTAATTCCGTGTTTAAGTGCTGGTTGGCATTTTGCATAGGATGCTGCTTGCACACACTGCACTGGAAGTGGCTGAACTAGAATACGTTAGTGAACTAAGGCTGTGATGTAATGTTATCATTACAGGTGATGTTACATATACTTTGGAATAAGGTAATTATGCAAATGCAGGTAACAGTCAGTTTGCTGCATTATTTTGTTTCTAATGAACTATAGGCTTCTATGTATTATGTGTTGCATTCATATTCATAGTATTATACCATAGCCTATATTTATGAAATAAATTGCTCCCACCATATGTTGCAAGGATATTCCAAGTCAATGAGGAGTCATACGTCCATGTATAGAAGTAGTCTATACTGAGCACCCCTCCCCCTTTGAGTAAACATGCTGTTTCCGGTCCCACGCACAAGTTATAACTGCTTATACCTTCTATTAGATACATATATATTCTATTAATGGACGTCACCGTAATCTCTTTTTAAAGAACATCTGACACCCCCTGGATGACCGACCTTGAGGCCCCCGTAGAAGCCTGACAGCATGAAGATCACTGATGTAGAGGACTAGGATGAAGGCAAGGCTTCTGTAGAAGGTCTCCAGAAACTGAAGAAGACTTGAGCTAGCAATTCTTTTGCATACATTGGGGACACTTTGAAAATGGAATCACTCACTGCCCTCAACCACATGTAAACAGGATAATGTAAATCATTTTACAGTATCCTCATTACATATGTATGTGACTACTTTAATCATTATTAAGATTGCTGTTTTGTTCTACCCTGTTCCCCTCCCTTGTCGCGCTCTGAAACACTTGTGTACGAGCGCGATATAAATAAACTATCAATCAATCAATTAAAATTAAGTTTTGTTGCTTGTTTAAACATGGCAGAATGTGTTTGTTTCGCTTTTCCTCCACTCCCCAAATGACAACAAATATAATGTGTAGGTACACTTTGTTGTGCTGTGCACATGGTTTAAATACCTTTCTGCTCATGTTCATTACACTGAATTGTTCAAACTTGTTATTAAGGTCCCCTGGCTTTGAAATGCTGGTGGGATTTGTGGTTTTATCTGAAGCACATTGGAATGGCAAGATGTTTTGCAAGGTTACCACATGGTCGGGTTCCTCTAAACGAGCGTCCATTGTATTATAGATCTTTCTGATGAGAGCCATGTTGCAGTGTGGTGGCTTCATATCCGAAATAAAAGGCAGATCATGACGGGGCCTCTAGGAACTGGTTGTGATGGTGCGACTGGACTGAATTAGAACACGAACAATCCCTTTGCAGCGACACACACTGAGTAGCATTCAGTGTGTCTGGCACTGCCACCCACTCAGTTCCTCATAATGGTAAGAATGGTGGTCATGCGCCTAAGTCAAGTGTTTAGCGATGACTTTATGACCCAGTCAGATACTTTATCAGATGGATTTAGGAGCATAGTAAGGGATCGATTAAAAGTGCCAGTCAAAGGCAGCAATTCTGCTAGACCAGCTCCTCATGCCTGATACTCATATATTCCAAGACTAACAGCATCAACGAGGGTGTCGTGTCAGAGAATGGTGGCCTGAGCCGGCCCTTGTCCTCCCATCCTCAAAGCTCAGCACTTAATGGCAGGCCGTAAAGAGCTCAAGACACATTTAAAAATGTAACAAAATAAATGTTTACTCCTGATAACGGCACAGAAATGCACCTTGTGTGTCTTGAGCACTCCCTTGTCACTGATCCGAGCAGATGCAGGGGGATGCCACGGTATTACCTCGCATTTCTGCATGCATCCTGTTTGTCAATGCATGGATGCATGAATAACCCCCCCACCAACCCTGACCGCCATTCGAGAGTGCCAGAAATGTTCAGTGAGGGGAGCTGGGGGAAGATGGAGGAGGTGAATGTAAGCATCCTTTGCGAATGCTGGTATGCGCAACTTTACACATTGTTTTGAATGTGTGTGCTTGCAAGTGCATGGGCAAATGCAAAAGGGATGTGTGGAATGGGCCTCTAAATCGTGACTGTGTTTCGTATGGTAGTTAAACAGAATACATGATGTAAACGTTCCTCCTTAGCTCTATAGAAGCAATTACTTGGCATTGTGCCAGGATAATAGCTCAGGGGCAAAGCGCTCGCCTTGGAAGCAAGATGACGCGGGGCAACACAGGTTCGATCCCCAGGTCCGCGCTTAGAAACCTCTGGGTATTAAGCGTCTTATAAATAACCAATTAAATACATTATCAAAATGTCCACAAATACATTGTGGCAATAAGACCCGAGGCGGCGGGCCAATACCGCCCCAGGTAATGCACCTGGGGGCGTAGTTACAGGCCCGAGCGTAGCGAGGGCATTAACGAAGCCCCAGAGGCATTACCATGGGCAGTATTGGCCCGCCGCCGAGGGTCTTATAGCCATTAGTACCCCGGCCTGTTAGACCGGGGTACTAATGGCATGCTTTTCTGTTTTGAAACGCTGCCGCGTTTTGAAACAGTAAAAAAAAAAAAAAAAAGTTGAAAGAAATGCCCGCCGGGAAAGGGAAAACGTAGTCCGTTTTCCCTTTCCATGGCGGCCATCGGGAGCGGACGCACTGGGAACAGAAGTGTTTGCAGCACGTTTGCTCCAAGAAAAGAAGAAAAAAGAAGGTAAGTGGGGTTGGGAGGGTGGTGAGGGGATAGTTTGTGGGGGAGGGGGATCGAGGGGAAAAAAACACTTACCTGAGTCCCCGGCGGGGGGAGGCTCGGAGCAGAGATTGCCCTGTTTCGAGCCTCCTCATTGGCTAAGGGGCTGCCACGCCCCTCGCCGGGAACAGAGTACCCGGCACACACGGCGTACACGGAAAAGAGCCAAGCCACATGTTGTATTCCCGGTGCACAGCGCATGCCGGGTACTAATGAAGATTACCCCTGCTATCTGTGCAGGGAGTATTAATTCTATTAAAGACTAGGAGGCAAGCATTATGCTTCAACTTCATTTATTTACTACTCTCCAGCAGTTCAACAAACTCATATAAAACTTTGAAATGTGTTCAACAGAACTTTTCCTTTTTTCCAAACTACAAAACCCAAGAGTCTCTGTAGTCCATGTCCTCTCATCCAGTCACAACCCACTTCCTGTGCCTGGACTCCTCCTCTGCTTTTACTCGCTCTGAAAGTCTATCAAAATCCATAACTGTTCCTCGCTAACGGTGCAAAGTCTTTCTTGAACTTGACAACTCAACTGCTGGTGGACCTCCGGCCTCCTGTAGCACTCTGCTGCTTACTCTGCCTTCAGCTATTCTGCTGATCTTCCCCTAGTAAACATACAATGGAAGATTTTAGGGTGTGTCTGTGTAGCGTACTTGCTAACATAATACAATACAATTTTAGACAGTACAGTACTCTGGTAGGAATTTAATGCTCGCCTCCTAGTCTTTAATAGAATTACTACTCCGTGTGCAGATAGCAGGGGTAATCTTCATTCTATGACAAGACTGGAGGCGAGCATTATGCTTGTTCAAAGCTTCCCCAACATCGTTCCAGCTAAACCTCTGTTGGTTTGAAATAAAACTCTTTAAACGTGCGATCACTCGACCAATCTGCTGCTAGCATGATTTCTCTCAAAGGTACCCCTGCCATCACGGCTCTAGAAGCCATTGCTCCTCTCACTGAATGAGCTCCATACATGCTCACATTCACACCTGCCGCTTGCATAATCTCTTTGACCCATCTCGCGATGGTAACAGATGTAACTGCGTGAAAGGGCTTCCTACGTGCTATTAACAGCTGTGTGGCATTTACTGCCCTGCTCTCCGCCGTCCTATTTTCGTACTCTTTAATGCATTGTGCAACGCACCATTTAGTATTATTCGGGAAATAGGGATAATGTACTATAGTAGTCCCTGTCTTGGTTCTTCTGACTATAGAGAAGGTCACTCCCTCCGGCCCGAAGGACCGTCTGTTAATCTCCAGGGCTTTAACATCTGATACTCGTTTGCATGAAATTAGGCATAATAGCATTGCTAGCTTACCTGATAACTGCTTAAGGGAAAGCTACATATCTGCTGGCCATTCTTCTAACAAACGCAATACTGCTGACACGTCCCACTATACCTGGGCTCTGGTGGAACTCTGTATCTCGTACCTCTAATGAGCCTCACTACTGCCGGATATTCCCCTGCTGGACGCCCTCTATTGGCAGATGTCCAGCTGAAATTGCTGACCTGTAAACTCCTATCATACGGAAAGCTCTTCCGTTCTGCAATAGATTCGCTAAGAAATTCAGTATTTCCACTGCAGTTGCTGAAACGGGATGAACACTTCTCCCCTTACACCAGCTTGTCCACCTTGCCCAAGCTGTGTCATAGCTCCTCCTAGTGGATGGAGCCCAGGATTCAGCAATAAATTCTGCAGCTTGCACTGAAATTCCTGGCAGTGCCCAACGTTTCCTGATATCCTGAACGCAGCTAGCGGGAGTGTCCCTCTCACTCTCAGAGGATGACACGACCCAGCTGGGTCCGTGAGCAGTCGCTCTCCTTCGGGGAGCACTCTGGGTATATCCGTCACTAGTTCCATCAACGTTGGAAACCACACCTGCGATTTCCACAAAGGCACAACTAAGACCAGCTCCGCCTTCTCCCTCCGACATTTCGCTAGAACTCTGCTCAACATCTCAAAGGGAGGAAACGTGTAGTGGGGACTTCCTGACCACTCCTGCAGGAAAGCATTGGCCCCTTGTGCTCCCGGGTCAAGCCTCCAGCTGAAGTAGTGACTCGTCTGAGCATTGACCCGGGAGGCGAAGAGGTCCATGTGTACTGGCCCCCATCTCGTGTTCAGCCTCTGAAACACTGCTGGATCCAGTCTCCAATCGCTGGAGTCTGTCAGATATCGGGAGTTCTAATCTGCTATTACATTCAGTGTGCCGGGCAGGTATTCTGCTTTCACCGACATATCTGAGCGTAGGCAGAAATGCCAAAAGTTCTTTGCTAGCTCTGCTAGCATCCAGGATTTCGTTCCCCCTAGGTGGTTTATGTAACACACTGCTGATATGTTGTCCATTTTCAGCAGGACGCATGATTTCACTCTTCCTTTTGTGAATGCCTTGATCATGAATTACCATGCTAGGAGCTCCAGGCAGTTTATGTGAAGACGAAGCTCCTCTTCGCTCCACTTGCCTCCGGTCTCTAAACTCCCGCATCTGGCTCCCCAGCACTTCCGGCTGGCGTCTGATTCTATTATGAGATCTGGTTTGTCTCCGAATATGGCTCGCCCATTCCAGGCATCCATATTCTTTACCCACCACTCTAGTTCCGTAATTGCTTCTTGATCTAGAGGCACCTGTTGGTGATACCTCAGGCTCTGTTAAAGTGCTTTATCTCCAACCTGTGCAGTGCTCTGTAGTGCAGGGGACCTGGGAATATGGCTTGAATAGATGCTGCTAGGAGGCCAACTATTCTTGCCAAGGCTCTGTGCGTTACTTGTTGCTTCTCTAAACATGCTCTGATCTCCCTCTTGATATCTTTTATCTTCCGAGCTGGCAGCTCTAGGGAAGCCTTCGTCGTATTTATTACGAACCCTAGGAAGTCTAATCTCTGCGCTGGCATGTTATCTGATTTCCCTATGTTCACAAGGAACCCCAGTGATCCCAGTAGGTCCTGTACCCATTTAGTCTGGTACGCTAGTACTTCTCGGTCTTCTGCTAGGAGTAATAGGTCGTCTAGGTAGATATGCAACCTGATCCCCTTCTCCCTGATCGCTGCTGCTACTGGCTTTTTTAACTTTGTGAATGTCCAGGGTGCTGAAGCAAGCCCGAATGGCATCGTTCTGAATTGCCAGAACCGACCTTCCAGTGAAAAGCTAGGAACTTCCTGTACTCCTTGAGTACTGGGACTGTCAGGTATGCGTCCTTCAAATCTAGACGCGTCAACCAGTCTCCCTCTCTTGGGAATCCCGAAGCTGATGGATGCCCTCCATTTTTAAATGTCGCTATATGATCCACCCGTTCAGCTCCTTGAGGTTTATAACCGGGTGCACTTTTTCTTTCCTGTGCACTAGGAACATGTTGCTCACAAACCTCGGGGCTGTTTCACACCTCTCTATCGCCCTCTTTTGAACTAACTGCGCTATTTCGCTGTCTAGGCAATCCTGTTCTGCCTGCACTACTCTCTGCCTCTGAGGCCTGCGTGGTTGGACTGGGGTCTCTATGAAATCTAGCTGCAGACCTCTGACCGTTTGCAGTATCCAGGAATCGCTTGAAAGCGCGTGCCAATTCTCTAAAAACATGCGTGTCCTCCCTCCTACTGGAGGATACTGAATTACTCTCACCTGTTGTAAATCCTTGACCTCGTCCTGCCCCTCAGGACCTGCGGCCTCTCGGGAATCTCCTTCTGGATGGGAAAAACATGTCTTGTTGCTTGTTTTCCCAGTATTGTGCTCTGGGATTCGAGGGTCTTCCTACGCCCTGACCGCGACCGCCTGCACGACCCCTGAAGCGGCCGGTCCCACCAAAAACTCTGCTTGGGAATATTTTCCTGATAGAGGCTTGCGCCTTTTCTAGCGATGTGTATGTTCCGACGAATCAGCCCATTTCCTTGCCAAAAAGGAGTCCTTGTGCTCCTCCTGCTTCGTAAGATGACAGGTCTCTGAGTTTCGGGTCTATTTTCAGCAGCAGACCTATTCTTCTTTCCGAAGTGATTGCACAGTTCACATTACCAAGGAGACAGACTGCTCTTTGAGCCCAGCCAGCGAGAGCGTCCGAGTCCACTTCTTCTCCGGTATCATTTGCCCTTTCTGCTAGATCCATGATCTTAGCGAGTGGTCCTGCCAGATCCAACACCTTCTCCTGACAGCTCCTCCATGACCTGTCAATACCCTTGCGTGGGTCCTTGCTCGTTTTTGACACAAAGGTTAGCATCTTCGGATCTAATTCGGAGTCTCCGCTACCTTCCCTGGGAGCACTGGTCGCGGACATTCCGCTCGCAGGCGCTGTCTCACCTCCTTGTCTAGTGCCTTTCGCAGTCTTAATGTCATATACTGCGCTACTCGGGAGGGGGGTGAGGGGGAGTGGAATGCCACTGAGTGGACCTTGGGTTCCGGATGCTGTACGGATCAAACATATCTTCTTGAGCTTCCTGGAGATGTTTCTCCTTGCGCGCTCTTTTACCCCCACTGGGCTTAGCCCATTCTTCCTCTGCGACCTCTTCTCCTCCTTGAGAGGTTTGGTCGTCTACTAGCTCTTCTTCCAAGCCTGGGTCTTCTCCTGTGTTATCTTCCCCTGGAGAGAGGGTTATGAGGTCTGGCACTGCCTGACGCTGAAGGTAAGCCTCTTTCAGCTTCGCGAAGGCGTCGGCTACCTCTGGGGCCTTCTCTTCTGCCCCGTCCAATGAGCCCTGGGGGTCGTCAGAGGCTTTCCTCTTAAGGGCTGTCTTACTCCCCTTATGCCCTCTTCCTGAGGATTCTGTGGGCGTGCAGTTCAAGTCTCTGGTGCTACTAGTGGGTTGTGAGAGCATAGCCTCTAGTGTCTCCAGTCTCTCTTGTAGGGGTTTAACCCCTTCCGCCACTGCATCAATCAGGGAGCTCCCCAGCACTTCCTTAAAACTGGCAGCGAGATCCAGAGGCTGTTCCTCCTCGCTCCACTCAAACTCAGGCATACTATTACTGTGCTGTGTATCTTTTAAAGGTGTCTTAGAACACCCACTGCTCCTGAGATGCCTTCTTTAATTCTGTTTTTTGTTTTCTTTTCTTTTTTTTTTCCATGCGGCTGCACCAGTTATAATAATTCTTTGCCTTCTGTAGGCTGCTGCGAGTTCCCTCGCTCACTTGCGCTCTCCTCTTTAGCCCTTAACAGTCTGGGGAGCCTATGGAGCTCTGCTGCTTCTGGCTTGCCATGTCTGCTGCTTCTGAACAGCTGATCTGTAATGACAACTCAGCTGAGCGCACGCGATCGCACTGATCGCCTTATTTAATGGATCACACTCCTTCAAGCTGAACGTATGCCAGGCGTGCGGCTCTTTCAACTATTCTGTTGCTTAAAAGCTACATTCGCTCCTGCCGGATGTCACTGAGTGCTCTGGCTCCTCCTCCCCAAGGGAGGGGGCCGGGCGCTGGAGCGTTGCGCCTTGTAGGCTGTACGCGCCTAAATCTGCCCTCTGAAGGGTGGGGGCCTGTGCGTCTGCTTTCCTCGCGTTGAGGGGCTGGATCAGCTCGCATGCGCCAAGCTCTGCCTACCGACGGTGGGGGCTTGGTGCTGCAGGAAGCTCTCCCTCACGCGTCGCAGGCCTGCATAAGGCGTGAGGCTGGCTGAACCACCGGCGTGTCAAAATTGCGACACGGGCCACCAGCCTCGCAGATAAAATTGCAATAAGTTACCTGTCACGAGTGCTGGATATCCGGGAATCGATTAATCTGGCCCTCCTCTCAGCCACTCCTGAACGCTTGCGCGCGATTTCTCCTCATAACTTATTGTGCATTATTTCAAAGCGCTCCTCACGCTATCCACTTTCTCCTAAACATTTTACTCGCACTCCCTATCAGTGCTCAAACGTTCACTCCACTCAATTTACAGTCTATTCTATACAGATATACAGATAGGAATGAAATGGTACTTATCTGCTTGAAGAGCAGTAAAAGAAGAGGAGTCCAGGCACAGGAAGTGGGTTGTGACTGGATGAGGGGACATGGACTACAGAGACTTTGGTTTTGTAGTTTGGAAAAAAGGAAAAGTTCTGTTGAACACTTTTCAAAGTTTTATATGAGTTTGTTGAACTGCTGGAGAGTAGTAAATAAACCAAGTTGAAGCATAATGCTCGCCTCCAGTCTTGTCATAGAATGTCTAGTAAATGCAACCTAAAGCATACGAAAATAAGAATGAAAGCTAAAACGTAAGTTAATGCTTTAACACATGCTCTAAAAGAATGATCTGATCTTTGGCAATGTTCTGAAAACCCTCCGTCTCATTAGGAAAAAACTGTTAAACTGTTAGTCCTAAGCACAAGCTCTGCAGAATTAGCTCTGTATTTTTGTGTATTTCTATGTATCTTTACCTGTGTTTTTATTAAGCTTTTCCAGAACAAAACCGTCTGTCCCTTGGAAAGTAACCTTGCCGTGCTGGCGGAGCAGTGCCTAGCCTTGTAGGGGGCAGTTTTTATCATGGCCGCACCCCAGGGAGGAGCCTCGCAACAGTCACTTCTGTGAGCCAGTGATGGTGTTTACAGCCGCACATGGTTCTTATGAACAGAGCATGCGTAACACGGATGTGTCCATCTATGGTTATGATTTGCTGGCCTTAGGTTCCCAGGGCAGCAGGGGTCAAAACAAAAAGGGACCATTGTGACCGTTTCAGTTACTTGTAGCCACATGGATGAAGGAGACTAAACGTAAGACTGTGAGGATTTCTGGAACTGCCTTTCTAAGTGCCTCGTGATGTGACCGCCCCTCGAACTAAATGAGAAGACCCAGGTACTGGGAACAAAGATGACAATCAGCTGACATGCAGCTGCAAGCGCCCATGGAGCTTCAATACACTTTCTGTCACCCGGGGGTCTTAGCACTAAGGGACATGGTTATTGCCCGCTCACCAGTATTGGAGCCATTGGTCACCTTGTTGGGTAGCTCTGTCACTGGAGCCATGCCACCACTTGACTGGAAGGTCTGCACAGGCCACAGCTTTCCCGCGGTCCCTCGGCTGCTGAGACGCTGACCCGTGTCATATTGCTGCGCCTGGCCCCAGTGGGTCCGGAGCAATATTCACTGGGGCAGTATCTGGCCACACTAATCCATGCGCTTGAGAGCTCTGGCGCGCACACACCCAACCATGAGATAGGGGCCTAGGCCCTTGACAAGTGCACCTGAGGAGAGCATAGGGGACATTACCATGAGATATCATCTCTGTTTCAATGTTTGCATGTCAACTACATGTGTCTTGGTTACTTCAAAAACAGATCTTCGCAGGTAACTGTAAAGAATTGGACTATGAAGCCCAGAATTTGCAACACCACATGGGACCTCAGAACCCAAGCAGATCATGATCTATTTGCCAGTGTTAAGCAAGCTCAGCCTCCAGACCCTCCCCTACTCATCCAAGGAGCCTACGCCTAGCTGCCTACCTAGGGAGCCTACCACTGAAGTGAGCCTAGAGAGGTTTACCCTCCCGGGGAACCTATTCACTCCATGTGTCCTTTGCTGACTCTTGCCCTTCCAGTTTGCACCTAACAAACGCGTCCACGCGGATGCTTGGGGATTTCTCATTACCTAACCTTCTCATTTTAAATATGCTTGCATTTAAGTGACATAAGGTATTGCTAACCATACGTGTGTCTTGCCAGTACTTTATTCAAAGTGACCACCATCCCACCCTATCCACTCGATATATCATCTCCCATCTCCACTCCTGAAAGCTAGGCCATGACCGCTCGACCACCACAATCGTGAGGTGCGAAAGGGACCGCTGAATGAACCTGGCTTGCCTAGGTCAGTAAAGGTGCCCAGCTTTTACTCTAGAGCCAGAAGTATATTCCTTGCAAGACAAATGCCCACTGAGCAGTGTGCCACTGCCGGAGCCCACTTACTACCCCGATGATGAGGTGGACGGGCTCATTTGTGGCTCTCCCATGTAGCAGCAATGAAAAACATTAGCAAACCTCGTCACTACCTGCATGGCAAAGTTTACTAAGGGTCTTTCCCACATATGTTACTCATGCCCAAACTCTCTACCTGCACTGGCATGTACAGTTCATTACAGAATCGATGGAGGTGTGATACTATGGTGAGGGTGAAAAACGTCCACAAGATTGCTAGCTAGGCCTGTTGTTCCCCACGCATTGATGGGCTACTGGTCCTTGCTATTCCTCTGGGGCATAAAATAGTGCTGGGTTCAAATGTACACGCAGTCTTACCAAAAGGTCATTAGTTAGGCAATAAAATCCAGGGAGGGGTTGGCTTTACTGTATGTACTCGGGTTACAGACCTGAGCAAAGTGAAGGCCTCAATGTGGGACCTTTGCTGTTACCAGCTAGTAAAGCCCAACTGAAAAAAAACATAATTCCATAAGTACCCTGTGGCAAATGCCACTGAGCGCTGCAGTGCCAGGGGTACTAAGAGCAGCGTACCGGAGGAAGGCGGGCCCGAGAGCAGAAAAAACATCACCAGAAGCAGGCTGCCAACAAAGAAGAAGGGTGAACAGATAGGCAGAACCTCAAAGGAGCCAGCGTGCAGCCGAAGAAGAGGAGGAACATAAGTGCTCAGGTGAGGGCTGAGAGGCCGGACTTGGCGGTCGAAACCGTGCTATGGGGGAGAGAGATGCAGAGGCAGATGGATGAGCTAGGAAGACAGGACAGCGTGCAGTGTCATAGGAGGAAGTCGAACAAGCAAGCCGTACTGTCAGGTAAGGCCTGCTCTATTAGCCACTAAGAGCTCTAGTTTCTCCTGCCACAGGTACTCGTTTTTCTAATCCCTCTGTGTCAGGACGTATTACCTCACCTGTCGAAAATAAGCAAGGGTGTCCTTTCTACAATGCAGCTGCACTAGGTCTGGTGTGATCCATGACATTTATTGGGAGGGCATTCCAACTTTTAGGCTTGATCCTGTAAATGTCTAAGATGTTGAGATTGTTTTTAAAGCAAGAGTTCTTATAACAGTCAAGATGTATTTGTAATCAACTTATTTCTAAATGAAAATAGTCTATCTGCGTGATACACTCTTCTTTAGGGAGTCTACTTGGAATGTAATTATGGCCTGCAGAAGGCTAATAGCAAGATCTGTGTGGAAGGAAGGATAGCTCAGGGGAAACGTGTTTGTGTTGGAAGCAAGACAATGCAGAGCAACACAGGTTTGAATCCCGATCACTCCCTGGTATTAAGCGCGTTATAAAAGAGTCATTATAGTTTGGTCAGTTTCCCTCCTTCATTCATGGAGGAACTCCAGCTTCTTTTTATTTTGATAGCAACAGCAAAAATAGATTCCTGAAGAACTCCTAAATCTGCACTAAACGGTCTAGTTTGGAGAGCACAACTTCATGTGTCACTTTATAGAAATAGTGTCTGAGGTGGATTACCTCCGGAGCCTTTGCAGTGTAGCTGGATTATAGAAGCCTCGCAAGTGTCACAGATGTGTTGGCTCAGGTAAAGACACGTATCTAATTCGAAGCTTATGACTTCCATTATGCCTGTCCATTGACAGTGCTGGCTAGGGCTGATGGGAGTCGTAGTCCAAAACATGTGGCTGTTTCACATTCTACACAACTGCAAGAACTTCCCAGCAATTAAGAGACGTTCTGTTTTATCTGGGAAAACACTGGAAACTGTGTGAACGATCACCTTCATATGTTGCTTCAAAGGTACCCTGAAGCATATCAGAGTGCCGTCTGCGTACTGCGGAAGAACACACCGTACAATGTGTTTCACATCTACTCCGCGAATAGATTAAGTAACGTGGTTGATACCATTGACTATGAATAGCGCAAGGCCAGGTGAAAGGAGAGAAACTAGTATAAGGGAACTGAGATATACCCTAGGAATAAGAACGGCTCAATGGTCAATTGCAACTGTCTCGAAAACCAGGAACAGTGTGACTAGGGCCGCTGGCAGGCCTTGCAACGATGCCCTATTCCCGAGGCATCATCACGCGTTCTAAGGGTAGCTCTGTTCTAGACCCAGCATGAGAACATGGGCGGTATGTATTCGGCAGGTTGCTACCCCAGGTATGTAGTGACAATTAAATTGACAAACCCAACGTCTTTTTCTTCTTGCCTCTATGTAGTCAAAATGTCATGCTACGTAAAGTGGCAGCGTGGCGCTGTGCAAGTGGTTAAGGAATCAGAAATATGAGGTGAATTGCAGAGTCGGCAGCTGTACGCTTCCTTTCCGTCTATTCAATTTCATCAGTGACAAAACGGCCAGCTCCAAACAGAGGCGAGGGTCAGGCGGCGGCTGCTGGTGTTACAGGCATTGCCATTATATTACTAGTGAAAAATATTTGTGAGGTTTCTTTATCATTACTATAAAACATTTGAAGGAACATTATACCAAATTCATAAGGATTCTTCACATTTTTAAGTGCATTTACGTGTGTGGGTCTGTGAGGATCATTTACTTCAGCTCAGAAACTGCCCAATGTTTCAACTGGTTAATTAAGTAACATTGTAACATTATTTGCTGGCCAGCTTAGGAAATCCAGACTCTGTCCAACCTTGGACACTACAGCGTCCCAACTCCAATATCCTGTTCTCCAGAGCCTTCAAACTCTAAATGTTCTTGTGTGCCCTCTTTAACTTGGTCATCTATTCTGGTGCCATGTCTTGACACAGAGATATATAGAGGCCTAGCTACCACTTCCAGAGACATTGGCCAGTTGCCTTCTTTTTTGCTGGTTGACCCTCCACTAGGGGGTCTTCATTCTTCTCACCCGACCATCTGGAGGGACCTCAATTTCCTGGAGCAAAACTTATCACACCCAATGGCGTGGCCTTCCATTTGTGATGTTCTCTACCAACTTTATTTACTTTAGCATTCTCGCTCCCTTACGTAGTTTTCCCGCTACCTTCTGCATTCTCAAATGTGCTTCTGTCGGTTTGCTTCACACTTTTACGTCTCTACTCAGAGGCCGCTAAGGTCGACATTCTTTTTGAGTTTTACATATCACTTTTTCCACTTGACAAAACAAAGAAACGATTTGGCTTTTTATAATCACCTCCACCAACCTGTGTATGTGTCTGTCCTACTACCTGCCTGCCCTTCACTTCCCTCCTTACAGTGTTCAGACGCTCTTTGGGCCCAGTATGTTTTATAAAAAAAAAAAACATCAAGGACATAATTAAATGCATGAATGAAAGCTCTCATCAATTTATACTAAACATGTATTGGTTTTCTCTTTCATTTAAAGGGATTTTGACTTTACGGTGAATAATGATTTATGTCTGTGTTTGGAAACCGTCCCCAAGCGTTTTGACTCTTGTAAACAAGCTATAAATGAACAACAGTGACGACTTTCTTACCACAATAGTTTGAGTGGTGAAACTGAACTGCTTCTGTAGGACGAGTAGGACAATGTAGGGTAGGAAGCTGATCATATAAATGAGACTGGCGCAAAGGCATGCCGTGTTGGCGTGGCTGAAGAAGGCACTCATCAGGTAGCTCATCATGATGACGGCAATGCCAAAGTCCAGGAAGTAGACAAAGAGGATGAGGATGTTGCTGTGGAAGAGGACGCCACTGAGTTTCAGGATCAGGACCAGTGTGATGCTGCTGATGGCCAACACAATGACGTTCTCCAGGAGCCAAGCCAAGAAATGAATGGTCGGGTGAACGCCCATCATCTTCATGTACTGTGAAAATAAGCAATACCATCAGACATAGATAGGACCTAAAGACCAGAACACAGTCAGTTTTAATCAATCTCAGGGTAGGGTCGTGCTGTTCATCTTTGGGCAAACCCGGATATATTGTTTGACCTGGACACTATTCATTCTAGAAGAGCATGCTCTCGCGCCAAGTGGCTTTGCCAGCGGTCTCCCACCCATGGTAAGTGATACACTCTAGCTGAGAGTCACACTCCTGTGCCTTTCCAGGAATTAGACCCATGACGTCTCACATACCTAAACTCGTACCTAATGGGACTCACTACTTAGAAAAACGATCCTACATTATCAAGTCTGAATGACTTGTCAAAAAATAGACAGCGATCAATCAATCAATAGGCCAGACGACATGTGCAGTTAGGGGTCTGTTACATTTCAGGTCAGGACATGATAATATGGGTTTGGATGCTGCATGAAGTGAATGGCCAGTATTTATGGATACCCTACATGTGCTATTAGTCCTGCAAATGCTTCTGGACATAAAGGGTTCTCAGTCTCCTGCCAAGCCAATGGACCTGGGCCCTGCTTGGCTGCTTTGCACAGCATAAATCACTCAGAGTCTCGTACTTGACGTGTCCCCTGCACTTCTTTCCTGTTCTTCCCGCTTTCCTTTGACTCATCTAAGGCGACTGAGAAATCCTCTTGTTGGCGTTTCCAAAGCCCTTGTTGCAGTTACCTTCTCTGACCAAATACGTGCCTGGAGGAATAGACACGCAAATATCATAGGGAGAGCAGCACAATATTTTCAGAGGGATTGCTTGATTTTCTGTCCAATAGTCACCCCTCAGTTGCTATCAACCCCAAACCCAGTTCCACTGTCCTCACATCTCTTGCCACTTGCGGGTACCTATGCAGTCCTATTGTACTTGCATCTTTCTTCCCCCTTCTATTATTTGGTTTCATCTGCACCTCAGACATTTTGCCACATGCTTGTTCTTCCACCTCTAACAGGCTCATCCTTTTTGAGTCAGGATTTCCTTCTCTCCTCAACCAAACTTTTTCCTTCAGTGTCTCTTTCTCTCTCCCCCGGTCTTCCCTCTAACCACCTTACTCTGTCTCTCCCCTACTCATTATTCAATGTTACCACCAACCACCTCACTTTGTTTTTCCTCCTTCCCCTTGCTGGTGTTTCTCATTCTTCCTCCTTTCACCATCATCAGTCCATTTGATGTCCCAGTTCTCTCCTTTCACCTTCATCCTTCAGCCTACTGATTTTCCTCCTTTCTTAGTCTTGATTCTTCTCACCCTGCTCCTCACACCTACCGATGTCCAACCTCTTTGCCTTGCCAGTTGTTTCTCCAGCCTCCTGCACTCCTCCTTTCCTGCAGCCATGACCAAATACACTCCAACTCTTTCTTTAAGCCCCACACCTCTATGAGTGTTCCTGGTCTGGACCCACCTCCCAGGACCGCCCTATTTCAGCTCTCTCAAGTGTGGGGGGCCTTTGTACTTTCAAGAATGGTTGGATAATGGTTGGATAGCTTGAATATCCTCTCAGCTTTTCTCCCATTCTATTCGTTCATCTTTTTTTTTTTTTTTTAGACGCAATGCTAACAATTTTTTATTGATTTTTCTTCTTATTTTTTTTGCAACAGTGATTAACTTGAACAGGACAGACAAGTCTTTGTAAACTAAGCTCTTAGAAAAGCCAGACCTTTCCAGCCCACTTCATGTTTTCATTAAGCCACCTTAAAGCAGTCCGATGCTCCACTCTGCGGGACTGTGGGCTGAGCTGTTATACGGGGCCGGCTCCATTTTGGAATGTCAACTTGCGAATCGAGCATAGAGGACATACACTCTAACCAAAGTCTCTGCCTGCAGAGACTTACAAAAATCAGTGGGTCCTGCTCTTCAGTACATTGGGGCATTCATAGTGTCTGTTGACTGTATGGGTGTCCCGCCGTAATTTCTAATGCTTGTTGCACGGCATGGACAGCGAACGTTACATTGCATGAGCCCCTTAACAGGAGAGCACCATACTGTTGCACCATGTGTCAAACCCCTGCCTCTCACCTATGTAATGGTGGGGATAGCCAAGGTTACCCATCCTTCCACCCCCAGGGCCTTCATCACACAGCGCACAGTGGATGGAGTCACCCAAACCCCTGGCCTCCCCCACATCCAACACTAGTGTCAGGAGAGGGGCTTCATCACGGACCTCCCTTTTTTCAATGGAGTCTCGAATGGGATCTTATATGGGATCATAAATATGATCTGTAACAATTAGAACTCTTTGTTTAAATCTCTCAGATCTCAGTCTGGGGGAATCTTGGAACCTCTGCTATATGTCACTGCTTTGGCAGTGCCTGTCTTCTCGCTTGTGCCAATGATGAGGAGCTGCGGAGGCCAGCCTGTCAAACTACTCCAAGCAGAACCAGTGTTCCCATCATTGGCTGATCTTGTTTTTAGTAGAGAACAAAGTGCACTCTCCAATGACAACAGTTATTTACAATTATTTGATGTAATCTTTCAATGTATAAAAAATTACTGACATTGTCTTCCCTTTAGTAGATGTTCGCTTTTGCTTGCACTAAAAATATAATTCCCCGCACAGCTAATTCAAATACATTACTCTACATTTACACTGCTTTTAATGAAATAAAAACAGTCAATAATAAAGAGTTTTGAAAGAGATTGTAAAATGGCAACATGGTTTAGGTAAGCGCTCCAGCTAGACGCCCCATTTAAGAGATGTTCATCCTTTTCTTGACAGTCGCTAGTAACAAAAGATGAATCATAGTCCCTTTCAAAAGAAATGCAAATTTGGTTTAATTTGCAAACCAGATTGGGAGATACTGCAACAATGTAGCATAATATTGAAAGAATTTAATCTTTGAGCAAATCCATTGGTGCATACATTTCGGATGTATACGGTTTGGCCGTGGCACAATTGTTCGCAGCCGAATTGACCGTGGTCAATTCGGCCGCAAAGCCAATTTTTCTGCAGCCAAATCACCAAAACTAAAACCCTCCACCCACCCTCATACACTCCCACACCCTCCCTCTACTTACCTTTTCGCCAGCCTCTCATCTTGTAACCCTGCAATGTACTCCTCCTTCTACCTTTTCCGGAAATCCAAACAAGAGATTGTTGATTCTCCTGCTTCGATCATCCAATTAATTTTTAGCAATTTTCAGACCGTATATCTGTGATTGAAGGAGAAAAAAACTTTCTCTGCCACCTCTTCTGGGCTTTGGCTGCTCTCCTCTGCTAGCTGGTACACCACTGAGTCTTCGTTATTTGCTTCTCAAGGCTATTGTACAACTATTTTCTCCGGTGTTGGATATTTATTCTTGTATTGTGTTAACCGCCTTCCAGGATGTCTGGGAACTGGAGGTCTCTCCTCGCGTTTACCCAGCACACTTTTCCATCTTAATGTGGCCTGCTTAGAATCGTGACAGTTATCTTTTTGTTATTCTTATTCAGTTGCAGCACTAGCATATTCAAGGAGTTGTTGCGTGTTTCATGATCATGGCTCTCTCACTTGGTCTAATTTACTGTTTCAGTCTGCCTTCTTTTTATTATTTTGGCGGGTTATGAAGGAGCGCCCCTAGATTGAGGGCTTCCATATACATTACATACAAGTCCTGGTTCAATGGGATCTGCAGCAACAATGTTCTAAATCTGATCCACGCGACTTATGTCTCTAAACACTGCAGCAATACAATCACAATCACAGCCTCTTCCTCTATAGAGCCGTGTCTCATTGGCTCGCAGTCCCGTTTCTATGGCCATGGTCCTGTCAGAATATTGGTGCAAGGACCTGCATTTTTCCCACTCTCCTCCCGGGGTCTCTCGCTAGTTCCCTCACCTCTTGAGCCTGATGAATATGTTGTAGCCTCAGGGCAGGTCCAGCATTCACCAGGCAACCATGTTACTGGTCCTACTTCTTCTTCCAGGCAGCGTCTTCATACCATGCACAGAATCTTGTCACAGGCGCTGCATGACTAGCCCATAGCCCGAGTCGGGAGAGGCACCTGAGGATAAGCCATAACGGGATCATCCTTCATAGGTGCTCATGGGGAGCATCGGCTGGTGGGTGATTGGCAGTACATGTTGCTACAATTTAAGTCAGAGTACCTTGGATTTGACATTTTCTTGCCCTCCAATTATTCCACCCGGTGGCACTTCAACTTCTCTCTTTTGTTTATAAGCCTTTCTTTGTCATTTCTGTTTTTGGGGTTCACACATGTTGGCAGGGAGGTGTTGAGGGAAGCGCAATATTCGGGATTAAGCAGCCATTTTGGGGGCAGCTGGCCATGCCCCCATACTGGTGAACTTTGAATGTGCACCTTGTAAATTAATCCATTCTGAAAATGCCTATGACGATTCATCTATACCTTGCCATAAAATAACATCATCATCTATATATCTCTTCCTAAGCACAATATTAGTCTTACAAGGGTTTTTGCTTGCATGAATATACATCTTTTACACCCAATAAACATTATGAAAGGCATATGCTGTAAGTGGTAAAGGATATCCTGTGTCTGTCCACCAGACAAGCATTCTGATGAGGCTGGGTTCCGACGGACTGTGTCTGCTTCTTTGCAAAACAGGCACTGTCTATTGCAGTGCATTTTTCTTTCCAAAGATTTCTTTTCTTTGGGCTAACATGATGACCAACATTTGTTTCATGGCTGCCACCATTGCTAATCTTCACCATGCTCATATCCATTTGGATTCTCTGTATGAAGCAGGAACTGGCGCAGGAACCAGAGATCTCCCCAGTCTCCTATGTCTGACATTGCTTAATTTGAAAAATGAGGACACATTGGCAGAGAAGGCCTGGACGATGGCGGTGGATGCAGTCAGTTACTCTCACAAGACACGAGAAAAATCTCTCAGTGAACTTTCTGGCGCGCAAAAGATTCAAGTGGGAGCTGGTCGAATCCGGGATTAGGTATGTGTCTGTTTCAAGCTTCGAGATTTAATGGGATATTTAATGAGGTTGTTAATATGAAAATTGTGTCATCCTGTGGTTTTGATCTTGCTATATGTTTTTTTATCAACCAGTATGCCCCTGAGAATCCTCAAATTAATTATAAGGGGTGAAACATGATAGGTTTTACTGCTACAACAGGGCTATGCTAACATACATTTGGGAATTTTTTGTAATAGTATGTACGGTATTTAGTGTTTTTTGTCCGTTCCGTGTTTTAGACTGTTTTGTTTAGTTTAATTGATTTTGGTGATGGCAATTTTTCACCTCAGTGTAGAAGGACATAAGTAAATATTAACATGTTGATTTTGAATATAGTAAAATACACTGAGTAAACCTACTACTTCGAAAACTTTCCCTAAGAGACATTATGATAGACAGACATTTTAAGTGGTAGAGGTATTTGGAATACAGGATATGTCTGTGTTCACTGGGGCACCCTGTGTTAGCAACCGGGATATCTTGTATAGTGCGAAATAGCCAGTGTGAGAACTCTGGCTCAGAGTTTTGTCACAGGCTTTCTGCACCTGCAGGGATATCATTGCAGAATGAGACGGCTGCTGCAAAAGGAATGGAAACCCTTTGTTATACATTTTGTTCCAAATTCGCCATTAGTAGAATGAGAATGGAAATAAGAAGGTAACTTTTGTCACCAAAAGCCGGGATGGCTAATTCACTCATGTCTTCACCAGCCCTTGGGATTTGTTGGAAAAGACTGACACCTAATAGCTGTTATTGCATAGAACTACATGAACGCCTCATGATCCCTGTGGTAATTGAATACAAATATTGTGGTTGGTCACTGGAAATCCTTGCTGTTTATTATTCTCATTTTCCCATACCTTTTCTTTTGAAAATAGTCGTAAACCAGTTGAATAGATTGACCTATGTCTATGTTTTTTAATCCATAATGGGATTGCTTTCTTGAGTCAGGATTCCTGCATTTCCCAGCACCTCTAGCGTCCACTCTCTGAGCTTGGGCCATGGGTATTTTATGAAGGACTGTTGGCGTTCCTTTGCCTGCAGTCCTATATACAGGAAGTAGGGGGAGCTCAGCTAGAATGACTGCAGCCTCTGGGAGGAAAGAAGTTGCACTTCTTTGCTCCCAGTGCCGGTGTGTAGATCGGTACACCCCATTTTGGCGTAGCGTGGGCTGATTTGGCACGGCCAGTTCGGCGTGACCAGTTTGGCACAGGGATTTTTCGGCACGAACATTCTTTGCGTGGCAATACTTTGTCTGCTTCAATATTGTTCACGGAGCCGGTGTTGTAGAATTGACCTGCTTGTTTTAATCAATGGCAAACTACATCTCATGGAACAAAGAGTCACTTCTATTACACAATTGTTCCACCAGCGAAAGCATTTTTTTTTATCACTAACCATAGTTCACCCATAGCACCCATCCCCAGTGTAGTGCACACATGCACACCAAAATATGTCATGCACTCACCACTGTGGGAGCATGTTCACTCAAAAATGCCTGGTGCGATTTGCTTCCAACAGCTTCCTTTCTGGCTGCTTTTTGCACTTCTGCTGTTGAAATGCATACGCAGCCATGAACATACACTGCAACACGAGGTCATGGAGCAAGCCTTTCACAGTAGTTCCTCGCGGAGCAGGATAGTTTTTTTGGTTCGGCCAGACACTTTCTCAGTGAGAAAACCGGCCGCGCCGAACCAGCCCTGCCAAACCAGCCGTGCCAAACCAGCCGCGCCAAACCAGCCGCGCCGAAAATGTCCTGCTCCGTCGTAGATCCAGATGGCCATTTTAGTAGACTGCAATCCTTGGTATTCTTTGCTCACCCTCCCTCCTTCTCTGAGAGTTTTAAATGATCAAGTTACACATGCGAAATAAAAAACACAAATTCCCCTTTGACTGTAAGGCGCTCTACAATCTGAACTGCTTTAATGTGTGCAATAAACTGTTGAATATAAACGTGAGTAGTAAAGGGCAAAAGCTGCAGCCCTGCCCATTGAAGGCAAATCCTCTGTACCCTTTCCAATATGTTTCAATTATTTCTTTTGACAAATGGCTGTAGTTATTTCTTCAGAAACACACATTTTGATAAGGCATATACATTTTGTTTTCATTTCTCACTTTGGGAGGGGAAATGGCGTCGGTTTGTTTGTGTGTTCGTGCACAGTGCCGTCTACATGTCCCCGCATATCCCCGCATATATGTGAGGAGGTGACTGTTATTACCTCTTCCAAGCGGATTTCCTTTTCATGGACTAACTTGCGGACCATACTGGCGACGGATATCATCCAAGTTAACATCATTATCAGCGGAAAAAAGAAACCAATGTTTGTCAGGAATCTGTGCAGGAGACAAAAACGAATGCGTCACCAAGAGCGGAAGAAGAAAGGAGGACAGATGCGTGCTCTCCTAAGCTTTGCCGCATCGGTATCGAAACAGTTCCTTCACATGGCGGCATCAATAGCAAAACAATTGACTATCACAGCACATGGAGGTCATCATTGACTTCCTCCCAGCCAATCGGAACGCTTGGAGTGCAATCAATAACTACTGGTATTGACGGCATTCCAGGCAGTCTTACTTCAGCAGCCACTGGGGGAAACAACAGAAAGCATTTCCCTGCATTGTAACTTATCAGCAAGGTCTCTTTCAACTCTTTCTGCTGCATCTTCGAAATCACACGCAACTTTCAATTTAACAAATCAAAATTGAAATCTGAAACTTGGAACAATGCTTTTACTTTTGTATAAAGAAACTTTAACTTTGACATAGCCTAATGCAAGCTCATCCTAAAACCTTTCCAGTTCAACCAAGTTTACAATTGTATTGTTAAAGGCGAAATTACCTCTCATTCAGTCCAAAGGACTAGGTTATAGAATTAGGATTGCCAACATATGCAGTAGAAAACGATCACTGGATCATGTTATTTATTTATTTCAAAGCAATGTGTCTTCTACAACCCTTTCCCCCCCAAAAAGACCATGCAATGATTTTATATTCACAGAATGAATGAATGAGAATTTCTTAATTCTAAAAATGATTAGGAGCACAACAAACAACAAAAGGAAGAAATATTTGATTTTGGCCAAAGTGGTACATTATTGTACCCCCAAGAAAAATTTCATTTTGGTGACTTCTGCCCTCACTTTGGGCCAGATTTCAAGTTTTCAAGCACAAAACGGCAACCCTGAGTGCCCCTCTGCCGGTGACCTTCTAAACGTTGCCTACTAGTGTCTTCTTGTACCATTGGCACTGGGTTAGGAGGATAGAACCTACGTCACTACATGTCTTATCTGCCAACAACATGCCTATTCTTAGAAGCGTAACACTTCTTTCTAATGCCGCCTTTGTGGCAAAAGCCTTTATGGCGATGCCTTTGCATCGTTGGTATGGATTGCAACCCAAAGGTGGCGTGGGTACGCTGGGACACTGGAGGCGGGGTAGTGGGTAGGGGTAATGGCAGGGAGGAGCGATGATATGATATTTTTGATATATTTATAATGCACTTAATACCCAGAGGTTTCTAAGCACGGACCGGGGATCGAACCAGCGTTGCTCCATGTCGTCTTGCTTCCAAGGCGAGCAAGTTGCCCCTGAGCTATCCTCCCGAGACAATAGTTGTGACAACACACAACTCAGAAGGGAGCGGAAGAGGAGGAAGCTGCTGCATGCTCAGAGTTAAGTGTGGGGTGGATGTGAGATGTCAGCATTGGGACATGGATGCAAAAGGGTGACCCCTCCATCATGGGATCTGGGATCATGATGGAGTGGATGGGGATTCAGGATGGGGCTCCTCTTCGAGGAAGCTGGTCGGGTTGGTAGAGGGGTTGAGCGGTGAGAGAAAGAGCTCAGAGATATATGGGATCCCAGGATAATCGTTCTGTGTTCAGAAGGTTTTACACATAAATGCAGAGGGAATTCTTGGGAATTGACCGCGGGCATTATTGTGCTTACTAAAGGAATTTCAAGAAGAGGGCTGTACCACATGAATGGAATGGGTGGGGAGACAGGGGATAAAGATGTTAAGATCAAGCAATAGGAACGCATGGAGGATGGGAGAATTATGGACCTGTGAGGTGCCTTTTACATTATGAAGCTGAATGTTTGGAAAATAAAGACTTTGGGAACCCTTAAGAATGGGTGAAAGTTGAGGAGGGTTTGGCCTCAGTGTTCCAGATAATTGTGGGTTTTACTTTTCTTTAAGAAGGTTTTTCATTATATTGAACTGTGCGGCTTCTAGATCGTGGGGATTCCCCACTGATGTACCTATTACCACCTTGCCGCTCAGGGCAGTCGGGAAAACTGAAGACAATTTCTAATCCCACCCGAACACAACAAATCCCTGTCTGTGAGGCCATACTTTCAAGTGTTACCTCCTGCTGAACAAAGTAGGTATCCTGAGCCAGCAAGCTTTGCCACCTTGCCACCTCCTTACCGAGGTCTCCAGGACTTAAAGGCAGGGAATGACATGTGGGTGCATACATGATTAGGCACACATAGCTAAAAGGATGCAAAAGGCATGCTCCTTACTATCTATTCCTCCTGAATAAAATCAAGCCCTTCCTCCCAGTAAGCAACTTCAGATCCTCCGTCTAGATACTCATCCTCTCCCACCTGGATGGTGGCAATGCCCTTCTGGAAGACCCCCTTAAAACCACCTCATCTCCACTGAGAATTGTCCTACGTGCAGCAGCATGATTGATCAAAATACTCTAAATTCAACCAAATCACACTGGCCCTTATTAAACTGCACTCGCCCCTGATGCACACAGCTATCAAATTCAAATCCTGCATCATCATCTACAAGGCGGGCATCATCAAGTCTCCCAGCTACCTCTCCATGAAGCTTAGGACCTCCAGTGACCAGCTCTCCACCAGAAGCCAGGATGTGAGCAGACTAGAACACTGCTTCAGGAAGGAAATGACATTTCTGTCTATTTCCCCAGGCTCTGGAACCTCCTCAACATCAGCAGCAGACTTGCCACCAGGCTTCTGCAATTCCAAAAGCAGCACAAGGCCCTCATCTTCAAGGACTAGCTCCTTCTCAACTGTATAGACTCCATGCTGTGTTCCCCATTCATCCCACTACTGAACCCTCTTCTATATGTACCCTGTGGGGCTGTTACCTTTACCTAGTGCTAGCCCAAAACTGCCTGTGTCTCTGGATTGCTACCCCTCCTACATCACTCCTTCCTTGCTCCTAGGCTGTCCCCCTCATTACCAACCCCCCCTTTCTGTAGTGTTGCCTATTACTCTGTAAGATGCTCCATTTCTGTCCAAAACTAAGTTCATACTGAATAATTACACACAAATTATAAAAATATGAAATCATTCAGAAAAAGGATCTCAGTATGGCTGTGCTTCCTCATGGTCCTGCTGGTCTTGTCTATCCGGTTGTGAGAAGGAAGAGGTGCCCTCTGCCCTTGGTGTGAAGCCGGATGGGAGCCACAAGAGAGACATGAAGGACAGCAGGACACAGGCTCATTTCTGTATTTGCAGGAGCCCTGTGAGGTCTGGGGAAGGGTGGTGGTAGATGGCAGGTATTATTGAACACCTTTTATGGCTGTGCAAGGATAAATGGAAAGAATGAAAATGGATACGGTTATATGTTCGATTATGCACATGTCCCCTCATTTCTTGATGCCGCACACCCTGTATTGGTTCTGCATGAGGGTATCACAGGAGATGGGAGCATCCTGTATCAAGCATAAAAGTGGCCATGTCTTCGCCAACCACAGCAATGTGGTTTCCACCGTCAACCTTCCGCCTTCCACCTTGGGCTCCTGAATCTGTCCTGAGAATGTCAGAGATAGCCGAAGCTGTGCTCCTTGTGTCTTTGACATACTTAGAATCCCTTTGTAGGGGACATTCCTATTGTAAATGACAAATGTTCTAAATTCTAGACGATGCAAGATATTTTAAATACAATTCGCGTTCTGTTCCCCAATTCGCTAGCACCATATTTTAGCAATGTTACAGATGTGATACCCATCCCTCACTCGAATGAACTTTGAATTTCTCAGATTTACTGCACCATGACCACGAAACAAGTAATAAACATTCTATTTAAAAAATGTATCGTCTTCATATACATTAGTATGGTACTAGCACATTGGGGAACAAAACACAAATTAAAATGATTCCTTGACTATTAGGGAATACATGCCATCCCTGTTAACCCTTGCAGCAGTGCCGGCATTTAATTAGATCATATGCAAATGGTCACTAGTATCCCTTCTACCTAATATACCCATTTTAAGTACAAGTCTGACACTTCAATGCGTGCCCACTGGAAAGTGATTGGCAAACAGATGACGTGGGCAGTACACCCAAGGCTACTAGGGAGGAGGCCCAGCTTTGGGTCAATGCAGGGAGGGTTAGTGAAGTGGAATAAAGCAATGGCGCATGCTAATCCCAAAATTACTGAGGCTTGAGAGGAAGGTGGCATGAAGTGTTTACCTTAATAATTGTTCCTGGTATTGGGTAGGCATCGGTATGTTGTTTATGTGGACTGAGGGAGAGAATTCAAGTTGAACATGACATCTAGAGGCTCTGGAGGTTGGCCTTAGTTTGTCTGCTAGGCAAGACAGGCTTGGATATCATATTAGTGGAAGGAGATAGCAGAGCGGAGGTCACCCGGTGTCTCAATGGAGTCAGGAATGGGAAAGAGCTACAACAGGCTGATGGACAAGCCAGGGGTTGAAGGTCTCCATTGAATACATTGCAGCTGCAAGTGGAAGATGGAGAGCATACAAGCACCTTATTAAGAAAGCACAACGTGCACAGCTCTCGCATTCAACTCCTGGTCTGAATTCAATAGCTTTCATGCATTCATGCACCCCCCTCCCGCCCACTCTACAATGACCTGTATCCCCATTTCCTACCCCTTTCTTTTTCAGTGAACTGAAGCAATATTGATTTTAGCTGGTGTGGTACAATGGACCAAACATTTTCGAAAGTGGCCTATGACTTGCCTATTTGGGAATCACTGTTCAAGTGCTTATTGCATGGGGTTAAATATGAGAAGTGTGCTGCATACTGAAGGAATCACTGCTACTGAAGTCTTATGCAGTGTTTGATTGATTGATTGATATTTTATTTCTATTGCGCTCGTACACAAGTGTTTCAGAGCGCGACAAGGCAAGGGAGGGGAACAGGGGAGAACAAAACAGCGATCTTACTAGGCCCAGTGACATTGAGAATGTGCAAGTGCATGGGGGAGGGGAAAAGTGCATGGAAGGGGGAGAGGTGGAAAGTGCGGAGCAGAGGAGAAACAGATAAATAACAATAAATAAATAATAAAGGCAAAAAACAGTGGTAATGCAGCCAGCAATTTGCAAGTGCTAGGTTTAAGGCAGCAGACAGGGTAGGTCCGATAAGTGCAGGAAGAAAAAGGGGGGGGCTGTATGGGTACAGATACAGACCCCAGTGCAAGGGGTGACCCGGAGGCAGTGCTAGAGGGTGACAGGATGAGCAGGTACCTGGGCCCAAAAGACAGAGGGTGGCCAGGTGCACGGTGCCAAGAAAGAACAGATCAGCAGGGGAGAGGGGGAGCGAAGGCAGAAGAAAAGAGGAATGTCTTTTTTGTGAATCCAGAGCCCTCCACAGTCAATGGAAGTCTATGCATTCTCTAAATCCATTGTGAACAAATATATTTAATGCAATATTTTTTTTTATTCAATATATCAGTGGACATATTTATTGAAAAAAAGACGGCAACAAGCATTTTAAAAACTCAATAAATCCTTCTTTAATGGGCATCTCAATCTACCACTAGTCAAAGAATTTGCCAGCAACAACTTTTCAGACTTAGTTGCGGCCCCCACCATCCTCCAAATTGTAAACATTTACTTACAGGTCACTGGTGTGACAAGGGTACGGCATTGCTTGCACTTGGACCTCTGGCGCCAATGCATCTGTTCCAGTCTGCACGGCAATGATGGCTCTTTCCACCATATCCTGCAGCGGGGCGAAGACATGGTTGTAGGCAAAGCCAGCTGCCGGCAGCCCTTGGGGGTGAGATTTCCACATGGCATTCTTTGTGCTTTCGGTTTTCATACTGTACAGGACACTGGTTCTAATTGTATACGTGACATGAGGTGGGAGAGGGCGAGTAGAATTGGGGTCTTCTTGACTGCCGCGTGAAGAAACATTAAAAATGATGCCTGTGAAAGAGAAAAGATAATATGGAACTAAGCACGGTGGGGACAGGTATATTATCAACATGATGCAACCTCCGATATATAAACCAGCTTAAAAGGGGTTAAGATAGGAACAAACAATCAAAACACAAGCGAGGAAAGAGTAAAGGTTGATGTTTCAATACTTTATGGGTTTACTGATAGAAGAGTGGACACAATGAGATGGGGGCAGAAAAATAAATCCAAACATCAAAAAACAAATGAAGGATTTTTAGTGGCATGCAATAGCTGCAGTGTCAAATTAAAGAAATGATGATCAAGAAAGAAAACAGGCCTTTTACTACGGTGGTCATTCCATGAAATGTTTGCCTGTAATTATCCAGATTTTGAAATAGCAAATGAGTTCGCGTGTGGGAGATTCTACAGGGACCTTCTGGCAAAGCACAGAAGGCCTACACTGTGGTGTCAAAAGAGTCTGTGCATCAGCTTAGTCCAAGCTCTCTATGTTGTGTGACAAATCCAGGTATTCACTCCTTCTCCCCAACGGGGAGCCCCCCTCTATGAGGCAAGGGAGCTGAGCCCACTCTGCAAAACCCTCCATAGCGGTCGAGGTAAGTGGGACCTCACTGGGAGAGACTCCCCCTTTGAGGACAATGAATCCTGTTCCTGTGAGGAACTCCCTAGGCAAACACATATAGTTGCATATATGGGACTACGTGGTAAGCTGAAGAGTGTGGCTTCCTCATCTTTGGCTGAAGGCACTGCAAGACTAAACAGAGTTGCACAAGAAAAGGAAGCTGTCTCTTTAATATGAGACGCATATTTAACTGAGATGAAGAGGAAGAGAAGTGAGAATCCTGATGTGCAGGGTAAGACACCCGATATCCTCACGCTGGCGGAAGTGGGAGCAAAAGCTATCTGCAGAGCCCACGTGTGAGGAATTCGACCATCCGCATGTTGGGTGTGGGCTCGCTTAGGCTTTTTTAAAATGTTTAATTAAATGGATGATGGTAGACCTACCTCAAGAAAATGTGTGCGGTTATACCACACACATTTTTCTACACTCACACCACAAAAAACACATTGAACTGTGCACTCTGGCATGGGCACAGCCTACAAGCAAAGTCTGCCATTGTGCTATTTAGTTGGAATGTGATAGCACAGGAGGGCACAATGTTATCTCAAAGAGGGAGAGGACAAGCTTCCCCCTGCCACGGTCAGCCTGATTAACTGACAAAGGCTCCATGGAACCACCCTGCTCTTTTTTTAGGTCTTGTAGCTGGTGGCAACGATTAACATACCAAAAAGGAGTACTTCAGACATGCCCACATGGGACCTAGCTGCAGAAGCTAACAAAGGAGAAAGGAAACCCAACAACCTTTTATATGTAACTGTGTCAACTGGAAGCCAGCTCCTGTCCTCAGTATCAATGACAGTGAATTGACATGTCTGTGCCTATTGTGGAAGCATGCCACCCACTCTACGGGGATCCCATTCATAAGTGCGAGAATGTGGTTTGCAGTAGCCAGAGAGTCTGGTCTCACAGCATTTTCAACTGAGATCTGATGATTTAATCAGGAACCACACAGGGAGATAACCACAGAGACTCTTTGATCACAGCAGACAAGAAGATAGGTGGGACTTATTAGCACAAGGAAGAGAGCCCAGAGCTCTTTCTGTTGAGAGAAGGGTTCCACCATATTAATCCTGGGACACCCCGTGTTCCTGTTTCAACCCTTTACCTTTTCCTGTTGCAAAGTACTCTGGTTCTGACCTTACGCATACAGAAGATTGTTGGTAGGGACCCCAGGATTGGTTCACTAAATTAGGCCCAGCCTACACAAATCCCTGTGGGCTGCTTGGATTTAAAAGAGGGCTGGAGACCCTATTTAAGTAGATAATCTGAATACTTCACAAGAAGCAGCAAAAAGAAATCACCATTTGCACCATGGTCAGGGGCTTTGCTAGGGGGGGATGTGGGGGCTATAGCCCCAGATCTTTTGGCTGTAGCCCCGGATAGAAGCTCAGGAGCTACAGCCAAAATACTAGCTAGCCCCGAGTCCTGACAGCCTGGACTTTAGCTTAGCCCCAGATCTTTTCCAGACCTAGCAACTCCCCTGACCATGGCTGAAAGTGCAGTCTGCCTTACAGCTTCTGCCAGTGAAGGAACGCCAGGAATATCCAAAGAGGGAAGCAATATCCCTCCCCTTGACTTCTCCCAGGGAACGGAGGAAGAAAGAAATTCAGAGGACCTTCCAGCTGCTTCAGAACCGGCACTCAGCCAGCACAGAGCATGCTCTGCTAGGCTCTGCAGCAAACTCCCTAGACAGGGAGTGCCAGAAGCTCTCTGAAGCCGAAACCAAGGACAAGGCAGCTCCCTGCAACACACTCCCTAGCTGTGGACTGTTCGTCTTTAGGGACAACACAAGCCCATTGAAGACACTGGGAGAAGTGCAACGACAAACACCTGTCAACCTTAAAGGACATTCTTGAGCCAGTCGAGTTCCTCAATCCGCAACCGACTGCAACACTGACCGCTGTCAAGCTACTATCGTTGAAAGAAACCCGAGACATCTTGACCAGTGCTTCAGAACTGCCAATCAGCACAGAGAGAGATTCCTGACCCAGAGTCACCATGAAGTCCAGCCTGCAACTATTAATCAAGCTTTGGTCACCATCTTGATGCCTGATAACCATCACTGACTCCTGTCTCAAACTCTGTCACATAAGCCTGCAAAGCACCCTGAAGCTGACTCGACCCTGTTGAGCACCAATAACTACAGCAAAAGGTACATTGTGGTTCTGTCCCTATGGTCCTTCCCAGAAGTCACCTAGAGACTTTATAGGACAAGTTTCCCCTGCTGCTGAAGTCATGAAGCCTTAACAAACTATTGAGGTTATTAACCTTACCAACTACCCTCCTGTCTATATAGACAGGAGGGTAGTATCTAGAGTGCATCCCTTTTCCATCTTAGAAACTGTCTGTCCTCTGCATTCCTTTACAGGGTGGGTTGTATTCCGTAGTATTATTAGACTGTTGTGATAATAATAAAGTAGATATGTTTAAACAACTTTGACTGGACACTCCTTTGGGTAATAATTGTATTTTCAGTGTTGAAAATATCCAACAATCCACAACCTTTAGAGGAGACAAGCCTGCCATTACGTCTGTGTTACCAAAATTGGACAAGGAGGTTTAGAAATTTAATTGTATGCTTGTTCAATCAAATCTGTTCTGATCCATTCTGGTGTATTAGAGGTGTGGGGCTGATTGATGGTTTGGAAACCGATATTCAACCCCGGACCATTGGCACCACATTCCTCACATTGGTGGCAGATGGTCAGATCTAGCCTTGCAAACAGCTTTTCAGCTACAGGAGGTGGAAGAGATACTGTGGGGTGCAGCCCTGATGAGTCGCTTACCAACACGGACTGATGCAATTCTTCAGTTAACTCCTGAAAAAAGCCTGTTTATGAGAGCATAGAGGCAGCCCTTCTCAGGAAGTTCTGCAAAACCCCAGAACAGTATCTCAAGAGCTTCAGAGAGCTTGGAAAGAAAAGTTGGCTGACATTTGAAGCATTCACACATTTGTCGTTTAAACATCTGAGCGGGTGGGTGTCTTGCAACAAAATTGACACATTAAGTACAATTTTATTGCGTGATAGTATGTCTTGAGGAATTGTGAGGTCAACCTACAGCAGCATATTATGGACAAGACTACTACAGACCCAAGGAGCTTGCAAAGGCTGCCGACAGGTTTGTGAGTACTCTAGTATAGAAAAAGCTCAGGTGAGCACACCAAAACCAGAGAGAAATCCACTGACAAAAAGTTAACAGGAATGGGAAGGACAAAGGTCCAACCCATTCTTCTTCCAAGTCAGGTCCCAAAAAGCCTAAAAGGAAATTCCACAAGTTTAGTTCTGCCGTGCACCCAGAAAAGATTGCAGGCACCACTGGCATTGGGACACCTGCTTTCTCACAACATGTAAGGAGCTGGGCCATAGGAAAGGGGATCCTGCTTGCAAGGGCTTACCCAAGCAAGCCATAGTGCATATTGGACTCATGAAGGAGGCCATCATTAGTGTGGGCCTCCTAGAGCAGGACTTCCCATCAGACCAAGGAGTGTCTGAATGTGGACTGGTGGCATTGAGTAGGAACGGTACTGGATCTCCAGTAAAAGGAACCAGTTCCCAACAATGCTCAGATGTTCTTAGAATATGTGTATATCAATGGATACAAAACTCCTGCGGTCAGAGGCACTGCGGCTAGCATCACTGCTGTCACACAGCAGTGGATACAGCCAGGATGGTATTTTGCTGGGCCTGATTGTAAAGACAATGTCTGTCCTCTGCATTACTTTACTGGGTGGGTTGTATTCCATAGTGTTATTAGACTGTCTGTTGTGATAATAAAGTAGATATTTTTATATAACCTTGACTGGACTCTCCTTTTATCATTGGGTGATCATTGCATTTCCGCTGTGTTGCAAATAACTAACAAATCCCAACCTTTAGAAGAGAAGCCTGCCGTTCCATCTACATTACCAAAATTAGACAAAGAGTTTTAGAATTTTAATTGTATGCTTGTTTAATCCAATCTGTTCGGATCCATTCTGGTGTATTAGAGGACCGGGGCTGATTTATGATTTAGAAACTGATATTCACCCCTAGACCACTGTTACCCTGGAATTTGATTTGTCACACTGCAACTTAGAGAGAGGAGAACACGTGAGTATGAGATGCCGGAGGACCGGTGCATTCAGACGCGGGAAGAGTCTCTGGTCGACAGAGAGGAATAAGCAACGCAGTGGTGGCGTGACCACAAGCTGGATGTGGGGGGCAGGACGTCACAGCAACAACACTGATACCACACATACAGGAAGCTTGGGCCACTTCCAATAAACAGCTCCAGTATGAAGAAGGAGTCTGATGTGGACACAAGACCATGAAGCCAAGAAGTAGAGCGAGAAAATATCATCCCAAGCAAGAACCGAGCCCAACCACCAACCCATCCCAGTCAGAAATACACTAAATCATGGCTAAAAGGATGATATGGGAGCTGGATCAAATAACGAGTAATCCAGAGAGGGAAGAGTTATTGTAAGAAGCTTGTACCTTGTCCCAGTGCGCAGGACGAGTTATCAAATAAGCAACAACCAAGAAGTGAAAACCCTACAAGAGAAGGGCGGAATCCACACAGCTGTTGTATAACCAGTAAGAGAAGAGATACTCAAACTAGAGGTGAAAAGCCTAGAAGAGAGGTGCTGAATCAATACAGCTGGTTAAAAACCAATCAGAAAAGAGACACTATAATACGGACAATTGACAATAATAGAAGTTTAGAAAAGGGCAAAGGAAAACCCTATCTCAATACTCCTAGAGGGAAGACCTGGGAGGAAACTATATAAAACAATATAACCCTGATCATGTACTCCTGAAGGAAGGCATGTGTGAGGAAACTGTAAGCAACCATACAACTCGGTCAAGTACTCTTAGAGAGAAGCCTGGGAGGAAATCATGGAGGATATTTAAAAAAATCGGGTGACAAAGTACGAGAGAGAAAAGTGTTCTTGAGGAACTACAAGGATTGATAGCAGAGACTATCTGTCCCGCCGAGAGGTGTTATGATTCAAGATACTATTAAATGAACTGGAGGAGAGCACAGGTGAAGATAAATAATTCCCTTGGTCTATTTTAAGTTAGTTAGAATTAGGGGCAGGGCAAAATAGGGTATTTTGGATGAAGGACATATTTTCTTATGGACTTCATGACCACGGACAAGTACCTTTAGTTTCTTTAGATAGGTAGGGTATTCCCTGTAACGATAGGAAAAGTTAGGCCTTTTACTTATAATTTACATTAAAAGAAGCTGAACCATGTCTTCTGAGTGTCCAACTCCTTCGTCCAGCCTGCCACAGTTGGTAGTGTGGCTCTACTCTTACTTGGAGGGGGAATGATGGTCTGGAATCAAAATGAATATCAGGCCTAGACAAATCTTTATGTATAAAGCGGAATGTATGTATGTGTGGGTATCCAGACATTGCATCAAAAACATAGTATCGAATGCAAAAGCATCGGAAAAAAAATGCATTGAAAAAATTCATTTTTTGTAGGTAAAGGTTTTTTTCACTATAATGGGTTTAAAGGGGGTAAAAAAAAACAGGGGCTGGGGAGGGAATCCCCCCAATTAATTTTTTTTTTTTTTAAAAAGGCATTTTTTCGATGCATTTTTTTCGATGCTTCTGCATTCGATGGTTTTGCATTCAATGCAACCACTAGGAAACGTATGTGTGTGTATGTTTGTCCAGCTATACAAATCCACACCATTGAACCCACATCTACCAAATTTTGCATGGATTCCTCACTTGTCTGGGGCAAGATTGTAGTCTATGTTTGGATGCAAAAAGTGTAATCCGTAAACACCCTCATTCACTGATGATCACCCCCAATTCACTACAGTCGGTACTAGAAGGAGGCAACATTTGGAAAAGTGTCTGAAGCAAAATGTTCGATGTGTTGGTTATTCCTCTGACATTTTTTACTACTGTATACAGTTCGAAAGTGTTTATCAAAATTTTTTTATGGAAAAGTACAATTTATCAATCTTTCTTGGGCACTTTCTCAAATGTGCTGATGCCATTGAGTGACTGAAACATGCCACACAAAAAACGATATTTACATGGAAAAGCTCCATCTGATGCAAAGCAAAAATCAATATCAAGAGCTTCTGAAACACAACAACAAACAGCAGCATGACTTGCCGACCAGAGGACAAGAGCAACTTTCTAAAGGGCAGGACAAGATGCCAGAGCAAACTGATGCAAGACTTGCTGACATGAGGACAAGAGCAACATCCTCCAGGGCACATGAGACAAACCTCGATCAGGACACAGGCAACGCCGGTTACCCTAGCTAGTACTCATTAAAATACACCTCTCATAATACACTGTAAAATGGCTATTACATTTAATTAAGTATTGTATTAAGCTAAAAACACTATCAAATAAGCACTTTGTGGAAATATACTGACAATCACATATGTACACAGAGAAAAAACAGTAATGGTTTAACAATGTTCACTAATCACTTCATTAGGCCAATACAGAGGACACAACCCTGGCGGGAAGTAGCAAATGTATATGGATTAGAAAGGATGCAGGAAAAAGAGTTAAACAATTAGGAATTCGAAAAAAAAGTGCCACAGATTAGTAAAACAGGACTAGGAATAGTACTGGTCGTATGAGGTCCCAGGTCACATCAAACAGATGATGACAATTAGATACATTGTCATTATTATGTACAATGCAGGTCAGGACCGGAAGGAGTTCTCCAGGAAGGTCAGTAGTGGCCGGCAAAGATGGCTCCAACAGGGAAGGCCATAGGAAGCAAAGAAAGTGCTCAGCAAGGGATCTATGTGATCACTACGCCACACACAATGTCAACTATTAAATTTCTGAATTCCATTATGGCGCGGCGATCACATGGATCACTGTGACCTGCATCCCCATAACCCTCCCCCCTAGCCACATACCTTTTCGGCAGCAAACAGTAAAGTGTGTCAGTGTCTCTCATCCGACCCTGCAGAGTCAGTTCTTGGCCACTAACGTGAGTCTGAACTGGTGTTGCAAGATCCTTTTTCTTTTTTTAACTTTATTTTATTTATTGTCCCCCGCTACCATTTATGGAAGAGAGGGACACCCCCACAATCCCCGACCCCAACTACAACGACAAAGGCGCAGTAATGAAGAGGTCACAATTTTCGGGGCGACATTTTAATATTGTTCCCTCAGCAAGGACTCCACGACCACACGGAGCCGGGATGCACAGGACAATGGCGGCAGAAGCCTATAGGTTATGGCCCCACCAGTATCTTCATCTATTCCTGAACTCAAACGAGTTCAGGAACAGATCTGAGGAAGAACACAGTCTTCCACAGATATATACATTCATCAGGGGCTGGCTAAGCCAGCTCAGAGGCATGCAGCATTCAAACCTTGGAATCCAGACATTCGGGACAGGACAGCACAGCCAAATGACTAACCGCTGCATCACACACACACACACATTTGTGGATTAGGAAGTCTGGAAGGCCTTAAAACAATTTACACTGGCTTAAAAGCCAATGAAGGATGCCTTCTTGGGCTCAGGATGAGCCTACATCAGCAAAACAGCCATTCTGGCTGTACCTTATGATACACATTCGCAAAGAAAATCTGCAAACCAAAATGGCTGGAAAAGAGACTTCAAAAATTCATTGGCACTCCATGTATGCTACTAATGCAGTACAACAGGCTGCAACCATGGCATACCCAGAGCAAAAGTGCAGTTGCCACTATCCTTCTCTCCAACACACGTCCAAAGTGATAGAACCACCTGGGCATTGTAATGGGTGCAGAAAAAGCACTCGATGTGGTAGCCATTTGGGCAGCTGCAGAGCAGATATCAGAAAAGGTTTGCAGTGACAGGGAAACTTCAGCATACGTTCTTCTGGTTGCCAAACCATAGACGGCAGAAAATTATTAGGTGACCTGCAAAACTAGGCACAATTCCTGGTTCAGAGCCGACCTCCAGAATATGCGGGCAAAAAAGTCACTGTCAAAACCATCTGGCAAAATTCCCCTTCATCAGCTAACAAATCCAACTACCTTCTCTTTGCCAAGAAATACAAACAAGCCATCCTAACAGCCAAAACTACTTCCCTCTCAAATAGGATCTCCAAAGCCCAATCACGTGAACTATTTTTTATGCTACGTTAACATTAATCTTCCATCACTCCTATTACCAACTTCACCAAAGATGACACCTGGTGCCAACATTTCTAAGATACCCTCAGCAATAAGATCACCACCCTTCAGGCAAAAAGTTAAACTAAGACAGCATCTATGCAGGCAAAAGCACATAAACTGGAGCCTAGTCTCACCCGACCCCCAACCCACACCCCTCTATCCTCATGCCTGTCATAGAAGCAGAAATCTCCACCCTCATCGCCAGACTGAAGCCTTTCCACTGCCTGTGTGGCACCTGCCCAGCCCCCTTCATTAAGGACTGTGCTACAGCCCTAACCCCCCCATCATCACTGCATTTATCAACTCCTCATCTGCTAACAGCTTTTTCCCACCCAACCTCAAGGAAGCACGAGTGTCACCACTCATTAAAATATCCTCCCTCAATCCCACCATTCCTACCAAATACAAACCCATCACCATGGTCCCTTTCCTTCCAGAAATTCTAGATCGTGTGGCATACATTCAGATACAAGCCTACCTAAAGTTACACAAGATCCTGAGCTCACATCAGTCAGGCTTCTGTCTGGGAAATGGCAGTGAATCTACCCCTCCTGGACCTTAAAAACCAGTTGAAGACACTGCAATGCTTCCTCTCCTCACAAAACCGCCTGACTATAGCCAGAGCAGTAATAGGCTCTCATCTTGATTATTGTAGCTCCCGTCTCGCTGGCACATCAGAGCGCAACCTGAAAAAGCTCCAGACCATCCAGAACGATGCCATCTGAGCAGCCATGGGTCTTTCTAACTCAGTACACTCTTACCTGTCACAGGGGACTTCCAAAAACAACTCAGCTAGGCCAACTAGAGTAATCTACATCCACCTACTTTCCACCCTGCATTGCTGCATGACTGTGGAATAAGCTACCTCCTCACCTACTCTCTGAGAACTCGTACCGGCCTTTCAGAAAACAACTAAAAGCAATCTTATTCCACTGATACTGCACTGGCCTACCATGTAACAGTTGAACTCTTATTTATTCCTAAGACTGTGTACCTGGTATAGAACTGTTTAACAAACTATCCACCCTTCCCTCCCTCCTATTTACTCATCCTCTTCACCCTTCCTCGCCCCTCCCCCTGCTGATTAACCAGCACCTTGATGCCTGTGGGTGTTGCATGCTCTTCAAATGTAAAAATAAATCTTTATATATAAAAGCCAAAAGTTGTGTGTGGGTTTGTGGCAAAGCACTGTTCCTTTTACAATTCCACATATTTTCACCAATCTGCACCACATTTTGTACAGTTACCTGTTAGGACCCTCTGGACAATACAGGCTATAGGACATGTGGACACCTCACCCCTTTCCTTGGATTTCAGTACGAGTCAAAATTAGTTTGTGGCTTAGCGAAGCATTGTTCCTTATACAATTCCACACTGTATCACCAATCTGCACCAAATTTCGCAAAGTTACCTGCAAGGATCCTCCAGACATTACTGGCTAAATGACATTTGAGCACCCCACCCCTTTCCCCAGATTCTGGCAAAACTCTGAATTTGTGTGTGGGTTTGTGGCTTGGCGAAGCGTTGTTCGTTATAACATTCCACACCATTTCACCAATCTGCATCAAATTGCGCATATTTACCTGTTAGGACACTCTGGATATTACTGGCTACATGACATTTGGACACCCCACCCGTTCCTCCAGGTTTCAGCACCATTGCACATGAGATGGTTACCTGAAATCAGCGAAACATCAATGTGGTCGTAGAAGGACCAGTCCCGACACGAAGAACAAAAGTGAATGTCCCTGTGGGACCTCAAAAAACACATTTCAAGGCCCTAGTATGCATGATTTCTGAGATATTTGCACCACAATGCACCACAACAAACTGCACCATGCCAGGGTGAGGCAACAGGTGGGGAGATAGCACAGAAGGTCCCAGTATGCAGCAGCACACCAACTCTCACCTCCACCCAAAGTCTGCCCCGGGGTATGTCAGCCAGCCACAATCGCCCATTCTCAGTACAGTTTACTTCAGGGTGCAAAACATATGAAGCGATAAGCAAATAGGAACAGTGACCTACAGGATCATTGATTTTCAACAATTGATGAGTGTTATCATGTCTTTCTACAGAGCCTGTTCATAGGACGGCTACTTTTGCGAGTAAATAAATAAGAACCCCAAAAAATGTAATTATGGCCTAACAGTGAGGTCAGCCTGTTTCTACAAATATTTTTGGGAACTGTGTGTAAGGACTTCACTGCCCAGAGAAATCAACTAAACCTAAGGAAACTATTCTCAGACCTGTTTTCCAGGATCCTCAACGTACAGTAAAGCTTGGTTTGCTTTTTGATAGCATGACTGGGCTCAAGGACTACAGATGCATTAAGGACTAGATGATGGGGTTCGAACAATTGAAATGCCAAGTAGACACGCAATAAAGAGAATGAGATCCAGGCAGAAAAATGTATACAAAATAGCAAAACCATATTAACGAGAATGCGCTAAAATTATGAGGGCAGAACTAAAGAAGCTAAACTATTTAAATAGAAATGTCGTAGTCTTGACAATTCACAGGGGCCAATTTACAAGGAAGTTACTATGTATAACTCTGACTTACTCCTCAAGATGTCTATTTGGTTGACAAAGTTCTTACTATGAGTAACTCTAGTTTACTCTTGACAAACTCTACATCAGTCAGTAGTAGGTCAAGAGTTACTGATGTTAAATCAAAGAGCCCTCTCTGACTTTAAGTCAAGGGTAAGTCGGAGAAAGCTCTTCATGAATAAATGTCATAGGATTTAGGGTCATGGTCCTAGAAGGACATTCTTTTTTCTAAAGACCTTTAACATATTTGCCAATTGAGAAATATTACAATGACCATGCTCAAGGCTGATGCCCAACACGGAGGGTGGCTAGCTGGAACTTGGTTAGCTGTTTGCACAGTCAGCAAAGTTAACTTGACACCTAGAGCCTGATACATAATGATTTGTTTTGAGGAAAATTATGATATGTCCATAAAAAAATCTACAGATGTCTGGAGCTTCTTTGTGGTGCTCTTGTGTAAAAAGATGACATTTGCTGAAGTTAGCTTTGAAGACGCTCAAGTCAAGGCACCTCCATAGTTTTCTCTGTACAAGTGTTTCTGAATATGGTATGTGATAAAGTCCCCCGTTTTATTCTAGGGACATCCAGTGCGATGACCCAGAGGGGTGATATGGGGAATCCCCTGGTCACCCTCACTTAGCTCCATCACTGGGCAGGGGACAGTCACGTGCTGGTTCAAAATGCTACTGGCTCTTTAAGGGTCTTGTAAAAAGATCCACAACCTTACAGGAGGTGGTGCACCCCCTATCAAAAGCAGGCTCAGCATGATGTAGAACATGATCATCACCGAAGTTATGATAACACCCCTGAGGCACTTACACTGCTCTCGATGCACCCTGCTGTCAACATGGCTCTCTTGAAGTCTATGGATGCAAAAACTCATGCAGGCTGGAAGCAAGAGGGAAGAAGAAATATCATGAAGAGATACGAAGTCATCCATCGGTGGAAGGAGAGTGATACCAAGAAGTGGCAGGGTGAAGATATCATGAGTTGGTAGGAGGTCATTAGTGGGTGGTAGAAGGAATACCTTAGGAAGTGGTAGAAGGGAGATACCAAGAGGTGGTAGGATTGTTTAAATGTGTTTATTTATTGGGCACTTGTATGGCTGTGATACACAAGCGTTTACAGGTGCCACAAGACAAGATGGGGGTGGGAAACAAGAGAAGAACAATCAAAAAACGGTTATATTGGCCTTTTGACAATTCTACTGTGCAAGTGCTTGAGAAGGTGGAAAATGCAGGAGGTGAGGGGGTAGAGGGAGGGAGGTGCAGAAGTGCTTGGAGGGCCAAGAAGGCAAGTGCCAAGGAAAAAGGGGGAAAGGAAGGAGGAGTGCTGTGGGCAGGGTGGACCAAGTTGGGCTAGTCTGGGAAAGGGAGCCACAGTGCAAGTGCTGGCAAAGGATGCCGGAGCGACAGGTGGGGGTAGGTCTGGCCCCTGTATGACTCTGAAGTCACGAGCAGGTGGTAGGATGGAGACATCATGAGATAGTAGAAGGAAGATACCAAGAGGTAGGAGGGAGACTCCAGGAAGTGGTAGCAGAAAGATCTGAGTGGGTGGAAGAAGAATGTCCTGAGGTTTGTCAAATGGGTAGATAGGAATGATAGGTCATGATTTGCTCAAGGTAGGGGGTAGTATTCAGACCATGGTCAGAAGAAATTAAGGCCATGGTTGGAGGAATAATTAACATGTGGCACAGTGTCAAGGAGAAGCAGGCTTCGAGGGGGCGTAGAGAGGTGATGAAGAGGGAAGGGATCTGGATGCAAGGCCAGCAATGTGATAAGGCTCTCTTGGGCTTGGCCTGCGTAAGTTGAGGCCAGCAAGCTCAGAAGTCTCTATCTCAAAGTGGAAGAGCAACTTCAGTAATAGCTTCATCTCGTAGAGAGACATAGTGATGCCTACAGGTCCTACTAGGAGGAGTGGAGGTGGTCACATACCACCAACACAACTTGCTTTACAAATGTTTGCACTTATTTAGCAATTTTGTCGTTTCCCTCATGCTCTGGTTTTAAGAAGTGATTAACTTTATTTAGCCACCCGGTAAACCACTTGCTTCCTTTAGGTTAACTAGTAATTTCTATGGCCTGGTTGTATTGGATGTTCTTAGTTGGCAAGATCGAGTTGACTGGTTGATTACAAAATCAAATGAGAATTTGCCATGCCAACTCGTTATAGGAATCCAACCGGTACTTCTAAGAGGTACACGTGCCCTTCATCTATGCAGGATCCAGCAGTAATAGTTATGTGATGCCCTTTGATGTCCAGAAAAGCATGCATGACATACTGAAAGGATCAGAGTAAGTGTACGCTTCACTGATTTATGCAACCAACTCACTGTACAAAGGGCTCAAGGGTGCTGATGTCCTTCTACTGGATTTGCTGTCTCTGACCCAGGAGGGCCTCCGTACTGGAATCGCTGCTAGCCACGTCCCCCTGCAATACAAGACCTCAATCCCTGACCTGCAGCCTGAAGCCCGTGGGATCAAAAGCACAGGTGTTCCACGGCCTTGGGGGGGGGGGGGGGGGCGGGCCACCATAGATGCCCACGGTCTCCCTTGACTGTTTAGACTGCATTAACCCAGGGGGTCTACAAAGGTGGAGAACTGTGCAAAGCAACTGCTCAGGAACTCTCCAAGGAGTGTGCCCTGAGGATCCAGAGAGATCACACAAAGGAAAAGGAGCAGCGGAGGGGAGCAGTGACTGTGCATACGCATGCTGCGCATTTAAACATGATCAATCTACACCCAGCGTCAAAATCAGCAAGGCTCCAGAGGCGCGTGCAGGGGGTCAATATATCTACTCAAAGTCCCCAAATTGGCCCCTAAACAGCAGGTACCCAGGAACGCACTTTTAAATAAATGTACACTCTGGCTGAGGGTAGTAAGGGTTTAGGGAAATCCCCAGATAGGCTCTGCTCGGATCAACCATAGAACTGGTGAAGCACCAAAAACCCAATCAAACTTGAAGTAAAAGTTATAACAAGGTTTCAGTAGGTTATCCTACAGAGGGTTCCATGTCATTCCATCGCACGTTTTTTTTTCGCTGCATTTTTTGCCACGAAAACTCATCTAAATTTCTTTTTATTCTTTTTGGGGGGGTTACCCCCCAAATCCCGCTTCTCACCGATTTGAAATCTAGTCCCGAAACACCCAGAAACCTTATATCCATCTACCCACCCCCCATATTTTTTGATGGGTTGTTTTGCGGTAAAAAATCTGCGGCAGAAAATGCAGCAAAAAAAAAAAAAAAGATGAATGGACGTCGTACCCCTAAAGAGTGATCATTAATGGTGTAGCAGCCGGAGGGATCCCCAATCTGAATATTAGTTGCAGTTGGAGGTCATGCCCAGAATTCCTCTTGATGTCTACCAGGAATCCATGTGTACAGAGATTCCTGGGGTTACATTTACTCTCTAAATACTCTGTATGTTTTCTTCAGTTCAGCCACCTACAATTTTTGATTTAATTCCCGGAAGACATGATCCTCACCATTTCTGAGGCCCTGTTTTTAATTCATTGTGTAATTCAATTCTGTTTGGATTTGTAACCTTTCAAACAAAAAATTAAGAATTTGAATTGTATGTGCAGTTCATCTGTGATCATTTTTCCTATAACAGGGCTCCCTCTCTCATCGAGCTGTTTCAGTTAGTTTCTTGTAGTCCCCAACAAAGGATTGAGAATCGTTATGTCCTCAAACATTGCGACCACCCTGGGTTCACAGGGGACTTGATGAGGCACTTTTGTTCCCTTTGAGCGCTGGTCTTTCATAAAGGGATCAAGTCGTCCTAAAAATTAAAGTGGGGGACTTATCAACAAACGCAATGGGAAGTGACGTTGTCAGAAATTAGCATATCAAGGTGAAATATGCACATTTCATTAAATTGGCTTTGCATAATCTCCCAAGTTGCACCGGACTAATGGCATTTGCCTTTCATAAAATCAACACACAAAAAACCAAGAGAAGTTATTTTCTTCTAATAGTATTTTTGAAAACGTTAAAAGGTGTGCATGTTTTAAACTCCAAGAACCAATACAATTGTTTTCCCTGGAACTTGCAGTACCGCAATGAGACATTTCACCATTATGTTAATTTTCACACACACACCAACACACACACACACACACACACACACACCAACACACACACACACCCACACACCCACACACACCACTTAAGACATTGGCATGCTGTGGTCTGCTGGACCGCAACACTGTTTGATCATTAACCTTGTATATACTCGAATGCTGAGGCAAGCATGGCAATGCAGAATCAGGCCACGTGGTACTTGCATAAGGAGTCCGGTTTGCGTGTATTAATAATATTTACTTTATCAGTATTGCTCCATTTGTGTTAACCCTTCCTAAAATGACGGCTTGCATTGAATCAACTGTGATCAAACATCGGCACACAATGCACCTCCCAAGCAAAGGTCAGATCACTGAGAATGATGGTGAGCTCTCATGCACTTTGCGCTAATAGTATTTGTGCACGCCCAATTGCATTAATGCTAGTGAAAATGCCAATTCTACGAGTGCTAATGCAATTTTGCTTCTGTGAACACTGCAGGGAAACCCACGGAAATGCATTCCCTCTCCTCCTTTGTTGGATAATCTGGCGCCTGGTGTCTCCTCAACTAGACTTTCCAAATGAGAACTTCTCCTGCTCCCTTTGGGAGGACTGGCCCTCAAGGGTCTGTAAAAGAGACATGGTTTAAATCTCCCCTGCTTAGGCAAATGAAAAATAGACATCTGTTATCAGCCCATTAATCAGTACCTAGTAGTGTGTTCATTTGCTCAAAAGCAAGTCATCTCGATATTGTGCATAATGCTAAATTCATATTAGATTGACAATTTAAACAAGATCATACATAATTAAAAGTGTTTTCATGAGACAATATGCCTATTATGATTGTAGTGAGTTGTGTCAGTCTTGGTTCTGATTTCAAGCTGCCACCGTTTGCTGTCATCGTATTTGACTTCACTGCACGCTGCGACGTCATTTAGGGATCGCCAGGGGTCTCCCTTGCTAACCCTGTGGTCTCCCTTGCTACCACCAAAAAAAAACAAATATTTTTTTACTAATTGAAGCTCCTGGGCTGTGGCTAATGCCATGTGCCTCTTTGATTCTAGAGTGGCTGACTTTCCTGTTCAGGCTTCTAAAAAAAAAAAAAAAAAAAAAACAGGGGGTTCCACAAGTGTAACACTTTGAATAGTGACCCTAAATAAGAAAGAATAGGAATAATAAATAATTTGTCTTTCTGGAATTCTAAACAAAAATTGCTAGACTCATTAAAGGTTTATTTCAGGCACACTTCAGGGGGTGAGTCCCTGATTTAGTCTGCTCTTAAACACCTCAAATTCACAATGCAGACAAAATCCTCCAAAAAGCATTTAGAGTAGAATAAGCATCCATTTCATATTATGTATTTTGCTTTTCACGAATTGCAGTTAAAGCATGTTATTTTCTGCCGATACATGTGGTCCATTCTTGTATGAAATGTATTTCACGTTACAGTGATATTGTAACCATATGTTTCCTAGTGTACTTAGAAACAATGCTATGTGTGACCACTTCCTGTTTTGTCAAGGGGTAAACGGTCGTTCCATTGCTTCCTGTGAGGTCACTTCAGTGTGGGGCCAAATGACATCACTTCCTGTGATGTCATCAGAGGTCAAGGGTCATGTGATGTCACTTCCGCTAACAGTGGCATTTTGGTGAAATGACATCCGTGCCGCACGATCCTTTTACAGATGGTGAACAGTTCACAAACACTATGCTTTGAATTGCATGTGAGTATGCAGTGAAAGATGCTACTTACTTGCAAGGAAATTATTTTGCTGCATAAGCTCATGGGCCTTGACCTCCAGTTCTTCTGTTGAGTTGAATGGCTGGAAGCGATCCAGGCGCACACACGAAGAGATATTCACCATGAGCTGGGACAACATGTTGACTTGCTGGGTAACTGTGCTGTTCAGAATCTGGTTCATTCTGCTACCTGGAGGAATTACAAAAAAAGACAATATCTGGTCTATGGTTTCTTCGGTGCACACGCTGCTTCTTCTACAAACATCCATCTCCTAACGTGTGCTTTGTGGGGAGGCATGTGTGCAGTGTGTTGCGCGCCCAAAGAAACCTACTATATGCTGGTCTTCAAAACGGATGTCATTTCTTATCGTGAAATTCATTAATTAAAATAGCAGATATGATTTATGTTTGCTGGGTCGTGTATTTGACCTAGGTGTATAATCAAACAATGTCAGGAGCTGAGCATGTTTGAAAACACCCGTGATGTATGTTAAACCGAAAGTCCAAACATATTTAATTGGGAAACTTGCAAAGCATGAAATGAAAAATGCCTGTGGGCCTTCCACCACTGGCTGATGGTATGAATTGATTTCTTCCCTTTAAATTAGAAATGATTAGAAATGAGTGTCATGTCAGACATTGTCCAATAAAAAAAAAAGAATAGACATGCATGTTATTGCAGATGTTAAGGTGCTGCCACTATAACTATCTTGGGCAACACGCTATGCCCTACAACGATTTTAGACATTCTGGATGACACCAGACAAACTGTGCTTTATTTCTCAATCAAACCTATAAATAATGGCTTTTAATGGCAAGGACTATAACGTGTATTATTAATTTGCGGTGGGAGATGGAGAGGTCGGAAAAAATCAGTACTTTCATATTAAAAAAAGACGTGTTGATCCCTTCAGACATGGGCCTGATTAATGCATTGAAATCAGAGGCAGCTGTTCACGTTAATGTCTGGAGAGGACCGCCTGCCCCCTCCTACCCAGATAGGCCGCCACTAGATCCACACTTAGACAAATAGCCCTTCGCTACGGTGTCTCCTGGATAACCACGGAAACGAACCTCGGAAACATCTCCCTAAATTGCTCTATAAACCATTTCTATGGAGCGGTGGGACACAGCTGATCCAATCAATGGGATGGGATTCTGAGCGCGGTGAGGCAACTGTATGGAGCTCTTTACACTATTCCCTAAGAAATAAATACATTAAGGATGTGGAAAAATACTTTTTTAAAATGCAACCACCTCGGACTGTCTGTGCTCGCAAGAACAACAACAGCTTCAATGGCAACCGCCACATGACTTCAGTCTGTAAATATGTCATTTTTGGTGGCAATAATACATTTACCAGTGCAATAATTCAATGAAGGTTACAATGTTCACTTCCTTAAAGCCCCATTTTGAGTTGGTGGGTCAATGAGTTGCAGAAGAACATGACGTCCAGTGATAAAGTTGGCAAGGAATATGTTGCCATGCAGAGATGTTTACCCAAATTTGCACCTTGAATAAAATCAAGCACTTTCCCCAAATATTCTAGGATTGGGGTTTAAAATAGTAAATAACTAGTTCAGGAATATGTTGGGGAAGGCTTTTTAGGATTCAGGAAATTAAAATAATCTCTCTTGTGACATTCTCCCAGCAACCTTTGCACACACAACCAAGAACACATATGGCACAATATTGTGTTAAGGGCAGTTTTTAGGTTCTGGGCACCTTAGTGGCGTCCTACTGAAAGAAATTATTTGTCCTTGCTTCCTGAAGATTGCCAGTCATGGAGCAACTATAGCCTGATTTTTGGGGGGAGGACTTCCAGGTGCTGATGCCGGGAACTCGAAATGCTTCAGTCCTTTACATTTGTATTTATATATCGGGGGGGGGGGGGTAGGGGGTAGTGCAGGAATGTGATCTGCGAAGTGTGGCGTACACACAGGCACACTAGTTGTTATCCCTCAGGTATTTAGGGGCAGTATCATGAACAAATGCATAGGGCAAACGGGTTAGATTAGATACAATTCTGCTTGCCACGGATATGCCAATGCAGGCTCCTCCTGGTCACAGAAACAGGTTTCCCTCTTCTCAGACCCCCTGCCAGTCCTGCACTGGCTTCTGTGTTCCCTGAAGGTGTCCCAGAAGACCAACTGTTAGGTCACATCAGGGCTCCAGCAAGAGTCCGTAAAGGTGTTCACTAGCACCCCAAACACATCGTATTAATGCATTTTAGCTGAAAGTGGAAATATTAGTCTTAGCAGGGTGTATCGGGAAATTGTGCTCATTGTACCTAGGTTTGCTGGTCAAAATGCATGTTCGTTTATTATACCTAATAAGTCAAATAGGTTATCAGAATTTGAGGGAACAGCAGAATCATCAAAAAAGCAACAGTTCTCAACCACCCACATTTTCCACTTATCTCAGCTTTCCATAAATTCTTCAAAAGAGACACAGTCATCGTAAACTGAGCGCATATTGGTGTACCTCCTACAAAAGGATGAACAATGGTCCCTTTCCTGGGGCCATTGAAAAAGAGGCCACATAGACATCAAACATGAATGAGGAGTGCAGGAACTCCAGGTGTCTACACTGGGGCCTGGCATGGCTCGGGCTGGTGGTACATTATTGCCCCCGAGTGCCCTTGAATGCAGCGATTGTGGCTAAAATAGTGAGCAAACATGCCAATCTTTAAGGTAAACAGGCATGATCGCTTCCACAAATGATTTATAATCTGTGTAACAATAACGTGTCCGGGAGATATGAAAAAGACTCCCAGATTCAATTTGAACCTTGACTGAGGTCTCCGTAGGGAATTCAACTCTCAGAAGCTATTTCTCATGGTGATTTACTTCACTGATTTACCTTGTGGCTTCTTACCAAAGCCAAAAGCTACCCATCCTCTCCCTTCCATTACTTCCCCTAGGGTTCCCCCTACCCCTCAGGTATATCAATACCCTTTTTGCAGCCTGAAGGTAATTTCGGCAAAGTTAATTACCCATGTGTAATTTACTTCAGTGAGCAACAGTAGCTATTGTCTTTATTTATTTGCATTTTTTAAGCGCTCACACAGCCCACGGGCATCTAGGCGCTGTTACAGGAATTGTTTGTTTTTTAGTTGCGTAATTGGTTTTTGTCTTAGTTGCGTATTTATAACGTGCTTAAATTCCCAGAGGTTTCTAAGCGTGGACCGGGGGATCGAACCTGTGTTGCTTTGTGTCGTCTTGTTTCCAAGGCGAGCACTTTGCCGTTGAGCTATCCTCCCTGTCCTCCTTTATGCGAAGCAATGTTGCTTTTGGCAATTATCTGGCACAGATGTATAGGGATGATTTACAACTGTGCTGCTTCTTTACTTTGCATTTAAATCCATCCTCACCCAACCTTCGCTGTGCACACGGCATTGTGTAGACAGCCTCCATTCAAAAGTTTGACGTCTTGTCACATCCATGGAGCCTTAGTGGGCAGGAGCAAAGCACAAAGGGTGCACTTCCTACCAGTTATGTGAAGGAAACCTATCTCAGTTTCAATACGAGTAAGGAGCCACATTAAACCCAGCAGTCATTTTAAAAGTTCTCTCAGTGTATGTTATGTATGGGAGCCTCGTAATGCTCTGCAAATTACTTAAATCATAGGTAAATATGATAGGTGTTTGTTATATGCTTCGCCACTAACATGTATGCTGGGAACCACCCCAGGCCTCCACATAAAAGCATTTATAGCACAGTACCTTACTCGGGTGAGGACGTAGTTTTAAAGTATACAATATAAACGTATCTGTCTGGTGCACTGGGACTATAGAGCGACCAAAAGGAGATGCTCTTTGAAAGACCGTTCATCTCTTTCCTCTGTCTCGGTCTCTTTCTCTTTCTCTTTAATGGGTGCTGTTTGGATCCTGGGAACGTATGGAGCATGAGCATGGTCCTGTGCGCTTTCACGCGCAGCAGTTTGTTTGTAGCACGTGTCGGCTCCACAAGGTTGTGGCAGAGGCGCACTGATTTGGTCAACTAGGGTAAAAAAGGTATGGGCAGATTCAAGGTCCAGAAAGATGGAACGATTGTGTGTTGATCTATCGCATGGTATGGACGATTTACTCTCGAAACAGACGTTCGGCTGTGAGCCCTACTTCAACAAGATCGATTCTATGTCCTTTCATCGACATCTGTTTTTATGATGGGTGTTTTGCCGCTGTTTTTTTTTTTACGAAAAACTTAATCGAAATGTATTTTTACATTTTTTTGAGGGGTTCCCCCTCCAAGCCCCAATTAATGTAAATATTTTTATACTCGCAACCCACCCAAACCTTTACATTCCCTTTCTCAGCCCCCAAAAAATGTCGAAGTTTTTCAGAAAAAAACGTGCAGCAAAACACCTGTCGTAAAAACGGGTGTTGATGAAAGGACGCAATACAACATGATCAATTTGAAATATGCACGAGCACGTTATATCGAGTTTAGAACTGGATATTTGAGGGTCTGGTTGCTTACTGGCCAGTGGAAAAATTCAACTGGTATGAAGTGTATACTTTGCGACACCACGAGAGAAGAAACTATGCACTATAGGTTTATCTGTGATGGGCTGAAAGATCGAAGGACTGTACATCTAAAATGTCTTTTTTTTACTGTACAAAATACATACTTTGTCGGAGGCCAACCCATTTTGTAACAGTTCTTGTAATATGGATGCGGTCTATTTTGTACCTAAATATATACATCGGGCGTGGTTAAGAAGACAGTCCCTAGCACCATCTTAGATTTATGTTTGTATAGCTCTATTTTGGCTCTTATTTTATACCATTATCTGTTTATGTAACATCAATCCTTTTATAACTTTTTTATTGTAGTATTTTATGTGGGCAAGTCCATTTATGATTCTCAATTGTATAGGCATCTATTGGAATGAATGGATATTTTGACTTTTATCTATTGTGTTTTATGTGTACCTGAATAGTCGCAATAAAGGAATGATTGATTTGGTCACCATAGGTTTGAGCAGATTTCAGTTGAGGCATACGAGTGGCTTTTTGTGTTAAATTCGCCTTTTGGGGTATTTGGCATTGGGCAACAGACAATGGGCCTCATTACGACCCTGGCGGAGAACCATGGTGCAATTTGCACCATGGTCCATGGCGCTAAGCTGCCAACTCCGCCATGGTGGTTGGCGGACTTACCGCCCCATTCCGACCTTGGCGGGGTGGTAAGTCCCCAATCCTCATTTACCCTTCCCCATTCCCATTTTTGCCCCATAGGGTATAATGGGAGTGGGGAAGGCGTTAATTACGCCACCGTAAATTACGGTGGCGTAATTAACAACAAGTCCCGTAGCGCCATGGATTTTTCCGCCTGCAAAAAGCAGGCGTAAAAATCACCATGGCGCTACGGGAACTCGTAGTCAGGCGGAAAGGGGCGCCATGGTTTACGCCGGCGTAAACCCCTTTCCGCCAGGGTCGTAATGAGGGCCAATGTGAATTGCATATATCCTATAATGTACTTGTTTCAAGAACCAATGCAGCATACACCAGGGTGTGAAGCCCCTCACCAACATCAAGCACGCATAGAGGGTGTTGGTAAATGCCATGCTTAAGGCCTATTCATTTATTGGATGGTGAGTCTTCCAGATTAACCTGACACTAACTCATAAATGATCCCACCAGAGGCACCACACAACAAGTGGAGGCTCTGGCACCGGACAATTCATAATGCAAAGTCTTGTGCTCAGACAGAATAGCCTACATGAATCAGGAGTTCTTGAAACACAGGTAAAATCGTAACACTTCCTGTATAGAGCTGTAGGTTCAATTTGGAAAACACGTGCATTTCTTTAAAAAAGTTGATCATTCAGCTTTCGTCATATTTTATCGGGAAGATATTTGTCCATCGAAAGCAATTGTATATTTCAAAGGGAATTGCTAGACTTTGTTTGATTCATATTTGTAATGAGTTCAGTGAAAGGACAAAATGGCACTAGGAACTTTTGAATGGACCAAAATATATATGTATAGACTGTTTTTATTGCCTAGGCTACATATGGTAATCTTCACTCCCCCTATAATAGGGTTACTCTTTGAATCGAGGTCTCTACGCCTCTCACCAAGACTTTATAATGACATACTTTTTAGGTTGTTGACCTCAAACCCACAGGCTTGCCTGGTTACCTGACCAAAGAGGTAAAGCGGGGAACCAGCATCCTCCTGAAATACCATCCAGAAGCCTCAAACCACTTGTGTGGGCTAGGAGGGTTTTGAGTATTGGGACAAGAGAGGAGACCCAGTATAATCGGTACTACCATACATAATGTAGTCATTACCCCATGGTCTCCTCACTTGTTCCAATCCTAACTGAATCGAGGATATGCCCACAACTAGTCCAGGTGATGATATCTTTGCATCAGAAAACAAGTTAGATAGAAGATAATGGAAAACTACTGGTATATTTCCATCTTTTGTGTCAAAACCTTACAATAAACATACGGCTTGCAGTACTGTACCCCCAAACCTCTCATCAGACAGGCCCACATCAATGTTGTAATGGCAGGAAAAAGAACCAGAAGCCCACGAGGCTGACGTGCACACATTCATCAGTGGAGGTCCCAAACATTCACCCCAAAAGACTCCTAGAGTCTTGTGGATCTGCCTTGAACCAGGAGCGGAGCCCTTTGCCCTGAATGGGCTTTTGCAATGGTAGCCGGAATCCACCGATGAAGGGAGCCCACTGACAGTTTCTGACCCTTTCTTGCCTTGCAATAGGCCACAAATGTTGTGTTCTTGAAAGATTAAACTGCCTTGTGTACATCTAAGGATAAGGGGTCGCCAGTATTTTCCTGAGACACATCTGATTGAAGGGCAGGGAGAGCCACCCTTTAGAGAGAAGAATGAAGGTCACTCGTATGACCCAGAAATAAGGAGGATTACAAACCAGCCCCTGAGATCACCCAGCCTGAGGATAAAAGTAATCATGAATAAGCAAGTTTCTTCCCTGAAAGTCATTCCAACTCACCCTCCATCTAACAAGATGAGGTGCCACAGTCAGGGCTCACAATGAGGAAAGGGTTCTGATCCCAGATCCATACTCATTCCACTGACCAGTTCTTTGGAACCAAAAACTATGATTGCCTCACCCAGAACAGGGCAACCAGAATCCATTCTCCCTTCTCTTGTCCACACATCCTCAAGAGGTTGGTAATTAGCGGAAAGGGGGGGGCATTGAAGCGAATAATAGGCCAATTTACTTCAGTCCTTGCCACTGGATTGTGGGATGTACTGACCCACTCTGCTGTGCTATGCGGCATCACTCTGATAGTTATGGTGCAAGAAACTGCAACAATGGCGGAACAATTCTTGTGCACACCAAACACCTACAAAAACCGCGTTCTGCAACACAACAAAAAGATGGATGCACAACCTGCCACCCATGGGGCATGTGTGGTGGGATAGAGCACACACTACAGAAAATGTGCCAATGGGCTCCATGACCAGCAAACAGAATGCAGAGAGAGAAGCAGCACTTTGCAAATGAAACTCCAAAATGTGCCTACAAATGTCATTTGCTTTGTTGCTAAAAACTCCAAAATGCCTATACACAACACTTCTCAACATTCAAAATCTTGCTGCGCTAAAATTCATGTAATCTTATGAAGCATTGCGAACATACAAAGTCCTAAATGTGAAGAGCAAAACATTTCTTCAGAAAAACTGATCGTCTGTAAACTGACAGCCCCTGTCAAAATCTGTGTGCAGTACACTAGGCTACCTGTGAATGACAGCTGTCAGATGAGCTCCTAATGAAACTTCTAAGTATTTAAACTAAAAGTCTGCCGGATTAGCAAACATAAAAGGATTGTTGCTAAAAGGAATACAGATCTTAGTTGTGTTTGCTTTCTGCTGGATTTTTTAATTAAGAATAAATTAGCCTGGCTGAGCTACAGTCCTTTGGAAGAGGAAAAACAGGTTTCTTCCAAGTGGAGGGGAAATCCTCTCAGCAGAAACTCACTGGTAGATGATAATTGTGGGTTAGACAAGACGCTTGTCTGCAGAAAGGGAATGAACAATACAAGACCCTTCAGCCGAGGAAATGGAGGTGTGAAAGGGGTCGTAAACTGCTCCTGGAAGGAACTCCCAAGGGAGGGGGCTGCTCCTGGACTGCAGGCAGAGACAAAGGGAGACCATTTGCTGTTAAGCATGAACAATTTTTAAAGACTCATAACTTGTAATTCAAAGTGGTGAAAAATAGAAAAATCACAGATCTGTTAATCTACATTTTTTCTGCATGTTTTAAGAGGCGGTAGAACTGTGTAACATTCTGGACAGGAATGGAAATATATGTGGTTTTATGTGAACTGTGTTAATGCTAAAATTGTAAAACATTACACACACATCCCTATGGCATACACACACATTTGTGGAAAGTTGCAGAACGTTTGGAAATTGTGTTCATGGCGAAAAGGACAAAATTCTGTAGAAAGATTAAACAAGATCCCACAGCTGCAGGATTTTTTGGAACAGCTACTACATAAAATATGGAATCTTTGTGTGTGATTTGTGTAGAGGTGACCAATGTAGAAGAACAAGTTACTCTCTTACCCGGTAACGTTCTTTCGATGGGATGGTCCGACAACGTATTCCATATCTATTACAGTAAGCAGCACAGTTGTGGTGATTACTGTCATAGATATGGAATATGTCGGAGGACCCAATCCCCTCGAAATATGTATTTAGGATTAAATCTGATTTTGAGACCAGTGGCTAAAGGGAGGTTTCTAAGGATTGTAAAGCAAACCATAAAATGTGACATCATCCCGCCTTGATCCAATCACTCAGATGCAAGGCGGAGATGAGGTTTTGATCCAATCCCAGCTCACAGGGGCAAGCTTAGTTAAGCCGACCCATACACCCATTTTATGCTGTCATTTGAAAGGATAAATAGAGACAGCTGACAACACATAGGCACTCACTGATCCACTCACTTTCCTGTTTCCGGCGAGCACTCTGATCCAGCATTCTACATACAGCCTTTAACATCCTTCCAGATCCAGATGCCAAGACTCTTGCCAGCAGTAGAGAACTATTGACTTCCAGCAAGGCCTAAATTCTCAAACTTTTTTCTCACAACCCAGTGAAGCGCTATGGTGTGGGAAGGCCTTTTCAACCAGTATCCTGAAACTCTCTGGCTTGCTACCACAAGGCTTGCCTGAGGAACTCTCTATCCAGCTGATTGAAATAACCACAAACAAGAAGGACAGATCCTGTGCAAATCCGGTGACTGGCCTAGCTGATCCAGTCCCACGCCTGATGTCCTGTCCTTCCTCGATAGATCCAATCCATGACCAGAAATGATGGTCCAATTTAATAACTTATTCTGTGAGTATTAATAGGAAGAACAATGACACATAATATATCTGCATTGTACGATCCCAATCTCAAACCCATCCCATCTTTAATTCAGAACCATAGTATTGCTAGAAATATCTTTGTGCTAGCTCTTTTCTCATCTGTGTTATTAAACCCTAAATTCTTATTGATTTGATTAAGAAAATTAAATCCCTGGAAGAAGTAGAGTATCCACAACAGGCGGGTTACGCTGATCATGTGACTAAGATCCATCCATCTTTTTGATAGTCACAATATAGTCATAATCAAACCCATCTGTCATTTCCAAAAGTGCATTTCTGTTTCCCATTCTCGCGCCCATTTTGCAAAAATGACTTTCACGAAAACCTCTATAACTCCCTCAGTTTTTATGATAGAAATGAAATTTCAATTCCTACTTGTACCCAACATCCTTAGCACTCCATAGAATCCAAAACAATGCGATTCACCCAATATAGTAAAAGTCACGCACAGAAAAGTTTGCCACGATTTGAATTTCAGAAAGGTTTTACACGTGTGAAATAGCTTTAAATTGTTTCCTACTTGAACTTTGAGATTCCAAATGTTTTCTTTGGACTAAATCATTGTTTGTGATTGTGTGCAACTGTTCAAAGTGGCTCCCATAGGAATCTATAATAATTTGAGTATTTTTGACCACAGTTGGTGTTTTTGCTCAGTCAATTCCAAAGACAATTTCAAAGCCATGCTGACAGCCGAAAAGTAAATTCCGTTTTTCTCTTGTGTTTGAAGGGGGAAGGTGGGAGTGATATTCTGTTTCATTTGTGCTATTCCTGAATATCTGCTCTCTCTCACATCTATTTAAATGCCTATTGGGGGTGTTGAGGGGTGTTGCAGGGAGAACCCCTAACCATAGTGCCATCTGTTTCAAACCAAACCAAAAGTATTCTTTTCTGTGCTGCATTTTTTTTGTGCTCATTACTTGATACCTAGTGTATTACATATATTATTCAGTGTTCTGTCACCCCATTGGTGATTGTTGTTTACCTATTAAAATATACTGTGATTTATTTTCTAATACACAAATAAATATTTACCTTTGCAAACTAGCCTGATTCCTGGTTGTGAGAGACCGAGGGGGTCTCAGGAGAAGGGTGTGATATGAGTGGTATATCATTCAGAATATTGAACTTATAGATACAATAAATAAGGGTTTCATTTGCGCACTAAATGCTGGGCGTGACTTGGGTGTGTGCCGGATTTAAATCACTTACAGGATTTATGAGCAGACATATTTATCATTGGAGCACCAAACAATCTGCACATTTCCTCATAGCTCTTTTTGAAAGGAATAGTTCCAGGGAGAAAAGGAAAAACACAGCTCAGGCAATCAGCCATGACCTTGAGGGCATGTTTAGTGAGGATGGCTGCAGCGATTCTTCATTTTTCTCTGCACAATCCATCATTTGAGTTGCTAACTCTCCTTGTGAATGGGATGCATTTCCTCCAGCCTGTTCACATAAGCCTTTGTTATGCGGTCACGATGGCCTGAAGGTGCTGCAGAGCTAGATGAGCTACCTACAGCTCTTTCCAAAGGGCACATTCATTTCAGGTCTCTGGACCACCTTCCATGGACTACAATTGACCTTAAGGTGTCTCACCGCCCACTCCACTGTCATCCATCATGACTGGCTTCAATAGTAGGCTCTCTCCAGGAACCCACAGCCCTCAAACACCATTGCAGACATTATTCGATTAAGAGGGACACTGCATCCACTATTCAAAAGCTCCAACTTCTGGTTCCAGTAAAGACAAATTCATTTTCCCAGACATTTGATATAAGCCCTGGCTAGGAAAGCATGAACACCATAGCAGACATGTCCCCTTGAAACAACAATCATTCCCTGGTTGTGGCAGCTTTGATTTTCAGTTGAGCTGCTAGACACTTCCTCAGCTTCAGAGCTTTGCATGAAGGCAGGAATGCTTGGCACATGCCGTCTGAAGCATTTTATGGGGGTGTCAGCACGGACTTCTTCTGAGTCACCAACTGTCTCAAATTGCATATGTCTGGTATGTGTCTATTCTGGTTTGTTACAACAGAATTCCCACCACTGTAGTCATTTTTTTTGTCAAGACCTTGAGTTGGATGTTAGTCTGAATAGTAGTTCAATTAATCAAAAGTGAAGGTTCATGAGATATAATGCTAGTGATTCCAGGAGGATGGGCACATGTTGCTAGATATCTTGGAGGTCTATCTTTGGAATGAATCATCCTGCACAATAAATAGCATTATCATCTGTGACATCTCCGTTGCTATTCTGAATATGCTTGTTCAGATTCTTGAGATTCAAGGAGATATTGGATATTCGACATTGGAACACTTTTCTTTCTCAAATTTCGGGGAACCTTTACAGTAATCGTACCCGAATCCCCTGGATATTCTGAAAACCTCAGAAGGTGCCCGCTTTCTGCCACTAGCCACCACGGTTTCTAGAATCCCTGAAACCCTTCTCCAGCTGAATCTACATCGATAGATGGAGGGGTGTCATAGTCAGGATTTCTGTTGTCTACCAGGTGCCACCACAGTTGACTGCTTTGGTTTGTCTTGCAGAAATCTTTATGTGGCCCTAGGTTTTGTGAAACCTGGCCTCTGGTATGGATGATTCTCCAACTTGAAGACTGTTTGCTTTCTTGGTGTGATAATTGATGAGCCTTCTAAATGGGTGGTGAACTGTGGGTCTTCATTAGACTTTTCTACAAGCGCCTCCAGCTTGCCACTCAACAACAGTGCCCCGAAAAATTCAAAAGATGTAGAATTGCACATGGGTGCCCAAATACGGGAAAATATTCCACCAAGCAGCTCAGAGTCACATCTGATATACAATGAGAGCAAAACTCGGGTTGTCTATAATGTGACTCAGAACCCTGAGGCATCGAGTAAGGGACAGGCTTGAGTGGGCACCGCGAAAATAATTTGGTTCTATCTTCTTTATAGCTGATAGATGGTATCATAGTTCCAAATGTTTATTTGTTCCTATTGCCAGAAAAGCCCCACTTTCACAGTGGGGAGCAAAATGTATCTAGGAATGTTGTCTGGGTTGGAATATCCCAGACGTCTGGAAGGACCTAATGTGAATATATCACTCATTCACATATACATGTATATATTATCAACTTTTATGTGGCATAGATAGTGCGTGATTCACTTCTTCATACTTGTACATAGAATATTTTAAAAAAGCATGGTTTTGTATAAAAAAGTTTTTATTTTTCAGACACATAAGCTTTCCTAGGATGTCAAATGCATTTCGATCTTAAGGACCATCTTCAGGGACCAAGTTCTAAAAAAGAATAATCAAATACATTTTGCGAGTGATTTGTCATGCATGATATTGCTTTCATATCTATACATGTCATTTTTTGCCTTAATTACCTGCCTATATGGTCTTCACTATTTACTTCTGTGAGTTCAATAGCTTCCGGTCAGGCTGTAAAAGGCATTTTATTATTCAGGTCTGCTTCTGTAATTTAAGATCCTTGTATAGACTCTGTGGTATAAATAAAGTAGAGTAGGTTTGCAAACTATTCCTTCTTGCTTAATATGTCTGCTAAATTCTCATCCAATTAATAAAGTTCATACCTTAGTCAAGTGGGGTCACTGTTTTACAGTTGGATTCTTTTCCTGGTGAGCTGTGCACAAATATATTTTGTTAGCTACAGTACCCGGAGGGGGATGTTTCTGATATTTTCTTAATAAAGGCTCCATGCTCCCATTTCTCAATAGCATCTTACCTTTTTTTTCAGTTGAAAACATCTGCTTGGGACACCAGGACTGCTGAGTAGTGGTTGCCTGCGTCTCCAGCAGCGATTTTATACTGAAAACGGCACCGGCGGTGGCAGCGTGATGTCATTCCAAGCCAGTAGCCGTTTTGGATAATTCTGTTGCTATTACTACATCTGAATGGGGAATTCAGCCTTGCTGATATATCCATGGATAGAATGGGAGTTGTCTCTATTCTAGACTAGATGTGGCAATACATTTGGCTGATATTATATATAAATATCTATTGTATGTTTTTGTCTAGGTAATGTTAATCACGTGAATACTGCTTATGTCTGGTTAGCATGTAATTGGTAATGATGGGCACTTGTCGCTATTCCTGTCTGGCTATGGTAGTCTCTCTAAAAGGTACCATGATAGCACATGTTCATATTCAAGCACTTCCTCCCTGTTATGTAGTATCTCATGTACAGTGTCATGGTGACTGATTAACACGCTGCTTACAGAAAGGGTTCCAAGTCATTAAAAATAATTTTCATACAGTAGTTGGCAGTCTGGATATGGTGTCAGATGGTTACATGAAAGTATTGGCTGGATTAAAAAATAAACAGTCTCTTAGCATGTTGATACATGTGGAAGTTGCATACAATTTATAAAATTCAACAGAAGAAAAACAGTCTGCCAACTGACAATTCTACTGCAGGACAACTGTATTTTGAGGGCAATGTGTTCATTTACAGCGTCATTTCCATTGTTGCATTTCTGTTATTGCATACATTAACACGGGATGTACACGTGTTACCATATTAGGGATGAGTTACCACTTGCATGGTGGGTCAATGTGATGATTTTAAACATCATAATGTGCGTTTTCATCTATTGTAACGATGTTACATAGGTGGATCAATTGATGACAATGTTGTGTGGTTGCAGAATAGTCATTTCATAATATTCACTGGTGTGTACAGTATGTAAACAATGGACTCACTAGTTTGTAGGTTTTCTACGTGTAGTACTGTCTTAATAAAATATGCAAAGTTGCATTCTTCCTTCATTCCCATAGGGTGTAGGGAATTGAGCTTTTTTACCCAAAACGTTTTTCTCTTACCTAGGAGTTTGGCGATAGTGCAAACCCCTCTCTTTTTTCAATTGAATCCAATGCTTGAAATCTCATCTTAGATATCTGGTGCATAGCTTCTTGAAAATGTCACGCCACTGGCGGTCTAATTTCCCAAGCGACCATTGGAGCAGTGCTCCTTCCACCAGAGTTTTGCTTTTCTAGATGATTGTCCGACATAGTATTGTACGATCTTTTTCACTTTGAGAAACTGGCTGTACGGTAGGCTTTTGATAGTGTTCGGGGGTAGAAGCTAAGTCTGTGTAGAAGGTTATTACGGTCGGTGTGTTTATGATATAGGGTGGTTACCAGTTTATCGGTATGTTTTACTATTACGTCTAGAAAGTCAACTTTCTCTTGGCTGTGTGTAGTGGTGAATTGAATTCTGTTGTCAACCATGAGACGAGATAGATTGCACCACACACCTCAAAGGTATGGCTGCCGAATTCAGAGCCAGAGATTATCAGGACACAAATTACAAGCTCCCTTAACAAAGGTGAAAACATCAGTATGGAAACTAAAAAAAAAAATAGAGTGTGTGAAAACACAACCCCTGCACATCTATGTGACTAAGAATTCTTCACAGAGCAACAAGATCAGAAAGATTATGAACAAGCATTGCATTTTTTATCCGAGGACAGAACACTCAGAAGACTATACGATACCTCGTCTGTATTTGCCTACATTCGAAGCAGGAACATAAAAGACCTGCTAGTCAGGAGCGACAGCAATAGACCCCCCAAAAATCCCAAAAGATGTGGGACTTTCCCATGTCTATAGTGCATCAACTGTAGTTTGTATAGAAAGGCAACATTATATTCCATCCCAACAAAGGCAAGAAGATATTCCTAAAATGTTATGCCACATGTGACCGCAGTAACATTTTCTACAGCATAAAATGCCCATGTGGGAAATATTATATCGGACAATCATCTACAAAAACAAAACTCAGGTGGAAGAAACACTGCTCCAATGATCACACAGATAATATTAGTTCACCAGTGAGACAACATTTTCTAGAAGCTAAGCACCAGATACCTCAGATACGATTTCAAGTACTGGAAACAATTGAAAAAAAGAGAGGGGGTGGATGCAGTGTCACCAAAATCTTAGATCACAGAGAAATGTTTTGGGTAGAAAAGCTCAATTCCCTACACCCTGGGGGAATGAATGAAGGATGCAATGTTGCATGTTCTTTTTTAGACACTACTACACGTAGACAACATACTACCCAGCGAGTCCATTGTTTACATGCTGTACACACCATTGTATGTAATGAATATTATGAAATGCCTATTACTCAACCACACAAAACTCTCATCAATTGATACATCTATGTAACACTGTTAAAATAGATGAAAATGCTAAGTACGATGTTTAGAATCATCACATTGACCCACCAAGCAAGTGGCTATTCATCCCTAATAAGGTAACACATGTATATCCTGTGTTAATATATGCAACACTGGAAACGCATCTATGGAAACGAAGCTGTAAATACAACACATTGCCCTCAACATACAGTTGTCCTGCAGTAGAATTGTCATTTGGCAGAATATTTTCCTTTTATTGAATTTCGGAACTCTAAAGGTACATTCCTAGAATTGTATGCAACTTCCACATGTATCAACATGCTCATAGACTCTGTTTATTTTGTAATCCAGCCAATACTTTCGTGTAACCATCTGGCACCATATTTAGACTAACTACTCTGTGAAAACATTTTTAATGACTTGGAACCCTTTCTGTAAGGAACGTGTTAATCAGTCACCATGACACTGTACATGAGATACAACATAACAGGGAGGAGGTGCTTGAATATGAACATGTGCTAGCATGGTACCTATAAGAGAGACTACCATAGCCAGACAGGAATAGCGATAAGTGCCCATCATTAGCAACTACATGCTAATCAGACATAAGCAGTATTCAAGTGATTAACATTACCTAGACAAAAACATACAATAAGTAGTTATATATAATTTCAGCCACATCTAGTCTAGAATAGAGACAACTCCCATTCTAGCCATGGATACATCAGCAAGGCTGAATTTCCCATTTAAATGTAGTAATAGCAACAAAATTATCCAAAATGGCCACTGGCGTCTGATGGCGTCATCACGTTGCCGCTGCCGGTGCCATTTTCAGTATACAAACGCTGCTGGAGACACAGGCAACCACTACTCAGCAGTCCTGGTGTCCCAAGCAGATGTTTTCAACTGAAAGAAAGGTAAGATGCTATTTTGAGAAATAGGACCATGGAGCCCTTATTAAGAAAATATCAGAAACCCCCACCTGGGTACTATAGCGAACTTAAAATATTTTTGCACAACTCACCAGGGCAAGAATCCAACTGTAAAACACTGACCCCGCTTGACTAAGTTATGAACTTTATTCATTAGTTGAGAATTTAGCAGACATATTAAGCAAGAAGGAACAGTTAGCAAACCTACACTACTTTATGTATACCAGAGAACCTTTACAAGATCTTAGGTCACAGAAGCAGACCTAAAGAGAATGCCTTTTACAGCCTGACATGAAGTTAATGAGCTTTCACATAAGTAAAAAGTGAAGACCAGACGTAGATAATTAAGGCAAAAATGACATGGATAGATAGGAAAGCAATATCATGTGTGACAAAACACTCACACAATGTATTTGATTATTCTTTTTTAGAACTTGGTCCCTGAAGTTGGTCCTTACGACCAAAATGCATTGGACATCCTAGGAAAGCCTACGTCTCTGAAAAATGAAAACTTTGTATACAAACCCATGCTTTTGTAAAATGTTCTATGTACAAGTATGAAGAAGTGAATCACGAACTATGTCACATGAATGTTGATATATATACATGCATATGCGAACCAGAGTGATATATTCATATTAGGTCCTTCCAGATACCTGAGATATTCCAACCCAGACAACAATCTCAGATCCTTGAGGTGAAACATTTCCTTTTGGTTTATTGTCACTCATGTACAATTGTATGTTGTATATCGGTATATACCAGCCTAACACGGCATCTCAGACGAAAGGTAGGGCCTCTCTAGGTACGCCATCACTTACTGTTTCAGCATGGCTCGCATGTGGGTCGGCAGGTGGTGGGCTGCAGGCTCCTGTAATCCATCAGAAGCACAATGAAGAGGGAACTGCTGAGCATTTGGACCAGGGACAGCAGCAGCAGGTAGTTATCATGTGTGACATCACCACAATTAAATATGATCTTATGTTTCACTATGGTGGCATCATAGCAGGGAGGTAGGACATTTAGAATGTTGTATAGTTTCTGAATGGGTTGAATGGAATCCATATACACCAATGTTGTCTTTGGCTGTTGGAATGTTAATGCCGGTCTTCCAGTGAGTGTCTTGGTGCATTCAACATCAGTTGCACCTGGAAACCTATGTCATGTAGATCTGGGCATATTATGCTCCTGTGTCTAAGGCAGACTCAAGACTTTGCAGATCTTTCATCAAGAACTGGGTCATATCGACTTTGTAGAGTTATCTAAATGAGAGGTTAGATCCTGCATATGTATGCGTGATGGCTGGGTGCGCCTTGCAGTCCACATTGTACTTTGGCGCCATCTCCCCAGCCATGGATTGTGTACCCACACATCAATAAGTTTGCATGCACTATGTCTCCCTTCCTTAACTGATAATGGATGATCATCTCCCCACTATTTCCTCCCCTGATTGCATTTAGATACCTTGTTACCAAACTGCGCGCCCTCCTCTCCCCTGTTAGCTCCCTGCTCCCTTGTTTCTCTGCTTTCCTCACCATGTTCTTCCCTCTATGATTGTAAATTGCACACTTGCTTGCTGAAGCTAGATCTGCGCTCAATAAATACCCTGATAATAATAACCCATATAATATAAAGCTCAATATTGCCTCCTTTAACCAAGATACTTTTGAACAGAAATGTTGGTACTCCCATCTTTTCTGTCTCTTGCCATTCTCTGAAAAGAACCGTTTGGATGGTCTGAAGATCAGGACTTGTTGGATGGCTTACATTATCATTACTACTATGCAAATCAGCACCCTGTTGATCTGTGGCAGATGGGGGTGGAGGGGTCTATTGTTTACCACTCGTGAGCCAGTACTTGGGCCTGCGCTCCTTCGTAATGTACCTGCCCTTGGCGTCCTTCGCCATCACCTTTTCTGGTTGGCCAGGTTCCCTACTCTCCTCAGAAATTGCAGCTTCCCTGCCACCTTGCCCAATGCATGACATTCTGCTCTCGTCTTTGGAAGGCTTGCAGAGGTTATTACAATGGTTGGAGGAGGAGAGTATCAATGACCCTATCTCCCGTTCTGCAACCTCTTTCTCCCATGTGGATATCATGATTCTCGTGCGAGGGCTTGTCCAGTGGAGTCTGCTTCTGTCCTAGAAAGAATTTTCCTTCCAGCAGAGCCCTGGTGAGAGGCAGGGGTGTGAGAGCATGCTCTGTCTCTGTATAGCAGGCTGCACAGTGCTCGTGAGCTGCTGGTTTCACAACTCTGATAGCTCCATCAAGGCTAATTCAGTAATTGTGTCTTAATAAATCTTAATAATTCTAACGGTGGCCTAGTGCTCAACGCTTACCTTCTGTGCTGGTCTGTTATTATTGTATCTCTGCCCCGACCTGGGGCGTGGGTATGATGTCACGTCAGTGCCAATGAGCAGGTGGAATTTGCTAGTGGTGGTACCACATGCCGCTTTGCATTGAAATCAGAGGATTACTAGCGGGCATTGAAATCCCAGATATCAGATTGGGTGGCATCTCAAAGTCTTTGATGTCCCTGGATTCCCTGCTCCAGGAGTATCTTTTGGTATGGTTTCAAAATTAAGAAAAAGTCTGATCCCCTCTCTACCTTGTATGGTCAGGTAAGTAGGTATAGTGTTATTAGAGAAACACCGGTGAGTGGTGCAGAGACTTCAAGTCAGTGAGTACTGAGATGAGGGAGCAGGCCTGGGAAACGATGCAGTAATACATGTGTCCTTCAACCGGAGAAGCACAGACGTGTGCACGAATTTGTGTGACATCACAGTATGTGCATGTGTGTGAAAGAATGCAAATTTGATTCAGGTATGAACTATATTTTATCACCGTACTTTTTACACATTTGAACTTTTGTGGATGGAACGCCGTGCAGCAGCAGAACCAGTGCTTATTTTTGCAATCAGATGTGGTTAATTAAAAATGGAAGAACAGATGTGCCTGACATTCGACAGCCATTTTCAGCTGGGTAATCCAATCTGACAAGCAGGGCCAAGGGAACAAGGGAGAGCCGAGGATGTTCCCGATTCAAGGGCGCTTCTGCAATAACATCAAACAGGTTTAGAAAGCCACTGGTGACGTTTTCAATAGGTTTCCTTTGTGAAGAGCTGTTGATTGTCTGAATAGCTCAGGCTGGCAGAGGCAATTTCATTAATTGTTGGAAAAGCCAGTCAGTGGCCAGGTAACTGCCTCATCCTTCACTGCCATCCTGCAACTGAATGCATTCTAGAGTAATTCGCAATGCTTGGCCTTTTGCTTCAACAATATTTCAAACCTTTGCTAATCATGATGTTAAAAAAGAGTAATGTGCCAAGGTGTTGAACCCCGCCATTAGGACCCACACCTCTTCCTTTAAAGACAGAGAAAGAAGAAACACTCATCAAATTAATGTTTCCAGTGACTCATACAGTAAAACACAATTTTCTTAACACTGCCATCCGAGTAATTACTAACAATGCATTAAGAAAGAATACTCGGGAGAACAACGGCCTTTTTTACCATACTCTTGTAGCTTCTCGATAAATTTCTTCAAATCTATGTTCAGTTGACTTTCCACAAAGTTTCTAATAAAGCTGTTTTGCAAGGCCGCCTAAAAACAACAGAAAAACAGAAATGTCATCAAACATGCAAAATGCTCTCTGTATGCATATGTGTGTGTACAGATGTGTGCTAAAATAGGTGCCTGACAGGGTGCAACAAGGAGGTAAAACTGTATTATTTATGTCTTACTTATGTATGTATACAGCAAACACAACCCCCCCCCCGGGATCAGGTCGCTACAATCCAGTTATATGAGAACCCTTAGCTGGGGAAGTTCTTAGTACAAGATTAAACAGTGGTGCATAAGTATTGGTAGGTACAAAGTAGGTGTATAATGGTACAGATAGGCAATGTTTATCCCTAAATTCCAAATTACAGAGATAGTACAGTTGCCGTTCCAGGAGGACTACTGTACTGATGTGGGTGGTGATGGCTATGGTCAATTAGTTCAGGCGAACAGCCAGGTTTTTAGAGCTTTTCGAAAGGCCCAGTAAGAGTTTTCAGCCCTTAGGGGTTGGGTGAGGGCGTGACACTGTTTTGCAGCAAGGACAGGGAAGCTTGCCCCTCCTACTCTGACTCGTTTGAATTTGGGTTGAATCAGCCTGTGGGTGTAGGGCGTTCTGATAGGCCTACCAGTTTGATGGGGAACAATTTATTGAGCTAAGCAGGTGGGGCCACTTTGGATATGCACCTATGGGTGATGGTGAGTGTTTTGAAGTGGATTCTTTGTTTTATCGGAAGCCAGTGTACTGCTTTCCTGGCCTCGGATATATGGTGATGTTTGGGCAAGTTCAGTGCAGCTCGAAGGGCATTATTGTGAATTGTCTGGAGCTTATGTATGTTGTGAGAGGATGTACCTGCAAACAGGACGTTGCAATAGTCCAGTTTAGCGCCTATCACTGTGCAAGCTATTGTTAGGCAGTCGTCTTCAGATGGATATGGTCTGGCTGCGATGAGAAATTTGGTGGCATATGATGCAGATGAGGATTTGGCATTGACTTGATGGGAGAGGGCAGCGTCTACGTAAACCCCAAGATTCTTCACAGCCGGTGATACTGTGATCCTAGTGCCATCAATGTTGAAAGCAGTGTAGTCTGGGCTCAGTTTGTTTAAGCTTGAGAGCGGACCGTCCAAAAGTAGTTCTGTCTTTTCATCGTTAAGGCAGAGGCCATGGGTGCCATCCATGCCTGGATGGTGGTGTATGTGGAGTTTAGCAGGGCCGAGTCTTGAGTGTAGTTGCCTGATAATGGGAGGAGGATTTGTGTATCATCTGCGTAATTGGTGTAAATGATGTCCCGAGCATGTAGGAGGTTGAAAGTTGCTTAGTAAAGATAGTATACAGGGTAGCAGAGACAAAAGAGCCTTGGGGGTACTCCACAGTTGATGGGAGCAGGTGTTGGGCTAGCTTGGTCTGAGAATACTTTCATTACTCGACCATCAAGGAAGGAGGTGATCCAAGCTGCTGCTTCGTGTGAGAAGGCAGCTGCAGAGGTGAGATTGTGACATAGGATACTGTGATCAACCAGGTCAAAGGCTCCAGATCTAGGAGGGGCAGCAGAGCCGGTTTTCACTTTTCTCTAATGTCGCAAATTTGTTTTTTTAGATCCAATAGTGCTGACTCGGTACCGTGGCCCAGACGGAATCCAGATTGTCTGACACCTAGGATTTTGGTAGATTCTAGATGGCATTGAATCTGGATATAGGCAGCTCTGTCCAAGATTTTGAGGAGGCATGGGACTGTTGTGATGGATCTATAGTTATTTGGGATGGCAGGGTCTAGGGAGGTTTTTTCAATAGCGGTAGGACCCAAGCTTCTTTCAGCAGGGATGGGACTATCCCTGTTGAAAACGAGACATTGATGAAGGTTGTGATGAACTGAGCCAATATTTCGGAGTACTCCTTGATCAGTGGGGCTGGGCATACGTCTCCTTTGCATCTTGAAGCCTTAAGGCTTTCCAGGATGTGCAATGTGTCTAGGGCGCCTATATTATTATTTTTTTAACTTAGATCGGTATAAAAACAGCAAAATAAAAAATATTCCCAATCAGTATTCACAGAAATGCTTCAAGATGGCAGGAAATGCCAAGCCCACTCGTCCAACTGCTGTACAATTCCTTTCTCTGAGACGTAAATACCATCCAAGAACTTTCTTATATCCTTGTTCTTTACAGTGGTGGCCTGCTGGATCAAGGCAGCTGAATTAGATACCAGTTGTGAATTGAGGGGTGTTGGATGTCTCACTAGCGATACTAGGATTATTAGTGGTGTTTTGTGGACTGATTTTAGTATTGGCTTGTTTGATGGCTATTTTCTTCTGTGGCATTTCAACGTTTTGCAGCATAGCATTTTGTATTAATTTGTGATAAAGAATTTAAACTGGGAGTTGTGTGTGTTTGTGTACCATTGTGCTTGTATATGCGTGTGTGCATGTGTGTGTGTGCGCGCATGTGTGCTTCATGTGTGTCTGTGTAATGCAGTGCTGGGGCAGTGTACCTATTCCTCTTCTGAGATATGTTTTATTGGAAGCATGTTCTAGGTGATCCCAAACAGGGGTGCACTGGGAACCAAAAGAGGCCATGGGATTAATTTTTAAAGTGGCTGCATATTGCACATTTTCAGAAAGGCCAACCCTTTTCCTATGAGAAAATTTGGAAATAAAATAGGTTACCACACGAAAGAGGCCCACCAGGAAAGCTCCAGAGTTCTCTTAAGGTCAGGCCACCCCTGATCACAAATGATTCCTTGTTTCATCTCCAGATACTGTTCCAGTAGGACTACCACACTGTAATAACAAAGTGTGACTTTCAAATACGTTGTTCTGAAGCTGCTAACTGTCACCACCTGCTTCTGTGCGTTTGAAACTCCTTCCACAATGTGAATACAGGATGCAGGTAGTGCTATGAATTTAGTGACATCAGTGCCCGTCCAATCAGTGTGTGCCTGCTGCTACCATGTCAGATTCAGGCAAGACCTGATTGGTTGAATGTTCAACGGAAAGGAAACAGCACTCAAAGTGCAGTACTGGGGTCGTGTGCATATTTTTCAGCTAAAGGAAACTGGGAATTGAAGCTATTTTTCTTTTGTGGGGAGAAAAACGACTACGCTTTGTTAAAAACGTTATAAATTGGCAACTGTTTTCGTGACTCAATATGTTTTTAGTGTAATTTTTCTTTTTAACTAATAAAGCATTTTTAAACAAACAAAAACAAACTGGTTAAAGAACTGTTAATTACCTAGGCTAAAAGTAAAACAAAACGAAATCTCACTATCCAGCAAAGAATCACTGTGGTTTACGCATGTGTTAGAGAGATGTGTGTGTGTGTGGTCGGCAGCACCTGTGTTCTATTCCCAGGATGTTCAACAGTGCATCCGTTTAAGCTTGATAAAATGAGTTTGATTTATGTGGGTAACATTTGCACCTATTATTTGCACCTATTAAATGTGGACCAAGGGACAGTTCAGTTTTAGGTGTGTTCTATGAATAGCCATTATTATGAAATGCTTTAATTGTATGTGAGACGCCAGAAATAAAATGTCCCAATGATTGGAAGTATACATTCCAGTATTTGATAACCAGCGGTTGACAGTCGAATATTTCATTGCTACAATCCAATATTCTGTCATATAAAACCTTTCACCAACATGTCTGAATGGATTCTCAAACAGCATAGATTGGGTAAGCATAGACCGCACTAAGAAGGCACATGGAGGTGTAATTAACGAGGTGGTGTTTGACCCATCGCCTCATATATTATCCCCAAATTCTACTTGGGTTTTCTTCACGTGTTGTGTGAATGCTATAAAACTTAGCACAGATATTGTCATGAGACTAAAAAGGGGATTTGTCTGGTTCACAAACCTGGAGCTCGTTGACCATGAGGAAGCGTTCACTGTTTTGGAAGATCTGGGACATGCTCAGCCAAGACTCAGAGTAAATCTTCAGGTTTTTCACAAGATCAAACATGGTATTTGCCTGAAAAGAGTGATTAGTGTTATATTGAAACAAACGACTGGCTAAACATACATTCCTTAAATATTGCAGCAGGTTTTTCAACATTAGTTGTTCACAATTATTTGGTTCACATTGTTAAAAAAAAAAATAACCTTTAGTTATTTTGGAATTACAGTGTAGCAGACATTTGAAGAGTAGTACTTATCAAGTAATTATTTGTGGAAAGACATGCCTAATGGTGTAAACACAGTGAAGTCCATGGCTTATTAAAACGAAAAAATTCATACAAGGAGATGAGGTATTTCCATTTCTAAAGTAACATTTCTAAATAATATCTCACCAAAGTGGCGACAAGTGCAAACACATTTGTATTACAAGAGTAGAAAGATAATTTACTCGGTTTATAGTGAATATGTTGAATGACATTTTTTCGAATGCCATAATGTCGAAAAAAAAAAGCGGAAAAAAATTATTTCAATTTCTTTCTTTTCTTTTTTATTTTTAATGGGGGGTTCCCCCCAAACCCCTGTTTTTTTTTTTAATTTTCAATTTATTTTTACTAGCTAAACCAAAAAAAACCATACAAATAAAAAAACCTGAAAACATTTTTTTTCGACATTCTTTTTTTCGACATTATTGCATTCAAAAAAATCTTTGACATTTTAACTGGATACCAATGTACTCATTGTTCAAATTATATTATAATAATATTGTAACACGTTATCTAATATGTTGTTGCGTATTGTGCCAGTACAGTGTCCATGCCTCTTGCAGCGGCGCTTCAAGTCTGCATGATGGTTCCAGCTTCACTACTGTATGTGTGGCTGCCACCCTCTTTCACAGCTGGCTATGGAGGGGTGACTGGAGCTGTGGAATATGGCAAAGCACTGCACTCTGCCACCCTATGAAAGGTGCTGTGGCAACCATCTTGGATCACCTCTGCTTCTCACAGCGCTCGATGCCCAGTGTCCAAGATCACTGTTTGCCCAATCTCTACCCATGACACATGAATTAAATTTGCTTTGAAATCAAGCCACAAGCAGAAACAATGGCACAGCTCTGGCACAGCACAAGCACAATAGAGCACTGTTTTCCTCATGTAGAATTAGGCCTCAAAGCAACACAGATGTGCTAATGCTGAAGGAAATACAGTACACTGGGTAACTACTGTTGTATATGTTAGGGTGAGGCTGGGGAGGGGAATAGGCTAGCAGCTAATAAAAATAGAGCTGGTACTGCGGTAGATGCCATTATTTGCAGCTAATATGGCAATATGAAGATGTGTCTATCAAAGAAACTACATTCCAAAACAACGCTCTCTCTGCATGCTTTTATCCTTGTATTTATTCTTATTAAAAACCTGTGATAATCCATGGCAATGATGGATCATAGTGCCATGGTGGAAGGTTTATACAGAGAACAATTATGAACTAATTTCGGCATTTGTAAAATCGTAAAGCAGTAGGGACATGACAGTTTGCATCAACCATTTTGAGCCCTAATGCTACTTTGTTCAATGTAGCCAGCGTTCTATTTAGTGCTGATGTGGCAATATATTTATCCTCATTATCCATATCACAGTAGGCCCATTCTGTCCCCCCGGTGTATACTTTAGGCACACCGTCCTTACACAGGTGGTCTGACTCAATGTCACAACAACACATGCCATGACCAGCTGCAATGCCATTTAGGGAATAGGACATTGGCTAGCTTTTTATTGTAGATCATAGGCTGACAATGTAACCACTTGGCCTGTTAATGTCCGAGATGCCAGTAAGGAAAGGGGTTTGTTCTTCTTATACAACTCGCGATTTAGGCTTATGCCAATATATGCCTATAAAAGAGACATATCTTAGCCGCAACGGCAAAGCTCCTAATTGCAATCTATATGCTTGTCATTACGTGCTTTCCAAGCCTCAGACTCTTCTCTATTCTGTATGGTTCACTTATCCATCAGCTCAGTATCTGAGTGGCTTATTCCTGTCTGGTCTTCAGTGTGGGTCTCAGGCCCCTTCTGGGCCATCAGTGGCTTCCAGGCCACAAAACTATACAGCGCACATGCTGTCATGAACTTCAGATCACGCCCCTTTTGGAACTCCTGGTCCTTGTCTCAACGAGGCTTGCATTCCGTACTACTTCCAACATGGCCGTCCAGAGCTGAAGCCCTTGCTCGCTCCATGCACTGAACGCGGCGTGGTCTATTTGTAGACCACGCCTTCCGCGGCTCCGCGCGTCTCAATGCTATTGCAGAGTAGCCCAGACGTGTGTTCGTAGCTTGCGGTATTGTTTCCCTTGTCCCAGTGCTATTACCCATTCCTTTTCCTTTCCCCCTTCCTGGTTCTGAGCTTTTCTAGCCTTTTCCAGTCGCCCGGATTTCTGGACTCCTTGATCTCGGAACTAAACGCAACCTGGAACCAGATGAATCTCGACCAGCACTGTTCAAGACCAGGAGCGTTCGCAAGAAGGCAGTGATCGAAGTCACCGGCAAACATCGGACCCAGGTGAGAAGGGGGGGAACTCCTTGACAGTTTGAGACGCCACCCGACCGAACGTAAAAACGAGATGGAAGCCGCCGTGCAGGACTTAATGCTACGCATGCAAGAACTATCAACCGAGGTACAAAATCTTAAGGTGGAAAACGCTGCGCTCAAACAATTGGTCTTATCCCGGGATTCTGCTACAAAGGAGGGTGCCCTGTTGGGCGGTATTGTTGACAAGTATGATGGTTCGGCAAAAACACTCCGCGGATTCCTGGATTCATGCCTGGTCCACTTTACCTTCAAGCCCTATTATTTTACGACTCCTAGGTCTAAGGTGGGTTTCATCATATCTCACCTTTCCGGCAACGTTTTAACTTGGGCAACACCCCTTGTCAACTCCGCCGATGCCCTCCTAGATGACTACGATGGGTTCGTACAGGCCCTTAAAGGCATGTTTGACCGTCCAGAGCAGGTCTATACTGCCCAAGAACGTTTGCTGAACTTTCAACATGGCTCCCAAGATATGCTCACTTATGTGACCAGATTTAAACAATTGGCCAAGGAAGCACATTGGTCCCCTGAGGCTAGTTTTACCCTGTTCAGGAGAGGCCTAAACGAAGAGATCAAGGATGTACTGGCCAGGGTGGCCAGACCAAATTCATTCCAAGCACTAATGGACCTGGCCTTGCAAATAGACTTTCGCATCCAGGAAAGGAAGGCTGAAAGAAAGAAATCCAATCCAAGGGAAACCCACCCAAGACGTCCTTTGAGAGCACAGCCAGATCGGATGCAAGCCCAAGTCCAGCCCCAGAACCTGAACCCATGCAAATTGGAGCCTTTCGTGGACCCATATCGCCTCAAGAAAGATTGAGAAGGATCCATACGGGTTTGTGTATGTATTGTGCTTCAGACAAACATTTAGTCAGGGAATGTCCTCTGGCACCTCCTCGGCGTTCGGGAAACGCCAGCTCCCGATCTTAAATGGAGCAGAGATTCGGGAGAGAGATGTTTGCTCCACATCAATTCCATCCTTGAACTCTCCTGGACAAAACAGTTTGGTGATGCTACAGGCTTTCCTCTCGCCCTCCAAAGACAAGACCTATCCCATTCTGGCATTGGTGGACTGCGGAGCTATGGGAATCTTCATTGATCAAGACTGGGTGGTTAGTCATCATATTCCGTACGAGACCCAAAACCCATGCAGCTGGTGGAAGCAATAGACGGAAGACCACTCTCTTCAGGGCCCATAAGCCTGCAGTCCAAAGAGATCCAACTTTCCATAAACGATCATCAAGAGCGGATTACATTCAACATCATTAAGTCAGCCCATTACCCCATGGTTTTGGGAATGCCCTGGTTACAAAAGCACAATCCGTATATCAATTGGACAGCAGGATCATTATTCCTGGGCTCAGAGTTCTGTATGTCCCACTGTCTGTCCCTGGATACCTCCTCGGTAACTCCTAAGGAACCACCAAGAGACCAAAAAACACCACTCATGGTTTCCAATATCATGTAAGTTCCAGAGGCCTATCAGGGATATACTGATGTATTCTCTACTGCCATAGTCCAGGCCTTACCCCCTCACAGGCCCGAAGACTGTGCCATAGATACTGATCCCTCAGCTGTAATTCCTTTCGGCAGAATGTTCATTCTTTCCGAACCCGAGAAAAAGGCCCTTCGGGAATACCTAGACACGAATCTTGAAAATGGCACCATAAGACCCTCGAAATCTCCAGCGGGTGCTTCATTGTTCTTCGTTCCCAAGAAGCATACCAAGGAACTCAGACCTTGCCTCGACTATAGAGGCTTAAATCAATGCACTCTCAAGGATCAGTACCCACTGCCCCTGATCTCGGATATCCTGGAAGCTGTGAGAGGAGCCGTAATAATCACCAAATTGGATCTCAGGGGTGCCTACCATTTGATCCATATCTGGGAAGGAGACGAGTGGAAGACCGCCTTTAGAACACCCTTTGGTCACTACGAGTACCGGGTCATGCCCTTTGGACTAGCCAATGCCACAGCAGTTTTCCAACGTTTTATGGATAGGGTGTTCTCTGATATGTTGTTTCTCTTCGTCATTGTCTATCTGGACGACATATTGATTTTTTCCAAGGACCCTCAGAAGCATGAAGGACATGTCAAGGCAGTTCTACAAAGACTCTGGGAACATCACCTTTTAGCCAAGCCTGAAAAATGTTTGTTTCACGTTACCTCTGTGCACTATTTGGGATTTATCCTTAGCCCAGAGGGGATTGGCATTGACCCTTCAAAAGTAAAGGCCATTCTCGCCTGGCCTACTCCCACGTCCGTGAAACAAATCCAATACTTCCTAGGGCTAGCCAATTTCTACCGGAAGTTCATAGCCACCTTTTCCGAGATTGTACAACCCATAGTGTCTCTGTTAAAGAAGGACACCCCATTTGTCTGGTCAACTTTACAAGAAACTGCATTCCAGCGTTTAAAAACTGTGTTCGCACAAGCTCCCATATTGGCTCAACCCGATACAAGTCGACCCTTTTTAGTGGAAACGGATGCCTCTAATTAGGCCATAGGAGCAGTGTTGAAGCCGAAGATGGAGGACGATTTGGAACACCCCTTTGCTTATCTGTCAAGAACCTTAACTCCTAGTGAAACGCATTACTCCGTCCTGCAAAAGGAACTCTTAGCCATTCGCCGAGCTTTCACTGAATGGCGACACCTACTTCTAGGAGCCAGACATCCTGTCCAATTCCGTACTGATCACCGAAACCTACAGATTCTACAGTCACTGGAGTGCAGGAACAGTCGTCAGGCACGTTGGGCCTACTTTTTTGCCCAGTATCAGTTCCACATTACCCATGTGCCTGGATCACAGAACCTGATCGCTGACGCCTTGTCTCGCCATCCTGACTACGTGACTGCTGAAGATAAAGCATTTCCTAAAATGTTCTCTCCCACAATATTCGTAGCCCAAGCAGTTAATCTCCTGGCAGAAGTCCGATCGCAAACCCAATCCTTGGAATTATGGAAGGACATTTCAACACGAAATCTCTGGAAATTAAGAGCCAAGGAAGGCTACTTATTCAAGGACAACGCACTATTAATTCCTACACGGAAGCTACAGCAAAAGATAATAAACCTTTGTCATGACACACTCCATTCCGGGCACCGAGGTATCAACAACACCCTCCGTCTAATGCAGAGACAGTCCTGGTGGCCTAAAATGAAGTCTGACATGCAGCAATACATCCAGACTTGTATAACCTGTGCCCAAAATAAACATAACAAGAGACCGGCGGGTCTTCTTCTGCAGCCCACTCTACCCTCTAAACCATGGGAAATCATCGCTACAGACTTCATAGTGGAGTTACCACCTACCCGAGGATATACTACCATCATGGTCACCATAGATTTGTTTACCCATATGGCCAATTTTACGCCACTGATGAAACTACCCTCCTCTTCAGAGCTAGCTGGAATATTTCTGGAACACATATTCCGACTACATGGGCTTCCTTCCAAGATCATATCTGACCGGGGTCCCCAATACATTTCACAATCCTGGAAAAACCTCTGTCGGGTATTAGGAATCCAACGTGCCCTCTCTTCAGGATATCACCCCCAAACCAACAGAGCCACAGAACGTGCAAATCAGACCCTGGAACAATATCTCCGATGTTTCGCTACCAAGGTCCAGGATGACTGGTCTCTCCTGATACCCGTTGCGGAATTCGCTTACAACAACTCCGAACACTCAGCGTTACAGACCAGCCCCTTTTTATTGTAGTCAGGGGTTCCATCCATCGGTCTTACCTTCGGTTCTTCCTGGCCCTACACCAGTACCTACTGTTGACTCCTGGATCGAAACTCTTATCAACATTCACCGGAGGCTAAAGAATACTTAGAGAAAGCCAGATTACAGACCAAGAGGTATGCAGATTCCAAGAGAAGACCAGGTCCGTCCTATACGGTCGGTGACCGAGTGTGGTTGTCATCAAAACTACTCCCCCCGACACTTAAGACCAAACAAGCTGGCTCCCCGCTACTATGGTCCATTTCCCATCAAGGAGATTATCAATCCTGTCTCATATCGAATCAAGGTACCTGACTCCTGGAAAATAATTCTTCCAGTCTTTCACACATCCCTATTGAAACCCTACATCCAGTCCTCTCGAAATCCCAGTAGACCACCTCCTCTACTGTTTGACAACCAACTGGAATATGAGGTGTCCCGGATTTGTGACTCCAGGTATAAGCGGGGCCATCTTCAATATCTAGTGGAGTGGAAAGGATATCCTCCTAGCGAAAGGACCTGGGAACCTATTTCAAATATCAAGGCTCCTCGGTTGCTCAGAAGATTTCACCTAATACACCCGGGCAAACCTGGAGGGAAAGGCCTTCGGAGGAGGCATGCTGTCATGAACTTCAGATCACGCCCCTTTTGGACCTGTGGGTCCTTGTCTGAATGGGGCTTGCATTCCGTACTACTTCCAACATGGCCGTGCAGAGCTGAAGCCCTTGCTCGCTCCATGCGCTGAACGCAGCGTGGTCTATTTAAAGACCACGCCTTCCGCGGCTCCGTGCGTCTCAATGCTATTGCAGAGTAGCCCAGATGTGTGTTCATAGCTCGCGGTATTGTTTCCCTTGTCCCAGTGCTATTACCCATTCCTTTTCCTTTCCCCCTTCCTTGTTCTGAGCTTTTCTAGCCTTTTCCAGTCTCCCGGATTTCTGGACTCCTTGATCCCGGAACTAAACGCAACCTGGAACCAGACGAATCTCGAGCAGCGCTGTTCAAGACCAGGAGCGTTCGCAAGAAGGCAGCGATCGAAGTCACCGGGAAACACCAGACCCAGGTGAGAAGGGGGAACTCCTTGACACATGCCTCTTCCAAATCAACAGATTGCGTCTTGCAACCAGCAATTTCAACATTTTGCATCCCATGATGCAATGGATCTTTGCTAACAATCTTCATGTGTGTTTAGCGGACGATATTGTGGACATTTGAGGAATTGTTTGGTTCTATACAGTAAAATATTAAAGTCTAGGTGAGACCAACTATATCTCTCTGTGGTGTCTGGTAATATGTGGGAATTATCAATGACTGCTAGATAGATTTGTTCTAGTGGCTATGTAGATGATCTTGTGACCGGGATATACGGTTTCTGATTTTAGAACTGGACAATAGTTGGATTCTCATCAAAGGACATTTTCTCCATATCCCTCAAACTGTAAATATGAGGAACATCTATGAAAGTATATGAACATTTCGATTGAAGAGTGCAATATCTGCAAGAGTCCTGGTTACTAATCCCACCCTCCCCATCCGATTCTTGTTTCTATAATGCAGGACCCTAACCCCCATACAGTTCTCTCTATGTATAGCAGCACCTCATTTTCAAGATGTAGGATGTTTTCTGTATAGTGCTCTGCAGCCTCTGCTCGGAGCCATGCTTGGGCTATTTTAAATGTGTAGCAAGGGAGCTTTTGCCTGTCTTCATAGATTGGCATTCTATGCTTAGTAAAAGCAAAAAACGAAAACAGAAAGAGGTTTTCTGGTTGAACAGAAAACAAAGCCACAGTATGAATACAGGTATGGCCACAGGATATAATCATACAGGGAAAGCAAACGTGATCATATTTTCTCTTTAACCCTTGTTTTTCTGTCACCAGTTTGCCAATGTCGGGCAAGTCTGCATTTGAAGTGGTGAGTTTTATTTGGAAATCATGAAAAATTATTTGACGACTAGCTGTACCCAGTGCATCCTCACTTCCTTATAGACCTATATATTGAATTGCTTGGTGAGCTACAGACTGAAAGGAACTATTTATCGATTGTGCATAATGGATTTTCCAATATGACCTGCTGTTCCTTTCTGAGGTACGCGGGATAGCCATTGTCATTCTCTTTGGTTGGTTCTTTGAAGTCTTCGCAGAATAACAAAGCAGATCTCCTTGTTCATGCGGGGTGATGTGAACTCTGTCCTGGAGGGGCAGAGGTTCAGAAGGACAGCCTAGTTTCTTGGAACAGGGTAACCTCTGGACAAGCCAGACCAATCAGGGTAGCGATGGCGGCGGTCAAGACTAGGTCTCAAGAGGGGTGAGGGTGACTGAAAGCCTGCAATGAGCACACAAAGCAAGGACGCTTACAAATTACTCCAAGCAGGTGTTATATTAAAAATATAGACACATGTATTACAAGGCCTCTGTAACATTGACCATAGTAAAGAATCACAGTAAAACTCAAGTAAACCAACACATCACAATCAAATACAATATATATACAATACCGAAGGGTCTAAAGAGTTTGAAGCACGAAATATGCAGACCACCTAGATGGGGAGGAAAACAGGCAGTGCAAGTAATCGTTAGACCCAGTTCGCCTTCAAAGGCCACCTAACTAGAAGGAAGTCGAAGCCCTACGAAGAGTGGAGCCTTGTGCTCAAAAGTACCTGCACACGCCGGTGCCAACGGTCCAAGGGGAGTCTCTTCAAGGAAATCAGGCAGTTCAGAGCGGTGAACAAATGAGGACAAACAGATCTCCACTACTCAAGCGTGGCCTCCACTTGTGGGCAGAAGCAGAGCGCGAGTGCGAAAAAGGCGTGCTGTTTAACTACAGGCTACTGCAGGAGGGCGACCGGTTCCTAGCGTTGCTACTCAACGGTCCCCGATGCAGGCAGACCCATGCTTCTCTGCGTCAGTTTCAGTGCTGGCAGGTTCAGATACGAGCAGGGTACGTCTCGGCGTCGTGTAGATTCCGCGTCAGCAGAAGTTAGAGTTGAGGATGTCCCAAACGCTGTGAACCCGCACAGATTGTTACCACAGCAGGGCAACGCAGTGGCCGTGTGTATTTCAGCCCAATGCACACTTCTCACTTCAGACCTGGGAATGCCAAGTGTACGAATCGTGTGAGAGTGCTAAGGACTCGGAAAACAGCAGCAACCTGATGGCGGTTACAGAGCAAGGCTCCTGGGTAGGCTGGTCAGTCCACTGGATGGCCCAGGGACGCTTCCGAAGGCTTACGTGCAGGAGATGATGAAGATGCCGAGAATAGTTGTTCCCACTATTCCAAAGGGTTGAAGTACCAGTACAGGCCTTCTCGTTCGATCAGAGTCAGAATGGTCTCACAGGGCGACAGCAGTGCAGAGGAGCAGTCCTTCAGCGGGTCACCAGCGATTCCTCGGTTCAGCCTCTTAGTTGCAGGATACTTGGCTCCTTTATCCGTCGTTCGTGAGAACTCAGGAGATCGACCTGGTAGTGGTGTTTCCAGCCTCCTCTTATCCAGAGTTCCCTTCGCGCCAAAACGGAGAGGACCCAATAGGAGATCTGCTCACAAAACACTCACACCATACGTGGATCTATCACGGACCACAGTGGTCCCAGGCATTCAAGACACACTAGACTCTCTGGCACCCAGGATTTGTATTGGGACCAGACATCCCAGCCCACATCCTGGAGGCACACACAAGGCCTGTAGAAGCCCGCGAAAGCATCTGTGTTTCATGGGAAAGTACATGCCCAAATAAGGAAGGCCCCGGGTCGGCTCGACCTGGGGAAGGTGAAGGGTCAAGACGGTCAACGGACAGGACAAAACCTCGTGGCATGGCCATTTTGAAAGCCATGCCACCCATTTTGGCCAAATGCGAGAAGCGCGGTTAACAGGGCAAAAGGGAGTTCAAAACACAAAAACGATCGCTGCCACCAGTCCCGTCCGTGACATACTTGCACAGTTTGTTATAAATCCATCGAGAGTTACCAGGGCCTGTAGAATGACTAGAGACCCAAGAGCGCGGTAATGTAAGTTATGGTGCACTCTTGTGCCATGTTGCGCGAAAGCTGCAACATGAGAAAAGAACTACGGAAAACAACGTTTCCCGGTACTGACTGTCTTAAGGGCATGTCAGTTTCCCCGTAAGAATGGAGCGAAAGCCCAGAGGAGTGCGGCGGAAGGCTGTGCTTCTCTGGCAAATTCTAGATCAGGGTTTAAAACAACAGCAAAAAGTTTGGGGGTTGCCACATGGAAGGGAAATTACCAACAATATGAAATCTTTCCTAACACTCGCCCCTCCCAGACTAAGGACATGGGGAACTAATCCACCCCTGGATAAGTCTCTTGTTCAGGTCGGTTAAACATTCTGGACAACCCATCAGCATTGCTATGTTGGACACCTGGCCTATGCTCAATAGTTAAGTCAAAGCCTTGTAGACTTATGGACCACCTAAGCAACTTTGGATTCTCTCCCTTCATGTTCATCAGCCACTTTAAGGGCTTATGGTCAGTTTGCACAGTGAAGTGGGCCCCATAGAGGTAGGGCCTCAGCTTCCGTAGGGCCCACACAACAGAAACATTCTTTCTCTACTGTGGACCATCTGAGCTCTCTGTCCTTAAGCTGGTGTCTAATGAAGCCAATAGGGTGTTCCTTACCCTTCTCATCTACTTGCGATAGTACAGCTCCTAACTCAGTGTCAGAGGCGTCTGCCTGAACAATAAAAGGTCTTTGATAATCAGGGGCCCTGAGGACAGGGGCCTGGCACAGGGAGTCTTTTAAGCCGTTGAAGGCCTTCTCACACTCGTCGGTCCAAGTTACCTTCTTGGGTTTCTTCGGAGTGGTGAGGGCAGTCAGAGGGGCATCTATGGTGCCATAGTCTGCCATGAAGTTGCAGTAATACCCTGTGAGTCCTAAGAAGGCTCTCACTTGGGTCTGTGTTGTGGGGGTAGGCCAGTCTTGTACTCCTTGTACTTTACTGGGTAGGGGCTGTATCCTCCCTCCACCTACTTCATGTCCAAGGTAAACCACCGAGCCTTGTCCAATCTGGCATTTACTGGCCTTTATGGTCAAGAGTGCTTTCTGAAGAGCCTGTAGCACAATCCCGAGGTGTTTCACATGGTCTTCCCAGGTGGCACTGAAAACTGCTATATCATCCAGATATGCAAGACAGAATTCATCCAACCCATTCAACACATGATTCACAAGCCTCTGGAAAGTGGCAGGTGCATTCTTCAACCCGAACGGCATTACCCTGAATTGGTAAAGGCCGTCTGGAGTGGAAAACGCTGTCTTCTCATTGGCATGTTCTGCTAAGGCTATTTGCCAACAGCCTGCAGTGAGGTCAAACGTGCTGAGGTACTTGGAGGCACCCAAGGTATCCACCAGCTCATCTGTTCGAGGCAAGGGGTGTGAATCTGTCTTGGTGACAGCATTCAGAGCCCTGTAATCCACGCAGAACCTCAATTCAGAAGTGCCTGCTTTTGGAACCAAAACCACAGGGCTGGACCAAGGACTACTAGAGGGTTCAATCACCCCAAGATCTAACATTTTGTTGACCTCTGTCTTAATGTAAGACCGTACTTTGACATCCTGTATCCTCTACTTTTGGTAGGAACACTGTCTCCTGTGTCTATGTTGTGTTTGCACCAAGGCGTCAAACCAGGGGACTGCGAAAACAGGGGGGAAAATTGCCTAAGCAAACTTTTCACTTCAGCCTGCTGATCAGAAGTCTGGTGAGGGGCCACTCGGACACCCTCAAAGGAGCTATCTGAAGGACCGCTTTGGAACAGGTTGGGGAGAGGTTCAGACTCCTCTTCCTCAACATCTGAAGCCAGTAGCAGTGCTGCGATTTCGACTCTTGGGATGAAAGCCTTCAGTCTATTTACATGGAACACTTTTGGAGCCTGTCCAGGCCTTCCAATGTCCACTGAATAGTTGACCTCACCCAGGGGCTCCACCACTGTGTAAGGGCCTGACCATTTGTCCTGTAAAGCTCTAGGCCTTATGGGATTCATGATCAGGACTTGCTGACCAGGTGTAAAGTTGATGAGGGAAGCTTTCTGGTCGTACCAATGTTTCACCAGCCCTTGTCCTGCCTTCAACTTGTCATTAGCCAGACCCATCAGAAGTACCATCCGTTTTCTGAGCCCTAACACATAGTCGACTACGTTGGTAGTAATAGGGGGAGTGGGCATCTCCCATCCCTACTTGACTATGGCTAAGGGTCCCAGCACAGGGTGACCAAACAAAAGTTTAAAGGGGCTGAAGCCAACACCCTCCTGTGGTACCTCTCGGTAGGAAACAGTAAGCATGGTAAAAGAAGATCCCATTTTCTTCTTTGAGGTTCTTCCAGAGTTCCAATCATGCTCTTTAGTGTTCTGTTGAAATGTTCCACCAGACCATTGGTCTGGGGGTGGTATGCGGAAGAGAACTTTTAGGTGACCCCACGTTCTTTCCACATAGCCTGCATATATTTTGACATAAAGTTGCTGCCTCTGTCAGACGCAACTTCTTTAGGGAAGCCAACCCTAGTAAAGATGCCAAGTAACGCTTTTGCAACTGACTTGGCAGTTACAGTTTTCAATGGGATGGCCTCAGGATATCTGGTAGCATAGTCGACCAGCACCAGAATAAACCTATTGCCTGAGGATGTTTGGGGGTCGACGGGACCAACGATGTCGATCCCTACCCTTTCAAATGGTAATCCCACAACTGGGAGTGGTACCAATGGAGCTTGGATTGTTGAGCCACTCTTACCAGATAACTGGCAGGAGGCACAACTCCTGCAGTGACTTTCTACTTGCAACCCCATCTTGGGCCAGTAGAAGTGCATGGATAACCTTTCCTTGGTCCTCTTAATACCAAGGTGACCAGCAAGGGGCACTTCATGCGCCAGCTGCAGGAGGAAGGGTCTTACAGCAAGGGGAACCACAAACCTCCTATGGTCTCTCCTATGGTCTCCTTCTGTAGACTCTGTGGGCTCACTATACAGGAGTCCAGCTTCCCAATAAATCTGATGCTTCCCAGGAGGTTCACCCTCAAGCTGGGAGCAGGCCTGTCTCCTTAGGCCTTCCAGAGATGTACACTCACGTTGGCCTCTACTGAATTCTTCCCTGTCAGGACCACCTTCTACTAACAAGTCTTTTAGTTCAGGATGGTCATTGGGGTCAAATACTTCAGGTATTGCCGCCTCCTCGTCAGGTCCGGGCGATTGACCAACTTCCTCCACCGCAGTGGTAGGTAAATTCGGGGGAATATTTTCTTTCCCTCGTTTTAATTTTCTTACTCCTTTAGCCTTGGGTTTCCCCTTTGGCTGGGGCAGCGCATTGGTCTTGGCCAATGCAGCCCGTGTTTGAGACCATGTGAAGGGTCTGTCAGCAGTGTCTCCTACGAGCCCTAAAGCTCTGAGATCATTGCCCAACAAGACCTTTCCTGGGACGTTTCTCTGAATGCTCACTGGAATCCTGACTGCTGTACCATTTAAAGTAAGATTCACAGGTATTACTGGAAACATGCGAGGTGGGCCGTCAGCCAACTTAGTGGGCATCAGAGTAGCTCTGGCAACTTCCTCCGAGTCTACCAAGGTAGAATCCACTACAGTTCGACTGCACCCACTATCCCTAAGAGCTGGAGTATCGACTCCATTGATCAGCACACTGTCTTTAAAGTAGTGCTTGATGTTATCTGGAAACCTAGCATAAGCCTCTGCGACTTTAGGCTCCCAGGAACCCAGGGAAACTAAAACTACCTCAGCTTCTATCCCACTGGGGAAGGAGTCTGAGGAGAAGGATGCTCCTGTGATCTCTTCTTCCTCGTAGGAGGAGAAGGCCAGATTAGCGGAGTGGACCCCCAAAGGTTTGACCTTACACCGGGGATCCCCCTTCACGTGGTCAGTTGCTCCACAAGCAAAACAAGATCCATTGGGTCTGTTTACACAGGGAGGCTTATAATAACCAGAGTTCTGTTTCGGAGGCTGACCTCCAATACCCTGTGAGTTCTCTTGTGTCTTACCCTTATTTTTCTTTTTGCGGCCCTTTTGAGAAGAAGATTTATCAGATTCCCCACCCTCCTTATCTTTGGACTTTTTCCCTTCCTCCTACTTACCAGGATGAGTTTTGTCCTTATGGGACACTCGATGTGACACCCATAAATCTGCTGCAATGGCAAGCTTCTTAGGATATGTGTCCTTTGAATCTGCCAAATGCTGCTTAAACTCGGTGGAAGAAGATGCAAAAATATGTTCCAGCATGACAAGACTTATCATACCTTCAAGGTAGAAACCTTATAACCTTCGACCCAGCCAGTCAAGTTTAAGGATTCGGTTACATAAGATACCCAAGTACCACCTTCTTTTTTCTTAAACTCTCGGAATCGTATTAAATATTGGGCAGGAGTCTTTCCAAACTATAAAATGAGAGTTTGCTTCAACATTGCAAAATCTGCTCGCTCAGCCTTCGACATTTCCATAATGGCACTACAGCCAGAATGGGGCAGTCTGCTGAGTAACAAGGCAATCTTATCAGCATTGTCAACTTGTTGAACTTCACATGCATACTCAAACGTATTCAGCCAGTCCATAATGTCATTCTTTTCCTCATACACACTGAGCAGATCTTTTGGAAACCTTGGATGAGAGGAGGCCCCAGACCCATGTCCAGGACCCTTGGATCCATTTGCAACCTGAAGCTTGGCCAGTTCCAACTGGTGATCCCTGTCTTTCTGTTTTTCTGCCTGTTCGATTTTTAGTTTGGCCATACTGAAATCAAGCTCCTTCTGCCTAAACAGCTGCTCTTGCTTCTTGAATTCAAGCATGGCCTCCCCATCGACACTGGCAGAGGAAACACTGGACATTTCATACTCCCTGTCCTCATGGTCGCGGTGGACCAGTGCAGCGGCAGAACTGTCAGTTCTACCAGTGAGAGCAGCCCCACCTCCTTCTGCACTGTCCTCGGAAGCTATAGCGTCAAGCTGAGCTTCTTGCCACGCCACGATTCTTTAGATCATATCCAATTTGGTGCCTTGGGAGGAGACACCTCTCTCCGCACACATCTTTTTCAATATTTCAGATTTAGAAGCATTTAAAGTTAACAAGGTATTTGTTTCCATACTGTTAAATAGGACTATGGCCTTTTAAAAGTTATACTACGACAATTCGCTACGTGTCCTGGTAGGAATAACTTGATATGCCTTCGCTTGTGCGCAACACTGGATACCTTCTGTCGTATCCCACCGCTGTACACCAATTTGTTAAGATGGATTTCTGAACTCTGTACTGGAGGGGCAGAGGTTCAGAAGGCCAACCTAGTTTCTTGGAACAGGGTAACCTTTGGACAAGCCAGACCAATCAGGGTAGCGATGGCGGCGGTCAAGACTAGGTCTCAAGAGGGGTGAGCGTGACTGAAAGCCTGCAATGAACACATAAAGCAAGGACGCTTACAAATTACTCCAAGAAGGTGTTATATTAAAAATATAGACACATTTATTACAAGGCCTCTGTAACATTGACCATAGTAAAGAATCACAGTAAAACTCAAGTAAACCAACACATCACAATCAAATACAATATATATACAATACCGAAGGGTCGAAAGAGTTCGAAGCATGAAATATGCAGACCACCTAGATGTGGAGGAAAACAGGCAGTGCAAGTAATCGTTAGACCCACTTCACCTTCAAAGGCCACCTAACTAGAAGGAAGTCGAAGCCCTACGAAGAGTGGAGCCTTGTGCTCAAAAGTACCTGCACACGCCGGTGCCAACGGGCCAAGGGGAGTCTCTTCAAGGAAATCAGGCAGTTCAGAGCGGTGAACAAATGAGGACGAACAGATCTCCACTACTCAAGCGTGGCCTCCACTTGTGGGCAGAAGCAGAGCGCGAGTGCGAAAAAGGCGTGCTGTTTAACTACAGGCTACTGCAGGAGGGCGACCGGTTCCTAGCGTTGCTACTCAACGGTCCCCGATGGCGGCAGACCCAGGGTTCTCCACGTCAGTTTCAGTGCTGGCAGGTTCAGATACGAGCAGGGGACGTCTCGGCGTCGTGTAGATTCCGCAGCAGCAGAAGTTAGAGTTGAGGATGTCCCAAATGCAGTGAACCCGACAGATTGTTACCACAGCAGGGCAACGCAGCGGCCGTGTGTATTTCAGCCCAATGCACACTTCTCACTTCAGACCTGGGAATGCCAAGTGTACGAATCGTGTGAGAGTGCTAAGGACTCAGAATACAGCAGCAACCTGACGCCAGTTACAGAGCAAGGCTCCTGGGTAGGCTGGTCAGTCCACTGGATGGCCCAGGGATGCTTCCGAAGGCTTACGTGCAGGAGATGATGAAGATGCCGAGAATAGTTGTTCCCACTATTCCAAAGGGTTGAAGTACCAGTACAGGCCTTCTCGTTCGATCAGAGGCAGAATGGTCTCACAGGGCGACAGCAGTGCAGAGGAGCAGTCCTTCAGCAGGTCACCAGCGATTCCTCGGTTCAGCCTCTTAGTTGCAGGATACTTGGCTCCTTTATCCGTCGTTCGTGAGAACTCAGGAGATCGACCTTGTGGTGGTGTTTCCAGCCTCCTCTTATCCAGAGTTCCCTTCACGCCAAAACGGAGAGGACCCAATGGGAGATCTGCTCACAAAACACTCACACCATACGTGGACCTATCATGGACCACGGTGGTCCCAGGCATTCAAGACACACTAGACTCTCTGGCACCCAGGATTTGTATTGGGACCAGACATCCCAGCCCACATCCTGGAGGCACACACAAGGCCTGTAGAAGCCCGCGAAAGCATCTGTGTTTCGCGGGAAAGTACATGCCCAAATAAGGAAGGCCCTGGGTCGGCTCGACCTGGGGAAGGTGAAGGGGCAAGACTGTCAACGGACAGGACAAAGAACCTCGTGGCATGGCCATTTTGGAAGCCAGGCCACCCATTTTGGCCAAACGCGAGAAGCGCGGTTAACAGGGCAAAAGGGAGTTCAAAACACAAAGAAAAGATCGATGCCACCAGTCCCGTCCGTGACATACTTGCACAGTTTGTTATAAATCCATCGAGAGTTACCAGGGCCTGTAGATTGACTAGAGACCCAAGAACGCGGTAATGTAAGTTACGGTGCACTCTTGTGCCATGTTGCGCAAAAGCTGCAACATGAGAAAAGAACTACGGAAAACAACGTTTCCCGGTACTGACTGTCTTAAGGGCATGTCAGTTTCCCCGTAAGAATGGAGCGAAAGCCCAGAGGAGTGCAGCGGAAGACTGCGCTTCTCTGGCAAAGTCTAGATCAGGGTGTAAAACAACAGCAAAAAGTTTGGGGGTTGCCACATGGAAGGAAAATTACCTACAATATGAAATCTTTCCTAACTCTGTGGAATTAATAGTTGCCAAGGGCCCATATGCCATATACTAATTTGCGATTTCTGTTCACCTCCGGTTCATGTCTCTGTTATGAGGTTTTATGCAAGAGGAGCATATGTGGATGGCGGTTAAATACAATTCGAGACTTATTCAGATAACATAACATTTTTTTTTTCAGAATATCGTCAAATAACTCTTGCAGTTTGATTATAAACAAATAAACGGTTATGTCTGGTTGTTTTAATGTTGCATGAGGGTCATAGATTGTATGTGAATAAAACCTCAGCTGCTGAACTCTTGTTTACTTGGTTATCCTTCTGGCTTCACTGTGAGTGTCATCTTGACAATACATGTAAATGTCTCATTGTGCAGGTGGCTCATAACGGTCTCTGACAAGTATAGCTGCCACCTCAGTCTTGAATTTTGGGGCATTATATCATCGTTCAATTTGTTGAGTATTTTTCATGAATACCTTGGTTACTGTCGTGGTTGGATACGTTGGAGTACCTTTATACATCGGTTTGTGGGATTTGGCAAATTAATCAATTGTTTGTGAAGGAGATGGCTTTATCTCAGTTCCCATTCACACTATAGGGAGGTCGGAATTGCCTCGTGTCACTGTGTAGAAACAGCGGGAGTACTAAGGCACTAAACAGAGGTCAAACGACTTTATGGTTTTTCTCTGAAAAGCTTCGAATAAACTCCTCTGAAACCAGTCTGGGAGGTGATCAACAACACACGAAGGAGAAACTCTACTTAACTAGGGCAGGATGACGGACTAAAATAATAAGTGCAGGCGTTTATCTTAACAGGACCTAGTGCCCCGACCCCAGTCCAGTTCCCAATGCTAAACTGAAAGATTCATGGATGCAGTGCCCAGTCTATTACAACACATCGCCCATAGTCTCGGGTGTGATTAAACTGCCCCAGCACACTTCTTTATTGGCCTATGTACTCCCGGTGCACATGTTGTTATCCTCTGGCATTAAGTCACCCTCCTGTGAACATTGGATGTAGACACAGCACACACCTGCCAACCAGGCCATATGATTCCACCTAGCCTGAGGGACTGAGCCACAGCTATTACCAGCAGGAATTACTCCCCCCCCCCCCTCCCATCCTCCTTCCTTTCAGGGGCATTGCCAGACTGAAGTATTTCTCGCCAGCTAGCCAAGGGTCACTCTCCTGGGCTAGACCACCACAGGCTCTGGTATTCCTGCCCCCAGCAGGCTAGAGATACTACTGCTCCTCTTCTGGAGGTTGTTGGCTCACACTAGTGTCTGGGCTTTAGTCCCGATGAGGCATAGCAACACTACTTCTAAAGTTCTGTGGGGTCACTGGCCCCCATGAGGCATAAACACACAATTTCTAAATTTCTGGAGTTTACTAAACCTCATGAGGCATAACAACAGTACCTTTACTGTTCTGGAGGTCACTGGCCCCCATGATACATAGCAATACTACTTCTACATGTCAGTGATTTTACGGACTCCCATGAGGCATAGCAACACAGCTCCTAAAGCTATGGGGGTTACTGGCCCTCATGAGGCATAACAACACTACCTTTAATGTTCTGGTGATCACTGGCCCCCATGAGGCATACAAACACTCTTTCTACATTTCTGTGGGGTCACTGGCTCGCATAAGGCATACCAACACGGCTTCTAAGGTTCTGGGTGTCATTGACCCTCATGAGGCATACCAACACTACCTTCAATGTTCTGGGGGGGGTCACTGGCCCCCGTGATGCATTCCAACACTGCATTTACAAGTCTGGCGGTCACTGTCTTCCCAAAACACAAATATGGATGAGACTGCAAAAATCATAAACGTTCCAAAATGAGGATGCGACCGAGACTAGACGTGTATCAAAAACGGCTAGGCACCCCTCAAGTGATGCAACTATGCTCAGCCTAATGAGGTCTGGTGCACACCCTACAGAGTGATCAAGGAAAGAGGGAAAGGAAAAGATCACATCCACATTCCCACAAGGGCGGCTGCTTTTTCAAAAAGACCACAAACACCTGAAGATTACAAATTCCATTAAATACTTCTGTCATTTCACTTTCTTTGGTCGTTATTACATCTGTACAGTCACCAAGCGGCTTCCGTTGTGTCGGCCTGCATTTTCCCTTCACATTCAGATTCCATTAGGGGCTGGGTGTAGCCACCAAAAGGCTGGCTGCAGTCCTTCTCCACAATGGCCGCTGGCTGCTTCTGGCTTCTGAGCTGCAACCCCCACTAAGATCTGTGCGCCAGGTTCTCTTTGCTTCATGACTCCGCTCCAGGAACGGGCTATCTGACTCCTCGGTCACTTGCTCTTCTTTTGTAACACGGTTAATACAGGAGACCAGCTCGGGACCGGGATTCGATCTTGGTTTACTCTGGTTTTTTTTTGCTTCCAAGACAAACGTGTCGCCCATGACCTATCCTCCGGCTCTTCTCTCCTCCTCACGCTGCCTCTGTGACATTGTTGGGACACATTAGAAAACTATTGCACCTCGGTAAGTGCACTTTGGCAGGCTATAAACACCAGTGCAAAATTTGCCCTTGAGCAAAAAAGTAAAATTTTCACTGCATTATTGCAACAAGACAAAGTTTGCCCTAGTGCTAATACGGAATGGTATTAGCACTAGGGCAAACTTTGCCCTGGTAATAAAATGCATTGAAAATGTATCTTTTTGCACTTGGGCAAATTTTGCCCTGGTGCTTGTACTATGCCAAACTGCACTTGTCATGATGCAATAGTTTTCTAATGTGTCCCATTGTTTTAAAAAATAGGGCAAACTTTGCCCGAGTGCTAATACCGTGCAAACTTTGCATTTGTACCGGGGCAAAGTTTCTGTAATCTGGCTCCTGGTCTCCTTCTGCCTCCTTTATACTACTTCAGAAGAAAGTACTGCTCAAGTTCCTGCGGGTCGCATGACTAGTCACTCCATCTAGGGGGCAATTTCCCATTCGACTGGAATGCTAAAATGGGCAAGAGAAGTATATGTAATAGTATTATGCAAGGCTTAACACCAGTTTTGGCACTCTGGGGAATTGAATGTAATTGTTGTGGGAGGAAGAACAGGGGCACGGAATGGCAACACAAAATGCCGGTGTAAGTGCATTGGATTCCTATTGGAATTCACCAGTTTTTAGCAGCTACTTAAAGCTGGTGGATTCCATGGGAATCCATTGTAAATACCTCCTGCCTTGTGAACACAGCAGTAGGCATGTATACTTGCTTGCACTGTGAGGTGCAAATAATGCACGTAAACGTGGGTCCACCCAGTTTTTCAAGCATGTTTTTCCTTTCATAGTAAAGAGAATGAGATTTGCATGGAGGGGACTGCAGAGAACATTAGTTCATCATACATTAACTATTCCCTCTGTGCAATTTGTGCTTTTGGGAATGATATCCCGCCCTAGTATTTGCTGTCGCCTTAGCATTATTCACACGTGTTGGGTATATCTCTGCCATTCGGGCTTGGTGCTTGCTTGGTTTTACCCATGTCCATGGTGTAGGGGTAAAAAATATGTCAGCTTCCATCTTAGAATCAGGCAGATTCCAGAATCAGGAAGTGTCCTGATGCCACAGGGTTAATGGACCAACCGCCTGCTTCCTGCCCCATTGCCTCCCAACTCTGCACCAGTGGTCCCATGTGTTGCCCAGGCTTATGAGTGTCCACTACTCATGTTGAGAGTGTATCCAACACCGCAAGCAGGTTTGCGAGTCCACCACTGTTTGTTGATACTCACACTTAGGTGACATAATGCAGTCAGGCTGCCCAACTGCTTCTGATCTTAGCTACAGTTTACCAGCCAGGGATGTGGCATAGGAGAACCAATGTCTGCGCCCATAAAATGCACTGTGCAGTTCAGTTGAGTTTTGCAGTAACACTGCTGTGTTGCTGTACTGACTCTCACTCTGGGCCCTGACACGCTATCCAAATGTGCCAACTCTCTGGTCCACGTGCGTACCACGGGCACAATCTGTTATGCCTCTATATGCAAATGAGACACGTTCCCATGTCTTCTCTCTCTCACTTGAAATGTGAAAGTTTTGCTATAAACTCAACGGTACTTCTCAAAGGAGAAAATGTTGCTCCAAACGCTCCATATCTGTAGTCTGTATGTGTTTCTCATTGGTTGTGTCACGAAGTGTTGTTTTGCTGCCATCTAGTGTTACAAGTGTACATTGATTTTGAGCAAACATCCCTAGTGTTCTCTATAAAAATAGGATTTCTCTGGGTTTATGTATTTTTCTCATTCTGCTTATTCCTTTGTCAGTATGTTTACCTACCTTTTCTTCCCATGTAACAAAAGGTGGGGAACCCCTACTTCATGGGCATCTGGGGGAGGAGTGAATACATATTAAATAAATATGATGCCCTATGCACTGGAAACAATTATACTGTGTTTCCAAACGGAGTAATCAGGTGAGGAGACTAGGACTGCATTATTAATACATCATTCAATTTTATTAAGATTTCATAGAAGACTAATTAAAAGCATTATACATTACTCAATTCTGCAATTCAATACATCAAGACCATAACCATTTTGTGTGTGCAAGCTACGCAAAGTTTGTGCAAAAAAGGCATTATGTGTGCAAAAGACAAAGCATATATCAGCTATTCATTTGTCTCGGCTAGCTTAATACCTTGCAGTTATACTGCTCCTGAACATCTGTGATGACCTGCTTTCAAATCTCGACTCCAACACTCCTTCCGCCCGTATCCTCCTCGATCTGTCCTCTGTCTTTGACATGGTCAATCATTCCATCCTCATAAATCGGCTCTGTGATACCCTGGTTATCACGGACCGGGCACTGGACTGGCTGATTTCTTTCCTCCCGAATTGGCTCTCCCTAGTGCAATTGGGCCCTTTTCTCTCCTCAACCTCACTCTCGACTTGTAGCGTCCCTCAGGGCTCCATCCTCTTGCTGTGGCTTTTCAACATTTAGCTTGCCCCTCTGGCCCACCTGATCTCCACCTTCTCACCCCATTTCCAGTGTTATGCTGATGACGCACAACTCTCCTTTACATTTTCCTCCTCTCCATCCACTGTAATTCCCGACTGTCTGACTGGGGGTAAAGGCTTTTTTGCTTGCACTTGTCCTAAACTTTCACTCCATGTCCACCATTAAGCACCTCCAGCTGTCCGCAATTTTGTTCTAAAATTTCTCTGGAAAATGCCATCTCCCACTGTGACCCAATTGTGATATTGTCTGCACAAAACCTTGCAGTTATACAGGTCCGGTGTGGGCAACAGTGGGGGAGGTTAGGTCCCGGTGGAGTTTGTGAAAGGTACGGTGGTGGAGGTGAATGGTGCAGAGAATGCTGTAGTGGTTGCTGGTGTAGAGGTTGACGTCATGGCAGCTGTTTGATGCCATACAGAGTTTCGGTCTATGAGCCTGCATTTTATGTTTCTCATGGGCCTTTGGGAAGTCCTTGTTAACGTTGTCCCAGTGGACTTTGACTATGTGTTGCATGAGGACGGATGTCCCCAAGCTCTGTGATGGTACATTAGATGGTTGTGTTGCTCATGGGCCTTGTAAAATGTGTGTCCAGCCATCCTACACCTATCCTCTCTTCCACCACCTCTGCTATCTGCACTCTCTAACTTCACCTACCCAACCCCACCCTGTGTACCCCATAGCCTCTATCTCATTTTACTTACCTTATCACATGATTTGTTCATCCACGCACCTCCCTTTAGCCTTGCCCATGCATTGCATTCACCTCCCTCTCTACCCGTTCCCTCCCCTTCTAACCTTACTAACTGTACCCTAGTCACCCACTGTACACTCAGCCTCTGTACTCTCACCTACCCTACTGTACCCTGTGCACCCAGTGTACCAGTTTGCATCCACTGTATCCCTACCCACTCACCTTATCGATGTATTAGACAGTGTATTTTTTTTTAATCCACTTTGGATTTTTTCCCAATCACCCAATGATTAGTATATATTAAGACAACAACAGTGTTGTTTGCACAAGTGTTGTATGGAACATAGTGCATATGATGCACTACATATGAGGGTCAAAAAATGAAACGTGCACAACTCTAATTGTATTTTATAAAGTATGTTGTCTAATTATATTTTCTTTTTTTACAGACAGAAAATCTGACATTTTACCCTTTTCAGCATATCTAACGAAGTGTCCATACTTAATGATACATATTGCTAATTGTAAGCCAAATAAAAATATTATTCTATTTACAATGTTCATCTTCATTATACAATCACTGTGCACATATTACTGTGGCTATGGTAGTGTCTACTTCTGTGCACCTACTGTATCCCATCTTTTCTATATTCACTCAACCTACTCCCACCATCTTGACCCGTACCCACCTACCACTCTGCTACTGAAACTATTCAATGCTTCTGCACCCTACTCCGATCATCTATTACAGTCTATATATCTCAAAATGTAACTTGCTAGGAGTATTGAATACACACATACATAAATAGTTTTACAAAAAAACATTCATAAACACGGCTAGTGCTGCAGCTAATGAATTGGCAAGCTTTGAGGGGCGGTTAATCTCAGCAACGACTGGAGGGCATATTCGCGGCTAAAAATGGGCTCCATGTCCACGGCTATAAAGGAATAATTGTGAAAAAATAATTTCAGCAACACAAACTGGATAAATTAGATCACCTAAGATGTTGGGATCTTTTAGTGGAGTTTGTTTTTTATTTTGACTATTATTATAACTGAGAGGTTAGCCCTGAAAAGAGCCATTTTGAGGAAAAGGGAAGGAGGAGGTTGAAACTGGCAAGGGAATAACAATAGGGTTTACACATGTAACAATGGGTAAAAAAAGTAACACATCTTTTGTAATTTTATTTTTCACGTTTGAGTTTTCTTTCTACAAAATTGGGGGGTAAAACAATTGCCACTTACAGGGTGGTTGCTGGTGTTGACACCATGATAGCTGTTCGAGGTTGTACACAGTTTGGTCCATGAGCCTGTATTTTGTACATTTTATGTTGTGTCTCTCATGGGCCTTTCTAGAGTGCTTTCTTTAGTCCTTGTCTACATCAGCCTACTGGACTCCGAGTGTTGAATGTGGACAGATGTCCCCAAACTCACAGACGGCACATCTGATGGATCCCGGGGGAGATTTGTCTTGCAGATCCTGCACTGCACCTTTTCAGTTTCTTTGAGAGAGTTGTGCTGCTCTACATAAAGTATTTCCAGCTGTCTGCTGTTTTTTACATCCTGCATCATTTTATGTTGGGGCGGGGGTGTAGGTTTGGCACCAAAATTACTTCCTCGCTGCTGCTACTGCCGTGTTCACACATGTTGGATAATGTCTGAATTTAAAATTTAAAAAAAGAAAAAAGTAAAACAACTAGGTTAGTGAGTTCCATCTGCCTGAAGGAGCTGAGAGGGCAGGAGCCCTTCCCCCATCCCTGCAATGGTCTAGCAACAAGAAGCCGCCATGTGGATCCGTGTGTGCTGCACTGCGGAGCCCTCAACCATATTTTGTTGTGTTTTGGCTACAACAAGTTCCTTGGGGGATGCTTGAAGGAAAAGATTGCTTGACTTTGAGTCCACTTAGCATCATTCAACGCTAAGTACGAGGAAATCGAGTGCAAGTTGACTCAAATTCCTTAGTTAGAAGTGCCTGCCTGATCCCAAAATGGCCGGGTCCTGTGGATGCCCAGATCGAGGCTGTTGATAGGTTGCTAGGCAACCAGGCCCCTTTTCTGGCCAATCCCTTTTGCCAGCTGGCGAACGCCGACCTACGAGGAAGGCCATAGGTTAAGGCCCTATCTGCGCTCTGTCCGTGCATTGGGCGTGCGTGGTCGCCCCTAGCCTTTGCTTACACTGGTATGTGATGACTTATGGTTCAGCATTGCCTATCCTTCCCCATCGAAAGCCTGCAGGTTAAGACACTGTATTCAGCCCGCATAAATGGCCGGGTCCTGTGGATGCCCAGATCGAGGCTGTTGATAGGTTGCTCGGCAACCAGGCCACTTTTCTGGCCAATCCCTTTCGCCAGCTGGCATACACCAGCATACGAAGAAGGCCATAGAGTAAGGCCCTGTCTGCGCTCGGTGCGCGCATTGGTCATGCGTGGTCGTCCCTGGCCTTTGCTTACATGTGTGCGTGATGACTTATGGTTTGGCATGGTCTACCCTTCCCCATTGAAAGCCTGCAGGTTAAGACACTGTATTCAGCCTACGTATTATAGTACTTCGCAACTTTGCCCCACCACGGCATGATCAAGACTGCACTGCCTCTGTCCATGAGCCGATGGTACGTTACGCATGATGACCGTATGCTATACATTTTATCATTGCACCCGCTATATTTAGTAAGTATCAGTAATATCTATATCTGTAGGCAACCATATCCATATTAATCTGTGCATCACTCCATCTACTACTGTTGACTGAATTCATGCCTTAGATGTGTGGTCAGCTAGCCTATGGTAGCTTGCTGAATTCCCATGTTATATACTTGTACAGCGCTGTGTATCGGTCGAGTCTCTTCCTGTGGAGGGTAGCGTCTGGTCACAGCCCGGTCTGATTCTGGTATAACCAGTCTCCCTCTAAAAAGTGTGTTGTGTCGTCCCTCCATGCCTATAAGTGCAACTGGATAATACTACTGGTCTAGTTTCGTTGCTAAATACACGTATAAAATTGAGTACCGAATCCTTTTGCCTAATGGTTCTACGATTAAGATGTCTCCCTATGTATGTACTGCTTATCTCCACCTTTGTTCATTATTTTGGTGGTGAGCCACACTACAGTATTATAGGTTAAGTGTATTGATACTTTGTACTGTGGACCATAAGCACTGGTGTTTACTGTGTGATAACTACTTTCTAGCTTAATCTACCTTGCTATGAAGGTTGCCTTGGGCCCTGGTTCCTGTCTTTTAGACCAGAAGGCCTAACCAGCTGCTTGCTCTGAACTATGAATACCTTTAACATTTTGGCTACTAGCCCTCTGCTAATTGTCCTATTTGGCTGTCCGGTCACCCTAGCTAGTATGGGACTGTTCACAATCAACATAAGCTCCCCTTGTAAACCGTATCTCCTAAGCTACCCAATGTTCCCTTCTATGTCTGTGCCAATCCTACGGCCTTCCTGGGTTAAACCAACTATGTTCCTCCCTCCACTTATAATCTCGGCCACCAACATTAGACCAACTAGATTCCTACCACAAATTAACCACATCAACCGGAACATAGGCACCCAGTCAGCTGAAGTCTACGCTCCTATTACATATGAACAGGACAGGCTAGGTATAGACGTTAGACCGCAGCCTAATTTACCATGCCCTATCTAGAAAAGAAATGAAAGGCTGGCTTCTAGATTCCAACACAATCGGCCAAGCCCTACTTCCCACATCACCAGACCACACCAACTGAACCAAATCCAGTCACAGATTACCCTTTCTCTAAGACACTCAAAGTAGTAAAAAAAAAAAAAAAAAATGAACACCTCGCCTAAACTAAAAACCGCTAGCTACAAAACGCCGCAAATTAAAGGTGCGTTGATTAACGCGAGATCCTTGGTGGCGCACGCAGTCAATATAGCAGACTTGATCTTGAGGAAACAACTAGAGTTTATTGCTATCACAGAAACATGGCTTCACCCTGCAGCCGGGACCTCGCTACTACTAGCCATACCTGAGCACTATACCATCCTTAGACTAGATAGGAAAGCATCGAGAAGTGGAGACATTACTTTTATTGCTGAAATGAGCCTATGACTTAGAACAGTGCCACAATTCCTGGTATATTCTTGCAAATTGTTGGCCGTCAAGCTGCCTTTATCCAAATCTCGTACACTGAACAATCACGTGATTTACAGACCTCTTAGAGCTATTGGCCTGTTTGATGAAGTCATCACTGCTATCTTAACCACATATACTAAAACTAATACTCAAATATTAATACTAGGAGACTTTAATTTGGGCTTCAATGGCCCAAATGACCAGCATGCAGTGATACTAGCCAATACTCTCTCAGAACTGGGTCTTACACAAAGGATCAGTCAGCCAACACATGTCAAAGGCAGATCCTTAGACTGGGTGGCAGAACTCAACTGTAACACAGTTATTACATCTATAGAACGGTGCAACTGGACGGATCACTTCCTAGTGAACCTTACTATCCAGGACTCACTGCAACTTGCCAGTATTAAACAGCGTGCCCCGCAGCTGGTCATAAGGAATAAGCAGGACATTACTGTGGACAAGTTAAGGCCCCTTCTTTGCCCAATTTTAAACCCTTTACCAGACACTTTGGACACCTCTATGTTGGTAGACATCTGCAATACCACTCTCTCGTGTGCCATTGACAAAATTGCGCCTCTCAAATTGGGTAAAAGTAAACCTAGAGCGCATCTTAACTCATGGTTTACCCCGAATCTAAAAGCTATGCGCACAGCAAAAAGGAAGGCGGAAGTGCTGTGGAAATATGACCCGGTAGTAGCCAATCAAGACAATTTAAAGAAAATCACCTTGGCCTATAAATCAGAAATAACAGAAGATAAACGAGATAATTACAACAATATGATTACCAAAGCTAGTTCCAGTACAAGGGAACTATTTAAGATCCTTAGAGAACTGGAATCCCCTGTCAATCAGCCAGACATTTGCAGCAAGTACAAAGCAGGGTGTACTAACATCCAAAATGCCTTATCTGCGAAGATCTTACTCCTTCAAAATAAAATAGCACCAAAAAACCTGATCATCAATTCAAATTTACCCACGTTTCAGTCAGAGAAGTGTAAAATATCATAGCCTCACTTGAGCCGTCAAAATGCCAGGGTGACACCTGCCTAGCATCCATTATTAAAGAAGCAGCCAAAGACTTGACCCCCTTCATGACCACCTTTAACAATGCCTCATTCCACTCAAGCACCATCCCTACCAACCTTAAGGATGCTTGGGTCTTACCTCTCAAAGAAACCTTGGCTAGACCCAAGCATACTAACAAACTTCAGACCAATCACCACAGTCCCATTTTTATTAACAATACTGGACAAAGCAGCACACCTCCAGATACAAGCATATCTGGAAACTAATAACTTATTGGGACTCTGTCAGTCGGGGTTCAGACCTCAACACGGTACTGAAACAGCCTTAATAGACCAGAAGATCTAGATCGATGAACTGTGAGACAATGGGAAACAGGCCATGCTACTTCTGTTAGATTTATCAGCAGCTTTTGACTTGGTGGACCATCATGTGCTCTGCAACCATTTATCCTCTGCAGCCCATTTCTCCAAGGAAGCTATAGACTGGATCCAATCCTTTCTGAGCAACAGGACCATTAGAGTGTTCTCGCCATCTGATGCAGCAGACCACAGTCCAATAACCTGCGGTGTCCCATAGGGATCTTGTACATCGCTCACAATGTACAACATCTTCACAAAGCCTTTGTTTGATTATTTGGGCCATCTGGGTGTCACCTACACGAATTATGCTGATAACACCCAGATTCTCATACCCTTCTTGGGTGAATACGACAGACCTAGCCTTGGTCAACAAAACTTTCACCATCATTCAGGCATGGATGGCGGCTCATGGCCTGTGCCTGATTGATGAGAAGACTGAGCTCCAACTCCTAGGAGCTCCAGCCTAGCTGTCTAAACTCAGTAACCAATACCTTTCGATCAAGATAGATGGTATCGATATCATTGAGGCTAAAACCTTGGGCTTTTACCTAGATTCTGCACTGAACTTACATAATCAAGTGAAATTCACTGCCTCTGCAACAGCTTACACCTGCAAGCTGATCCACGCATGCAAACCTTTTCTATCAACTGAAAGTTGCATTACATTAGCGAGAGCGTTAATACTATATAAAATCGACTACTGTAATTCCCTTTACTTAGGGCCAACAAGCAGATTATCAACAAACTCCACATTTTACAAAACAATGCTATTAGAACAGCTCTCAGCTTTCCTTGGAGACAACATATCTCCGACGCCAGACAGCAGATAAAGTGGCTCTCAGTCAAGGATAGAATCCACCTCAAAACTGCATCCCTGACACACAAATGTCTCAACAACGCTTTGCCGCAATATCTTAGGGAAACGATGATAAAACGTACATCTACTCGACCACTGAGATTGGCCAACGCCTGCAGTCTAATATTTCTGGGGTTTAAACTTAAAAAAGCTGGGTGCAGTAGCTTCCCTGTGCTTGGAGCCCAATTATGGTACTCACTTCCTGCAGCCGTGAAAGCCAATCAGTCCTTCCCTAGCTTCAGAAGAGATGCCAAAAATTGGATGATCTCCAAAGATTCAACTGTAGCCTAAAACAGTCTCTGACTGCGGGTGGATGCTCATAGCGACTAAACCTGCTGGTATGTCCTTACAGTGCTCATTTGTACAGACTGTATTTTGCTAGACTCTAATTGTGTTGTAAATCATACAAATAATCTTTTATATATACCGTTCAGTGTTTATGCTGAGTTGTGGTCGTGTTATACTCTGTGCTGTGTATTTTAAAATGAAACAAATATCGGTATTATTGCTGTAAATACTTTGTGCTTGCCCCTAGATAACGCATACATGTAAATTGTGTATGTCATACACTAAATTGTGTATTTAAAATGAAACGAAAAACTGTAGTGTTGCTGTAAATATCGTTTGCCTGCCCTTTGCAACTTGTAAACTTCAATATTCATGTAATGCGCCCATATACCTTTGAGTTTGGGAGTGCTATACAAATAAAGAAACAAACAAACAAAGTAATGAATAGACCATCAGAACCAATCACAGGACAAAGGAACGCGGGAAATGGAGAAGGGAGGGCAAAATGAATGGGAAAATATGAGGAGTTTGCCAATATGATATGATATTTTATTTGTATCACGCTCATACACATGTTTCAGAGCGCGACAAGGCAAGGGAGGGGAACAGTGGAGAGCACAACAATGATCTTACTAGGCCCAGTGACATTGAGAACGCGCAAGTGCATGGGAAAGGGAAAGGGGAAAAGTGCATGGAAGGGGTAGAGTGGAGAGTGCGGGGAAGAGGAGAAACAGATCAATAATAATACATTAAAATAAATAGATAGATAATTGAGGCAATACACAGTGGTAGTACAGCCAGCAAGTGGCAAGTGCCTTGTTTACGGCAGCATGCTGGGTAAGTCTGATAAGTGCAGAAAAAAAAAATAACCTTCTTACACCTCACAGACAACCTGCCCAGTACTCAGAAGAAAAAGAAATGAGGGAAAGTTATGGAGTTGTGCATGGGTGTGGTGAATATTCACAGCTGCACCCATTAAACCAATCAGATGGCGCGGATTATATTTGTGTCTATATGAATACGTGTCATGTATAACTGCGCATACGGTTTCAGCCAATGGGCATCAGGATGCAAAGATACGGCTGCGAGTTATGGGTACGTGCGTTACCCCAGCGTGCAATTTGTTTGGTCGATCGCGTTTGCACGGGTATTTCACTGCACTGGAAGTAGACTGCTAGACAGAATTGCATGCAGTTCCGTCTGGGACCACCACATACAATTAGGGCTACAGGTGTAAGCAAAAACCAATCTTTGGTATAAGTCTGTACTACACAGATTAGTGGTAGCAGGGCTGAACAGTCAGGCTTATCTCAAGAGGGTTTGTGAGCAGTACAAGATATTACACAGAGGACTTACAATCACAATGGTTCAAGTAGACACGTATACTCAAGGTTTCTTGGTAAAACACTTATTTACACAATCATTTATAAAACATTCACTAGTGTTAGGCAACTTTATAATATACACAGATATATTTCAGTACTAAACCAATAGGTTTCTGAACAAGTTAGGCTCCCCTGAAGTTGGAGCAAAATGGTACTTCAGTAACTTTCAAAAGGAGTAAAAAGGCACAAGGTAGCAGAATAGATTACATATACTTGGTAGACAGTGCAAATAGTTTCAGATCACCAGAATAGTTCAATTCAAGTCAATAGGCTAGACCAAAGTCAATGGGTTAGTGTTCTGGATAGGAAAGAGCAGTTCTGATATGAAACGGTAAAGTCTTTGCAAATGTTCTTAGAAGTAGTTTTGGTGAAAAAGAATCATATCGGGTCACAAGCTGATTAGGCCTGTAAGTTGGGAAAGTTCCATGAACTTTCACCGCGAAAGTGAGGTTTTCTCAATCGAATGAGCACAGTACCTTAGTTTTAACAAACAAATGCTGCTGAAGTTGTGGTTTTCTGGCAGTTCCTGCAGATCTCACTGTTCCTGAACCTCAGTCGTGGGGGCAAGAGGGAGGACGTCGGGGGACTCCTGCACTGCACAGGATCGTCGAAGAAAGGAAACAAGATGGAGTCACTTCAGTTTCCAGTAGCTGTAGCTTCAAGAACACAAGCTCGTGTCCCGCTCCCTGGTTAATCCTAAGCAGCCTGGAGAACGGTATCCAGGTGTCTTACGAGTTGATTGGTTCCACCAACTCAAAGAAAGAAGTCATCCTTGAAGGAGCTTCTCTGTCGAATGGAGCTTTGGCAATTCGGACCTACAGCAGGGCTTCACCGGGCAAACCAAGGTCCAGGAGTTGCAGCAGCCATCCTCTTCCAGCTCGTCTTCGGTTCTTTTGTTCCAATGGTCAACTCTACCGTCCAGTCCAGGGGACTCGCCTTTTAAACAGTTTTCTTCCATTAATTCCAGCCTATCTGTCACTCACCCAGCAGCTGTCGCTGTCCTCATCAGCCAGCCAATCATGCCAGAGTGCATTTGGGTCTCCTAGGAGACTAAGCACAGGGAGTTTCGGGCACCTCCCTCACTTCCTGCCCACCCCAGACACTCAGATGCCAGAGGCTTTCTTCACTCCTGAAGCCTGCCAAAGGCACACGAACAAAGGGACCAAACCTGATTTGGCGGGCAGAGACAAACTCTAGAAGAACCTTTCCAAAAAGAAACGGCGAAAAAAGAAGACCAGGACCTGTTTAAACAAAGGGGCTCAAGGCGCCATCTTGAAAAACATGGCTCCCGTGATTTTTAGCTACCGTTGTTCGCGGTCGGGAAAAATCATGATAGTTTGTTGTAAAACCACTGCCTTTTCAATAGGAAACTGTAGCATGTGACTGCTACATGAGTATTTAGACAGGTGACACTAGGAAACCCTCCAGCACTCCATTGTGAGATGGTGTGTGCTGGGTCCATGAATTTGGAAAGACTAGTAAGGTCAATTTCACTTTGCATTCTGAAACAGTAGTTTATCCCAGAGAAGGTATTTAAACCTTTGGGAAGTCTTAAAAGACATCCCTGTGTCACTGCACTGAAGGTGCTGTGTAACAGACATGAAAAGATGATGCCTATGTAGTTATCCAAAACCCCATATTCAAATAACACAAGTGTAAAACACAGAAAACACATTGAAAATGAAAAGTTCACAGTCCCAAAGTTTAGCAAAAGAGCTTTAGGGCTCTAAGGTAGATAGAGGGAATTAGCACATTTATGAGAATTCTCCCAACATAGACGTGTTGACATACTGCATCACTTGATTGGCTGAAACTGTAAATGTGGCTGTAAGTCATGTGTAGGCACATAAATGCTGCATGCCAACCAATTGGTCAGTGCGGAATGCGCAACTCTGCATAGCCATGTCAATTAAAGTCATTGCCTGATTGGTCAATACCGACATGTGTATTTCATTATATGGCATGGGCATAGCCACATTAACAAGTTGTGCCGCCTGATTGGGACTTCTCGATGTGGCTATAAAGTGCTGGCCACAATGTAATTGGTCAGTGCAGAAAGCCCGAATGCCAGTAGCTGCGTCAATGAAAGTCGTTGTCTCATTGGTCAATGCTCAATCTGCGGTTTTCATCATATGGCGTGGGAGTAACTGTGTTAACGAACCACACTGCCCGATTGGGCCTTTTCGTTGATGCAGCTATAAAGTGCTGTGCGCAATCCGATTGGTCAGCACAGAAGGCACGAATGTGCGTAGCCACGTTAACAAACAAGGCCGCCTTACTGGGCCTTCTCGTTGACGCGGCTATGAGTCATGTGATGTCCTCATTCTGGACATAGGCTGTGCAACAGGGGGTATACAGTTAAGGTGGCTTTAGCTGAATTTCAGAGGTTTTGTTGTGATAGGTTCTCACCTTAACAACCCTGCAACTTATGTTTTTTCTTTGAATTTCAAGGGTTTTGTTACCAAGTATTGCTCACCTTAATGTCCCTGCAACTAAAGTTTTTCCTTGAATAAATATATGTATGTATATCAATCTATGCTTGTGCTGCAACATGCAACTTGTATTGACATGATTTCAAGGTAAGAAATTGCTTAGACATGTATAAAAACTAAAGACAGACCTGCAGCCGGCCGCCTGGCAGTGCAACATATGCAAAACTTCTGCAATACTGCTGCTGTGGGGATACAGAGACGCCCCTTGTGGTAGAAGGTGCTCTCCAAGACTAACCATATAATAGCAAGCCACTAAGCTCTGTAGGTTCCGTTGCAGAGGTTCTCTTGCAGCCTTTCTCCAGCCCCCTCAGCATGCTAAATTCCCAGTTGACTTCCAATACGTCTTCATCTATTTCTAAATATAATTAAAATATGAGTTTGGATAAATTAAGGAGCTGTCTCTCGCCATGATTGTTGACGAGCAATTTGGCAGCAGTAGAAGAGACGAGTTATGTGCAGTATGAGTCTGTTAAACGAGCCCCCAAAATGCCAGCCTATTTTAATGCAGAGCCGTTGAGGTTAGACTGCACATTTGTCAAATCCTAGGGTATTTACAGACTGTCGTATTTAACTACGCCATCTGGCCTGTTTACATTCACCTTGGCAAGTGTTATGTCTGGAAATTCATCTGATAGTTCCAGTGTCACATCTAAGTACCATTCCTAGACTGAAATATTAACATCCATTTCAATATCCCCCTCTATGCTTTCACAGGAGCACAGCATCCATCTTTTTTGATTCAGAAAACTGACATGGCGTTCACGCGTTATCAGAGCTGAATTGCGCTTTGCAGAATGCGCCCGGCCAGTCGCTGTCTCTGGAATAGGCCCTGCGCAGGGAAATTAATGAGTTCCTTAGTTGAACCGAAGCTCTTGGCTAATGTTGTAATATATTCTTTCTTTCAAATGTGATTGCAATGTGCTTTGGGGATTCTATTCATGGTATATATGAAGCAGAGGCGGTACACAGAGCTACATGGTGCGCTGATATTCAAACTTGATGGAGCTAGGAACTTTCATCTCTCTAAAAGGGCAAGGTGGGAATGTGACTTCATTTACATGTGACTCCCAGAATGTGAACCTCATTGTGAGGATCAAATCTTTGCTCCCTTTTAATTAATTTGTTTCCCTCAAGAATCACAGGGGATGCTTTTCCTTGAGAGTGAGTCATGGGCCGAAGTGCACAACAAAAGTGGTGGAACTAAGATCCCCTCTGCCCTGCTCCATCCCCTACCCCACTGACCCATACGCACGCTCATCCCGACGTTTACCAATACAACCCCCACACCTGGGTACTGTCTTTCCACCACTCCATTCCCACACATTGGGCCTCATTACGGGTAGGGCGGTAAGGGATACCGGGCACCAGTAAGGAGACCGGTGCCGGTAATCCCCTACAGCCCTATACCGTGGTCCCCATTGAACTACTCCGGTGCCGGACCCGTTATTGGTGGCAGTCATGGTGCAAATAGCACCATGACTACCACCAATCTCGGAATGAGGCCCCTTGTGTTTTACCACTATACTGTCAACTCTGAAAGAAAATGGCTACCATTACGTTCGATCATTGTCCCCCACTGCAAACAGCTTTATGCACCTTCACCTTTCCAATCACCCACGATTCAAATCTCTTATGAGATATGCCCAGGACTATAGCCCTCTCCCACCCCATCAATAACTTGCACACACAGCTTTTAGGTTAATCATGCTTATGGCCGGTCGCTGTGTGAATCTCAGTGATAAGCGTTTGTTTTCTGCACTTAAGCAGGGCTGTGATACAGATCAGGAATGGGCGTTATGCCCAAAGCAATCTAGTCAAATAAACAAAAGCAAACCAGAGTCTCCCAGTTAGCTCAGCAAGATGTGACACCAGAGTTATCTGTGGGCTCAAGGTTGAATCCCCAGTTATGGGGAAGCTGAAAAACAAAGGTTCACTTCCCTGCTGTCCAGAAATGGTGTTCAGGTGGCAAAACTTAAGGGAACGATGGAGGATTGTCCAGAAAAAGTAGAGAATGTTGTTCCCTTTAGTGCCAGTTGGGAGAAACCTGGGGGCATTCTCATTCCGGCTCCCCTTGGATACTCTACGCAGGTGGCCAGGGAAAGGCCATCGCTTCAGGATCCTCCCTCTGGGGTGGACAAGCGAGGGAGAACAACCTGGATCGGGGGTCCTTGGGGATTAGAAGTGCGATGCCCTTAGGTGAGACGCAGTATTCCACATCCTCATTTCAGGAAGGAACCCCTATCCCAGAGGTGGTTATGGGATATTGTTCTCCATGTTCCCTTGTCCATGAGACGGACAGGAGATATCACCCCAGACATGTTAGAAATAGGAGAAGGATTGGTAGTGAGGTACCTTGGGACGAGACACAGTATCTCCTTTATTATAGTGACAACAAGTCCAACCCTCCCCTGATCTGTATTGGTCACTGTAGAGCAGCTTCCCCTTTTTCCCCTCTTGTGGTACCTGACAGTACTGAGACAAGAAAGAAACAACGGAGTAATTAACATTACACACTCCCCTCAATCTAGTACTGAGACGAGGAAGAAGCAACAGAGTAATGAACACCACTTACTCTCACCACTTTGGTACTGCCACGAAGAAGCTGCATGAAGGTCAAGCATGTCCTTTTAATCAGAGTCAGGCTGCATTGAATGATGGAACACACCTGTAGCCCATTGAAGGACCACAGGTGTATACAAGATGCAATACAGAAGCACATGGGGGAAGCAGCAGCAGAATCAGGAGAGACCTGGGCAACTCGGGAAGAGATTGTTATAAGACCCAGGGAATACAGAGCATCTGCTGTGCTGGAGAGCGAGAAGCCGAGACGCTGAGATGCCGACAAAGATCTGGTGAGTACTGCTGTTGAGACTGTGCAGGACAGGGATCCCTCGCAAGGGAAGGTGGGCAGCAGGCGCTGCCATGGAGCAGAGGCAGAGCTGCGCATGGAGGCCGCTTGTGGTGAATGAAGCACCCAGTGAACTGGCTTTATAGCTTGAGGAGAAGCCGCCAAGAAGAGATGCCGGGACCTGGTAAGAGTCGGAGGACACAGGAATCACCGGAGCATACCAAGGGACAGTAACAGTTCACGAAAATAAGAAACTCTTGCATTCAATGAATGTGAACAGAATTAAAAGTGTGATCCAAGGGAGCACAACTTAACCTATTCAATTCAGTACAACTTAAAACTGCATTTGCTGAATATTGAACTGAACTAAAGATGCCATCTAAGTAAGCATAATTTATTGTTGCATTTATTGAATACCATACTGAATGAAATAAGCTAAACTGCTAATATTGAATGCCGAATTGAATGAAAAAGCAAAAGTGCTAACATTCAATACCAAATTGAGTGAAAATAGCAAGCCTGCCAATATTGAATAAGCAAATCTGCTAATATTGAATCATGAACTGAAAGAAAATAGAAACTAAAGCGGATGAAGGACTCTGACTGCAGAGTTGAAGTTAAGTCTGAGAAACCGCTTGCTGTGGAGCTAGCTGCATTTGAGAAAACACTTGTTTATTGAACATTGAACCAATCAAGGTGAACTCAAGGCTCCTGGTTGTGTGGCCTTTAATGGGTGGATCGTTCGATCCAACATCTGCGCCCAGATCAGAGAACTCCTATATGTTGAATAATGAACTGCTGAAAGAGAATGTAAGGTTACTGGTTTCATAACCTGTAATGGGTGGACCGTTTGGTCTAACAACTGCACCAAGACCAGCGATCCCCTATATGCTAACAAGAAAGCTTGCTATTTTGTCGAAAGGGAAACTACCATTGGTTGACATAAGACTTGGGGAAGGGAACCCAGAGACGTGCTGCCCAGGAACTATATTGAACTTGGGGAAGGGCATCCTGATATTTACAAAAGGTGTGGAATCTTATCACTTTGAGTCCAAAAGAAGGTAATTTGAACATTGTGATTAACTTGTTGACATTTAGGGAAAAGATGCTGAAGATAAAGCCTGAGCTGGAAATAGCGCTGAGCTTCACTGTTGGAACACGGTTTAGTTTATGGTTGACATCCCTGTACACAGTATTGTCTTTTTTTGTGAGCGCAAGCATAGGTTTTGGACACAGACAGACTTTTCAGTTGAACTTACTGACACAGACTATCCTTAGTTTCTTTAGGTAGGGAAATCCCACTTTAGCATAGGGCAAGTTAGGCCTTACACCATTCTGACAAAATAAAACCCTTATGTTACATATTGAATCTGTTGTCCTTGTCTCCTTCCATGAGGCCAACCTCACACAGCCCACTTCACCCTCAAGCGCGAGTGCCCTTTCACTGTAAGCTTTGACATGCCTGATCTCGGCTTCATTCACAGAATCACATGTAGGGCAGCTATCAAAATGAGATAAATACAAACATAGAAGACCTGCATTATCTAAGGGGAAAGAAGTACTTCCCATAGGACTTTCCTGTTTTTATGATGATTAACAAAACTCAGAAATGTCAGTTGTTATTATGGCCCATTTGCTCAAAAAGGCAGCAGTTTGCACACACACAATGACATTGGCACCAATGCAAATACACTCTATGTGCATTGGCTCGAATGTGATTGCTCATGCACAAATAATGCATTTGTTTACTTAAACGACCCATAATGATGCACCTGTTCTTCCCATGGTCGGCTGTAAATGGCCATGTTTTGTCTATAATTATTTTTATACCTTATTTGTGATGTATCCCTGTGTCTTTCTGGCCCAGGCTTTCATCGTTATATTTCATTTGATTTCTATCCTTTCTGTATGGAGTGACCTTCTTTCCTCTCTGTTAGTATACATTATCTTAACACTGTACACTAAACTAAAATCACATCATACTTTCTTGCATTTTGTATTACTATTTATTTCAACAATGATCTTTTTCTGTATACAAAAATATTTATTTTTAAAGTTCACAATCAACAAACCAATTTTATAACATCTGCACACACCGCAATACTACATATATGTTTATTTGCATCTGCCTGTATTGCTTTTAATTTTTTGTATTTGTAGCATATTTTATTGTAACCCATAGATCCTGGGCGACATAAATTCAGAATCTTCTCTTGCCTTGCTATATAAGGAGCAGTTCTCTTATTCCTGGAGTGAGAGCTCCTTGTTAAAATAGGGTCAGAAGAAAAGACTTGGCAAAGCTTGCATTTGGGCTAATTTGCAAACACACAATGCCTTGCAGATGTGGCTCAGAACTGGAGGTGAACTTCCAGTGATAGCTGCTAGGTGGGTTGTAGGTTAAAGATTTGAAAACAAAAGGAACAAATGCAATACATTCGAGTCAAAAAGGACAGAAAAAAAAGACAAGTTTTTTTTGCCCAAAAACCATTTATTTTACCTATACCAAAAACCCCCCAAAAAATACATTAAGAAAAGGCATTCAGCCTTTTTTTCGGTCCTTTTGACTCGGATGTATTGCATTCAATCCTTTTGTTTTCGAACTAATGACTGGACACCACTAGGTGGCGTTGTGGTATGTGTGACTTGGTTCAAATAGACTACCCTACTTTCACATTTCAGCGGAAAATACTTTTTTCAAGCCATTTTAAAGCAACCATAACTTTATTGGTGTACTGTATTCATGCACCAACCACAAGGCTGTTAAGACTATACTGTACTGATAATCCCTAATAAGGGTGACACCAGGTACATAGTTGTCTTGACAGCCTTGCAAATATCTGTCTTGGGTTGATGAAGCCATATATAAATTAGCACTGCCCTCTAAGACAAAGACTATTCGTTGGATAAAAATCCTTGCATTTTAGCGGATATGTATACCCACAATGCCTTGCTGAGGTGACTCAGGACTAGAAGTGAACTTGCAGTGATGTCTGCTAGGTGGCTTTGTGGAATGTGTGACTGCTCAAGTGGACTAACTGGCCTTTCTATAGAAAATCATCTTCCTCCATTTAGATATCTTCAATAATGAAACATACACATATTACAATTTGCTAAAAAATTATCTGAACAAATTGATTAACGATACTTATGGTATTGACCTTTTCTTCACAATCAAAACAATATTACTGCTAATATTTACATTTTCTATGTACAATTAACCAATGAGACATGCTAAGTACTTTAATTATGGGCTGTGTATTGCTTAGAAATCAAGTGGAGGTAGACTTGGTTAAGAAAGTTTGCTACACCTTAAGCTTCTTCATGCATTTCATTAACCCAAACCTTTTAGGCAGATGCTTCAGAAGACAGTGATGTCTGTTTTAAATCACTTAAGTGTCCCACAACTATACAGATAAGGAACAGCTAAAAGGCTCCAATTAACCTGATAACTTTCAGACAGTTGTTTTTGGAGGGAGTTCTAACTGAAATACCATGGTTAGCCAATATAGCAAGGGATTGAGATACCAGAGCCTGCTTGGAAGTGTCCAATTACATCAAATCAATATATTGTCACACGTCATTGGCATATCATAGGATGAATAAACATGATCAAAGCACTGCATCCCTCCTCAGGGTACATCAAGGAATGCCATCCCACTTTACGATATCCTATACTGTCAGTTTTGTGTCATCTAGGTGTTGCAAAAGCACTAGGCTAGCATGATGCACTTTCTGTGCTTGTTCATAATGTTTTTGTTAATTGCCCAAGATGTTTGTTCTCAAATAGAAATATACCCTATGCCTTTTGGTACATTGATTTCTTGAATGCACTACTCTGTTCTTCTTTCCTCATTGCACTATGGAACCATGTGCACTGCGAGTAGGTGCTCTATGAAGCACCAATAAGATAAATACTTCCCAACAAACATAAATTAGGGATGGACGAACCAGCATGAATCATCCAAACAAGGGGGCTTCAAATCAGCTTAAACGGGACAAGCCACTTGGATCTCAAGCTCAAAATGTTTTGAAGTTTTAAAACCGGAATTCAAGCTGCTTGTATGGGTACGAGTATTTGATGGTTCGGCTAGGAGAAAACCAAGACTGTGGATGTTTCAACCCACTAGTCCAGGCCCTGCAACATTCATGTGCGCTGCTTGCATCAGGAACATCTGAATGGCCGCCGGAGAGCATTTTGCTCGCTAAAAATCATCCAGAAGTGCGCAGGAAAAATCTGAAAAGTAGGCCGCCATCAACTTTTGCCTATGTCAGTGGTAACACAAGAGACCACTGCCAAAACCCATCACTTGGCTGCCCACAGAGCAAGGCTGATTGCAAAAGAAACACAGAGCTGTGTGAAAATCCGTTTTTTCTTGGTTGTCAAATTTGCAAAAATCATGGCTCACAAACCACCCAAAGGATCCAACCTCCTGTTGGGTGTTGAATATTCTACTTCAAGAATCCACATAAATGTAATGTCAGCAGGAGTATATGTTATCTGAACAAAGTCAATATTGTACCGAACTGAAAAAAAATATGAAATTTAGAGATTAAAATGAAAAATTCACTCACAGTTTAAAACTAATCTGGAATATGTGTGACATTCAGAGACTGAACCACGAAATGTTTAATGTTGTAGCTATTGTGATCATGCTAGGAACATAAAAATTACAGGAATATGCCCAGAGGGTAAATACATGTATGTGTAAAAAAATCTTACAGATCCGAAAATGTGTAACCAACCAAAAGCGTGAACAATTGTCATTTATGAACCAAAACTCATAGGAAGATAAGATTTGGACAAAACGTACCTTAGGCAATCTGTGATGTGTATATGTATTATTAGCAAGCTGAGCATATTGAAAATATGTTTTTTGGGAAAATAGATGTTCTGGGTAAAAGCAAAGGGGAGGTTCGTCCCTAGATTGTAAATGGCAGCATCACTCTGACACATGATGACACATCTTGACACACTGCTACTTTCTCAAATCAGGGGACAGGGAAGTCTCTGACCTAACAGATCCTTAGAGGTTTGGGCATAGACAAACAGCCTCCCCACCCACTTTGGAAAATGGATAAATAGAGACTGCTGAGGACAGGCAAGACACACTTTCACTCATCAACTGATCCACTGGCGAAGCACCCTGCAGGAAGATCCAGACTCCAGAACCTAGATCCAGACTCTAGAACCTAGATCCAGACTGCAGAACTCTGAAGCAGAGGCCTAACCCAAAGAGCTGAACCCTTTTCAGAGGGCCTTTAAAATCTAGCAACCTGATTTAAACCCTAAACTTCCACGGGGCCTAACCTAATCCATTCAAAAGCCTGGCTGAGCCGTTTGCTGCTTCTGGCCAACAACCTTTGCTAGAACCCAAGATCCAGATCAGTCCAGCAGAGCTGTAACCCAGAACCCGTCAGATCCAGTCCAAGAGGCCACGCAGAGTGCTGAGAGCAGAACCAAGCGCCTGAGACCTGTCCGGTGGCGAGCGGGGTCCAAGCCAAACCTTTGACCAGATCTTTGACGGGTCCATTCCATTCCAAAGCCATAGTAGTGAGTATTTAGCATAGAACTGTCCATAGTCATTTCTTAGAACCCAAAACGACATTGCAATTCCTTACAGTTTTTCTGTAATCGTGTTTCCCGCACGTGGAAAAGTTGCTGCGAATTTGCATTTGGCTCAATTTCACCACCTGTAAAAACAGCTATTTCTTGTTTTCAACTTCTGAATTTCGTTTTCTATCTGCTAACCATTCAACAATCATTTCTAGTGTTTCCCTGAACTTATGCAAAGCAACCCTCACTTGTTCTGAATTCACTTGTTCTGAATTCAATTTAGCGAATTAAAATCATTTTTAGCATTTTCCCCATTCATTTCAAACCACAATTAAAAGCAATTGACCTGTTTAAAATCATTACTGTTCTCTCTAAGCTTGCTGGGGGGAATCGAGATTGAAACTGCAATTGTTGATTGTTATTCCTGATACCTGCGTGCCCTCATTCCATCTCTCCATATTGCATATTGGGGGGGATGAGTAATAACAGGGGGAAAGAGTGATTACATTGTCTTTGACTGAATTCATATCAAGTTTATTTCTGTGTTGCATTCTTTCCTATCATTGCATTTCCTTGAACCATACAAAGTATTCTCTGCTACATTATTCTTCCTATTCCTACTCCTAATTGATTCAAGAGATTGTTGATATTGTAATATTACCCATTGCTGATCATTGTTCATATTCATAATTGTGATATTCAGATATTATTCATATTCATAAAAGTGTAATCTATATATTGTTCAATTCTTCAAATAAATCTTTTAATTTGCAAAACAAACCTATTTCTTGGTTCAGTGAGACCAGGGTAATTCAAAGAGAGGGGCGTTATATGAGGGTACATCATCCAGAATTAAAAGAACTTTTGACAAAAAATTATATAAATAAGGGTTTCCATTGGGCATCCCATACTAGGCATTGACTTGGTTGGAGTGATGGATTGAAATCACTTACAAGACTGCTAAAAAGGGTACAACCCAGTCCGTGTGAAAAGTGGTATTTGACTCTTGACATCATACCCAAAGTGCGTTGTTCTCAAGGAAGTGAAGGAGACAGGAAGAAACATGAGATACAGAGAGAAGCAAGAATGTGCAACCATCTCCAAATGTGTGGTGCTCCTGCAGGCTCCTCTAACCCCGCCCCTTCTCAGACCCTGAGCATCAAAGACCCTTTGGAACAAAACTGTCACAGTTCATAGGAGGACGCTTTCCTCCATACCAAATGGACTAGTTCCTTCTATTCCCATCTGCATTCCTGGTGGTTGCCATGGCGTCTCCACCAACGCCAGGAACGCAGACGGCAAACATGACAGTGCACTTGCAATGTTAATGTTAAAGGACATTTGTATCACCACCGGAGTGGTCTCCTGGCGGCTCTGAAAGAGGGAGGGAGGGGTGGTTAGTGTGAGGTAGCTGGAAAAGTGAAAGAGAGCAGTGATGTGCTGTTGGCGGCCTTAGCCCGGTGTGTCCGTTAGCTGGGCCTGGGGTGTTTGCGGCCGGTAGTCGTCGTGTACTGTCTATGTGTGTTTTTGTTTTGTTGTTGCAATGTAGTGAAGATTGTGCGGTTTGTTGTGCTGTAGGTTTGTGGTTGTGTTTGGTTTGGAGTTTGAAAGGTGTACGCAGAGGGTGAAATTGTTAGTGCAATCGGTCAGTTGGCATCTTTATCCTAGCTTGAGGTGCTGGGTTTTCTGTAATCTCCCATGGTGGGGTTCAGGAGCACCCCTGCACCTCTGTCCTGATCTGTTTGTCCGGCATTCGAGGTCCCTTTTACATCTGGCCCCCTCCTTCCCCAGCATCCCACGCAGCCCTACCTGTCTTCCCTTCCCACTCATACGACTAGTGCACCTGCCACTGTCCACAGCTCAGCTAGTGTGGTAATTGTCAATATCCTGACAACTCCACAACACTGATACTGTGGTGCCTGGTGGCAACTAAGGGGCGAGTGTGGGTGTTGGGTGGGATTAGGGTCGGTTGCTGGCTCTGTCTCCATGGGTGTCGCCTGTGTTCAACTCTGCCCGGCATCCTTTGTCCAGGTGCCGTGGGAGCTTCTCCAAATAGGGAGCTGTTCACGTTGCCGTCACGCTGAAAGTGTTCCCGTTGCCATGAAGACGCGATGCACAACAGCGCATCAACACATATTGCCAATAATGTATAAAACGTAACTCCTTCAGGACGCCGGTGCTTTTAATTGAAGTTGGTGCTCAGCGTTTCGTTTTCGCTTCCTGTTGCCTGAATTCTGTGTTAAAGACCTCTGCTTCTGTTCAATGACTGCCATTGGAATTACCTTTAATTTACTCGCTGCCAGCACATTTTTTGACCTCTGCTTCTGTTTATGGACTGCCTTTTGGGATTGCCCTGAATCTGTACTTTTGCTGCGAACATGTTAATTAACCTCAGCTTCGGTGTTCAAGGATTGGTTTGGGGATTGCTCTGTACCCTGTACTTTTTCTTGATACTCCCTTGGGAATTTACCTGCAATGTGGTGTACAGAAACTTTGAATGCAGTGCAGTGACCAGTGGAGAAACTTGGCTGAAAATGTTGGGGGGGACATGACCGCTGAAGAAAAGGTGCCCCATTCAAATGAATGGGGACAAAATAGTGTGCCATGAAAGTTGGGGGGACAAACACCCCCGTCCCCCCCTAAAATTACGCCCATGGCAGTGACTTTATATCAAGTGCACTAGTCTACCTTCGTTAGTGCGTCCTCGTTTCGCACAGAGGCAGGTCCTTACTAACCCACTAATCTCCCCTTCCTCCTTCATTTTGAACCATCTTCCTCTTCCTCTCTCCTTCATTCTTTTCCGTGGATCATCTTGCTATCTCAGTGGGGCCAGATGTATTTGTTCATCGTCAGACACATCTTCCATCTATCAAGCTTGTTGCTTGCTCTTCATCCCTGTTATCAAGGTTAGTACACTGTTAATACTGATTTACATACACTATGAGGGATCTTAATTAACACATACTGTTTTCTTTTCCACAGCTTGGCGCGTACCTGGTGGTACCTTGCTCTTTCATTTGAACCATTGCGGTGTCCGTCACTAGACACAGACAGCAGAGCATCTCATAGGAAAGGTTGCCCTCAATTGAGGAGACCCTTAGCAAGGGTAAGCATTGAGATGATTGTACTATTCTCTACAGACCATCTCTCGACGTGCACAAGAGCCCTGATGACCTGCTAACGCTCTTGTGAGTACTGACAGAACACCTTTAGTGTGAGGCTAGTCATTTTATGTATGCTGTGCCCTTTTATTCCTGTTTCCCACGACAGCTCCCGCTGATAGGATGTCTTGCTGGAGAGTGGTGCTACCAGACCTCATAAAGGATCAAATAGAGGAAGCCCCAGGGTGCAGCAGAGACTGCCAGTCTTTGGGGGGGATACACAGACTGTCCAGACCTGACCTGGGCTCACAGTGTTGACCCATGTGTTATACCAATCAGATGTGGCTCTAATAATTATGGGAAATACTAGCGACTATATCTTAAACTCAGGTATAGTTTATTTTAAAAGTTTACAAATGTCATCAGGATAGTTATGTGGTTTTGGGACATAGTTGCAGATTTAAATGCAGCCTCTGCACTGTACAGCAGCTGCCAAGGAGAGCATGTGGGACCTCTGAACCTGCTCTGTGCTAATGGAGAGTAGGAGGTGCAGATCAGCAGACTGATGAAGTAACGCACAGGTGTGGGTTATGCTTTCGGCATGGAGCTTATGAAAGGGGTTCTGATAAGCAGGCCACCTTTTCTGAGATGGAATTAACTGCATCATAGTAATGCAAATCAAAAAACAGCCAGGGCTTCCAGACACTTGCCAGATGGCAATTCCTCACAATGATTCACATTTGATCTCGTTACAACCTGACTTACTTACAGTCTGCAGCCCATCTGTTGGTGGGTGCACATACATTTGAACACATAAATCTATTTTTATTTTTGAAATAAACAATTATGAAAAATATGTCAGCATGGGGACATAAGGTTCTAAAGTTATGGACATTGATAACCAAACACTCACGCCTCAGCGATTTTGAATGATGAGGAGGGTGTTGGCTTTAATTGGCTCTACTGAACCAGTAATATCTAGAAATAGACATTGGAAGAATATTGGACATTATATTAATGAGGTTGTGTTTGTTCCTTTACCTCTTCCCTTCCTAATCCCCTTCCCCCGTTTTTTTGGTTTTTTCCCTCTCCCCCTTTTTTACTGTTACTGTGAATTGCTCAACGTTGAAACTGTTGAACCAATTGGCCAATAACATGTAAACCTTTGCATACAACAGTAGTGTGCACTATTTTGCAATTTACTATATGACAATATAGTCTACCCAAAAGTGATGGGTGTGGCACACGTGTTGGTTTCATTTTCACGTGATATTTCTGATAGATTTTTGTAATCATGTTCATACATATGTTTTTGTATGCTTTTCATACCATCTGATCCAACAAAATGGATGTGCATTGGGATTAATTGGATGTGGTAACTGTATATTAGTTGTACAAACAATTGTGTGTTACAATTAAACTATAATAGATGATGTGTCCAGCCCTGATGAAGACCTTGTGGAGATTGAAATACGTGACAGCTTTGTGTGTTGAACCGACATTGAAGTCTTAAGATATTTGGAGTCTTTCTAAATTGAACTAATATTACATTCTTGAGATTTTTGGATAAAAAATTGTAAAACAGTCAAATTACTTTTGAGTCATTTTTTAAAATGCACTTAATTAGGCAACATAACCGGAGGAGGGGGGCATTACCGTTAGTGTAATGCCCCCGGGGCCATAGTTAGAAGCCCAAGTGAAGCCCTACCAGTAATGCCCCTTCCAAGGGTTTTATTGCAATTATTGCCCTGGAACGTCGTACCAGGGTATTAATAGCAATTTTTCTCGAGTTGAGAAACAGCGCTTCAACCGTTTCTCAACTTGTGAAAAAAAGAAAGAAAATGGCCACCAGGGATTGGAGAGCAGGGACTACAGGTAGTCGCTTCTTCCTTTCCATGGGGCCATTTAAATGAATGAAAAAAGTAAGCAAACAATATTACCACCATCGAAGGCGTGAAGGGACTACATGTAGGGGTGAAGGGACTACATGTAGGGGTGAAGGGACTACATGTAGTCCCTTTTCCCTTTCCATTGTGGCCACTCGTGGGAAAGAACTACAGGACACTGCAGTGTCGGAGCCCTGTCGGGCAGGTAAGGCTCAGATGAGGGCCAATGAGCCTGCTTGTGACAAGTTCATTGACCTTGGCGGGGTAGTAACGGGAGATAAGGAGCACATAGATCATATCTAACCAGTGTAATTTTATTTAAGATTAACTGGTAAGCTTTGGCTTCCATACAAAGCAAATTACAATGCACAGCTTTCAAGGCACTTGTGCTGGGAACCCCGGTCTACTTGGCCAAGAACTTGACTGCAAGTGGTGGCTGTAGGGCTACACAGAATAAAGATAGAAAAAGACTAGATATGAGAAAGTTCAAACATGTTAGTTTTTCTACCCAGGCTTTTCTGCTGCAATTCCACATCTGTTGAACTTGTTCCTTGGGCCCTTCAGTAGAAATTCTCCCTATTAGATTTTTAAAAAAGGATTAAAAACAAATGCTTTCTGTCCTCCCCCCTCCAACACTTGGTTTAACCATTTAACTATTTATTCCCCACCTCCTAGGCCTTCTCTGACACAGCTAAAATACATGTTTTTGGCTTCAGGCAGTGGGACTAGGTGGTACACATCTCACCTGAGGCCCGCGCAGTTTGGGGTATATAATATAATATATAGTAATACAAAAATAATATAATTTATATACATAGCGGCATCCATAAGGGGGAAATAATCAGGGAAATCGACATTAGTTCAACTCAATCTGGGCAACTTGACATGATGACTAGAAGAACAAGTAACAATAAAAGGCAAGAAGACAGGGGGGCATACTGCTTTTAACAGAGTCAAAAATTGAAAAATGCTTTGCTGCTGACCCAGTTCTTAAGTATTGGAGGTAAGAAGGGTGGTACCAAGAACTGCTATGAAAAAGCATGTCATATTAGGCGTAGTCAGTCCTGGGGATGGCAAGGCAGTCAGCCCTCCAGCTGGCGTAAAAGTGATTGAGCACCCCCAGGAGTCTGATGGCAGGGGAGCATGCCCATGCAGGAGACTGTAGGCACCACCCCCATCCCCATTGACGATAATCGAATCCTGAGGGTGCTGCTCCCAGCACAACCCTCTTTCAGATAATAAGCCAATCGTAACTGTTGCTGTCTCCCTATGCGCTGCTGTGAGGAAGTACTGAGCATGGCCAGTATGTCCACGGGATCTGAACCTTCGGGTTGATGCGGGCTGCACTCAGAGGAATCATGTAACAGGGGAGAAGACCAAAGCAAGAGGTTGTAAGGAGCAGGGCCTCATCCAGCCAAGCAGTGGCTTCACCTTCCAATTCAGTTGCACAATATTTACATATAGTAGGCTAAAAATATTCTGCAATTTGGTAATTCATTTTGATATCTTCTAGACTGAGGTGGGTTATAACCAGTGACCCTGGGGAGATAGATTGACTTTATAAGCCTCTGCTAAACCATTGTGGCTCAACAATGGAACATTACATTTCTAGTCTTCAGAAATATAAAGTGCGTTTCCATGCCTTATGTGAAGATCTCCTACTTAGATAAAGCTTCTAAACTGGTGAGCTGTCTCAGTTGGTTGAAGTATGAGCTGTACATCTTTGGAAAAGCTCTGGGTCACAGCCTTCTGTCCTGATTCTAACAAAACCGATATCATGAAAACCAATAACAGTTCTATAGTAAAATCTATATTAGTACCCGGCGAGAGTCAAGCAGAATGCAACATGCATTCTGATTGGCTCTCGCCGGGTCCTTAACCGGCTGAGAATCCTTCGATTCTCGGCCGGGATTCCAGCCGCCTTGTCCTCGGCGGGGGGTGTGGCAGCCCCTCAGCCAATGATGAGGCTCGAAGCGGGGCCATCCCCGCTCCGAGCCTCCCCACGGCTGAGAGGCTGCCTTCATCCCCCGCCGGGGACTCAGGTATGTTTTTTTTTTCCTTCCCTCCCTCCCTGTCCCCTACCTCCCTCCCTCCTACCTCCTCTCCCCACCCCTCCCCACCCCACCTACCTGCTTGCTCCTGCGTCCCCAGTGGGGGATGATAGCCTCCAGCACTGTGGAGACTCACCTCCACACGGCTGGAAGCTTCCATCGGTACTTTTATTTATTTTTTCTCTTCCCCTCCCTCCTAACCCCACTTATCTTCCGCTTCTTTTTATTTTTTGGGAGCGGACGCGCTGGGAACACTTTTGTTCCCAGCGCGTCCGCTCCCGATGGCCGCATTGGAAAGGGAAAACAGACTCCGTTTTCCCTTTGCATGGCGGCCATTTTCTTGGTCGTTTCTTTTTTTGTTTTCTGTCCCGGAACGCCTCCGTGTTGCGGGACCGAAAAAAATGCTTTTAGTGCCCCGGTCACGCACATAATCTGGGCCGGGGTACTAATAGCAATATGACCCGAGCGGCGGGGGCATTTATAGGCCCGGGGCCTTCGCTCGGGCCTATAACTATGGGCCCGGGGCATTACCTGAGTCGGTAATGCCCCCGCCGCTCGGGTCATATTGCTTAAGTAAATGTCCGTATTGTGTTAAGCATTTTGATTAACAGTTCTTTATGAAAATGTAAGTATCACAGTGCCATTTGAAAGAGTAAGTTCTTGGAACACTCGGGATAAAGCGAAGTTCCACAAATACCTCTTAGATGGTGTCCCATGTACGGTTTCAACCACTACCCTTGAAATGTACCAACTATCTAATTACAAGGTACCATGAGAAAATAAATAGTTGATGGCAACAGATACTCACTTTGTCCATGACCAGTCTAATCTCTGGAATATTCGGTGCATACAATATCTGTCCATGCAGCAAAGGCTTCAGGAATGTCCATACCAGCGCCCCACTCGGAGACTGCAATATGTCTTGATAGAATTGCAGGCAAAATGGAGCTGTGGAAATAGATCAGGAGTTAGATTGATAATCAATGGCATTAAACAATTTGTTTAGCAAGTTCTGAAAATACTTGCTGGAAATGCTGTCATGCTGGTACAATACATCTGTACAATTCAATGTAACCAAATGTACACATATACTGATATATTAATAAAATGCCCAACCCCTCACAATGCACATTGACCAAACCTCTCTTGTTACTCACTTGTGCCTCTGTGACTATACATATCTCTGGTGATTTAAAACACTGATGTTGTAAAAATGTGGTCGGAAAGCTTACATTTGTGTTTTTCATCAGCGTACCCACCATCAGCATTTGACTTGATGTTCAAGTGATGAAGTCAAATCCCAGATTCTGTCCTAAGGCCTGGAGGGGAAGCTGGAGCCTAGGAAAACAAAAGCCAGGACACAGGGTGGGAGCTGCAAAGACTTCTCTGAGTCCCTGAACCTGCCCTGATGTCAGAGATGTGTACTTAGACCCAGAAGGCTGAAAGTATGATGATATCTCATTGCCCTCTTGCCAAAACCCTATCCCCAATTCCTAGATGCACTCTGGGGATGGTGAACCCAACCACGATAATATCATGATCATTGTATTGTATTGTATATACATTAGTACCACTCTCCAATGACCTGAGGGCTTGGGGCACTGACAAAACAAACAGAAAGCAGCTCTAACGCTAAACGAAGCAGATTATATACACAGTAGAACATTTTGAAGCAACATCAGGAGAATCAGATCTAATAAAAAAAGGAATGTTTTCAATTTCTATTTTTTTAAAGTTCGACTGACTTCAGGTCCCCAAGATCCACCAGAAGGGCATTCCAGGCACTTGGGGCAGTGTTGGCAACGGATCCCATGAGGGCTTTGTTAGAATTACAGGGGGGGGTCATTAGTTGATTGGTGTTATTTGATTTTAAGACTCTCACGTTGTGTTTTCTAGCCAGCCGTTCCATTAGGTAGGAAGGCATAAGTTCCAGGTGATATTTTTGAGTAATCAAAAGTAGCCAAACTGAATTCTGTCCCTCACCGAAAGCCAGTGCAGACCTTGCCTGGCATCCGAAACATGGTCACTCCATTTAAGTCCAGTAGCCACTCCAACCGCGCTGTTCTGTATCACCTTGAGGCCGTCACAATCTGTTTGCGTGCTGCCAATAAGCAGGCTGCATCAGTAATCAGTTTTAGAGCAGATTATTGCACGTGCAATTGTCTCTGCGTTCTTTTGTGGAATAAAAGGCGGGAGTGTCACAAGTAGTTTGATGTAATAGGTGGATGCCGAGACCAGCCCGCTAATCTGTGCCCTCATGTTGAGGTTCTGGTCCAGGATTATGTGCAGAGTTTTGACATTACTCTGAACCTCAATTTTCCAATCTGTGATGGAGAAGCTTTTGTAGAGTGGGCCTATCTTTAGAATTGTCTGCGATGAGCCAACCACCATGAGTTCGGTTTTGTCTTTGTTAAGAGCCAGCCCATTTTGAATCATCCATACTTGGATGATATCAAACTATGTTGTTTTTACGCTCATCCTGCTTGTGTATTCCAGTGAGTGGGATGACACATTGCTTGTCATCCTCATAGTTCGTGAAAGTGATACCATTACTTTCCAGCATCTCATTTGTGATACTTATATCCCAGATGCACATCGAGCGATGCACAAAGCATATTTCCATTCAGTCCCTATTGAGTTTGGGAGACCAAAATAGAGAATCGCTAGTATGAAGAGACAAATCTTGATTAAGCTTAATGTTTCTAGGGAAATGAACACCACAGGATCCTAATATGCCAAAAAGAGATTGTTGCTGGGAAAAGCAAAAACTTTACATGGTGCTGATGCTGGAACAAAGCAAGGTACATTGTGCAGCCACTGTCTCCTGCCCATGAACAGGTTCCCCATGACCTCTGATTAATCCATACTATCAGTGCAGTTTCCAATAGGTAGAGACGTTCTGAGAGCAGAGCTGCCGAAGACAGACAGATGTGTGAATCTTGTCTGCATTCAAAATGGGCACGGCCCATCGATAAGCCACAGACCGTAGGCAGCTGGAACAAATTGCTTAATTAGGCCAATCTTAGAGCCGCGTGCTATTCAGGAAGGACCAAACACAATCAGCAAAAACTTTAGAAAGATAATGGGAAGTAAAGGGTAATAAAAGGCCAAAGAGAGACAAGTATAGTTAAGCAGTCCAATAGGAACTAGCAAACCAGAAAGAGAGAGAGAATGATTCCAGAACCACAGCAGCAAAGCCAGAAATGGGACCTCAAAGGCAGACTGGAGCATCAGAAACTGTGAGAGTCATAGGCAGATGAGGTAAGCTGGCCAAGCTTCTAGTGATTAGAGAGTGAAGAGGCCTTATAAGAGGTAATCCCTGAAAATCCTAAAGAGCCTGACAGTGTATGTAAGTTAGGCGGGCAAACACTGAGGAGGCCCGATAACCCATAAAAAAAACCAGCAATGTATCTATTAAAAGTGAGAATGGCGCAATATCCTTTTACAGTGATGGGGGCATACGATTCCTTATTTGTGAGAAAGGTGCACCATCACGTAGTATTGGGAAGGGCACAGTATCCCTTGGTAGTGAGAAATACAGGATATCTTTTTTGGGGGACCAAATCACTGGAACAGGAAGAAACGGGACAGCATTTTCCCCCAAGCTGGCTTACAAATAGAGGTCTGGGTGCTATAGTCCTGGGGATGTATATGGTGGTATGTGATTGAGAATAAAGAGGCCACTGGGGGCTACATCCCTGTGACTGTGAGAAAGCGAAATAAGTAGCTGTGTGCAATACTGAACCTTGACACTTTATAGTTTGTCCCCTCCTAACACCTTAAACCATTCCCAGAGAACATCCTGTTCTATCGGAGAGTAAAACCCATAAGACCCATGTTTGTTGCTTTATGTACCCCGCCTTTGTTCAAGACAGAAAACTGAAAAACTATGTTAGAGTAATTTCTCTAGGAGAGAGGTAGGACTTTAGTTTTCAGGCGAAATGTAGCCTTATTTTACTGGAACCTAACACCTTATCGGATGACCCATCCTGCCATCTTAGTCTTAGAACTTTCTCAGGGAGGAACACTTTTGTTGTAGATAAACACCCAGGTGTTTCTCCCAATCAACTCATGATGACCAATTAACCAAGGGTAAACCCTTATATGTTGTATTGTGTTGGTCCGCCACAGTGAGCCAAAATCAAATGTCAATTAGCCTATATTGTAAGCATACTTTCTGATGTTTCATAGTAGCCTGTTAGTAAACGTCTTGGCCTACTTTCAGGACGCATCTTGATTAATAGCAATTTTTCTCTTTCAACGCACGGATAGGAATAAGCCCAGATTTCTTCTAGCAATGATTGTGTTTCAAAAATATAGCTAAGGACCTCCTTCATGGCACTACCTTGCCACAACATTTAGGATGAAAAGTTGCATGCAGATGGCTACACAGAATAAAGATGGACAAAGACTGGGTATGAGAAAGTTCAAACATGTTATTTTTTCCGACTAAATAAAAGGTTAGGGGTATTTTTTTCTACCGAGGCTTTTTCTGCTGCAATTCCCCATGTGTTCTACCTATTTCTTGGGCTCTTCATTAGAAATTCTCCCTATTGGATTTTTGAAAAGCATTGAAAACATATGCCTTCTGATTTTTTCCCCAGCATTTCATTTAACTATATCACTACTTATTCCCACCAATGCTCAAAATGACTAATGTTCATCCCAGTGTCACAATACATTGGCAACGTCCATGACTCATCTAAGACCTTCAGGTGGACACAATATGGAGAATATAATATATCTCAGGAGATACCGTATCATTTGACCACGTGGAAAAGTAATTTGACCGTATAGATATAATCAATAAGCATACAATCCGAAATAGGTGTTTCTTATTCATAAGCAACTCTGTATAGGTGCCAAATTATTCGACTCTCCATATGAATCCCTTCTCTCCACTACCCCCCTCCACAAATCTATGTCTTGATTGTCTGACACTATATTTGCAAAATAATAATAGCAACATGTATTTGTTTGCTTATTTATATGTATATATCGTAAGGAAGGCATGGTATAAACAGCAAGACTGACACAAGTGACCACAGTTCAAGGGTGTTTATTGAACTTCAATTGGGTTTGGAAAATGGCTCTCTAATCCCAAATCTAAAGATGGGAGCAAGCTACGACCATCAAATAATAATAACGCAGTCCTGGTGGTGTCTCATCAAACTCAAAGGGCCTATACTAACAAACCTATTGCCAATCCTTACCTCTAAATATAAACAGTGTGGGAAACAATGTTATGCAAAATAAAAGTGTTAAAGAAATCATATGTCAGGATATTCAAGCCGTAGGCTTCCCTTCCACACTTTTTCAGCATGGGACAAGGCGTCACATTCAAGCTTAGCACAGTCTCTGGCTTCTCTAGCACAAGGGTACAGTTCAAATCTTCAACATCATAGTCTTCTGTGCCAAAGTCTCTTTACCAATCAAAGTCTCTTCTTCAGAGGGCCTGATGTAACAAACAGTAAAGTTGCTTTCCTTTTTGTATTTCACATGTACACAGTTTTCTTAGGTGATTTACTAATCACCTCGGACCCCCCTCTGCCGTGCTCAGATCCACTTTAACACAATTTTCTCAGGATATTATCGTGTCCAATTTCTCGGGTGATTCACTGTTCACCCCGATCCCCCTCAGCCGGGCTCAGATCCACTTTGACACAAAATCTTCAATCAGTCTCCCTCCGCCGGGCCTGGACCAAGTTATCTAATTTAACACAAATTTGCTTTAACCTAGAGCTTCCAATTGATCTCCCTCTGCCGGGCTCAGACCAACTTTTATCTACTTTGCCATGAACTTTCTTTACTGTATCATTATGGAAGACTTTGATTGTGTGCAGTATTTTGCTTGACCACTTCAATTCACAATCCGTTGCCACTCTTTAACTTTTGTCCACTCTCAGGTGGATACCTTACAGAGACCTTCGATTGAGCACACATGTGGTAATGGACCACTCTGTCAAAGGTATGGTATCTTGGTTTCAAAGTTCAATCACTCATCTGCAGTTCAACTTTACTCACGTTGGTTATCACACGCGTTTCAAACAACGTTCGTTCCAGCGCTCGCCATACAATGTTCCCGCTTGCAAACTTGGCTTCAACACAGACCAGTCCTGTAACAGTCCCCCCAACTCACTGGCTGTGTTGATTTTGCTGTGGCATAGATTTGTTCTTGGAGCCAAGGACAGTACCATGCAGCTGGCGATTCTCCCCACCTTGATTATCGACGTGGCAGGGCACCGGGTACCTCCCACATACAATGCAGGATTCCTCAGCCTAGTTTCCTGGTCTTACGCTTTCTATTCACAAGGTTTCATGAAAGTAATGGTTCCTTATCAAAAAGGTCAACGGAACTTCCCTTCTTGCAACCCCCTCCTGTCTTGCCATCTTTCTTCTTTCATTAAACAGCCATCTTGGAACTGATGTTTCCTCGTGTGCCTTGCCTCACTCAGAGTGTGGTCTCATGCGCTGCCTTTTATCAGGGTGGGGAAGTGTAATGGAAGTCAGGTGTGTGTGATGCCAGTAATTGCCTGACCATTGTATTAGAACATGTCAGGTATACTGTTCAGGTGTTAGTCTGTTTTCTCTCATAGCGGGCTGTCCATGAGAAAGTGTTTGTGTTGTAAAAAGGGGTGGGGGGTTGATTTATTAAATATCCTACCTGGTAGAATGGGGTAAAGGTGTTACAGGGAAGGGGATACAGACTCCCACTCCCCGAAGACCCCTCCTCACCGAGGTGATCCTCCTGCACGGTTCCACACCCAGGAACTGGATCCAAAAGTGATTGCCATGTCCTGGACACCTGGATGACAGATCCCCTGGGACTAGTGGGTGAGACACCTTCTGGTGTCTCACAATATGCAGGAAGGAACAATGCTCCATTGATCACAAAAGAATGTAAAATAGATAAGAAATCCATTTCAGTGGGAAGCAGTGAGCTTCTTACAATGGGGTGAGTTCAAGTGACATTCTGACCAGGCTGTTCGGCGGGAGTGGGAGTGAATGGAACAGTTACCAGGGACAAGACATGGGTGGACATACATAGATTAAGGACAACCAACATTAGACATTTTTACGTGCAGGTAGACGGTACGGACGGCTGAGTTAGGGATGTGACCATGATGGATGAAGTGCTAGAGTGGAGGCAGAGACAGTGAGGAACAGAGGCAGGTTAGAAGCAAGGGGAAAATGTTAGCTAGAAGGTAAATGAGAGGTAATACTACTAATACTGATAGTAATTATAATAACAATGGTATTCATATTAATGATAACACAATAATGATATTTGAACTAGAAAACCCCTTTAAGAACAATTTGATAAGATAAAAAATTGTTTTTCAAATATCTATAAAATGTGCTGTTTTTAAAGCAAATATGTATCTTTAAATGTCAATTTCAAGATATATATTTACAGCCTGGAAATGGTATGAACAAAGAAAGGGAGAGTCACAAGTAAAACAAAATGTTACACCCCATAACACCACCTGCTAAAAAGGGCAGGTGGAAGCGATTTAAAAGAAAAAAAAAAAAACTTACAACACAGTTTGTCACCAAAAAATATAAATATTTTCAACACCTGAAATGAGAATGTTGGCACTCAGCAAAGAGGGCTCGCACAAGCAAACACACGTACAATGGACTTATGATAAGTCTGTAGCTTACTGACTTAAGTGTGTTCATAAGAAACAACGGTTCCAATAGCAAGGGAGATCAGTCAGACTTTATGATATTGTGTTTTACTACCTGCACGTATCGGAAGCAAATAATGCCATAATAATCGGATGTTGCATTAAGGTTGGTGCTTTAATATTTGCACTTTCTTGTGAAAGGTTGCAGTGTTAGTGACGCCAAGCTATGCCAATACACGTTTCGCCTCCTGTTTTAAAATGCTTCTCAACAGCGATAATACATAAAAATATCATTAAGTACCACTGATCACACTTGTATCTTGGGAAAACACCCACAATGAGTTACAGACAGGGTCGACTGGGGCATAAAATTGTCGTAGACACCAATGAAAAAGTGGCCCACAGCTGCAAATGGCAATTGATTCCATTTGTGACAGATCGTTTGAGTAGTACCCAAGGGGGAGGTTTCTGATAAAATGTTATGCAAATTGTGCATTTTTAAGAATATTTTTTCAGTGACTCTGGTCAAACCTGCTAGCCGAATTGTGAAGTAAGTATCAAACTGACCCACATGGGCCAAAAAAACTGGCCCACAGCATCATTTTGTGTTTTGGGTTCAGGCATTGCCCTATAGGCCACCCCAAGCCTGGTTACAGACTTACCAAAACGTCACTTCCACGTTGTCTTGCACGACAGTGAAGGTCACCTTTATATCATCACAATTTCAATGTGTTGTATTAGGCTTATCATTCATTGACACATTGACACTCTGGGTAGCAAGCTATCTAAAGCTGCATGGACACAGTTTTCCACTCCCCTTCTCAACTGGAAAACTAATTTTCAATACTTGGGTACACCGGACAACAGATTTAAAGATGGTGAAATGCGAACCTCTGATTAAATGTAGAAACAGAAAAAGTCTGATCGGCTATATTGACCTCAAGAACCAAATGGACGACATCAGAGACTCTGGCAAACCAGCCCTACTCCTCCTCCTAGACCTGTCAGCGGCTTTCGAACTCTGCAAACTTCTCCCCAAATGCTACAGCATGGATTGCCTCCTTCCTCCAAGGGAGAGCCATGAGAGTCTTTTCAGACCAAACCTGCGCACACCCTAGCACTATCCAGTGTGGAGTCCCACAGGGCTCGTATATATCCCCTACTTTATACAACATTTTCACCAGGCCACATCCTGGACTCAGTAGGCATCACATATACAAACTACGCTGACAACACACAGGTCCTCCTGGCTCTATCAGGGGACCATGAGTCCGACTCTAAAACCCTAAACGCTGCCTACTGTACTATCCAAACCTGGATGGCAGAGAACTGGCTCTGTCTAAACGGAGACAAAACTGAACTACTCCTAATCGGCTCACCCGAAACATTAAAGAAACTTGACATCCTATACAATCTCTTCACCATTGACAACACAAAAATCACAGTGTCCCAGGCCGTTAAAACCGTTTTTACCTAGACTCCAACCTCTTTATGACGAGACAGCTAAATGCCATTGCCTTTTCTGCAGTCTTCCACTCTAAAATACTCAACACAGCCAGACCCTTTCTGACTAAGCAAAACTGCCTGACCCCTAACCAGAGCGATAATCGGGGGCCGGCTTGACTACTGCAATGCCGCTGACCAGGAATATTGAAAAACTTCAAATTGTCCAAAAAAGGCCTCACATTTCAGCTGCCAGGAAACAAACCCACTGGCGGCCCATTAAAGAACGCATCATCTTCAAAACATTGGCCCTCACTCACAGATGTATCCACCACGCAGCCCCTCAATACCGATCACAAAGAATTACCAAGTCACTCACAGGGAGACCAAGCAAAACCCCATACACCAACCTACTCTCAGTGCCCAAGGTCATAAGCACACAGGCTGGAGAATCCAGCTTCCCTTTCATTGCCACGACCCAGTAGAACTCCTTGCCATATAACCTCAGAGGAATATCTTCCCACATAGCCTTCCGCAAAGCAATTAAAACACTACTGTTTGTCTGAACCTGCCAGTGTCTACTCCACAGGACACCAAATGTTTAGAAATGTCCTGCCTGTAAAACTGCCACTCTTCTTGTAACCAAGTCGTTTGTAAAACGCTGCTACCAATGTAAACTTAACTTGCTACGCCGTATGTAACCAGTAAGCAACCTATGCAACATGCAACATGTCACTAAGTCACTGTTGTAAGAGCGCCTCAATGCCCCTGGGCTGCTAGTGGACTTTATAAATTCAAATAAATAAATATATAAATATTATTTCTGTTTGAACATTGTTTTATGCTCCTTTTGGAAAATAATTCAGATCCACGATAGTGTGTTGCTTCCCTACACCACATGAAACAGACCCTGTGTGCTTCCAGAGACCCATGACCAAAATAAATGAGTTCATAAACAAAAACAGGCGGCAAAGTAAAGAAACTGCCCTAACCTCCGAATTTAGAGCATAGCAATGTGACACAGCATCCTGATAGGAAGGAAAAAGGCCCAACATTTATGGGAAGGTATCTTAGCTCAACTGGTAATTTGGAACTTTCCTCTACTCGGTAGGGCACATTTCAAGAATATTACGAGCAAGTAACATAATTCAGAGCATCACTAACTCAGTTCTGACCATATTGAGACAAAGCATGTTGGACCTTGAGGGAACGGTCAACAGCACAAAGAGGACAATTCACAATATAAAGGCACATCAGAAGGTTACTTGAAATCAACACATCAGAACACCCCAAGAGAGGGAGGAGGATAAGATTAAGTGCCTATTAGCCCCCTTGGAGGTGCCATCCACCAATAAAAATGCTCGGAACTCAGGCTGTATTCACTAAGGAAAGCCTGCATTCTGGGCATTCTCATTGGTGACGGGTGCTTCCCTTCCCTGCACCCTGTTCACCATTTAGCACCGTGTAGTTTTCTACACGGGTCCTAATGGTGTGCTTTTTTCCAAAAGGAAAATAAAAACGAAATTTACCTTCGTAGTGCGGCTCAGCTCTGGCAGTGCTACTCTTCGGAAAGTCTGCTGTTCATGTTGATAACATCATAGTCATCAACATGGAAAATGGACTTCCCCGACAGCACCGCCAGAGCCAATCTGCCCCACAAAGGTAGGTTTCTTCCTTCAAAAAATAAAAAAAGCACACCATTAGCTCCCTTATAGGAAAACTACACGGGTGCTAATGGCGATACTAAAGGAGGCGGTGGGCCGACCCTGTCGGTAACAGCATTGCTACCCTCATTAAGGGACCCTCGTTTCACTCGTGCCCTTAACTTGGGGCGATGGGCCATTACTGACAACTTCGGCCCTGCACCTCGGTTAATATCGCCTCATTATAATTATGACCACGACAGGGTTTTGCAGTAGTTCCAACCAGGCGAGGACACTGATGACTTTAAAGGATCTTTGGCCTCTAGATGTGAAAGAGCATAATGCTTTCACAAACCTTATATCATCATGCTACAGAGTTCAAAAGTGCTTCCAGATTCTATAACTACACCATAAAATAGATTGTACATTGTTTCCTGTATGTAGTTAGTGAAATAATGCCTTCCACTGGTGTTCTCTGTAGAGCGCTGAACTCGGCAATTTTAGCCCCGGAATCAAACGTGTGCCTTGTTCTGGTTATTGGAGAAAGATACACTATTTAAGGCAATAGAGGCCATACATGACTTTTGATATCCCTGGAGCCCTTAGAGCAGTGCTCCACAACTGGGCAGCAGTCTTCGACAAACCAATTTGAGGAAAAAAACCAAGATATCAGAATAGTGGGGTGATCCAGGTCTCTTGAACTTTCAAACATGTTAAGCAAACCATCAGCTTGAGAATCACTGAAGAAAGGTTCCTGTGAAGGGCAACAGACTGCCATCTCACATGGCAGTGAAACATGCCCTCGAGCCTGCCTGGGACTGGTAGGGCCACGCTGGGTAAAGTTAGATGATGCTTTATACTTGTTTTCGGTATTTGGTCAATGCATCGACTGCAAACAGTCGAATGCCATACCATTGAAAAAAATGTACCGACAAAAAAAAGCATCAAATACATTTTTTTCAATGGTAAAGTGTTTCGTTTCATTATTTTGGGTTTTAAAGGTTAAAAAAAGGGGTTGGGTGGTTGAACTCCCCCACCCCCCGTTAAAAAAAAAAATGCATTGGATGCTTTTTTTGGCGATGCATTTTTTTCCATGGTATGGCATTCCACGGTTTGGCAGTCGATGCAATGACTATGAACCCGTGTTTTCTATTTTTATCACAAGCACTCGTGCTGGAAATAGAAACACAAGTTTCCAACGTTCGCCATGCATTGTGCACCCACACTAGAAATAGAACACATATTTCTTCTGCTGGAGACAGTCATTCTCCCATGGGAAACACACATTTCTCCCCTTTTCTAGTACGGTTATTTTTGCCCATCCTGGAACTAACTTGTTTTTTTAGGTATTCCTGTCCAACCGCCCACATCATAAATATGGAAAACATACTTTGAAGTGAGGATTTCAAGGATCATTTTCAATAGGCCGAACATAAATGGTGAGTTAGATGTGGCAGCGACCGACACCATGATAGCAATCCAGCTGGGGGCAGTCAAAAAGAAGTTCATCTTCCCCCGACCGACTGACATTTTGATGAGATGACCCATAAATATTTGCTGGCCATTGGGGAGAGAGGAGGGTTAGATTATGGATAGAGCAGTTATTTTCCCTTGTCTGTGATTTTGAAGCTTGGAATAATAGTCTGCTTCAGGTGTGCAGAGCAAGGTGTGAAGGCAGACACATATAGTGCAATCTGACTTCTGCAACATCTCAGCAAAGCTTGCATTTTATTTTTGACGATAAGAAATGTAGCCAGGCATTTTCCCTCCCCCTGGGTTGTTTTATCGTCATTACCCACTTCTTTCAGATGCCAGCGAATCCGAATTTTTACATCAGTGTTGAAAACAGGCTGTGGTTTTACAAACCACAAATTGTCTTTGTGGAATACCTGCAAATGAACAGGGGAATAAGAGTAATGTTGATTTGGGGTAAGCCTCTGCTCGCATACCAACCAAATACTAAACGCTAGACAGGTTTACAGTATGTGTCCATTTTATATGCATGAGTAAAAATGCACATATATGTACATGTAACGAGCTCGGTTTAGCTGCATATTTGTCAGTCCAGATTGCATTTAAAAGTTGAGTGAGCACAGCCCCTATTTACAATAGATATCTTTAATATAATATCCATGATGATAACTGAACACATAAATGTGTGCCTGAAAGGAAAGGTGATTCTTTGGTATTTGTGTGAAATAATCATTTACGCTTTCGTTTTCATATGAGTACCCATGGATACAAAAAGCGGTATATACTGTGCATGGCAATGCAGAGTAATGGTTATCTTAATATATGCTATATAGTGTGACCCTAAAACCCAACCATGGTACACCAATAAACCTCAGGGTATCATTTGGGAGATACACGTAATATTGCCAGTTTTTTCCATACAAGAAACATATTTGTTTCAGTTTTCATTAGTTCTAGCAGGGGTGTTGTTAGGTCTGGAAAGGATCCACGGCTACGCTAATGTTGGGACTTGGGGCTAGCTAGCCTTTTGGTTGTAGCCCCTGAGCTTCTATCCACGGCTACCACCAAAGACGTGGGTCTGTAGTCCCCCCACAGCCCTCCCTAGCAAAGCCTAGGGATTCAGCAAACAGCATATACCTATGAAAGGGCATTGGGTATTCTGCAGGTGAATTACTAATTTCCCTTGTACATGTTCTGCTGTAATTGGTCATCAAGTGGTTCTGTGCTCTTTGCTCACTACTCTTTTGCAAGGCACCTACTTGCGGCACTGCCCAGCCTACTTCACGCTTCCATCTACCTGTACGTGTTTCTGATCGAAGCACCATGTCCCCAATAAATGTAAACACAGATTCAAATTAATTGGATGCTGGGCCTTACTTGAGTCTTCTGGGATGCTGTATTTGTCCATGTCCTTCTTCAGTATGTCAGTGATTTGTGGCATACTATTGAACATATTGTCATTGCTGAAGAAGTTGGACTCCTCTTTGCAGACTGCCATGATCAGGGAGTGCAAGGAACCGAAGGTGGATCTCCTGGACTGGCTGGTGCCCAAAAGCTAAAAGACAAAAGGAATTTCAATGAGCAAACTGAGGTCAGTAGTTTAGGTGACAACAGAACACACACATACACACAGCTTCTGCGTGCAAGTCATTATTATTCTCCAGCATGGGATCTGGCATGGATTCACATGGTCATGAATATTCCCCATCGTCAGGCTGGGAATCCTCGGTAAAAGATAAACCAGTTTCACTTTCATTCCAAAACTGTATTTCTCCTCTAAACAAATCACTCTCCTCTTCGTCATACTGACTCCATTCAACGACAGTCCTCTCCCAAAGCCCCGCCTCTGGCAGCCATCTTCGGATTTTTACCACACGCGCCCAAGCAGACTCAACCAGCACAGCCAAAGTCCTTGCCAATAAATTCCTAGGCACCTACTGTGACTACCACAGCGGCAGTAGGTGCCAATCCTACGATAGTGGCTCCTATGGCCCAAAGGGTTTACCTGCCTCCAAGGCGTGACACGGCCGCCGAGGCAGCAGTGAAAGCTGCAGGCACCCATGGGGGGGAGGGAGGGTCTGGCCCAGATCCCAGTTCAAAACCCTCAAGGAGGAAAAGGGGTTGGGTGAGGAGGCCCCAAAACACCCGTCCAGTGTTGATGTTCAACCGATGGACATCTCATCCACAGATGATGATTCTTGATCTCTGTATTTTTGGTACATATTCCTACTCTCATTCCATGGGGTTTGCTAGCAGATTAGGGACATCTTATTGGTATCACAGGGGAAAAAAACGAATAAAATGCTGAATGCACATATTACAAAAGCCTGACTAGAATGAAAATGCCCAACTAGGTGAGCAGGGGTTGTGGGGGTGTTGTAAATTGCACCCTCCCCACCAAGACAGATTATAATATGCTGAAAACCAAAACCAATGGCACTTATCTTGTAGCTCACAAAAAGCAAAACTTGTTTTTTGGTTAGGATAAATGCCAGTCTGTGTCAAAGTACTGAGAGAGTGACAGGAAGCAAAATGTCATTCTGAATGGTATCAAGAGGATACCAGGCCTGTGTCAACCAGGACAAGAAAATCATGGCTGCATTGCAGGAGAAAACTGGTGGCCCGCACACCCTTACACTGCACTGCATCCCGCATCTTCTCCACAATCATGCCCGAAAATGAATATCCTGCACTGTGGTTGGACTATCATCTCAGCATCAAGACAAATAACCTTACAGAGAGGTTAATATGTGCTGGTCGAAGACAAAGGCACACAAAACATTCCAGTCAGAGTAACAAAATATTAGGAGGGGCATATGTAATTCTGTGGGATTTTGAATGAAGGAAAGATATGAATACCGGGGGTGCATTGCAAATGAAGCATATAATCATGTATTACCAGGTTTTTGTCTGAATTTGTGGCAAAGGGCCTGTGTGACATCTCTACATCCAGCTTTCCCATCCTGAATAACTCCCAGCCAAAGTCCTTCAGTCCTCTGGCTCCAACTCCCTGCAGGTCAAACGTTTCTCCAAGCAGAGAGTGGGAGGAAGATCCCTTTCCTTGGCTGGTTCCTCCCTAAGGAACGGCCTCCCTGCCCCCCCATACTTGAGCCGGATTTCCTTAAGTTCTGGAAACTTCTCAAGACGTTCCCTGTTCTCCTCTTCCTTCCCTCTCCCATGTACCTCTCCCGCTGCCACTGCGACTTGGGCCTGGTTACACTTCGGAGTCATAAAGGAGCCAGACCACCCCCTATCAGCCCTTACCCTGACAAGCCCAACCTGGTTGTCCCTGTCCATCGCACTCATCTTCCCTTCCCCCCTCTTGCCCTTGCTGCTTTGGCCTGCCTTTCACTTTCCTGCCGCCAACCTTGGGGCACCACACTCCTGCACTTCTCCCTCTAGCCACTCCCCTTTGCACTTACCATTTTTTTCATGCACTTGCACGATAGGATTGTCACATGGCCAATATAACCATTTGTGTTATTCTTTTCTGGTAACCGTGTCCCCAACCCCCAATCTTGTCTTGTGACACCTGGAAATGTGTATAGGCGCCATACAAATGTCCAATAAATAAATACAATAATCCAAGATGGCCTCCGCTACAATGTATGAACCAGAATTTGATATATAACTCCTTTCAGAGTGATCCTATCAAATATGTTCAACTGACCTTTATTGTTCACCATAAAAACTGAATAGAGAAGGTCCTTAAAAGAATTGGATATCTCTTATTGTTCAGAAGTTTCTGTTTTAAGTTCATTTTTCATGATGGCGAAAAAAGAAAAAAAAAATCCTTCTATTTTGTTACAGGGTCTGGTAATTGGCAAGAAAATATGACCAGCATTTAAGAGTAGCTGAAGCATGAATTTTGGTTCTATCTTCCAGTAAAATCCTTTTTTTCAAAATTTCGATACCTCCAGATTTCAACAGTCATTTAAAAGTAGAACTTTCTCAATCAGCCCAAAAAACATGGATAATGGACTTTCCTTGTGTATCTTGATTCAGTAAAGAAAGAAATCGCCCCTGGTTAATCCAAAATGTTATGAAGAGGTTTTAGAGTGTATTAAGAAGAGAGTTGAGTGGAGCAATAACAAATCCATGAATGTAAGTTTACGATTTGGCAACTTTACAGGAAAAGTGAGTGCAGCTAAAAATGGTTGAGAAGAATACATGAAAACAAGAAAACAAATCAAAAGTTTCATAGAAGAAGAGCTTGAATGTATTGGCATTTTTTTTAGTAATCCTAAAAGGGTAAATTAACCACTACGAGTCACTGAAAGTAACAGCAGATCTCATGCAGAAGAAGAATTTGAGGATATTGAGAAAAATATGAGAACCCTTCTTGAAGCAGGTACGAATTTACAGAGAGGCCTACTAACTTGTGAAGAATAGAAATTCACTGAATGGTTTGAAGAAGTGAACTTGGCAGATATTGTTGCAAAGGAAGTTGTTCTTTGTTACAAGTGATGCTGTCAAGGACAGATGGAAATGAAAAGTTATTCAGAAAAGCAGGATACCACTGTAATGACCAGGGCTCATAAATTGTCACAGATATTTCACATGAAATGCTACCACCACAGCAAGCTTCCTACACAAGCACACCTGTGAAATGCCATTGCAAGTGGCACTTAGGCTCACAATGGAATCAGCTACTTCGGTTTGTGACACAGATAGCCATAGAGGTAATAACCTGCATGGATGAGTGCGGAGGATCTTATATTCCCTCAGAGTTGGTCAGATTTGTTTATTGTTCTGCTAACATCATTGACTTCCTTGAGGATACTCCGTACGATAAAGGAATTTTGCACGGTACAGTTATGGTGGTTTATCAGGAGAAGGAGGAGTCAGATGTCCTAAACCAAATTGAAATATCAGGGCCAATATCACTTTGATCACTGCAGAAGATTCCTCAGTCTCTGTCTGAGGTCATGTCTTGCAACATTCCCAAAGAGTGTAGACCACAGAACCTTGTAAGCAGTCAAATCACTGATTATGCACAGAGGAATAAGGTTATTTTAGATTGCTTGACAGTCTTGAGGACCTACTTTGGAAGATGGCAGAAGTCTTGCATTGAGTGATTTTCAAGAATGTTTTGGTGAAAAGTTGCTTGATACACATTGTAATCTCACTGAAGAAACCAAGACTGATGAACGTAAAACAGAGTCAGAACCACTCACTACAGTTCTGACTTTGTCAGCTTACAATTCCATTATAAGTGATCCTGCAACAAAGGAAACTAGCATCTATGTACTCCCACTCATATATGCCAGCCCAACAAGCATACAAACACAGCTCTCATTCAGCAAGAAGTTGGATAAAATAACATCTGTTGTCACCCCTGGTACTACCTCCTATGGCTGATTGCCACTCAGTTCTCCCTTGCCTCTTTCACCTGGCACTCAACTGCTCAAATACACTCAAACTGCAATGTCACTGAATGGTCCCGCTGCCTATTTCTTCTGCTTCCAAACACCCGGCTTCAACTGCATAAGCACATGCAGACGATAATGTTGTTGAACTGTTCCCACTGCTTATTTCTATGTAGGTCACTGTAACTAAGTTCTCAAGTATACTTGTAATGTTTTCGCCCGGCTACCTGCGGGTTTGGTTTTGTGCTATATCAAATAGACAAACAAACAACAAACAAACCCCAGAATCAGAAACAGTTGTAACATTGGATCTTGGCCATTTAAAAGTAGCTATCACTAAGAAAGACTTGTCAAAGAACTACATTCTTAGACCAGGAGAGCTACATATAATAATGGTGATGATTTGAGTTATTAGTTCTTTCTTGGATGGTGCAGGCATTAAAGCCACCTTGACTGTACTTTATGATGCAAAGGCTGTGTCAAAGATTCTATCAGGGAAGTTACTAAGGACAGCACCTGAACCCCACACGTCACTAAAGCTTGCACTTTTCAAATGCATCGTTGATGAATTCTATAAAGAGAATGCTGAAATCAAGGAAAGGTTGGACCCTGAGGGTAAGACATTATTTAAAAGTTTACAAGTGGATGATTCCCAAGAAACAAAATCAGTCCATAATTACGTTGCAACAATTCTGACAAATTTGAATGTGATAGCCAAAATGGAAGCATTTGAGGCTAAATAATCTCAAGAAAAACTAACAATCAGAATTGCTCTTTGGTACATACATATGGTGTACCACAATGTTTTTATTCATCAGATCCATCTGAACTGCAAACTGGGATTTATACCTTGTATCACTTGAAGAGTTTAAGTACATTTTGGCCCTCGATTTGATAAACTATGCAAGTATGATAGCATGGTACATAGCAGAAATGAAACAGATTGGAAGCAAAAACCTTGACATTTGGAATGCGTTTCAGAAAAGCAATTGAGTAATAAGCAAGACTAAAGTACCCTCTTGTGCTTTACATTTAGATGAAGCTCTGGAAAATCAAAACAGGGCAATGAAAGTACTTGGTGTTGTGGTTTATATTACTCAAAAGAAACAGGTTCTAGCACAATTATTTTAAGTCTCTCCTGAGCTGTCAGGGCTGTTTACAGAAGCAAAAGCAATTGTATGAATCACAGATTATGAACGGTCAGACCATCACAATTTAACAGCATACAAAGGAACACACAGAAAAGGAATGTTCAACAGATCTACAAGTCGATCATGACATTGACTAATCCTGTGAATCATGATGAAACAGAACTCAAACATCACGATGAAGGCAGCTTTTGATGAAAGAATTCAGAAGGACACGTCAAGAATGACAGAAAAAGGTTGCCAACAGCTTTACAGAAGACCGGATTGAATCATCCAGTTGTAGCCTGTGGGCACCAATGAAGAAAGAGTAAAAGTGCATGCAACGTTTATAAGACAAAAGAATCAGACAGCATAGTGCAGTTGAGGGCAGATAGTTCTTTGTGCACATGTTTGCAGATTGCTTCACAGAGTGATCCTATCGACCCTCCCAGGTCCAACTGGGGTCGTTCCTATCATCTATCTTCCTCTCCACCTGTGGGGTTCCCCAGGGGTCTAACCTCTCACCCTGGCTTTTCAACCAATACCTGGCAACTCTCGCTCACTGCATTGCCATTTTCTGCTCAAATTTCCAGTGCTAGGCTGATGACACTCAACTCATTTTCCGGCTGCCCCCAGCCACCTCCTCTCCCTCTCTCTCTCATCTCTGACTGCCTAAATGCCATTCAAAATTGGTGTGCCGCCAATGATCTTTGTCTGAATGCCAGCAAGACGGAGATCCTCCTCATCGGCACACCATCTCCATCCTTTTCCCTCACTCTCTGGCCGGCCTCCTTTGGCCCTCCTCCTACTCCTACCTGTGAGGTTAATAACCTTGGCGTCATCTTTGACTCCACACTTTCCTTCTCGGCCCATATCTCTGATGTCTCTAAAATGTCAAACTTCCGACTGCACCTCCTCAGAGGTATTCTGCCTTTCCTCTCCTTCCCCCAGAAGCTCATGGTATCCCAACCTCTGGTTCTCTCTAGCTTGGACTATTGTAACAACCTCTTTCTAAATCTACCTGCCTCTACTCTCTGCCCTCTACAACTTATCCAGAACAGGACTGCAAGACTTGTCCTTGGCCTCAAGCCCTGGGATCGTATCTCTCCAGCTTTGAAACCTCTCCATTGGCTCCCAGTGGATGCAAGGATTAAATTCAAAATGCTCTGCATTGTCCACAAGGCTTTCTGGAGCCTGGGTCCAAAATACCTTCAGCTATCCATCTGCAAATACCTCCCCTCTCGAGCTCTTCGCTCCTCTACCTCTAACTCCCTCAGGGTCAGTCGTTTTTCAAAGAAACGAGCTGGGGGTAGATCTCCATCTTCGGCTGGGGCCTCCCTCTGGAACAGCCTCCCTGCCACTTTAAAACTTGAGGAGAACCATTTCCGGTTCCGGGAGCACCTCAAAACCTTCCTCTTTTCTTCTGCCTTCGCTCCCCTTCTCCCCTGCTGATCTGCTCTCTTGGCACTGTCCACCTGGCCCTGTCTCCTGGGCCCAGGTACCCGCTCACCCTGCCACCTTCCTGCACTGCCTCCTGGCCACCCCTTGCATTGGAGACTGTACCTGTACCCATACAGTCGCCCCATTTTTCTTCTTTTTCTGCACTTATTCAGACTTACCCAGTCTGCTGCCTTAAACAGAGCACTTGCCACTTGCTGGCTGCACTACCACAGTTTGCCTCAATTTTATATTTATTTTATTTATCTGCGCTCCTCTGCTTCTGCACTTTCCACTCTCCCCCTTACATGCACTTTTTCCCTTTCCCATGCACTTGCGCGTTCTCAATGTCACTGGGCCTAGTAAGATCGTTTTTATGTTGTGCTGTGTTCTCCCTTGTTCCCCTCCCTTGCCTTGTCGCGCTCTGAAACACTTGTGTACAAGCACGATACAAATAAAATATATCATTTCATATTGATCTACAGCAATGCTTGAGTAATTATGAATTCTCTGCAGTACCTCTTTCAATGCTCAACTTAGATAGTACAATGATTTTAGCTGCAATAAAAGCAAGCTAATGAAGATACTGGAAGAGGAACAACATACAGAGTGTTTAACAACATGACATGGGTATCTTCATTTGTTACTAAGGTTAGATTATCTGTATCAGAGCAAACATATTCAGCAGCTGCCCTTGATGGAAAGGCAGAATTGCATGAACTGCAGAAACCGTCATATGCAAACACATTCCATGACCTTGAAATTGTATTCAACAAGAAAATAGAAACGTATCTGCTCAAGTATGATGACTCATTTAGCATTTGATACCAACCTAGAAAATTCACTCAAGAACTTCATGCTAAGGAGAATAGCAGGAAAAGCAACACCTGAGTGCAAAATCATGAATTGTATAAATATTGAAACATTTTCCATGAGAACCCTCCTATTGTATTCTAAAACTAAAGATGAGTTACCAGCTTACCTCTCAATTAAAGCAATTCTGCATGCACAGAGGATACAAAGAAGCCTGGCAGCTAGTTGGAGAAATGAAGCCAAGTCGTCAGATGGAAATGATGTTGGAGACATTGAAAGCACACGAGGAGGAAGGCACAAAAATAATTATTCACTCCTTTATGCATCACATCATCATGCTACTAGCCTCCACATATTTTCACCTGATACCAATGTTTTTCTCTTTTCAGTGTGGTGGTCACTGTTTTTCCCATCTGACAGCATGTTTGCACAGGAATTGGAACTAATAAGATTTATAGATCTCAAATGTATATAACTTGTGTACTCCTGGTTTAGGGCCTATAAAAGTGCAGACATTACAAGGCCTTCATGTCCTTCCAGGGTGTGATGTTACCGGGCTCTGTACTAACAAAGGAAAACTATATTTCTGGAAAGTTTTCAAGACTTCAGAAAAAAAGATTCCTTGAAGCTTTGGGAAGACTTACAAGAATTTAGGAAGGAAGATGAACAATTGATAGAGCGATTAATTTGTCCAGTCTGCATACCGGGGACAAGGATTTCGGAAATTGGTCAACAATGCTGGTGGATGTTCACAAAAACAGGAGATGCAAAGTGAAAATCTGCTGCCGACAAGATCCTCGCTAATACGATATATGTTAAGAACTCATTACCAGTTGATGGAGTGGCGATGCGCTGATCAACAACACCATGATCTCCCAGGGCTATCACAATTCGGATCAGAGAAGGCAGATATTCAATATTCTCCTACTATGTGTATGCTTCCATGTGCACCGCAATCAAATATTCAGCTGGTACGGTGTGCGTGCATCAAAGGACAGTGTGCTGTGCATTGCAAATGACAAGTTCAGTCACTAAGGTACACAGAACTATGTAAGTGTGGTGGCGACGAAGAGCTTTGATGACAAGAATTTTCTAGATGATGAAAATGAACTCTGGGACTCAGATGATGACCCGTGAACCCTTAATTTCTCTTCAAATGTAAATAGCTATGGTAGTTTTAATAAATAGTCTATTTCAATGAGAAAGTTGTAAGTTATTTTAAGATTTCTACTTTAGTGAGCATACAGGCTTGCGATGAAGCATCAATAATTTATGAGGCTATATCTCGGAAACGGTAAAAGATATCAAAAAATCATTATATCAACTTTTCTATTCCTTTGACTATGCTTAAAAAAACCTATGAAGCACATTTTTCATAGCACTAACCTAAAAGCAGATACAGCTCAAAAACAAAATGAGCATCCGTAATGGCGGCCATCTTGATTAATGCCATTACAAAGGCCCTCTGCCACAAATTTAGACAAAACACCTGGTAGTACATGATTGTATGCTTCATTATCAATGCATCCCCACTAGGCATAGCTTCCCTTCATTCAAAATCCCACAGACTAGCTTATTGTAAGAGATGCCCCTCAACTAATTCTGCCTGCTCTGATGGGCAAACGAAGCATCTGCTTTCGATCCAACTTCGTGGACAGAAATGTAAGGCCACTCTGATTGGCCAAAATGCAATTGTCTTTGGGCAATCCCTGTTTTTCTTTTCCTGAACATTCTAACAGAAAATATACGAGTGGAATTATCTAAATTAATTGCGTTGGGTTGAAGAGAATCTTGGGGGATTGTGCAAATTGTGGCTTTTGAGTGAAACCTTCGACGTGACTTCTAGCAGATTTGCATTGTTCTAGGAATTCAGAAGAGTATCAGGATGAATGGATTATTGTGATTGACAAAAGAAAATAATGAGAGTTGTGGTAATGAAGTGAGAAATATATAGACATTTTGGGGTACAGGGCTAGAGATACAACTGCTAAAAATGGATGCAACATCTTTCTGTAGTAATCAATGATGGGCCTGATATAAAGTATAAGAGAGGCACTGTTGAACCTCTGCTCAATGAGTTGTAAGAGTGCAGAATGAGGAGACTGACAGAGCTGGCATGACTTTTGGCATAAACATTCACTTAATCAAAATAAAGAGGAAGCCTATCTCCCCCCAACTCTAGGAGGGGTTTCCTGCCTAAAATAAGGAACTAAGGATTCAGTCAAAATGTCAAAGTAAATGAAGAGTCCACTGACTTGTGTCAAAACGTCTACTTCTGTCTCTCACACGTAACTAATACTAAAGGTATAGTGGATCTTCTTGGTCCAGAAGAATGGCTCCCTTCTTCTGGATAGCAGACTTTAGTTCCAATCGCAGGTGGAATCTTCGCTCGAGAGAATGACTCCCTTCCCTAGGTCTCAGTTCCTTTCCAAAATACAAAACAAGGTTCCAGTTTGTGATAATGTACAGTCCTCAGATCCCATTCAAAAAGTAAAGTTCCAACTCAAACATCATTCATTGTTGCCCATAGTTTTCTTCACTATTGGTTTCCTGGAGAATGTTTCCTTTCTCCAGGTATTTTGCTCTTAACACTTGCACAATGCCAGGGGAATGACTCCCTTCCCTGGGCTTTCTTCTGTTTGGTTTCACAGTACACAACATGAGTGGGTAGGACTTTCTTCTCCTGACCTCTCTTGGCTTCACAGTGCACACAAGGGTGTATGGCTTCTTTCTCCTGATCTCTCTTGACTTCACGGTACACAACACCGGCGGGTATGGCTTCCCTCCCCCGATCTCCCTTGGCTTGCAGTTTCACTGTAATAGAGGGAATGACTCCCTTCCCCAGTCCCTTCCCAAGTTTCTTATTTTGGGTGCGGGTCCCATACCCATGTTGGCAGACCTAGTTTACTTCCTTACCAGGTACTGTCACGAGGAACTGTGATTGTGATGCACTTCCTATGTGGGTGCGGGTCCCAGACCCATGTTGGCACGCCATGGTTTACTTTCTTCTAAGGTACTGTGATGACGAAAAGAGGTTGTGATTACCTCTTCCTTCCTTTGTGGGTCCCAGACCCTTCTCTCCTCTTTATATCTTGTTGGTCATAGACCTGGTTCATTACCCTGCCAGGTACTATCGTGTCTCAGATTACTAAAGGCTGACTCTAAAGTTATGTATGGGTCCATGACCCTGGTTTCTGGCCTTCTAGCCCTTTCTTCCCCCAACAGTCCTTGCACCTTTTGGGTCTCTGTCAAATCATGTTTACCGGTTGCAAGCACTTTTGTTGCTCCATTTGGCTTCTCGCACTTTCTCTCTGCTTGTGCGACGGCTGCAGCAGCTCTCCAGTGCTTGGGGCTGGGCGGGTGGCGAGTCTCTCCATGACCGCGTGGTCTGATGTCGCCATTCTGTTGGACTTCCTCTTTTCCAGCTTTCCGGTCGGCCAGGGTACTGCAGACCGGGTAGGGACGCCTCTTCTCCCGTTCTTGCGTGCTGGTCAGCTGCTTTCTCTCTGCTCCATGCTGAACATCCTCCAGGCTCACGGATCCTCCTGGGATTGTGCTACTCCTGGCTTGGTTTTCCCTCTTATTTATATTGGCTTTGGCCAATCAGAACTACTGAAACACCAGACTGCTCCATAGTGTTTTGAGGTTCGCTCTTTATGCCTCTGCACCTCCTCAGTACTGCTACTTATACGTACAGGACGCATACACATGGGATGGCAAGCTAAAGGAGAGTTAGGTGAGGGGGATTGATGGGATGTATACCCTGTTCTTCCGGAATAGTTGTCCCTACTCCCACATGGTGATCACTCCCCAAGAAATCCACCCTGTGAGTACCACCACCAGGGGGACTATCGGGTAGAAGTCTCACCTCCCTGGCCTCATGGGAACGGACTTCCCCCCTCGGGGAAAAATGACGACATGCAAGGTTTCATCACAGAGCATAGATTAAACGATTTTCAAGTCAAACTCCCTACCCCTACACTCCCACACAAAAAGATTGCAATGTATATTGAATATTGAATGATGGGGTAGGGTACTTGATAATGTCTTTCCAATGCCCAAGGTAATACATACAGTAACAACCCAATGACTAAATACACAATGAGACTCCCAACCTTGTCTTCAATGAATACGCCCACTGATTCAACTATAGACAACCACATATGAACACTGAACAATGATCTTTAGATCTTACCCACAAGATAGAAAGGATAGATAGGACTGAGGGATAAAATGGATGTAGTGGGTGAAAGTGTGGAGTGGATGGAAGGGATGGATGGAACAGACGAATGGGATGGAATGAATGGAATGGATGGAAGCATGTGGAATAAATTGAAGGTATATGGAATGGGTGAAATAGATATAATGGATGAAATTAATAGAATGGACGGAATAGATAGAATGGATGGTTAGAATGGATGGATGGAATCGATGGAATGGATAGATGGAATGGATGGATGGAATAGATTGAAATGATGGAATGAATGGACGCTTGAAGAATAAATAGATGGCATGGATGCATGTGGAATGAATGGAAGGTATGTATATTAAATTGATGAATGGATGGAATGGATAGAATTTATGTATATGGAATTGATGGATGAAATGGATGGAATGGATAGAGTGGACGGATGGATGGAATCTATGTATATGGAATTGATAGTTGGATGGAACGGAAGGAGTGGACGACTTGATGGAATGGATAGATGGAATAGATGGAATGGAATTGATGAAATGGATGAACACAAAATGGATGGAATGGATAGAAAGGATGAAATGGATAGAATAGATGAAATTGATATAACAGAGGAAATGGATGGAATGGATGAGATGGATTGGATGTTTGGATCGAATGGAAGGAATGGAATGGATGGGATGGATAGAAAGGATGGAATTAATAAAATGGATGGACACATGCAGAATAAATGGATAGAATGGATGGCATGGATACATGTGGAATGAATGGAATGTATGTATATGTAATTGATGGATGGAATGGATGAAATGTATGTATATAGAATTGATGGATGGAATAGATGTATGGAATAATTGGATAGAATGGAATTGATGGAAGTGATAGAAGGCTTCGGATGGAACAAATGGATGGAATGGATGGAGAAATGAAAAACGGATGGATGCACTGATGAAATGAATACATGGAATGAATGGATGAAGAAATTGAATAAATAGATTGATTCATCGATGGAATGGATGCTCCCTGTATGTGCCCACCCTGCACATGTCTGTGTACCCTGCTTTCTTGTCCCCCATACAGTTGTTATATATTCCTATGTCCCATCCTATCGCTGTAAACCCGGTCACTGTGGGTTTGTGAGTTGCTGTGCTCCCTGCCACCCTGTTCCCGTGATGTTGCTATGTATCCCAATGTATTACCCAAGCCTTGTGTCATCGTGTGTGCCCATGTGTCACTGTGTCCTCTGCTTTCTTGTCCCCCATGCTGTTGCTACATATCCATATGCCCCCTCCTGTCACCGCAAAACCGACCCACTGTCGCTGTGTCAGTATGCCGATGTGTCCCCTGCCATCCTGTGCACGTGCCTGGTCTCAGGTGCTCTAACGATGAACCATCATTCCATATCACATCACTACTCCTACTCCCTACTATGCACCATCACACAACTAGAACACAGGTATACCCCTGATAAATTGGGCCTACCTATTCACATACAAACACTACCCCATGAACACCTCATCACCCTAATAAACGCAGCTTTCCCATGACATTCTGGCCTAGCTTCTGACATAAGCATCGTCATGCCTAATGCAGCCGAACCCAGTCTGGATGTCCACCCACCAGACTGCAAACACATTCAACTAATATCTTCAACACCACACCTAATGCTAAGATTCAGCTACCATCCGACAATCACATCAGCTGCACACATAACAGGTGCACCCACGCACTCTATGACACCTTTGCTCTCTACTGACCTGAACTGCGGTTCCCGAGGGCATTCAACCTACCAGCGCTTTGAGATCATACCAATAATATATAGAGCGCTATATAAATGCCAAGTAACATAACATAACATTAACAGTGGAAACTAGTCTGAAATGGGTGATACGATTTGGGCACACCAGCACATCAAACAGTAAAAGCCAGTCATGTTTTGAGGACATACATATGGAATATTGATTGGAGAATTCCAGTGGGTATTGATTATGTCTAAGTCTAGCTCATTCCAAAAGCGAGACTCAATTTTACTTTTGAAAGGATCAACAAGTGAAGTCCTGCTAGTTGTCCGTGACATGAGGCATGCTGGAGGGAGTGCAGGGCTGCCCGATGAGCTGTTACACAGGCAAACAGTCCTTGCCAGAAGCATCAGCTGAAGTGCACTGAGAAGGGGCGCGGGGGGGGGGGGCATTGGAGAATCCAAGTATACGTGAGCAATAAGTGTGTATGAACAGTACTGGCCAAAAAGATATAACAAGAAACCAGGTTTACTTTCCGATTCAGGGGCATGATTAAATGAGAACACAGACTCTGAGCCTGATGACAAGTTTGGCAGTAGGTGAAAAATATCTGGTGCTTTAGAATACCAGATGTTTGATCATTCCACCAAATTCAGAAAATAAGAAGTGGACCTCTACTCTTCCGCCTGATTTTGTTTGGATGTACATACCCCCCAACCAAAAGCATTAGTGCACACGGTAATTGCTGCATGTTGTAATATGAAATTGCAGCACAGTTTGGTTCCACGCTGAAATGTGAAATAACTGAGGAGTCTGGATGACTGACTGATGCAGACCCTTTACGTTAGCACATGCGCTAATGGTATTAGAGTTTGCCAGCATTTTCAGAGACAATACTGCCAAACTTGTAATTAGGCCCTTTGTGAGCTGCACTGTATCTATTCCTACTTTGTTATAAATTGTGAGGCTGCAGGTAGACTGATTAAAGGAATAGTGCACTCAAAAATATTATTGGCCCAAGCGTTCGGGCATGTGTTTTTAAGCATATGTTGATAGATCGTTAAAACATTTACTATGCACCTTACCGTAGTTTCTCACTTTCACACATGTGAAATCAGGCAGCAGGGTGCAGCCATCTTGTGCTAATCTTATCAGTTGCTGCATCGCCCTAAGGTGAACTGCCCTCGCGGCACTAAATCATATCCCCTGCCCCTGAAGATGACATCACTATTCCTAGCGATATTCTCCACCTATTTTCATGACGTTAGTGTGTAGCGTAGCCAAACGCGCCCAGTTATCACCTACGTCTTGAGGTTAGTTGACGCAGAACCCGAAATATCAAGAAAACTCCCCTCACAGCATGTCCCACTATAACACTATTTTTAAAGGAAACACCAATACTGTGCAATTTATAATGTGCTTTTATTTCACAATAAACGCTCTGAGAACATCTGCCAATTTCCATTTTCAACCAAATTTTTTATTTTGTTATTTTCAAAAATCAAATTTTTATCACGAGTCACACTGTGTTCCTTTCGGTAGAAGAAGCGCATTGGACGCACCTTGAAACGCAAGGCTTCGGCATCAACTTCTTGCTAGATCACCGTAAACAATGTCAGGTTGCTCCTTATATCTGGCACTGCCAAAGGGAGGTGGGGGGGGGCAGTCCCAGGCGATCGCCCCAAAAAAATAATGATTGTAATCCAGCCATTTAGGTTCATCTGCCAGTGCCTGTTGAAGAAGCCATCACTTGGTATCTGGAAATGATGACATTCGCAGAAAGGCAGGATGTATCTGTGTAGAAAACATAAGAGAAATATATTTCAGTAGCCGTTCTTTATTCATGTCAGGCTCAGGGTCTACCTCCCTCTTCTCCTCACCTGATTCCTCGGAAGTGAGATCCTTAAGAACCGCTTCAGTCCTTTTCCGATCCTCCTCCTTTTTGGGAGTCTGAAGCTTGAGTTCCTGTCCCTTTCACTCATGTAAATAAGGTCTGGCCCCTCCGGAGGCCCCCTTGGCAGAAATGAGAATCTGCCCTCGGGGGACCCCGGGGGGCCGGCCTCGCTCCCAGGGAAAAAGCCGGAAGGCAGAAAAAACCCTGGAGATGATGGTGGTTCTCAGTGATGGTGCATGTATCCAAAGAGCAAAGTCCAGAAAAGAAATAGTGCCCAACTGGATGACTAGACTTAAATCAGGTATAGAGGATCCCGGGTAAGAAGAAACACAGAGGAAGGACAGAAGGAATAATATCAGGAGGAAGGGAAACTGAGAACAGGTAAGAGAAAGCCTCAAGGAACAGACAGTTGTTAAAGAATACACAGGCAGGCACAGTCACGTAGGAAGAAATATGGATAGAAATGATAGCGGGTGCACCCTAGACGTGAGCAGGCTCTATGCAAAAAGGTAGCCAGAGTATGCAGATGGAACAAATTGCCACTCACGTCTAAGGTGTGCAGGGGCAGCAGAGCAAGAACGGACAGGCGCCGTGAAAGGGATGGCGAAGAAAAGAATAGGAAAGCAAACGCTGCTTACGTCCAAGGCGGGCGAGGGCAGCGGAGCCCGAGCGGCCAGGTGCCATGAAAGGAAACACTAAGTAAATAAAATGGAAAGCAAACGCTGCTTACGTCCAAGGCGGGCAAGGGCAGCGGAGCACGAACGGACAGGCGCCATGAAAGAATAGAAACCGAAGGAGGAGCAAGAAAGGCAGAAAGCAGAATTCAGAGAGAGTAGACACGGAAGGCAGAAAGGATGGAAAAAGCTAAGGAGGGACAAAAAAAAAACCAGAGAAGGAAGAGTGCTAATACAAGATTATCGCAACTAGAGTAACGGAGCGTAGTAAGCGGAAGAAAACAAATACAACACACCGGCTGTGGGGTCAGAGTCGGAACTTATAGGGCAGGACGCCATGTCTGTTGAGGACTAGAACATACCATGTGTAAGTCAATGCCTCCAGCCGTCCCATAGTTTCCACCGGCAGTTCCTGACAATTCAAATGTATCGATTTACCCTTTAATTCTGCACCAGGGGAAACCTAATAATAAACACAAACCAGATACAATGCAAACAGAGAAAACATCATGGTAAATTGGAGTCTAAGATGTGCTTGGGAGGTTAGTACTGTGGAGTATGTTTAGCTCACAATGGGAGGCGGCTGCGGAAGCTGACAGAAGATTTCGAACAACACATGGGTGGCAACATAACGAAATATTAGCAACAAACTTTGCGTTGGTGGAACCTGGCGGAACCCATACATGGACTACACACATTTCGGTGCTAGACTGCCCGTGTGCCTGGTACAAAGAAAAATACATACAGGTTGTGTTTACATGTCATCACTAGATTCCCCAACCAATGTGCCCCAACTTCAGTAAAACGTACATAGTTGGTATTTCCATTCTCTTGGCATAACGCAGAGTGTCCGTTCAGATCAACGGTTTTCATGAAATGAATTTACATGTTCCTTTGTCCAGTTTTAAAATGGTGAACCAGATCATTTTTGTGGGTATTACACACCTCCCGTCCTTCAATCCATAGCAAATCCTCCCTTTCTTCCAAGGACGAACAATTGTGCCTTCTTAGGAGAGTGTATGCTAAGTTTCCTTTTGGTGAAGGAAAGCCGCAAATCAAAATCATACTGTGCAGGGTGCCTCGTAGTGAGAAGCCCACAAGCAACATCAAACGCAGAGATTAGACCTGCCGTCCAAAGTGGCATTCAAACTATGTTCAGAAAATAAACTAATTGTTTGCTGGCATCCACCAATGGTTGTCTATGGTGAATACTTTGAGACATTGACAAGTCATAAATCCAAGTGCCCTTCCATCTCTACTGAACTTCCCATGCACTAACAAATGTTGGAGGAGAGGCAGTATATCCTGCCCCTGCACCATTCTCGCGAAATGTTCACCCTCCCTCTCCCAGCGCCATGCACAGCCAGCCCCCACCACCTCTCCTCTGTCAGCTCAGTGCGTCTCCTGTTCTCACAGAAATGCTGCTATTCGTTTTAGCGAGTATCGAGCCTTGACAAAATGTGCTCATACAAAAATGTGAGACCAAGGCCTGCTGTCCGACTCATGGCCTTTCCACCCCCTCCCTGCCAGGCGTGGTCCCCTAAGCCCATGCCCCCTATTGCCTTTGAACTCATCTGGTCAACAGACCCTACCCTCGCACCACCTCACATTCACCTGACATATACCAAATATAGAGTGGTCATAGATTTCGGTAACAATAACACCTATTCGCACTCTGTTTGAAATCGTAAGACTACAAAGTCCGCAAATCAAACATCTTCCCTTCCGATGATGCATCCAAAAGGAACGACCCCTAACAAATGCCCCCATAAAAATATAGGTCAGAATGCACCTAATTCACACCAACAGCCCCCTTTCATGCAGTGTTTTGCTTACAGTCATTAGTTCTTGCATGCCAAGTTTGTTATTTAGCTTAGGTCTCATTCCCTAGTGGGACACGTTTTTATTCTGTCGATTTGGACATGTGCATGCTAAGGCAACTGAAGACCCCACAATTGCTTTCATGCTGATATCCATCTGAACCTCCCGTGCCCTGCTCAGTGAAGGACCCACAAGGGCTTGCCGAAAGCGGGAAGGGGGAAAACACAGAGTTACACTGTATGTCATCCTCCAACAAGCAATTATTTCCCAAAAAATTGACAGAGTATACATTTGAAAAGACAATTTTCACGCTTAATACTTCTTAAAATGTTTATTAGCTTTGAAATTCAAGTTAAATAGATTTCCATTGGTCATGTACAATGAACAAACATTGTGGAACATACACACCACTGCTAATCATTTAAACCGCCAACTATTCAACGAGTTCCGCTTTTTGTGGACAGGGCTCGTTTGCAATGTTTTGTGGCAATCTATGTGTCCTAGGAACAAAATCAGGATCGATTCCATAAGTATGCATGGCTAACACAGTCAAAGTGAGATCTTTCACAAAATCAAATTCCATTTCCTGGTATATCGGCTTGGCAATCCATTTTTTGCTTCGTTTTGAAAAGGCCAATATGTAGCGATGCATTCCAAAGTTTCCTGCAGTTCTCCATTGTTCTCTGCCATAGATTCTCATTATGCGCTAATACGGCTGGTAATGTTCGATATTGCATACCGTCTATGCTGAAATGCAACCTCTTGGGCCTGTACTTTAGGCACATATTGTGGAGCACCTCCAAATCTCTGGTGTGACAGAACTCCGAGTCCCTTCACGTCTCTTGAAAGAGTTTTATCAAACACAATCTTCTCAAGAGCTTTGTGTGGAGGTGAAGATGGAACCAACCACTTCTTGTGTTCCTGTTCCTCCGATAAAGGTCCATGTGCGCATTGGTGAAAATGTTGGTTTTCTGTCCATGAGTGAACGTTGAAATAGTGGTACATCAATGAGCGCCTTTTTTCTAGTTGAATTTCCACAGACCCATAAGATGTTTTGGAGCTCCACCAAAGATGGTTGCTGAAAAACTGGGACCACCATAAAATATTTTTAGAACCCTTTTTTTTACCAGCAGCTGTGATTTTTTTTATTGATTGATTTGGCAACATGCCATCCATCAAATTGATGGTGAATGTTTGGAAACTGCTCTTGCATGGCCTTGGCTATTGAAACGTCTGTCAGTGGCTATGAGGTCTATTTGCATTCCCCTCCATTGAAGATGTTCAAGGGATTTTATGAAACCAAGTTTCTCCATGGCCACTGAGGATTTACATTGGGTCACCTGGACGATCTCCAAATTAACCATTTTTTTAGTTTCCATGTCCTGAAAGTGGCATGTGCAGTACTTAGCTGAAAATCCAGGGCTGTCCCACTGTCAGTTGCCAGCTAGCCTGAACCGTTTGCCAGAGAAAGTCCTTTCAATTGACATTTGTTCAATTTTCCAGGCTTGACTAATAGCGGGGAATACAAATTATCTTTGATATGTGTAGTACTGCGTTTTAGAAAGAAACTTAAGTCCCACAAATTGACAGAAACTGGACAACTTACTGAAGGTCGAACCACTGAAAAGTAGAGCTGCGGAAAACAGTTGATTTCCAGCTGGCACTTTGCCCAGCATCGGTTGAGCAGACCATGAAAATATATCATGGAGGTGGGCACAGGTGGCTTGGATTTTCAAGTTAGTGCCTTGTAATACATGAGTCACATTCACCAATGTCTCCCCGCATATTTTCCTCCTCACTGGATATACACATTTCAGCATCAGTATAATCTCTTCCAGGCATCTGTTGAATACAATGTATTTCTGCTCCTTAATTAGACAATCGTCCGGCATGAATGTGGTTTGTGACTCAGCTATGGTGGTGGAGAAATCGGCAAAACTAGACATACTGTAGTCAAGATCTTTGTCAGGTTCCTCGGTCAATTGTGTTGAGGCTTCCTCTCTGTTTCAGCTTGTTCTACTGGCACACAAATTGGAGAAACCGTCGTCGATTGTTTATTGGGTGGCCCTTTTTTTGTGGGTGTAGATTGTGTAACGTGGTCAGCGATAATTCAAAAATATCGTCATTATATTCAGTTTCATCTTCATCTTGTCGAGTTCTCGCATTGTAGCAATGCTCCAACACCACTTTGCCGGCTTCGCCGGTCACATTCAATTCATTTTCTGGCCATTGGACATAAGCATCTCAAATCTGCTTGTTGACTGGACCACGGTGTGCCTCAAATAATAGTTGCTCCATGGTGAAATCTGTTTGACAAGCAGCTTCTTTGGTGTCATTTGTTGTCTGTGTCTTTATACTTATTTTCCTTCTGGGCCTCTAGCAGATGCGTTGGAAAAACATGTTCAATGTAAATCACACATACAGTAGATAGCACTTTAGATAAAATAAATGTTATGAAGAAAACACTTTTAGTAAATGAAATTGTTTGTTAGATAGCCTTGTTTTCTTGATTTTCTATGAAACTGTGGTCTTCCATGTAACAACCGCACCAGCAAGCTTGTCCACCATCTCTGATCCATGTGCCTCCTCTTCTAATTCCTGACCTTGTATACATTCCTTCAATAGAATATTTTTTTTTAAAACAGAAGTCAAACATATTTGAAATCAAAATCTTTCATTGCACACATTGCTTACATACATACCCTCGTAAACAGTGTGCGTCATTTAGTCAAAATATACATTTCGAACTTCACCTGATTGATGGCAAGTGTACTCGATTAGAGATCACCGTGCAAAACATACTGATTGTACTTTTGCCCTTAAACATTTTGCAATGTATTCTGCATTAGGGTAGAAATTGTAACGTTAGAACTGAAATGATAAAAATGTGAAACACTGAACATTTTTATGAATGTCACGGTCTAATATTATCCTATGTAGGATTTACTTTCTTTCATTCAAGGGAACGGTCAGTACGCATACCTCATACTATGGACCAGCTCCAAAGGATGATGTAATTATAGTCGAAGTACCAGCATCCCCATGTAACACAGTACTTGTTTTAGTATGAATGAAAACAGCAAAATTGAACAGAGACAATAGGATGCAGACAATTGTAAATATAAAGAGAAACCCATAAATGACACAATGTAAACAAATGACCGGATACATAAACAATTTCATATTATTTTAAGTGAAAGTGAAATAAAACTACCTGATAGGCGCTCAAAGTTGTTGTTGAAAAAATGGAGGCAAAATCTTGCTCCTTAATTTTCAGTGCATTGTCACAAAGTGGTAAAAGGGAAAATTAGGTATGTGGGAAGATCCAACTCTTGATAACATGAACTCCTGCAAGTCTGTAGGGCTCACCATTGGTATACTGGACATGTCAGTGGTGTCGTCCCTTGCGAGGGTCTGTGCTTCCGTCAGTATCCTCTCCTAAACAAATGGACATGTCAAGCAACCGATTACGAACAGCTTATGCTTCTTTTGAAGGGTACTATGGCATTGTTTTCTTCGATCATAATTACTTTCTATGATGCTCCATTAAACAGGGACAGATGTGTAGTAAAATTTGGTATAGTTAAAAAGTAATACAATCAGGTAAATTTGCTATCTTTAGTAAGACACATTTACACCAAAACCACCAATCCGTTCATGTAGTTGCCTATTCAGTATCCCACCGCCTGCAGCTAATTCATCATCGGGACTCACCTGGTCACGCGTGTGCATCAAAAGAGTTGGAATTGCATTTGGAAGCAATTTACGAGACGTTCCAGGTCAATGCTTTTTGTGTACTGCGATTGGTCGTACATATCCGGGGTAAAGTGCACGCTGCAGAATCTGAATCGATTGGCCCTCATGTCTACCAAGGCAACCTGGGCTCTACTTTCAACCTTGTGCGGTGGAAATCCACAATATCGAACCCATCCTCTTATTAAATCAATATTCCTCGGGAATGTATGAATTACTGTGTCCTTAGGTTTGTCATGGCTCTTAGAACAGCAACCGAAAACCATACAAGCAGGCATTCTTGAACAATCTGTAAAAAAAAGTACACAGTTACAAAAATGTTTTACATGAATGCGTGACAAAGATGTAATTATATCAAAGTTTTCTATGCAATGTTTGTTTTGGTTACAGAAGCAAAACCTGTGTAACGTAGTCTATTATAAACTGGGATACATTTCATACAGAATTGATTGATGCGATGGAAATCGTAACGTGTTACACGTCCGTCGGATGTACTTTCATGCATCAAAAGGAAGCATGCTTATAGACATGGTCCGAAGAGGATGCAATTCAATCACAATTGACACTGATGAAATATGCTATATATCGAGAACAGAACACTTTAAACAGTAGAAAATGGTAAAGTCAATGAGATGAATGAACACTAAACTACTCGGTACATTTGTTCAAAATAGAGACATTTTGAGATCAGAAAGAGTTGATTAGGTGATTTGCCCTTACCTTGACTAACAAATAATTAGATTCAGCAAGCAGGGTATTTAGTAGCAGGAGAACAGGTAGCGCGACCAAGAGTTGACTTCCAGTGCTCACAGATGTTCACAGATAGCACGATCACAAGGTGACTTGCAGTGCTCACAGTTGTTGCAAGGATAAATATCAAGGAGTTTATAAAGAATTTGAAAAGTGGGTATGTATGTGAATGAGTGATGTGTTTCTGGCGTGGTCTTATGTGGATTGCAGGGGCGCGGTCTGATTCAATGGAGACAGGAGATACAGGGTCTGGGGAGGCCATGTGTACAATGGCCCCTGCGCGAAAGATACCTTTGAAGTGTACATGGTGTTTGGAACCTTGGCCGTTTCCATCCTGCCAGCCCCCTTGGGAAGGGCTCGGCCACAGGTTTGAACTGGCATTGATATTGGATGGGGGGGTTGGAGGGGCAAGAGACATGAGGAAAAGGGCCTGAACACTGCTGAATGGAGACACACTTATGTGGATTGCAGGGGAGCAATCTGCTTCAGGGGAGCAGGCCTGGAGGCACTGGGTCTGGGGAGGCCATGTGCGTAAGATATCTTTGAAGTGTACATGGTGTTTGGCACCTTGGCTGTTCGCACCCTGCCAGGACAAGTGAGCATGTCTGCGATTCACTGAATAAATTGAAACAACTATTCATAAAAGTTCAGTTGTATTATATTTTGTTGCTGATGTTGATGGCAAAAATGTACTACACATTGTATACTTCGGGTTGCAGCACAGTGTGGGAAAATCCCCTGTACTGACCGCTGTCACTGGGGAATTTGGCTCAAATGGCGCTAATGACCCAGGCGGGTATTACTCATCGAACGCGGTATCCAAGCCTCCCATGCAGCCACCATGTAAACGCACGATAGGCCACCCGCCTGTACCACCTGTGGAAGAGAAACATACAAACTGTATTTAAATGAACATGATAAGTATGTCAAACCTTAGTTGAAAATGCAATCTTGTATCCTATGGCATAGTTGCCAGTAAAAATGTTACTTTATGGATCAATCAACTTGGGCTTTAAAGTGTAGACAACATTACAAAAGTGAACTATGCATTCAATAATGTTTGGGACACAGGGAAATTTTGTTTCTTGGTCGTTCGTGAAAGACACAAAATGACCATTATGATTTCCCCACATCGCGAGTGATGTATAGAATTGCAAGACTACATTAATTTGGCAGTGATAGATCAAAGTTATGACAATATAGGAGACAAACATGAAATGTTAGTGGCCTCAGTGGTCAAAATGACATCACATCTAGAGTACACGTACTCGTTACTTGGATTGAGAGGGCAAACTGTTGCACGAAGTTCGTGCATAAGCACCATCATAATCCTCAACACAGACCTTGTGAGGCAGGCTGCCCTGAAGTCATGCAGCTCCAACGCATTGCAGCCGTGTCTCGTCTTCCGATATGTAGGACAAGCATCCAGAGTTTTCTCTGCAGCAGCAGTTCTCCTCCTTGGTTTGCATGACCTCACACCGATTGCAGGCACACCAGTTGGAAACATCTTCCATGGGACTAGGCTCAGGCTCTTGATCTGGTGATTCAGCCTCCCAACTGTCATCCGAAGCCCCATCATTTCCACATCTTTCTCTTTCAACGAATTCTTCCTCAGAATACTCTGGCTCGTACTGGTAGGGCTTTATTGTTGCCGTTATACGACAAAAATTAAATAGATAGGAATGATTTTACTAGTATCTGTTCGCGCGGGCTACGAGCAACGAAGATAGCGGAACAGAGCAGAAACGAGTCACAGGATACACAAAAAAAAGACAGTGAAACGATTGAAAAAGCAACTCTGTTTGATGAGAATCGGTCTGTTTATACTTATTGAGGAAAGAGGCGTTCTGCCATTTCCATGGAGACACGTCATTAGCTGGCGCACAGAGAACGTTGACACGAGACGTGCATTCGCATTCTAAAATGGGCCGCACGCGTCTAGTGAAGTTAGCTTCAGGGGCGAGGGATATGATTTAGTGACGCGAGGGCAGTTCACCTTAGGGCGATGTGACAACGGATAAGATTAGCACAAGATGGCCACGCCCTGCTGCCTGATTTTGCATGTGTAAAATTGAAGAAAACTACAGTAAGGTGCATAGGAAATGTTTTTACGATCGATCAACGTATGCTTAAAAACACATGCCCGAACGCTCTGGACAATAATATTTTTGAGCGCACTATTTCTTTAATGACTGGCAATTCTACGTGTTTCCACCATTTTGTGATAAACCAGATACACTAACAGCTATGGTAAAATTCTGGTATCTATGCTTACATGTGACCTTGAATATCAATGGACCTTTGCAATGATTAGAAATGTCAAAAAGGGAGGGTTAACCACATAGGATTTACAGGTCGAGTTCATGGTTCTTACAAAAGTCTCACTCTGACTCATAGATTAGTCATAATCATACGTGTAATGCACACAAGTTACCTCAGATGGGTGAGCGTAAGCATTGAAGAGATGGCATAAAACATCTTAATTCACCTGCTGAAATTCAGTGATGTCCACAAGAGGAATGTTCTGCAATGCTTTCAAGAAGCCTGGAAGGTTTTGCAGAACATGTTGAATTTTGCCGAGAAGTCTGTTAAGGTCCGTAACAACATCCAACAAAGTGGTCAGCAAGGTGTTGACTTCGGGCGGGATCTTCATCTTAGGAATGATTAAATAGAACAGGACAAAGAGAAATTATTCATAAATTCTTGAAATTAGCAAGTATTCACTATGGCTAGGGATGTTCTCTCTACACATACTGTAAGAATGTCAAGTTATCTATTACTCATTAGCACCGTGGCGGGGGGAGCCAGCCAATGAGGTGGCTAGCAACGCAGACTTGAACCGGTGCTGAAAACCCGCGTTTGATGCTGCACGAAGGCCAGCTCCCCCTGCCACCATCTTTCCCCCGCCCCACCCCACCCTCTGTCCCTCTTTTTTTTATTTTTCTTTTATTTCCCAACCCTCCTACTTCACTTATTTCGGCAGTGACAAGTGCCGCAGCCGCTCCTTCCCCTTGGTTCCCACAGGCTGCCATAGAAAGAGAAGAGGGGCTCCGTATGGAGTCCCGCCTTCCCTTTCCATGGTGCCCATCTTAAGACAGTATTTTTAGTCATTGAACGGAACGCACAAGGCATCCCGTTCAATTACTGAAAATATGTTTTTTTTAGCACCCCGGGTTACCGCTTGTGTAGCCCGGGTGCTAATGGCCTTAAGCCCCTGTTCCAGACCGTGGAACGGGGGCATAACACCACATTGAAGTAACAACTGAATATTTGCAATCCACCGTAAAGAAAGCGTCCTGACAAGACTACAGAAGGGACTATTCTAAACATGTAGGCAACGACCCATGCTAAGAACAATCCTGTTTACAGCAGGTGCACATCTCAATTGGGGTGTGCATAAAAGAGACTATTCTAAATATGAGAAAATACCTGTAGGCAACAAACCATGCTAAGAACAACCCTATGTTGACAGTGGCCATGTATCTCTGTGGGGTGTGCATAAAAGGGACTATTTCTGTACCATATGATTTGAAATTATAGGTTGCTGTGCTAGCGGTGTAAACACAAGTGATATTTCCTAGCTATAGTTTCAGGAGCTCAGATGTCCTGTGAATAGTGTTTCAGTGTGCTCCGGAAAACAAACAATTGTTAGTAGCTGTCACTGCTAATTTCATTCGTGGGCACCTACAGGCATGGCAACGATCAGTATGTGTGTGCCACATGCAGCAGTGAAAGGCCTTGGATTGTGGGGTCCACCTGAATTCCTGTGTCCTTCCTTACTGCATGAAGTGAATGAAGAAACTCTGGAGATGGAACGTGCAAGTGTTAGTGTTCAGCTCTGTATGAAGGATTCTCTGCCCAAGTGAGAATGAGCCCTTACATGTATTCGAGCTAGTTACTGAGCATAACAGTGCAATTAAGGTTATGTGCTTAGAAACTGAAGGAGTCCGACATGCAGGGAGATATACATGACCAATAAGAAAAAAACAATAAGAAAGCCTGAACCCACTCAAATCATCAGGCATTTTTATTGTAATTGAATGTATAGTCAGCACACCATAATTTTCTGCTATGCAACTGGAGAGGGAAAAAATGGCAACATTTCTTTCCTTTTTTCATTCAACAGTTACACATTATTGTGGCTATAACGGGGACTGCTTGCAGTTTTCCCACATGTTTGTGGCAAAAGCATTTATATGTGAAAATGTACACTTATTATTAATATTATTATTAGTAGGGTATTCATTGAGTGCAGACCTAGCTTCAGGAAGCAACAGACCATTTTACAACCACAGGAGGAAGAACATGGTGAAGGAAGCAGAAAAACAGGGAGCGGGGAGCCAACAGTGTGGGAAACGATGTGGAGCAGATCACCCAGTCTCAAGTATGGTGGGAAGTTGAAGGTGTGTGGTCGTAGGTGTTAGGGATGAACCAATCTTAAGAGGAGGGTCTTGAGCTCCTTCCTGAAATGTAAAAGTGAGGGGTTAACTCTGATGATGATGGGGAGGAGGTTCCAGAGTCTTGGGGTGTAGACAGAGAAGGCCTGTCATGTAGATCTTTGTTTCCTGCACTGTCGGAGTTCAAGTCTACATGTGACCTTGCTTCTGGTAGATCGTAGCCCTCCAGCGGTGCTGTGTTGCTCAGTGATGTAGCTTGGGGACTTCAGGGTGACATCCTTGTAGATGATGCAGAAGGATTGGGAGATGATGCAGGATTGCATCGGGAGCCAATGCAGTTCGATGAGGGTTTTGTGATGTAGTTAAAATTGTGAAGTCCTTTAATACGTCATGCTGCAGCATGCAGGACACATCTCACAGGTGCCAGGAAAAGATGCAGGAAGGCCTTCCAAAAGAGCATTGACACCATCCAAGTGGGAGAGGACCAAGACTTGGGCAGCAGATCTGAATTTGTTTTCCGCAATGGACTTGGTCTTCGCTGGAGAGAAAGTTGGTACTAAGTGGTTTGTCTCTCCCTTGCTATGTGCTGTTTTTGAAAGAGAGGCGTCTGTCTATATCGAACTAAGGGACATGATGCAGGTGGTCAGGTGGGGCGTGAAGCCCTTGAGATTCATAGCAGAGAGCCAGGTCTGGATGTCCGGGTGTTTTGTTTTTTTGGTTAGCAGAAGGAATTCAGTCTTGGAGGGGTTGAGTTTCAGGTAAACACTGGATATCCATCGCAGGATCAATGTGAGGCAGGCCTTGAGCCTTGGATGTTTTCAATGGAGGATATCTTGAGGTAGAGTTGCGCGTTATCTATATGTCTGTTGTGTGGTGTGTGGATGGTTCCGGGTGGTTCCATGAAGATCGTGGGGGAAGAGGATGGATCTTTGCTGGACTGCACATGGATACCAAAGCCATTGGATATGTGTTGTATGTCATAGCGAGGTAACATTTTTGCCACTCCATACCAGATGCAAATCCCTTTTTACACCCATTTGTTCAGCCATTAATACCCCATAATTGGACATTGAAGTGGATTTGCATGGGATTTGGTGATAATAAGAAAGGAATGGGAGGGAGGCAGTTGTAGTGGGATTGACCATCTCACAACATTGCACTAGACAGAGAGAAGAACAAATCACTTACCCCTGGTAATATTCTTTCCACGGTGAGCAGTAAAAAAGTTGTGACAAAAAAGTAATCTCGGTTTAACCCGGTAAAGGTGTACCCGCTATACCATTTAAGGGGAGTGGGGGTTGCGGGGTGTCCCCGGCCCCCCCTTAAATAGTATAATGGGTCCAGGGGTTGCAGGGTTGTCCCCCACATCCATTACATGCATTGCAGCAGCAAGACCACTGCCTTTTTGCCGTGATCTTTCGTGTAAACGGCCATTTTTGCTGTGATTTTAACACATGGAACCCTTTCTATTGGATGGTCCTCCCGCAAATACATCATCTTTGATTTACCGATATCCTGCTTGCAGCTTCAGAAACATATACAACAGCAGAGGGTGGCATAAGTCAACAAATGAAAGGTCCCTCGGCTGCTTCCATCCCTGCACTCTAAAGTGACGTCAATGTTGGTATAAATAGCATGCATCACGCCAATTGCCTTAGTCCAAGATTTTCCTCTCTTCTTGCACAGTAAACTTGGGTATTCACAAAGAGGGACAGGTTTAAATCAACAGAAATCATCTATACTCAGAGGCATAGGTTGGGAGGGTGGTGAGGCATCCATGGGAGGAACATCCAGTAGAAGGAACATTACCTGGGGTGAGTAATTTGTCTTCTAATTGATTGTGTTCTCCCACAGATTGCTAATCTTTGATAGACTCCCACAGCAGTTTGTAAATAGAGGTGGGACTAAAGAATTTGTGTTATGTATTTCTGCTGTGAAGAACTGTTTTCTCATATCTAGCATCCTTTCCGACAAGGAATCTAGGCAGTAATGCTTTGAGAAGCTGTCTAACGAAGACCAGGTTGCAGCATTATATATATCCAGCACTGGTACTCGGCTTTGTACGGCTGAAGTATTTGCCACCCCCATAACAGAATGTGCCCTCTAATGATCATGGACACCCTTCCCAGCTAAGGAATTGCATTCTGAAATGCTCAGAATTATCCATCATGACAAAGTCTGCTTGGTCACAGCCTGACCTTATTTAGGTCCATTATAAACAACAAAAAAGGTGTTTGGCTTGTCTGATGTTAGCTAGACTTCTTATGTAGAAGCTTAGAGCTCTTTTAGGATCCAATCAATGTAAACTCTCTTAATCCTTGGAAGGATGAGGTGGTGGGTAAAAGGCAAGTGAAACTATTTTCTTTACCAGGTGAAACTCCAACACCATGTTGGGAAGGGAGGAAGGGCGAACCCTTATAACAACCTTCTTCTTTGACAATATGGTGAAGGGAGTTTTGCACGATAATGCCTGAAGCTCACTCACACTGCAGGCAGAAGTGAAAGCCACCAGAAAAAATATTTTTAACCGAAACTCGCAGGAATTAAGAGGCTCAAGTGAAGCTCCCATTAAGAAATTTAAGATCAAGTTAAGATCTTAACCAGAACTTTGAAAGGGACCAGTGAAAAGAGATGTGTTAGTCACATGAGGAATTGCACGATAATGGGAACCTTAGGGTAAGAGCCTTGTTCTAGCATACAGTTGAAAAATATAGCACTGCCAATTAACCTTTGGCAGTAGACACCTGTAAACCCTGGTGGGCCAGGTGCAACAGAAATAACAATATAGTAGGAGTGTCCCAATTGAAAGGATCAATACATTTAGCTCTACACAGCTGCAAAATCTGTTCCAATGGCAGCGGTATAGTGCTTTTGTTGCTGGTCTTCTAACCGAAAGCATCACCTCCATAACCTCTTCTGGGAAATCTCAGTTTTTGCATCTTAACCTATCAAAAACCAGACGTGTCCATTCAGAGCTTTGATTTCTGGGTGGAGAAGATGGCCTCCCTCTTGTGAAAGCAGGTCTGCTCTCTGGGGAAGACAGATTGAAGGGCAGATGTACATGTCCAGAAGTTCTGGGTACTATGTCTTTCTGGACAAATCTTAGGCAACTAGGATCATGGCTTTCCTGAACCTGTTGATGACTTGAGGAATGACAGGAACTGGAGGCAACACATATAGGAGTCTAAATTCCCATTCCACCATGAACGTGTCCCCCAGAGCTTCTCTCTGAGGAAATTCCCTGGAGAAGACTAGGTTGCATTTCCTGTCAATACTGGATGCGAACAGATCCACTTGAGGGGTTCTCCAAAGGGCAAAGATCCCTAGAAGGACTTCTTCCTGAGCTAACTCCCACTCATCTGAGACTGTCCTCTGCCTGCTCAGAGCATCCACTATCATGTTCTCTTCTCCGGGTAGGTGAACATCCAATAGAGAGACTCCTTCTTGAAGTGCCCAAAACCAGAGCTTCATGGCCTCTCTGCACAGTGGTAGTGATTCTGCACCTCCTCTCTTTTTGAGGTAATGCATAGCCACTGTGTTGTCCGTCATTATGAGGATGTTCCTCCCCCATTCATAAGCAAAAAGGCCATCAGCTCTTGTCGCATTGCCCTCAGCTCTAAAAGGTTAATGTGTAGTTTGAATTCCGATGGAAACCAATGAAAGCCCATCATCGCATTCTCCTTGCAGTCCCACCACAGGAGATGCTGTGTGACCCTCTTGGGACCTGAATAAGGTCCATCATCCTAACAGAGAACTGTGACCCTTGGGATCTGAGGGCACACTGGAGGGACCTCATCCTTAAGCAGACCTCTGGCACCAGTACAATGCATGATGCCATGACGGCGAGCAACCTAGAAAATCAAAGGTCGGTAGATGTTGGGCATTTTGAAACCTTTCTGCCATGTCAAAATATGCCGAGCCGTCAACTCGTGGGATACAGCTTTCCCTGAGGAAGACTCCAAGAGAGCTCCAATAAATTGGAGCTTTTGGAAAGGTATCACCTGAGACATCTAGAAGTTGATGGAGAAGCCCAGTTTGTGAAGGGAGTGGCAGGTGCTGTTGAGATGTTCCAGAGCTTGTTGGGGAGAATGAGCTCTGATCAGCCAGTCGCTTAGGTAGAGAAATATGTGAATCCCTCTCCTCCTTACATCTGCTGCCACAACTGCCATCAACCCGGTGAAAACCCTGTGGGTGGAGGTGAGGCAAACAGGCAGTGATCAAAACTGAAAGGCAGAACTGCCGATGTCGAACCGCAGGGACTTCCTCTACTTGGGATGTATAGACACATGAAAATTAGCATTTTATTCAATTGTTTTTTATAACACACCTAATACCGTACCTGAGTTTGGTTTCAAAGTGCGGATACGGGATCCAATCCTCTGTTGCTCTGCGTGGTCTTCCTTCCAAGACCAGCTCATTGCCCCTGTGCTATCCTCCGTTCACATTCTGAAGATCGAGTGACACCATCCAATCCTGGAGCAGAAAGCCCTGGAGGATCTGCGAAAGAATGATCATCTTGAATGTGTCCTTCATGAGGAATTTGTTCAAGCAACTCAGGTCCGAGATGGGTCGCGGTCCTGCGTCTTTTTTGGGAACCAGAAAATAGGTGTTGTGCTATGTTAAATGTTATGTTATAACTGCTTGTAAAGTGTGACAATAGCCTAGGTGCATCCTGGTGCTAAGCAGAGGGCCACTTACAGAGACGAAGGGGCCCAGCAACTGGTAATAGAGAAAAAAAAGGGGAACCCATCCCCAGTGGCCAAAGATTACGGAATAAACAAGATTTGTTTTAGGTACTTTCAGAAGTACAAATGGTCCTCAATATTTCGAGGAGACATGGGAAGGGAATTTCATAGTGCAGGAGCAGCCACAGAGAAAGCTCTACCCCGAACAGTAGATTTTCGAAAGCACTGGACCTTGAGCAGGAATTGACAAGTGCACCGGAGATTCCGAGACGGACAATATCGCTTGATTTATTGGAAAAGAAAACCAGCTCCATGGCCATGAAAATCCTGATGGACCAAACAAAGGATTTTAAATTTGATCCAACTGTCAATCAGGAGCCAATGCAACTGCCGAAGCACCATAGAGGTTTGAGCACATTTAGGCAATCCCATAACCATACAGGCGGCCACATTCTGCTCAACCTGCAAATGATGGAGAAGGGGGTTTGACTGAGCAAAGAGGGTGGCATTACAATAGTCCAGGTAACCCATGACAAACCGAGTAGACCACAAAGCCAGAGAGTAGAGGCCACATAGGGAATAACCTTCATAAGCAGCTTAAGTTTAAAATGCGCAGTGCCACGTCTCGCCTTAATCGGAGGAGCTACAGAAAGGGAGGCAGCTATTGTAACACCCACATTTTCTACAGTAGTCACTGGCAGGGGAAGTGGGAAGGCAAGAGGCCAGAAGGCCTTTGATCAGGAAGAAAACCCCAAGGCATTTGCACAAAACACCATCACCTTGGTCTTGTCTGCATTTAGCTTAAGCCAATTTCTACGCCTCCAAGTTCCAATGTCAGAAAAGTAGTTTTCCAGGCAAGCAGTCGCAATCATCTGATCCTGATCAATGTGCAAGATAATTTACATGTTATCAGCATAGTCGAAGAACCTGCAGCCATGAGCATAGATGGGTTTGGCCAAGAGGAGCATATAGATATTAAACAAATGTGGTGAAATGCCGAACCCTGAGGGACACCACAGGTAAGACGAACAGAAGCAGAAGCAAAAGAAGGCAAGGACAAGGACTGGGTTCTATCACCAAAAATGTCTGAAACTATTCCAAGACAAAGCCACCAATTCCAATCTCCCCGAGGCATTGGGATATAATAGCATGGTCAATAGTGTCAAATGCTGCAAAGAGATCTAATAGTATAAGAAGCCATCTCTGACCTGATCAAGGATAACAGCTAACAAAACAGCTTACGTATCATGGTGTGAAAGCCCGATTGAAAGGGGTCCAAATGAGCTGGAACTCAAGATAGTTTCTCAATTGGGGCATCAAAATGGACTCATTGACCTTCATCAGAAACCGCAGCAGTGAGATGGGACAGAGGTTTTTGGGAATGGCAGGGTCCAGAGAGGGTTTTTTGAGCAGGGGAGTAACCAGCGTATGCTTCAGGAACGCAGGAATAGTGCCAGTCTGTAGAAAATAGTTAACCATGCCACTGACAAGCCCCACTAGCTCAGGACCAATAGATATCAAAACTCAGTGGGGGATTGGGTCAACTGGGGAAGCAGATTAGATATAATTAGGCTAATAACCCAGAGGACTCATTCTTCCTCAGCAAGAGGGAAGGAAACACAAGAATAATCAGTAGAAGAAGAGGGAGAGGGACGCAGCACCACAGAAAGAGGGGCCAACTGAACATCATTAGAAGCCAGTATATCCAAATGGATCCTCGCAATCTTTTGGACAAATAAATCTGAAAACAAGTTACAGAAAGCATGTGATCCCAACATATTAGGTGCAACATTGGTGGGCTGATACAGTTCCCGCACCACAGCGAAAAGTTCTTTCGAGTGGTTTTGTGCTTCTTGAATACGGTTGAAAAAAGAAACTCTGTTTGCTTCCTCAATAGCTTAATTATACACAAGCCGTTGAGCTTTCAAGAAAAATGTGTCAAACTCAGAATAGCCGCAGCGATCCTTACACTCGACATGTGGTGGAGCACCAGCCATGGTTTTGTTCCACTACAGGCACTATCTCCACGGCACCTTTCTCCATCAGGGAAAGAACCACCTGCATAAGGGGCGGGTCTGGTTCCCGAAGAGATTGTTTGCTCTGGGACAATCTAGAGGTCTTTACAAGAATGGAAGTCATTACCCTTGGGCTACTGTCTGATGCCCTCAAGCATCCGAAGTAATGCTTTGCCATTCTTGGAGATGTTGAGTTTATATGCCTCCCACTGCAGACTTGTGAGTAAAGAACTCAAAGCAGTTTTGATCTAGTGGCTGCAGCAGATGGTAAAGAGGCAGAGACTGCCGGGATAGCTCTCCCGTGACCTTGTGCTCCACAAGGAAGTCTTCGGATGCCTCTTTGGACAATCTGGCCTCTGGTCGTCCGAATGACGAATAAAAGTGAAAGGACCAGACTCTTTGCTTTGGCTGGCAGATTGTTGCCCCTAAAGATTTAGCAGCCACCTTGGAAACTTGCAGTTTTTCAAGACTCATGTGAGCCTTAGTGTCAAAAAGGGACACACATCAAATGGCATGTTTAACAGCCTGGATTGTTGTATGGATTGGATTGCCTGTGGTTTGTTCTGTTGGCGTTTGAGTCTCTCTGGGCTTCTGAATCAGAGCTGGAGGTGTATCAGATGTATATTTAAAAAGCTTCTTGGGTGCTACTGGGCCATACCTTTCCATCCATGTATATACTTCATCATTAATGTAATCATAGGTATCCCGTTTGAATTTTTTAACCTTCTTCTGTTCGAGCTCTGATTTGTATTCTTCAAGTTTTATGTTCATTTCTAACAAGATGGCATCATACTCCTCCTTCCCTAGCGAACCAACCAGTTCTTTCTCTATGTCCTGAATTTCTACACTTACGGTTGTCAAATTCTTGGCGAGTTCTTGGATGGTTAATAAGATGAGATCTAAAAAGAATTTATTTAAGATAGCCTCCCATTTACGAACAAACTCCTTGCTCTCCTTGCAAAGAGTTGGTCGGAGTTCTATCCGTAGACCTCTTGGGATTCGTTGGTTTTTGAAATAGCGGCCGAGGGTGATTGCATGTAACTTTCTGTTAATCTCTTTGCGTATGAGGTATTCTAATTGTTTAATCCGTTTGGCTGGATCTTTGGGCGCAGTCCCATGGGCACCAATCGATGTTTCGCTAATGAGTTCAAGAATGGCAGATGCTTCCTTAGACGAAAACCCTAAGGTTTCAGCGCATTTATTCGATAATCCTTCTATATCATCAAACAACATATTCCTTCATATGATGAAAAGGTTCAAAAAATGTGTGCCTCCACTGCTGTGTGTCTCACCAAAATGGGGAAGAAAAAGAGCAGGAATCGAGGTGAGTGGGCACCACTGGATAGTAGTAAATCCAGCTTCTCGCAGACCAAGGGAGAACTTCTCCGCTCCCGCTCTCAACACAGTAAGACTCCCTTCACCTTTCAATTGATTAGAATCACGGATGTTATCCGCGCTCACTAACGGGTTTCTCCTGTTTCCAGCTACTGCATAACAGGCTGATACACTGCGCTGATATCTGTCAGGCAGTTCGATTTGGCCACCACTCTATAGTTTGCTACACTCAACTTTCCACCTACCTGCCACAGGTAACTGTTTTCTTGTCATGTAACTGTTGGTTACATATACACATGATTCACGATATTGACTTATTGGCCTCCCTTATTTTTTCCTGCTCTCTCCTTTTCTACTCTTCTGCTACTGCAACCACGACTTGATGGTATGTTTCGAATTTTATCACAATTATGAATGTATTCATGTACCATTTTATACTGCTTGTTTATTTATGAATATGTATTGATTTTGATTAGACTAGCCCTGATGAAGGAAATTTTTTCCGCAATGCATTGGCAAATTTGGTCTGATTGATTAATCAACTGTGGCATACTCTTCCTCGCTAAGGAACTATTAGTGACTACTCATTTTTTGAGATTATTATTTTTGCAGATAAAAACTACTTTGAAAAACAACAGAATTGTATGCTTTTCTTGTTACAATTTGAAGCATATTTTTTCACTTTCAAACTGAATCTTCAGTAATTTTGAAAGAAACCACAACCCCAGGCTGGGTATGTTAGAGAGCGGTTGTATGACTAGGTATCTTACCTGGTCTCCTGCTTCATATGTTTTCTGGGCTTGGGTGTCTCCAAACCTGTTAAAGCCCGCTCCTTTACAAGTTTTTGGACAGACATTAGAAAGAAAGAATTTTCGTTGCATGAGCTTTAAACACCAGAGACAAGTAAATTTACTATCCAGTGGTGCCCACTCACCTCGATTCCTAACAGCTTGGATTGCACAACTGAGGAGAATCCTGAATTAAGCAGCCATGCAAACCTACTTGCGACTGTGCTAACTGTCATGGAACGACGCACACAATCAGATGCATCCAATCCTCATTGCAAGGATTGGCATGCTGTTTCTTTGCTTCTTTGCCATCCTGGATGATATTCAGGAACCCCTCTCTCATTTCTCCTATAAGGATATTTTCGAACACCCCACAATGTGTGGGTGTACTTTTCAAATGCCCAAGAGGTATTTATGGCCTTCAGCGCCATACTCCCAGCTGAGATTACTCTCTTCCCAAGACATCAAACTTTCTGTCATCCCTGTCAGGAGGGATTGTAGGGTAGGCAGGCAGCCACCTTTGAAGTAGATGCAGCTGCTTGCACTACCAAACTTTCAGAGTAGAGTGCATAGATAGGAATTCTATGTAAATAGACGCTGGTCTGTACTTTTTAACCAGATCTCTCGGGCGTGCGGTCTGATGACTATGATCAGTGATCACTCTTCTTATTCAATTTTCCTCTGGAAGAAGACGAAGAGTGCCGTTAATCGATACTGGACCTGAAGCGCTTTGAGTGCTTTGAGCGTTTCTTAGGTCTCTGAGAACAACTGTCACCAAACATTTTTCTTTAGACGATCTCCTCTTCAAGGGGTGGACGAAGGAGATTCTGGTTGACCTACAGTATGTTTTGCCTTCCTCTCCTTAAAGGCCTTGCTTCATTTTCAATTCATTTCATTGAATTTATAAAAAACTTTTTTGCCAAAAGCAATATAACAAAATATTAGAAAGTGGTACAATTACATGATAATCCCCCAAAAAAACTCAAATTAGACAGAGGAGGAGAGGAACAGATAGTCAATAAGTAGAAAGAAGAGAGAAGATGAGCTTTCAGGTTAGTCTGAAAAATATGTAGCAATGAAAAGCGGATAGAGCGAGGGAGAGAATTCTAGTGTTTAGGGGCTAAGAGCAAAAGCTCAGAAATGGGAAGAAGCACAGGGGGTTTGGGGACAGTGAAAAGAAGCAGATTCTGTGATTGGAGAGTCGGAGAGTGAGAATAGAACAAGACTAGCGAAGAAAGATAAGGTGGAGTCAAGCCATGAGAGATTTAAAAACAATTGAAAGAAAATGTTATTGAAGACATGATTCAAAGGTAAGTGATATGATAAAAGACCAAGTAGAACAGAAGAGGTTTAGTAGCATGAGAGATAGGGGCAAGCATGACAGATGTTAAAAAGGGCATAGGGGCAGGAGCAAGCAATGGAAGAGATATGCAGTTTAAAGGAAAGTCAGGGATCAAAGATAACCCCCAAATTGTGCGCAGAAGAGGAAAAGGGCAAAGAAGAAGGAGGAAAGAAGGAGAGATGGAAGAGGAAATGTAGGTAGAATAGTTGAAGCCGGAAAGAACAGAACCTCAGGCTTAGAAGGATTGAGGTGCATAAAATGAGAAGACATCCAGTTTAGACATTAGAAAGGCATGATGATACAGTGGAGCGCAGAATAGAGTCAAAAGAAGAAAAAGAAATATTTGTGTATCATCTGCGTACAGATGAAAGTAAAAATTAAATGAAGAAAAAAGTAGAGAGTGCGGCAGTGTAGAGAGATAAAAAGGAGAGGACCAAGTACATAACCTTGAAGGATACCATAGAGAAGAGGAAGTGAGGAAGAGGTGTGTCCTGCCCAAGTTACAGATTCAGACCACTCGCAGAGATAGCAGAGGAACCATTCAAGGTCAGACCCATTAATACCCAAAGAATAAAGGGAAGAAATAAGAAGAGTGTGATCAAGAGTGTCAAATGCTGCATATAGATTGAGAAGACTATGTATAGAGGAGAGCTTAGAATGAAAAGCAGAGAGAAGAGAGTTAGACACATGCAAAAGAGCAGTCTCAGTAGAATGAGAAGGACGGATTCCAAAATGGAGAGGAGGTAGAAGATAATTAAGATAGGGGAAACTAGCAACCTGGGCACATTCAGCCCCCCACTCAAGAATTTAGAGAGAAAGGGAAGAAGTGAAATTGGGTACAAATTAGCAGGAATGAAAGTGTCAAGAGTCGTTTTTTAGAATCAGGAGAATAACACTGTGCTTAAAGGTAGCAGGGAAACGGGAGCTATAAGGAGATTAATTAATATATGAAGTGAGATAAGGAAGAAGATGGGGAGAGACATGTGGAAAAAGAGTAGAGGGAAGAGGATCAGAAGGAGACGCTGTTGCATGAGCACGAGTAAAAAGGGCAGAAGTATCAGAATAGGAGAAAATGAGAATAAAGAGTATGAAGGTGAACTAGATGAAGGAGGTGGCGTGGGAGAAGAAGCACAAAACAGAACGCAGATTAGCAACTTTAGATGTCAAGTAACTGGCAAAGTCAGCAGAAGAAAGGAATAAAAGGAGAGACGGGTAGGGAGATTAAGGAGACAGGATGTTGTAAAGAAGTTGGAAGAGACAACGAGGGTGGTGAGAAAGAGAAACAGTAAGATGCAAAAAGATTTTATTTGATTTGATTTAACATTTATTATGCTCAATCCCTTTTGGAACCAAGCAGGAAACCTACATCTAGGCAGAGATATTATTTTACTTGCTCAGTTTAGGTATAATCAGAGAGTTCCCAATTTATTGGAATAAAAAGGGGTGTTCCACAGTTCAGCTGGAACTAGGTTCCAGAGGCGAGGACCCCTAATGAAGAAAGCACAGTCACCCCGGGTGGCATAGTAAAATGGAGACCTAACCAGCAGACTTTGACCAGTTGAGCGCAGCGCTTGAGAAGGCTGATAAAGCAGAATTTTAGATATCAGATAACTGAGTGCCGTTCCTTGAACGCACTTAAAAATTAGGCAATCCTTTTCCTGACAGGCAGCCAGTGCAATCTCCTATGCTATGTGGAGATGGACGCCCTTTTTGGTAGATTAAAGACCAATCTAACAGCGGCATTCTGGGCTACCTGCAGACGATGTAATTGACTTTCTAGGGCACCAAAGAGACGAGTGCCACCATAGTTAAGCCTGGCATTCACCATAGTCCCTACAACCACTGCACGATCTGATTCTGGAATGAACTGTAAAATAGGTTTCAGTAGCCTTTGTTGATTAAAAATGGCTTTGACTACTTCTGAAACCTGGGCATTATAATCCAGAGATGCTTGCTATATGCAGCCAAGATTGTTTTTCTTTGCTAGAGAAAGAGGTGTCTGCATCAAAGATGGCAGGGCAGTTATAGGTGGCATGGTAGTCCTTGAGAAGATTTATTGGACCAAACACTATCATCTGTTTTGTTGGGATTAAGCTAGAGTTTACTTTCAGTCATCCATTTTTTAATAGCATTGCCATAGGCAAAGACAATCTGTTGCTTCTGAGGCAGATTTTAATCTAACATAAAATTGGCCGTCATCCACATAGGAATGGTACTTAATTGAACCTGGAGAAAATGTCCATCAAAAGTCTGAGGTAAATATTGAACAGTATAGGGGACAATGACGATGACTGCGGAACTCCACAAAGGACTATCAGGTCATTAGAGTAGTCCTATGCTCCAAAAAAGAGGAGAACCATTTCAGTGCAGCCTCCGAGACTTGGGCAACCACTGCAAGTCTATTCAACAGTTGGTCAAAGTGTACCATGTCAAAGGCCGCTGACAGATCGAGCATGATTAACATATCATCCCACACAGCCATCAGTGTCTCGGTCCCATCCCGAGGTCTGAAGCTGGACTGGAAGATGTATAGAATGTAATTTTCCTGCAGATATGTCTGCAGCTGAGTAGTGACTAACTTTTCCAATATGTTTGCAGTCCAAGGCATGCCTGCGACAGGTCAATAGTTTCCCAACACTTGATGGTCCAGGGTAGATTTATTTTTAACAATGGCGTGAGTACCGATTTATTTAATTCCTGTGGCACTGACTCCTGGGTTAGGGACGCATTCACAAAGTCCTTCAAAAAAGATTTAAGGAATGACGCATGCTGCGCTGCCAGATAAGTTCAAATGGGGTTATACTTATGATTTGTAGGCATCAATTTTCAAATCAAGGCTTCAATATCCTCTGAGTCTACCAATGAGAAGGAAAAAGTTGGCTGCATAGAGGTGGAGACTGTTAAACAATCTCGAGTCAGGCAGGACATTATTGTGGTCAGAGTATGTGTGTCAATGTTCTTACTAATGGTTTTAACCTTAACATTAAAGAAACCATTGCACTCATTGGCCCGAGTCCGAGACGGGGGTAATTTAAGTGAAGCACAAGATAGTAGGACAAGATTCTTAATTATACCAAATAGATCCTTAGATTGTTTTTTGAGGAAGTGATTTGTCTTTGAAAAAACAGTGACTTTGCCTGGGCAATTCCAGTGCCTCTTTTTGGCAGCATGGCGAGAAGATGAATCTTTAATGTTCTGCCTGTTTATATTGGTTTAGCTTTGTTTCTTTAGTTTCAAGGTTGCCCTGGCATCACAACAATTCTTCAATGATGCTATATTAAACTTATAGAATTTGTCACAGTCTCTTTCCACTTTGAATGCTACTAAGTCTGCTATTAATTGAGATCCTGTAATAGCCCTTTTTCGAGGTTCAGCATACTCAGAAAGGATAAAAAAAAAAAATCACAACCCTATGGTCTGACCAGTTTACTGCCATATTTGAAATGGCGCATGTTTAGCCCCCTGTTCAAGATAATGTCCAGACAATGGCCCAGTTTGTGTGAAGTGGAGGAACTCAACAGTGTTAAATCATGTACTGTCATTATTTCACTCCGAAAAGTATTATTTTTAGCCACACGTACAGCAGAGTCAAAAGAAGAGTGTAAAGATAAATGTGCAGCAAGATCATATGGCATCTGAAGGAGATAAGATCAGAAGTAAGCCAATGCTGAGGTGTTTTGAGAGTGGGAGTAAAATAACATACCCTTGCTGGTCATGGATTGACATGACCCACAACCCAGGGCACCAGATGCATATCCTGTGCAGATCCGTGATCGACATTTTTAATTCACAGTGTGCAAACCTCTTGAAACCGGTTTTTGGAGTAGACATACATGGGAATAGACATCATGGGAAGACATTTTGGAGTAGACATCATGGGAAAGGATGTGGTTTTCTCTCTTATCTCTACCAACGGATGGACTGTGTATAGCAGCGGGGCGGTTTGCAAATCAAATATTCAGGGATGACGTTTTAAAATGTTGATGAATTAGGGTTTTGGTGATTTTTTAAGAATTGCATATATGTATCGATATGAATGTTGTCTATTATGCATTGTTGTTAGTGGTGATCTTAGATATTTATTGTTTTGTATGAATTAATTGATTTTAGTATGACGAAATGATGGTTTTTCTCCTCTGCTGTGCTCAACACTCCTTCCATCCAATACAAGATAGTAAGAAAAAGTTGACAAAATATTAGCCTGTGATCAGTGCTGAGTTTAATTAATTGCATAAATTGTATCCAACATTTCACTGTCTCTAAAGTGCATATATAGGGAGAACACATTTGTTTTCAAAGGAAAAAATATGAACAGCATATACATATCACTGTCTTACACAATGACCTCTTGTCATAAATAACAGCCATCTCTGAATAGAGTAAACTTGAGATACAATGGTATGATGCCTGAATTGGCTTGGCACCCAATATTTCAAATCTGTCTATTTATTGCTACATAGATTCCTTATTGCCTGCCAACACGTGTTTCAACCCAATGGGGTCGTCATCAGGGCTAATTTGGATAACTACTTCAACACAATACAGTCTAATATTGAAACAAAGTCACTGATGAGCCTTCGTAGGAGTATCCCTATTAGGATTAGTTGCCAGGTCTGTGAGAACGTCCTGTTTATATGTCGACTCTTATCCAGTGTGATACCCATCGGATGTTAGGTTTCAATGTTCAGTTGGGTGTCAGTTTCTCTACCTGATTTGCAGCAGGTGATGATCAAACACGTCTGCGCACAAATGCGTGTGGTACTGCTATTTTTCGTGAGTGGCTTTTAAATGTAAATTTTTGTAGAAGAAATAAAGAATTGCATTAATGCGGGAACACTGCTTTTCTTCTACAAAAATGTTTAAAAGCCATTCACGAAAAATAGCAGTACCACAACGCATTTGTGCGCAGATGTGTTTGATCATCACCTGCTGCAATGCAGGTAGAGAAACTGACAACTTGTGAGCTAACTGAACATTGAAACCAAACATCCGATGGGTATCGCACCTGATAATTGTCAACATGTAAACAGGACGCTCTCACAGACCTGTCAACTAATCCTAATTTTCTTTTTCTTTTTTTTTTATTGGTTAAATAGAAAAAGAGACATTTCAACCTTTAACATACATCCGTGTATCCAATCATCGGTTTGCAAAACAATTCTTAAGTCCTTGCATTCTTAAATGCACCTTGAAAAAAAAAAAGATTATCCGCACTGGAGGATGAAAAGGAAAGGAAGATCAAAAGGTTGAAAGGAAAGGAAAGGAGCCCATCTAATTCCTTCTATACGTATATGTCCAAATTGGATGACATAATCTGTTCTATAAATTTAAGGGCATCGAGTGTCCGACAAATTTTATCAACCGTCAATATCCTTTCCCAGTATTCCTCCTCTGTGTTTGGATCAATTAAGGCCACATAAGTTCCCAGGTACTTTCTCCTTTCAGATAAGAGTTTCGGACATGATAATGTCAAATGCCTGGTCCTCTCCAGAATATCTGGATTTCCACAAAGCCGACATCTGGCTTCTTGGAGCGTCATCTGTTTTCTTAAGAGTTGTACCTCTTTAGTTGGTAGAATGTTTAGCCTACAACGCATCAGTACGTTCCTATAACGGGATGATGGACATTTTCTCAAACACGCAGGGGGATCATTCAATGTTTTGCGCTCCCATACGATGTTATGGCAACATTTTTTTGCTCGTTTTAGTACTTCAGTTTCTTCCAAATCATTTTCTCGTGGAATTTTCTTTGCCTTATCAGGATTTGCTTTTAGTATCTCTATTTTGATGTTATAATGAGATAAAAACTTCCTGACATTTCAATTTCCAAAGCTGAAGGTTTTTATCCCTCTTCAACGCCTTTGTATTCACCATGATCTCAAAAGGGATTGGTGGTGGATCAAAGATGCATTTCCGGTAAAAGGAGATGGTCTTTCACAGAAATATGGATATAAGGGACTGCAGTCTAAGTTCATACATTATTGTCGAGATAGACAAACAATTTGGTAATCTGAGAATTTTCCGTCAGAAAAAGGCTTCAACTAGCCCCAGGTTTCCCATCAGAGATTCAGCAGGGACTCTGTGCCATAGGTCAAAACTGCTAGGACCTTTTGCTTGTAAAATGACAATATTGGTATCATTGAATACATCCTGTATCGTCGATGGAGTGCTATCCCTTGATTTGACAGATTTACCAGCCTCTCCCTGATGAGGGTGTATTGGCCATGTTCATTTATGTTCTTATTTACTCTTACCGTAAGGTAGATTGTAGAATCCACTATTTGCAGTTTTTGATTTTCAATGGTCCACACAAAGTTCTTTTTTTATGCCTGTCCGCGAGCTGATTGCATAATTAAGATCATTGATTTCTTTATATTGATATTCATGTTGTTTCTATCCAGATAGTATTTAAATTCAGTGATGCATCTCTGGAGACCTATAGCAGTTTGGTCTATAAAAACCACATCGTCTGCATATAGCATCCAGTACAGCTCATCTTCTTCAAATACCACTGGAAAGGCTCTTATCTTACACTGGGACTCGATCATATCAGCCAGTTATAGGACAAATAAGATGGGGTCCAAGGCACATCCTGGTTTGATTCCCTTAAATGTCAGAATCTTTTCAGTGGTATTGCCTCCTTTTGAGGTTCATATTTGGATTGATGTATCTGTATATAACTCCTGAATAGCTTCTAAAAGATCTTCGGGGCAGTTCCATTTCTTTAACTTTGCCCAAAGGATTTCTCTACTGACTTAGCCGAACGCCTGCTCTAGGTCAATAAAACCTAAATAGATGTTCTTTTTTGTTTCGAGGGCCCGCAGTTTTAACATGTTCAGAATGAATTAGATTCAGGGATGTGCCGACCCGGCTCACGAAAGCAGTTTGACGCTTGTCCAGAAGGCCGGCCTTTATGGCCCACTTTTTTGAGTCTCTCAGGAGGATGGAAGTGTAGATCTTTCCAATAGAGTCCAAATGGGCAATGGGCCTGTAGTTCCTGGGATTACTACGGTCCCCTTTCTTAAATATGGGGACTTTCAAGGCCTCCTTCCATGACTGCTGAATATTTTGAGTTTTTATTATCTGATGGAAAAGTGATGAGATAAAATTAGCAGCCCAGGCTTCCCCATTTTCTTTGAGCATGTGATTTGATGTACCATCCGGCCCAGCCGCTCTTGAGGAACTTAGTTTTTTAATCATCAACAAAATGTCTTCATGATCCAACTCAATAAGCCATGGAGTTGATTTTCTCAGCTGTTTACTCCGATCCACTATGGGGCTCTGCTGGAATAGGCTTGTGTAGTGCTTAACCCATACGTCCTTTGGAACTTGACTAATGGTTAAGGCAGACTGGAAGTCATGGCCTTCGTTTATGATCTCCCAGCATTGTGCGTTTGCTGTTTGAATTGCTGGCAACATTTTCTCTGCGTCACCTTGAGCTCTCCAGGCCCTTGAGGATTTCAGCCAGTTTTTAAGACTGTTTGCATTTTCTCATCAATTTATCTTTATTCAGTAGAGAGCTTCGTCGTAGGCCTCGCAGTTCGGCTCGATGTTTCTTCCTTTTGGCTACCAATTCTATATTATATGCATGTTTTCTTGCAATTGTTTTATTTTTGTTCCGATCGCACTTGACTTCGTACTCCTTAAGTAGTTATCTATACTCTACTTCCGCTAGGTTTCCTTTTATCTGTGTGTTAAAGCAATCCACAAATTTTGAGATAGCCTGAGTTTTTATTCTTAGCCTATTTCTTCCCCACGATACTTCCAGTGGGGAAAAAAGCGGGTTTAGCCATGGCTCCTGACTCCCAATAAAATTCAATCTCTAATAAGGCATTATCACTGGCTTTCTGTTTCTTTACTGTGAAAGAGTTGATCCACTTTTGGGTGTTCCCTGCAACAAAGCAGTAATCTAAACATGCGCTGCTTGAGTTGTTAAACCACGTATCAGCCCCTTGGAGATCACCTTTTGTCCGCCCATTAAAGATTTTCATCTCTCTAATTTCCATTTCTTCAAGCCATCGTTTTTCGTTTCCATCAAGCTGTGGATTAGATTTCAATTGACCTTCTTTGTCTAGCAGCTTTAAGTTCAAGTCACCACATAGGAGGATAAGTTGATTTTTTTCCTCTAGCATAGACTTATCTATTGCCTCCATAATATCAGACAAGGATTTTTTCCTTTTCGCAGTCCTTTGGACTCCAATATGTGTTAATTAAAAGGAGCCTGATGTCATGTGGTCCCATATTTTTCTTTATTTTTAGGATCTGGACATATGAATTTGGAGTACAATGATCCAACACATGAAGGTCACTTTCGCCTTTAACCAAAGTTAGCAGGCCAGCACAAGGTCTACCCAAGGTGCCTTTCCTGGCAGGATTGATGTATACTTCATATCCCTCACACAAAGGGACCGATCTTTATCCAGGATTCCTGAAGACAAATTATTTCAAATTTCCCAAGAAAGGCACTTCCTCCGGAGTAGAGATGATGAAAACCGCTGGTGTTCCATGAGGCCAGTAGGGACTTTTTCCCCACTACTTCTGTATTAATCTATCATATCTTTTTATCCGTTCTTACATCATCTACTCCTTGTTTCCGTCCGGAGTTCTGATGCCCCGGCTGTATTGCCTTTGATCTAGAGTTGTCCACAGTGAATCTAAGTTTTGCCATTGTATTTTAGACGGGCATCAAGAAACCTTTTTCAGTTCTTTTAGAACCTGGGATGTTTCTACATTCGACCTAAGATCTATGATTTTCTTTTGTCCTGGGCTTTAAGTACCCTCTTTCTGGATGTTTATAGTGTTTTTCTTCTCTTCGACTCCCCTCAGATATTTCTACATTAGTTAACCTAAAGCCTGCTTCCGCCAATTTCACCTTAGCTGTCAATGTGTCTTTGATCCTTTGCAATCTCAAATGTAGTTTCACATCCGGCCTTTTTTCGTCCACAAATTTCGACAATTACAATGTCGTCCGATGATATCTTTCGTAATCATGAGAGTTGGTTAAGTAGAGACATCAAGTTCTTTCTATTGAGAAGTATCCTTTTAGAGTCTTTCACTGTTCTTTCCAACTTAAATTTATAAGTTTGGTGAGTGACCGTTCTTCCACCTGCACTGACCAGGGAGTTTCCATGTGCTGTTGAATTTTTCACGTTTCTTTGTCGTTCTATCCGTTTCCTGGGTTCTTCCCATAGTGTGTCTACTGCGATCTGCAGTCTATCTTTCCTTCCGTCTTCCAGACGATAAAAAAGGTCCGTCATCCTTTTATCTTCATTACATACTCGTTTACTATGCGTGTGGTTACTAAGGTCTTCCCCTTTTTTTTCCCTATCAGATTTTTGCATACTTTTTCTGTTTTTTTTCCATTTCATGGTGATGTGACTTTTTGTCTATGACTTGCCAATCTGACATACTGATGTTTCCCAGTTTTCATCATCTTTGTTATTTTCTATTATTTCAATGAGATCTCCGAGGCATCCATTAGACTCGAGTTCCATTTCATTGTCTGATTCACTGTCAATTCCAATTATAGGTGGATTTTCTAGAGTTTCAAGATCTTTAGATGCATTGCTTATTTTCATTTCCATCCTTGGTTTCTTTGCTGGATGAATCGGCTCTTTACGTGATGGTAAAATAATGTTTGTTAGAAAGGATCTTGAACCATTTGCTTTGCGTTTGGTCATTTGATTTTTTGTTTTCTTTTGAGGTTTCATTTGTTGAACTTTTTGAGACAGGACTGCTGCAATTGCTGATGGTTGCTTGGCATGATTGGGCAGATCCTGGAAAATTGCGTAGCTCGATTTTGAGCATTCTATGAGATGCAAGGGCGGAGAAGGTGCCCTATGAGTCTGATACGATGTTAGAATGCTATCCTCTTGATTTATTTTGGTTGAGCCCAGACCCTTCCCCAGAACCAAGGGGCCTCCCTTTGCCAGTCCCTGATTCCTGTTCTCATCAAAGATAGTAGACCCTTTTCCCATCAAGTCTAAGTTTTCCACGGGTCAGTTTAGTTTTTCTTGAGCCAAGGGGCAAAAAGATATTTTGCTGGCAGATCTTCCTTATCCAGTTGTGCTCTTCTAAAACCACCCCCTTGAGCAGTTGTTTATCATTGTCCCGTCGTGCTAAGTCACTTAGACGATTTTGCCATTGGTTTGATAGATCCGATTCCTTATCCATTCTCAGATCTAGTCTTTTCACGAAACCTTCAATTTCATTTAGCTGCTCCTTTGTTTTCAGATTTAACGAATAAACCATTTGCAGAGATTTGTTTATGTTCTCATATAATTTAAGGAATGGGGCGATTGCAATGTTCAGAGCAGCCATCACCACATTCTGGGTATGCACAAAGTCATCCATTCTCCCCTTACTACACAGATCTCTTATTTTTCCTGGAGAGTCTTCATCGATAGTCATTTGCGGATGGATTTTTGACTCAGGGGTGAGATCCTCACTTGCTATCTGATTTTGAATAGAGGCGTCAAGAGGTCATCTACATATGGAGCAGCTAATCTTTCCTTTATGAAGGTTAGACTTCTCCTTTTTTCTGTTACTATTTTCCCATTTAAATTAGAAATGTCTTGAATTAGTTTGTCCGCCAGTCTTCAATTACTTTGGTTTTCCATTCCTATAGGCTTCAGTCCAGTTGATAGTCTCGCGCTAGGGGGGCTTGCCGGTCTCCTGGCAGCATTTTTCATAATTGAGACCAGATATACCCCCATAGCCTAGATCACCTGCTTATTGATTTTAAGCGTGGCCATAGTCACTGAAGGGATCGTTTCATTTTCCACCGTTTGTCTTTTTGCTGATTCTAGCATGGCCACCTGTGCAGTTACATTTTGCCTTGTGAAGTCTGTAAGAGGCACAGGCTGGGGTGATTTACCCGCGTCTGCCCAAAAAGCTTTATCCTGCCAGGTCATAATCTCAATTTCACCGATTTCGCCAGTCTGTTTTTCATAATGCTCACTTTCAAAGGGAAAATAGCCAGTGTCTTGCGGATTGATTTCTTTCAGTGGACTGAAAATTGTTTCAGCCGTTTCAGGAGCATTGAGGTGACTTGGTATAGTCGCAGATACGAAGGGGTTTGAATCAGGATTGATCCTGGTTTCTAATACCTTTTCTGCGATGGTTTTGTACATTTTAATCTTGTCTATTGTTGACCCAACTATCAAAGAGAGCCTGGGTCCGTTCTCTAGCTTCATTTTGCCTAGGTGAGGTAATTCCAAGCAACCGTACCTTAGCCACCTCCCAAGTGGAGATGGGGGTCTTTGACGCCGGAATCTCCGTCTCATTTGCTTGACCAGCTAGACAAGAGTCGGCGATGTCACCCTGGGCCAAGTCAGTAATCGGGGGCTGTCGTATTGCTTTCGGTCGTCGCAGCCCCTTGCTATTAGAATTCCAGTTTTAGGTACTGGAGAAGGATCGCAAAGTTCCGAAACCCCTTGTGCAACCTCCATCAAGTCAAAAGGTTAATCGCCTCTGGAGCAAGTACTAACGTCTGCCCTGTGTCCATAGAAGGCTGGTCTTTATTGACAAAGAGTAGCGGGGCTGTCTCATGGGCAGCGTGAGTTTTGTCTTTAACATCCGGGATGGTGATGTAGGCACGGGTAGAGCAGGGTGAGAGGCTAACCTCCGTCTTATCTGATGTCGAGTTCCTGATTCCGTCGGGTCACTTGTCAAATGGCCCATCGGCAATGTCGTGCAGCTCCACTAGTCGGAGTGTAAGAAGCAGCTAAAAGGAATCTTCAAGGAGGGAGGCTCAGCGCCTCCAGGCAACACCGTCAACACCACTTGCACAGCACTTCCGCTCTGCTAACGCGGAAGTAGGTGCTTTTGAGTGGTGTCACAGGCTGCAGGCACCAGGAAGCTCCTCCTCTGATGCTCCTTAAAGGGCCAGGGTGCCCATCAGTTCAAAAGAAAAACGGCCGCAGTAATGAGGGCAATATATTCAAGCAAGCCCTTAGCAGCTCCGACACAGCGCAGCGTCTAAGACTGTCAACACCACTTGCGCACCACTTCCGCCTATCCTAATAGGTAAGTAATAGGGATACTCCTAGGAAGGCTCATCCCAGTGACTTTGTTTCAATATTAGACTGTATTGTGTTAAAGTAGATATCCAAATTTGCCCCGATGACGACCCCATTGGGTCGAAACCCGTGTCGGCAGGCAATAAGGAATCTATGTACCAATAAATAGACCCATTTGAAATATTGGGTACCAAGCCAATTCAGGCATCATACCATTGTATCTCAAGTTTGCTCTATTCAGAGCCAGCTGTTATTTATGACAAAAATGTATCTGAAGTTTGCTTTATTTAGAGCCGGTTGTTAGAAGTCATTGTGTAAAACAGTGATATGTACATGCTCTAAAAACGGATGTTCATATTTTTTCCTTTGAAGACGAATGTGTTGTCACTAGATATGCACTTTAGAGACAGTGAAAGGTTGGATACAATTTATGCAATTAATTATTATGCATGTTGCCCAGCCTCTTTGGTCCCTCGCCCACCTCTAGTGGGTGCCACTGGGAAATCAGTATGATTGTAGAACAGCTCAAAGCGGGTTAGAATTGGGCCGATCAACTACCTGCACAGTCAGATTCATAATACCCTTTTGGCATTTAAAGCAGACTTTTCCAGGGTGGAGTAAAATTACCCCATGCTAAAATGGCCTCCCCTGCTCAGCGTTCACTCGTGGTATCGGATGTAGGCTCTTGCTTGCAGGCTTTTTCTCACTAGCTGGAGCGTCCACACAGCACCACCAGCAGTTCGGAAGATGGCCAGCTCGTTCGTATAGCCTGGCCATAGCATTAAGTGCATCCGGGTCGTCCACTATTGTCAGTTATGCAATAGCACCCTTCTTCCTGTCTCTGCTATTTGTGTCATTGCTGCCGACTGGTCTGTGTCATGTGCAACCCACTAAACCAGTCCTGCCTCTTTAGCCACCAGCACCTAAGATTCTGGCACTTATATCTATACTGTTGCCTTTAAAGTGTGAGTGTAAGTGTGCCAATATTTATAATGGCACCGTTGGGCCCACCTAATAGTAAAATCCTTTTGGGGTTTCATAATGGGGACAGCATGCAAACATTCACACTTGACATTTATTTTTCTCATTCATATTCTTTGTGAATATCCTGAAAACGTGACTAAATTTTTCTGCTTTTGGTGGGGCAACAAGCCAAGGTTCTATGCAGTATGCAAAGTGCTCCTGGCTACAATGCTGTAACAGGCTGAATGTATGTCACATGGTATGGTATAGAGCCAGCTATACTTCATTGTTTAATTAAAGAAAGACCTGCCACTTTTAACCTATTTCTATGACCAACTTTACCATCAGCACTCCCATTAGTGATGGTAACATCATCAGGTCAACCTGGAAGATGGTTGTGGAATGTGAGCATTGGTCACACTATATGAGCTTTTGGGAAGGTAGGTACTGCTATGCTGCAGTGGTGCTGGTGTCAGTGGGCTTCATTGTGATAATGTTTGTATTTCAATGCAGGGGTTAAGAAGAATTAACTTTCAGAGATGACCTCCTCAAAATGTTACATTTATTGAACCTGAAATCTTGGCACCATCACTTAATTGGCCACATGCTGCATTCATTTATTTATTACATTTGTATAGCGCACAGCAGCCCTTGGGCATCGAGGCACTGTTACTTGCAAAGATCTTAGTTACAGGGTGGGAGCAGCAGAGATGGCTGTAAATTATACATGAGGGTACATATTTGCATACAATTGTACATTAGTGTGCAGTGTGCATATATACATGGTACATTTGTGAGGTTTATCGGTTAGCTGGTGGTCGTGGTGTATGTCAAGTTAAGAGCACTGTTTCCATGGCTTTGCGGAAAGCCATGAGAGATGTCTCACCTCAGAGGATGGGAGGTAGGGCATTCCAGTGCGAGGGTGCGAGGTAGGGGAAAGCTGGTGCCACCTGCTTTGGATCTCCTTACCGTGGGCACATAAAACATGTTGGCATAGGGTGTTCTGATTGGTCTTGCAGATGTGGAAGGGTGGATCCTTTCCGAAAGGTAGTCAGGTGCGGAGAGGTGGATGAACTTGTGAGTCAGTGTCAGGGTTTTGAATATGATCCTCTTGTTTATTGGGAGCCAGTGGGCTGTTTTCCTGGCAGCCGTAATGTGCTCTCTTTTGGATATGCCTTGGGCTGCGGAGCGCGTTGTTCTGGATGACTTGTAGTCTATCGAGGTTTTTTGTGGCGGTCCCTAGGAATAGTACATTGCAGTAGTCTAGCCTAGAGCCGGTGATGGCTCTGGCTATGTTGGTGCAGTTTTCTTTAGAGAGAAATGGCCTGGCTGCGTTAATTAGTTTGGCATGGTAGGCTGCAGAGAAAGCGATGGCACTGACTCGTTTATTCATGGACAGGTTAGAATCCAGGTATACTTCGAGGTTTTTGACTGAGTCTGAGACAGGGATTTTAATTGAATCAATGGTGAAGTGGCTGTGTGTCAAGGTTCTTAAGTGTGCCAGGGGAGCCTACCAGAAGAAGTTCAGTCTTGTCGGAGTTAAGGCATAGTCTGTTAGCTGCCATCCATGCCTGGATGGGGTTGTAGATGATGTTGAGAGTAGTGGAGTCTTTGTCATAGTTACCAGTGAGGATAAGGAGGATTTGGGTATCGTTCGCGTAGTTTGTGTAGGAGATTCCCATAGCGTCAAGGATGAGAAAGAGTGGGCGAATAAAGATGTTGTAAAGGGTGAGTGAGAGGCAGGAGCCTCGGGGTACTTGTCAGGTGTCTTGACCCACGTTTGAATTATTAGGCTACAACATTTGGTGCTGTGGGCTTAGAAAATCCAAGATGGCCGAAAAGCCCACATTTGTGCCAGAATCCAGGAAAACCACACAGTTTTGCGCACACCAAAATGGTCGCCTGACCTGCCACCCACCAGTGTGAGCGTGATGGGCCAGAAGCGCCATGGGTGAAACGTGGTGCCAAAGGAAAAACAGCAGTGCCTGTTAGCTCAAAAAGCGCTTTGAAATCACATTTGTTTCTCTGAAATGCAAGCTAAAAATGCCTATTTGAAACATTGCAAGATATTCAAAAATCTCACTGAACACCAGCAGATATTTGGCAGAATGTAGTCTTGTGTGCATACAAAATCTGGAAAGATGAAGAGCCTAAAGCAATGTTTATAACAAAACTGGCTGAGCTGTGGATGTCAGCAGCTTAAGTGAAATTGGATTTAAAACCACTAAAATCGAAATGTTTAAAATAAATGAGTGACCTACTTTTGAGTGTCACATAGGTTACAACTGTTTAAATGTCATAGTTTTGAACTTAGAATCAGCGTTCTAGCTGCATGTGTCAAAATTGTAAGTTTGATTTGAATGAAGAAAGATGGGAACAAAAGTGACATTTAGCTGAAGCCTGGCTTGAAGAGATTGAATTCTGCCCGGCAACTACCCCCGACAGGAGTTGAAACTTGTCCAGCAACTGCATTCACAGGCCTGGCTGCCTTCTGCTGTTCCCACCAAAAGGAGATTACACCTCTCTGATTGAATCAGGGGAGGAGCACCTGGGACTGCAAAGGAAACAGAACAATGAACTTTCCTTGGCTCAGGCAAATGTTAAATTAGGGGGGTCGTAAATGGCTTCCTCTTGGAAGAAACTGGGAGGAGCAGTGCCTCTGTGAGCCAGCAGAGCTGGAGGCGGGGACAGACAGAAATTCCCCCATGTGCTTTGGAACCTAAACCACACCCATCTGGGCCAGAGCATAATTTTAAAAAGATGGATAATTCATAGTACATAACTGTCAAAATGATATCAATAATATAATTATTCCTGTGATTTTTCTGTGCACATTTTAAGAGGTGTTAGGACTCTGTGGTATGTCCTGGGGGGTAGTAGCAGTAAATAAGATATTACTCCAAACGTCTGTATGTTAAAAATCTGACACTTCATCATGTGATGCCCATATTCCTTGCACACACTTGTGTAAATTCTGGAAAAGTTTAGAGGTTGTGGTCTGGATGAAAAGGGCAGAATTCTGTCAGAAGTGGACACCGCATCTTACAAAGACAGGGATCGGATGGTTTGGCGCTACAGAAAATATGTTAACTGGACATATAATATTAGAAAAATTGTACATAGGTAAATATGCATTTGGATCAAAAATAGATTTGTGTGCAAAGTGACAAGGGGAGGATCCTCTGACCCATAAACATACCTCATCACAATGACACTCCATTACCTTCCCCCAATCAAGGGAGAGAGGAGAACTTGGCCAATGATAAGTTGTGAGGGGCAGGCTTAGTTATGCCCACGCACACACCTATTTTCTAAAGACATAAAAGGAGTCATTGAGACCCAGGTAGGGACATTCACTTTCCACTTCAAACTGATTTCTTGCGAAGCATTTTGCCGGACCAGACAATATCCAGAAGACTCCAGAACCAGAACTTAGAATCCAGACTTCAGAACTTGCAGCAGAGAGGCCTAGTCCAAAAGCTGAATCCTTCTGAGCAGGCCTCAGAATCCAGCCACCTAACTAAACCTTCAACAGCCGGGCTGTGCTGTTTGATTCTGGCTAGAACCCTGTGCCAGAACCCAGAAAGCAGTGCTGTATCCAGAGAGACCCAGACCAGACCGCTGTGCAGTGCCGAGACTGGAACCAGAGATCCAGACCGAGACCAGACCAGATCGCTGTGAGCAGAACCAGTGCCAGAGACCGTCCCGTGGCGAGAGAACCGCAGCCAACCTGACCAGATCTTGATGGCCTATTTCAAATTTATAGTGCGAGTACCCAGCCAGAACTGTGCATAGTCATCTATTAGTTTAAAATAAGCTTATCCCCCATCCAATTCAACCTGCCTAGAACTGCATTATAAATCGCGTGTTCATTCTGTGACTTTAAAGCTGTGAAAGTGTCATTTGCCATTCTGAATCATTTCATTTCTGGAAATCTACCTCCACAAAATCGTCCGTATCTTTTGAACCGCGTGTGCTAGGAACGGGATTTTACTTTCTTCTTAAAGCTAAGATTCTCAGCTTTCCAACACGCATTATAGTGCTTCCATAATCGCGCTCGACGCACTCAGAAAAAGTGCCGCGAATTGCAACCAGCTCACTTCACCACTTGTAAAAATAGCTGCTTTTGCTTCCATTGCTGAAATTCGTTTTCAACCTGACAATCCCTCATGAACCACTGATAGTGTTGACCTGAACCAATTCAAAGTACCTGTCACCTACCCTGAATCTCCTATAGGGAATTAAAATAATTTTTAGCATATTTTCACTTCTTTGCAAATCACATTTAAAGTATTTTTGCCTGAGTTTTAAAATCATCCCTACTGACTTGGCATTGACTTAGTTGGAGTGCTGAATTGAAATCGCTTAACATACTCCACATAGCATGATGGTGGGCGAGGCAGAGGCCAGGTCAGATAATACTTGCATAGTTCTGCCTTGCAGGAAGGAGGTGATCCAGGTCGTGGCGTCGGGGGAGAATCTAGCTGTGGAAGAGATGTGGTGGCATAGGACCTTGCGTCAAATGCTGCGGAAAGATCAAGGAGTAAGAGTACGGTGGGTATGCCTAGGTCTCTGGCATCGTCCATATTTTTTTTTAAGTCCTGTATGGTGGTTTCAGTCCCATGCCTTGGCCGAAAGCCAGATTGGCTTAGTCCTAGCAACTTGTTTTCCTCGACGAAGTGTTGCACCTGCAGGTAGGCTGCTTTGTCCAGTATCTTGAGTAAGAAGGGGACAGTGGTGATGGGCCTGTAGTTATTAGGAGAGGTAGGGTCGATTGTAGTTTTTTTTTAGAAGGGGGCAGACCCATGCTTCCTTGAGGCAGGAGGGGACTTTCCCTGAGGCAAATGAAGCATTGACAAAGGCAATCAGGAAAGGTGCAAGGGTCTTGGCACAGTCTTTAATAATAGAGGCAGGGCATGAGTCACCCTTGCAATTGGATGGTTTTATGGTCTTGATGAGGTTTATCATGTCTCGTTCCTTTATGGCTTTGAACGAGAAGAGTCGGGGGGGGGTGGAGGGGAGGGGAGTCCATGAGGAGGGGAAGTAGAAATGGGGAGCAAATGTTTAGTGGACTATATTTAAGTTTGGAGTAAGCTGAGCTTATTGTGCATGGCTGTTTGAATGTCATCGCACCAAGCCTGGTCTTTGGTGAAGTTCTGGGGGGAAGGGGTTGGAGTAGTTCTGGGGGGAAGGGGTTGGAGTATCTAACTCTCTGAAGTTGGAGAAGATTTCTTTGGCATTGGAGTTGGCAACGGAGATTCTGGATTCAAACGATTTGGCTTTGGCAAGGGTGATTGCTTTCCTGTACTCTTTTGAGTGGGCGTTAAAGACCTGTTTGTCTTTATTAGAGTGGGAGGTTTGCCATTGTGTAAGCGCTGCCGTTTTTCTGTGCGAAGTATATGGAGGTCAGGGATGAACCAAGTATTGGAGTGGCTAGTGGGTTTAGATCTGCAGGGTTTGAGTGGGGCTATGGAGTTGACTGCAGATTTAATAGCAGCTTCTTAGGAAAGTGCGAGTGTTTCTGGGTCAGAGGAGAATGGTGGTCTGAAAGCTGGGCCTTGGAGGAAGGGTAGTAACCTTTCTTTAATGAGTTGGCGGGAGGTTCTTGTGAGGGCTGGCGGCAGTGGCTGAGGAGGGAGGTAGAAGAGATCGAGGCAAGGATGCTAAAAGAGATAATGTGTTGGTCAGACCAAGGGGTAGGGGTGTTGCCCGTGATGATGAGTGGGTAATTGTGCTGGGCGATCCAGTCCAGGGTTCTGCCTAGAGTGTGGGTAGGATTGGCGATGGAGTTCTTGAAGCCTAGGGTCTTGAGGGCAGAGTTAAGGGATTTGGCTCCTGGGTCCTTGGTGTCATAAAGACTTAAGTTGACATCACCGAGTAGGATGACTTTGGAGGGTTTCTTGAGGTTGTCAGAGAGGAGGTGAGTGAGCGAGGCCTGAAATCACCTAGTGGACCTGGTGGGTGGTAGGCAAGGTGTATGGCAATGGTGCAGTGGGGGGAGGCTGAGTTTGAGTTGGAGGTAGTAACTGTTGTTCATGGATTTCTCTATCTTTCTAATGGGTAGGCAGTCTTTGGCTATTAGTGCTACACCTCCGCCTTTGGATGGGCGATCTTGTCTGGTAATGGAGTAGCCAGGAGGAAGAGCAAGAGAGAGTGCAGGGCCTGAGGCTTCATGTAGCCAGGTTTCGGTGATCATGAGGAGGTCCAGATTGTGGGTGGAGATGACATCATGTATTCTAGTGCATGAGCGTTGATGGACCTGGCACATTTGAGATGCGGTTCTGAGGTGACTGGAGCGAGAGGAGAGGACGTGGTGAGAGGGGCAGTGAGAACATAGGTGGTTCTATCCTCGGCAGTATTAGTGGTTTTAGGGGTCCCACTTAATTGGTGAGGAGACACAGATGAAATAGCATTCATAACATTGCAATCAGAGTTGGGGTAGAAGATTGTGGCATCACACTGTTAACAAGTGGGGTCCCATTTTCAGGGGTAGTGGACACAGATGAAAAAGCATACAGTTAATTTGGGATTGAGGTGGGCGAGTTAGTGATGGGTGTGATATGGATGGTGGTTGTTGCTTGGTGGCGGTCTCGCAGGTTAGAGGAGGGTGCTCTTGCAGTTGGTGCGGGGACCTGAAGCCTAGACTGTAGGCAGGCATTGTGTATGCTCGTAAGCGGTGGAAGAGATGCAAGTTTGGCCTGATACGTGCAGGCACGTAGTCTTAACAGTCTAAATACGAGGTAGGCATGAAAGTGGAGTGGGCTGATACCGTACTCCTTACCTTGAGTGAGTGGCAGGGATCTGTGGCAGGTGGCAGACGAGCAGCGAAGAGCTGCAAAGAACACAGCAGGACTTTTCTCTTGGCCTTCGCTCGTCGGCTTCGCCTCACGGCCCGCTCCTCCTCCATTTAAAGCAGGAGGGGAGGGGCGGGCAGGCGCACACGGCAAATAGGAGCCTGGGCCTCCAGCGGTGAATTGAGCGGCACCAGTTGTTGTTAATGCTTCCATGGCAACGGCTGCCATTTTAGGAGCTTTCGGTTCGACGTCACACGCGGAGGGAAGTTCAGTGGAACACATGGTTGTTCCAAAAGAAATCACATCAGTTGATCCAGCATCCAGCTGGAGAGAGCGGAGACATGCTCGCAGCGGAGCTGCAAAGAGCACAGCAGGCCTTTTCTCTTGGCCTTCGCTCATCGGCCACCCATCTCCCATGAGGGTGACACACCCCTTGACATGTGCCACCATCTTGCTATAGGACTTGACATGTTGGGGTGGAGCTACAAATACACTTCAGTGATTAACAACAGAAGGAACAGCTTCAGAAATAAAATCTTTCACGCCCAATCAGAATGGCAGAACCTCACATTAATATATATAAACACAGTGTAGGCGGTTTGGTACACCACCCAATATATAGGGCACCTGTCAATGATAAAAGGATGAATACAATTGTCCTGAGCTTCGTCCTAATCTTCAGCTATTCCTGGATGAACTACTTCGGGGATGACTCGAAGTTCCCAAATGTCAGTGGGTTCCATGTTGTGCAGAGATATTGAGAATAGTGTGAGTTTTACCCAGGAGTCATCAATAAGGAACCTGAAAGGGTAGGCAGGGTGGTGCCATCATTCACAAGGCCTCAATGGGCCTGGCAGATTCCCAGAGAGCAGAGTTCCATGTTAAACATTTTTTTTCTTTTTCCGGGGCTCTTAGACTGAAAATAGAACACATGTTTTTCCCTTTTTGGGTGCAGTGGGGGAAACCTGGGGAGCAGTGGGGGCTGATAGGCAGAGATTTGTATATGTCCTTAGAGGCTGTGGAGTAACGTTGCTGAAAATGTTTGGGGGGACATGACATCTGAAGAAAAGGTGCCCCAGCCAAATGAATGGGGACAAAATGGTGTGCCACGAATGTTGGGGGGGGGGGGGGACAAACACCCCTGCCCCCTCCCGCCCCCTACAATTACGCCCATGCTTAGAGGGATGAGTCTGGCTTGTTTGATCCACATGAATATTCACTGGGCACATTTTGGGGGGTTTGCCCGGGCTTATGCGTAGCTGCTTTACGAACATGGATTATTAGAATTGCACACAGTGGCCCTCATTACGACCCTGGCGGAAATCGCGGTGCTAAAAGCACCGCGGAGCACGGCGGAAAGCTGCCGATAGCGCCATGGAGGTTGGCGGATTTTCCGCCCCATGCCGACCTTGGCGGGGCGGTAAATCCCCATCCCCCATTTTACCCTTCCCCATTCCCATTTTTGCCCCATAGGGTATAATGGGAGTGGGGAAGGCGTTAATTGCGCCACCGCAAAATACGGTGGCGTAATTAACATCAAGGTCCCGTAGCGCCATGGATTTCTCCGCCCGGAAAAACCAGGCGGAAAACGTTCCATGGCGCTACGGGAACTCGTAGTAGGGCGGACGGGTCCGCCGCGATTAACGCTGGCGTAAACCCACTCCGCCAGGGTCGTAATGAGGGCCAGTGCATTTTCTCTTACTGTACCATGCATTAGAAAATGTATTGCAATGCACTATAACAATAGTTTCTGTTGTCAACATATGATAACAACATGTACTGACATTGAGAAGAACCCCTCTCACTTTGAGCTACCTGACAGATGCTGTACCTGCTCTGAATGTGATGAGAGACAGCTGCTTGCCACACCACCATTTTAAAGTGGAAATGTGGGTAAGGCTATGTTCCATTGTCAGGTTAAATCATGGTGGGTTCCAGAGTAAGGCACCTCATGTCTTTTGAATATTGTCTCGGGAGGATAGCTCAGGTGCAACATGCTCGTCTTGGAAACAAAACGAGTAACACAGGTTCGATCCCCGGTCTGCGCTTAGAAACCTCTGGCTATTAAGCGTGTTATAAATAACCAATCATATCATAGCATGTGTCACAATACGTTATGACTTCATATTAAGCGTTAAAATATGCTAACAAAGTATGTGCCATGACAAGTTAGTGACATTTTAAAGCATGTGTCATCTGTGTTGATAGGGAAACATTGCATGTACTATCAACTGTGATTATCAAAGCTTTCAAGATACCCGGTTCTCGCTCTGCTGGATAATTGACAATATCTACAAAATGGGTACTTGCGTGTATGCATACAGTTTAGTATACTAATGCACTGCTCTCGTTACCTTGTAGATGATCTTTCTCACGTCCAGGTGCTGGCTGATTAACACACCCAATTCGTACAACTCCAATGTGGTCAGAGAACAGAGCTCCTCCACAGCGAGGGGTGTATCCGCACCTTCGGGAAGTTTCAGGAGGAGGCCGAGAACGTCCTTGTTACATTCATCCACCAAAGCAATAGTAAGGGCACTGTAAAGAAACTGCAAAACAGCAGCCATGCCAGAATGTATTAAACACATGAAATGCAATCACAACAGCATACAGTACTGAACTAAGCACAATGGTGTTTCTCTTCTGTAAAGTCACTCTTCAAGGAGATGCAGCCTATTAATATCGCAGACAAATAGGATTGTTTTAAAACAATTTGTCTACTTTCTACAGTATGCTACATTCACATAGCCTAGGCTTCATCAGCTGAAACAAGGGCCGGTAACACCATCAAGAACACTACACAAACAGACAAGGGTTGGGTGAGCCTTAAACTACTGGAATCAAATCAAGTTTAAAACCATTAAAATAATTTTGAATCAGTTGAAAACTAAAGAGCTAACTTGAGTGGGAATTTGAACCAAGGATTAAAATACCAATTTAGCTGGTTGGTGGTTTGAACTGGTTTGAACCAGTTCACACTGTAGGCACCTGTGGGTTCTAATGAGATTTGAATCCGTTTGAAATTGATTCAACAAGTACCAATACACAATTTCAGAGTGTTATCATGTTTAATTAAATAAAGCACTAGTCAAGCTGACGCATTCATCTCTATAAGACTTTGTGCAAAACTTGTTTATCGTTACCACCAGTCGATACCATCGCTTTATCGCAGAATTACAAGAGGGGCTATGGCGGTGTAAACCTCCATCGTTGGGATCCATAGGATTCCAGATGGATTTCTCAGATTTACCATGTGCGGTAATCCCACTGCAGTAAATCCAATGATTTCTGAAGGTGTAGTCGAGGATTTACCTCCAGCATTTTACTCGAGGTAAATTCACTGCATCACCTCAAACTATAGTTCACCAGTGCAGTAAAGTAGTGGTAATTCTGTTACTGACATACTATTTTTTTCCCTATACCGCCATACTTGAGGCCCATTGTATTGTATTTCCCAATTAACATCTTCAAATGAGGGCAAAGATGTCTTTTCTGATACTTTTTTGCAGAGGGACCTTCAAAGCATTGCCACGTTTTGCTGGACATTCTTTTAGTCATTCCCCATTAGATCTGCATGCTGACGGCAAGATGCTGGTGTGCTGCACACCGGCCCGAAGGATGCCAGCACAGAGAACGCTGCCTGCGTGGAAACACCATCAGGAGGCTGCAGACCAGAGAGACGTAGCACGGGAAATTCATGTGCAGGGAATAAAAAGAGTTAAGTGTGTCTAGGGGAGGGGAACCCGTTGAGGGACAGCTTGGGACAGGGTTGGGGGAGTGATGTGAAAGGTAGGGGGACAAAAGTGGAATCAAGCAGAGGGTACGACTGAAAGTAGCAGGCGCCCCATGGCAATGGCAGCAGCAGAGATGCAAAAGAGCCTTACTGCTGGGTATGGGAAAGCAATGCTATTCTTCCAATCAAATCTTTCTGGCATCGAGGAATGCCAGCATTGTTCTGCTGGCATTCAAGACATATTTAGTGTAACCAGCAAGGAATTGTGTTGAATGCCAAATTCTTACTAAGCTGTTCTTTTACCAATGGATTTGTATCTTTGACTAAACCACAATGTATTTAAGGGAAGCTGCACAAAATGAAATGTGGCTTGCTTTTAGGCTCAATTGAGGTCGTCACTGCTGGCTGAAGAGAGAATGTTGGCATTGGGTGGTGATCTGCAAAAGCAAGGTTGAGCAGCCTTTCATCTGGCCAATGTCATTGGTCAAGCCAAATCCCATTGCCAGATTCAGTGACCCTGCAAATTCATGCGGCATTCACCAGTAGCCCAAAACAGGGCTCGAACCTTTGTGTGAATTTGGTGGGGTGGGTTTTGCTTCAGTGGGATAATCCGAACGATAAATCACCCCGGGGGATTTGGCCAGATACTGTAGCTCACTTTAACATTACTTTTGTGGGTTTTCTTTGTTTGCGAAAGTTGGAACGTATATGTCAGACTTAAAACTTCAGTTTAAGAGGAATGTTGGTGGTCTATGGCAATGTTCATGTATATAGCATTGTTAGGCAGAATCCAGTGCAGTTCCCTTAGGGAGCACAACACCAGATTAGGACTACAGGTGAGAGCAATAAATCCCCTTTGGTATCAGTCTATACCACAAAGATTTAGTTGGTAGCTGTGGCTGAGCAGTCAGACTTATCTCAAGAGGGAGATGAGCAGTATTCAGGGTTTACACAATAGGTGTCACAGTACTATGGAACAAGGAAACAGTGACCAAAGCTTTGTATAAAAAAGGGAATATATTTATTCTATACACATCTAGTTCAACACATAGATCACAGTTGATAAAGTAAATTAAGTCAAGGAAAAGTATATACAACTCCCTATTCAATTGTAAACAAGTTTGCGGTAGAGTGAAAACTGAGCAAAACGGCACAGTGAAAACCCAACTACAAATGGCACTCTATCAATTTAACGAAAGGGAGGAAAAGCACAAGTTAAACCGAAATATCTTCAGACACCCCATAGCAACACTTCCCTGAAGTTTTGTGAACAAGTAATGCACAGTGAGACTTTAGCAGAAAGATAAGAGAATGAAAACTGAGCAAAATGGCACTCCGAGGGATTTAGAAGATTCCGGTGCATCAACACATTTCTTATTGAAAATCAATCTAGTGAGAGCAGATCTAACAAATCAGCCAGAGTCAATAGGCCTGAGCCAGAGTCAGTGGTACAGGACCAAGAGTTTAGGAGCAAAAATGTTCTTGTAGCTGCAGTCAAGTCTTTGGTAAACAGATATTGAAAAGGTAGATGTGAGGCGAAAGACAATGTTAAGAGAGAGGGCAGCCAACCCAACAAGTAGATAAAGGATTTAAAACACCTTTAGGGCTACCACAGGGAAAGGGAGGCATGGTGGAACAATGTACCTTAAACGTGAAGAAGTGGCTCCTGCGGTGGCGGTTGTTCCTGGTAGTTCCTGCAGTTCAAGGGGTCCAGCAGAGGAAGAGAGGCTCTCATCGTGGAGGAGGGTTTGAGTCGCTGCAATACCCAGGGACGAAACCAGCCGCGGTGCTGCCAAATGAAGTTTAAAAGGTACGCTCCTTTTAATCGTGGTCCGGGTCGATAGCTGCCTGGCTATCCGGTCTCCAAGTGCTGAGCACTGTCGATTCGACCAAGGCAGGTCCGTGGGAGCAAAGGGTGAACTGTTTGTTCCCACCAGCTCAAGGGAAGAAGGCTCTTTCGATGAAGATCTCCTCTCGTCGTGTGGAAGAAAAGTGGTGAGACGATCCGGCAGGGCTTCACCGGTGGTGTAGATGCTGAAGATGTCTGTGGCTTCTCTCCCCTTCAGTTCTGTAGTTCCAGTGGCAACGTCTTGCCCTTCCAGTCCTCAGGAGCCTGCTTTTATGCAGAAAGAGACCCATTCATACAGCCTAGCTATCACTCACACAGTGGATTGGTATTCTTGGCGGGAGACCCTCCAGCCTATCAGGTTAGAGTGCGACCTGAGTTGCTGCGGCAACTCTGTCCAGGGTTCTACTCGCCCTCCCAAACAACAGACCCACTCCAGACTCACAGGCGCCGAAAGGAGGGCTTCTTGGCAGAAGCCCGCCAAAAGAGCGGACAAAGGATCCCCGACCTGGGTTAGAAGTTTAGAGTAAGACACAAGAAAGAAGTTATATTAAAGTTCTGGCAAATAAAACCTACCGGAGTAAAGTTAATAATAAAATAAACCGGTGGTATGTTGAAGGCTGTCAGTAAAAGTGTTAGCCTCGAACAATGGGAAAATCCCATAGGAAAATATGCACGGTTGAATATTTTTGGTAGTAACCACTGCCAACAGCCAGCAACTTTAGAGTGCAGGACTTTAAGGTACCCCCTCGAAAATGAACCCAAGGGATAACTATTAACCCTTTCCAGTACCTCCATAGTAAGATGGTTTGGACTGGTTAAGTTCGTAAGATTTGACTAGTAAAGCCAATGGGGACTTTACATGCTCTGGGAGACCGTAGTCAATCCCAGGGTATGGAGTCTATGTTTGGGGGTCGCTACGACACCCCTGTCTTACTGCACTGAGGGTGCTGTGTAACATATGAGCATAAAGATGGTTCCTATGGGTGAGAGAAAATCCCATAGGCATTAAACACAAAAATAGCCTAGAACACACATAGCCAAAATGTCTAAGAGTAGGAAAAAGAGACTCACTCTTAGCAGGAAAAAAGAAACAAACCCTTCAAATCCAGCAAAGCTGCTGGGGGACTCTATAGGTAAGGGAAATTAGCCATAGAATGATAATTCTCCCTAACAAGCATAGTGGTATGGCCCGACTCATCTTAGAATGCATGTCAGCTTCAGCACACCCATCATCCACATCACCCTAGAGAGGAGGGGCTGACTAAGGTGCGGGAGTGTCTGCAGGTTTCTCTCAGGACACACCTGCATTGTGCCAGACACAATGACACACGCCTCCCTCCATTCCCTTCCCTCTGAGCCTGCCCAAGCACCTCTGCCACGGGTCAGCATAGCTCTGGTGTGAGCATGCAATAGCGAGGCAATGTTGTCACGGCGACAGCAAACTTTGCATTTTCTCACGGGATCAAGACATGTCCTCTTGTCTCCTCTGGCTATAAAGGTGGTGGTGGAAGAGTTGATGGGGTGGCTGCGACACACTGACAATTTAAATTTTTTGATATTCCAAACTGTGTTGGAAAGGCCCTATAGAAAGGTGAAAGAGTTGTGGTTTCCCTCCTGTCTCTGTAATTGTTGCATTGTCCTCCTTCCCTTCCTCGCCATCAATTCTTTCCGAAAGCAAAGGGTGCAGCCTGGACTCGCGTGGACCACCTTTGATCTTGCTAGTGATCCTCACTATCATTATTCTCAAATTAATCAGTGAATGCGGGGGATGGCCGCGAGGGAGACCCGGAACTTCCCATATCTTGCTCCTCTGCATTGTGTATTGCTTTTGCAGGGATGTCAGTTGATATTGTAATTGGTGATTTACAATTACAATATCAACTGCTTTCCACATCTGTCCCATAGGCAGTCGACTAATCCTCTTCAGCTGCTTGGAACACAAGACCAGCTGCTGAATGTGAAATTGATGACTTCAATTGATGTTGCACATTTCTTGCATTCCCCATGCACGCGGCAGATGCTGTGACTGATGCAAACCATTGTCCAGCCACCGATGGCACTAAAAACTCTAATTTCTCCTTTCTAACCATGGAAAGATGGTATGGGTGTTGCCACTTGTTACGGCTACTGAATGTAATCGCCTCCAATCCAAAGAATTCGAAGATGTCTTATTCAGAACTTGCTTGTCGCAAAGAATTAGCATACCCAGTACTACCACTGACTATAATATACTGCCCCCTCCCCCTACAGAATCCCTGGACGGTGTGGCTGCTATTAGTTTGTATCTTCCCTTAAAGATGGCACACTCAGTTACAACCACTGACTATCATCTAATCTCCTGTTGCTGCCACCAAAGCTACGACTTTATTTTCAACTAATATTTTCTCTCATCTCACACAAAAAAAGTTGGCACAACAAGTACAACCATTAAATGTACGGTTCTTCCTACAAATCATTTTAATATATTCTTTTTGCAATTAGTAATTTGTCTCGTCACAAAAAGGTGCCACACCCAGTTACAGCCAGTGAGTGCCATCTCCTACCCCTGTGGAGAATTCAAAGACTTTTACTTTGGAACTAGCATTCTCACTTGTCTTTTACAAACCTTTGCTGCACCCAGTACAGCCCGTTCGGCCTTTCGGCTATTTTAGAACATTTTCTCCACAACTAGCCTTTTGCCTTGTCAAATAAAAATGGCACCCTGGGAGCCACTGAGTGAAATCTTCTGCCTGCGGGCAATTCGGGGATGTCCGCTCACTCACTTATTGCTGACAAGAAGCGTAACTTGGGTGTATGTCATGCAGGTCCATCACCGTCATGGGCCAGCGTCCCGCTTCAGCCAGCAGCACTTTGCATCTGGCATGCAGCCTTACGGCTTAATGAGCTAAAGTTGTGGTATCTGTCAAGTGACCAGAATCAAGGAATACAGGATTCCCCCCGGCTTATTTCCATTTCAGAGGTGTCCCGTCAAAGTTTCGAAACAATAGTTGACAGGTAAAAGTTTCGACACAAAAGTGTTGTAAACAAAAGTTTCGAATTTAAAAAAAAAAAATAGTAAAGGGTTTATTTTAATTTGGTATAGTTAAATATGTGTTTAAAAAAAAAAAAACAGGGGTTTGGGGGGGCCCTGCCCATAGGAGAAAAAAAAGCAAAACTTTTTTTCGACACTTTTCTGTCAGAACTTTCACCAGTCGAAACTTTGACTGTCGAAACTGTCACTATGAACCATTTCAGACCCTTGTGTACTGAGGGTGGGGTCTCAGGGCATGCTATGGATTTAGGATATTTTTTTCATTGGGTTCCTACATTAGGCTCGTCAACCCTCTCACATTAGAGAGACCATGCTACATGATATTGCATTCTTTGTTGAGTGGACCCTGTGTAGCATCACTGCACGCTAATGCACTCTAATCCTCAGGACGGTGGGATCATGCCCTCAGCCAGTTTGAGATCCGGAACCATATATTTTGATTTGTGTCCACTATCTTGGTGTAGAATAGCTGTACCCGCAGTGTTCTTTTTCATGAGGGAAAAATGAGGTAGGACAGGAGGTGGCATCCTATGTGTGCTCATGCTGAAAGTGAACGTGGGTTTTTTGCTGATTTTGGGACACGAGACAAGTCATCCATTTTAGGGATGCAATCCCTAGAATTGTGATTTCAAGAATGTTGCATCCTTTTGATTAGTTCGCTGGATTATATGTTTCCATAGGTTTGGGAACATCTTTTTCTATCTTGAAATTTTCAGGTCTCTCCAAAAAGGCCAGATTTTTGCAGTGTGTTCTTTCTGCCGCGTACAACCGCAGTTTATTCCCCTTTGGACCTTGATATGGAGCAGAGGGTGTTTACTAAGGTGGTGGCTCCTTGGTGGCTCCTTGGTGGCCAGACCTTCGTGGCAGAGGCTTGATTATCTACATTTACTAGATAGACTGGCTGAATAACCTCTCCCTCCCAGCTGCAAACAGGCTAAAACATTTACGGGGTATCAGGTAATGATGTCTGCATACACATTGTCACAGGGAAAAGCCATTGGCGACATTATATGTGCTGAAATTATGTATGGGGACCGGTTGCTGGGATGTCCCGTGCTCCCTTTGTAAAAAATAAAAGAATAATTTTAGGGTTGTGGGAGCGTCCCCCGCATATTCAAAGTAATAATGTCTGCGCAAAAAACAGCGACATTTTTGTCAGGAGACATTTTTGCGGGGACAATTTTTTACATTGAACCATTGACGGTGTGTGCAGTGTTTTAGGTTCTCAGATTCTTTGTCAGTGGGGAAGATAAACTAATCTTCATCACCCAAGACATTTAGCGCATAAAAGGCAACGGGATCCCCCATTGGTGAAGCAGTTATTGAGCCCTTTTCTCCACCTATCAGCAGAGTTCAGAGTGGAGATAGTGTAAACAATTTGTTTGCATCTGCGACCAGTGGGATCCTTTTCCTGGCTGGAACTTCCCCTGTATTTTCGAAATCCATGCTTGAACGTAGCACAGAGTTTTATTCTGTGGATCCTCTGGATCAGGGAGGGACCTTGGCTGAAGCCTCTGTACCTGCCAAGTGCACAGAATGAGCAGGAGTTGGTTGAGGACTTTCATCACTGCTTTTCCAGCTGGATCCTTTGATCGCCCATGTTGGGAGTAAGGGCAATCTGATGACTGACTGACTGACTGAGCCGGGTTTTGTTTCTTTCAAAACTTTTGCTGTAGCTTGGCAAGTCTTTTGCAGAGTTCTGCTACAGGTTGAAGACCATTGATCTGTTTTTTAGTGGAGTTAGTCTCTCTTGCCCGCTGCTTTTGGTTTTCAGGGTTGGTGGCAGTTGGAGTGGGTGCTTTTTACCAGCGTGGTCCCTTCTCTATGCGCCACTGCTGGCCGGTTGGTTGGCACATCTGTGGTTTTGTTTTGCCCATATTGGCAGAGGTTGGTTGGATTTCTGCTCCTCATGTGGATCCCGCTTGCCTGATGTGGGTCCTTCTCACCCCGCAGGTCTGAACATCTGACAACAGAGACTCTCCCATTCAATATTCAATCCACAAACTGCAAACACCTCGAGGCTCCTCCACCCTAATAAGTAGGAGCTCCATTATGCTTACTGTCTGTCTTTGTGCTAGAAGTGGGGCTTCAGTCTCAGGTCCTTCTGTCTGTACTTGCAGGAACCTCTTCAGTTGGGTCTGTGACTTCTACTCTCGTGATTCTCTGGATGTCATTGGTCTTGCCACAGGAGCTTTCTGTCTAATAATTCTGTCAATTGGTACCTTTGGGGGTTTTCGTTGGTACAAATGTCATCAACTGGTCGTTTAGGTCCCGCTCTATGATATCATTTGCTCATTACACTAGGCTTCTCAGGGCCACAGAGTGTAGATTTTTTTAAATGGGATTCCGGTCAATATGAGTTTTTGTGCCTGGGCGAGTCCTTACTATTTTTACTTCCATGTTTTTGTTGTCAGCACGCTTGAGCTCAGTTTATTGTGACCGTTGCAATAATACACAATGGGGGTCATTAGGAGGTTGGAGGAAGCCATGGCACTATTAGCGCCATGGCTGCCTCCAAAATCGTTCCGACTCCAGTCTGGTGGATGGAGCAATTACCGGTCCATTCCGAGGTCGGCGGGACCGGTAATTCCCCATTCACCAGAGCCATTCCCCATTCGAGACCCCATAGGGCTCAATGGGAAGGGGGAAGGCGGCAATACATTTATAAATTCATAAATACATTTTATGCTGTGGAAAAAGCAGAATCTGTCTAAATTTGAGTCTTGAAACCTGCTAATCATGCAAAGAATGACAAAAAACGAACTTGTGGAAAATAGTAAAAACAAACAATGAAGTTACAAATTGATCTGTGGAGATAGTGCTCTTTGAAAAGCAAGTTTTGAAAGATTAAAATTGGTAAAAAGCTAAATGCATATGTCCAAATGATTTGAAAAGTCTAAACACACTCTAATGAAGTTGGTGCACTGCAAGAGGGCTCAGATTTAAGGAAAAAAGCCACCAAGTGTAGAGACTGGTTCCTAGATGTTTGACTAGGTTGTTCTCTTCATTTCTGTCCTCGCAGGAGATCATTTTGCCTTCTTTTGTTCCCAATTCGTCCACCCCAGGGAGGATTGACTACATACACTGACGATGTGTGCCCCGCTGTGACCTATCTGGAAGACTTCCTTAAGATCAGTTGTATCTGGTCTGGAGGAGATGGCTTTTGTAAGGTGTCCTGACTATACGGGTCCAAGCCTTTGGCGATGCCTTACTGGGAGTGTCACTTGACCAGGGGATTACCCCTTACTTGTCAGCTGCTAGGTGGCATCTTTGAGAGACATTTCCTGCGCAGCCGCTTTGTCTTCAAGTTCAACTTTTCTTTCCCTGAATATAGGTGTATGGTTGTTGTTACAGATGCTCTTCCCTATGGCGACATGGTTTTGAACCCAGTAGTGCACCAGTGATTGGTTGAGAGTTGTTCACGGATGGTTTTCTGCATATTTCTCTTGTGCTGTTGCTTTTTGGTTTCTGTTTTCTCAAGCTGCTTGAGAATAAGGAATGGGACAGGGAAGTAGAAAGGCAGATGTCGTCTAGAAAATGTAGTCCTAATCTTCATTGCTCCGCCTCAGTCATCCTCGTCCCAGTTCTTACTAACTACACGAGAAATGGTGGACTGATGTTGTATGTCACCCTCGGTCGAATGGAAGGATTCGCTTGGCTGGGATACTTTTTCGGCCGCAATGTAAGTAGTTTCCCTTTGGGAGGTGCAGGCACGCACGAGGCATACACATACGTACAGGGACAAGGACGACAGGGGGAATGATGCAGTTTACTGCTGGGCGATTTTGGTAAACTGCCCTGTTTGTTTTGACTATATGAAAGTAGGCATACGAGATTCCATCACACCAAGCACTCAAAGTCGCAAATAATGCTGGAAATATTCTTGAAACCATTAGGTTTTATGTGGCATAATCAATTTGCTAATGTGTTTGCTCAATACGTTGTGTTTTATTATCATGTATCTTCCCACCAAGGTCTGAAATTAAGCAAAGCTGCGTTGTAAAAATCTGTCAACTGTATAATTCAGGGTTTTATTTTAGTCTGTCTTGTTATAGGGCCACGTGCCTGTTTTTGAAGCGGCTTTCTTTCTATATGCAACTTCCAAGACAGTGAGCGCTCACTGTGCAGCACTGTACCGAACTAGAGCACCAGCGCCATCCAGTGGCAAGTATTTGGAACTGTCACAGTAACATCAAAGAGCCCAGTAATGATAATGCCCTATTCAAATCCTCAAAAACCAAATCAGAATAGTGGGTTAAGGTGCACTTATTTATATTCTTGTTCCCTGCTAAAGTGTTACATATTAACGCATACCTTATTTCCGAACAATGTTAAAGCATGGTATTAATCAGTTATTTACTGTTTGTTTCTTCGTTTACAGGACAGTATAACATTTTAGAGACATGGCTTCATTTTTTAATACATTATTTTTCTACAGTGATTTAGTAAAACCAACTGTACATTTGAGTGATAAAGCTTTCAGATTTACTGTGCTTCAATAGACCATGAGAATTGCTGCGCGTGCACATTTTCCACGTGGATACCATTTAATTAAAACTTCATGCTGTGCTAACACTTAAGACATGAAAGCATGAAGTGGAAAATAATGCAGACTCGTCTTTTTGTGGAGAGATATAATATTGAAGTTGTATTTCACTATATATGTGTGGGCCAAAGGTTTGAGGACATTTGCAATGGAATTACAATAGAGTTGCTGTTTAGCACGAGGATATAATGTAACGGCAGATTACATAGGGTACACATGATTACACGTTCTTCCCATGACTCGTCACATTCCGTACTCCAAGAAGTCTTCTGGTTACCCGGAAAGGCACCACAAAGTTATTATTTTATTTATGTATTATTGTTATATCCCAGTGTGGGATAAAAGCTCTTCTCTGCCTCTTCCTGTTTTTTTTCCTTAAAGGATAGGCATGGCAGGGAGAGAAGGGAGGATTGTAAAGAACGGGACGAGTCGTGGGGTTAAAGAGTAATGATGATTACCCTACCTCTCTGCCATTACTTCTCGCCCTGCCTTCCTCGTCACTTTTCTACTCTATGGAGATATGGCTAGCAGTGAAGTTCGGTCTGGCCCAGGTGAGAAGTACAGGTGCCCTACTACTGCAAAACACACAGAAAAAGACTGAATGCTTAGTTGTGTGTCAGTTATGAAAGACTCACGCTCAGCTGAGTGGGAACCTCTCATTGACAGTCTATAATGGTGACTGAAGGTGGTTGGTACAGCCCCTGTGACTTATGCCTCTTACTGATACTCTGTTGCATTCTTCCCAGGTGGCCTCCATCCCTCTAGCTGAGCAGCCTGGCACTGCCCCTAGAAGGGGAACTTTTGCAAACTCGTAGCATGACCTGATGGTGCTCCTAATCCGTTAATAGTTTCTTGCCTTGGCTTTCAAACCAATCGTGACGAACAAGAATTCATATTTTGTAAAGAATGTTGGCCAAGCTTTGTACATTTTCAGAGCCCTAGCTACATTTATGTTTGTATTTTTATTGTCGATTTATAACGCACTTGATAGCAGCGAGTGGTTACTAAGTGCTGGATTGGTATTCGGACCTGTGTTGCGCCCCTCGCGTTGCCCCTGAGCTATCCTTGCTCCCCTATGGTATGGACCGCCGTTTCTCCAGCTGGTCCCGGGTCGAGATGCAGCACCCGTAGCTCTCCCTCCTGGTTGAGGTGAGAATCCAGGCAGATCTTCGGGATGAAGGATGGATCCTGAAGACTGACCATGTCAGGAGTGAACCGCAGAAAGGGTTCAACAATCTGGAAAGTTCCACTATCCCCAAGCCTTCCTCCCTAGCTAATGATTTCTACAATCAATGCCTTACTTGGGTGAAAACCAACATCTACCTCCTTCCAGGGCTTAAAGGTGCAGGTGTCGGAGCACCACTGAGAGGACCAAAGATGGTAAAATAGGCTTTCTGGGTGGTCTCTGTATCTCAAAACTATGGAAGCGGTGCAAAACACAAGACTCCATTTCATCCCGCCAAGTGCAAGGATGACAAAAGGCCTTAATGGCCACCCTCTGGACCCAAAGTGTGAAAGGGGACAACCACCCTGAGACTCGCCAGAGAGAAAATCCAAAATTGCCCAATTGCTACCACTTGATGTTGTTCCTTAGCCAGTCACAATGTTGAAAAGTAGAGGCTGTGATGCTTAAATGCCCGGATAGTTGATGGCTATACCTCTATTGCTCCAAACGCCACTTTCCTTGAAATAACAGGGTCCAAGGGACCCCTCAGTTAAATGCCCATCCAGTCAGCGATAGGCGCCTGATGGACACCTATGGAAGTAGCGTGGGAGTGTCTGTGCTCATTAACCAGAGGAGAGGGAACTAAAGTCTCTTCATCTAGATGGGTGCCACAGCACAAGCGGAGCCCCTTCCTGGATCATTTCCTGATGACGCTGCGGAGAACTGGAAATGGAGCAAAGGCAAAATGGAGACCAGCTGGTTAGGCATGAGCCAGAGTATCCACCATCCATAATGATGGACTCGGCTAGAGAGGTGCACACCAAGCGAGCAGGGAATTCTTCTCCAAAGCAGAGAGACGCAATCAGGGACAGCTCCCGCAAGCCACTATCATCTCGAACAAACACGGGTGTGAACAGTAATCCCCCGAACACAAGGACACTGTGCACAGTGTATCCACCACCTGATTGTGTCTCCCTGCACGATAGGCCACTTCCAAATGTGCACTTCGGCCCATCTGAATAGCTCTGCCGCCCCAACTTTCAGACATTGGCACCGGGTCCCCCTTGCCAATTCACATAGGCGTTGGTGACTTGATGGCCTATCTCCCCAGCACTCTCTTTCTTTCGACCTGCCAGGCGCTCTCCATTTGGATGAGTGGTGTGACTCCCAACTGATCCTGTGGCTGCACCTCCAGGAGCCTTAGCGTGGCACTACAGCCCAGACTGCTGGCGTATGTAGTCAAAAGCACTGGTGCTTCAGGGTTCAGAGGGGCACTCTTTGCCCGGTTGCTTCGGTTGACCCACTATCTGAGCAGGACCACAATGGGAGCTGACGGATGGATGTTCGCCATTTCCTTTCCGAGCACACCGGTGTGGTCTGCATTGCGGAACTGACTGCACGCGAGCAGGAATGTGCGCAGGCGCACACACACCTTGGTGAAGCACTGCTCCGCTCCCACAGAATGCAAGAGATGTGGCCCCAAGATGTGTTCCTATGAACTGAAAAACCTCACTGAAATCATGCATTTAAAAAAAAAAAAAGGATGATTGGAGTAGGCGACAGCATCACTAGTCCTACACACTAGTCCCCAGGCAGTCTGACATTTTACACCCCCTCTCCATGAAATTAAGTCACATTTGCTTCTTGCATTTCACCCTTGCCAACCACCTACCCGCTGGTGGCGCCCTCGCATTGCCATGCCCTGGAACAGGCCATCATGGTCGAAGTGTCTGCAAAGGAGCAGTAGTGAACAACCACAAAAAAACAGGCCACACGCATAAAGGCAAGTCAATTCCAGTACCTTAGAGGGGGAAAGTGTAGCTTCGAAGATGGCGCCAACTGTTCGGTCAGAGATGTTCATAAGCGCATGAATCTCCGATTCCAGGGCAGTGACATTTTGTACGCAGTCTCTTATTTTCATGTCTGTAAAGTGGGAATAAACATAGATATCAGCAATGTCCTTATATCATTAGGGACTGCTCGGATTCCCTGAACAGTGATGTATTTAATAATGAATGCACATATACCGAAAATGTTATAACGAAAAACATGAAACCGCCATTTCCCCTCCAAAAAACCCACCCCAACCGTTTCCACACTAGATTTAACCCTTTCCCCACCCCCACATACATTTTCTTTATGGTTGGTCATTATAAAAGATTCGGAATATGCACGTCTCTAATGAGTAGAGAGGATCATGGGAGGGACATGTAAACGTGTGTTCAGGGGGTGGTGGGAGTGGCAACTTAGAGGAAGAGGAGGAATGTATGAAGGAGAAGGTCAGGAGAAAAGCAGTGGAAGAGAATAGTTGAAACGGAGGTTGGAGGAGAAGATCAGAGGTACGTGAGGCAGGGATCAAACAACCCCTAAGAGCAAAGGGAGTGAGTGGAGCAGGGCTGGAGGTACGAGCACCTGAGACTGCAGTGAAGAGGTAGAAAGAGGAGAGAGCAGGAGGTGCAGGAAAAGTCCCCTTAGTTACAAGACCGCCTCTGTGTCTAGTCGAGAAACTAGATGAGGGTGGGCTGTTGGGACTAGATTCAGGGCCTGAAAACAGGAAGGTAAAGGAGATGCCCCAACCTGTAGACAAGTTCAGAAGGCCATCCTCTTGGTGGCATTCTCTGGGCCAATTTCCACTTTGCCAAGCCTAGTTGCCACCACTGACCAGGCCTAACATGCAGGCACACACAGTTTCCTAAGTCACAGGTGCCACCCATAAGTCAAGGAAGAGGATCTGAAGCTACAGGAAGGAACTGAGAAAGAACTTGGAAGACCCTCAAACCCCTCACAAGACAGAGTGAGAGTGTTGGAGCTGGTCATGTGGAATACTTGTACAATACACGAAATGGGTAATTTTTCCTTCCCATAGGTGAAGTGTTCAGAAGATTGGCATCAATCATCTGTGTGCTAATGGTCTTCTGTCAGATCCTGATGACCTGTCTGTATTCAAGATGCATGAGTCACTCAGGAGGGTGCCCCACAGATTCTCCTCCCTTTAGTGGGATATGCCTGCACTGCTCTGGAAACTTTCAACAGGTGTATGAGATAGTTACAAACTGGATTCTGCTCCACAGGAGTACAAGGATGAGAAGGGACAATTTGCTCATCTCACCCCTCACACTTCTACAAACCGAAACACTATGCAATGATAAAGGTATAACAGGCACAGTTTAGAGATATACCTCCTTTGCCTTTTGTGATAACGTGGGCTGAGGGAAGGCTATGCTCTTAAGAGGGGTATAAAGGTAAACAAGGAGTGAGCAAAACACAGTATCATAGTCTAAAATAAAGGCAATGTCCAATCAAGGTTATATATATATATATATATATATATTTTAATCAAACACACCATCTGCATGTAGAACAAATGAAAACACTCTACAAAAACCCACCCCAAAGGAAGAGCAGAGAACTAGCACTGTGAGCATAGTTGGTAAGGTGGTAGGTAAAGTACTAAACACAAAAAGGATATCTTGTTTGAAAACTGGAGTCATCGTGACCAAACCAGTCTCTAGGGTCCCAGTGGACTGAGGGGGCAGTTCAGAGTCAACAGTACCTGGATTTTGTTCTTATCTGGTGTAGAACAAAAGTGTGAGCCAATCCGGCTCAGTTCGGGAACATAGGACCGTGGAGGCACCAGCAGCAAGCAGCCATTGAGTACAGGCAAAAATGGGAGCTCTGTGTGGTAGAAGAGTGTCTCTCAAGGATGCAGGTTGGTGTTGTCCCAGGAATGCTTTGTAGTTGGCCAGGCCAAGTCGGCCTTTCCCTGCTGTGAGGGGTCGATGAGTGAAACTCCAGCAGTTTGAGTCAGTGGTAGACGGTCATCTAAGTGGTAATTTTGGATGCGCCGATGTGCGAACGTTGATGTAGCAGTTCAAGATCTACCTGGGTTGAGCTGTTTATGTAAACCCCAGTGAGAGTCAGCATATGACTCTCCAGTGATTTGGTTTTAAGTCTGGCATTTAGCAGTCACTTCGGGGCTAGCAGATGACAGGTTTAGCCGTGACACAATGCAGCGTCGAGCTGGTCGAAGGTGCAAGCAATGTTCAATGTGGTGAAGGAGCGCAACAACCAGTGACAGTGACTTCCCTCTTGTTCCAGGTGCGGTGAATACAGAGCGACTGTCTCGGTGTGGCTGCTCTGGTCTTCTGGTTGCTGTGAGGCCCTCTCAGGGGTCTCGAGGATAGGATGGTTCCATTCAAGGTCTGCTCTCCCAGCTCAGGAGATTCTGTCGCAGAGTGGAAGATCAGGACTACAGCAGAATGTACTCCCAGTGTGCCCTGGGAGTGGTAGGGGAAGATCTTCCTTCCGTCTTGGATGTTTCCTTCTTCACCTCAGGCTGAGGGCTTTGGAGAGTGCAACTCTCCCAAGGCTTTGGAGAGTGCAACTCTCCCAAAGGAAGTTCAATGAGATCTTAAGAACGAATCTGCAGCCTTAAAGGATCTGAGTGAATCTGACAAAAGGGTGCAAGGCCCCTTCTTTTAAAAACAGAAATCGTCAGGTAATTTGTCTAAAGCTAGCCTGCCTTAGTAGCCTAATCCCTGCTTTAGAGGAAGTGTAGGGGACAAGAAAGATAGAGAGGGACAGTTCCACTTCCTCACAAGCTGCACTCAGCGATTCCCAGATCCTCCTGCTCCGCCTCTCAGATGTCACCCACTGCCACGTGGCTCACCAACTTGTATAAAAAAAAACGGACTAGTGTGCAACACACCTCCCCAAATCTGCTCCTCACAAAAGGCATGAAGAATTTAGGGAAAGATGTATTTCTGAAAGCACATATACACACCTGTCACTGTACATTTAGCTTCACCTGTATTCACATGTATCCCTCTAATGAAATGACCACTAGCTCAAATGGCTGTAGTACAAAGTGATTTACTGTACAACTGTGCACCTAATCCCCAGCAATAGGACCCTCATCCCCAACACCCACCCCATACCCTCATCCCAACAACAATTTTTTTTCATGTAGGCATGGTTGCATGACCTGTGCGCTGGACATTCCTTCGTGGTGTGCGTGCCACTGATCCCTCAGTAGGGTTGGCTGACACGGAACAAGCAGGTTCTGCATTGTAAGGATGATGGCTCTGGCCATCGTCTCATGTGAGGCTGATGTTTTCTCAGCCAACTCCTGTACCCTCTAACTCATTACGTTTTGCTGGCACTGGATTCAGCTGCACACCAACACAGAAATTCCAGAGAAGTGGCCTCCCGCCTGGAGGCACCCAGTACTGCACCATGCATAGCCTGGGAGTTTCCCAGCTGCTCTTGGGCGATCTGCTGCATTGCCACCTGCCACTGCTCAATCTAGGCAAGCCTCTCCCAGATGGCATTTAGGGTGTGGTCCTACACTGGCCTGGGAGACGGATGAGGGCACCTTCCCTCAATGCCAGATGCCCGGCCTGCTTGTTCCTTGTCATCCTGACCTTGGGAATCTGTGTCCTCAGGGCGGTGATAACAGAGAGTATGGCGAGATGACAAGGGGGAGGACTGAATGGGCGATATGCTGGGCAGGGGGGATGAATCGGAGGACATCTGTTCGCAGGGGAAGCTGCAGAGGTTGAGACAGTGGTGGCAGACTCCAGTAGCGCAGTGTTAGTGGGTGCAGTGGCCTGGTCCCGTGCCTGCATGTTGTTGGCACTTGGGCATTTGGGTTGGTTCTCAGACTCCCAAGCAGTAGTGGAAGGTGCTGCAGACTCTGTCATGGCCGGAGTTGGAACAATCATGGCATGTGTGCCTGTGCCCCCAGAGGTAGCAACCGCAGTGCTCTTGGACAGGGGTGTTTTGGGTGTCGTGGGCATTCCCCTTCCTGGTTGTGGCATGCCATGTGGCCTTTTTTCCACTTCCTGGGACAGGTATGCCCGAGGTGCAGTTGCCTTCCATGAGCTCCTGGGTGTCTTGTGTGCCTGTTAGGAGACAGGAAATAGTGCACCAATACCTTGATGGACTTTAGTAGGGTATGCTCTCATGTAGTGTTCTATGTACCATGGTGTCACAGGTTGCTAATGCCCCATGGGGCCTACTTCAAGTGGCAGGCAGTATTATGGTTCACTGGCTTGGTGGTTGTGTGTGCAAATGGACAGTTGGCAATGTGTGCCTTGCTTGAACTGTGGGGTAATGTGCTTCATAGTTGTACAAGGTCACGTGTGCCCATGTAGGACAGGCTCAATGTTGCTTTTGTATCCTGTTGTGCTGTCAGCTAAGGGGTAGCCTGCTAGCTGGGACCCTAATGACAGTGACGACAGGTGGGACATAATCTTCATGGCAGCCTTGCAGCTACTAGTCTGTTGCACTAGTTGTATGTTTGATCCATAAGTTTACTGGTGTTGCTTAACTGGCATACGTTATGTTTGTGGCAGCAGGTTGGCGGATGTGTATCTAGTGTTTTCAGCATGCTGGCAAGGGGATGTGGCAATATGACATGTGATTGGTGACTGTCCATGATACTTCCTGTTCCATGGTAGTTGTGTGTCCTAGATCATGGCCTCTTCATTCTACATGTTGTGTGTTTAAGGGGGTTCACACCTTCCATGACTCCTGATGTACTGTCCTGGAGTGTCAAATTGATAGCGTGTGCATTGTGTGGTTTTCTCTCAGCAGGATGCATGGAAGTATGTGAATGTCAAGATGCTATTGGGGTTGATGTGCAATGGGCCCATTGTTCACTCATGTACTCAGCAGGGTCTTCCTGGCTGCTGGCTCTGCATAACTCACACCCTCCAGGCCCTCTATATGGAGGATTCTGCTGATCATCTCCTCCCATGGGGTCAGCTGCTGCAGGGCAACTGTTCCTCCAGCAGTGGCTGCAGTCTCCTGACGGTGATTGGAGATGAAGGTGCAGACTCTTGTTTTGAGGTAGTTCCACCTCTTCTGCATGTACTTACTGTCCGTACGTCCCCACCTTATCCCTGATTTTGGCCCAGATGGCGTTCTTCCACTGCTGGGTTGTTTGTGGTTTTGTGACACACACAGCTCCTCTGCATGGGACACCACCTGCTCTGCAAGGACACTGAGCTCCTGCTCAGAGAACGTCTGCTTGTGTTGCCACATTTCAGGCACTTTTCCCTTGCCTTTGCCTCCTGACATGTTTTTGGGTCTTCTGGGGGTGGATGGCAGTTCTTTAATGGTGATTTTAAGTGGATCGAGTTTTTAAAGAAAGCTGCGCTAATACCGCCGGCAAAGTTACTGTTGGGTTAAAATACCGCCGGCAAAGTTACTGTTGGGTTAACTTCATCAGTATAGAGCTGTAACTAATTCCACTGAACTTCGGTGTAATTAATCGCTGCTGTTCTGTTTATTGGCGGTAATTTCGCTGGCAGAATGACCATTACTGCTGATGGGTGATGCACTCCTCTATCTACACATGATTCGGTGAACATTCTCCAGGGGTGCTCGGCAGAAACGGTAATGCCGCCTGGCGAAATTACCACTATTTTTACCGTCGAACTCATAATGTGTCATTAGTCAAACAGACTTACCCATTACAACGGAAAGAAAAGGAACTGGACTACCTAGGTATCCAACTGTAAAATCGCAGTGGTCTAGGACTCCAGTGCCCAATCTCCAAAACTGCATTAATGTGGCCAAACCCTCACAGCTTGTTGGGTGTCCTGACCCACGTTTGGACTATTATGCTGCAACATTTGGTGCTGTGGGCTTAGGAAATCCATGAGGGCGGAAAAGCCCACATTTGCACCAGAATCCTGGAGAACCGTGCAGTTTTGCGCACAGCAAAATGGTCCCCTGACCTGCCACCCACCAGTGCAAAGAAAGATGGTTCTGTTCAAAACCCGTTTTTATTAATGTCAAAAATTGCTAAGATCATGGGCCCGGAACCACCAAACAAAAATCCAACTATGGTTGAGTGTTTTACTTTACTCTACTACAGATCCACATCAATGCCATGTCAAGCAAGGATCATATACTATCAAGTAAAATCCTTTCCTTTTGAACTGTATTCATTCAAGACAGCTGTCAAAAATAGGTGCAGTACCGGCATTGGACACTGACCGGCGCTGGCACTCTATAAATCCTGACAGGAGAGCTGTCTTGCAGAACTGTGCAGTGAACAGAAGGGGGTCTTATGTAATCAAAAGTTCAAAAGACATGCCTTTCCTGAGAACTCTTAACACCCCAGAGACCCACACCAGGAGGTAGGATATCACATGGCCCTGTTGATTGAGAGGGAGAGGTTTTTCCTCCAGCCTGCAGGACCCAACACAATATTCTCTTTAAATTGAATGGGATATGCGGATTTGGCTGTGGACTGTAAACAGAGCTCTGCCTGGAAGAAGAGACATGTGATCCCTGACTCACCCAGTTCCTAGGGGCGGGCCAGACACTTTTTGTGAATTGAACTGAAGGCAAATATATGTTTTATAAAAACACTTATAACTAATTGTAACCAGATGACAGGAATGTACAATTTGGAAATCCTTAAAATGGAATATGTACCTACAATTTGAGTCTAAACTCAATTCTGTACGATGTTCTGGGACCGAACCCCGCACTTTATTCATGTTGCAGACACTGCGTTTAAGCTAGAGACATGGAAATTTACTGGAATATGTGTAGACAGGCGGTGTACATTTGTGCCATTTTTGGTAAATGTCCGATATTGGTAAACCAACTAAAAACAAAAATAAGTTGTCATTTTTGAATGCAAGCTCTTAGGAAGATCAGAGTTGAACAAGAATGTACCTTAAGTCATCTGCAATCTGTACATGCAATGTCAACCACTTGTGTATCTGGGAAAAGTGTTTAGTTATGAAAATGATTTTCTAAGGTAAAAGCAAAGGGGAGTGTTCTTTCTGTATGCCATAAAGATGACTCACTCTGACTCACTGCTCCCTTCTCAAATCAGGTCAAAGAGAAATCCTTGACCTATCAAATCCTGAGTGGGTTGGGCAAAGAAAGTTAGCATCCACACCCATTTTCAAAAGACATAAAAAGAGCCACTGGAAGCCAGACAGGGACATTCATTTTCCAACCTTCAACTGAATTCCTGCGCAGCACGCTGACGGAGACTCCAGACTTCAAATCCATCAATCTCCAGAGACCAGAACTTTGAACCCAGACTCCAGAACTTGTGACAGAGGCCTGAATCCACAAGCTGAATCCTTTGTCAGCAGGCCTCAAAATCATTTGCAAACTATTCAACAGCCGGGCGCGCTGTTTGAATTCTTTGCCAAGAACTTTTGCCAGAACCGGTAGCAGACCCAGAAAGCAGTGCTGTATCCAGAGAGACCAGAGATCCAGAGGAAACAGACCTAGACCAGATCGCTGTGCAGTGCTGAGAGCTGACCCAGATCGCTGTGCGCAAAACCAGTACCCAGTGGCGAGAGAACCGCAGCCAATCCTGACCCGATCTGTGACGAAGTCGCATTCTTGTCCAAAATATAGTGTGAGTACTCAGCCAGAACTATGCAAAACCAAGCTCTTAGTTTTAAATAATCTAATTCAAACTATTTTAACCTATTGAGAACTGCATCATAGAAATCGTGTCCCTCCTGTTGATTCAAAGCTGCAAAACTGTCATCTGTCATTCTGAGCTTTACTTTTATTTTGAGAATCTACCTTTACAAAATCGTCCGTATCTCTTGAACCGTTTGTGATAGAAGCGTGATTTAACTTTTATTTTAAAGCTGAGATTCTAAGCTTTCCAACAAGCTCTAAGCTTCATTCCAGCCATGTGTAAAAACATTTGTCTTTTGCTTCCATCACGGAAATCCGTTTTCAACCTGATAATCCCTCATTAATCATTGTAGTGTGGACCTGAACTCATTCCAAGTATCTATCACCTCCCCTGAACCTCCTACAGGGAATTTAAAGCAGTTTTAGCATATTTTTACTTCATTGCAAACCACATTAAAGTATTTTGCCTGTGTTTAAAATTATCCCTGGTGCTCTCAGCTTGCTAGGGGGGGAACTGAACTTTGTATTGTATTGCGATTGTATTCCTGAAGACTGTGGCCCTCATTACAAGTCAGGTGTTAAGGGTTTAACGGCGCCGGCGGCGCCGTTAACCCTTAACGCCTGATTCACACTTTAACGCTTTAACGCCTGCTTTTTGCAGGCGTTAAAGTCCAAGGCTCTAAGTGACCTTGGTGCTAATTACGGCACCGTAATTTACGGTGCCGTAATTAGCACCTTCCCCATCCCCATTATGCCCTATGGGGCAAAAATGGGAATGGGGAATTACCGCCCCACTCACCTTGGAATGGGGCGGTAATTCCGCCATCCACCATGGCGGAATCCGGCATGGACCATGGTGCTAACAGCACCATGGTCCACCGCCTGACTTGTAATGAGGGTCTGTGTGTGTTACTTCCATCTCCTTACATTGCATAGGGGGGGGGGGGGAGTGAATTGTCAGAGAAAAAGTGATCATATTATCTTCTGCTGAAATCATCTCAAGTTTATTTCTGTACTGCCATGTATTCATCTTTGCATCTCCTTGAAACCATAAAGCATTCTCAGCTACCTCATCCTCTATACTACTCCTAAGTAATTAAATCAGTGTGCTAGTATAACATTATCCACTGTTGATCACTGTCATATTCTTAAGAGTGATATCAAATATTAATTTATTATAAAGTGTGATATATATCTATTGTTTAATTTTTCAAATAAACCTTTTCAATTTGCAAAACAAACCTACTTCTTGGCTCAGTGGGGTCAGGGGGATTCTAAGAGAGGGGCGTTATACAAGGGTTCATCATCCAGATTATAACTTGTCATAAAAATATATAAATAAGGGCTACCCTTGAGCAATCCCAGACCAGGCATTGACTTAGTGGGAATGCTTGATTGGAGTCATTAACAACCTATTAGATTGAAAGCAAGGAGTGTGCTCATCACGCTGGCTGGCAATCCAGCAACTCAGTCACCAAACTAACGTTGCAGGACTTGCATTTTTCAGACCATTCCAGACGAAACAGTCTAAGCACTCTCATCTCATCCATTCAAACATCTCTCTTTTATTGGTAGAAGGCCATCCGAATGTGGGGGCGAAGAGCAAACTGAGGCCTTTTTCACCCCATCTTTGGGAACTCAGGTTTATCCCCAGCCTATCAAAAAGAGATTTTGTAGATTGTCAAAGAGGTGCCCTTGTTAACTTGTCCCAACAATATCATATGGGGGCCCCTATTACCTTTGCAGACTGCAAAATAAACTTCCATAGAGAAAGAACGAGTTTGTAATTCCCTTATCAGACATTGGATCACTAATCCGGTATCTTGCAAAGCTGGCACCCAGTCACCAACAGCCCTCAAGCTTGCCATGAGGGAAGGAATTAGTAAAAGGAAAAATCTCCAAGCTGTTCCAACTTTTAGATAGGTGTGACTTCGGAAAGAAACTCCCTTCCATGATCAAGCCTGGGGTAGAATCTGGAGCAGGGTCACAAATTCCTCCAAATGTGTTACAAACCAAAAGAAATGTGCATACAGAATTATCTACAGATGGCATATGTACCCATCCTGACTCAGTAGGACCAATCCTGCCATCTCAATCCTCTGCTGGAGGAACTGTGGGAAGAGGGGAGGTTTAACTCATATGTGGTGGTCATGCGGGAAAGTGCAAGTGTTTTAGAAGAAGGTACTAGCCTGTATCAAAGATATCATGGGAGTATCACTACCACTGAATACTCTGGTCGGGGTCCTGGGCAACAGTGTGCAGGGAGTAAATACATCTAAAAGCACACCTTGGACACTAATAACACATCTATTAATGACTGCTACCTGATTCAGGAATCTCCCAGACGCTCCACAAGTTAATATACGGTGCTACAAAATCTGGGAGATTAGTGCTGAGGAAAAGGTCAGAGCTATGTCTCAGGGACAATTCTTTAAAAGTGTACAAGTATGGTCCCCTCTGCATGATCTTTGGAACAAATTTCCTAAACACACTGTTAATTCTCTGATACTGAAATACTTCTCCCTTATCTAGAAACAAATCAGATATGGCTTATTGAAATACTGGGTGGTATGAGGGCATGTATTGTTTTCTTTTTCTTTATTGTGCACTTGGCTATTATACAAACCTTTAGCAAAGTAACAAAATTAATTACAATTCGTACATATGTAAGAACACTTTTCTCTATCATTTATAATGGAACAAACTAAATATTAACATATCTCAAACAATAACACAAGAGAATCTTAAAATTCATAGATCACTTTTTTTGTTCAATTCAAGACAAGATCGCTGATAAGATGTCAAGTGTCTGCAACAGTTATTTGCTATTTATGAAGATATTCATAATTCATAATTAGCTTTGATGCCTCATTACATATATTGTAAGCGGATGCTGTAAAGGCAATTTGTGTAGCACTGTATACCATATTCCAGAATTGATCAGTTTCAATATATTCAATCTGTTCAACGAAATTCATATAGCCTTTCAAATAGTGAAGTTAGTATATGACGTCCTGTCTCGATCCCATTCCCACAAAGGCGGCATAACCTGTCTTGAAGGGGAATTTCTTTCCAGTCCCCCAATATAGTCCAAAGTAGGAAGGCAATTCAACCGCAAATATATACTGAACTGCCTTATTGAAAATGAGCATTTTCTGGTTAAATATGATTGAGGTGTATTTAAAGGAAAGCTTTGGTGGGAATATTCATTATATCTCCTTTTCACTGACAATTTATCAATATTGTCGGCTCTCTCACAATCTTTCAATTTGTTTTTTAGTATTTGTTCTATATTGTGTACTTCAATAGAGGATTCATAGGATAAGTCCAATGTTTGCAAATAAGAAAGGGCTGTGTGCTCTAGTTCGTGAGTGAATATGTTAGGTTGGTCTATAGGAGATTGCTTACAAATTAGTCTCAGTAATTTATTCAAATCGGGTGAGGTTTTAAATATAGCAATGTTCTTTACAACTGCCATATTAAAAGGAGAGAAGGAAGTCCAAATTCCATTCTCGGTGCCTCCACTGGAACAGTGTTTAGAAGGTTTACTAAAAAACTAAGCATTTTTTCCTCTATTTTGCTTAACCATGTAATATGTCTATATGGCAGAGCAGAAAGACCATACGTTAGGCTTGGAATAATGCTGACACAATAGAATTGTCAAAAGGCATTCAAGGTGGTTTCCCCCTCTACTTGCAATATATTGTTTCAACACCAACCATTTCTTCCAGAACCTAGGGAAGATGCAATCACCGTAATATTGTGCGGTGGGTTTGAAATGTAATAATCAAAAACTGCTATTTGCAGTTGTTTAGTTTCCAGACAAAGGAGGGCTTTTTTTCTGAATGCTGCCTCACAAACACATGATTTGGGTTTTAGGGTGTTTATAGCCATTTCATTTGTTCTGCGAAATGTTGCCAAAGCGCGTATGGAACGTTGTTTAGTTTAGTTTATTATTTGATAATGCGCTCCAAACCCAGGGGTAGCCGGGCGCAGCAGTTACAAGTATACTTGAGCTTGGTTACATACAATAATACAATAATACATAAAGAAAGTATAGTACAAGTGTTGTTAATGATTAGCAAGCAGGTAGGAAGGTACAGGGCGAGAGGCACTCTTATGCAACGAAGGAGTCGGATCAGGAATATCATATCAGTTATTCACAGTGGTTAGTCAGTGGTAGGTCCAGGGAAGGAGAATTAGTGGTTAGTTGTCATTCGACCAGAGCCAGTTTTTCACGTGGCGTCTAAAGCTTGCGTATGGTAGATTACCTCTCAATGCAGAGGGAAGGGCGTTCCATGCGCAGGCAGCTTTCACAGGGAAACTGGCTCCACCCATTTTTTTTAGTTTAAATTTGGGAATTTCGAGTAAGAGGTGGTTAGATGCTCTGGTGTGGTAAGTAAAAGATTTTCTGGTTAGTCTAGCCAAGATGTATGGTGGTGCAGCGTTGTTCAGTCCTTTGTGAGTAAGGGATAATGTTTTGAGGAGGACTCTATTGCTGATTTTTAGCCAGTGGTGATCTTTCATAGTGTTGGAGATGTGTGCTCTGCGGGGTATGTCCAGAGCGGCTCTAAGGGCGTTGTTTTGTAGTGTTTGCAGTTTGTTTACAGTAGTTTTGCTGGCGCCCGAGTGGAGGGCGTTAAAGTAGTCTAATTTAGACATTACTAGGGCTTTGGCTAGCGTGATACAGTTGGTTTCGGAGAGGTAAGGTCTGCAGGCCCTGATTAATTTGCAAGTGTAAGCCATGGAGGATGCAAGGGCATTGGTTTGTTTTTTGAGAGATAGTGTGGCATCCAGGTAGAAACCTAGAGTTTTTACCTCGGTTGCCACTTTGATTATATTGCCATCTATGTTGAAGGCACGGTAGTTAGGGCAGAGTTTTCTAAGGTTGCCATCAGAACCCAGGATCAGTATCTCAGTTTTGTCGTCATTCAGGCAGAGGCCGTGGGAGGCCATCCATGCCTGAATGAGGAGATAAATCTTTTTTACCAGAGCTGTGTCTTCGGCAAAGTTGCCAGAAAGTGGTATGAGGATCTGCGTATCGTCCGCATAGTTAGAGTATGTTATCCCCTGTCTGTCAAGTTTGTCGGAGAGGGGCTTGGTGAAGATATTGTACATTGTGGGGGAGACACAAGAACCTTGTGGGATGCCACAGGTGATATGTATTGGGTCCGCGGAGGCTAAAGGGGAGAACACTCATCGTCCGGTTGGCAAGGAAGGATTGTACCCAGGCTATGGCTTCACTTGAGAAGTAGGCGGCAGACGCTAGGTGGTTGCATAACACTGCATGGTCCACCAAGTCAAAGGCCGCCGATAAGTCAAGGAGGAGGAGCATAGCTGTGTTGCCTTTATCCTTCAGCTCGTCGATTTGAGTCTTGAGGTCGATTGGGGCCGTTTCAGTGCCGTGTAGTGGTCTGAATCCAGATTGCCGTGATCCTAGTAATTGGTTCGTCTCTATATAGTTTTGTATCTGGAGGTAGGCTACTCTGATTTTGAGGAGGAATGGTACCGTGGTGATGGGCCTGTAATTGGTGGGGATGGCTGGGTCAAGGGACTGTTTTTTTAGGAGGGGTAGTACCCAAGATTCTTTAAGGTTGGTGGGTACCGTGTTAGTTCTAAAGGATGCGTTAATTAGCTTAGCTATGAAGGGTGCTAAGTCTCTGGCTGCATCCTTGATGACTTGGGTAGGGCAGCTGTCTCCTTGGCAATTGGTGGGTTTCAGGGAGGATATCACCTTTTCAGTTTCCAATATGGATATGTTGGTAAATCAAATGGTTCGCGATTGATTTGGGTAGCTATTCTAGGTGTATCAGACAGTTGGGTGGTCTGGGTTGCAGTAGCGCTCAAGGATGCTTTTTTCTTAGCAATTTTGGATTGGAGAGTTATAATTTTGTTCGTTAAGGCATTTTGGATGCTAGTGCACCATTGTTTGTCCTTGGGAACATTATCTATGGGATCGATCGGATTTTCCATTTCCCGAAGTATGGAAAAGAGTTCTTTCGAATTAGAATTTGCTTTGCTGATTCTCTCATTGAATGTGTCTTTTTTGGTTTGGATTATTTCCTTCTTGTATTGTTTAGCAAGGTTGTTGAGAAGAGTTTTATTCTCAACTGAAGGTGTGTGCCTCCAAATAGTTTGCAGTTTGCGTTTTTGGGTTCGTAATTCTTTGAGGTGGGGGGTAAACTATGAGTTGAGGTGGGCTTTTCGTTTACTTTTGCGTTCTTTGATAGGCGCAATAGCATCCAAGGCTTTGGACATGGTATTGTTAAATGTCTCTACTAGCGTATTTGGGTCAGGGTTAGTCGTGCTTGCTATGAGATCAGGTAGGAGAAGCGGAAGCAATTTTTCCCTCGTAATATCTTTTTGTTTCTAGTAGGCATGGGTGGTAATGTTTCCAAATTGGCTGGTTTAGGTGGCTCTATAGTGGATGAGAAGCAGATGAGGTGGTGGTCTGTCCAGGTTTGAGGTAGTATATTAGTGATGGTAGTGGTGCAGTTTCTGTTAGCTATCCAGTCTAGTGTGCGACCTTTCATGTGTGTGGGGGCTAAGACTTTTTGGGGGAGGCCATGATCGGTTAGGATAGCTTGGATGGAGTAGGCCTGTTTATCCTCATCATCATTGAAGCCCAGATTAAAGTCACCTAGTAGCAGGAGCTGGGTGGAGTCTTTGATGATATTGCTGAGGAGGCTGGAAAGGTCTTCTTCGAAACTGCCTAGTGGGCCTGGTGGTCTGTATATCAGCAGGACCGTTAGAGTGTTGTTATTTGAAATAGGAATTTTAGCTGAGAGGAGTTCGCAGGAGGTGATTTCAGGGTGTGGGGAGAGTCTGGTAGCTAATTTAGTTTTGGCGATAATGGCCAGGCCACCTCCCCTAGAGTTGGGTCGATCGGCTCTTAGTATGTTGTAATTGTCAGGTATGGCAATCATGAGTGCGGGACCTGCGGCATCATGGAGCCAGGTCTCAGTGATCGCAAGAAGGTCTAGATTGTCTGAGGCAAGTATGTCCGCAATTTCCGTGTTGTGTGCTACGAGGGAACTCGCGTTGATGAGGGCTCCTAGCAAGGTGGAGGATGTACTTTTTCCTTGTATGATTCAGTTGTAAACCAATGGGATTCAAGTCAATTAGGATGTTATCATCTGCTTAGGCTAATCATGACACTGGCTCTCGATAGATTTTGGGGGGTGAAATTGTGAACAACCTTTAAAAATTCTGGCAGGTCAGCCACGTACAAATTAAACAATAGTGGTTCGAGAACTCCTCCTTGTTTAAGGACTCGGTTGGTATTGAAATCATTAGTAATTTCAACCTCTTGACTCAGACGTCCCGTCAATGATGTGTTTGTGTACACCATTTTTATAAAATACAAAAGATGTGGGTCGATTCCCCAGGTCTCTAATCTAAGCCAAAGAATTGGGCGACAGACTAGGTCAAAAGCTGTAATCAACGTAACAGCAGAAGAGATTTTGATTTGATTGACGCCCAGCTTCTGCCATCAAATAGTGTATGGCACTTGTATTGTGTAGCGTGCAGTGCGCCTTTCTGAATCCGGTCTGAAAAGGTTTCAGTAGTTAGTTTTCTTGGGCCCATTTAGCGAGTCTATTCAGCAGATTGGCTGAGAATATATTTTGGCTGGATTCGAGCATCGCAAGCAGGTGGTAGTTCACCAGATCCGAACCTTTATCCTTTTTTTGTAAAAACAGGTATCCAAATGGATTTCTGCCAACTAATTGGTATCTCACCACTAGCCTCTATTTCACAAAATAAACCCAATAGTGCTTTTGCCCAAAACGGGATTTAATAAGAATATTTGAGATGTCGTCTGGCCCTGGAGCTCGTGAGGCCTTACATTTTTTAATAAGAAAGATAATGTCTTCCAGCTCACAGCCAGTTATTAGAAGTTTATTTTGAAAGGAATATCTCATCTTTCTGTCCCTAGTGCTTTCAGCATCGAAATATAATTCAGCGATATAGGATCCCCAAAGAGTCTGACACCAGGTTTAGTTCCAGAGGAGTAGTAGTTATCTGGAAATCTCGGTAACAAGACCAGACCTTTCAGTTGTCATTCGATTTTAGCAAACCAAATATCTGCCACCAGTTGGTGCTGCTTAAGGAGTTCTTATGTTGGCATAACCAATTTTCATAGCGAGTGGCTAGAATGGTGATGTGAGCAGCAAGATATCCCTCTTACCATGGCCCTGTCCTTCCGATAAGCTAAGTTTTTTTGTGTTTCAAAATATTGTAAGGAGCCCATTGGTCTTTATGAGGCTTGCCATTTAAAGTAGTTTTATTTAATTGAAAACGTTGTATAATGTACTTGATCATTGTCTCAATATCGCAATAATGCAGTGCCAACCAGGATTCAAGTAGCGATTTGTTTGCTATTAAGATGTTATTTACTCTCATAGTCATTTTGCCCGTCCATGTTATACCATTGCCCTGGAGATTTACTCTAACAGCCGTATTCAAATAGGCTCTGAGAGCAAATTTTACAATATTTACAGTCCATGTTAAAGCATGGTCGCTTATGCTGTTTGGTATATTTTTACCAAACCACAGCGGCCAGCCATAATAGTATCGGTTATAGCATAGTCAATATGTGGCTTGGAGAACCCGTTTGTCCACGTATAGTTTTTTTCTGGTGTATTGCAAGGAAGACAAGCTAATCCATACAGAGCCAGAAATGTTTTCCAGTTCCAATCAGAGTAACCCGGTGTAGGTTCATTTCGATGTAGGTCTTGCCTGCTATTAATATTGAGCCATTAGGATAGATCTCATACCAGCTCATAAGAGTATCACCAATTGATTTTTGAATTCTTTTAGTATAGGCTCCATTTGGCGGATCGTACACGTTGAGGAGCAATGTTCTGCAAGTGGTATTCGATGGGTCAACAAACATAGCTGATAATACACAAGGGGAGGTGGTTTTGCCCAAAAATATTTCTAGCTAATATTTAACCCTGGTTCCAATCGCCAAGCCACCACTCAGCTGTCCCCTAGAAGAAGGAATAGCTGGGTTATGTAGAATATGGTAACCATCGATGTTAAAGTTCTTGATGGCGCAGGTTTCCTGCAAAATAAAGAGGTCTGATGCCATTATCAAAGAGTGGCCCAGAGGGTGGGCAAGAAACACATTGAAACCACATGTGTTCCAGGTCATCCAGGTTAAGGTAATTTATGGGCTGGATGTCAATTGCTTTTACCAGTAACCATTTCAGAGATCCATTTTTGAGTCTCACTGGTGATCTCAACCTTTATTTCCCTACGAGAGTGAGATGCTAACAATGTAGTATGTTCAGTTGCAAGGTCAGAAGAGGAACAGGCTGTCTGAGCGGCGTCCACTATAAATCGAGGGCCATGCGTATGCATTGGTTGTTTATTAACTTTCCAACATACAGTTGATTAAAAACCCATCTGTTCCAAGGCAGCCTCACAAGACGTGAGAAATATCACAATCAATGAGGAGGTGTATTGAATTATGGCCCAGTTGGAAGCACTGCTTATCCCAGGAAGCTCCATGTGCACAATGTCAGCTGTACTGATCACCCTCAGTTGGTTTATCTTAGTGAATAGCTCTAATAAGTGACTACAGTTTAGGAATCGGCTGGACGCAGTAGAATAGCGCTCCTTCAGCTTGACTGATTTCCCTTTTTGTTTACAAGTCTCCATCAGGCACGGTCATTGTAGCTGTGCAAAAGTCCAGGCATGCACTATCAACTGGTAAAAAAGTAGCAGCTGAGGGCTCAGAGTGGTAACTGGCTGCAGGAACTTGGTTCGACTGATAGATGTCGTAAGAAGTCTGAGGGTTTCCCCATCATTAGAGGACCAGTCATTTGGCGTAGTACTTGCATGCCTGGTATGCAAGAATTCCAATTGAGACAGGCCTTAGCTTGCGATGTGAATTGCATTTTAGCAGATTCACTGAGAGGCGGGTATAACGTTCAGTTATACTGAGCTTGTCCTGTTGAACCATCCTTTAATGTAGGAGTTACCAATGCTTTATGAATAGGCTGGTAAGCTGTATTCACACAAGAGCACTGTGTCGCTGTAGCTCCAGGTTTATCTGATATGTTTTGTTTTTTGTAAACCTTCTTCCTTTTATCAACATTCTTTCTGGAGTTCTACTGCTCTGGTGACTAACTGTCCACTCTCATAGGTTGTTGATTCCTCGGACGCAGGGGGAGGTATGAGTATATCTTCATAGTCCCAGTCAGAGATGCAGGCTGTGAGTCGACTACAAAGATTTCACTCCCTCTTGGCTGCTCCGCCTCATTGCATGATGTTTCTTTTACCTTCCTCGTGGTATGAGCAGGATGTTTAAAAGGTAGGAAGCATATTTTGATCCACTGACACATTGGGGTTTCATGAAGTGTCAATGACATTCAAGATTCCTTCTGGTTCAGTCAGAGCATAATTTGCCAAAATCACATCAACTACCTCCGCCAAAACATATTTGAAGTCCTGTTGCACTTTCGCGATCGTTGAACAGAGAGCAAATAAGGCGTCAACATTAGATGCGTTTTCCATTAGTGCAGAGGTGGAAGTAGAGTCCTCAGTCAGAGAGTGTTAAACGAGTCTTCACGAGATCGCTGGTTACCTTTTCTTCCTGTAGACCGTGGAGTTGAGGTTGCCAGTATGTCGGTGTATCTATTGCCGATGAATGGGTAGCGCGAGAAATTAGCCCAATCCCCTCCTGACGATATATGACAGGATGGCACTGAACCAACTCCCAACGCCACGGGTGGCACTTCTCAGTATTTACGTAACGTCGGGACAGTGTTTCCACTGGCTGAGAAGGCTTGATGAAGACACCTATGATAGCGGAAGCTGAACTCAGGAACATCCAAGAAGGCAGCAAGGCACAGGTACCGGCAGGGCACAAGACAGGCAAAGGAGAAAGGACTGCAAGGACAAGCAGGACAGACAGGGGAATCCCACTTTCCTAGTAGAAGAGAAGGAATCTAGGAACCCAGACAGGACCTCCCCTACTCTAAACCAGGAGGCAGGCAAGGACCCAGTAGAACAGGGAAGCAAGGGTTAGGAGGACCAAGGAGCAAGAAGAGGACAAGGAGAAGAGGCAGGGCTAGGCAGGATAAGGCAGAGCAGGGAACTGGAGGGCTGAGGCACGGGCGCCAGGACTCCAGCAGCGCATACACAGTAACAACCGCGTTGAGACGCGTTGTCCCTGTGTATGCGGTGCTCTTTTAAGGCCCGGGATCAAAGCGAGGCTTGGAACGCATGTTCCGACACTGCGCATGCGCGGGACGTCGAATACTGACGATCCGCGCATGCGCAGATCCTCGCAGGATGGCGGCGTCCACGGAGCCCATCCGGACCGCGGGTCGGCGTGAGGAAAGACGCCACCGCGGGTACAGCCTCCATGAAGGAGGAGACCGCTGCGGCCGTGGACCCGGGACCCCAGGACAGGTAAGTGGCGCCCGCGAGTGAGCGCGCGGCGTGACAGAGAGGTTATGTCCGGTTAAAGTGCAGCATCGTCCTCACTGTCGCTCTCAGAGCCAGAGGAATCCAAAGATTCAGAAGAGGCGACCAAAGTGGTTAAATCAGGGGTGGCAGAGAGATTTGTCCCAATTAAACTCTCGCTACAGGAACTAGTAGGAAGCGTTTTCCCTCCACCAAGTGATTTGCGCTGTAATCCTATGCAAATATTTTAATAGAAAAACATTATCAATTGTGTGGGAAAGGCAATGATCAATGTTTTCAGTTTGTGTCTGCAGATGCAATATTTCAGTTTGCGTCGCCACCATAGAGGAAGATGTAGTGACTTTAAAAAGCCAGTGATGATAGGTTGGATTCCAATGGTCTTATCAAGTCTATCTTTTTTGGTGCAAGAGATTTCATCTCCAGAAGTGTTCAGGGCTTCAGGACTCCCGAGTCTCTTGCCCAGGAGAGGAGCCGCACTAGGTTACCTATTTTTTCGAGCTGCGGTGTGCTTCATCACAGTGTGTTTTAAAACCTGAAAAAAGAATTAAAGGCTTACCGCACTCACGTCGCGCGCCACAAACACACACTGTCTCCCAGAATTTGACTGATGTCAAAGCACAGATTCGAACTCCCAGAGAGAAGTCTTGGCCCTCACCTGCTAACCTTTACCTCCCCCCCCCCCACGGGGTTCAGAGTGCACTCACCGTCACAACCCAGGCTAACAAGCTTTGCCCCATGTAAGAAGGTCACGGTAGCAGGTCTGGGCAGCGCAGTGGCTCTGCCAATATTCACGTATTACAAGTATCACCTAGCAGAGACAGATGGTAAGTCTGAAGAAGGCAGCATGATGCGACTCTCTGACTCTGTGACTCTCTGCCGCCGCAATTGCTTCTCTCACCCCTCACTAAGACCTTTAGAACTCCGCCAAACACCAGGCGCCAGATGTTGGCCACAGGACAGGGAAAAAATGTAACAAATGTAGAACGAAAGAGCCATTTGTTATAAGAGGATATAATACCTCTCCCTTCCGTGCAAATGTATGCGCAGTGCTTTTGCATGGAGTTTGGGGGCTGACACCACTTTGTGAATAGGTGCGAGTGGTGCTTTTCTGCTCAGACCGCCATTTGCTTTATTTCCCGCCGACTGCAATGTTTCATTTTAGGTCAGGACATAAATTTAAAAAGTATGGAATTTATCACAAAAAATGACTTCCAATTTAGCACATAGCTGTTGCAAAAGTTAATATATTTTGTATCAAATATAAATGTGGGTTTTTGTCTCTAATTGCTTTTATAAACAAGGAGTTGGTAAACAGCGGCAGCCCTTGGAGCGACTGGAACATTTGCAAAAGCTGTAAACACCTCTCATTTCTGAAAACCGGCTGCAAATCCCCCCAACACTAGCTCGCCGAGGAGAAGTATATGGCACAGGCTTACCGCTGGGCACACTGACGCTCTTCCAGAAAGCAATGGCAGGGTTTCTTGACAGAAGATCTGATAGGCTTGTTTCCAACCTGCAAAGGCAAAGAACATTTTACTTCAAAGCGAACTAGCTGGATTCGTTTCTAAGTTATGAACGAAATGAGGAGGTCTCCAGTAAATGATAGCTTTTTGTGCCTAGACGTGTGAGATACTGCTCAGCACAGATACCCGGATAATGAGCCTACCTGCTGATTTCTAGGACCCATTTCTAACCCTGGCCTACTTTACAATTTCAGGTTTCAAGTTTCTGTCAAAAAGCACTTGTCAAACTAAAATGTAACCCAGAAAGAACATTTTGATATCCACGTTCATTAAATATATGTCGGTGAAAGCGATTCATTGCAAATGTATAAGTAGCAACAAGAAACAGCTATACAACATGTACAAGCAGGAGCAATCAAGCACGAAGCGGTTAACAAAACAATCGGATATATGGGATAGCACCCCTAACATTTGATGTACGTTATACGGATATTTCAAGTCACTGAGGAGTACTCTGACCAATGAGTTCCTATAAGATCGTGGAACTTCGAGGTGACTTGCATTGTTCTTTTCAAGTATAGTGGGGGATATTTTGGAACCGATTCATGGAATTATTGGTGCTGTGCACTGCCAACAAACACCTTGATTCACAGAGCAGTACAAAGTGTATGTTTGCAATGCAAATTGACTTTGCACTGATTCACAGAGTGGTGCAAAGTGAATTTTTGCAGTGTAAAGTGACTTTGCACCGATTTTGCAATGGTGCAAAGTCACTTTCCATTGCAAACATTCACTTTGCACCGCTCTGTGAATCAGGATGTTTGTTGGCATTGTAAAGTCACGTTGCACTGCCAATAAAAACACCCTGATTAACAGAAAGGTGCAATGCGCTTTAGCAGAGCTGGACTCCGAAAAGCAGAAAAATGTTTTCAGTGTGTCGCAGTTCGAAATCGAAAACTCAACCATGGAGGTGGGTCAAGGAAAGGCTTCATTGGATCAACATCAAGAAGTCAAGGCCACCTTGGGCGTGGATGTGCGTACGAACAATTACAGAACCTGTCAAAGAACAAAACTCCTGTCTCAAGTGAAAGGTGAGAATATTGAAGACGTCAGAGGTTCATCAAATAGTATTTTAAATGCAGTAAGACTCGAAATGGTGGTCTACAGGTCATGTGGTCAGATAAAAATAGACAATATTATGAGCTATGTCGAAAACAAAAAGACAGTATGTTATACACCCTCATATTCTCCAGCACAGAGAACATTTCCAAAGCAGAGTTCAAAGCCATAATTGACTAGTAGGTTGCAAGTGTGATGATAGATGCCAGGGCTAATTGGTGGGAAGCTATGGTTGTGACCATCCCACTGGCACCTGGATGCCAGCCTGCGTGCTGCTTACGCATGTAGAATATTACAGTGGGGTGCAAGGGAGCCAACCAATTATAGAGAGAGACATAATAGAGAGCCCTGTAGTTTGTATAACCAATGGGACGTTGTGTATTTGATGACGTTCGTAGTGACCTGCACTAGAGGAGGGCTTAGTTGCCCCACCTGATGTTAGAGACCCAATCACTTTCCCTGACCAGTATGGAACGTATTCTTAGATGTTTCTTGTAAGCCTATCACCATTTCAAATTGGTTTTTGTAGTTTGCAACGTGGATTGACATCAATAGTGATGAGTTTGTAGTACATAACCAGTTTTTTTAATGTGTTGATTGAGAGTGAGGATCGAGCGAACACGTGATGTTCGTTATAACTCCCTATTTTAGATAATTGATATTAAAACAGTCGCATTTTGCCAACTTCCTGAGTCAGTTTTGATTATTGATGTTTGAGTAATACTCTGCATCCCCATCTGTCTCTAAGTATTGCTACCTTGTCTTTAAGGGCTGGGTCGGATGTCCCAGTTCACTCCCCCCTGGACAAAAGTATGTGTTGTATGAATGAGGGAAGGATGGTATGAACCTGTGAAGTCTTTTCTTTCTTAGACAGCTACTATGTGCAAAGCCGGGTCTGGCTACTTTCCTTCATTCACAGCTTCTCTAATGGTCAGGACATGTATGTGACATTGGGAGCGTCATGTGTTGCCAATGATTGTGCCCTCCCTTCTTCCCCATGCCCATGCAAGTTCCATGTCATTAAATGTGGGACCAACGCTTAAATACCGCTCTCTGAGATGGGGCAAAAGTTGCTGTGCTTAGAATACAACTTTGGTGGCATTTCTGAGACCATCAATTTTATAGCAGAGTAAAATTCACCACCAAAACCAGAAGGACCAACTACTATTCCTCCACCATAGCCTAGTGAATACCTTTGATAGAGCAGCACCCTTCCTCGTAAATATAATTGGTAGGAATCTGCACGTAAACAGACAGTATTAAAATGATAGATACTATGGAGAATTGTCCAAGCTGAAGAAGACACATTTTCAATGGCACGTTTCCAGAAATAAACAAAATAACATTTTCTGCTGAATACAGAGGAGAAGATATTATAAAGCAGACAAGAGAGACAAAGGTAAATGCCAGTCAAGGAAATATTCAACAATATCTATGAAATAGGCAAACACAGAGTATTACATACACCCTCTGTCCCCAATCCTCCTTCCTTGTCCATGTCCTTAGACATTGAGGTATGCTTGCACCCACCAGGCAAGTTTCTGGAAATAACCCAAAAGAAGAGAGAAAAAACAGGTCAGAGCACCCTACCTTTGATATCAAGAGGGTTATCCTGCAATTGTCTCTTTGAAGAAATTAAAGGGATTCAAGCTGAGCACAAAGCATGGGTGAAATGTCCTTCGTATAGCCACAGGTTCTCCTGTATGCCTTCCGTCTCTTTTCTCCGATTTGCAGGTTTTTTCAAAAGAGTTAGTTCAGAAAGAGTGGCTGATTCTGTAACTTCCTTCTTTCCTCAGGACACTCACTGCGGGTATCCAGTCCACATACCATTTCAGGTTTTGTCTAGTGATTATGCGGCTTCTGTTCGACAAACAGGCAGCCCTAATTCTCTCAGGCAGTATTCCCATCAATGAACATCCATCGAGGTTGGTGGATGCAGATGGTTGGCATTCAGGTGCAACATCCAAAACGTGAAAGGATGTACAGACTGCGTAAATTCCATTACCATGGAGAAGCTGGTCATTTGTAGTGTCAGTGGCGTTACCATTTGCTCAGCAGTTTTGTCCACGTGTGAATTGCACTTATTTTTTGGCACACACTAGAGACCATTATATGGTGGAATGAGGGGCAGCAAAAGATACGGGACCTCATTACAAGGTTGGCAGTGTGGGAAAAAAGTAGCAGTAATTCTGTTATCAACACTTTTTCCGCACTGCCAAACTACACGTTTGGTGGTGGGATGGCCGGAATTACCTGCAGCTCTAAGCCGTCGGTCATCCTTGTTAAGGAGAATTCTCAAGGTTGTGCTAATTTCCCTTACCTTTTGAGACCCCCAGCAACTTTGCTGGATTTCTAGGATTTGATGTTTTACCTGGGAAGAGCGTCAGCCTTTTTTCCCCACTCTTCCATGTATTTTGATGTGTGTTTTACTTTTGTGTTCTTTGGTTATGGAGTTTTAAAACAACTCCAGAGGCATCATCTTTTTCTGTGTGTCACACCTCACCTTCAGTGCAGTGTCACAGGGATGTCTTTCAGACTTCCCAAGGTTTAAATAACTTCTCTGGGACGGACTACTGTCTCCCAGAGCATGTAAAGTTAAATTGAGTTTACTAATCTCTTTAAATGTACAGACCCAGCACACACTATCTTCCTATAGAGTGCTGTAGGGATTGTCTAGGTTCCCCTGAGTCAAAACACTCATGTAACAGTCAAATGATACCCTTTCCTACTTTAAATGGCTGGTGGCAGTGGTTTCGATCAAACTACCATGATGTTTCCCGACGGCTAACAACGGTAGCTGTAAATTGGGTCAGCCATGTTTTTCAATATGGCACACAAGACCCATCTGTAAAAACAGACTCTGGTCATCTTTTTTCGCCATTTCTTTGAGGAAAGGTCCTTCTTGTGTTTGTCTCTGCGCGCCAAACTAGGTTTGGTCCCTTTGTTCGTTGGCCTTTGGCGGGCTTCAGTGCTGAAGCCCTCCTCTGGCGTCCGAGTGTCTGGGATGGACAGGATGTGAGGGAGGTGGCCAAAACTCCCTGTGCTTAGTCTCCTAGGAGACCTGAATGCATTCTTGCGTGTTTGGCCAGCTGGCGGTCTGGCAAGGACAGCCACCTTGCTGTGTGAGTGACAGCCAGGCTTCAATGAATGGGGGAAAACTGTTTAAAAGCAGGTTTCGGGGACTTGGAAAGCAGAGTCGACCACTGGAACGAAAGACCCGAAGACGAGCTGAAGGAAGAGAACTGCTGCAACTCCTGGACGACCGGTGAAGCCCTGCTGCAGGTCCGAATTGCCTGAAACTCCATCGACAGAGAAGCCCTTCAAGGTTAACTTCTTCCCTTGAGTTTGGTGGGAACAACCAACTCGTAAACCGCCTGGACACTGTCCCCTCCTGGTTGATTTTTCTGCAGAGTGCTGTGGAAAACCAGATAGCCAGTGGGAAGGATACCAGTTAGTGGTCTCTAAGGCACTCACACCTTAAACCGACGTTTTGCCAAGCTTGTGGTCTCATCTGTCATGATGCCTACCCCCGGGGACCCAGACCAAGTCCAGCAACCCCGGAAGCAGGCATCAAGTTATGGCAAGCAAGCCCAACAACCCCTGCTAGGGGCTATTTGGGTGCAGTCCTGGCACCTATGGTGCCAGGCTCATATGGAGAGTCAGTCCTGGCGCCATAGGCGCCAGGCTCATAGATTAAAACTTACCTGATGCAGACCATGCTGCAAGACCTCCAAGCCAAAAGAGGCTTGGAAGGCACTACTTTACCTAGGGACTATTTTTTTACTCGGGTGGGGCTGGGGAGGAATACTTAGCCTCCAAAGTAGTCCCAGTTATTTAAACCACGCCCGAAAAGCAGCAGACGCTTCGCGTTATTCTGCATCCAGCAGCGTAACGCTCACTGTGCCTGCAAGTCTGCATGCAGTCTTCTGCCACGCCTGCCTCGAGTTTGGAGCTCCTAGAAAAAGGGAGAAATAAGGAGAAAAGGTTAGAACAAGAGCAATACCTATGATCCTTACCTGAATTCCCGATCCATCGCGCCTTCGAGCTGGAAGAAAGAAGTTATTTTATGCGCATCGCCTCGCCTGTTGCAGCGCTGCGCTGAACTCACCGGCCTTCGCAGCATCTTCACATTCCACCACATCCTCCTGCATGTTCCCGCCGCACTCCGGCACCTAAGGAGAAGACAAGAACAGCAAGGTGAGCCAAGGGAATACACAGAGGAATATTAGTTACCCCCCCATAGATTTACCTGATTTTACCACCGGGGGTACTATTCCTCTTCACGGGCCGGCCCAGCTTCCACTGCATCTTCGCTGAACCCCAGCCCCTAAGGGGAAACAAAAGGACAGCAAGGTGAAACAAAGGGACTAACAAGGGGATCCCTCCTCACCACAATAGACTTACCTGATTTTACCACCGGAGGCATTATTACCCGAGACTTCATACTTTCTCTCAGCGCCTGAATAAGGGAGAAAGCAACAGGTTACATATTGACATTATTTTATCGAACTGTGTTGGATAATACAAATCCTTACCGGAATATTACTGGTTGCCACGAGGAACTCTTCACTAGGGTCAAGCTGCAACCTGCAAGGAATCGGACAAGAGTGAATGTCAGGCATTTGAACTCTTACGAACTACATACTTACGGCGTCTTGCTGGGAATCTCGGAGTCAATATTGTTCTGGAACTCACCAATTCCTTCGAGCTAGTGAAGCAACTGGTTATCTACGCGCCCCTGCGCTCAATGCAGGATGGAGAGCTCATCTTTTCAAACCATCAGGTGACACTATAAGAGGGGACATCAAAGGTGATCAGTGGGGAGAACAGCGGGGGTGGGGGGATTTACGCTCAACTCCACGGGTGGTTAATTCACTTTCTCCATTTGCAGAAGAATATTCCTACGGCCTAAGCAAACGAAGTTAGGTGGGCCAGTCCAGTCCATCATCTCGGCCCTACATGTCACATTGGTGGAGACCGCAGCTGTCCAGTTCAGATCGACGCCTCTGTGGGAGCCAGGTGAGCGTAACAGACATCCCTGGGCAGTGCAGGAACGTCCAAACGTAGTCCTTCTTGTCCCACGATTGAAGCTCAGGAACAGCGAGATCTGCTCGAACTGCCAGGAACAACTGCCTCAGCTACAGCTCTTCTTCATTTTTAAGGTACTGTGCAAACGCGGTCCGGACATCTTTTCGGCCACAGAGAAAGTTTGTGAACCTTTCCCGACTTCGAAGGCTTGTCCTTCCCTAAACATTCGTCAAACTTTGCGCCTAGCCAAATTCTTCTAAAGTCCATGGCAGAGACTTAACCGTTTACTACCAGAACTGTGCTATCCTATACAAAGACTCTGAACCATTTACTTTGGCCCAGGCCTATGAACTGAATTGCTGGTTGTAGTTTACTGAAACTCTTTGCCCTGCCTATCAAAGTATTTGGGCTGTCTATTCTTATAACCTTGTCTTTTTACCCGTTTTAAAGTATCTGAAGTGCCATTTTGCTCCCACTTCAGGGGATCTGAACTTGTTCAGTAACTTATTTGGTTGTGTATTTGTGGTGTATTAGGATATTATATTGAGCTGCTCTTGCTAGCGTAATGTTTTCAAACTGGCTGTGTAAATAAATGTATACTCTTTTACCAAGAAACCTTGAGTAAGTGTTTGTTTGAATCACTGTATTTGTTGGTCCTAAGTGCAACTTGTTCTACTGCTCACTCAAATCTTGAGGTAAGTCTGGCTGCTCAGCCATTGCTAACCCTTTACTGTGTACTACAGGCTTGTACCAAAGGTGAATATGTACTGACACTTGTAGTCTTAATTGAATGTAGTGTTCCCAAGGGGTACTGCATGTGATTCTGCCCAACATTCCTGCACCCCACCACTAAATAATTCCAGTATTACCGGCACCGGTAATTCCAGCAGATAAAGTGCCAGTAACAGTAATACCGTTTGGTGGTATCCCGCCAGTTTTACTGGTGGGATACCATCAAACTAATAATTTGGGCCTACCTCCCAATATGAGATCTTGTAGGATCTGTCAACTTGCTCATATACTTTACACCTAGACAGGTTTTGACTAGATGTAAATAATTTGCCGAAGTCCATGTCTAATTTGGGAAAATATGTGCGTGATTATAATGAAGCTAAGACAAACCTTTTGGTTTTATTGTTTGAATTCTGGCTTAATACATGTACAGATGGCTCTGTTTAGAATCTGGGCACAAGTTGAACAATTGCTGATTTTAGAATGGTCTTAAATTGAATTATCTGTTAATTTTTATCATTTATGGTATTTTCTTGTATTTCAATTGTGGGCAATCTGTTTAATTAGATCTTATTTCTGCTTCCTCCCAGCAGGTGTTCAGATGACCATGGTCCCTGGAGGAAGGGGGAAATGCTGTGCAGATATCAATTGATACTGCAAGATCTAGCATTTCATAGGAGTTTTGAGTAGAATGCATTATAGCAGTTTTGTTCCTGATGTTAGATAAGGATAATAATTGTAAAGGGCAGATCTAGTGGAAACAAGGCCTTGTGTCGAGAAATTGCCAGCATACTGTAGCAAGCGGTCGTCGCACTGCCCCCTAGGGGATTCAGGATGACTGGGTCGCTAGTAAAAAGGCCTGGTAGCACAAATAAATCAGATACATTATTTTCCAAAGAGTGGAGCCTCAGCTAAAGTTTTCATGAAGTCATCTGGTTCACAGGAGATGGGTAGGAGGATGTCCACTAGAGAAAGCAACGTGTTTCAAAACAGGAATTACAAAAAGTGTTGCTGAGTAAGCTGCCACAAAGACCTGGGAATTGTCTGATTTTGTCAAGTTTAAGCTCAGGGGAAAGGATGTCATTGTGTCTAATATGCTGGTCACACTGTTCACACATCCACCATGATTGGTTCGTTTCAGGGGGCATGCACATCATGTGTTACCTGAAGTTTTTCTGGACAATAAGAAAAGGCCATTATTGCAACAGTTACATGGATGTTGTTAAGCCAATCAAAACAGAGTATTTTTTGCTGAGTGCACAATTAGGTAATTCGCAGGGGGCTGTACTCACATGGTCACAGATAGTTGGAGTAATCTGTATTTGATACTTGTTAGACACGTGAATTTTGTGGTTTTTGTCTATAAAACCTGTAATCTAATATGGGTGTGTGAGGATTTCAACCATTTGCACAGTGTGTGTGTGCTTGTCTGGGCTTTTTTGAAGTTTTTATTTAAAATGTAATGATGGTTGTTCAACCTCCGGAAAATGTGTGGGGCTAATACGCACACATGTTCCTATACTCACCGCACGACATACGCATAGACTTGTGTACTCTGGGTGGACACAGCCTGCAGGCGCAGTTCCCCCTGTCATATTTAGTTGGGATATGGCAGGAGTACAGCACAATGCATCTCTAGAAGGGCTAAAACCAAACCTTCCCCTTGCCATGGCCAGCTGATGAACTAACAAAGGATTCATGGATCCACCCTGTCCTTTTGTTGGGGCCTGCGGCTTGTGCCAGCAATTAACATATACATAGAATGTACTTCAAACAGGCCCACATGGGGCCCGGCTGCAGAGCTTAACAAAGGAGACAGGAAACCCGAAAAACCTTTGATATGCAACTGTGTCAACTTGAAGCCAGCTCCCGGCCTCAGTATCAATTGACAGCAAGCTGTTATGTCTGGGACTACGTGTTTACAGTAGTTCACCCTGCAGGGGGACCCCATTCATAAGGATCAAGGATGTAGTTTGCAGGAGCCAGAGAGTCTGGTCTCACGCAGGTTCAAGGGAGACCTGCTGCTTTAATCAGCAACCACAGAGAGATCCATTAACCAGAGAGACTCTTTAATCCCCAACAGACAGGAAGATGGGTGGGACTCACGCATACAAGAGATTGTGGGGACCAAGTATTGGTTCATTAAGGTAGACCTAACCTACACTAATCCTTGTGGTCAATTTGGCTTTTAAAGAGGGCCGAGCCCCTCTTTTGGCAGATCTGAAGATTTCACCAGACGGAGGAAATCATCATTGGACCCTGGCTGAAGGAACAGTCTGCCTTACATCTTCCAGCATTGAAGAAAGGCCAGGACCTCCAGGAGGGAAGCAAGATCCCTCCCCGTAACATCTCCCAGGGAACAGAGGGAGATGCCGAATACAAAGTACACTCCAGCGGATCCAGAATGAGTACCCAGCCAGCACACAGCATGTCCAGCTAGGCTCTGTAGCAAGCTTCCTAGGTGGGAAATGACAGAGAGGCTCTGAATCCGAAACCAAGGACAAGGCAGCTGCCTGCAACACAATCCCCAGCTTTGGGCCATTCGCCTTAAAGGATGACAAGTCCAGTGGAAACTAGGAGAAGTGCATCGATGAGCATCTACCGACATCTGTCTCAAAGGAAATTTATCGAGCCAGTCAAGTCTCTTGAGCTGCAATCGACTGCAATGCTGACCATTTCTAAGCCGCGGTCACTTAAAGCTATCCGAGCCGTCTCGACCAGTGCTTCAAATCCACCGATCAGCACTGAGACAAGAATTCCTGACCCCAGGGCGCTGTGTAGGCCAGCCTGCAGCCATTGGTCCAGCTTCACTCGCCAAACTGTCCTGCCGCCGGATACCCACAGTTGACTCCCGTCTTGAACTCAGTCAGAGAATCCTGTAAAGTGCCCTGAAGCCTACTCAACCCAGTTGAGCACCAAGAACATTTACATTACAAGGTACATTGTAGTTCTGTCCCCTGGTCCTTCCTGCAAGGCCCCTAGAGGCATATTAAGACCCATTGCTCCCTTTGTGCTGAAGCCAAGTAACCTTAAATTGTTGTGGTTATTAACCATACAGACTACGTTCCTGTCAGTATCCAGAACGCATCCCTTTTTCTTTTTTGAAACTGTCCTCTGCACTCTTTTACAGGGTGGGTTGTATTTCATAGTGATGCTAGAACTGTCTGTTGTGATAATAATACAGTAGAGATTTGTATACAACATTGACTGGACAGTCCCTTTTATCATTAGTGTAATAATTGTATTTTTTGTTTGCAGGCGACATGGCTGCCTGATGAGCAGTGTCTGGAAGGCTATACAAAACAGTGCGCTCTGAGACAGGCAGGTGACCTAGAGGTCTGGTAACCATGGTGAGGAAGCAATATTCTGCTTGGGTTGCCGGAAGTTGCCCAGATAGCCCAGCCTCTTTAGCAGTGACACTTACCAGAACTGCCCGTTTTGGTAAAAACCTTTATGATTATACATATTTATGTTCCTCCCAAATTTAAGCAAATTGGCACGATTAAGGGAGAATTTTTTTCTTCAAAGGGCCGGCTAAATGTTGAGGATGATGATGATCTGGTATTCATCAGTAAATTTAATGCCAAGTTAGGTCAGAAAAAGGGAACATCACAAGATAAATTAAGGGTGGAGGAATTATGTGTAATTCCAAAGAGAGGTATTACCAGTGGCCATTTTGCGATGGGCTCATTGATGTTATGTTATTTTATGTTGATTTATGCCGCGCACTGCTACCACACAAGGTCCAGTGTTCAGGTTTGTTATTGTAAGCTTGTGTTACTTGTGTTGGGTGGGCATTGAGTGTATAGGTTGGCTAGCCCATTGGGCGTGTATAGTGTTTTGGTGGTGTGTTGGAGGAAGCAGGAGTGGGATGGTTAGTACATTGGCAACTCGGGGCGCTTTTGCGCTTGACGGAGCATGGCTGCCTAAAGAGGAGCTCCGTGCTGGGTGACAACATCTTTACTGATAAATGCTTCTGTGCATCTGATTTCAGAAAAAGAAGACTGGGGGCCCCTTCCATCAAACCTCCCCCAACTGCCACTTGAATGTTGGCCTGGGACTTTAGCCTGTTTTGGATACCCTGGCTTTTTGGCAGACCGGGAGGCTGCGGCACTTCAATCTGCCCGCTGCATCCGGCGAGGTCTGCCTCCCCTGCTTGGAATTCCTGAGGCTGTGCAGCCTGGACTTCACTGCAGCTGACTGCTCCTGCGCCGCGGCTGCTGGCTCCTTTGTCTCCCCCCGCGGCGCAGCTGAATCATTCGCCTCGCGGCTGCGGCAATCATTTGTTGTGGCACGCACCCAGTCCCTAGCACCTAACCGGTGTCTTGGGGGTGAGGGACCTCCACTCTTCCTCTGTTACGTGAGGAGACACAATGCACTCGGCCACAGCAGGTCCTTACTGACCTCACCAGCGAAGCCAATTCTACCGCCAGCTCTGTCGCATCTTACTAATTAAACCCAGCTCCTTCAGTGGGGACACATACAAACGAACTGCATAGAACTGCTGGATGCGTGATTTGAATCCTGTGGCCCCTCTCAGGCTCACTGTGATCCAGGGCTGGGTGGGTGGGCTGGGCCCCCACCTATATACCTGAACTCTACTACCTGCAACCACTGGCTACTCCAGTTGCCACACTATCATCTCACCTTAATACCTCAACGTAGTCTGCTGCATACCTGGCTCAATCTGCAAATTCATTGGGTGCACTGCTAACATCTCGGTGTCGGGTGACTGTATGCAAGCCTGATTGCCTCTACCCCACCATTTGCAGAGACCACACTTAATTTTGTATTATCACAATACTCGCCTACACAGGCCACGCACCACAGCAGCTTCTCCCTGGCCGGAGCCCCTGTGTCAGGCCCCTCATTTAGGATCAGCACACGTATCCTCCGGACTGTTTACATTACTCCCAAGAGGCCGCTTTGACGCGCACAAACATCCCAGGACCAGACCTCCTATTCAAGTACAGCCTGATATTCCGCAATACACCCTGATCCTGGTGACAATCACCTACCCCTGGATCAAGCGATTGAATTAGTGCAGCAGCCTGAGAGGGACAGGCGCTTCGTGGGACCGCCCTAGTAACCCCAGTGTAGAATGCTCACTAACTGTGGACCCAGACGGAAACATAACCAAGGGGGTGGGCAAGAAACAAAGTTCTACCAATATGTTTACAAAAGCCCCAGCCAAATCGTCCAAACCCGATCTGGAGCCCGAACCTACCACTTCCACACCACCAGATCCCGCAGAGTCTCAGAAGATGTTTGAATTCATGCGGGAAGGGTTCACTACTCTTCATTCTAAGCTCGATGACATAAATGGGACCATATCAATCAAGGCCGACATGGAAAAAACTGATGGCCGGGTTACGGAAGTCGAATCCAGGGTGGGTACTGCAGAAGATGACATAGCGGCCCTTCGCACTGAATTTGCCACATTGTCCAGACAGGTCTCAGAGGTTGACAAGAAAAATGAGGATCTTGAATCCCTCTTGACATGCAATAACCTCTGCATTATTGGCATTCCCGAGGACAGGATCGAGGGCCCCATGGAGGACTACATTGAACACACCTTGCTCCAACTGCTGGACTCTCCTAAGGTATCTCCACAATTTCCTATAGAGCGGGCCCATCGTGCTCTTACAGCGAAAGCCAAAACTGGAGCACCCCCACGTCCCATCATTGCAAGAGTTCTAAACTACTGCGATAGGGATACACTACTCTGGGCAGCGAGGGCCAGGGTTGAACTCCTACTGGGATCCGCCAGAATTCATCTATACCCTGATTGCTCAATCTCCGTCCAACAGGAGAGCAAAACCTTTCTGGCAGCCAAGTGGAGATTACGTGAATTGGGAGTTCAATACGCTATGCTGTACCCAGCTAAGCTCTGGATCGAACACTCAAATCAGATGTTTTTCTTTACTATCCCGGAAGAGGCTTCCAAATTCATAGACCAACATTTCCCTGGATTATCATATCTATTCCACTGACAACGATGACACTGATTCACACTGTGAAGTGTGCATTCCTCTCCGGGGGACCCCTGACCGCTCCTTTGTGGACAATTCTCTGTTCTTATCACTAAGTTGAATGAGTATTCTTGGTCCTTCAGGGTTAGACCCTCATGTTGACTTTGTACCTTCAGTCTTGATTCCTAGTTGCATTGATAATGCGGATTAACATGTTATGTCCCCAGCAAGGAACAGCTGCCACCCGATAGGCACACAAGCCCCCAGGCGATGATGCCACTGTTTTTGGGTTTGTTGGATGGGTGTTGGGTTTTTACCCCTCTGATTGGGAGAGGGCTGTGGGTGGGGGCGGGTAAGTTCGTGTGTTATAACAAAAAATGCTTGACATGTACAATGGAGGAAGAAAGTGAGCTTCAACTAAGGAGGATATACCTAATTTTGAGACACGTCCACGGGTCGCTGGACTCGATCCCCCGTATGCTGCTATATCATCTGGTAATACCCCTGTTTTGTACGCATCTTAATGGCCGATCATAACCTGGTGTGCATGAGTTGGAATGTGAGGGGACTTGGTAATCGCAGAAAGATGCGTAATATACAGCTGTATGTGGAGCGACATGGGGTTAAATTCCTTTTCCTACAGGAAACACACGCTTTATCTGAAGGCTGTTTGATGTTTGCAAAGATATGGGGCCCCCAGAGGTACTAAACCTATTATTCCACTCAAAACAGAGGTATCATGGTTCTGATACATAAGAGCATTAAGTTTCAACACCTCGTTTCCCACATTGACCCCCTCGGAAGATTTGTTCTACTCTATGGTAGGCTACACAACAAAGAGATTGTACTCCTCAATGTCTACGGTCCCAAAATGACGACCCTGAGTTCTATTCACACCTTACTGATATACTGGCCTGATTCCCCCCTTGTACATATCCTTTGGGGCAGGGATTTTAATACGATCCTGGACATGGATTGGGATAGATCGAACACCAGACCCCGTCAACTCTCCGGAGCTGCTAATGTAATTCTGGGTGCCCTTTCACAGTTGGAGGTCTCTGATGCATGCAGACTGGTGCATCCCGACTCCCGAATGTACTCTTTCTATTCTTCCGTACATGACTCCCATTCCAGGATAGGCAGATGGCTTACCTCAGATATACTCATTAGAAACATTACACACATGGCAATCTTCCCCAGGACATACTCAGACCACACCCCAGTGACTTTTTCCCTCAACTGGGGTACTGATCACAATAAAACCCGCTCTTGGAAATTGAAACCACAATTGTTATCAGATATGGCCTTCAATGTTGACCTGCAATCCGCCATTGACGATTATTTTGCCCTGAACACTGGATTGGTCCACACACAAGCTACTCTATGAGAGACATTTAAGGCCTACATTAGAGGCATAGCCATTTCCAAGGAGTCTGGGATCCTCAAGGTGATTCTCAGGGACATATCAAAGAGCGAAGCTGCACTCTCCTCACTCGGGGCCCAATATGCCCAGTCCCATTCCTCTGAAATCCTCTCCAACATCGGTATTGAACTATACACATTTTGTGCACGCGTGGAAAGAGAGGAAGTTCATCGATAACCCCGGACTGGCTCGGCAGTACGGGGAGAGCAAGCGGCCTGGCCGTGTGTTGGCTAGACTTCATCGGGAAACAGGATTTCCACATATTCCAGCCACAGAAAGATCTGATGGCACCTTGGCCCTTCTCCTACAGGAGATCAACGCAGAATTCCAATTGTTCTATGTATCCCTATATACTAACATCGACACTATTCCTGGGCTGGAGATTGACGTGCACTTGAGCAGCCTACCCCTTTCTGTTCTCTATGACGAAACTAGGACTTGCCTAGACACACCTTTCACAGCCAAAGAAATATCAAAGCCGAAAGTATATTGGTATATCTAAGTTCTTCAATGTGGCTAATCTAGACAATTCTATGTAGTGATACGCATGGTTAATTTCACAGTCAATCCAAGTGTGACACTTAGCTAATCTTCCAACACATGTATCTGAAAGTGCTACATAGCTAATCTTCACGATTCTATCTAAATGTGCCGCATGGTTAAACTTCACAATCTATCTGAGTGAGACGCGTGGGTGGTCCTTGCAATTTCTAAATACAGTGTCGGGGGGGATTCTGCCGGGGTCGGCCGGGCCGTCCGCAGACCTCCGGGCAGGGAGGCCCCAACTCCTCCCGTGTATATCTCGGATCGAGACAGAGTATGAGGCACACACAAGGAGCAAGGCAACTTCTGTCGTTTATTATGCAAACGGCAGGGATGGGTCAAGGAGCGCACGCGTTCGTCCTGACACACACACAATAGTGGGGCTCGCAGGCCCTTTTTACTACATTATGACGCGCTACTTGCGTCATTCCAAAAAGTTACCAAAAGAACCTATCGCCACTCTTGATTGGTTGCTCGAGTGGTGGGGTTAGTATAGTACGCCTATAGAGAATGATATTAGTGGTTAAGGTGTAGTCAGGTGGTATATCTGGGTTGTCCCTACAATTAGATACATAAGAATTGTTACATGAAGACCCCTGAGGATTGGCTAACGTTACTGACGTCTGAGATAAGAACCTCATGTTCTGATTGGTGCATCCGTGAGCTCCCCAGCCTGGGACCACCGTTGTTCCCAGCACACGGTGCACCTGTGGTTGCAACAGTGTTTCAATATGGGTACGTGCAGGCAATGTGAGGATTTATTCATAGGTGGGAGACTGACCGTTCCCACTGTAGCAGGTGTCCATTGAGCCTTTCAAGTGTGTCGGCCTGCGTCTCGTAGCGAGGTACCCAGACGCCTTTTCTCTCCTGGGTTTTGGCATCTCGTCAGGTTCGGCTTGGTCACGTGGGGAGGGACCGTGTTTGAGGCATAATTCTGCACAATTAATATTGTTTTTCCACTGTATGTCTGGTTTAATTTGCAGATATGATGTTAACATTGGTACGTGGAGTGCGAGGTTGCAACATCGTGCCTTTGAAGATTTGTTTCTTGACTGTGGGTTTGCAACAGTACGACCTTGGCTAGTTGCTCCACTGGGTTCTTCCTGCAGGCTCAGCAACCTGACTTTTGCTTTGTTAATGTCCACGGGAACTCTTGCTTGAGGCCTACTTGGGCCTGGTGCACGAGTAATCCATTTAGTGCATGGATGCTTTAGGTTATAGTGGCATACAGTTTCATGGCCAGTATCGTGTTTCCATTATATCTCTCATGATGGTAACGGGTTTCAAGAGAAGCGTGAGCAAACGTTATAAATGAGCTCATGGTGCGTCTTGCGTTTCTGCATTCTGAAAGCCTATGTAAAAATAATAAAGATGCACGTCCGTGAATAAGCCTGTCGCCTACGTCAGAGCACTGAGTATGTTCTTCGTGTAGATTGGTGTGGAAATGTTCAGTGTGTATAATAGTTCAGCGGTGCTTCCCGTTATCTAGGTCGTCATGGCATCTCTAACGATGTGTAGATTTCAGTCTAGTTGGTCCGTGCCGCAGGTGTCGGCATGGCCAGTGCGGGCTGTTGGGCAGGCAGATGGACACATCCGTATGTTTCTGTACCAGGGTATTTGGTCATCTGGTAAATGGGCAAACTCTTCTCGTGGCGGGTGTCTGGGCCGCGACCCTCTAGGCCAAGCGCGAGAGGTGAAGGACGGGAGTCTGGTTTTCCATTCTCCCACTTCAGTCCCCCCTCTGGTCGACTTGTCGACCACAAACATATCCTTCTCGTTATCTCCTCTTACTCTCCATATCTTGGTTATCCCTCCGAGATGTCCATAATGGTTTACGTGATCTTCAAATGACCAATACATGTATTCGCATGTTCCTCCAGGAGTACAGTACACCCATCTTCCTATGTAGCTCCTAGGGTTCCTTGGGTTCTCGATCTTCACTGATGGTGGGTCTAGATGATTGGCGATGATTTGGGTGCGCAACTTCTCCCTTTCGTGTATTATCACACCTGTGTGCTGGCCGTCATCCGCTGGCATCAAGGGGTGCATTCCCACCATTTCCAGCAACTCATCAGTTGAGCGCGCCTTCCGGGCTTTCCAAAATCTAATTATTATCAGTGCAGCTCCAGCCAAAATAGCACATCCCACTATTATTTTCAGTCCATCTGACAGCCAAGATGGCATCCATGACCATAATAGTGAAAACCAGCTTTTATCCTTGTTTACGCCGTTACTTTCGTCCATCATTTTGGAGTGCATCTGGGCCAATTGTGAAACTGCTTCTGTTAGTGTACCATTGTCGGCATCGTTGGCAGGTATGAACGTGCAGCATGATTGTCCTATCTTTGCACAAACTCCTCCTTCCATTGCTGTGAGAAGGTCCAATACATATCTGTTCTGTAGTGCTACCATCCTTACAGCTCGCAGCTCCTCTTTAATTGCGTTAAACCCATTTACTGTCGAATTTATGGTCATCATTAGTTCCCATCTGGTTATTTGCAGCCATTTTGCGTTTGCGTATGCCTGCAGTCCCGGATGTATTATTGAGGAGAAGAACATTGCTGCTCTGCTGAATAGTCTGTGTTCTGGCGGTATTGAGGTTAGTTCCGTTTCCGACCTTCCCCACAGATAATTTCCTGTTAATGGCTCTCCTTGTCTTTTTCTCCTGTTTAGGACAGTATCATTGCTGTTGGTCCTGTTTTCTTGCTCCTTCTGGAGTGGTGCAGATCTCTTTCTTCTCCTGTCTCCTTCATCCATTTTCGGAAATTTCGCCACATCGACATGCTTCTTAGGTACCACTAGTGATGGTACATTGACGTGTACCATTGTGCACACACCACTCCACAGGGGAGGCAGTGTATGATATGCCTTTTCTCCGCAGGCCCAATAATGGTCCATTATTACTGCTGTTCCCGCTCCCCCCTCAGGTAACTCCATCACACTTGCACAATTGGTGTTATATCCCACGTCCACCTCTCCTTTATGCTGGTAACATACTTTGGGCGCAGTCAATGGTAATATAGTTATCGGGTCTTCATCTTCTTCTACCCACGTGAGCATTGGTACGTACTTGATCCATGTCGTCCAACATCGATGATTGTGTGTCTCGATGGTTGAGATAGTTTCTTTTGTTACCATGTTGCTGCCAACCACTCCTATCTCCCAGCTGGTACCCAGGAACACCTTTCCTGTTATCGTCAGTAATGGCCTCTCCCAGCATCCTTGTTTACCCGGAACTTCCGTGGCGTACCAATCACATGGTAGATACTGCAGTGTTACCTTCTTTGTTTCTCCTTTTTCAGGGCCACTTGTTATGTATCTGAATGCTTCAGCATGTAAACTGGTCTTGTGATAACTCAGATAGGTCTTGAGGAAGTTGTTTTCATATGGGTATGAGTCTCGTGTTTTCCATGTCATGTGCACTACTGTTCCTTGGAATCTTCCTTTCGTTTGGAACAGGGCCAAATATATTATGCACTGTGCTGTTTTTTCATCTATTTCTGTGGCAACAAATGTTCGTGAAGCGCTCATGGCGTATGGTATTAATGAGCAAACGTAACAGCTATCCTCAGTTGTCTGCTTACCAATGCGGGTCATGTGCTGGTACCATATGTTGTTTGTGACGTGTGCTGAATCTTGTACATAATTATCAATACCTTTATTGTCTGAGTATGTGCTGCGTTTAACTTTATTTCGCTTTTGTTCATTGTTACTGTTACCACCTGACGTAACACCTGTTGCAGCAGGGAGGTGGGGTACATTAGGTTTGGGTGCAGCAAAAAAACTCATAGCATAGCTGTACTGCCATACAGAGGCAGCCAAAACTCCGGTGATCATAAAAATCCCTATTATTTTTATTACATATGCTAACCTCACCGACATTTTTGCTCTTACCTTGCTGCAGTCCTGGCAGCGTATTCTTGCGACGTTAAAGTTGCCCGCCTAAAAATTCTCAAAAAGTGCTTGTTATTAAATGTTAGTTTTGTTTCATTAAGCTCTCCCTATCAAATAGTCATTCAGTGCCCAGGTGAAGAGTTGCTCCCACGCTACTCTAAGTGATCGGTCTCTCAAGACCGGCAAGTATGGGCGGAGGTGGGGCATGTAATTTTCTATGGCCAGGAGGAAGGCCGTGTAGTATACACGTACCCTTTTCTTTTTTAAGTATGTTGGCCTTTTTATTTCGTATACAAATTGGTGTGACAATTCTTCTGGGTAACTATCGTCTGGCAGCACCATCTACGCCTGCACACTGAATTTGTTAGATAACTTTTCTTAACAATACAATATTACGCAGCTCCTGTATGTGCGAGAGAAAAAGAGAACATTCACGTGTTTACATGTGTATTGGTGCAAGCGAAGTCCTTAGTTTTTATTACAATTGTATTTAGTAGTCAATGGGGGGGGGGGTTTGCTCAGATGGCGGGAGCAGTTTTACTCTTTGAACGTGTGACCATGGGGTGGGCAGTGTGGGGATCACCCCCTTCTTCGTCCGTTATTCTCTCCGAGGGGACAATTGGGTCGTTGTCTGTGGTTGTGTTTTCTTCCGCTGCCGGGGATGTTGTTGGCGTTTTTCCAATGGACCTGTCGTTGGCGCTGGGGCGGGTCTGCAGTTTGTAGATTTTTACATCATGCAGGTGGTTCCACGCACGCTTATCCTTTAGTTTTACTGCTCTTGTTGATACGTCCTCTACTAAATGGGGGCCAGTGAACCTCTGCTGGTTCCACCTTCTATTAAAATTTCGAAGTAGTACGTGGTCACCTTTGGCAAGTTGGCACAAGTTCTCCTTTCCCAATTCTGTATTTTCGTCTATTTCTTGGTTGCTGGTGGACCCGCCCCGTGTGCGCTCGAGCTGTTGAGACACAAACACAACGCTAGTAATCAAAGAAGACACATATTGATACATTTCATCACCTAACACATTCGCAGAACTTTCTTGGTCGGTGAATGCCCTTGACGTTGGTGTTAGGGGAAGGCGCATTTGGCGTCCAGTAACCACCTCGTGTGGGGTGAGGTGGTGGTCGGACCCTGGCCTGTTTCTAAGTTCGAACAGTGCTAACGGAAGGCAATACAACCAACTTTTCTTTGTTGTTTGCTGTATTTTAGCAATTGCCTCCTTCAATAGGCCATTCAGGCGTTCACATACACCATTGGCCTGTGGGTGGTACGCACATGCAAATTTGTGTTTAATGTTCAGTAGGGATGTGATATGCTGGAACATTTCATTTGCGAAATGGGGTCCGTTGTCTGATCTTAACACCTCGCACACTCCCCACCTGGGGAATACCTCCCTTACTATAAATTTGGCTGCTCTAAACGCATCAGGGTGTGAACAGGGCCCTGCTTCGATCCACCTAGAAAATGGGCATACTACTACTATCATGTATCTATTGCCTTGACAAATGTTGATCATATCAACATAGTCAATGTGGAGGTGCCGAAAAGGTCCTTCTGGTCGGGGTATGGTACCTCTTATCACCTTTAAAGTATGACCGGCCGTGAACTGTTGACATGTAAGGCAATTGCTGATAAAATTTGACACATGGGATGTTAACTCGGGACAAAACCAATCTTCTCTAATTCGTGCTGCTATTATTTCTTTACCTGTATGGGCAGGGTGATGTAATTGGTTCAAGGCGGTATTTAACAATGCCAATGGTATTACAACTTTCCCAGTGCCACCCTGGCGCCATAGTGCGTCGGTTGGTGACATTGTGCATCCTCTTTTCACCCATACTTCTTTTTCGGCCATTGGTGCAGCCGCTTGTAACTCCATAATCTGGGTGGCTGGGAGATGGGTGTACCCTTCTTTTATTAACATCTCCCTCGCTATTCCCCTCCCTCTCCCTCTCTGTGAGTCTGTGGGGTTCCATATCTCACCAAAATATGCAGCATATTTTGCATGTGCGTCTGCTGCTGCATTTCCTTTTGATATATAGTCTTCTCCATTGGTGTGTGCTGTGCATTTTACTAGGGCTAGTTCTTGGGGATCGTTTATTACTTCAATTAGTTCAGCCAACAAGAGGGCATGTTGTACTGGAGTGCCGTCAGCTCTCCTAAACCCTCTTCTTCTCCACTTTGATAGCCCTGAGTGGACAGTGGATGTAACATATGCACTGTCGGAATATATAGTAACTTTTTTATTAAAACTTTCCTTTAGTGCCAATATGAGTGCAACCAGTTCCGCCGCTTGAGCAGAGTAATGCTGTGGTAATTGTACACACTTAATAGCCACACACACTGGCGCTTCCATCATTTGTACTACTGCTGCCCCAGTCCTCCTTATCCCGTCTCCTTGATCAATAGTTGATGACCCATCAATAAACAAAAGCTCACCTCCCTCTAGTGCGTTTTCTTCAACTTTCCTAGTACATGAGTACATCTCAGTTACTTGGGTGCAGTCGTGGGCGTAATCTCCCTCTTCAATTACTTCTGCTAAGAACCTTGCAGGGTTAACCGTGCTACATCTAACAATTGCCAGTTCAGCTTTGGACAAAATAATCTCATAACCTGTTGCCCTCTGTGTCGTCAGTGTGGACTTAGGTTTATTCAATATCGCAAATAGTGCATGTTCTACAAATAGTGTAGTTGGACACCCCATAGTTATTGATGATGCTTTTTCTACTGCAAATGCAGCTGCAGCAAGACCTTGTTCGCAAGAGAATTGTCCTAACATTATTGGATCTAAGTGACCGCTGTAAAATGCTACTGGTTTATAGCCCATGCTAGTCTTTTGGGCCAATACTGCTTTCATTACTGCTGAGTCGCAATGTGAAAATATAAAAAATCGTCGCTCATAGTCTGGGGATGCTAGTACTGGAGCAGTTGATATTGCTTCTTTTAATTCATCAAATGCCTCCTTCATTTCCATAGTCCATCCCAACTTTTTCTCCCCTTTATTTGCTTCCTTCAAACCCTCAAGCAGGGGTCCTATGTAAGAGCTGTAATCAAATACCCATGCTCTACAGTAGTTGCACAGTCCCAGAAATTGCTGCAGTTCTCTTACAGTCTGTGGCACGGGAGTGCCTGATATTGCCTGTGCTCTTTGTGGTGCAATTCTTCTTCCATATTGTGATATCAGTTGGCCAATGTAAAGTACCTGTTCCTGACAGTATTGTATCTTTTCCATGTCTACCTTGTACCCCTTTTCAGCCAATATCGTCAACATTTTTAATGAGTCCTCTCTACATTTATCTTCATTTGTACTGCAAATTATTATGTCATCCACATACTGTAACACTGTGCTTTCCAACTCAACGTTACCCAAATCCATCTGTATTACCCTATTGAAAATTGAAGGTGATTCACAATATCCCTGTGGTAATCTGGTATGTTTCCACTTCCTATTTCGGTAAGTGAAGCTTGTCAAGTCTTGTGAGTCTGGGTGTAATGGTATTGAGAAAAAAGCATTTTTAAGGTCAATCACTGTAAACCGTGATGCTTCTGCTGGAATGCCACACAAAATTGTGGCCGGGTTTGCTGTTACTGGATACTCTGCTTCTACTATGTTGTTCAACGGTCTGAGGTCCTGTATGAACCGCCAAGACCCTCCTTTAGCCTTGCGCACCGGGTACACAGCTGTGTTGCATGGGGATTCTGAGGGGACCAATATGCCATTGTTTATAAGGGCTGTTATGGTTTCGTATATGCCCTCATCTGCCTCTCTTGACAATGGGTATTGTTTCACTCTTGGTAGTATGGCACCCTTTTTTAATTTTATCTTTACACCCCCTATGCTTTTAATGCATCCTACATCATAAGGGCTAATAGTCCATAATGATTTTGGCACCTTTGACATATCTTCTTTAAAAAATGGGACTGGTGTGCCAGCGGGTGCCTCAAGTGCCATTACAATTTTCTGTGCCACTTGTTTGTGAGCCACTGTTAGCCACATTTCTACACTCATCATGAACACCATTTCATTTTCCTCCTTTTCTTCTGAAAACAACTCTTCATCTGACACCTGGGTCAGCCTACATCCTTCTGCTAGTGCTATCACCGCCCTCCATGCTCTCCCTTCTTTATCTTGGGCGTGCACAGCAACATAATCAGCTGTTGCAATAATGCTCTCAATGTCCACTGCAATGACCTTCCCTTCCAGTTCATTAGCTGGTGTTTCTGGTCGGAATAGATAGGCTGCTGGTCTCCTCCATATTTTCCCTCCTATCCCTGGCATCCATGCAAATGCCATGTCTGTTCCGTACTGGAATAGCTCGCCGTCTACCGGCTCCGCCCTGATCGCTATCTGTCCACAGTATGCTTGCAAAATCTGTCGTGCTGCAAGCATGTTAATCCCTGGAGTAGAGCAAATTATGCCATCCTCTGTAAAGGAGATCGTCATATTTAATCTGTTCATTATGTCCCTCCCCAGTATGTTTACTGGTGAGGCACTATAATACAAAAGTGGTACTGACAGATCGTAATCTCCAATAGATAGCGGAACGTTATCAGTAAATGGAACCAACCCTTTAGCCCCAGAAAACCCTTGTGTGTTCATGGCTTCGCCTGACATCTTAAACTTACCTTCCCTTATGCAAGACCGGGTCGCCCCGGTGTCAACAAGGAATGATAATTTTTTGTCACCTATCGTTACCTCTATGCGTGGCTCCTCCGCACTATTAGGTGTTACTGACAGGATGGGACACACCAAGGCCGTCTGTGGGCTGTCCTATTGGGGGTACAATGACTGGCCATTCCCTGTGTAAGGGTTGTGCCCCAACACCGTCACCCCACCCAATTGCGTTCGTTCAGGTTGTGGTGGTGGTTGTATTAACGCTGCACCAGTTACTTGTGGCAGGTATTGTTTTATTTGTTGTTGTGGTAGGGAATAGTGTTGGTCACTCCCTTGTGGTGACATCTGCTGTGGTTGTATGCCCTGCTGTTCTTGTGATGTCCTATGTTGTGCTTGTTCGTTCCATGCTGGTGTTCCTGGCCTGACCCTGCATGTACGTGACATGTGTCCTAATAGTCCGCAGCTCCAACACACGGGTGGTTCCCTGTTTTGCCATGGGAAGTTCCCTGTGTTGTCCTGGTATACTGGTTGCCCTGTCTGGTAATTATTTCTGAGTCCCCCAGCCTGTTGTTGGGTATTATATCCGTATCCTCTTCCCCTCATAAACCCTCCTCTCCCTCTATTATAATTATAATACCCAGCTCCTTGCATTGGGTACCCTCCTCCCATGTTCTGTGCGTGTGATTGCAGAGGCAGCACTTGCTCTATTACCTCTTGTGGAGGCGCTATTTGAGCTGGATTTTGTGCAGCCACTACTTGCGTTGGGCTTTGGGCCATTGGTGTTGGCGCAGTTATTAGTGCCCCTTCCATGGTATATTTAGTAAGTTTTTTCTGTACTAATTTGGCCTCTTCTGTTTTCCTGTCCTCTTCCTTTTGTTTCATTTTTCCTTGCCATGTTCTACAGTGATGTACTATAGTCAGTTGTATTTCCGGCCATGGTTTTGCTTCCATCCCCACTACTTTCTTTAATTGTCTCTGAACTCCTTCTGGGAGCCCTTGTACTAGTATATGATAAAATATGGCTGGTGTTTTGTCCCATTGTTCTCTAGTTTCCATGCGCCACTTCTCTTGAATATCCTGGATATAATCAACAGGATCCTCGTTCTCACCCATCTTACGGGAAGTAATGGCTCCTATGTCTGATGTGTCTGGGTACTGCACTCTTAGTGCCTGCCATAGCGCATGTCTGCAGTTTGCAAATGGTGCCCCATCATGCGATGTGTTTGTTATTGTTACCCCATGGAATCCCGCTCTTTTCCAAATGTCATCCGCTCTATCCCCTAATATTGATATTAACAGGCCCTTAACATCTCCCACTGCTAGTTTCTGTCCTGCGGTGTGTTTTTCCATTTCATATATCCATTTACCCGCACCTCCACTTAATGATGGGAGCCTACATTTTATGTTTTCCTTATCCGTATGTTTCCAAGGTACATATTGTGGTCTAACCCCTCCTCTCTCCAGCAGTGGCATTACATTCTGTCTTGTGTCATCCTTTATGCTCCATGATGTTAACTCTTCACACCCCTCCTCTTCCCCCATTCCTTTTACTACTTCAAATCCTTCCTTACTACCTCTTCTCCTACCTCCCTCTTCTTCCTTTCCCCTTTTTTCATCCTTTCCTGTGTTCAATATTGGCACGTCTGTTTGCCTGTCTTGCCTGCGACTAGGGAGGTCCCTAAGCCGACATGCATAAGGTGTAACTTCGTCCATGAAGGGTGCGAGCTTTATTCTGTGCAGAGAGCGTGCAGTTGTTGAACATGTGGGGTGTGGCGTTAGAGAGCGTGATGGTGATGTGGGTGGCGTGTGTTGGTTGGTGAGCGTCGGTGGCGTGTGTTCGTTAGTTTGTGTTTCTCCCATTCTTTTCACTTCCTCCTTACTTCTCTCCAGCTCCTCCCATCTTCTACTCACCCATGGCGAATCTATGTTTGTTCTAGTGAGGTATAGCTTATCTAAGCTTTCCCTTTCACTCTTCCTTCCATCCTCACTACAAAAATCATTCATAAATTGCGCCCCCCACTCTGCCTTTTTTCCTTTTATTGTTACAGTTTTTAAGTCTATTAGGTCTCCCTCTTCCTTTCCGTTGTTACCACCTGTTCCCCTTAGTGCTGACGTTGTTGCTACCTCTCTATTTTTATATACTTCTCCCCATCTTTCACTCTCCCTCTTACTCTCCTCTCTCTCCCCTTCACTCCTCTCCTCCATCTCCCTACTATTTTCCTCTCTTTTCCTTTTTAATTCCTCCATTACTTCGTTGCTCATCTCTTCCAATATCCTTTCATCCTCTCTCCTCCTTTCCCATTTCACCCTTTCTCTTTCTACTATACTCTCTATTACCTTCCCCTCTTCATATTTTTTAGCTGTCTCTGATATTATCCTCCTCCTCCATATTTCCATTTCCTTTTCATTTTCTTCTTCTTCCTTCTTCTTCTCCCTCATCACTACTCTTGATACCCTTTCTGCTGCTGCTTTTACCCTTACAGCTTCCCTCTTTCTCTCCTCACTTTGCTCCCTTAATTTTTCCAATTCGTCCTTATCTTCTTTCCTTTTCCTCACTCTCTCTCTTTCCTCCCCCTCAAGTTGTTTTATCAGTTCATTCTGCTCATCCCTTAGTTTAGCTAACCTTTCCTCCAAAATCTCTTCCTTCTGCCGTAGCAGCTCCTCTCCCCTCATTTCACTCTCTCTTTCACTATCCTCGTTTGTTCTCTTTACCGCCTCCCTTTCCTCTCCAGTTAGTGATCCTCGTAATTTCAACAATATCTGTGCAGCTACCCACTCATCGTTTCCTATCTCTACAGTCTGCTCTTCTCTCCTCCCGTCCCCCATTGGTATCTTTCCATGAGCCACATATGGTGGAGGGCTGTATGCCGGGTTTGAGTATCCTTCAGCCGCCCTTAACTGTCCTTTTATTTCTCCTAATTCTCTTAAAGGGTACAACCCTCCCCCCTCTGTTTTCACTCCCGGTGTTAAGGGTATCTCATTGCTCGGTTCCTGTTTTATGTCAGCTAATTTATCAACCTTTCCTCCACCCAATTTTTCATTCCCCATATTCTTTGTTCCTTCACTCTCCTTTTCCCCATCCGTTCCTTCTTTCTTAATCTCCTTTTCTTCCGGTGTTTCCCCCATAGTGAACATTCCATTTGGTCCTGGTCTAGACCCCTGGAACATCCTCCATAAGTTAAACACCTCCACATGGTTTGCCAACTTCTTCCCCTTGTATGTATTGTGCAGATGGTTTAATAGTGAATGTTGGGCATATGGGTCAAAGCTACCATTAGGCGGCCATGGTGTCAACATTTTGTTGTCCGTCCCCTGGGTCCACTCTATGCTGTACTTAATTAACTTCTCCCTATGTGGTGGCAGTGTGGTGCATATATGTTGTAGTGGGGTAGTGAGGGTATTCCCCCACCCTCCCAACCCTCTCCCGTATGACATACTAGCGCACCCTTTCTTACCCTTCCCCTTGCTACCAGTTTGCAACATACAACCTTTTATTGCTTACCTTGCCCCGCAAGTGTGGGGACTTACGACAATCCTTTGACAATTTATGCAATGATAATAATCACAAAAAAAAAAATTATAAAACAAATATATTTATGATGTTATATTATATTCCTTCCCCTACGGCCCCCTGCGGCCGAAGCGCACGCAGCCCCCTGCAGCTGCGTACCCCTTACGACGATCTTACACAGTCGTCCTTTTTCCCCGTTCTCCTCCCACCTTTACACTTGCCGTGGCCGGCGTTCTCCGTGCGCAGCCACGCCCCCTTCCCCTTCTCCTCTTTGATCCACTCGTTTATCGTTTATCTCCGTGTCCGCTCCTTTATCATGTTTCTCTTCCCCACCAATGTCAAACCCAAAGCTTCTTGTGTTCACGATATCTTACTAAATCCCTACTGGTGACGTCACCTATTTCTTCGAGCTACTGGTATATTCGTGTTATGTTCTTTAAATTCAAAATACACTTGCAATCTACCCCGCTAACCCTACAGCTGTCTTCCTGTCTCTCCTGGAACAAGGTAATCTCATCAATACTATAACCGGACTGCGCACGCTGCGTCGCCTCGCGTGTGATACGCCCCTCAACAGGAGGGCTTAACCAGCCAATTATCTTCCGTTTTGGGCAACTACGTAACTAGCCACCGCCCACAGGGAAACGTCATCTACCTATCGAGTTTCTTGCTCGAACAATAGGGAACCTCATCTACCTATCGAGTTTCTTGCTCGAACAATAGGGAACCTCATCTACCTATCGAGTTTCTTGCTCGAACAATAGGGAACCTCATCTACTCATTGAATGATAAATGTCAAATCGTAGGAAACCACACACACCCACCCTCACACGTAGTCGCGATTTAGGCCAATCAGTGTCTTTCGAGCGGCTGCACGTGATGTTTTCGTGCCCCGCCCCCCTCTTTCGCGTAACGTTAGCTTTTTGTTGCGAGCGTCTGCACGTGTTGTTCTCGTGCCCTGCCCCCCTCTTTCGCGTAACGTTAGCCGCCTTCTCTCGCACTCAATTCACTACCATTCATTCCATTATCATCACTCAATTAAACCTTCACCCCACCTTTTTACAATACCTCCCTCCTCCCTTATTTACTTCCGCCCCCTCCCTCACAATTTCGCATTGCTTGTTGTGCGTGTCATGCTCACCAAGTTCCCTCGATGCAGGGCCGCTCGACTGCGTGCACCCCTCCAAGCGGCTCGCCACCTCCCCTCGTCTGGACCACGTCTGGACACTCGCCGACCGCGGGCGGGATACTTCTCAACCGGCTCCCGAGGGCCAATATCCGGATTGCGCTGTCCGGTCCTCTCGCAGCTCCGCGATGGTCCTGTAGTCCTCAGAAGGGGGCAACGGCAGAGGGGGCCGCGCCGCCGGGCCTCCCCGCAACGGGAGTGCCTGGAAAAATAAAAAATAAAAGTCGATCTTAAACAGATCTCAGCAGTGCCTCCAACTTGTCGGGGGGGATTCTGCCGGGGTCGGCCGGGCCGTCCGCAGACCTCCGGGCAGGGAGGCCCCAACTCCTCCCGTGTATATCTCGGATCGAGACAGAGTATGAGGCACACACAAGGAGCAAGGCAACTTCTGTCGTTTATTATGCAAACGGCAGGGATGGGTCAAGGAGCGCACGCGTTCGTCCTGACACACACACAATAGTGGGGCTCGCAGGCCCTTTTTACTACATTATGACGCGCTACTTGCGTCATTCCAAAAAGTTACCAAAAGAACCTATCGCCACTCTTGATTGGTTGCTCGAGTGGTGGGGTTAGTATAGTACGCCTATAGAGAATGATATTAGTGGTTAAGGTGTAGTCAGGTGGTATATCTGGGTTGTCCCTACAATTAGATACATAAGAATTGTTACATGAAGACCCCTGAGGATTGGCTAACGTTACTGACGTCTGAGATAAGAACCTCATGTTCTGATTGGTGCATCCGTGAGCTCCCCAGCCTGGGACCACCGTTGTTCCCAGCACACGGTGCACCTGTGGTTGCAACAGTGTTTCAATATGGGTACGTGCAGGCAATGTGAGGATTTATTCATAGGTGGGAGACTGACCGTTCCCACTGTAGCAGGTGTCCATTGAGCCTTTCAAGTGTGTCGGCCTGCGTCTCGTAGCGAGGTACCCAGACGCCTTTTCTCTCCTGGGTTTTGGCATCTCGTCAGGTTCGGCTTGGTCACGTGGGGAGGGACCGTGTTTGAGGCATAATTCTGCACAATTAATATTGTTTTTCCACTGTATGTCTGGTTTAATTTGCAGATATGATTTTAACATTGGTACGTGGAGTGCGAGGTTGCAACATCGTGCCTTTGAAGATTTGTTTCTTGACTGTGGGTTTGCAACAGTACGACCTTGGCTAGTTGCTCCACTGGGTTCTTCCTGCAGGCTCAGCAACCTGACTTTTGCTTTGTTAATGTCCACGGGAACTCTTGCTTGAGGCCTACTTGGGCCTGGTGCACGAGTAATCCATTTAGTGCATGGATGCTTTAGGTTATAGTGGCATACAGTTTCATGGCCAGTATCGTGTTTCCATTATATCTCTCATGATGGTAACGGGTTTCAAGAGAAGCGTGAGCAAACGTTATAAATGAGCTCATGGTGCGTCTTGCGTTTCTGCATTCTGAAAGCCTATGTAAAAATAATAAAGATGCACGTCCGTGAATAAGCCTGTCGCCTACGTCAGAGCACTGAGTATGTTCTTCGTGTAGATTGGTGTGGAAATGTTCAGTGTGTATAATAGTTCAGCGGTGCTTCCCGTTATCTAGGTCGTCATGGCATCTCTAACGATGTGTAGATTTCAGTCTAGTTGGTCCGTGCCGCAGGTGTCGGCATGGCCAGTGCGGGCTGTTGGGCAGGCAGATGGACACATCCGTATGTTTCTGTACCAGGGTATTTGGTCATCTGGTAAATGGGCAAACTCTTCTCGTGGCGGGTGTCTGGGCCGCGACCCTCTAGGCCAAGCGCGAGAGGTGAAGGACGGGAGTCTGGTTTTCCATTCTCCCACTTCAACAGTGTGTGGCTACATGACATTTGGGCCAACAGCAGAGAATTGCTACCTGACACAATTAGGCTAAAAGCAGAATTTGGCTGGTTGATGCAATTGGGCTGACTGCATGTAGGCATATGATATTAGTTGATAGGAGAGGGGAGGTTTAACACAAATAGGTTAAGTGTGAGATATGGCTGACTAACACAAATGGGCTATAAGCGAGGTGAGGCAACACTCCACAATTAGGATAAATGCAAAATCTGGATAACTTAGAAAGATAGGCTATATTTATAATACGTAAGAAGAGTGGTAGGGTTCTAATGGAGTATAGTAATGGCTGTACTCCCCGCCCACACCACACTACCTTATCAGTCGATGCTGGTTGACGGCTTTTGCCTTCCCAGGTGAACACAAGCAAACCTGGACTGAAGCTGCTTCTTCGGGAGTTGCCCTTTTTCTCGGGGCCCTTAGCCAAGGGCTGCAGAGGCTGCTCTAGGGGGTGTTGTTAAGAGCCTACCTCCTGGAGGGGATCAGCCAATCAGACACAGGGTGGGGGGGTGGTTGGGGTAGGGGAGAGGTCACAGTTGCAACAGATACCACTAGGTTGATCAAAAAAAGACAGAAAAATTTGAGAAAACAGAAGGAAAGCAGGGCAATGGAGGGGAATAGTGCAAGAAATCAGCGCAATGGAGGGGGATAAGGGAAAGAAAGCAGAAGAAAGGGGAAAAAAGGCAAGAAAGCAGAGCAATGGAGGGGAAAAGGGGAAGAAAGCAGACGAATGGAGGGAAAAGTGCAATCAAACAGAATGGAGGAAAGAGAGAGCAGGAGAGCAGAGGAAAGATTAGAAAATACCTCTTTGTGGAATTGAATGGCAGATGTGTGGGGGATACTCCTGCAGAGATCTTTAATGACCTATTGCTTGGGCAATTGTTTTTCTTTCCACAAAGCGAATGGGTTGAAACGATAGATTGCCTGGAAAGGGATCCCAATCTGCTTCGCTCGAGTGCTGCAAGACAGAAAATCTGACCAAGCCTCACCCAATGCAAAAAATTAAGAATTGTGAGATCATAGCCCTTGCTCCATGATGAGCAATCCCTCACTCCGCACAGCAACCTTTTAGGATCCCATTCTCATGTTGAAGTGATGAACCTCTTTATGTTTTTACAGACCCATATTCATAATACTGCTCCATGTGTCTCATACCAGACTGGCATCGATTCAGGCACTAATAGAGTGAACACACCTTGGTTCGAGGCAGATAGCTAAAAGGGCTCTCCATCTGGCATCTTCGGGAGTGTGCACTTGGTCTGATCAGATAATTAGGATTAGGAAAGCCTATACAAAGCTTTTGAAATAAAAAAAGTCAATTTATTGAACTGCAGTGGGAGATTTTGGAAAGGACTGTTCACGAAAATCACCCAAAAGGATGCTGGAAAATGTTGGTAAAAGATTTTGATGAAGTTTAAGAGGGTGCTGGGAGGCAAATCTCCTGTGATTGCTCATCCTCATTTTTTCAAGAGATTCTTTATGCCACAGACGTGCAGGTGCAAGTTAACACCACAAATTGAAGGAAGGTTTATGGTGAGGCATTTTTTTTTAACAGGGATGAAATTGAGTAACAAGTAAGAAGCCTTAAGAAGGGACAAGCTGCTGGCCCCAGCGGTTTGAGACCGGAGGATTTTAGTGCTTTGGTGGACTGCTGGATTCCTGTCCTTTTTCAGGTTATTAATTCAATTGCTAATACTTGCATGTTAACACACTCGTGGAAAAAAGTTGAATAGTCCCACTGTTTAAAAGGGGAACTGCCTCGGATCCCCATTGTAATCAATCAGTTGCTCTCTTGGACGCTTCTAATAAGATCTTTGCTGGTTGCCTGTAATCCTGTTTGGAAGAGTGGGCATTAGATAAGGTTTTCCTTCCGGATATGCAAGCAGACTTCGGTAGGGACTTTTTGATAATCGACCAGTGTTTTATACTTCATATGATTATGTAAAAAATATACTAGATGGAGAAAGAATCGCCTTTTTGTGACTTTCCTAGACCTCATGAACGCTTTCGACATGCTACGTTGTAAGCTCTTGTGGGCAAAGCTCAGAAGGATTGGGGTCCCGCCTAGGCTCCTCCAATAAATGATTCTGCTTTACGAGGATACCTTAGCTACGGTTAGGTGCGCTGCTAGCCATAACATATTCAGGAGATTTTGACTAATATAAGGGTAAATCAGGATTGTCCTCTTGGCCCTCTTATTTTCTTTATTTCTTTGTGTTTTAACCCCCAAGTGGTAGACCAAGAGCTGATTCCCCATCTTCTAAACGGTGCAGAATTCAGTGTGTTACTGTCCACCAATGATAGTGCTTTTAGATTAAACACCTGGTGGGTTGAAGCACAGTCTAAAATATTCATGCAACTAATTTCTGGAGCACAGCCTCAAATTGAATCTTCTCAAAACTAAGATATTCTTTTTTGATAAAGGGAAACAAGCTTTCAAATGGGTTTTGAACAAATCGCCTGTTGAGGAGGTGGACAAGTATAAATACCTGGTGTTCTCTAAACAGGGATGCTGGAGAAGTCAAAAAAACGCATGGCAAAGCTAGCGTCTGTGAGTTTAAGGGGACTTCTATGTTTCTATTTTAATTTTGGTGGGAAACGTCTGGATAAATGTCTTCTGGTTTTAGGGTCACAAATGAATGCAGCAGTCCTCTATGGAGCATAGGTCTGTGGGGCAGCGCCTTACGGGTGTTTAGATAGAGTAATGAATCCCGGTTTGTGGAGGATTACAGGTTTCGCTTCTAGAGCCCCAGGGGATGCTTTAAGATAGGAGTTGGGGCTCGTTAGTTTATCCCTGCAAGCTCAACAACGGTTTTTAGAATTAATCCTGAATATCCAATCGAATCCCGTCTAAACCAAATGTGACGGTAGAATTGAAAGAAATTATGTATAATGTTGGTAAGGATCCTAAATGTCGGTTTAACAGTGGAATCAGCCTACTGAAAGGATGAGGTTGGGGGACAGAACGATGATGGGTGACTTAACTCGCAGCCATCACAGGTCTCTCTTTGAAGAGAGCCACATAATTTGTAATTGATGCTCTCAAGGTGAGATGTATGAAACTACCCTCGCTGAAATATTACACCCTGATACCCAAATGGGCTGGTCCTGTGTCTGCTATAACTAGGATTAAGGCTGCTGACTTCCGTAGATATATCCCAATGGCCAGGTTAAATGTGCTCCCACTTAGAACAAGGGCACCATGGTTGGGTTCGGATAAGGTCTGCCTGTGTGGTTTGGGATGCAAAGAAGATCTCCTGCAATTCTTAAATGGACTGTAAGATCCTGATTGAAGAAAGAAAACAGTGGCTAAGGCCTCAACCTATCAAGAATCAAATATGGACACGCAGGGACGCTATGCTATTTTTTATGTACAATGAAGAGGAAAAATGTCTAACTGATACAGCTAATTTTATGATGGAGGCTTTAGATGTTTACAGAAATAGGCTGCTCGTGAAATAAGATACCTGCCAGATAGCTAGGTATTTTAGGCTATATTCCCTCTCCTGTTTTCAATAGATGTGGTTGGGAATGTGGTTGGGAGTTTTTAAATATTGTTTTTGATTGTCTGTTAATTCCAAATACAAATTATTCTCTCTCTCAGACTTCATCAAATGTTAGGAAGGGTTGGGCATTGTTATTATCCAGTGGGGGTGGGAGATAAAGGGGGCGTGTCCCAGAATCACATCCTTGTCCCCAGGAGGGGAGTCCCTCCCCATGAGATCCTCCCACATGTTACAAACCCTAAGGGGACTATTGGTTAGTGGCCTCACCTTCCTACCCTCATGGAGGAGAAGTGGCGCCATCTGGAGGATCATCACATACCCTTTCCCTTTAACGTTCGGCTTCCCCATCAACTCCCATTGGAAACCGAGATAGAAGTCAACATTTCCCTGTTCCTTCCCCTTCCTTTGCTCAGCATGAAATCAAAACAGCTTTAAGTCTACAAACCAGTGCATGATGGGTGGGTTAGTGTATTTACACATGCTGAGCCAGGTTCAGGGGGAGTGGCCTGTCTCCAGATTGAATTTTCAACCAGTTAGGTAATATTGGAAGTGTCCTACAGCCCATTTGATGGCAACGTCCTCCAATTCTGTGCTCCCGTACTTTTTCTCGTGGGGATAAAGTGTCCTACGTGTGTGTATAGGACCGGATGTTCCACCCCATTGTATTCTTGAGACATGACAGCCCTAAGACACACCTTAGAAGCATCCATCTGTAAAACTAAATCTTTGTAACAAACTGGTGCTCAAGTAGCTTGATTTAAACAGAGGATGTGTTTTAGTGTGTCGAAGTTGGCCTAGTCTTGTTTCTCCAAGCATATAATTTGGGGCTCAGCATTCTTTAGCTCATCAGTCAAGCAAGATGTTATACCAGAGTAATTGCGAATTAACCTTTTATAATAACCCGTAAGGCCCATAAGGAACAAGAATGCTCTTAAATCTGTCTTGGTCTTAAGGGGAGGTGTTTCACTAATAGACTTAACCTGAGGTCTTACCAAGAAATTCCCTACAAAGGAGGCCAGGTATCTCATGGCTGATTGGGCCAGGTGGTATTTTTTGGGTTTGGCCATCAATCCCATCTGCCTTAGGGCTCTTACGATCTCATGTAGATGGCGTAGATGTTCTTCCAATGTTGAACTGTGGATTACGATATCATCAAGCTATGCGCTGCAGAAAAGAGAAAAGGGTCTCATTATCTGATCCATGAATCAATGAAGTCACTGGGGTGCCATGGAGTCCAAAGGGTGGGACTTTAAATTGGCAAATCGGAAAATCCTCTAGGAATGGAGGTGGTTTTTTTCTTTGTCTGGGACGTTCAATGTCACCTGTCAATAGCTCTTAGTAAGATTAGTCATGGAAATGAAAACCGCAGATCACAGTGTCAATAAGGTCATCAACCTGGGCCATCGGGTAGTTGTCAAGCTGGGATATTGTGTTTAATTTTCAGAAATCTATGCAAAATCTCCACGAGTGATCCGATTTAGAGACTAGGATGATTGGCAAGGACCATGGGCTCTCAGATGGTTCTATTATGTCTGCCTCCAACATATTCTCCACCTCTTCGATAATTACTTCCTTTCTGGACTCAGGAATTCTGTATGCAACTATGTTCCCATGTGGCGTACCTATGTGATGTTGGCATTTTTTAACTCTTCAAGGTTCCTCCAACACATCAGAGAACTGGTCCAAGAGATATTGTATACCATGTTTTTTTTCGGAAGCAAATCGGTGGTACTAGTTTATACTCTACAGTCTCCTCAGACAAGAGAGTGGCCATAACCACTGATGTATTCTCAACATGATTCTCCTTTGAGTCTTTTAATAGATGTATATGATAAATCTGAGTCTTAGACTTTCTCTCGGGTTGGGACACTGGGTAGATCAATGGCCCCGTTTGTTATAATATCTCTTATGTACCATGCCATCTCAAAGTCATCTTATGTTCGCCTGTAAGAATATCAGAACCTTATGACTTATGGAAAATGACTGTTTTACTGCATTCTGATAGTAATAGGCTTTTTGTGATCCCTGTGCTTTTCTATATGTTTTCTAGACCAGCCATGTGTTCCTTTAAACGTTGGGCCATCTGTGATAATGGAAGGAAAGCCTCCTCACATTCCTCTCAGGTCTCCCAGAGCATATCCATGACATACCTTGGGTCCCAACCATACAAGATCTCAAAAGGGGAACAACCCAAAGAAGATTGGGGGGATTTGCAGACAGCAAAAAACACCCAGCATATCATCTTATCCCAGTTTTAGCCGTTGGCCTCAGCCAGCCTATTGAGTATATTCGTGTCTGATTAAATCACTCCACCAGTCCATTCATCTGTGGGTGGTACACAGAGGCACACAGTGTTTTAATGTGGAGGATTTGTTTCACTTCCCATGAGTTATGACATAAATAGACTACCCTGGTTGGTCAGAATTTCTTTGGGAAAAGCCACCCGGACAAGAAAGGGACTTAAAGATTTGCTGGGAGGTATTCTTCATAGGAAATGCTTCTGGGCAACAGGTTGCGTAATCCTAGATTACCAAAATGAACTCATTACCCAGTCTGGATTTTTCCAAAGGGGCCAATAATATCCATGCCTATTCTCGAGAAAGGGACCTTGATGATAGGAAGGGGCTGCAATGGGGCAGGTGACACATTGGTGTTTGCTGTCTTCTGACAGAGTACATGTGACAACCATGTTTTTGATGTCTGCATGTCCAACTGACCAGTAGGACCTTGGCAGTATCTGGTTCTGTGTTTTAGTGATCCCCAAGTGTCCAGAGGTCAGATGGACATGCAGCATCTTTAAGAATATCTGTCAGTGACTCAGAGGAACCACCAGTTGAGTATTTGTGACTCCCTCTCCTGTCAAATATCCTCTGTAGAGAAAACCCTTTTTTAGAATGATAATGATGTCTTATTTATATAGCGCCTTAATCCACAGCGCTATGAATAGAAGCTATATAAAGAAGCAGGGTCCTACATTTTCCCTACCTTCCTCTTATGTATTGGCCTAGTGGAAAGCTTCTGTTAAAATGGCATTTTGTTGTGTGAATGCAAGTTCTGGGACTACTTCGGTGTCTTCATCCACCTGTCCAGGCATTTCAGCACAGACAGAAAAATGCTTTTATTTCATTGGAGTAGGCTCAATTGGGGGATGCTCATCAGCTTCTCCAAAAATGTTGGTACCTGATCTCATGTTCCTGTACCTCCATGAGTTTGGAAAAGAGTGTACTCCATTATGCCCTGGACTATTTTCTCTTGGATCTTTACCCGATAGGCCTTTTACCCATTATTATGGAGGAGAACCTTTATATCTCCTCAACAGTCTGTGTCGATTACTCCCGCCACCACATTTAAAACATGTTGCCAGGCGAAGACAGATTGTTACACTAGCCTGACATAAGTGCCTTTAAGGGGAGAGAAATATCAACCCTGTAGGTACTAGCTTGCATTCTCCCGCATCAACAACCATTTCTTGACTGCCACATATATCAAATCCAATATATTTGGAAGTTGCTACCGCGGGATAAGAAGCTCTGGTGGTCAGCTTAGTGAACTTAAGGGTCCTTCAATTTGTGTCAGTTGGGCAAGATTCCACTCCTAACACCATTTGTGGTGACCTGGAAAGAGGAATCTGATGTAGTGAAGGTATGTTTGTGGTTATAGACTTTAATTCAACCAAAAGTAATGTAATTATATCTATCCCTAACTATAGGTGGTTTCCCTACCTTAAACTAAAAGCTGGTAAGGTCAGAAAGTCCATTATGTCGAAAAGAAAGAGTACCGTCTAGTCAAAACTCCGACTCTATCCCCGTCAATTAAACACAAATCACAAAGCTAATGGAAAATTACTGTTTTACTGCACTCTTATTGTAACAGACGTTTTGTGTTCCCTGTGCCTTTTCTATATGATTCTAGATGTTTATGTACTAGGTCTCGGACCGGGGACAAGTGTTCCTTTAAACATTGGGCCATCTGTGATAACGGAAGGACAGCCTTCTCACATTCCTCTCAGGTTTCCCCCGTAGCATATGCATGACATCCCTTGGGTCCCGACCATACAAGCCCTCAAAAGGGGAAAAACCCAAAGAAGCTTGGGGGGATTTGCAGACAAAAAAATGACTCCCTTCTCACAGGTAGCAGTCTCTAAAGGTTTTGCACAGTGCTTGGCAAATATCACAGTGCTTAGAGAACGGCTCCATTCTCCTATTTTACATCCAAGGTTTAGCAGGCTTTTCTTGAAGAATCTACATTTGAAGTAGTTCATCAATTCCTTAAGTTCTCTCCATGGACTTTGTATTTTCTCAACTTGAACACCGTCCTTTGACTCTTCAACGTTTTACCAATACTCTTCAAATTGCCCCCAGCGGGACAAGGAAGAGGCTCCCTGATTGCTTCTTGACTCTTCAATGTCAGTCTTATGGTACCGACCAGGAAGTTGCATCACAAAACGATTTACTTCTCTCTTGTCTTCCGGACTTGTTACAGTTCCTGTTACTCTTCATCAACATCGCCAGGGGTCACAGGTTTGTTCTCCCTCTTTCTTCTTCTGCTCTTCTTGGGCCCACTTGACTTCATGGCCTGTTACTGTTGGCGGTCTGGGTGCAGGTTTCGGACCAGTCAGTCCACCCGTTACAGGTCATGCAACCAACACAGTTACACATACATCCCATGCAATCTCCTGCTCAGCATCAGGCTAGTGTTGGTTGTCTCCGAGTAGTTCTTGGACCACACAATCCACCCACCACAGGTCATGTCACCACCTTACTGACTCAACTTCAGGGTTTTCAGCTCCCACCAGACTGACGAGATGCTTTCCAGGCATCCCTTGGTTTGTTCTTGTCACTTCACATCGCTGCTTCGACACAGCCTTTGAACACCCTGTTTCAAACACAATAGCTTTTCGGTGGCCTCCTAGCTCGCTAACTTCTCCTTCTGGATGTCGTATTTCCCATCCATCTTTATCGTTTAGCTTAAGTAGCTGGGAATGCCCCAGCGTAACATCAGTTCGAATAAGACCAGCTGGTCAAACACTCTTCATGAATTCTTGAGTTCTTCTTCATCCCAGTACTTATCATAGTGATGCTGAATGACATTACAGCAAAGCATAGCCTCTGACCTTATCAATTGTAAGGAAGGATTGGGCATTGTTATTACCCTGTGGGATTGGGCGATAAAGGGGCTGTATTCCTGATTTGCATCCTTGTCCCCAGGAGGGGAGTCACTCCCCATGAGATTCTCTCCCATGTTACCACCCCAGGGGGACTATTGGTTAGCACCGTCACCTACATAACCTCATTGCAAAAAATGGCTCCTGTCTGGTGAAAAATGACATCTAGAGGATTGTCACAGTGCTCCAATGTGTAATGTGCAGGACTAGGAAAAGTAAAGATCATTGGTAAGTATCCCAGGTATAAAACAAGAGAGGAAAGACCCTCAATTCCTTCATTTGAAATGTCGCAGAATCACGAAAAACAGTGCAAACAACCTCACACTATCCCTAGCAACCATACGCCTGCTCTTTTTTTATAATTATTCTTATCCTCTATTAAAACCAGGCAATTAAGGAGGTGGTGAACATAGTAGGAGAGACGAAAGCCCCAAAGCAACCTGTACCCCCAGTGTCCATCCTTATGCTTCAAGGAGGACTTCCCACTGCTTAAGCAGACATAACATTAAGATGCCTCTTTACAAAGGAGTTACCCCCAGACCACTGAGGCAAGAATCAGCGCCTCTACCGACACATCTACTCCTAAACCCGAAGGTGCTACCCCACTGATGGCCAACATAAAAAACCAACACAGTCTGACAAAATTAAGTAAACAAACATCAGAAGTAAGCCGAACACCAAAATCGAATCCATAAGCATCATTAAGCATTGAACGTCATGAGATGTAGCAAAAGAAAACAGAGTATCCCCTTCTGGACTTGGAAGATGACCCTTTCAACAAAACATATGTTCCAGCTGGATAATAATGCTCATGTCCATTGCCATGCTATGCCACCAATGTGTACTTCTCTCTTCTGATACTCTTGAGTCGCAGATACGCTTTGCGAGTATCACTACATGATCCTCCCTTTTCATTCCATCCTTTTCTCTTCTTGCTTCTTATTTCAGTCACGATCCACTCCTCAGTCTTTACAGCTGACATTTTACTTTCCTTACTCACACACAGGTACCACAACACAGGGACCTTCTGCAAAACAGTGAATGAATAGGTGCATTAGCCGATTCTGCCACCATATATCTAACTCTTTATCCTATGATTCATATGTATTTTGCTTATATGTCCACACCTGCTCGTATGTTGATACTTTATTCAATTGCATAGATTGTGCTGATTGTGCAATACTCTAAATGCTACTGTACACAGTTATGTATTTTGTCATTAACGGTTGTTGGTGAGTCCATAGCCAACATACAAGTCAGTCTTTACAATTATTCAATCGAGGCCGCAGATACGCATGTGGTCATTTTTTAAAGCTCAGTGAAAAATTAGACGAATACCATGGGACTGTCTGCTGTCTCTACAACGTACAATTCACTAAACCTTTAGAACCTGCTCAAACGGTTAAAAAAATGAATGGGAGTTCCAGCATCTTTCTTAGATTGGATTCTTCCTTCAGACGAGCAGGTCTGAAATGGGTTCATTTAATCCTACAGTCAAGTGATTTCAGACATGCCATGCCTAAAAGTAAGTTTACACCAAAGCACCTTGTGAAGAATCTGAATTAATCAGAAATGTATAGTGGTCCATTTTAAAACTGAATGTAGAATTGTCCTAAACACAACAGGGCTAAGCTGCCTACTCCATATGCACGAGGTAGAAGAAGCTGAACAATTCAGCTAAATAAGATATTCACTCCTGTTGTCATTGCGGCCAGGATTCCACAATGCCCAAAGTGATAGGCTTTAGCCCCTCTACATTAATCTTCGAAAACAATGGCAGGGGCCTTGTTCCTGTGTTTTAAAGAAATCGTTTCAAAGTAACTTAATTAACAGAACCAAGAGGCCAATGTTACTAACAATGAATAAACTATCAGAAGGAGATGGTCTGCAGCAGCCACTTTGAGCCATTATCGTTCTGAGGCATTTTTGTCATTCCTTTGTCAGGGAACTCAAATTAAAATATCCCAGGCGCAAACCATGGAAAGAGTCTCTGCGCATGATCCCGTCTCTGGGCGATTTTCTGGGCCCGTCAAAAGTATCCCCCAAATTTGGAGATCTGAAAAAGACTCATCCAGAATGAGAAGAGTCTCTGTTGGACCCTCACTGCACGGTTAAGTGATAGACAGTCTAATACAAATGTGGCATTCCAGAACCCTAATGTAGAAGCAGGCTAACCAAGAGACCTCCAGCATGCCGTGTTTTACATTTCAATCAGATGCTCTGTGCATCAGTTATGTTCAGAGTAGCTTTCCTCCAGAAAAGCAACTAATTGAGAGAGTGGTGTTCATCAATGGACCGAACTTTCACCACTAGACTGCATGACCAAGGTCCAAACTGGGCTATTCTATTATGACTTCATCCCCAGGCACATGTGTTAGCATTGACCAGGGAACTGGCCACCAACCCAGTCGACCCAGTACTACACTGCATATGCATAGTTATAACAATTGATTCTAATTTATTCATGAGATATATGTATTGCTGTATAGCACATGTTGCTGTATAGCACACATGAAAATACATAAGATATTAACATTCTTCTTCATGCCAACGGTGTTGTCATGTGTTGTGTGTGCTGTGACCTATGTTACCTCTAGGTTGTGTGTATAGCCAGCCTCCCTTTGGATAACACTCACTCAAAAGATTGTTCGTAGTGCAAACTGACAAATACCACCGTCGGGAGCAGTCATAATGCATAAGGCATTACCTGTCATTCGGTTTCTCTGTTAAAAAAGCAACAGTATACTAATGAATATCCATAGCCTGGAGTAGCCCTGTTTACAATACCCCCCCTATTTGAGGGTACCATTCCAAATTTATATAATTAGCCCTCTAATGATTTCGGGTAGGGAAATGTCATGCTTAGCCTCTCCTACTTTAGCAATGATAACTTCACCCTATTAGGGGAAAGGAACATTGCAATAACATAGGCTTGACCTACAAAAGATTATGGCTATGAAAATATTCTTAGCATTAAGGCAATAGATTTTTAAATATCTGTAATGCTTTGCAAGCAATTTCCATGCTTTCCATGTTTGCAGAGTACCATTGGACATAGATGTTAATGAATGCTGTTGATCACGTTGGCAGTTCAATTAAGCTCTTATATAATCCTACCCAAAAATATTAAATGGAGGGGTGTTGAAAACAATTTTCTTTAACTTGAGAAATTGTTGTGTAGAGTGTATGTAGATTTGTGTCATTTTCTGGTTCTTCTTAAACTGTCCAATAACATCATGGTGAGGCTTTAAATATTTATTTACGTGCCAAGTATTGCGAGTATCCAAATATTCTAGTGAGTGTTTTACTGCTACAATTCATAGTGGTGCCTACCTACCATTTTACTGAGCTCGGTCAGCCACTATTGGATGGTCGGCACAGGAGTGGTGACGGGTTGTTTTGGAGGGAATACGGGAGCACATTCCTTTGTGAAGGACGACATATGAGCCACTTCCAAAATCAAATTCAATTATTTCAGCAGTACAGTACAGTAAATGAAATGTGCTTTTTGCTGGCATTGAAGGACGTTTACCTTTATTAACAGTATAGACAACTGCAACTTCTGTTTTTTACGTCATAGGGCATGGTTGCAGGTATGACTTCTGATATGATTTTTAAAATGCAAATATTTTTGAGGTTTGGAGTAAACTGTTTTTTTGGGGTATAAAGAGTAATTTACAAGTGCCAATGGGGCACTTTTTAGGCAGTAGGAAATATATGTATTCTTTAGAACAGATATAGTTTTTGAATTCATTCTTCTTTCCACATAATCATGAATTCAATCAAAAGTGCATTTTTTCTCCAAAGTGCAACTTCAGATCAAGCAGTAATATTAGAGCTCCTTCCTGGCCACTGCTATGCTGGTGTCACTGATCAGAAAACAACAGTGCACCTTTGTGGGTGGAAACAGGAGGTTGCCTTTTATGTGCCCAGGGTTTGCTATTTTTTTTAAGCGCATACTGTTATTCCCTATTCATTCTTTTGGGTGTATTTTCCCGTTTTAGGGAGTAAAGGTGGCTGGTCCTCTGCTTAACTGTAGGGTAGTTTATGAGTGGGTGCTGCCACTGCCCTGTTCTCGAGCCATATAATATTGCTGTTAAGCAGTTGAATAGGTGTTCTAATCATCATGCTTTGTGCTACTGGCAATTATTATTCTGACACATACATAATGAGAGGCATGATCGCCTGGCCCCTGAATTACTTAATCATTCTAGTTGGCCATGAACTCTTATTGGTAGTTTTTTTTGCCACACCCCTTTTGTCTACCATTATTTTGTAATGCAAATAATGTTTTATAGCTTTGTTTGTGTGGCAGCCACAAGAATTAGAATAATGAATATGTGCCCTTTGTAACAAATTTTAAAGTAGACATTTTTCCTGAGTTGCATAACACATGTCCTCAATGCCTCTAACCAGTGTTTGCTACTGGGCAAATGAATAAACACAATAAAACCCATTGTTTATACTGAGAATACAATGCTTTCTTTTGGTGCATACGTGTATTTTTCTCTGCAGCAATGCACATTTGCCAAGTCCTGTGGGAGACCATACAGTCTCAGATTGGTTTCCAAGCTCTCTTAGAACTACCTCTGAATCATTTGTCTTTTTTAGGCAACATATTTGATAAACATGCTCTAAGATGTACCTTTTATACTGATTTGTAAAGAATTGCTGTGGTTAGGCAGAGGCACATTCTCTTCTACACGCCTGCAAAGATGATTGTGAGCGTGCACAGTTTAAGACCAAACTCGCTTACTTTGGTAGCCAGTTGCTCACAAGAAATGATGGCAAACGTGCCCCCAAAAGCAGTTTCTGCTTTTAGAGAAAAACAATTAGAGGGAAAACTAATTTAGTGTGGCAAGAATTTTCATAAGGTAGAAATCCATTGTGTAAGCGCATTAAAGGGCATTAAAGGGCTTTCCAATAAGCAGGAAAACACACACATCTAGGGGTTATCATGTTAGAATAGATTGGCAAAAAGGGTCAGTTGAAGTAGCTCTAAACAGTCAATTTTCATATTGAATTGGGTCAAAGGTAGGGGAGTCCTGCTCCTCACAAACACATGTACAAAGTTGTGTTCTTCAGCTCCTGATATTCAAGTAAATGTCAGTCTTGGCAAACGGCAGCTGAGACGAATATCTTGCTTCAAGCATAAATGCAAAAATAATATTTGTTCTCAATCTTTGAAGCATCATTTTCGTCGGTCTTTCTTGCACAGCTGCATCAATGATAGCAATTCACAATAAAGGCCTGGATGATAAGTAGGGAACCAATGATTCCGCCATTTTGTTAACATGTAACTGTTTATGTGATAGCACCAATTTAGCTTTATATCTGTTCTTTCACGACCGCAGCTGAGTGAATGAAATCGATTGAACAGTTGTGCGCTCTAGGGGAGCCATCTTTGAAGAAAATGATTGTAAGCAAGGTATACATCATAAAACACAAATATCTTGTACAATCATATTATATTGGAGGTATGTACAGAATAAAGTGTGGGCAGATTTTATTTTTATTATTAGTCATTTACAGCGTGTGACATGCATTCAAAAAGCGTGCTGTATGACTAACTTAATGGGAAACAAAACAGTCATACATGTAAGAAAAATCATTACATTGAGATGTGTGTTCAGTAAAGCAGAACCCTATATCCGCAGTGCTGTAGGTGAGAACTGAATAAAAACCTGGACACATTTACACTGCCTCTTAAAAGTAGAAACATTTTGATAGAGTGGGGTGAAGGTCAATACATATAATGAAGAAAATGTTACGTAAAAATTGAGAGGCTGAACAGAGAACTGCTCCATGAGCAATGCATGAGAGTCTTAACAGGTATATTTAGCCAATGTATTTTCCAAAATGTTCTAGCTTTCAGAAATTGGGTAATAATGTGTTTAACAGAATAGAAATGGAGATGGGTACAGGATGTGACTCAAACTGCTAAAAGAAGCAATGAATTTGCAATTATATTTTGAAGGACTTAAGTAGAGCTTTGCATGAAAAATCTAAGGCAGCTTTATAAATATGAAAATATTTAATTGAAACTCTTTGAAGACTCTCCCAAAATATATGATTTAACAAAGATTTAGAATAGATCTAACTGTGCACTCCCTTTCTATTCCTATCTCTGTTTGCCCCTGTCTCTCACCATCTATTCCCGTCTCTCTCTTTCTCTGTCTACATGAGGTAGTCAGTTTGACAGGTGTGCATTTTAAGAGAGTGACCCCACCCAGTGCTGACCGCAGTGCAACTGGAGAAAAAGCACAGATATCGTGAAGAGGGCTGAAGGGTGCTGCATGTTTTGCCAGATAAAAAGAGAAATGTCTATTTACTAATATTCTAAAGGGCCTACTTTAAAAATTTGACATTATTCATTTCTACTGATTACTTCTGCTATATATTACAGTCATGAGAATTCTACACTTGTTTTACTGAGAAAAGCACATTTTCAAAATCTAGAATTGTGCTCTTTTGAAATTCCAGCATGACAAAAGAGAATGAGGCAAATAGCACCAGAAAGTGTTCCTGGCTTCTTTGAATGTTATCAATGATCATTTTGTGAACATAACAATCATCATAGACCCTGACATTTGACAAATATGTCTTTGATTAAATGGTTGTATGCTCAAATGACATATTAGATAATTCACTCTGGGCTTGGTGCTCATTTAATTTTTCACAACACTGACCCTATTATTCAAATGCTTGAATTCATGAACCATATATACTCATTCAGATATCAAAGGCTTTGGATGTCAAGATAAATGGGTTTGACATCTTTCACTCCATTAGGTCCTTGACTGGAGAATTTTAGAAGAGGAGGGCAGAGGTTGGGTCTCATTGTGAACATACCCAGTTCCCAATACACAGACATCCTGAGAGAATTATATATGTATGGAATTTATTTAACAAATATATATTTGTGTAAAGCATTCAGAAAACAAAACAGAGATGAGTGAAAATGCATGGAAACCTAAGTTTGCTTCCTAACTCTAAGGGAGCCTAGTGAGGATCGGTCATTGGCAGCATGAAGATAATGGGGAGCAGGGACGGTGCTTTCATTGCTGGTTTATGGTCATCCCGGAAACCTGAATCCGAATTGTGCAGTGCATATTTGCAAGAGAGCACCATAAAGCATATGTGCATACACGGTTTGCTTCCTTAAAAAAGAGCTTAGAACATGCATGACTACTGCTTAAGTAACGTTCAACATACGCTGTGCTGGCTCTATATGTATAATTCATAACTCTTTTTTAAAACATTTTTTTTAGATGAGAATATAACCACTACCTGAAACATAATTTTTAGGTTCTGAGTATATCATAAAAATCTGACATTTAACTACTATGTTATTTATGTTGATAGATTTTTACTTTTGATGCTCGTCACAGACTAACAGTTGTGATGTCCTCAGCGTATTTGGTGGTATGACATGCTTCGATAGCTTGGATGTGGAACGTTTATAAAGCCGGATAGTGATGCTGCCTTATGTTGAGCCCATTTATGAAAGCCGAGTACACTGATGGTTTCCACAAAATAGCGGTTTCTGTGAAAATTACATATTTTGTCTAGTATACTCTTGAGTCAAACTCTGACTTGTATTTGAGCAAATGTGATTAGTTGGCATGGTTAACAACATTATTATTTCTCTGCAACAATATTTTGTGTATGGTTTTGATTTGTATTCTCCCATTAAAATGCAATTCGGTAACAGAAACAGATGAAGGACTAGTCTTCCCATTTGAAGACTAGAATATAAAGGTGTTAAGGATTTGTCAAGTTCACTTATGATTGGTAATTGTAAAACAGTTTACATATGGATTTCCAACTGCTTCACATTACCCCTACATTGGTTGTTGGCGCATCGTCATGCCACAAGTACAGTGTTCTCTCACTCGAGTCACCTATGATGGGCTTACACCAAGGGGGAGACACCTAGTTCCTTTTTAACACTGGGTATTAGGTTGTTTCACCATCTTGAGTGCAGTACACATAAAGGGGGTCATACAAATAGAGAAGGATAGGGCCAGAAGGAGACATGGTGTGGGGAGCAGATGGGAGAAGTGCTCTCAAGATGTCAACGGGTAATGAGGAGTTCTTTGAAGATCCATGGATTCAGTTTCGTCCTGAAATCCATTACAGATGGATGTGAACATTTGTATATTGTAGAGTCTTTAATGCTAATATTTGTATCTTTTCAGGGACATGTGGTTATACACCCATGCTCTTTCAACACTCACAATGTTGGCTAGGGCCGATGGAAACTGAAGTCCAAAACATCTGGAGGGTCACTTAACGAGTGACCATGGTGAACAGGAAAACGTGGTCAATCAAAAAACATTTTGAAGAGAGCTGAGAGACTGACAGAGTCAGAGGTGTCAGGGGGCGATTGTCCCTCTGGTCCCCTGTTCATATAGCCAGTGCACCCCTTGGCTCCTGCAGGCTGTCCCTGGAACTTCATTAAAAAAAATATGTGTGAGCATGCACATGGCGAGCTGGCACCCAGGTTGCTAGGCAACCATGTTTTCATATGCGGGCAAGACATGTTCAAGCACTTCCTAGGTACTGGCTGCTGGTGGACCTGTTCCCATTGCCTCCTTGCCCAACGACTGACCAGTGACCCAAAAGTTACATTTTTTAAAATAAATAGTATTTGTACTGTATATATGTGTTTGTGTGTTTTTTAATGTAATACATGCTTTTTGTGCAGTATGTATTCGCTGGGAAGTGTTTTGAGTGAGTCGGTGTGTGTATCTGTGTGCGTGTGTGTGTGAGAGAGACAGAGAGAGAGTCTGAGTCCGAGTGTGTGGGTGTGCACATTAATGCAGTGTGTGGCATGCATGTGTTTGTATGGCATGAGGAGGGTCATATCAGTGATCATTGTTGTTGTGGGCACAGCTTCATCAAGGTAATTTACAGTGAATGTTACTGGCATAAATAGATTAGGCTGCAACTCCATTAAGTGATTTACAGTGATCATTACGGACCTAGATAACTTGTGGCCATAGCTTCATGAAGTGATTTACAGTGACGTGTACTTGTATATGCTGTGGCTGCAGAATAAGGAAGTGATTTAGAGTGGCCACTACTGGCATAAGGTGTGGCTACAACTTCTTGAACTGATTTACATTCATCATTACTGGCATAGATTGTGGCTGCATTCTTTATCACGTCATTTACAGTGACCATACTGGCATATAATATGGGAGCTTCTTCAGTAAGTAACCATTATTAGCTTCAGCTTCATGATGAAATTTACTGTGACCGTTTCTGGCATAGATTGTAACCCCCATTCATGAAGTGATTTACAGTGATCCTTACTGGAAGAGATAGTTGGTAGTTTCTTCATAAAGCAATTAACATTCACTGTTACTGCCATACATAGATTCTGGCTGCAGGTTTATTAAATGACTTGAAGTCACCAATACTGCAATAGACAGATTGTGACTGAAGCTTTATGAAGTGATGTAAAGTCACCATTACTGGCACAGACAGACTGTTGGGCAGCTGCATGAAGTGATTTACAGTGCCCATTACTGGTATAGATGGAATATGGTTGCAGCTTCGTGAAGGGATTTGCAGTGACCATTAGCGGCATAGATAGATTGTAACCACAGCTTCATGATGTGATTTACAGTGATCAATACTGGCATAGATAGATTGTGGTCCCTGCTTCTTGAAAGTGAATTAAAATGCACTGCTGGCATCATGAAAATGCTGTTGTGTACTGTTGGTGATGTGGCATTACCTGAATTTTTTCAATTACTACCCTAAAGAACCAGATGTACATTGTATGGCTTTTTACCCAATTTGTCGCATAACTTCTGGTAAAGAAATGCACATTTTAACCTATTTTAAAAAATTTCTTATGGGAGAACCTCACCAAGTCCCTCTTCATTAGTTGGGGCTCCTTCACTACACTCGGTCGCTTGCACTCATTGAGAGATGTTAATAGCCCTGTATTAAATATATTCACCTACCACCATTGACATTGAATCATTTACAATGCCAGTTCCCCAGCCTACTTTATTTGTATAGATAGTTTGTGGCTGCAGCTTCAGCTTCATGAGTGATTTGCACAGCAATACTGACATTGTTTATTTTATTTTTTACATTTATAAAGCGCACATGGCAGCCCTTAGGCAACGTGGTGCCGTTACAGACAGGCTTACGTAGTTGCAGAAAAGACAAAAACAGAAAAAGAGTGAGCATGGAGCAGTCAGAGGTTCGTACGGTTGCATGGGAACCTGGTACTGGCAGTACACTGTAGATGAGTTGTGGTACAAAGGCGTGAGGGCATTGTAGTTAGAGGTTGAGAGTTACAGTGAACCTGCAGCTGCCCCTTAAGTATAGTGATGCAAGCCTTGTCAGAGTTGGCAGAGTGGTGCTGGGGTGTGCGTTAGTGTCTTAGATGAATAACCTTGTTTTCAAGGCTTTGCGGAAGGCATAGTGAGAGAGTTCCTTCCTGAGAGAGGGTGGCAGGGCGTTCATTGTTTTGAGGCAATGAAAGGGAAACGTGCACCACCCACCTTGTCACGCATGACCCTGGTGGTGTAGAGCTGGTTGGTGAAGTGTGCCCTTGTCGGCCTGGTTGAGCCTGCACGGACTAGTTTCTCTGACAGGTATGCTGAGGCTGTGAGCGATAGTAAGTGTCTTGAAAAGGATGCGTTCTTTAACAGGGAATCAATATGCGGAGCGTCTAGCAGCTGAGATATGTTCCCTCTTTGGTATGTTGAGGGGCGTGCGGAGAGAATTCTTTTGAATTATTTGCAATCTTTTGGTTTTTTTTTACTGAGGTGCTGGCTAATAGGACATTGCAGTAGTCTAATTTTGATTGTATAGTGGCTCTCGCAATGGAAAGTCAGTTTTGAGTAAATAGGAAAGGTTTGACCGCATTGATAAGCTTGATGGAGCAAGCTGCAAATGATGCAATAGCGTTTACTTGACATGGCATGGAAAGTGTAGAGTCCAAGTGGACGCTGAGGGTCTTAACGGAGGTGGCAACTGGAATCTGAGTGTTGTCAACAATGAAGGAGGTGTTTTGACTGTTGAGTTTGAGAGTTTCCTTGTGACCAACTAGAATAATTTTGGATTTGTCTCCATTTAGACAGAGCCCGTTGGCTGCCATCCAGGCTTGGATTGTGGCATAAACAGAGTCAAGGTTTTTAGCATCTGTTTCATTAGTGCGGGTGAGAGGGACGAGGACCTGTGTTTCGTCGGCATAGTTTGTGTATGCTATGCTCACCGTGTCAAGGATGTCAAAAAGTGGCTTAATAAAAATGTTGTGAAGCGTAGGGGCGATACACGAGCCCTGCGGGACTCCAAAGTGTATAGTGGTGGGTGCTGCACAGGCCAAACACTCTCATATCTGTGGACATTGTTGTGGACTCAAGCATCATACAAATGTTGTAATTCTCCTGTGCACTGTTGCCATTTGCTAGATTTGTCCATGTTACTCTAGATAACCAACTGCTAATTGTATGGCTTTTTATCCATTTTTTCTCAGAAATTGGGCTATAAAATGCACCATTTGAACACATCATTTTAGACCATATTCTCGGAAAGACACTCTCTAACACCCTACATTATTTGGAGCGCCATCAGCACACTCAGTCACTCATGCACCTGGGAGATGTTGGTGCCCCAGCAGTAAAAATATTCACTTGTCACCACTGACCTTGAATCGTTTACAATAGCAGTGCCCCCTTGAGGATCATCTCCCCAGTCCCAGCCCGGCACCAAATCCACCTCTGCCACTGGGGTGATATTATATAGTTTCAGAATAGCTTGAGCTCTTTGTTGGTAAGATACAGCGCTACAGGACCTTTGCTATACATTTGTTGTGTAAAATGAAGGACAATGCAGAGGGAAATCAGCCACAAAACTAACAAGAGTTTCCACCATGGCAGCATTGTTAGCCGCTTTTAGATCAGTTTTCTTTTACTGTCTAGCTAGAAGGAGACATAGGAAACAACTCCAGTGCTTAGCCCGATAAGGTAAAATTAAGAGTTTTACTTGTGCAATTCTGGCTGGGTGCTTTCCAAGGACAGTCCACATTGGCAGCTGTCACTGACGTCCTGAAAGGACTGCTTCACGCTGTCAATCATTGAAGAAAGTTGCCCGTTTGTCTGGTAAAAGCTGGCACAGTCTGCATCGACAGAGGGCGGTGATACCGTTATATCCTGTAAACAACAGAAAAACACTTTTAAGTGCAAGTAGATGTACTGTATCTCTAATATTTTTCTATGCAAAAAACAATAATTCAATTTTTCTCAATCACTTTCTCAACTGCAAGCTATGATGATTTTGAAGACTAAGAAACACATTTGGGCTAAAACAGACATTGCGTTAATTACCTAAACAATGTAACATCATTTCATTTGTAATTTATTGCACAATTCTCCCACAATTTTCAAATTTTGCAAATCTCTCAAAACATGGCTTTTTCATCAACACCTAACCATGCACTAATCCCAATGGACGAACAGACCAATGCAGAGATCACAACTCAAAGTACTACGCTACTGTTAAGACTCCAGGCCAAATGCTTTCTACCTGCATCATATGCAGCGCTCGAGCAAGGTCGGTGCTTTAACTAATAAAATGAAAATTCAAAAAAAATATGTTAGTTCAGATACAAGACATGTCATATTTGTTTATATGGTTGACTATTCTTTTGGGAGCACGACTGCAAAGTACACCTCTCCTGCGTTGCAATATTTATGAACATATTTTCTTCTCCTTCAAATCCTTTTGTAAAGGAACACATAATATGGCTGCTGAGTTAGTACTAGACTAGTCATTGCCAGGGTATTGCAATGATTTATGCAACCCGAGGCAAAGTGCTATTGAGGTTCCTCCTCCATTTCAATAAGCCCAGATGTGATGTTTTCCTGAACTAAATGGTAACCTGGCTCGACCCTCTGCTGCTGGTGCCCTACACAAATGCTTCTAATTGCCTTGTTGTTGAAGCAGCCATGTACACAATCTCTTGCTCACACACCACTATCCTTCCCAGACCTAATTTCTATCTATTCCTTAGCTTAACTACCCTCACTTTCCAAAGAGACATTAGAATCCCCGCTTCACAGCTAACCGCTCGACTTTCCGTGTTCCCTGCACCTACTATTCCCCACTCCTACATACCCCCACAAAAGCTTCAGTGCTAATGTGTTAAAGTTCTGATTTATTCTTCCAAGATCTTCCACACATATCCAGCATGATCGATTCAGGCGTCTCACTAATTCTCATATGTGTAACTCACGTATTCAATTCCCCCCCTCCTCACCACAGACATCCTATTTCTAATTCTCTTTGAACTATGCATATCCACTTTGGAGTTTTTTTATTTCTCACACACGCTCTAAAATCCACCGCTTAAAGCCCGTGTTTTACACTCCTGACATTCTTCCTCAATGTTCTCTGATTTTTGTTTCCCCAAGTCTCCCAGGGAAACCATTTTCAGTTTTCCCTCTCTTAATTTGCTTTCTCTTTCCATCTATCCTGTGTATGAGTTTTTCCAGGAATTCTCTGAGCCAGGCTGTCACTTCCTCTTGGCATGCCCATTTCCGCCTGAACTTCCCACTTCCGCATCTTTCCCACATGCATTTGCCATGTCCCAGATCAGCCCTTCCAAACCTTCTGTGTCTCATTTCCCATTTCCATTAACGGCTCTATTCTTCCCCACCTGTGGCTTGTTTTATTTCCAGTTTTTGATTTCCAGCTTTCCCAATTCAGATTAAATCTTCTACACCAATGAGTTCACAATTGTGAACCCTCCCTCCAGTGCCACTCCCCCAATTGACACATTTCTCAGTCATGATCCAAGAAAGCTTTTTTCTCTGTAAGACGCATTTCTTCCTCCCTGTCCCACATGCCCTTTCCTGTTCGTTTGCCAGCCATGGCCAAATCCCAACTCTCCTCTCCCACAAATGTTATTTATGTTCCCCTTTAACCACTCACCCATATGCCACATTCTGGTTCCCACTGTTGTCTCATTTTCCCTCTCCATTTAATGCCATTTTTGTTTGCCCTCTCTGCTTCCTTTGCATGTCATTAAGTGTAATAACAATTAACTGAATAGCAAATGATGTCAATCTCAGGGACAAAACCTCACTTCTAAATGATCTTTTTAAGGTGTCTGTTCCTGTAACTACAAAGACAAAAGAGATGCTCTGCTGAGAGACTAAGAGGGCAGGGTTTAACACATTCTCAGCGTATCCATCTCTCAACACATGGGTCAATTGCCACTGATGAGCAGTGAACAGTTTGAGTTTAAACGGTAGAGCAATGAACGTGACAAGTTGGTGTGCACGGTGAGTGTGGGGTGATACAAGTTGAGCTAGCACCAGCTGGATGCTTAGAAATATGGGTACTTAAAGCAAGCTCACGTGCATTAACACTAAATTCTGATCCCTGGGTTCACCAAGCCTGATCTAGGGTCCACCTTAATGGATCCATATGCACTCAAGTTATCACAAAACATTCATTCTCCCCTTCCACACTGCCCCCGCCCCTCCCACGACTGTGGAATTTCACCCACTTCCCTGTCCTCAGGCCTTTCACCCACTTCCCTGTCCTCAGGCCTTCCCCAAACCCCCTTTCCCGTGCAGGTTAAGGTCTGGGTCAGGGGTCAGAGGTACCTGGTGACGGGACTAAGAATTCTGTTTTCGACTATAGACATCCTCGTGTCAGGGGACTCCTGTCAAAGAACATTCAAGTCTCATCACCTGCCAAGAACATTGATACCTTCAATCATATCGGACCGCCTCCTACGGTAAGAAATCATGCATACCTGCATTTATTGTCTTGTGAATGCATCACGTTGGGGTATTAAACTACACTGTCTGGTGACAGGGTAACGCCAGCTCCAGGCTGTGAACAGAGATCCCATCTCCAAGTTACTATCCTTGTTGTAAATACCTAAATATACAGGTTAGCCTTCTGACCATCCTTATTGTATTTACGTTGAAGTATTGCTCACCTGGTGCTGATTCTGTGCATTTCTTTTTATAAAGCCAGCTGTGTCCCGGCAGCATCCAACTTATCTTTCGGTCAATGGATCCCTCAGTCTGTCCATAGGTACACCTAAGGGGTACATTTGCAGGAAGAATTCGTCATCTACACAACGAGTTCAAGTGCCGGTCCTAGCATACACCCCAGAGCTAGGGGAGGTTCTGACACTGCACACGCCAGCGTACAACAAGGCCATTGAACCTCGGTCATTCCGGCTCAAATCCTTGGAACTGCTGAGGAGCCACACTGCTTGGCACAAACACAAAGAAAGAAACAGAGGACAAAGGAAAGCAGACAACTTAAGAGCATTGATGAACCACCAGCAAGGGGCATACAACAAAGTGGACACACACCACAGGTGAGGAGAAAGGCACTCCAGGACCCTAGATACATAAAGGTGGACACCCCATGTGCAGCGACGTGGACACAGGGTTCACCACACCGAGGGCCAGTACACCGACCAGGCTGGAAGCAACACTGTCACCTCAGACACCGCCCCCTGCCACCAAGGGCTCATATCAGCAGCAGTGGGACAATTTGACCCTTACACAGACCCATCATCTGTGGGGCCTCGCTGGACAATGTGGATCCAGGTGTTTGAAATGGCAGGGTATTGCAAGGGCATCACCACACCAAGGAAGATGAAGTCACACCTGCTGCTCAACGTTGATGACGTCTTACACTTTTTCAATTTTCTGGTGATAGGCAACGACACATGCGTATACCAACTGGCCAGTGACGACCTGTCCGCAGACTTTATGCCACAATTTAACACAGAGTTTGAGACTTTTAACATCTGCAACACAGTCCAACCGGAAGAAGAGACCCTAGACGCATACCATATGAGGTTGAGGCAGCTGGCACTAGTGTGGAAGTTTGTTGACAATGAGAAAGAGATAAGGCTCCAGATAATAAATGGCATGTCAGTGCCTCAGCAAGTGGCCTGTTGTGCCTGCTATGCTGTTTGCTGATATGGGAGCTCCTGACACTCGTGAAATTGGACTCACTTCCGTGGTCTTATTCTGGACTTATAACTATGGTGACTGAAGATATATTGCACATCGCACTGTTAGAGTAATCAGACATAGTTTATACACTTTGAATGGTGTAATAACAGTGTTTTATCTGTTTATGCATAGGCCCGCCCACACAAGAGGAGGACCCTACTTAACAATGAGGCCACCCGCAATCAAGTGGCCTGTTGTGCCCGTTTGGCCTGTGGGGCTGGGGTGAGATCCCTTGATGCACATGGGAATTTAGCGAAACTAACACTGCTGGGCTGTTAATGCGCTCACCGTCTGTGGGTATGTACTAGAAGGTGTGGCGCACTTGTTTTTACTACCCTGATTAACATACAGAATTATCATTCCAGCCACGTAAAAGATTCAGGTGGTGCTCTAATTACGTTAAGAGTGAGTGTTCTGCATTTTCTTAACAGGAAAATGAAATGTAAAGTCTCTGCTAAATCTACAGTCACGACATGACAAGCAAGTATGGCACTGGCAGTAGTTACGCCTCTGCCTGGGTCATCGGACACAGATGATGATTTACTAGAGTGTGCACAAATGTGCTCTATAGGAGGGGGGGGATCGCCCTGATTCAGGGCAATGATGCTCAGTTCGAATCCGCTCAATTACTCCTTGGGGAAGGTGGAACATGCATCTATCAACAGTAACACCACTTACTCTGATCACGACCTGAATGCAAGCTATATGTTTGCAGACACCCCCTGCCCCCATATGTAGTACGGGCGAAATCACGTTGTTGGGTCTCTCACAACATTTGGAGACTGTTGTTGAAAATCCCAGTAAACATCAAACGAAAGTAATGTGTAACAAGTGTGCCTCTGAGGGCAATAATGACCTTAATATAACCGACACCATGCTGGCAGAGTTAAAAAAAAATGTGGGTCTTTTAAATGAAATAGTCATGGCATTAACATCTTTGCCTGATCTTTGTAGGATGATGTCAGAGTGGTGCTCCGATATTCAAACGAATGCTACCAGTATGAACAAGCCACCTGAGAAGGGTATGCCTTTAAGTGGAAAAATGGGAAACGCCCTACCAACGGGCACGGTTGGTGCGCTAGATAGGCTACCATGTGTGACTACTCTGAAACCTCAAACGGCTCCGATTAGTTCACATACAGGAACAACTAACAGTGGTCTCACTAATGACGGCGTGGTCACCACGAGTGGAGACACTGATCTCTACGAGGTAAAACTGTCCAAGAAAAAAGAAACAAAAGATAAACGTAATAAAAATATGTCTGTTGGTAAATGTTTATGTATGTTGTCCCGAAAGTTCATGCGTGGCATGGACTTGCGAGATGACCTGGCAGACTTCCACAAAGAAAAGGAAGTGCAAGTAGGTAGAAACACTCAAGAGGGGGCCAGTGAGGCCGTAGGCAAATCCTGGCCTAAGGTAGGCCAACGAAGACGTTACAGGAATGACGGACACATGCGACTACACAGATGGTACCGATAATCCGTCTGATGTATTAAAGCAGAAAGAGACAGCGGTACGCCTCGACCGGAACCTCAAAAAAAATGGAACGAGGTATGCTAGACATTTTGATATATTAAAAATTCCTGAAGCCCCGTCCCAACACTCCCATATCGGCAGGCCCTGGATTGCCTGCGTTACCATCTAATCAAAACGAACAATCTCTAATCTGTGTGGATGACCTAAAATCCTCAATAGGAGGTCACCAAACCATCTAATACTGTGAGAAGTAGTACTCAACCTAACCCAGCGGTGAGCACGGATGCGGTCCCTAGCCAGAGTAATATTGGGGATAAAAACTGTGTTGACCTGAAGTATAGTCTGGAGGGAGATGGAGTTCCAATGAAAGCAATTCTGGAGAAAAAAATTAGGGACGGCCTTAAAGGGATTCTTGATGGGGAATTTAGAAATCCTGACCAGATGAAAGCAGTTGCTTTTCCCCCTTCGGTAAACATGGGGGCTGCCAGAATCGAATGCGAGTTTCAGGCGGCTGATTCCCTGCTTGACAAGGATAAAGGGTATTAAGCTCCAGGAATATTAGCGGGAAATGCCATTCCTAGGAACCTAGATGGCTGCTGCTGGTGTCCTCAGGGCTCCGGGATATGCTAATGAGCCCAGTTTAGTCTTATACTATGTTTTGGAGGAAGGGGGCCCCTAGAGCTCTCAATCGTCCCTATATCTTAAACATGTTTAGCAACATTCATGAACTTAGCGTGATCACTTCTTCTGACATACAATTGGTGGACTTCATCCATAACTACCGTTATGACTATGTCAGGTTAATAATAAAATCCCTATTAGTAAGATCTTTATTATTAAAAGAGGCCGGCTCCCTGCAGAAAAATGGGTTTGATATCGTGCCATTCACAGATACTATACTTGAAAGAGATGGAAACCTGGGTGACAAATTAAGAGAACTCATAAAGGGTAAGAAAGTCGCACCACTCCCTCAGCAAGTGGAAGGTGCACAAATGATTGATGAAGCCAGGAATCAGCTAAAGGATATGCAGGAATGGCGATGGCTGCCATTGTCACTGAGAGATTCTATAGAACAACTTAAACAGGTACATAAACCCCTTTAGCGAAGACATTCATTTTTGCCTGGTTTCCTGGAATACCAGGGGGAATAAGGATTGTACGCAAGATCCTGATTCATGCAAGTTGCTTGAACAGTATCATTTTATTATGTTGCAAGAAACCTGGGCAACAGGTAGCCTTCTTCTCGTTGGTTTCAGTACCATCTGTTTACCTGCAAATAAAGCCTCCAGCGGGGGGCCTTGCCCTGGCATACCGAAATGCATCTGTAATAGAGTTAGTCTTTTTCCATGATACTGTACTGCACCATATCTGCTAGCTTCAGAATCCTGGCCAAAGACTGCTCTATTCATGTTCTATTGTTTAACATCTACTGGAACAGTGGTACAGTCAATGACAGACAATTGTTCGACTTGTTTGAGTGTTTAAATGATCGGATTGGAAAGTGGCTAGATGATAATCCTCAGGGTGTAATTCTGTTTGCAGGTGACCTAAACTCAGAATGTAATATCTCAAAAAATGAAATGCAGGCGGTGTTGGCTAATTTTAGGCCTGGTACAAAAACAGACTCCAACAAAAAAACTAGAGGGAGTCTGTGGATCCATTTTGGGTTGAGTTGGGGTTGAAACCAATGTTTAACCTAACACCTACCTGGAAAGCTAGAGGGGCTAGCTCAATTATCGATTACATCTTTGTCAGTAATCATGTCATGTCTCTTTGTGACAATATGGAAGTAGTGCACCATTTCATCAGTGATCATGCTATGCTGTATTTAGTTTTGTCATGGATCATAAAGGGTGAAAATGTGTTTTATTTTCCTGAACAAATCAAAGTTAGTAACAAATGCTCCTGTGTAAAATGGACCCCAAATAAGCTTGCACAGTTTAACACAGTTTTGGTACACGACTTTGCTCACTCTACCTATGAAAAGAAACCCTCCATGTACTTGGTTGTATTATTCAAAGAATATGTAGAAACAGCACTATATTGCAGTAAGTCATTTACCCCACAGCATCACGGTGAGTGTAAGGGCCACAAGCATGCATATGATCAAGAATTAAAAGATGTTGAGGCAAAACTCAGAAAAGACATCCGCATGATCCAAGAGAGTCAAGATCAGCTCGAGGTTATAAAGACCCAGGTGAAACAACGGAAACAAGCATACAAAAATTGGATTATTGATCACAGAGCTTCAATATCACAAAAAGATGGGAAGTAACGATTAATGCAATGACTGGGTCCAATTCTCATAAATACTGGTCTATCTTAAATAGTACTCAAACCTCACAGCCACAGATACAGTCCAACCCAATGGATTCCAACATATGGATAGACTATTTCAAAAAGTTGTACAAGAAGTCATCTATGGTTTGGGAACCCCACAATGGCAAAGAGGTGTTATGGTCCCTTGATATATCAACCCAGAACATAGGGAGAATCATAAGTAAAGCGAAATCTACCATTACCCTGGGCCCAAACCATCTGTCTTTTGCAAATTTTAAAAGCAATATTGTAATGTGGTCCAACGTCTTATATATACTGTTTAGAGATATTTGTAAGAAAAAGGTGACAGCTGATTCCTGGAAAATGTCTTACTTGTTGCTTGTTTATAAAAAAAAGGCAACCGTCTTTGTCCGAGCAATTATAGACCTATTACTCATGAATATAGAATCCAAAATATTTGCTGCTATGGTTCTGGAAAAGTTGACAATGTGGATGGATAATAATTCTATCCTAGATTGCAGACAGATTGGCTTTTGAAATCAGATGGGGACGGATGTCGGTGGTCTGTTAGTGTCCCAACTATTGAGTCATATCAAATTAAAAGCGTTGGAGAATCTATACATCGTTTCAATGGATCTCAAAACGGCGTTTGATCTGGTCGACAGGCCAACCCTGTGGAAAACACTATCATTGCTCGGGAATGACAGTGGCCTGTTAGATATGATCATATATCTGTACTCTGACATGGTCATGAGAGTGAGATTAAATAATAGGGATTTACTATCAAACATAATAACTCAAAATGGCCTGAAACAAGGCTGCAGTTTGGCAGCAACCCTTTTTAATTTGTATGTCTCACAGGCGGACAAGGCCTTAAATAAGTGTGGTCTAATCGCTCTAAAGATTGGCGATTTAACCATCCAGTGGGTCGCATATGCTGACTATTTTCTTCTATTTGATTGTACAAAGATTGGTCTGCAGAGATTGATTAAAGCCTTCGAGGTATTTATAGCTGAAAGGAAATTGTTAATTAACCCAAGTGAAACCACATTATTCCACGCTGGTAGCAAAAGAGTGAGACCATCCTCCCTAACATGGGGATGTTGAGGAGAGAGAATCAAGAATCAAACCGTTCCGTGTTACCTGGGTTATGCATTTACCTGCTTGCAATCTTATATGGTCCAGAAAAATATTCTTCTTGCAAAAGAAAGAGTCCACAAACCAAATCAGGGCTATTGAAAGAAAATATGGAAAGTTCACATTGGCCCCCATGTATCCAATTCTATTGCCTGAAAGTTATTCCAAGACTAACATATGGTTTGGAATTCTTACCCAATGATGAAGGACCATATTTGAGACAACTAGAATCACTGATATGGTGCAAAATAGTGTATTTTCTTCCAAAATGTATCCCGCTAGAATTGATCCGTTATGAATTGGGCCTGCAATAAATTTCAAGCATAATGTATGCAAAACAATTAGCTCTGTTGAGAAAAGGTTTGGTTGCAGAGGACTCTCTCTACTATCATCTAAATGTGGAGTTGAAGGCCAACTTTATGCAATCCCTGAAAAATACCAGTGTGAAAATATTGACAAACTTGGGTCTCTCTCTTGTAACCCTGATTAGTAATCCAAGGAAGGTGAAAAAAACTAAAGCATTCGATTGGCTCAAAAATAACGCTGTCATCCTGAATTCTAGTCTTTATAGTCAAGTAATATGTTTTTGCAAATGGCATCCCAGGCCAGATGAGTATCTGGTAAAGTATCCCTCAAGGTGTTTTAGGAACAAGACCATGCAATTTAGGTTTAATGTTTTAACACAAATCAGATACTGAATATATAGGGTAAGGCGGACGCTGAGAAAAAATACTGTAGATTTTGTAAGCAAGCTGGCACGATAGAATCCTTGATGCATCTGCTTTTGTTCTGTCCCAATCTCCTGCAACATAGAATAGACTATTTTGCAAAGTTTGTTAGAGACACAAAAGATGTAGATAGAGAAATGTTGTGGTGAGAAATGCTGCATGGGTCTTCAGCCTCCTTAAAAATAAGGGTAAATGACTATCTGCAAAACATGCCTAGTTACATAACTATGACCACAAATGGTCTTTCACCCTTGCGTTACAATGTGAGAATACAAATAATAGCAATGTCAATATATTGAGGAGCTACCTGTATACATAGTTGTCCGGTAAAGAGCTTGTTATAAATGTGGCAATCAATACGAATTACTGGGTGAAGTGTATATCCATCTCTGATATTCTCTTAAATGATAATAGATGTATGTGAAGTCTTCTCTTGGTTAGAAAAAATAATGTTTTAAAAAACATATCTTATGTCGTGTTTTATTGAATCATGTGTTATTGAATCATGTTTTATGGAATTACTTTATATTCTAAGTTTTGTAAAGGTTTATACAAAACAAAACAATAAAAGAAAAAAAAGTAATATAAATGGCATGTCATCTGAGAAACTGCACAGAATGGTCCTGAGTGAAAGAGGGATCACTTTAGCAAGTATACTGGAGTAAAGACGCCAGATGGAGCTGTCACATGCAAGATTTGCCCAGATGGGTACCACCCTTCAGAAACTGCAGGTGGTGCCAACAACCGCAACCATTGCACAAGTTACGAACCGGCCCTCGCAAAGGGAGGACATCATCGAGATGCAAACCTCACCACAGTGGCAGCCAGCCGAGAATCTCCAGCCCAACAGAGTGTAGTTGGTGCAGAGGCACACGACACGGAAGAAGGATCTACCCAGTACAAGGGACCACGCGCAGGGCCTGTGGCCGAAAAGACCATTACCCACATGTCTGCAGGGCATCAGCTGGCCAGACCCAAAACACACAACCACTGCCCATGAAACAATCAACAAAGAAGACGAAACAGGCGGAGAAACGCCTGGTGGTAACGGAGAACAACTCATCAACAGACGAATCAGGGGATGAAGTCTAGGAAGCAGTGACAGCAATCGCTGCAGGATGGGTAAAAAGAAGAGGGAAGGTCCACCTCATCTCGGCACTGAACCAAGGTGGTGACACTCAAAGTGGATTGTGAACATACAGGAACTTTGATGACCATCGACACAGGGGCATCAGTGAATGTCATGCTGACAAACATGTTGCGGAAACTGAGCCCACACTAAAGCACACAGACACCCAACTGTTTGCATATGGCAGAAACAAACCACTCCCTGTGGTGGGGCGATTCCAAACCTCATTGAGTCGGGGTGATATAAGCATCAACTCCAAAATATACGTGGTCAAAGCTTGCATTGAGTACCTACTCAGCTGGGAGGCTGCAGAAAACCTGGGACTCATCCAATTTATTTGCAATATTACCTCCCCCACTGAAATCGCCAGCCTTCTAGCCAAACACCGAGACATTCTATGCAGCATTGGATGGCTCAAAGGCAAACCGATCAAGCTTCACATTGATCAAACAGTACAACCACGAGCAGTCCTTCATAGAAGAACCACCCCTTTCACATGAGGGACATCGTAGCCAAAGAATTGCACAAACTTCAAAAGGCTGGCATCATCGAGCAGGTAACTGGTCCAACCACCCGGGTCTCCCCGATGGTGGTCACCAAAAAGCCCCAACAACCCAGGAAGGTGCAGATATTGTTGTGTGTCCATTTACACAATTACAATTGCCATACCTCCATTAAATAATGACAGGAGACAGCCTGCATGTCTGAACTCCTTTATTCGAATACCATAACTAACTTCTCTCCATCCCATTCCTTCCCAAGTTCTACTCACGACATTCCACATTCTGTTCAGCCACAACACCTCCCCCTTGCTTATCATAAAAGTTCACTCTATTCGTCATCCTGACAGGATCGATCACGTCTACATTTGTTCAATGAGAAGTTAGGGCTTGTGTATGATCCTGTGAGGACGACCATTACCAAGCAAACAAGGTGGCGAATTTCCAGAGTCTTTAAATGACAGGAAACCACCAGGTTCTTCACTTCTCCTTTCCCCATACAGTTCTCTATTTGATTAATCCAGTGACATGAGACCAACAGGTTTCTCATTTATTGCTTCCTCGGATGTTTCTCCTTCCAACTCATCCTGGAACATTGCATGGAAGAGCGAAGCATCTCCTGTTGCTACACCAGTATCTTTCACGACAGTCACTAGGGGCCTCTTGGCAGCCATGACTATTGGGGACTCTCTCATGGCTGGATCCCATCTTCTTTCGTTGTTGTTTCTGCCTACTTAGTACAGGTTTGCTTTCATTCACAGGCATTTGATTTTCTTCAATTCTCCTCTTGCAAGTTATCCACTCTACACTGGCCTGCAGCCTCTTCCTTCCATGTCCATGCCCCCCCCCATTTCCAAACTGTTTTGTGGCTAGATCTTTTCTTTGGTTTAATTTTACTGCTTTGACACGTCCCAGCTGGGTCTGACGCCCTTCCACATAACTACTAGCACTAGGTTGTATGTTCCCTCTCTCCCAGTATGATCTCACATCAGGAAATCTCACTATGCCACACCTCCTCTTTGGTAGCAATTGTGCACTGGGTCTCCATGTTGTCAATGATGAGACCCCCTCCTTGCACATAACCCAAAAGTGATTTCTCTGTCCACATCTCATACACATCCGACCAAAAGCTTGACATCTACCTCTGTGTGGGAAATCAAATCCACATCTGTAACACTTTTTTTCCGGTCGATTCCTTCCTTTACCATCCCATGCACTTTGTCGGGTGAACAGGTTTGAACATCGGGATTGCCTCTGTCTGTTAGACCCGATACCAGTAATGGTATTCAACTCACTTTTATTTTCCATATTGGCCGCCTGCTCTTCAGTTCTCTCAAATACTCGTGCCAATTCCAGGACTTCCTTTAATGGGCGAGGCACTCTTAGAAGAGGTCTCCGAAGCTGTGATGACGTACATCCTTCAATTATTCTCAACCTAATCACATCATCATTAAAGCTTGCAAATTCGCAATATGTTGCCTTTCCCTTTAATCGTTATGCAAATTGGGCAACTGTTTCATGTGGACTCTGTGTGCATTGACTAAATGCATGCCGTTCATAGTCCCGATTGGGAGGGACCACCAAATGTTCACCAATAGCAGAGACCAATTGTTGATACGTTGTTCTTTCCTGAGCCGGAATGCTCATCACCACATTTTTCACCTCCTTTCCTACCAAATTAACGAATATGTCCATTTTATTTGAGGCATCCTGGTTGCCAACTGCTCTCAAAAAATCCTCAAACTCCTCCATCCATTCTTGCCACCGTTGTCCCTGTGGCTTCAGCTTGAATGGTTTGGGGTGCCGTAAATAATTCACTGGTATCCTAGCATTTTGGGCTGCACTTGCGTGTGCTTGAGTAACAAGAGACATGGCTACTCACTTTTGGCAGAGCACTGTAGCAGCTAGATTGTAACTAGCTACAAAGAAATCCTTGTGGCCCGTTGTACAGCACAATTGTTTGTATGCTCACTGAAAAATGTTCATTTGTCACATATTCATGTTAACCCCCACTGATCTTATCTTGTGGCACATGCTTATGTTAATAGTTCACAAGTGTAGGGCAGCACTTCCTTTGTCCTGATATATGCTCTTCTATTAAGTGCTGACAGTAATTAGTCTTTTCTCTGTTTTGACTGAGCACACGTGACTTCTAATAAGGCACAGGTCGCCACAGAAGGTTTTGTGACAGTTTACAATCTTTTGCATTCATGTGTCTTTGTAATGGCTCAGCATTGGTAGTTTTGTCATGACATCTTATTTATTTTGCTTTGTACCAGCACAGCCCCCTTTTGTTTTTATTTACTCGGTTATATTGTCCTTCTTTCTTTCTTTGTTGTTTTTGTCCGTTTTGAATTGGTCGTCTTGTGTTAAAATAGCACAGTGTTGTTGGCTTCGTTGTGCGGCTACAGATGCAGCAACTTCACTATTTCTATATACTTTGGGCCTTTATTGCTAAGTCAATATTCAGCCTGTGTGGTTTATCAATTATGTCCTATATTTGTTACCTCCGAAGTGTTGACAGATTGCCCTTGGGTTTTAGAGGCAAATACTTCTTTAGGATGGTAGAGATCTCCCTTATTATTTGCTAATCTGAGATCTCTTGCCACCGTATGCACATGGCCTTTATGTCATCTCATTAATTCCTTCTTCCAATATTTGCTTGAAACACTTGCTTTTACACTGTGTTGCTCTGGCAATATTTATATTGTCATGTTAACAACGACCAATCCAAAATAAAGTGGCCGTACTTATTTGATGTTGTTGAACTCTTCCTTTTAACTTTAATATCTGTTCAGATGATATGCAACGCCTCACGCAATGGTGAATGGCACCATTTTCAACATTTCAACTTGACTCACTGCTTCTTTGGTGACAACGCATCATTTATCTGCATGATACATTAGCACCTTGACTGCATCTCTACAGAATAAAATTGTTTTGTTTCCTTCTCCAGTTGTTCTGTCCAACCCCTTTCAATTTGCAATGCTGCGAATATAAGTGCAACCGTATTTTCATTCATATTAATGTAAAAGAAAACTCCACTAATGCTGTGCTGCCAAGACAACACCCGTTCTGTTGATACTTGAATTCAATCTGCTTTTTCGCTCAGCTGCGTAAATTAGTGATCTTTCTATTCTCCTCAGATTGCCGTATTTTCTTATTACTTTTTTGCATTCTTGTTTAATTATGTCCCTCATAAATTAACATGTTACGAATGTGTGTGCTATATCCCAACATAGCACTTCATTATTATTTCTTAATTTCGATTTTCTTTAACGCTGCAAACGTATCAGGGCTCACTTTCATTTGCATGCGTTACTTTGTTTGTCTCCGATGTGTTGCTATGACAACATTCCGATTTCTCTCAGGCAAAACAAGTATGGATGCACGTTTTCTACGTTATTAGGTCCTTTCTTTTACATTTCCAGACTACGCAATGCCTTCATTATCTGGAGTGCTGTGCCTCGCGCATTGTAAGTTCCACTTCAAAAAATGCTTTCTTTGTAGAGCGTTACACTTAACATTTTTAGCCTTTGTATATGCCCTATATTTTGTCACTCAAGCTCCAAAGTTCTGATTGTAAAAAAATAAATAAGTAACTGCACTGCGCAGGCTTATCGTCACCACAAATATTTCCTCCTCCTCCGCCTTCACATTTGTGCTATATTTCCACTCCAAAATCTTTCCTGCTTGCCTTTCAACTCCGTCCTCGGATCATTTATCTGTTTCTTTGACTTACTTGCCTCCTTCTGCTTCCATATTTCGGTTTATTTTGTCTTTATGCTATTTGTTTTCCACTGTCCTGCATTTATTTTCCTTTTTCTGACACTGGCGGGGCCTTCATAGCGTTGCGCTCCTTCTCGCTTTAATTGCCCCATCACATTACTTCTCTTTCTCCACTACTGTATGCTAGCCTCTCATGAATACTCATTAGCATCTCCCGACTTCACATCACAGTCTCCAGCATTTTCAGTCACTTTTACATGCCCCTTCGCTCCTCACCAGTCATTTTCTTCGGTCACCTCCACAGACCATCTGTGTCTCTATCGCTTATTCTTTCCTCGTTAACAGCATGAGTCGGTCACTACCTCGTCGCTAAATGTTGTGTGTCCATTTACACAATTACAATTGCCATACTTCCATTAAATAATGACAGGAGACAGCCTGCATGTCTGAACTCCTTTATTCCAATACCATAACTAACTTCTCTCCATCCCATTCCTTCCCAAGTTCTACCCATGACATTCCACATTCTGTTAGACCACAACACCTATGCATTAATATGTGCCTACCCAAGGCTGCCATAAAAAGGGAGAGACACACCACCCCAACACTGGACGAGATCATCACGGACCTCACAGGGTCAATGATTTTCTCCAAAATTGACCTCAAGGCTGGCTATCACCAGCTCAAGCTATATCGGGACTCGAGATATATAACTACTTTCTCGACCCACCTGGGCCTGCAGCACTACAAAAGGCTAAGCTTCAGTATCTCCTCGTTGGCTGAGGTATTCTAGCAAGCCATCCAGGAGGTAATACAGGGCATCCCCAGTGTACTAAACATCACTGACGATATCCTCATCCACGCTGAAAACAAGGAGGAACATCTCAGCTGCCTAGAAATGGTACTTGACAGGGTGGAGAAAGCTGGTTTAATGACACAGGGATAAATGAGAGTTCCTGAAGGAGGAGATCATGTTTTTTGGCTATGTGTTCAACAAAAAGGGAATGTCAGCTGACCCCCACATGGTAGCCGATATAAAAGAAGCCTCCCCTCCTACCGCACCCACAGAAGTGTGCAGCTTCCTAGGCATGGCTACGTACTGTGGCAGGTTTATCCCCAATCTGGGCACTATGTCAGAGCCACTCCGAGAACTCACCAGGCAGAATGCATGGACACATTTCAGTGCATCAAGAAGTCACTGTCAGCCGACACCACGGTGGCTTTCTACAACCCAACTCTGGGCATGGAGTTACATGTGGACACAAGCACAGTTAGACTAGAGGCAATCCTGGTGCGGAGGTCAAGAACAGGGGAAACACGACTGATCGCATACGCATCCATAGCCCTCATACTGACTAAACAGAGGTACTCCCACATCCAAAAAGAGGCAATAGCAGTCCTGTGGGGGGGCAGACACTTCCATAGCTATCTCTATGGACAACGATTCAAGGCATTCCCTATCTTCACAGGATCATCAGCACACCCACCGGCAAGGATAGGAAAGTGGCTACTGCACCTACAACAGTACGATTTTGAGCTGGGGTACCAGGCGTGGGCGGACAACCCTGCAGATTTCCTGTCCAGGCACCAATGACTGGTGACAGGAGAAGTGGATGAAGCAGAGGAAACTGAGGAACACATATGCCATGAAGCCCAAAGCAGTCAGCATCCCAGACATAGATGAGGCTTCGCAAGATGACCTGGGCTGTGAAGAGACTTCCTAACAGGGATGTTCCCGGTGTGGCCAGAACTGTCAATTTTCAGTGAGGGCCTGATCCTGAGGGGCTCCCGAAATTGTAATACCCTGCAGCCTATAAGACAGGATTGTCTCCCTTGCACACGAGGGACACCAGGGGATGGTCCGCACAAAGGGCGGGATAAGACACCGGGTGTGGTTCCCGCACCTAGAAACGAAGGTAAACGACACCGTTGGGGCCTGCCTCCCATGCCAAATCACGAGGGCACCCCCACACACAGTGCCGATCTAGTCAGCAGAATGCAGATCCTCGAGGTGGGACGCTATCAGTATCGATTTTTGCACCGGACAGGAGGGTATATATCTCCTGGTAGCAATCAATGACCACTCACGGTACCCTGAGGTGGAGATCATCAACTCTGCATCGGCTGACACAGTAATACCTTCACTGGAGAAGATGTTTGCAACGCATGGTTTACCACAGTGTGTCAAGAGCGACAACGGGCCACCGTTTCAGGGAACAGATTTGAGGAGATACATGGAAGAACTCCTTATCCAGCAGCACCACATCACTCTCCCTTGGCCACAAGCTAATGGGGATGTGGAGAGATTCATGAGCACAATCAACAAGGTGCTATGCATCTCCAGAATCCAAAATAGCAATTGGAGAGTGGACCTATAACGGTTTTAGAGGAACTACTGAGTCATACCCACAGCTCCGCGAATGTACCCTGTGCAGACCTCATGTACGGGACCATTCCCCATCACCCGAGAAAGGGTGTGGATGATATCGACAGTGAGCGCACTTGTGCAAAAAGAGTGAAAGCAAACAAACATAAGCCACAAGAGGAATGCCAGGGATGCTAGACACAAAGTAGGTTACAATGTGTTGGTGTTGCGAAACTCCACTAAGTCAAAACTGGAAACGATCTATGACCACCATCTGTGGAAGGTGACAATTACTGAAGGGTCGATTGTGACGGCAAGTCGAGGACAGCAAACCATCATGAGAAACACCTCCTGGTTTAAGAAAGTGCGCAAAGAGATGTGGACGTATGGAAGTGAGCGACCACAAGGCGATGACAACCCCGCACAGCACCATCCGGCGGCAGTGGGGGAGGAAGAGGACACTCGAGGTGACAGCCCATGTGAGCCATTGGACAAAGAGCTTGCACCTGACCAGACAGAAGGTGAGCAGGATAGGGGAGGTGAATCAGACAATGCTGCCACCGCGGCTCCATAGATGCACTCTGAGGGCCGCTCACAAAGGCCAAGCAAGTTGCAGGATTAGTAGTGACAACCACAAAGATTGAAGGGGACTCTGGGTCCATAGAAGCAAGGGACATGTCTTGCCTGAAGTGGATTTGAGTACGCAGGGGTGAGCCACCATGGTGATTTATTGTTATTTGTTAATGTTCTGTTAAGTTAAAATAAAGGAGGAATGTTTTATCTGCCTCACGTCTTGAGCAACGCGATGACGTGTGGAGTAATAAAGGCCCTGCCTGTCGGAAGACAGCAGAGAGAAGCACAAAGCATATGAAGCATGTCGTGTCTCATTGAGCTCCCGTACCGTGCCCATGATAACACCTCGGCGCGGCCTATCACCTGCATATTCCTCGCCAGAAATTGCGATGCGGGAACCTAACAGGGGTGAGAAAATAGAGAGAGAGATGCACAGGCCTGGGGCACATAACTCAGAATGTGCGAGGGGAGCAAGGGAGGGGGGCCGGGTAATAAAAAAGGAAGACGCAGGAGGGGAACAAGTAACTCACAACAATGAACGGCATGCCTTGCAGGGTGGGATTTACGTGGGAGCGAGAGAACCAGCAACAATGCCACAGTTACTGGAATGTGAAAACACCCATATTCGACTTTTGCAGAATTGTCAAAAAAGGCATGTTTTTGAGCACAGCACAATACAACACACCCAGATTCGACTTACCTGATCAGTTGCAGCAGGTCGATGGCTGCAGGCTACGTTCTACCACACCCCACTGGAGCAGTCCTTAGCCTCTGGTCCTTGGCCGAGGAGGCTGCCATGGCAGGGGGTGCCTTGGGTGGCAGATTTGAAGCATGCAGCAAGCGCCCCATCAAAAGACCAACCTCATGGTAAAAGTCACACGGCTATAAAAGCCCAGAAACACAGCCAGCCACTGTGGTGCATGATTTAGGAGATGGCAGCCAGAGTTTGGGAATAGATGGATTGAGGGGAAGGTGTTTTCTGGAATAGGGGTTGAAAAGTACAGAAACGCATTTAAGCTCAAACTTCTGCTGCAGCTCGACCCAGAAGCGACCCCAAGGCAGTACAGTCCCCCGTTAGTTGCTTTGCCCATCCTGTATTACATACCCAAAACAAAACTAATTGGTTATGGCTACATTTCTGTCTTCGCCTGTTTGTTAATCTGTCATGTTCAAGACAGGGCACGACACAAATAAGCCTTTCCTCTTCCTAACATTTCTTCTGGCCAGAACAGGATTTCGTCACAGGGGGTATTTCATATCCTGTTTCTACTTGCCACCATGCTCATAATGCGATTGCTGACATTGTGAACAAATGGATTGTTGCACAAAATTCAATGATAGCTTGGAATTCCCATTGGTATGTCAAAGCTTGTATCTGTCGCACAATATAAAATGTCAATTGTTTTGAACACACCTTTAAATGTTTTACGAAAATGCATCTAATGTACATATTAATAAATCAACTCCACAGTCTCGTTCTGACGGGATCAGAGCTATGTAAATATAGGCAGTAATATGCCCTTTGTGAATGTAGTAGACTTTGGTATCCCAGCGCCATTAGCGTTACCGCAACTCGGTCCGGTGCAATTTAGGGTGGGGAGGTAAATCCCCATTGGTTTAGACCCAATGGAGGTTTCTTGCCACTATTAGCGCCAGCGCAATTAGCACTGCGCTAATAGTGGCGAAAATGGGCGGAAAGGGGGAGGTAAACTCCCACTTTCCGCACAACTCGTGAGTGGGCAGAGCAATAAATGCAGCAGTAATAGCATTGCCCCCACATTTTACTGTTCCGCCCAACTCGTGATGACCTTCTTTGGCACTTAATTGTAGTTCGCCAACACAGTTGCAAACATAAAAAAGAAAATGAAAGAATACAGTAATGTTGCTGTAAAGGTACAATCTAATAAATAACAGAAGATTACTTATACCACTCCCAAACCAAGAGCATAGCAAACCTGGTGCTGAGTTCCAATCAAATTGATCCCTTCGATAAGAGAAAAGAGGAAGCGCCGCGTGGACCAGCCTTTGCAGCGCCTCAACATGCAGTCGCTGTTTTTCGTGAAAGATGGATTTTCTGAAATAAAAAAGTTATGAAATGAAAACCAATATTGCCCAAAGTGGCCATGCATGATCTGAAATTAAAAGTCATTTTTTTTTTTTACAAAGAATGCATGCCTACTTCTGCTTAAACTAACACGTTACGCATCCAGGGCACAGTCTGGGCGAGCGCATGGATTTCTGCTTTGTAAGAGGAAGTGGGTTTTGGGGTCCTTCGCACCCTCTGTCATACTCATAATCGCACAATCAATGATGTATGTGGGGGCTGCCTAGGTGACCCTCGATAATGTCCGTGTTCTAGCACAAGATCGTTTACGCATTTTCACAAAAAGCAATTCTGATGCGTGTGTCGTGGGTATCTCCTATGAATGCAACTCATACAATGTTTACTGCAAAATGAGTCAGCATTAAGTTCTGAATGAACTGCCTTTATTTTTCCACAATGTAAAGCAAATAATATGCAGATTAAGGCACATGCTTTTCCACAGGCGTAACAACCGCAAACTACCAGGGCGTGAGGACCTCCACCTACACAGGCTGAGCTCACAACCCCAGGTGCCCCCACTTCTACAAAACAAGAGTGAACCCAATCATAAATGTACCCAAGCAGAGTAAAGAGCTATAACTCCTTCATCTTTTCTGGTAACGCGAGCCAGTTGAATGGTATAACAGTCCAAAACAAAGGAATGGTAATTCAAGGTTTTATAAACATATTTCTTTTTTAATTAAACACACCACATGCAATAATAACTAAATAGAAATCACTGTAAAAACCCACCCCTTCCGAAAGAATGCAAAAAAAGGAAGATGCAGCACTCTAAGGAATGAGACAGAGGGAGACAGGCACAAAAAACACAATGTACTTCAGAAAGGATATGTTCTTGAATGTGAAGTGATTAAAGCGGCGTAGCCAGACTCTGGGGTCCAAAACTGGACCTCGGGGGCAGTTACCAGTCTATAATCTGCTAACCAGGCTTGTTGGCGCTGGGTGGACGGTTAGTTACAGGCTCGAACAAAGCAGTCATGTTCATCTAGATACCAAGCAAATGTCGAGCTGGAATCAAACTGAAGGTCATTGCGGTTCGAAGCGATTCTCAAGCGATGCGGATCGTGGAGGTCAGCAGGTTCGGTTTGACCGTCAATGTTCCATGGCGGACGGGCTGATGACAGGATCCTCAGGCAAGTTGGTTTGATGCTGTGCTCGAAGGACGCAGCCTGGAGAGAACACCAGGGTCTGTTCGGCCAATGACTGGATCAGCAATGAAGAGGGTGAAGCTTTGAACAGCAGTTTGAGCATTGCAAGTGCAGTGATAGTTCTTTGTTCTCCCCGGGGCAACAGTGTGGTCAGCAGGCACAGTGCAGTGGTAAAATGGTTCGTACGTGCGGGACAGGCAGCTCCAGAGATTCCTGTTGGTTCGAACTGGGTCAACCGGCTTGAATCACATTTTGCAGCAGTTCAGCAATTAAATTGCAGGCATCCAGTCTAACGTGGCTTATAGGTGTTGTTTGGTAACTGGTCCAGGGTCGCGTGGGCAAGAGTAGTCCTTGTTCTGAGGCTCTAAAACAAGGGAGAGGCTTGCACACACCTGCAGGAGTCCTTCAGCATGGTATGGTTCTGGATACCAGTGCTGCTATCAGAGAGGCAGGTCTTGTTCCTGGAGGTGGTCACCCCCAACATGCTCTGGGGATGATTAGGGAGCAGAGCTTGCCTCTAACTTGGATTACCGGTCTTCACCTCAAAACTGGAGGACTCCGGAAATGCTTCTCCTCCAGCAGTGTCCAAATGAATTCATCAAGGGTTGAAGTCCAGAGATTAATAAACGGGGTGGTAGACCCATTCTTTTAAAGGCAAAACTCTGCGGGTAATTGGACGAGAGCAAGCTTGTTATTGGGGTCAAATCCCTGTCTTTGGGACAAGTGAGCTTTGCCTTCTAATATCGCACACAAAGTGCTCTGTGTTAAAGAAAGTGGAGAGGACAGGAAAGAAGACAGCTATACAGAGAGAATAAGATGGTCCCCGGCAGGAGAGCACAGTGTGGCAATCCGGTAACAAGGGTGCCGGTAAGCTTGCCTACGCCCTTGTTTCTGGACTCGTAATGGGCCCATTGTCTTTAAGAAGTATTTTAATTTTACTACATCATATATGCCTATAAACTGATATTTATTGTTACACAGGACCACTCTCCGGCGTTTTTGTCTTCAATGGGTGGAAAGCTAACACTTTTTCATAATGTTATTTTTTCAATATTTGTTAAAATATAAGCTTTGAGAAGTTTTTGCTTCGAAAAAAGTTGTGCTAGCCACTCGGCTATTGCACCTTAATGCAGGTCTAGGGATCATTAGAATAATGAAATTCAAAGACCATCTCTTGTGCATGGTAGCTTCCCTAGTACTGAAGAGGTGCAAACTGTAACCTTTTGCTGTCTCCAAGGGGCAGTAGAACACTCTCTGCCCCTGCTCTGTGGGGTATGGGCCTAACCCAGCCCACTGGGAAAACAGATGTGTTGATCTGAGTTGGAGAACTTAGGAGAGATGTGCGGTTCATGGTCCTTGATTGTATTCTGCATAATGTAATGCAGTGCAGAGATTGCACCAGGTTTGACACGGTTTGTAGGAACTAATGCCTATTCATTGTAAATACATTGATTGTACAGTCTACATCACTATCATTAAATAAGGGATGCAGTGGTGAGGGGTTTCTAGCATGGAACACTTGCCGGAGGAGGGTGCATGCATAAGTGTGAACCCTCTGCAGTGCGAGATTCATGATTGTCATGTCTGGCCAATATGAACATGTACGACTAGTGGGCAGTGACACCAAGGGACCCGGTGGTGAGGAGTGTGAAGCGCTGGGGACAGTAGGGGTTAGAGCTGCTTGTGACATGGGAAGCATGCTGAGGGGATCAAATTACTAATTAGCGTCAGGAGCTCAGGGCACACTGAACAGTGTACATGAGCCAAGTCACTGTGTGTAGAGTGAAGCTTGCACTTGGGGGACCGTGGAAAGAGCTTGCACAGCTGGACAGTCTGAAAAGCTGGGCTAGAGGACAGTTTGATGGGCTCACATACCAAGCAGCAACAACTTCAGACTCTCAGCCAAATGCCCTTGCCTTCTTTATTTTCTTATTTCTGTTCTCATATAATTCAATCTAGAGCTGCAGAGGTTCAATTTGTGCAAGGGCATGGACTATAGTCTTTACATAAACACTGGTAATGCTATGTCAATCCCATGAGACATACTGTACTTGGGAGCTACATGTGTAGACATGTGCTCTTATTTATTGGCAGAATCGGCCACTTCACCAACAAACTTAGTCATTATTTTGGACACAGCCTTCCAGGACACTGTTTATCCATTCACCACTAGGGGGCTCTTGTCATTGAACACGGTGCAAAAGCACCTGCACATTCATGCACTTAGCCCGGCCTTAACAGCACTGTGAAAAGGCGAGTGTGACGCAGGTGTCCTTTCAAGCAAATAAGCCTTCATGGTTTATAGTGATTTGGTCGAAAACAAAAATGTCGAAAATCAAAATGTCAAAAAAAATATCAAAAAAAAAGTCTAATTTCTTTTTCAATATGTTTTTTTTCGAAATGGGGGGGTTGCCCCTCAACCCCCCTTTTTTCTATTTTTTTATTTGACCCCTTTTTTTTTAGTTACCGAACCCAAAAAAAAAAATAATAAATTCGACTTTTTTTATTTCGACATTTTGACTGACCATCAGCATAGCATTCATGTACCTGCCATTCTCTGCAACGTCGGTGGCTGCAGGATTGAGCCCCTACCTGGAGAGCCCATGATAAATTGAGGAGATTGAGGACCAGGGTTTTAGGCCGGTGCCTCACCAACTAACTAGGTTACTACTAGTCCTAGGCTTTGATACACTCCACTAAAATCAGTTAACAGTAGATTTTAGACAGGTTATTTATTACCTGTTTAATGTTTTAGTTTAACACTTCTGTTTTATAGAATGTGTTTTAATTTATTGTAATTGTTTTGGGTGGTAGAAATAAGCATGGGAGACAATATATTGTTAGTTATTTATTCGTTTTTTAAATGTATTCTCTGCTGTTTTTACAGTATACATTAGTATATTTGTTATTTTCAGTTTTTCTGGGATTCATTCTAGCGTAAAGCCATTACTGTACTGTAACATACACAGGGCAAAAAGGTATTTTCCAGTAGAGTATATGGCCCAGAGATGTATCTTGTATCACAGGTGTGTGTCAGATGATTGTACAAATGGCATACAAAACCCCCGTTACTATAGAGTAAATACAAAAGCAAGCCTGAGGGAAACACACTAACTTCTAGTAGCTTACTGTACATGCTTTCTTGAAAGTCATGCTGTCAGGAAGTGAAAATCTTGTGTTTTGTGGCAGTGCTGTGTGGCAGTGCTGCCGTAGAGATGCTGGCAGCTACATTTCTTTTTTTCCCCCATTAGAGAGTTAGGACTACATATCCCAGAATGCCATCTGGAATATTGGCTCTACTGCACACAACATATGCATAATGAGCTTTCAAATGAAGTCAGAAATGTATCCCCGTTATACACAAACTATTTTCACTTCACAATGAACCCCCCCCTCCTCCCCCTGTATGTCAATCTGTCCCGTCCTTGTAAAGCGGTTTATGTGGCCACCTTCCCCTGTAACATCTAGCGTTCAAGTTACATTCTCCCACCCCATTGTAAAGGACCCATGTCCTCTCTGCTCGGTTATCATTGGTCAATTTAGTAAGCGTGTTTGTGCCAAAAATGTATTGCTGTCTGTGATTTTTTTATAAATTAAGTACATTAATAAGTAAATAGCTTGTAAACTGAACCTGCTCTTCCCTTTTTGCAGAGTTCTGATTGGCGAGGACCACTGTGTTTAGCCCATCCAGGAACAAGAAGGATATATGGTGCTAAAGTGACCCCCTAAAGTGAAGCACACGGTCATCTTCTCCGGCTTAGGTAAGTGGCTGAGTGTTGTGCTTATACACGAATACATTGTTCATGTTTTATTGGCAGGCACTTTCAGTTGTGCGCTTTACATTACAGCGCCGTCCCACTCTACCTGCCCCATTAATTCTCTTTTGGCATTGGAAATGTTTGAGACTGTATGGGGGTCCAGTACTGTCTGTTGTGTCCTATCCAATAGAGTCGATTACTGTGCCGCCCGTGTTGTGTGCCTCACTCATTCCCTCCTGGCAGTGGACGGCTTGCTACTGGATAAGGGTGCAGTGCTGTCTGTTATGTTCTCTCCATTACAGACCATTATAAACCCTTCCATTGCAAGTCTCATATTCATTCATTGGTATTGGAAGGATTTGATTCAATACGTACTAGTGCGTTCCTCCGTTGTGTTAGGGCCCAGGATATGAACATGCTGTACTTTGTGTTGCTTTTCTTTAGCACTGACACCTCTGCCATGGCCGGTCATCATCCTGGATGAGTCATTGACACTGAATGAAACCATCAGGTGTGGGAAAGGTCAGGGCCATATGAACATGCCCAAGCCAGGTAGCACTATGGAGCCGGAAAATGAGCCGGGGTCATAACGTGCGCTTGTGACCTCGGCAATAGGATGGAGGTGCAGAGACTGCACAAGAAGAAAGTAGATGACACCCATGTGGGGGAGTGGCTAGCAGCGTTGTCCAGCTCCAGGCCGCGAGGGCCGGAAACAGGGCAGATTTTCAGGATACCCTCAATCGGATTCATGAGATAGATTTGCATACAATGATTCTAAATGTATGCAAATTTCTTCTCATGAATATGAATGAAGGATATCCTGAAAACCCATCAGGATTCTGGTCCTCCAGGCCTCTAGTTGGACAACCCTAGGCTAGGGGATGAAGCTGCAAGTAGTGGATAACTATGGTGAGGCTGACGTTCAGCAATGGCAGGAATATGAAGAAGGACTTTCAGGAGCCAGAAAGAAAGCACCAGCAGACATGCCGTGCACCCTGCGCTTCTTGATTCAGACCATGTACTATGGTTGGTGCACCCAGAAGCAGGATGTGTCCTTCTTAAGGAACAATGTTAGCCTGCTAAGGGGGATGGTGAAAAAACAGCATAGCAACAGACTTGCAATATATCATTGAGGATTAGCCCCATCCCGACGAGCACATGGCCGTGATCCCGGCATTCCATTACTGGGGCCCCCACACCTTGTAATGGCACTGCCAGCTATTTTGCGACTGCAAACCTCTCCATTCCTTTAGCAATCATCACAATAGCACACATTCTCATAAACACCATACCCATCCGTTCAGGCTGTTGCCCTCTGCATGACTCCCCCCCCACCCCCATGGATAGCCTCACAAAGCTAAAACAATTGATGTCATCACCTGTGGCTGCTTCACCCACCACACCGGAAGTATGTTAACTGGACATGGTCCGTAAGCATGGTTGCATAAATTCAGCTGCACCCCTAATCACGTGAATTTTGACTATAATTGGGTAATTCTGGTTCGGACAAACCTATAAGGGATTCAAAGACAGATTTTAGTTAAGTTAGGACAATTAATGCTGATGAAATGTTGCTGTAATATTTTGTTTGAAGAGGTCAGGCGTTTTCCTGCCAGTCCATATTCAAAGCAAACAAAGTCTAAAGTTAATAGAATACGTCATTATTTCCGAACCTTTCCTGCCAGGGATGACCAAAGAAAGCAACGTTTTTAAATGACTAATGCCTTGATCTGGCTTTTCTTTAAAAGATAAACTAACATTAATTGTTCGTGATATATATTTCTTTTAAAACACTTAGTGCAAAGTTCACAACAAGATATGCAAATAAAAAAACACACAGGATGCATTTTCTATTTGCATTACTTGAGAAATGTGCAAGTCACCTTATTCACAAAGGTGGCTTGCACATTTCCAGGGGGCTATGCCACAGCACAAAGTTTGCGCTGGCCAGCTCACTTGCATATATTAGTGTCTGGACCATGTAAGGCACTCCCTGCATCCGTAGACATCTTACCGTAGATATAAGATGTGTTTTTTTTCTGAGCTACAGAGCACATAACATTGCAATCCTTCTGGACTAAATGGTATTACTTATATTTGCACCTCCATGCACTTGAGCCCATCTGTGCAATTCCAATCATTTGCACTGCGTAGTGCAAAAAATAGATTATTAAATCTGGTGAAAACAGGTTAAAACAATGTTTTTGTGCTTGGTACTGCAGTCCAAAAAGTGTAAATATACTTTATAATAACCCCCTCATTCTATCTTCCTCATCACAGTCTTAACAGATGGAGTGGTTTCTGCCTGAAGCAGACATCTGCTAGCAAGCAGTTTTTCTTTTATTTCCTATATCATGGCCCTTCCTCCTAGGAAGTGTTGTAAAAGGAGGTCCTGCCCCAACCATTTCCTGTTTTTTGTCTGTCAAGCAACATTGGAAAGTATAGGTCCTGTTCCTCGCATTATTCTGCTGAGCAGAAGATTGTGAGTTGTGGACAGCGTGAAAAGTCTTGTTGAGCAGATGCATTGACAGTCATCAGTCACCCAGTGAAACTGGGAACAGCTCATTATTACATCACGTGCTACTGGTGACCGGAGTTGAGCCAGAACAAAGTACCTTCATGATTGCTGGGCTCCACTAAAATGGAGGCAAAGCAGAACATGTTTTGCCAGGAGCCGTAGGTGAGGCGATGGTTCAGGGGATCAGCTGGCTTGCGTTTCCATACGGATGTCCTCTCGGTCCATGCATGTACATGTCTCAGAAGAATGATAACATCACATCTGTGCAGATCTTGCCCATCGGACCCTGGGACTGGAGGAATGAACAGGACTAAGTGCTATGGATCGGGAAGGTATTTAATTTCCTGCTCCACTGGTAAATGTGATTCAGCTTTTATATGTGGTTTGTAGCACTTTACACTGAGGTTGTTTGATTGATAATGTCATCACCTTCACACAGCAGATTTAGGCATTCGCATTCTATTGCAGACTAGCTAAGGAAGCCTGTGAGGAAGCATACAGACCCCCTCACCCCCCATCTCCTCCATGTGCCAATTTTGCTTCAAGGTGCCTTAAGGTCAAAAACTCTTTCTTCCTAAACGTGGTGAATTTCTCAAACAAGCTCAGTCTGACTCCAAACTGTTAATCCCAGTGAAGCCAAAACCTCAATGGTAGAGATCCTTTTAGCAGTCAACTAAGCCAATGTTTCCATTGAATAGAGTTTCTAAGGGCAGGGGAAGGAGCACCCTGTATACAAGACCTCAGCTACTGTGAAGAAACAGCAGGCATGATGGGGGCCTCTTCCCATCCATCTCCCCCATCAGACATGGTCATGGGCGGGAGATTATGAAATCATCATGGCACCTGGACAGTCTTGATAATAGATATAAAGAAATGGCATTGATGCACACCAACAAGTAATAGTAGTAAAATCGATGTAAACAAAATGTTTATATATACTAGGGTGCAGGGGAGGACACTCAACGTTGACACAAGGTTAAAAGACAATTGACAAACAGATGGTGTTTTTGACTCGCTGGCTATCTATGTAGACAAAGTACTACAACCTCTTGTACCATTAACAGAGACTTATGTACGCAACACCAAACATTTCCTCAATCATCATAAAAGTTTAGACACAATCTCTGATACCAATATACTGCTTGCACTAGATGTAGGTAGTCTTTACACCTCTATACATCACCAAGAGGGTTTAGAAGCAGCAGAATGGTTGATACTGAGAGATGATACAGTGAGAGGAAACAAACAGTTCATTATTGAGTTAATGTACATCATTCTGCACAACAGTTACTTTAGGTACGATAATCAATATTAAGCACAAATCTCGGGGACAGCTATGGGTTCAGCCATGGCTCCAGCCTATGCTACTATTTTCATGTACTACTTTGAGAAGAAATACATTTTGGAGAATGAACAATGGTTGAGATCTCATAACTTGGAGGAGATATATAGATGACATTTTTGGGATATGGTCTGGATCTAGAACGCAACTATTGTTATTCTATGAATATCTCATTGAAATACACTCCCGCAATAAATTTACTCTTGAGATTGGAAAACATTCCTCCACCTTTCTGATGTGAAACTGGGGATTCTGGACATGGGGGTTCAAACTAATGTGTATCATAAACCCACGGACATAAACAATGTTTTACATTATGCCAGCTTTAACCCCAGACAAATGATGCAAAGTTTACTTTATAGTACATTTTTACGGATCAAGAGAATAACTACCAATACCATATCACTTGAGTAAGAATACACTGCCCAAAAAGCCATATTTCTTAAGAGAGGTTATCCATTGGAGGTCATTGACAAAGATATACAGAAGACTGAAGTACTAGACAGGAAAACACTATTTCACCAAGTTCCCAAAGGCAAGGGTATTCCACTTTTCTACATTTCTGAATTCTTGAGACAAAGTTTGTACCTGTGTAGAATCAGTTGTAGCAATTGGAAACATTTACATCATGATCCTCAACTGCAGAAATTATTTCCCAAACTGCCAATGATGGCCTACAGGAGATGTCAGAATCTTAGAGACAGACTAGTGAGAGCTGAAAAATAAATCAGCCAGACATGCAAAGGATGCTCACGAAATGCAAAAGAGAGTGCATACCTGTATCTGCAGTACAGTAACTGCAACAATGTTATTAAAGGTAACACAATCAAACATCCTCACACAGGTCAGAAAATTGCTCTCAAAGATTGTGCCACATGCAGCAGCACTGAAGCGATCGGTGCTATAAAATGTCCATGTGGGCTCTTCTATGCTGGACAAACTAGCAGGACATCAAGAGAAAGATGGCTTGAGCACAAATCCAACATTTGCACACAGAAATTGAAGTCACTTGTAGCAAGACATTTCAAGGAGAATAGACACAACCTGGCTCAGATTAGATGTATGATCCTAGTAGTAGTTGGAATATCATCCAGGGGTGGCAACAAAATTCAAAAACCTATGCAGAGAGAGATGCACTCGATCTACTTGTTGGATATAGTGCATCCTAAAGGAATGAATGAGGCATTTAATTTACAATGTTTTGCATGATGTAAATCTGTTTATTAGTTGACACTCTCTTAACCAGAAAGATTTTATCTGTATTTACCTTCATGCTTTTACTCATCTAATATCATTAGACTGGCCATTACCAACTACATGGCTTTTTCTGATCAGAATAATGGCTTGGATTAGTCTCAAGGGTCTTTGTTGCCCCATATGTAGATTTTCTTCTCTAACCCACTCTTCTCTGTTTGCGAGACATGAAGATTCTTGGAATGCACTGCTTTGAATTTTCAAATTTGTGAGAATTGTTATGTCGATATTTTGTACATAGCAATGTTTGACTGTTTTTAGGAGAATCTGTTCTACCCTTTAGCATTGATTTATATAATTTACCTGCATCAATTTTACTACATAGGTGCTTTTAAACCCTTCTTGGTGGACTTCTGTTTTTTGGTCAATAATTGCTCTATTTTATTTTTCTTGAAGGACTTTTTCTGCTTACTACACTACACGGTTCGTGCATTTACACCTCTTCATTTATTTTCATTACGGAAGGCCCTGTGACTGTTCACCTCCTTTCTAGTCCTCTTTCTCCCTTAACCACTGGTTTCTACGAATATGGATTCTTTCTGTCAGAATCCAGTTGCCCACGTCGTGTAGCCGAAGAGTTCTTCCTCCCGATGGAACCCTCTGGCCCCAGGAATGGACAGCCAGAGCGATCAATCAGAGGAAAGAACGGATACCTGATGAGACCCAGAGGACGCAGGAGTTGTAATGTAGATGACGCAAAAGTTGTAATGCAGAAGTCAGGGTGGTACGGGTAGCCGAGGACAGGCGTTGGATCTGTAAGTGAGGAGTTAACACAATACAGATAATATAACAACCGCCCTTCTGACCAAACCCGAACACAACAGAAAGAATGCAATACGTTGATCCCAATTCTGATAACAACCCCTAGGCTTACCGTTACTCCGGGGAGAACCAGATGGAACCAGGAAGAGAAGAACTCCGAAGTCCACAATGCAGAATACCAGCAAAGCTCAACCACCTATCCCGCCGGCACGAGGACGCCTACTACACACTAGATAGTGTGCGTCACAAGGAAACCCCAGGTTGGAAGTTCATAAGTTCCAAGTTCAACAATCCAAAAGTTCAAGAGTTCCAAGGTCAACAATCCAAAAGTTCAAGAGAAGTTCCAAAGTTCCTCAAAATACCCAGATGCAGTCCAGATGATTGATGATCCAGAAGACAACCGAAGAGCAACCAAAACTAATGGGCGAAGGCTAGGAAATCCGTGAGCGGTCCGAGGTCGAAGAATGATGCGGGCAGCAGACAAGAACAAGGCAGTCCAAAATCCAAAGCCAGGTAAACGGTCCGGGTCGAGGCAACGAGGTAATCAGAAATGCTGGAGGGAAGGGGAAGGGAAAGGGACAGAACCGGGATGATAAGGAAAACTGGATACAAGGTACAAGATACGAGGCGCCACCAATTCTCAATCAGAAGCACCGATCTGGAGTGTAGGCGGAGAATATAAAGGTGAGGTCACATGACAGCGTTCCGCGGCTTCCAGCGTCGACCGTGGGAAACGCTGAGAGGACGCCAGCGTTGCCATGCCAACTTCCAAGCCCCTGGTTGTAGTGTTCTTAAAGGGCTATGCATCCGTTTCTTGACACTGCTTACACGCCGGTACATGACAGTTTCCTCCCTCAAAGGGGGTGTCACCCCCCGAGCAGACCAGAAACGAGACAAAAGGGCCGGAGCATGGATGTTTCCCACAGGTTCCCACGTACGGTCTTCGGGACCATAGCCCTTCCAATCGACCAGATAGAGACGTCTGCCCCTTCGGACTTTGGTATCCAAGATCGCACCCACCTCATATTCATCAAAACCACGCACCCTAATCGGAGGTGGATGAGCAGGAAGTCTGGTAGATGGGTGGCATGGTTTCACTAGAGAGACATGGAATACCGGGTGTACCTTCCATTTTGCAGGAAGAGCCAATCGGAGGGCCGCAGGGTTAATAACCTGCAGAATGCTGTAGGGACCCACGAACCGAGGCAACAGGGATCTTCGACCAGGCAGGCGTAGATTTTTTGTGGACAGCCAGACCTTCATCCCCGGTCGGTAGTTAGGAGCCGGTGAGCGATGTGCATCTGCCGATGACTTAGTACGTGACTGGGCCTGTAATAGTTGACTCTTAACTATAGCGTGGGTATCTGATAGGTTCCTAAGACAACCAGAGGCAGCCGGATTTTGTAATGGCTAATCAGCAATACTGGGCAAAGAACGGGGGTGCTGGCCATATAGTGCAAAGAACGGAGATACACCTGTCGCCGTATGCATAGAGTTATTGTAGGCGAACTCGGCCAGAGGTAGAACAGAAACCCACGTATCTTGGCGTTGGTGGGTAAGACATCGTAGATACTGTTCCATGGTGGCGTTAAGCCTCTCTGTTTGCCCATCGGTTTGTGGATGGTATGCACTAGAGTACCTGCCGTCTATACCCAACTTTGAAGTCACGGCTCTCCAAAAACGAGAAGTGAACTGTGGTCCCCGGTCAGTAACAAGAATGGAAGGCAGACCGAATCTTCGGTAGACGTTCTTCAAGAACAGTTCCGCCAAAACCGGAGCAGAAGGAATCCCCTGGCAGGGTACAAACAAGGCTGATTTAGTGAAATAGTCCACGACCACCCATATAGTGTCGTAGCCGTCGACTACCGGAAGCTCTACTACGAAATCCATAGAGACCATAAACCAAGGCTTGTCTGGAATAGGCATGGGTTGAAGCAGGCCCACCGGTTTGCCCGGTTGATGTTTGCACTGTGCACAAATGGCACAAGAAACGATGTATTCCCGAACATCGTGTGACATGGAGGGCCACCAGCACCACCTTCTCAAAAGGTCAATAGTTTTCCCAGTACCTGGATGTGCCGCTACCGCTGAATCGTGACACCATTGTATGGCGGTGTGTCTTGTGTCGGAGTCAGGCACATATATTTTACCCTTCTTATAAGGCAATGAATTGATGACCTCCAACCCCAGGCTAGAAATCTCGGAGGGAGTAGTTCTCACCCATTCTTGTATCCTTGTTTTCAGAGAGGGGCGCAAGGTACACCCACACACCACTTGATTGGGTAATAGAAGAGCTCTTTTAAGCTCGGATGGTTCAGGGACTCCATGGATGCGGGAAAGAGCATCAGCCTTCGAATTCAGAGAACCAGGGCGATAGGTAATGGTGAAGTTGAACATGGCGAAAAATTCATGCCACCTGGCATGACGTGCCGTGGTACACTTCACTGATTGCAGTGCCAAGAGATTCCAATGATCAGTAAACACTTGAACTGGTTCGGAAGACCCCAAAAGATGATGTCTCCATACCATAAAGGCGTCTCTTACAGCCAACAATTCCCGTTCTGTGATCGTATAATTCCTCTCGTAAGAGGTGAGTTTTCTGGAGTGATACGCAACAGGATGTAAACCAGCGGACTCGGGGCAAAGTTGGGACAGGATAGCTCCCAGTGCAACATCTGAAGCATCTGCTTCTACAATGAAAGGCAAAGAGGGATCCGGATGTTGAAGGACGGGAGCCGTGGTAAAAGCAGATTTTAAGGCCTCAAAAGCCTGTTGAGCTTCCTCGTTCCATTCAAACAAACTTTTAGTGCTGGTTAGTTTAGTAAGTGGAGAGGCAATGGCTGAAAAGTCTTGGATAAACCGCCGATAGAAATTTGCAAAACCTAGGAAGGATTGCAGAGCCTTCAAGGTATCAGGACGAGGCCACTCCAATATCGCGGTGATCTTAGACTGGCTCATTTGCACTCCCCGGCTAGTGATATCATAGCCTAGGAACTCTACCTCAGTTTCATGAAACCTGCACTTGTCCAACTTAGCATACAAGTGGTTCTCTCTTAGACGTTGCAAAACGTTGGAGACATGGATGACGTGAGTGTCCACCGAAGGAGAGTAGACCAAGATGTCATCTAAGTAAACGACTACGTACTGGTCTAGCATGTCATGAAATACGTCGTTGATGAAGTATTGGAAGGTCGCCGGAGCGTTACATAGGCCAAAGGGCATAACGCAGTATTCGAAGAGGCCATATTTGGTTTTGAAGGCCGTCTTCCACTCGTCGCCTTCGCGAATCCGGACGAGATTGTAGGCTCCCCTCAAATCCAATTTAGTGAACACCTTAGCTGCACCCAATTGGTCCAATAAGACTGAAATCAGAGGAATTGGATACTGATTTCTGATCGTGACGGCATTTAAAGCACGGTAATCGATGCAAGGACGCAGGTCCCCCTCCTTCTTAGGGACAAAGAACATGGGTGAGGCAGCAGGTGAGCGGGAAGGACGAATAAAGCCAGTACTCAAGGATTTGTCAATATATTCCTTCAAAATCACGTCCTCTTTAGGGGTCAGGGAATATATGCGCCCAGACGGAATCTTAGCTCCAGGAATCAGCTCGATAGGGCAGTCATAGGGCCTGTGGGGTGGAAGTATCTCTGCCCCACGTGCGTCGAATACGTCCTGATATTTCCTGTACACCATAGGAAGGACAGTGTAAAGTACTGCCCCCACAGTACGGGTAGTTTCAGCAAGAGCATGACTTGGATTGATGATCTCCGAACTGATAGTGAGGCATCTCCTTTCACAGTAATCCGACGGAAAACATACTTCCCCAGAATGCCAATCCACAGAAGGATTATGCAATCTTAACCAAGGTAAGCCGAGAATGAATTTAAACTGTGGTGCCGCAATGAGATCAAAGTAGATGCTCTCTTGATGACCGCAGTCAGTGATCATGGTGAGGTCAGTAGTCCGCTTCGTCACTAACCCAGAGACCAAGGAAGAGCCATCTACCGAATTTACCACTTCAGGACATGATTTGTGCATAACTGGCAGACCCAACCCCTGAGCATAAGTGGCATCCACGTAATTCCCTGTGGCGCCTGAGTCCAGGACCATCATCACGGCCCATTTCTCAGAACCGGGAGACGACAGGGAAACAGATAGACAATAAGGACTGTATATTGTAGGGTCTATCGAAGAAACACCCGGCATCTGGACCCCTTCAGTCACCGGGTTTTGGCGTTTCCCTGTTTCTTAGCGGGTTTTTTGGTACATTCTCGGAGCAAGTGGTCTGAACCTCCGCAATAGAAACATAATCCATTCTTTCTCCGGTGTTCCCTAAATTCAGCCGAGAGAGGAGTTCTAAGTGCCCCAATCTGCATGGGTTCCGTGGATCCAGCGGCAGGTAAAGGAACGGAGATAGCAACAGGAGGAACCGTTCTCTTTTCACCCCTCCGTGCTGCTTGTCGGGAATCGATCTGGAGAACCAAATCCAATAGTTCCGAAAAAGCAGTAGGTATCACCGGAACGGTAGCCAGTGTGTCTTTTAGGGAGTCGGATAGCCCTTTATAGAAGAGAGAGGCCTTCTTCTCTTCGGGCCAATTTGTTTCCGCCACCAGCTGATTGAACTTGGCTAGATAGGACAGGAGAGGTGTACTGCCTTGTTGGAGACCAAGCAGTTCTAAATCCGTAGCTTGTGTGGCATAACGTGTGTCGAACACACGACTCATAGCCTCAATTAGGGCGTCACAATTGTAAAGAAGATGACTGCCCTCTTCCAACAACGGATTAGCCCAGGCAGCCGCGGTACCCCCTAAATGAGATAACAGAAACGCCGCCTTAGTAGTGGAATCTGGAAAAGAGGCAGGACGACACAGAAAGTGTAGTCTACATTGGTTCAAAAAGGTCCTAAAGGTCTTGGGGTCTCCACTGAAGCGTTCCGGTGGAGCCAAAGGGAACTGGGTAGTCATATAAACTGGTCCAGCACCCTGTTGGGATGGACCAGCACCTGCCCCAGAGACACTGGCCAAAGGTGGGGCAGCTGCCCCAAGGGGTTGGAACCCTGCTTGCAACTCATCAATGCGTCGCTGCGTGGCTGAATGAGCCGCAGTCATATCATTACGTAAATCGGCCACCAATTGTAAAATAGTGGACAGCGTCTCATTGGTATCCATATTGAATGGCTTCTGATTATGTCAGAATCCAGTTGCCCACGTCGTGTAGCCGAAGAGTTCTTCCTCCCGATGGAACCCTCTGGCCCCAGGAATAGACAGCCAGAGCGATCAATCAGAGGAAAGAACGGATACCTGATGAGACCCAGAGGACGCAGGAGTTGTAATGTAGATGACGCAAAAGTTGTAATGCAGAAGTCAGGGTGGTACGGGTAGCCGAGGACAGGCGTTGGATCTGTAAGTGAGGAGTTAACACAATACAGATAATATAACAACCGCCCTTCTGACCAAACCCGAACACAACAGAAAGAATGCAATACGTTGATCCCAATTCTGATAACAACCCCTAGGCTTACCGTTACTCCGGGGAGAACCAGATGGAACCAGGAAGAGAAGAACTCCGAAGTCCACAATGCAGAATACCAGCAAAGCTCAACCACCTATCCCGCCGGCACGAGGACGCCTACTACACACTAGATAGTGTGCGTCACAAGGAAACCCCAGGTTGGAAGTTCATAAGTTCCAAGTTCAACAATCCAAAAGTTCAAGAGTTCCAAGGTCAACAATCCAAAAGTTCAAGAGAAGTTCCAAAGTTCCTCAAAATACCCAGATGCAGTCCAGATGATTGATGATCCAGAAGACAACCGAAGAGCAACCAAAACTAATGGGCGAAGGCTAGGAAATCCGTGAGCGGTCCGAGGTCGAAGAATGATGCGGGCAGCAGACAAGAACAAGGCAGTCCAAAATCCAAAGCCAGGTAAACGGTCCGGGTCGAGGCAACGAGGTAATCAGAAATGCTGGAGGGAAGGGGAAGGGAAAGGGACAGAACCGGGATGATAAGGAAAACTGGATACAAGGTACAAGATACGAGGCGCCACCAATTCTCAATCAGAAGCACCGATCTGGAGTGTAGGCGGAGAATATAAAGGTGAGGTCACATGACAGCGTTCCGCGGCTTCCAGCGTCGACCGTGGGAAACGCTGAGAGGACGCCAGCATTGCCATGCCAACTTCCAAGCCCCTGGTTGTAGTGTTCTTAAAGGGCTATGCATCCGTTTCTTGACACTGCTTACACGCCGGTACATGACACTTTCCTTGACCTTCCTTGTTTAGTCCTACTTTGCTTTTTCTAACCTCATTCTATGGTTACCTCTACCACAATAGTGCCGTTCACGTCTTCTGCTATGGCACTCTTCACGAACCATGGTGTACATTGTACCGGTTAGATATATTGTTCCTTTATGTGTTTAGACTTTGGAATTTTCTTTTTTCAATCCTGTTACATGAATGGATGTGTTATTACAGCTTTATTGATGGTTTACCTGGGGTCCGCAACAATTAATTTCTGAAGCAACATTACACTCAGGCTGCAGTCTTACTGACACTTTGGTCCAGTCTATTCCCCATTACTGGATTCATTAGCTCTAATTAACACTGAGGTACTGTGTAGGATATTCTACCACTATTCACTTATAGACATGTTGGATTCATGTGCTAAGGCTGTTATTTCCTTCTTTTCCCTAGTAGTATTCATGGGCTGCCACCCACTATCTTTGTGTGACTAAGTGGTTGCCTACTTGCTTTACTTGTGACTGAGCGGTTGCTCACAAATTTGTGAGGTGTTTTTTTGGTTACCTTAATATCCTGACTCCCTGTCTCTTCTGGCATGTTCCACACGGTGACCTTTTTTAAACGTACTATATCTATGTATTTGGGATTTGCAGATTTAGGCTGTAGACACTCTTCCTTTAAATATACAAGACACATTTTCACGGGGTCTATTCCGTTTAGTGTACTTGATTCTTTGCATGTTATACTCTTTTGGCTTAGGGGACATTGATACTGATACACTTATTCTTGAGACTATATCACCATAAAATTTGATTATTTAATTTGAACTCTTAGCAATTCATAGCATATGGTCAGAGTGTGTATTGTTCATTTACCATTTTATGTTTCCACATAAAGAGTTGTACATTATTAACACTATGTCTATACATGATTTAATCCTTGAACGTACTTAGTGTTGTTATCTTAATGTATTGTAGATATTTGATTTGCACCTGATGAAGGGAGTGTTTTCCCGAAACGCGTTGTGCAGCTTTAATTTGAATATAAGGAAAGACTGGAAAATTCAACCTTTTCACATCATTGCTTACAATTTTTCCAAGAATCTCATTACGCAATTTGTGTTTGAATGTGTAAATATATATGTATTTCAATTACTTTCGACTGATCTTTTCAGCAAAAAGGTGTGCAGGAGACGGGAGTGCCCGATATGTTGGACACCAGCCTCAATAACAGATCAGTTGGTGCTGTGCATAGTTTCCGGAGGCTATCTTATAGGGTTCTTAAGCCCTCTGCCAATCAGAAGGATGACCGTCACATCAATCCCAGGGAAGCCTGTGAAGAAGGTCGGCCTCATGGCATGGGTCATGTACTTGCTAACAAAAGGTGTATGTGTCGCAGTGCCTCTGGAAGACAGGGGGGCGGCTTCTATTCCATCTCTTTCTATGTGACAAAACTTTCAAAACGATGCACCGGTTCTGAATTCGTATGTTACAAATGAGACATTGAGAATGGAATCAGTTCACTCCATCTCATTCCTCCTGGACATCAGAGAAATGTTGGGGTCATCGGACCTCAAAGATGCATATGCATATCTCCACATTCTCATGTGCAGGCAACATCAGATGTTTCTCAGGTTTCAGAATGGCTCAGCACCCTTCCAGTTCCAGGGGCTTGCTTTTGGTGTTTAAAGCACATGCTGAATGTTCACCAAAGTGCTTGCACTGTTGGCCGCTGTTTGGCAAGGAATAATGGTGCAACTGTGTACACGTCTGACTCGTTCATGCTTCAACTGTTGAGCTGGAAAAGTCTCATTCATCTATGGATGTGCCTACTACTGGAATCACAGGCTTGGGTGATCAGTTTAAACAAATCGCACGTCGATCCCACTCAGAACCTGGAATTCATAGTAGCGTTCCACACCATTAGCAATAATAACAACAGAGCCTATCTTCCGCCTCAGTAGGTAGTGAAGATGTAAACCCACCTAAGTCATCTTCTGAGTTTGAAGGCCACCAATGATGCCAATGATTTCAGGCTAAGGTTAAGATGGCTGTTTGGGTGCATCAATGAAACACAGGGCATGCCTGCACCTAAAACCACTAATATTCCATCTCTTGATACATTGTAAATCAGACACTCTGGAATACAAAACCTGTATCCCATTATTGTTAATGGATTAGAAGGCATGTGTGTGGTGGTTACAGAATGATGACATCAACAAGGGCATTGCAATTCAACCTCTGCAGCCTAGGCTGGTCACGATGGGTGAAAGCCACATCGTCTGGGGCGATGTCCTGCAGGAAAAATGCCTTCAGGATCATTTGTTACCAGAGGATGCCAAATGGTCCTCCAATTGAAAAAGCTGGTGGCATTTCATCTGGCACTGCAGGGGTTTATTCAATTTCTGGAGGGGAAATATGCCCAGCTATGAACAGACTATCTCGTAGTGAAGTGTTATGTTTTTTATTCAAAATGGGGGTTCCCCCCAAACCCCTTTTTTAAAAAAAAATTTTGGTTTACCCATTTTTTTTTTATTCCCGGACCCCAAAATAAATATATAATTAAAAAAAAAAAAACGATCTTTTTTTTCGATATTATTGTTTCGACAATATTGTCTTTCGATTTTTTTTTTTTCGAAATTATGACTGACCACCAAATGTTGCATCATTCACCAAAGAGGAAACCTGTTCAGGTTTCTGGAGGCACTGATGAAAGATCTTTAACGAGGGATGGATTATCACCTTCTAGATTTCGGACGTTGTAAATCCAAGCATAGAAGAATATGCAGGTGGGCATGTTGAGCCATCAGTTCCCAACATCAGAGGAGTATTCATTGCTCCAGGTGACATTCCAACAGATTTGTTCAAGAATGGGAGCACCCTATTGAGACTTCATGGCTACCAGGCAATATATTCAAACTACCAGATACTGTTCCAGGAACAAGGATCTATGGGTTAGGTCACTGATGCCTTGCACCTTAATTCTCCCAGATGATTACTCTGTGATTATTGTGTGTTTTCCTTGATTCCACATGATTCTCAGGAGTGGGTGGGTACAGGTGATTCTAATTGTCCTGTGAGGGAAGTGGAATCCTTGGTTCCAAAGACTTTTATGGTTATCTGTCAAAGACCCTTGGATTCTCCCAGCTCTATGGCCCCAATCTCAGGTGGCCGGCCCTTCAAGCAGCAAGACAGCATCTCAGGATCATGGCCGGGCAATTAAATGTAGGAGAAAAATGAAGAAGGGGATCTCTCCAGCAGTTATATTGAACATTCGGTGGTCCAGGAAACCTGCAACATTGAAAGTCTCCACGAGACACTGGAAGGCATTTTTAAGCAAATGTGAGCACTTTGGGATTTTGCCTATTTTGGGTAATCCTCTCCAGATCATTGAAATTCTATGGGATGTTTTTTTGTTGGGCTTAGCTGTTTCTTCCCTCAAGGCACAGCGACCCACCATTAAGGCTTTAAGGGACCCTTGGAGTGGAACTGCTTCAGTCATGCCTTACGACTCCTTCAGTAGTCTTCAATGCAGGCCTGTATGTTATCCATTTCAGCCCCATGGGACATCCCAAAGTGCTCGACTTCCCTTCAAAATGCTTTCTTTGAGCCTCTAGTGGAGGTTCCTATCCATTCCATTGCATTCAAGTAGTTTTTCTTCTGGCCATAACTTCTGCCAGAAGACTCTGACTTGTGATTCTTATTTGAAATTCTCAGAAGAGGGTCCGACTGTGACGCATCCTCCTACTTTGTCCTCAAATTTCCTCAGCTCTCCATTTATCTCAGGAACATGTCTTTTCTGTGTTCAAAGATGCCAGTGGTTCTCCATATTTGTGGGACATGGAGTGATCAGTTCAAATATATGTGGAACACACTGCTTCTTTGTGTTCCTGGGAATCCCATCTTATATCTTCAGCCCATGTCACAAGGAAAGGAAGCCTTCAGCTTCATCTCTGTCCAAGGGCTAGAGAGGCAAACTCTCTGGTCTATGAGTTGAGTAATATTCCTCCTGAGGCCTTCATTTAGAGAAAGTCTACCGGGAACAGTTTCCTCCAGGGCTAAATTGAAAGGGGTTTTCATGACCAAAAACGTCTGTGCCACCACCTGAGTGGCCCATTCTGCCTTTGAGCCCATTACGAGTTGGCACGAGTTTGGTGGAGGGTTCTTTTTGCACAGCTGTTCTACAAACCTCAACTCTTTAAATTGTTATTGGGAATACATTTTCTGTGTGTTTTGCAATTATAAGTGCTAGTAGTGTTTTTTTTAAAGTCTTCTGACTTGTTACATCTTCATATGTTAGGCCTGGGACAAGGAAAATGGGATGAGAGAGTAGGACTGGGGCAAGGCATATGGAACGAGGGGTAATGTCCTGTTTACTTACTGGGAATTTTAATTACTCTGATTTCACATCTTCCTTGTCACAGTTTGGTAAGTCTTACCCACCGCTCCAAAGTGTCATAAGACTTTGAAAAAATGTGCTTGCAATTTACAGGACATAGCTGAGGCGAGACCTCCTTTAGAAAAACAGATCTAGGATGTTTCCTGCATGCCACTTTCACTGAAGCCCAGTTCCCCAAGACTGGCTTTGGCGCTGCAGGGAAATATCATTGCCCTCCCTTTCGCAATGCGGTGTACACCCCCGCAGCTGCCATTTCTGCACCCACCTCCCTCACTCCACAACCTCTGGACTCCTGGGCCGCCCCATTCCCTTCTATTTCCCACATATAAGTCATACACACATACATACATACACATACATAACTTATCTCCACCCTCCAGCACTCCTTTCCTCACCTCGCCAGCCAACACCTAAACTGCTTCACGTGGACATGGTAAGCGCATGCCCGGTTTGCTGCCGGTGAAGGAAAACTGTTGGGGAAATTACTTTGAAGTAACTGGCCAAAACAAAACAGCGCTGCTTGCTAGCAGGTGTCAGGCTGGGGGAAGGCACCGCTCATCTGTTAGGACTGTTATGAGTAAGGTGTGGCCTCAGGGTAAGAAACTTTACCAGTAAGAAATCAGGACATTTATGCTGGAGGCATTTACAATGGATTCCTATGTAACCTGCCTGATTTAAACAGGTGCTAAACAGCTGAGTAACATACAGCAATGGAGCATACATGGAAAATCCTCTGGAGGTTTTACGGAGGAAAAGATAGGATGGGCTTGCGTCATCAAAAACTAGCTATAGAATCGTAAAGTATGTGGTGTCACAGAGCGATGCATGTCGTGTTGCATTGATGGTGCCATGAAGATTGCTGCCAACCAAGTACAAAAAAAATCTTCAATGTTGGCGCTATTTATGGACAGATTTAATTTCTAAACTGAAGTCCATGCTGTCTGATAAAATGGCCAGAGTTGTGGTATAGACCTGTAATTGCAGCATCAGTGCTATACCTTCAGTTCTTCATTTCTTTCAGTGAGTCATGTACAGTTTCAGGTACAACTGTTGGAATGAAGTTATGGAAAGAGTAATGCAGATAGATCAACCATCATCAAGCAAGCACACGCACTCAAATGGTATATAGTCTTTCATGTGTGCTTATTGTGTCTGCGCTAACACATGAAGTCTTTAGCTCCATACTGAAAAACTACATGATTCTGCAAGAAATTGAAATGACCGAAGACAGTGATTATGCACACCTTGCGGTACACTTTGAAAATACAACTGTAGAAGTATGTAGCACAAGGTGGCATCTGTCCTATCACAAGTAGTGCACAAGCAAAGGTAATCTTGATAGATTACTGGCACCTACAGGCAAGATACAAAAAACAACTGTCAGAACATGACACTGTGGGCGAGAGCTCAGTTAACAGGAAAGCGGTTCCCTGTACCGATAAGCAATTACAAAAACAAGCATGCTTCTTTTGCACTAGGTAAGCAAGCACATATTGCACACTGTATGCACTGAAGATGCAAGCCAGAAAATGTTTGATGCTCTTGAGTTTAGTGGAAAATACCCAATGGAAACTGAAATTGCATGGGTGCATCAAGCAAAATGATGATCATGCATATGACATAGTATATCACAAATAATGCCATGCGAAATTGCACAGAAAACTCCTGCCATACTGCAAAACTTCGACGGTAGGTTGAACCTATTGACTGTTTAATAGAGGTCCTTTTGAAAGCTATGGTTGTCACAATGCCACACTACATGGACATATGTTGCTACAAAGATGTGAGAAAAGGAAGTTACGATATCAAGAAAATCCCTGAAAGCACCCACTTAAAAATGGCTGACACGGATGTACTATTCAGCAATCCTATATCCAAATCAGTGAGCAAGTTGCGCTTTCACATTCAGAAGCACGTGCCAACATAGATTTAAATGTGAAGACTCTATATCAGGCTGCTAAACTTCCACGCTTCCCTGAGAGTAGACATGGAAATGAACAAGTTGCTTCGCACAGGACAAAGTTACAAAAGCAATAACACAAGACGTTTTAACCTTTTTCAAATGATGTATAGATGAGAAAAGATTGTTTGACAGCTTTCCGGGTGAGACATACACATTTGCACCATAAGGCCTATACATGAGTGCCTAAAGAAAAGGGAGGCCTCATAAGCTGCCTCTACCTCAGTAACTTTAAGACACACACTTGAACTTCTACTTCAGGTTGATGTTGGTCTAACAATGCATTCCGCAACGTTCAGCAAATTCTTGGTGAAGCTTATGCATGGCTTGGGCTCCTCATCTGAATAGAATCATGCTTTCCGTCTTGAGACAGCTTTAGCTAATCAACTTTTACACTGGGAGGTGTATAATGGAGGAGTGTATGTTCCATAGCAACAGCCTCTTCCTCCTCCTCCTCACGTCTTCTGCCCTGTGCCCTCTGCAACTCATCCAGAACAGAACCACAAGACTTATCCTTGGCCTCAAACCCAGAGACTGCATCTCTGCAGTGCTGAAATCCCTTCACTGGCTCGCGGTGGCTGCAAGAATCAAGTACAAGACCCTCTGCATTGTTCACAAGGATTTTCATCTACCTCCAACCTAGTATGAGTGAGCCGTTTTTCCAAGCAGAGATTTGGAGGGAGATCCTTATTCTGAGCAAGTGCCTCCCTCTGGAATAGCCTCCATGCAGCCCTCCATCTTGCGCCTGATCTTCTTAAGTTTCGGAATCTCCTCAAGACTTTGCTCTTCTCCTCTTCCTTCTCTCTCCCTCTACTCTGCTAGCCTAGTCCTCTGCTCTTTCCCTCTCTCCCTCCTCTTTCTGTACAGCTTGCTGACTGGCCGCCTTGTCTACCTCAGAGTCTCACAGGTCCCTTGCACCCCAGCAAGTCCTCTTTCGTACTTGCATCAGGGCCCTACATCCCATCCACACTCACTGCACTTGAGAAATAACTCATGAGATTTGCTCTCTCTGCACTTACCCAAGTCTCCACCGACCCCGTGCACTTGTACCTGCCCCTCCCTGTGATCATCTGTGCACTTGCATGATCTATACGCACTGTGCCTGAAGATAGTCTGTCTTTTCTCCCTTGTCTTCACCCCTTAATTGCACTGGTAAAATTGCAGAATCACTGTCAGGCCTATTTGCTGTATCTCAAACTGTTATCTGTACTCTACGAACTTACTCTGCCTGTGCAGACTATTATCTTCTCAGAATTTCAAGGGCTCTGAGCGACTCATTTTTGCCTCATGTTCCCACCCTCCTTGAGGGCTTTGAAACACTTGCCTGTGTATAGGCACTATATAAATAAGCAATACCATACCATAATGTGGACTTCCTTAAGGGCACATCTGATGGAAAGGGAAACCTTCATGCAACTGTTAGTATTTGTTTTCAAGAATGTTATAGCCAAGATGAATCATACTCCATAACAATGGGTGTTTCAAGCATGCTGAATCATTCACTGCAGAAACGACCCTGCTGCATGATGGACTTGCTATCGCAGAAGGGCATAAAGCTGCTGAAGTCAAAGAGTACAGCAAAGTCTTCTACTTTGAAGGTGAAGACCGCAGAATGTGCAAATAGGGCGGACAATGATGCAATGGTTGCGACTCCCAAAATTAACAGGAAAACAAGTTCATATCCTGAGGTTTTCAATGCACAATGCAACATTGAAAGTGTTTAATCAAATAACTTGCACATGTGTACTGTCAAACATACCAGCTACACCAACATATCCTTCAGTTCAGTTGACTTTCTCAGCTGTGTGAATCCTTGACAGCTGTCTGTATTGTGCTGATAAAACCATATATAAAATACCATTGCCGTATAAGACAAAGCCAATTTTGGGGGGCGCTTGAGAGCCCAACTAAGATGGTGGCTCTTCTTTGAGCTCTGAAGCCCCTTGCTCTGCATAATCGATACGTTCCTTTATTTGTACTTTAAGGGTAGTGAATTTAGCAGCGGTTGCGGTATGGTCCATGCCGGAAAGCAAATCCGATCAGGATTTGCTGACTGTCCTTACACTGCATTCAGGAATGCTGTGCGGGTCCACATTGAGGGTTCCCAGCTCCGTCGACCAGAGTCCGAGAGCAACGCATGAACACAGCACTTGAACAGGAAGGAGTGGCGCTGGTTGTGCTGTTGGAGGAGTGCTGCAGGCACTCACTGAAGAAAACAGCACAATGAGCACAATGAGGACATAAGAGCCCTGGCCCCTTGAACACATAGCGGCCTCCACACCGGTACCACATTGTCAGAACCATTGAATTGGGGAATGGTCAACCACGCAGGGTGGCCTGTGGAAAAGCCTGTCAACTTGAACGGTGGGCAGCACCCCAAGAGACCAGGTAATGCATAGAGAGGCCCAGATCCAGAAGACGCCACGGAATTGGAGGAGAGGGCGGAACAGGTGCCATTGCATGACGATCTGCCAGAAACCCAGGGAGTGCAGGGACTCCCTAGCCCACAGATGATCCCAAACATGGGGAAGCATGAAAAATAACAGTTCAAGTTGTCCTTTACTCCGGGACACTGACACAGGCTGGCAAAGACAAGATTTCATCCACTGAGGCAGTGAAACATCCCAGCAGGGAAAAGCACAGGGAGCAACCAGCAGATGAAGAAATCAAGGACATACTGCTTCTGCTACAGTTTGGCATACACATCCTGGATACCAAGATGGACTCCTTAATCTGTAAAATAGACCATTTGAAGGCAGAATAGATAATTAAGGTGCCAGTCTGGATGAAGCAGAACATAGGATCTGTTCATTTGAAGACTCCACAGCATCAATGCCTACTAGACTCCATGCCCTGGAGATCAGCCTAAAAGCAGTCAGTGGCAAAAATGCGGACCTGGAGGGTCATTCGAGAAAGAAGAACATCTGCATACTAGCGGTAAGTAAATTATCCTGGGCAGTTCCGATGGAAAATTTTGTAGACTCGCTTCTGCAAGATCTATTTGGGGCAAATAGCTTTTTGACAATGTTTGTGGTTTAGAGAGCCCACAGATCCCTGGGGCAAAAACCTGGGCCAGACACGTGCCTCATGGCCGCACCCCATTATAGAAAGACAGTTGAGCTACAGAGACTGTGATGTGGTGGTGCAGCTAGTGAGAGATAAAGGACAACTGCGCTACAAGGGGGAGGATGTACACATTTATTCGAAATTTTCGTCCTCCGTACAAGCAGCCCAAAAGTTTGTAGATAGCCTACAAAGGGAAGACCTATTTCTTCAGTACTACTGAGGCGGCACAAGACCTCCTAACTACTCTACCCAGAATGCAGAAGGACAATAATAATAAAAGTCCACCAAGGGTAGAAGAGGAATACTATTCCCAATAAGAGCAGTGGGATCCCACACATAGGTTGGACAACAGAATGGAAATGAAACGGGAAACTCAGCTTTAAAAAAGGTACCTACAAATGGCGGGGAACCAGGTCCGACTGCAACAGCAAGGAGTATGCTATCCATTGCGCCAGGTGGACCAACTCAAAGCCAAGTCTTACTATTCTTGACTCCTACATGCTGCGGCCAGCAGGCCTTAATCGCATGCACATAAATCAGACTTTAAATATGTACAAAGCATCCACGGGTGGCCACATCTGCCTCTTTAATTGTTTTTATAGATGAAACTCTAACACCAGAAACGGATATGTAACTCTTTCATGGGGCAGAGGGGCGGACAAGGTTGGGCTCCTCATCGCCTGCTTTGTGCAATACACAGTTGAAATTACAAGTTATTTTTTGGGTTTGGGAGTACACTGAAGAATTTTGTTAACAGTTGGGGGGGACATGGGAACATGTTCAGCAGGCTGACGTATTGTTGCTAGAGACTAATCGGGGTGGGGGAAGGGAAGGGTGTTTAGACATTTACTGTTCTGGTTTGGCTATGACACAGGTGACGAATCTGTACAATTCGTCCCTTCTCTTAAGAGGGGAGCCACCCCCCTTTGATGCTAGTGAGGTTAGCCCGTTAAGCAAGACCCACTCTAGAGGTCTGGGCAAGTGGGACCTCATTGGGAGTGACTCCCCGCCAGGGGCAAGGACTCTCATTCGAGTAGGGAACTCCCAGTGCAAAACACACATTCTGCTTATATGGGTGTGAGAAAGACTTGGGTTCCACCCGTTACAATTAAAGTGAACATAGACCCTTACTACACACTATTGGTTTCAGGTAATGCTGATCATCATCTCAATGTCATGAGCAAAGAACACCGACATTATTTGTGTGTTAATGACTTGCATAAGAGCAACGTGGCCTGTGAATGGGAGAGCAACTCCTATGGAAGAGGGAGAAGCATCGCTACGCAGAGGCGAGTCTCTTAGACTATGTTCTGGAGGAGCAGAGCTACGCCGAGCCATGGAGCAAACGGTGGTGGAAGAGACTGAAGACCCGCTAGCTGGAGGCTGAGAAGCAGGCTCTCTTACCAAGCAAGTGGCTCCTCCTCTCAAGAGAGATACGAAGACTGAGAGAAAATCATCTTCCATGGTGGTACGAACACTGGAGAAAAGTGCTGGTCCTGGCACCGAGCAACTGAAGCTGGGACCAGTGAAAAGAAAGGAGCTCCATGTGGCAAGTGCCTCTGCTGATATGAAGAGAACCGACTGGGAAGGAAAGGCTCCCAAAGCGAGGATGCCAGTGAGTGCCGTGAACTTCGGTTTCCACAAGTATGGAAACTGACAAAGAGACGATCTATGAAAACAGAATGAGCACAAGACTCAGGTAAAAGAGTGAAAGAGATACAAAGAATGTATATTAAGGCTGAAGAAGACTATCAAAGTACGGGAGTCTGAATGAACTGAACGGCACACGCCCTATGTAAAACAGAGGGACAAGGATACGTGTGCTTTATACCAAGGCTGCGAAAGATGACATGTACGAGGTACTGATAAATAGGACAAGTCTGTGTCCTACCTGTACCAATGATCCTGGAGGGAACTGAAACCTGTTGCTAAGAGCTCAGATGAGTAAGTCTAAGGGGAACATTATTTTACAAAGGAGAAGACAAAACTGTACGGAAAATATTTCTGGTTTTTACTGATGAGCACCTTTAAAGTCTTTGAACCAGAGTATTGACATCTAAGTGTTGGACCAGGCAGAAGCCTGCCTCAGAGGCCATTGCTACAGCTTCCTTCTTGGTGTTCCATTTAATTAATTGGTAGGGCCAGTTCGTCATTAGGATTCAGATTGAAGACTATTTTCTTTTGGGCATTGATGGGCACCATTAGTTTTAGTTTCTAGGTAGGTAACTTCCATCATAGCGGTAGGGCTGGAGAGGCATTTTTCTTTGATTTAAATAAACACCCTTGAATTATGACCCATTGTAGTCCAAGTCCTCCTCTTGGTTCACCACACAAACAAGAGATTCAACACATTGGGCAGCTGACTATGGATGGTAGATTCTTGCTGATCGTCGGCACAAGGAACATACAAGAGTCAGATGGGCAGAGGGTTCCCATGATCATCTTCCCGATGCCAGGTGTCTGTTCATTCAACTTAAACATACAAAAATGTAATATTAGGTGGCTAAACCACCCCATAAAGGGACATGGAACATATGGGATTAACATATTTTGTATCCTACTGTACGTATTCTTAAGGAGTAGCAATTTTAATTTGTCGGGATGTGGAATTTAAGCTAAAAGAGATAACTGCTGATAGGGAGGGTAGAACACTGATAGTAGTTGGGGATATAAAAGGTCACCTCATAGCAATAGTCAACACATATGCTCCAAACGCAGACAGTCCTGAATACGAAGACTGGATAAAGTCGCCACTAAGAAAACTTGCTGGGGCAGTCAATCTGGGGAGGCGACTTTAATGCAGTGATGATATGCATGCTGATTGCTCCAATGTACCCATCCGGGATCAGTCCCTGTGAATTGTATGGATCAGTGGGCGTGGAGGCTCCGACACCTGCTAGATGGGGAATTCACATTTTACTTTTATCCACATGGCACAGCCACTCGCATTGACTACATCCTTTTGTACAACACTAAAAGTGGCTGGGTCAAGGAAATGTGAAATACTCCCTCGCACGCTGTCAGATCATTTGCCAGTAATGATTCGGCTACACATTCCATTCATAACACCCCATACTCGTTTCTGGCACTTTAAATCAGAGGCCCAAATTGATAATGCACTCTGTATGGACCTACGGGATGAAATAACCTTCTTTCAAGTAAATACAGACACAGTTAGTAAGCAAGAAACCGTACGGGAGGCCTTCAATGCTACACTACGGGGGTGTGTATAGCTAAAGGCGCTGGGATCTTTAAGGGGACCAGGGCTGCACTCAATAAATGGGAATTAGTGCTGATGGAGCTGGAACAGGAATATCAAAGAAGTAAGGATCCGGCTACGCTTATGGACTCCATGGACACGATACCAACATTTCAGGAGGCAACATCCATAGAGGTCAAGTTCCGGGGCTGACGGTAACAAGCCCAGCAGTACGGGGAGGGGCAGAGGCCAAGTAGGACCCTTGCATGGTTTCTGAAATCAGATTGCAAGCCTACCTCCAGACAAATATTATGGGATAGTGAAGGGGAAGCCCAAGACTCAGACGAAAGTACGACCAGCGCCATTACTGAATTTGACTCTGCCCTCTACTCACCAAAAATGACAAGGCCCAAGGATCAAATCCATCACGTCACGGTCAAAATAAGCCATTTGTGCCTCACGAGAGTGCAGGCGGATGCACTAGGCATGCACTCACAGAACAGGAAGTGCGCCTGGCCATAACGCAGTTGCCGGGGGATAAAGCACCAGGTCCTTATGGCCTTACCGTAAGCTTCTACAAGGCCATTATAGACCTTATAGCACCCCAATTAGTTAACATGAATAACAAAGCATTCGAATGCAGGGTGCTCCTAGATACTACCAAGGAAGCTACTATTACCATACTCCTCAAGCTAGACAAAGACCCTCATGTCTGCTCTTCACATAGGCCAATATCCTGCATAAATGTGAACAATAAGAGAGTCCTAACCAACCACTGACTGCCTATGATAACCCATTGTATTAAAGCTTATCAGGCGGGGTTGATTTCAGGAAGGTTGATCTTGTACAATTTAAGGAGGGTGTTCAGGCTAATCCAAAAATTGGACCCAAAGAGCTAGAAAACAGCAGTTCTGTGTGATGCAGAAAATGCTTCTGACTCAAGCGACTGGCCTTACCTCTTTCAAGTGATGTATAAAATGGGGTTACATTCCCCTTGGTATAACTAGTGCAGCTACTCTACACTCAGCCCCTATCCAGAATCCTTGTTAATGGACAGCTGTCCTGACCTATCACACTTCAAGGAGGCACGAGGCCCGCTATCCCCACCATTGTTTGCAATGGAGAATTGCATTGTAGCTTGAGCACCTGGCAACATATCTTAGAGAGAATCACCTGCACAGGGGCCTCCAATTCTACATACATAAGCTGCTCCTGTCTCTATATGTTGATGACATCATACAGCATCCTCGTTTAAACCTCCTCCCTGTAATGCACGCTATAAAACAATTTGGTGAATATTCAGGATTGCGAGTTAATGCCTCTTGATCAATCCTATTTCCTCTACCAGATGTGCCCAGGGCGCAAACTGAGTATAGAGCTTGCAAGGGACAAAGAGCGGCCAATGGTGCTACATTTTCAATCAGCCTTTAAATCACCTGATCACGCCAGACAAATGGTGAAATCTTCCCCTATCCCTAATCTGCCCGAAACATTCTCTAACCAATTAAGGAGCATCCAGCTGTGGTTTGTGTGGGCCGGAAAGACGGTTAGACTCGTTCATGTCCATTTTATCAATGGCAATTTACTCGAAGCAGATTTGTTTGCAATTTTTGTAACATATATGGGGGAGTGGGTTCAGGTATTTGATCAGGGTGAGGGATGTGGGAGGGCTCCAGGGGTCTCCCCCAACGTTTTATTTGCAAGGAAATGGGTTACAAAATAAAATGCGAACAAATCTGCCTCGAGCAAATTGCCACAAACAAGGAGCGTAGAACCGTTACACGAGCATGGAGCAAGTTTATCCTGCAACTGGAGAAGGGTGGGTTAGCAATTCCGGACCTTCAGCGCTACTGCTTAATACGACAAGCCCATATCATATTGGTACAGTGCATCGCCAGACCGGCCCCATGTTTAAGTGAGGTGGGCAATTCCGCCCCTGCTCTATTACACGGACGTATTCTTGCAACTTGAAACACAGGTACGAACATAGTCAGGTGTATTGTTAGGGGCTTCGACCAAACTGAGAAAAATAATTTAAGGGATCTACTATCCTCCCTGCTCCTCCCAGAAAGGCATACACCTCACATCACTATTACGGCAGAGGAGGAATGCATAAGGACTATGCGGAAAATTGGCCTTGCCACACAGGGGGATTTATTCCCAGATGGGGCATTTGTTTCCCTGGAAACTTAAAACCTTGAGGGGGCACATCCACACTTGACCTATTCACATACTACAGTTGGCGGCACACCTGTTGCGTTCTTTTCCCAACATTCCTAGCACCCCCAGCTACCATCCAACTGCTTCATGAAACAATATCTGGGAAACTAGTATCATTAATGTACCACAGAATAAATAATAATAATAATAATAGTGATGCACTGCCTCATCCTGCATGAGATGGAACAGGAATTTACAAACCGAAATAAGGGATGAACACTGGGATTACATTTGCAAGGAGACCACAAGAGTTTCATTTAATGTCAGAAACAAACTCATACACCTGAAATATATTCATCAAGTGGACTATCCCCCAGTCCAGCTGCATAATTACTACCCCAAGACCAATCATCAGTGCCAGAGATGTCATGCTGATCAAGCAGACCTCTTCCCCCTGGCTGCCCTTGTGGTGATATACAGTGTTCTTGAGAGGGTGCCTTTGAGATGCTCAGTAAAATATTAGGCGAGCATTTGCACCCAACTCCCATGGTGGCACCATTGAGCTACACCAAGGACATTTTGTCTTATGGGCGTAGGTTTGCAAGGTTGCTGCTAATAATAGCAAAGAGGACCGTGGCCAGGAGGTGGTGTGAGGGCGCTGCCCCTACGGTTGAATCCGGGCTCAGAGATGTCACATTCTCTTATTATACAGAAGACCTCTATAGGATATCAATGCCAGAGACATTCAGGCCAGAAGATATCTGGATACCATACCAGAACTATCTGGTGACCAGAGCCGACTGGGGAATTGCGACTCAATAACTCCGTAATGGTCAGTGCACTGGATGCGCACCCAGCTTGTTTCACAGATGCTGTGTACAGACCTCAAAATAAAAAAAGACAGCCTGGATAAGGGCATTTGGGTATTAGCAAGAACCGTTGCATAATACATGCAGCCCAATTTAATTAGACTGTATGCCTTAGATGCAACCTGTCGAGATTAATGATCAATTGCATATCGGATGAATTCTCGTGTGTTACGTTTTGGTTATTTAGTTATAAAAATGATTAAATACATTTTCTTTTAAAAAAACAAAGCCAGTTTTATGGAGCAAAAACTTATTAGACAATTTGCATACCCACAATGAACTGTACAGTTTCTCTAAACTATAGGTCAAGGTCCAGGGGTGGCTACTGGATGGCACTGTGGAATGTGTGACTGAAACTGCCTGTTCTAGTCCCATATTTCAAGTAGAATGGTTTATCCTGCGTTTTTGATGGTGCTTGCTTGACATATCTGGAAAATGTAACAAAACAAATTTGTAGAGCATATTAAAAATGTGTTATTGTGACATTAGATTTGGGTCTCTGCCTTCCTGTCAGCAACTAATAAAATCTCAAAAGTGTCTTCCTGATTGATTGGGTAAACTGCATATATGTATGGTACTACTTTGTGCTATTGGCTCTTTCATTGATGGATCCGATGTTCCAGACAGGTGGGATGTCTGGTACAATGGCAGCACTGTACAACAGATCATCACGGGCAAAGATGTTCAACATACTGTGGAAGCACACAAGTGGATTTGTGTTGCACTGGGTACCTGCTACCTGGAAGTCTTCAAGAAGCTTCAGTGTGTTGAATTGCTTAATTAGCTAGAAACATTACAAACTGAATGATTCAGCATCTGCAATATTAAAGACCTCCAACCAAACATGGAAAAATGTAATATGTTCTGAAAAAATGAAGGACTTTGACAATGTTCCAGGATAGTCTCATACAACATTTAAAATGTTGCAGGAGTACATGGCAATGTTGGAATCATTGTTGCAAGTAGTAAGGTTTGTTGTAAGTGGGGTCTGTAGTTAACACACGTTATTGGTTGAAGCAATCACCGGGTATGTCTTTGCATTAACCTTGCATAATTACTCTGAGATGATGGCATACTATCTTGCAGAAATTAGTGTTTTGAGTCAGATCCTGCAATATGGAGTGACATTGAAAAAGGAAAATAGGTTGTGCTGAAAAATAATATTCCATTCTGTGATCTTGTAGGTGATGAAGTGCTTGAACATCAAAACAGAGTTTTGGAGGATACTAGAGATGTACTAGGCATAACACAACATCCTAGGACACTTGCACACTATTTGTACACTACCTGTATTTGACCATATATGTGGACATCATTAGATATCTAAAGAAGCAGTAAAGAGGGAGAATATTTCAATAAACAGATTTCTTATTCAACTTAATCGGAATGGAAATCCATTTCAATGATTGACCTGAAATTATCAACTTTGCAACTAAAGCGGTTTTTAGTGAGAGTAGTACAAAAGATGTTGGCCAGCTTGCTTCATGCTCCTGGTATTAGATTGTATAAGGTGTTCAAAACAGCGAGCTGGCCGCTGAACTTAGCACCTTGAGTTTATAGGAACATATCAAGAAGGAAAAACGAAATTTGCGTAAAAACACCAAGACAGTAGAAATAAAAGTGTCTGATACTGTTACAGAGGTAAACATATTTGCAAGACTACTTGTTGTAAGCGAATCACAGCACAAAGTATATTATCTGGCGTACTACGATCACTGTTATTGATGATAACAACTATACTATACAGAACTACACACCCGGGGCGCTGTGGAGGAGCCGAGCTAAGATGGCGGCTTTCTCCTGAGCTCCTATGGAGCGGGCGCATTCTGTACATTTCATCGAGCCCAAAATATGGTAAGGCTCTGCCGCCGAGCTGTATACACTGAGACAGCCTCTCAGACTGATCACCTAATTTCCGGGATTCTGGGGGCACCACTGACCGGATGTTAGGCAGAATCATATGCAGTACCCTTTGGGAACACCACACACAATTAAGACTGCAAGTCTAAGTACAAATTCACCTTTGGTACAAGACTGTACTACACAGTAAAGTGGTAGCGATGGCTGAGCAGCCAGACTTATCTCAAGAATAAAACTAGCAGTATCAGAAGTTACACAAAGGACAGCAATCACTATGGTTCAAAGAAACACGGATTCAAGGTTTCTGAGTAAAAGAATGTACATTTATTTACACCATCAGTTACAAAACAGTTCACTAATATAAAGCAGCAGAAAATCACAATCTTGATACACTACAACAACCCCCAATCAATTCTGGACAAGTTAAGCTCAAAATGAAGTGTGAGCAAAATGGCACTCCAGCAATTTAAAAAGGGAGGAAAAGACAAGGTTATCCAAAATCAAACACCAACAAGTGATAGGCAGGGCAATCTAGAAAAGGCTTACTACAACTAGGATTCAAGTCAATATGCCTGGGCTAATGTTAATGGTTCAGAGTCTTTGCAGAGGATCACACGGTTAAGTCTTTGCCAAGAGTTCAAAACAAAGTTGGTCGGAAGAAAAGTTATTCAAAGGAGAAGAGAAGGACAAGCCTTCAGAGAGGCAAAAGATTTCAATCACTTTCACCGTGGTCGGACAGAACAAACGACTGGAATTTCACAGTACCTTAAATGAAGAAGAATGCTGTAACTGAGGCGGTTGTTCCTGGCAGTTCCTGCAGGTTCACGGTTCCTGAAGTGACTGTCGTGGTGACAAGAAGGAAGAAGACTGGAGGACGCCTGCACTGCCCAGGGAAGAAGCCAGCAGCAAAGCAAAGCGTTGAATAAAAGGTGTGCTCCTTAAAACCCAAACAGGTTCCGTTCCTCCTGGCTATTCGGTTCACTGCAGCGAGGCACAGCAAATTCAACCAGGAGAGGAAGGCCAGCGTTTGGTGTTTGACGAGCTGGTTGGTCCCACCAAGCTCAAGGGAAGAAGATTCCTTGCAGATCGTCCCTGTTGTCAGAGTTTTGGGTGATTTGGACCTGCAGCAGGGCTTCACCAGGATTTCCAGTAGTTGCAGCAGTCATCTTCCTTCAGCTCCTCGTTGGTTCTCTCATTCCAGTGGCGACTCTGCCTTCCAAGTCCCAGAGACCTGCTTTTATGCAGTTTTCCCCCATTCACACAACCTGGCTGTCAATCACACAGCAGGGTGGCTGTCCTGACAGGACAGCCACCTAGCCAATCAAACTAGAGGGCGACTTGGGTCTCCAAGGAGACCCTGTGCAGAGGGCCTCACATCCTGTCCACCCAGACACTCAGGCACCTAAGGAGGGCTTTTGTGCAGAAGCCCGCCAAAGGACGGCGAACGAAGGAACCAAACATGGTTGGCGCGCAGAGTAAAACACGAGAAAGACCTTTACAAAAAGAAATGGTGAATAAACCCGACCGGAACCAAATAAAATTAAAAGGGGTCCAGCGGATTAGAGTTTGAGGCTACCACCATAGCCTCTAACGTTACCGAGGCTATTTTCATAGCTCGCGGTACAATAAAAATGGTAGATACCACTGCCACCAGCCAAATCTAAGAGAAAGGGGAATTAAATAATGTTCCATGAGAATCAGACAAAAAGGGATAACTATTAACCCTTCCAGTACTCTATTGGAAGATAGGTTGTACTGGGTCTGTACATTTAAAAGGACTGGTAAAGTCAATGGCAACTTTACATGTTTTGAGAGACAGTAGTCAGTCCCAGAAAATGGAGTTTAATGTGGGAAGTCTAAAACGACAACCCTGTGTAACTGCACCAAAGGTGATGTGTGACGCACAGCAAAAAGATAATGCCTATGGAATGGGTGAACTCCATAGTCCATGAGCACAGAATGTACAACACACAGCAAAACACATGTAAGAGTGGGGGAAAAAAGGCTCACAGTCTTACCAGGTAAAAAAATAAATCCTAGAAATCCACCAAAGCTGCTGAGGGACTCAACATGTAATGGAAATTAGCCATTCTGGAGAATTCTCCCTAACACCGGAGACTTACTCTCTATCCAGCTGACTGCCGGCGTGCCTGTGAGTCAGGCTGTGGGCCACAGGCATCAGTGGAAGCGGAGCTCTGCTGCTGGTCGATCGGTCCGGTTACGGGGAGCAACCTGGTCAAAGCCACCACACTCTCACCCTGGTGTCTGGTTATGTTGGCCACGACTGCTGCTGTGCCTCATCTGGGACCTTAGCAGACCCTCATGTCCTGATTACCCCCCTGCACTCCTCCCCGAGGTGCTGAATCAGTGAATCCCACTGCTCCTCCAGCCTTGCGGGTTGTTGCGACATCGGAGCTGACAATGCCCTCTGATTCGCGGAGAAGGGAGATGCAGGACCTCCATCTAGACTGGGGGTGCTGCGAGCTGCCTCAGCCCTAAGCTGCAGCTTGGCTGTGTTGGTGTTTGGGACCTGGCCCGCTGAACATCAAGGGAGCTCAGTGCCTGTTACCTGCAAGGTGGGTCTGTGAGGTGCTGGTGCCGACACTGCTGCAGGCTGTTGCACTGTTATGCTCACCTGGCTGCCACAGGGGCGTCGATCTGAACTGGACAGCTGCGGTCTCCACCAATGTGACGCGTAGTGCCGAGATGACAGACTGGACTGGCCCACCCAGCTTCGTTTGCTTGGCCCGTAGGAGTATTCTTCTGCAAATGGAGAAAGGGAATTAACCACCCGTGGAGTTGAGTATTAACCCCCACCCCCGCTGTTCTCCCCACTGATCACCTTTAATGTCCCCTCTTATAGTCTCACCTGATGGTTTGGAAAGATGAGCTCTCCATCCTGCATTGAGCGCAGGGGCGCGTAGATAACCAGTTGCCTCACTGGTTCGAAGGAATTGGTGAGTTCCAGAACAATATTGACTCTGAGATTCCCGGAGAGACACTGTAAGTATATAGTTCGTAAGAGTTCAAATGTCTGACTTTCACTCTTGTCCGATTCCTTGCAGGTTGCAGCTTGACCCTAGCGAAGAGTTCCTCGTAGCAACCGGTAATGTTCTGGTAAGGATTTGTATTATCCAACACAGTTCGATAAAATAATGTCAGTATGTAACCTGTGGCTTTCTCCCTTATTCAGGTGCAGAGAGAAATTATGAAGTCTAGGGGAATAATGCCTCCGGCGGTAAAATTAGGTAAGTCTATTGTGGTGAGAAGGATTCCCCTTGTTTGTCCCTTTGTTTCACCTTGCTGTCCTTTTGTTCCCCTTAGGGGCCGGGGTGCGGCGAAGATGCAGTGGAGGCTGCGCCGACCCGTGAAGAGGAATAGTACCCCCGGTGGTAAAATCAGGTAAGTCTATCGGGGGTAACTAATATTGCCTCTGTTTATTCCCTTGGCTCACCTTGCTGTTCTTGTGTTCCCCTTAGGTGCCGGAGTGCGGCGGGAACATGCAGAAGGATGCGGTGGATAGTGAAGAAGCTGCGAAGGCCGGTGAGTCCAGCGCGGCGCTGCAGCAGGCGAGGCGACGCTCATAAAATTACTTCTTTCTTCCAGCTCAAAGGCGCGGTGGATCGGGAATTCAGGTAAGGATCAAAGGTATTGCTCTTGTTCTAACCTTTTCTCCTTCTTTCTCCCTCTTTCTAGGAGCTCCAGACTCAAGGCGGGCGTGGCAGAAGACTGGATGCAGACTTGCAGGCACGGTGAGCGATACGCTGCTGGATGCAGAACAACGCGAAGCGTGTGCTGCTCTTCGGGCGTGATTTAAATAGCCTCCAAAGTAGTCCCAGGTAAGTATTCCTCCTTGACACCCCCCCCCCCCCCCCGAGTAAAGTAGTCCCTTCCAAGCCTCTTTTGGCTTGTAGCTCTTGCAGCATGGTCTGCATCAGGTAAGTTTTAATCTATGAGCCTGGCGCCTATGGCGCCAGGACTGACTCTCCATATGAGCCTGGCACCACAGACGCCAGGACTGCACCCAAATAGCCCCTAGCAGGGGTTGTGGGCTTGCTTGGAATAACCTGATACCTGCTTCCGGGGTTGCTGGACTTGATCTGGATCCCCGGGGGTAGGCATCATGACATGCACTTCAGCTCGATGTTTGCCCTCCTAATGTAATTGAGGTGCAGTTTTGACCAGCACTCACTTGAGGTACGGACACACACGGCTATCCTATTTGCACATCTTGACCCCAGAGCCTCTGTGAGACCTGAACACCTGTCCCCTGCCGCTATAGTTTTCAACCTCAAACAACACTTGTGGGTTGCCTGCCGCTTTCTCCATCCGGCACAGGGTGGTTGAAGTGTGCCCTGTGTAATATAGAGTTTGACATGACAAAGGGCGCTGGCAATAACAAAGGAAGCAGCATGGACCCCTTTGTGAGGCCAACCCTGAGGCCAACTGACATGGCGGCTGCTGCGGCGCACACGGCAGACATCCCTCTGCCCCCACCTACAATGGAACCTCAACATGCAACAAGTACTAGACACGATGCTGCGAAGATTCACCTCGGTTAACGAGAAACTGGATGATATTACCATCAGCATTACACCCATGCGCACGCAGCTAGAGGAGGAGACACTGAGGATTACCACAAAGGAGGGCAGAATAAGCATAGCAGAGGACCATATTGAGGGCCTGCAGACTACCATCAACTTCCTATTGAAGGACATGAAGATGTCGAAAGCTACATGTGACAAATAGAAACAAAATTTGCATAATAGGTGTGCTAGGAGGCGTTGCTGGGGGGGGCTGAGGGGGCTATAGCCTCGGGTTTTTTGGTTCTAGCCCCGGATAGATGCTCAGGGACTACAAGCAAAAGACTATAGCTAGCCCTGGATCCCGCCAGTCCCGACATTAGCTTAGCCCCTGATCTTTTCCAGACCTAGCAACACCCCTGGGTGTGCCTGAAGACACGTTGCAGGGTAATGTGCAGCTGGGGTTAGAGGAATTATGAAAGAATCGCCTCCAAGATATGGCTTTCTTTGCACTTCCAGAGGAGCACGACCACAGGGCACTCACATTGAAACCTAAGCCAGAGGACTACCAACACCCAATCGTTGCATGTATCCTGGTCAATAGGGACAGATCTGAAAATACGCCAAGCCAGAGACATGGAGGAACTCAGACTAGACTCGCCCAGCATCCACATGTACCCAGATTTTACGGTTGCGGGGCAGCAGGAATGGCGCACCTTCCTTGGCGTTAAGAAACTATTGAGGGAAAGGACTATACCATACGCTATGCTGTTTCCAGTTACACTTACATTTCAGTATATTAGCAAATCCTACTTATTCACGGTTCCAGGGGAGGCTGTATCCTTTATTGAATCCAAAATACCAATGGGCAAATCCCTATCTCTGAAACTGTAAATTACAAATGTGTTCAATACAAGGTTATTTCTATATGTGTCCATCCCAATATAAGCCTTTACAGGCTTGATTTCTATGATCCGGTTAATATCCCACTGATGTGCAGATGCCCGCTCTGTATGGTAATAGTCACCCCTCCTCCCCCTTGTGAGTGCAAATGGTTTGTTCACTGTTGGGAGATGGGAGGTGAGGAACAGGTACTGGGGTTGGTTCTAAGAACTGTGGGTGGGTAGACATCTCCCTATCTGGGAGGGAGATCAGGGAGGGTGTTGTTTCAGAGAATAAATGTTATAGGTTTCCTTGGCAGGCAGGCAATAAAACCCCCAAGAGAATGGTCACAATACTGATAGCATATAGGTTTCATCTGGACACTGTTGGACAACGGGAACCCGACAACACAGTGAAATGACAACAATTAATATGATGAGCTGGACTATCCATGAGCTGGCCAATTACACCAAAACCAGAAAGATAAATGCATACACCACTAGGCACAAAATGAACATCCTCTTCCTTCAGGAAACACATGCCATTGCAGCAACCAAAAAAAGCATTGCTGCATCTTTGGGCGGCAACAGATTTTTCACATCCTCTCGGCTCAACGCAGTGGAGTCACACACATTAATCTGATGATAGAAACGGAATTGTGCACTGTATTCTAGAGGGAGTTGAATTGTTTCTAGTTAACACCTACGACCCGAATATCGATTTCCCTAACTTCTACAAAGTAGCAGCATCCATGTTGGACACATACCCAGCGGTCTCTATCATATGGAGGGTGACATTAATACTATTCTTGATCAACAAATGGATAGATTTGGTCAGGATCCTAGACCCCCGTCTCAAGTTGCCCATAGCTTGGAACGCCAAATAGACAGACTCGAATTACGGGACGTGTGGAGAATGCTACACCCAAACGGTCAGGAGTTCACGTTCTACTCAACAGTACATGACATGGTATCCCGCACTGACATCTTCCTTATCTCACACCAATTTTCGGGGAAAGTATGGGCTACAGGTATACTCCCACGCACACCATTCTCCCATAACACTGCAGTTCACATGAGGTAGCTGGGCTCCAAGTCAAGCGTCAGAGATTGATGACGCACTACAAGACATTGCATTCAAGGTGGATATAGACAATATACACATTTAATTTGCTCACAACACTCCTGACACCACCTCATATGGCACACTATGGCAGGCGTTCTCTGCATACATCAGAGCGATGGCTATATGCAGAGAATTTGGGTCCTCAAAACCATCCGGCTTGACCCACAGGGCAGTGAAGCTAAACTTAAGGACTTAGAAAATAAATACACCACCACACAAACCCCTGCCCTCCTGAATGACATACGCACCGTACTAGCTTTATTCAGAGGACATGGGCTGAGGGAGGTAGCATATTCTGCAAAGCCTATAGCTGCCAGACGTTATGGAGAAGATCGACCAGGGAGAATGCTCTCTAGATTAGTATGAGCTGAGAAGGCCTCAACAGAAATGTATTGCATAATTGATGCACAGGGAGACAGTAAAAGTATAGACCAGGATGTACCTGGAGCCTTCCGACAATTCTATGAAACCTTATACAGCGCTAGTCTGATAAAGAGCGAGCAGGCCATACACCCCTGTTAGAGGACATTCTGATTTCCAACTGGCCCCCAAATGCCAGGGAGCAAAATAATATGCCATTCACAGTAGAAGAGGTCATGCTAGTCATTAAAGACCTTCCCAAGGGAAAGGCGCCAGGCCCGGATGGGCTCACTGCAGAATTTTACACGTCATACAATATGATACTGGGCCCCACCTGCTACGGGTGTGGGAAGAGTCTCTGAAGAATACTTTTCTTTTGGAATTGCTACGTGAGGCCACATTCACCATACTAATCACAGCTGGTAAACATAACAAGGAATGTGGGTTATACAGACCTTTGTCGCTCATAAATGTGAACGCACAGATCTTTAAGAAGATCATAGTGAACACACTACTCCCTCTGATGCTAAGCATGTTCCACAGGGATCCGACAGGCCTCAACCCTGGTAGGTCCACTGAGCTAAATATTAATTGCCTGTTTATTGTCATATCCAGACTGTCCGCAGCGGTCTCTGTTAGGGAGAATTCTCAAATATGGCTAATTTCCCTTACCTAGTGAGCCCCTCAGAAGCTTTGCTGGATTTCTATGATTAATATGTTTCACCTGGTAAGAGTGAGAGCCCCTTTTCCCACTCTTGGATGTGTTTTTCTGTATGTGTTTAACATTTTTGAGTTCATGGACTGTGGTGCCTCACCTACTCCTCAGGCATCATCTTTTTACTGTGTGTTACACAGAACCTTCAGTGCAGTGACACAAGGTTGTCTTTTAGACTTCCCAACTCAGACTCCATTTTCTGGGGCTGACTACTGTCCCCCAGAACATGTAAAGTTGCCATTAACTTCACTAGTCTCTTTTAAAACCACAGACCCAGTACAAACCAGCTTACATGGAGTTCTGGAAAGGGTTATTACTTATCCCTTTTTGTCTGTTTCTCTTGGAGCATTGTTTTGCTCCCTTTCCATTAAGACTTGGCTGATGGCAGTGTTAACTACCCTATTTTTTCTACCGCAGTTATCTTAAATAACCTTGGTACTGTTTTGGGCTATCTTGGTAGCCTAAAACTTAAATCTGCTAGACCATATTGTTTTTAATATTGCTCCGGCTGGGTTTAGTCACCATTTCTTTTTGGAAAAGTCTTTCTCGTGTTCGTCTCTATGCGCCAAACCAGGTTTGGTTCCTTTGTTCAACGTCTTTTCATGGGCTTCTGCAAAGAAGCCCTCCTTTAGGCACCTGAAAGTCTGGTGGGCAGGATGTGTGGGAGGGGTTTTAGGACCCCTGCCATGGGTTCCCTTGGTAACCCAAGTCCCACTCCTGTTTGATTGGCTGGGTGACTGTCCCCGCCAGGACAGCCACCCTGCTGTGTGATTGACAGCCAGGCTATGTGAATGGGGGAAAACGGCATAAAAAGCAGGTCTTTGGTTCTGGAAGTGCAGAGTCGCCACTGGCACAAGAGAACCGAAGAGGACCTGACAGAAGAGGACCCCTACACCGACTGAAGCCCTGCTGCAGGTCCGAATCTTCAGACTCCAACGACAGAGAGGATCTTCCAAGAATCTTCTTCCCTTGAGCTGGTGGGACCAACCAGTTCACCCAAACTCCAAGCCAGGACCCCCCTCTTCTGGTCGAATTCACTGTACAGAGCTACAGTGGGCCGGATAGCCAGGAAGGTCGGACCCTGCTTGGGTTTTAAGGCGCGCACCTTTTACTCGTTCCTTTTTTCTGCTGCTGGTTTCTTCCCTGGGTAGTGCAGGACCCTCCAGTCTTCCTACTTTGTGTCAGTCCGACAGTCGCTTCAGGAACCGTGAGCCTGCTGGAACTACCATGAACGGCCGCCACAGCTTCTTCTCCATTTAAGGTACTGTTCAACATCCGGTTGTTCGTTCCGTCCAGCCGCGGTGGAAGGGTGTGAAAACTTTCGCCAATCCGAGGGCTTGTCCTTTTCTTCTCTTTAAGCTAACTTTTCTGCCGACCAACTTTGTTCTGAACTCTTGGCAAAGACTTTACTGTGAACTACCCTGAACTGTGTGATCTTGAGCAAAAGACTTTTGTCCTATTGACTTTGGCCCAAGCCTATTTTACTTGATCCCCTCACTGTAGTTCCTCTTTCTAGATTGCCCTGACTACTTACCTGCTGGTACTGCTTCTTTCTGCCTAACTTTGTGTTTCACTCCCTTTTTAATTAACACAGTGCCATTTTGCTCCCACTTCATTTTTGTGAGCTTATCTTGTCTGCCAACTATTGGGAGTGGTGTGGTGTATTAAGTATTACGAGTGTGATTTTTGAACTGCTTCACTTTAGTGAAATGTTATACAACTGAAAAGTAAATCAATGTATGTTATTTTACTTGGAAACCTTGAGTCAGTGTTTTCTTGAATCATAGTAACTGCTGTCCTTTGTGTAACTATTTGATACTGCTCACTGGCTCTTGAGATAAGTCCGGCTGCTCAGCCATTGCTACAACTTTACTGTGTAGTACAGGCTTGTACAAAAGGTGAATTTGTGCTGCCACTTGTAGTCCCAATTGTTTGTAGTGTTCCCAAAGGGTACTGCATATAATTCTGCCTAACAGTCTCTGCTGTAGCCGTCAATCTAGAGAGCAATGAACTGGCTTAAGCATTCACCCAAGAAAATCTAAATAGGCAGACATTCACTTAAAGGATAGTTCCGGGACTTTTTTTTTATTGTCCCTACGGTTCGGCCATGTGTTTTTAAGCATAACTCGGTAGATCGTAGAAAACTTTCCTATGGACCTTACCCGACTTTTCGTCCATTAACGCACTCGAAATCAGCCGCCATTTTCTGATAATCCTATCATTTCCCCCCATCGCCCTGGCTCACCTGCTTTTGCGGCACTAAATCAAATCCCCCGCCCCTGAGCCTGACATCAGCAGACGCGTACCGCCCATTTCCCAACGCCAAAGCACGTTTCGTTTCAACAATCGCTGCGCCTCAGCTAATGAAGTGTCGCCATGGAAATGGCAGGACGCCTCTTTCCTCAATAAGTATAAACACACCGTTTCACAACACACAGCAGCAGATTTTCGATTCCATTCCTCTCTCTGTGTTACTTTGAGTATTCTGTGACTCGTTTCTGTGCTCTGGTCAGCTACCTTCGCCGCTTCTAGGCCTTGTGAACACCATTACCATCTCTGTAAATTATTTTACTTTCTTTACCACACAATGGCTACAATAATGCCGTATATGTACGAGCCCGAGTACACCGAGGAAGAACTACTGGAAAGGCAAGCACGCGAAAACGATGGGGATTCGGACGGCAGTTGGGAGGACCAGTCAATGGATGAAGAGCCTGGACCATGTCGCATGGACGGCGTCTCCACCTGGTGCACGTGCAATCGGTGCGAGCTAATGCCAACTGAGGAGGAGAACTGCTGCTGCCGTGAAAATTCCGGGTGCTTGGCCTACATTTCGGAAGGCGAGCCAAGTCCGCAATGCATCACCGAGCTGCCAGAGTTCAGGGAAGCCTGCCTCTCACGGACCGTGTTGAGGATGATGATGGTGCTTATGCACGAACTTCGCGGCACTGTTCGTCCGCGTAATCCGAGTAACGAGTACGTATACTCTGGTTGTGATGTCAGTGATGCCACTACTATTTCATGGTCGTCTCCCACATATAAAATTACATCTACATAGCATTCGAATGCATGTAAATTGGTTCCATATTGTGCATTTTCTAGATAGAATTTTTTTCAAAGCAGAATGACATTTTTTACCTGAATCGACAGTGATAAGAAAGTTTTGTCATTTTAATACAGTTTGCATCTTTCTTTTTCACAGGTGGTACAGGCTGGTGGCCTATCGTTGCTTCACTTGGTGGCTTCACGGGAGGCTCGGACACCGCGTTCGGAGAGTAATACCTGCCTGTGCGGTACTTGCCATTAGACAACATTTCCCCAGCGACAGTGGACAATACCGCGGATTTTCCCTGGATGTGCTGCAACCGGAACTTTACAATGTGTAATGTTTATTATTTATGTTCAATTGAAATTAAGATCTAAAATAAAACCCAACATATATTTTAACAATGGTTGTTTTGATTTTTTAAATGAATCAAGTGTGTCTCCATTGAATAGTCTTCCTGTGCCTTGTCTTCTCACACCACATGTCTCCGGCCAGCATCCTCCCTCACGCTGGCCGCCCACCTTCAATCCACATAACCGTTGAACCCATATGCAGCAGACATACATATGTTATTTTGCGGGTTGGCATCAAGCCTCCCGGCCTTGCCTCCTCCCCCAAAAATACTTACCACACCACTTTGTTCAAGCGTTGGCAATAAAAGGCCATTGGATTTTATTGATACAAAACATGGTTATAGGTAAATAATCAATATGGTTGATCATAATAAATCATCCTTTTGGGCACCGGGTACAGAGATGACCCCCTCTGGCCCGTGCCGCCTTGCCACCACAGGCCAGCCTGCTGCTGACTAACTGCCTAGGCATCCAGGGTCTCCAGGGTGAACTGCACCCATATATTCTCCTGGGAGGGTGAGGTATTTATAAACTCACCCCCCTGCCTTCCATGTACTAGATCCTGCAGCCTGCCTCTTACATGCAGTTAGATGGCCTCTCCTTGGTGAGGCCCTGCGGCAAACGAGTCTTGTCTGCACGACCACCGCCCTAATCCACCCCCCCCGCCCTATCAAAGGCAGTTCGCACCGGGGTACTTGTGCTGCCAAGTGGAGCTGTCAGGGAGCGATAAAGGCCAAGAGGTGCCAAAGACCATGTACACTTCAAAGTGGTCTATAGAGCATGGGTTGTTGTTCCCATGTCTACCTCCAGACCCTGTGTCTCCTGCCAAGCATCCACCCTCACGCTGGGCGGCCCCCTGCAAACCGCATAATGCCACGACATATACACGTCATTCATTCACAAACACACCCCTGTTTCGAATTATTTATAACCTACTTCATATTTCTAATGTGAACTTCTTTGCGCTTTGCTAGTCAACCCGTGAAGGTGCTGGTTATCTGCTCTTCGTCTCTGTGAACTTCCGTGACCACTTCGAGGAAACTCGTCAGTTTGCAACCTGTGAACTGCTCCCTGTTCTACGACAAGAAACTACTCTGATCCCTGCATCTAACTGTTTGTTCGTCAAGGTAAGGTCATGTACCATAATCATTTTGCGTCCAATTTCTTTTCGTTCAAGACAGTACATGCAAGTAACTAGTCACATGTTCTGAGTTTAGTCAAATAATTTTTCTATTTTTTTAAAGTTATTCAAATACTTATCCGCATGTGAATAACGTGTATAGTTCCAAGAACCAAAACGAACCTTGCATTGAACCTTTTATGTGTCATTTAATTTTTTAACACATTGGTATTCATAGAGAATTGTTGATCTTTACTTTTCAGAACTTTCCACAATGCCTGCCTGTTCCATTGGCGGTTGCCCTTCGAAGACGCATAATAAATCTGAAGGTACTATAATGCATGTTTTCCCTAAGACAATAGATCAGATAAGAGAATGGGTCCGATATTGCGGATATCCACCGTCTGAGCTTGAAAGTAGAGTCCTAGAAGTCTTTGCGGACAAGAGGGGTGATCGATACCACATCTGCAGCAGGCACTTTACCTCCGACATGTACTCCACATCATTGCTAATAAAGAAGAACACACCGCGAGCGAGGCGAAAATTGCTCTCAACCGCTATTCCCACTCTATTCGTCCAAATCCCTCCACTGGTGAGTCAAGTTTACGTATTTATCTCTCGGCCTTGCGGTAGTGTGTAGCATTAGCTAACAATAATTTCCCCATTTATGTATCCACTCAATATGAAGGCGGAAGATTCTCCATCCGTGTCGTTATTGCAGTCATCAGCCACTTCAAGCGCCTATCGGGTAATCTTACTTGGCTATTCTGCCACTGACTTGTTTTAGGCATGTAAATCAATAGTTTTAATTTATCGTGTGATTATTTTACCTAATGGTACACCCTTGTACTCGTCCTCTAGTCTTTGTTTTCAGTTATAATTATTGTTATCCAAAATAATGCAAGTACTGTCTTTCAGGGAGATGCTGAGGAGTCCAACGTATTGACGACTACCGTTGATGTCACTCAGATGCTCGAGGTACGTTTCCGGACAGTTCCATCGATGGAGATCATCAGATCTTGCATTCTTGTAGCGTGATTGTTACACACAATGTTTCTTTCGTTTTTAGCCATTGATATGTCCTTCTGTCGTCGCCCTCCTATGTGTCTTCTTTTTTCAATATTGTGTTCATTACTAATGAAAGTCCTATGTTTCAGGGAGTCGATGGAGCATTAGTCCAAGAAGAAGGGGGAGCATGCAGTTACCGGTCGGCGCAACAGCTTGCAGAAGTGTGCACCGCAGTTACATCGTCCCGTTTCGAGGTATGGATACTGACAGTTCGATCAAGCGAAATCATATGACGTAATTACATCCGCTATACTTCCTTCTTTATTAACGCAAGTACTATGTTTCAGGGAGATGACGGAGCTTCTTCTACAAGAACATCACCCCTAGTAGTTGATGCAGATCTCTGGGTGGTGACACTTCCAACGATCGAGCAAATCGAATCATATTTAGATATCCATTATTTATTTTAGACAACTGATCATTTGTGCAGGTCTATTTAGATGAGCCGTTGACGCCTGCACAAAGTTTATGTTCTTTTTAACAAAATCGAAAACCATACTAATGCAATTACTGTGTTTCAGGGAGTTACTGAAGCATCATCTTCAATAATATCAATGGAAGTCTATGAGGAGCCCGAGGTATGGATCTTGACAGTTCCATCTAACTAGATCAACTATGCGTGAATAATTGTCATTTGAATGTTCTACACAAAGCGTTCATTCGTGTTTTGCTATTGAGATGTACGTGGGTATTGGTCCCCAAGTACATTTTGTGTTTTCAATATTATTATACATACTAATGAAAGTTCTATGTTTCAGGGAGTCGATGGAGCGTCAGTGCGTGATGGATGTGCTTATCATGAAAATATAGTCGTTGCAGCGCAAGAGGAAGTGGAGACATGCACACACGAGTCGGAGCAACAGCGTCCTGATGTTGAAGTTCGAGGCAAGAAAGTTTCAAAGAAAATAAAGCAAAAGAAGGTTAGTGTCCTGGTCACTATATTATGTTGTTTTTCACTGTTAATAGTTCAATACTGTAAGTTGTGTTTAAACTGAACATCCCTTTTCCAATCTGTCCTCTAGTTGCGAGTGGGTGTACGAACTAGATCTACACAGAGAGTGAAGCGAACGAGAGATGTTGCTTGTCAAACCTTTTGGCAGGGACTTGAGACTGGAGATGCATCGTGCCAATGGGAAGAATATGAAGTGATTGACAACGGAGCTATACCACCACCAGCCATTGATAGTGAATGTCCTCCTGGTAGTTCGGATGCAGTCGGAGATCAATTCACAGAATCCACACCCGCAAAAACTAAGACCGCGAGAAAGTTGAAGAAATTGTTTTATTCACCCATCGCCGGAGAAGGAACAGATGTTGCAATGGAAGAGAATGAAGTGGACGACAATGAAACACCATCAATATCACTGAACATAGCGGAAGACGATATCAGAGATTCTACCTTTCATGTGAGTGACATGTCCTCAACGTTACAGGCCGAACCAGCTGGGATGCAGAGTGACAGTATAAGGAAAGAGGCCAAATTCATTGTATTCGATAGTTGTTTGATTGATATTATTATTCGGATGAAATGTGGGCATTCGGTTGGTGGGGAAGTATGTGGGGAGCCATTGATTAATGTGACTCGTGCTATTCGAGGCACTAACCTTAAAATACATGCCACCTGTACAAAATATCATCCTTTCTCATGGTCTGCACAACCCATGCTGGGGCAACTGCCAGCAGGCAATCTACTTTGTGCAGTCCAGTTCTACAAATACCAAACCGATTATCTATTTCCAGCCATTAGCGAAGCTTGGAGAAAGGAAATAATGTCTATTGATAGTACATTCGCGGGCAAACGGTTCAGGCTAGCCGGTGATGGACAGTGCGACAGCCCAGGATTTTCAGCCAAGTACTGCACCTACCACTTTCAGGACATGGAAAGTAAGAAAATTGTGAGTTCGGTGGTCGTGCAGGTGTCACAAAGCACATCCTCAGTGGCCATGGAGAAAGTTGGCTTTGTAGCATCATTGCAAGAACTACAATCGCGGGGAATGGTGATCGACCTGATAGCCACGGACAGACACGTTTCAATTGCCAAGACAATGAGAGAAGAGTACAAAAATATAAATCACCAATTTGACGTTTGGCATCTTGCAAAAACAATCAATAAAAAAATGTCGGCTGCAGGTAAAAAAAAAGATATGCAAGGTATTTCACAGTGGTCCAAGTCAATCAGCAACCATCTTTGGTGGAGCTCAAAAACATGTGGAGGGTCGTTGGAAATTCTACTGGAAAAATGGCGGTCAGTAATGCTACACTGTAGCAACGTTCACCGCTGGACCACAAACCAACATTTCCACAATTGTGAACATGGCCATTTGTCCACAGAGGAGGCACGGAAGAAGAAGTGGTTGATTCCTTCATCACCCACTCATAAAGCCATTGAAAAGATTGTATTTGATAAAACTATAACAAGAGATTTGAGGGGACTCACGGAATTCTGCCACACAGGAGATTTGGAGGTGTTCCACAATATGTGCCTAAAGTACAGGCCAAAACGATTGCATTTTGGCATGGAGGGCATGATAAATCGGACTCTTCTAGCGGTCTTGGCACATAACCATAATGTTGGCCGTCAACAAAGTAGGACGACCGGAACTTTAGGGACGCTTTGCTACAATAAGGCCTTCACTAAAAGAAGCAAACAATGGGTGATCAAACCAGTGTTTGAGGATATGCAATATGAGTTTATTGAGAGACTTATTGTTGACGTCCTAGATAGGCACATAAATGGAGTTGTGAACGAACCTGTGCAGGGGACAACTGCATTGCCACCCAACATCGCCTCTGTTCCATGTCCACCTAAAGCAGAGCTCATTGAGAAATACACATCACGGTTTAAATGATTGTAATTTGATTGTCTGTTCTCTCGAGTCTCCTCATGTTGCAGGCCCATTGAATATGTGTATCTATGTAATGTGTAAATAAAAGTGATTGCTCAGTGTACATGCAATGTGTCTATCCAACCTTGTTCATTTGCGCATTAAATTAAACCAAACAGTAATATAAATCATTTTTAAAAAAATATAGAATGTCTCCGTATTTATGGTTCTCTGGGGCTGCAAAGCACGCAGACAAAATGCAAAGATGGAGTGTAAATTTCAAGTCCTGTGAGATGGCCTTACACTGAATGTAGCTAACTAGGAATGTGTGCTCGTTCAAAGTGAAGGTCAGCTGCTTTGATTTTTTGCTCGGGTGCCGGAATTGCCCACGACTCAGTATAAGGTTCTATTGTTATTTGACCTTGACAGGCCGGGACCATCCCGAAAGACTTCTTTTTGGGGGTGTGGTGCAATAACGTAAGAAACGATAATGAATAAAATTTCAGAAACTATAGCCATTTAATGTTCGTTCATTAGAAGAAATAACGTTGGCATAGAAGGAGTGGTATTTCGGGGCTGCCCTACGCACAGACACAATGGAAAATGCAAATATAATGTAAGTAACTCTTTAGATGAGTTTATACCGCAATTTAATTACTATAGAGTAGCTTTAAAGACGGGTTAAGTTGTACTTGTTCGTTCTATGTGGCATATTGTTTTGTACCGCGCACTTGGGGAGAACCATCTCCTTTTACGGAAGCACCTCAAAACCTTCCTCTTTGCTTCTGCTTTCTCTCTCCCTCTCCCCTGCTACAACTGGTCCACTGTCTGCGACCTCGGTCCTGGGCCCTTCCACTCTCCACCTGCACTGCCTCCCTGTCAACCCCTGCACTGGGGGACTGTCTCAGTATCCTACAGTACCCCCTTCCCAGCACTTGTTCTGCACTTACCTTGCACTCGCCACCAGCTGGCCCTATGTATTTATTATTTTATGCTACTTACCTTGTACTCCACTTCCCCCCTCCCCTTCCCCTTGCACTTTTACCTTCCCCCTACCCCTGCACTTGCGCGATCTGAATGACACCTGGCCTAGTAGGATCATTGTCTGTCTTCTCCTTGTTCCCCCCCCCCTCCCTGCCTCGCCACGCCTTGAAACACTTGTGTATAGGCACGTTGCAAATGCCATATTATATCATATCAGTGACGAAGTGGTCCACTGGCGCTCAGGCGGCTCTGAAAAAGGCGGAGGAGAGGGGGTGGGTTACTGGAAATTACATATAATACCCAGTTGCACTGTCCTAGCTATGAAATAATTTCCCGACCTAATATATAAAATGAATAATTTTAATAAAGATCTGATGGTGAGACTAATTTCATTTTTTATGTTTTTCAAACAGGTACATCCTTCATTATTGTATGTGTCACGAGTACCAGACACCGGCGGATGGCTTTTTCAACCGCCAGTTGCTTCTCCGCGTGAACAACGTTACCACCCTGACCATTTTATGGGACGATCGCCAAGTACAAGTATGCCCTTACGCGGTACTAACGGCTAGATGCAACATACAGACCGTTGTGGTGGCCTAGTGCCTCGTTGTTGGAACAGCCGTGCGATTATCAGTGCGACCGAAGAGCTTATTTTATCGTAAACCAACACCCTTTGTACTGCACACGAACATCGCTTGCCTCAAGACGAACTATTTTGGATCGAGAGCAAAGAAAAATGCAAATCGCTGAATATTCTCTAAACATTTGATGTCCAATAAATGTACTTTGCCAAATGTACAATCTTGCCGTTTGCTTTTAAACCACAGTTTCATATTCCGAATTGTGGCGCTGTATTGTGAGATGATCTAAGACCCTGTGTACAGCAAAGGAACATCGCGTGCCTCAAAAAAAACTTTTTGGAACGTGAGCAAATAAAAATGAAAATCGCTGAATATTCTCAAAACATTTGATGTCAAATAAATGTACTTTACCAAATTTACAATCTTGCGGTTTGATTTAAAAGTACAGTTTCATATTCCCAATTGTGGCGCGCTGTGTTGTGTGAGCTGATCTGTGTTGATTTCCGGGTTCTGTGTGGGGTCGCGTAGAAGACGCCTGGGCGCGTTTGCCTACGCAGCTCAGTCACGTCACGGATAGAGGCGGGGAATATGAATGTTTTGATAAAGTCTGTTTCAGGGGCGGGGGATTTGATTTAGTGCCGCAAAAGCAGGTGAGCCAGGTCGATGGGGGGAAATGATAGGATTATCAGAAAATGGCAGCTGATTTCGAGTGCGTTAATGGACGAAAAGTCGGGTAAGGTCCATAGGAAAGTTTTCTACGATCTACCGAGTTATGCTTAAAAACACATGGCCGAACCGTAGGGACAATAAAAAAAAAAGTCCCGGAACTATCCTTTAATGTTTGAAACATACATAGAAAATTCAATCATGAGTATTATGAGTATTATGTATTATGAGTATTAATCAAAAGATGCTTCAGGGAATTTTGTCAACCCACTGCAAAATCATGAACAGCACAAACAAAGCTAATATTATGTAGAATCTACTTTCATATATTAACATCAAAGATGAGTCAATCATTCCACCTTCATAAAACGACTATATGATACCATTGGCATTACTGAGTGGGTACTGGATTGGTTGACCTCCATCCTCTCAAATAGACCCTCCCAAGTACAACTTGGTCCATTTCTCTCCTCCATCTCACTCTCCACCTGCGGAATTTCTGAGGGCTCTATCCTCTCGCTGTGGATCGTCAACATTTACATTGCCCCTCTCACCCACCTGATCTCTGCCTTCTCTTATCATTTTCAGTGCTGTGCTGATGACACACAGCTCTCCTTTAAGATTCCCTCCTCTTCCCCCTCTCCTTCCTCTCTCTTTCCTGACTGTCTAGCTGCTATTCAGACATGGTGTGCTTCTAACGATCTCTGCCTTAATGCCACTAAGACAGAGATCCTTCTCATTGGGACTCCTTCCCCCTCCTTCCCCCTCCTTCCCTTCTACTCTCTGGCTGCCCTCCTTGGGACCACCTCTTGTGAGGCAAAAACCCTCGGTGTCATCTTTCTCAACTCACATCGCTGACCGTGCCAAGAAATATCACTTTCAACTTCACCGCCTCAGAGGCATTCTCCCTTTCCGCACCTTCCTGCAGAAACTCAATGTCTCCAGAGCTCTGGTTCTCTCTAGGCTTGACTACTGTAACAGCCTCCTCCCAAATCAAAGTCTTTCCTCCCTCCGCCCTCTTCAACTAATCCAGAATAGGACTGCAAGACTTATCCTTAGCCTCAAACCCAGGGACTGCATCTCTCCAGCCCTAAAATCTCTCCATTGGCTCCCAGTGACTGCAAGGATCACATTCAAGACCCTCCATCATCCACAAGGATTTCTGGGGCCTGGAACCACACTACATCCAACTATCTCTCCCTTAATACCTCCCTGCTAGAGCTCTTCAGTCCTCCGACTCTAACTCTCTGCAAGTCAAATGCTTCTCCAAGCAGAGTAGGGTGGGTAGATGGGGGGTAAATCTCTCTCTTCGGCAGGGGCCTCCCTCTGGAATGGCCTTCCTGCCCCTCTCCATCTTGAGCTGAACCTCCTTAAATTTGAGAAGCTCATCAAGACCTTCCATTTCTCCTCCTACTTCTCCCCCCCCTCACCTGCTAGTCCTACTGGCTTCTAGGTCAGGTTGCCTGTATCTCCGATGAGCCTTATTGGATTCAGGCCCTCCTTTGCCCAGTCTCCCAGTCTCCCACTCTCCCCCTACCAGCGCTTTCCCTCAGGCACCCTTCTTTGACTAGCCTACTGAGTCTGGTCCACCCCCCTCCCTCGCAGTAGTTGACCCTTATTCCTCTTTCCTTGAGCACCTGCCCTCCTGGGCCTCTCTTGCACTTGCAAGCCCCATGGCCCCCTCTCCCCTACACTTCCTCCTCTTCCCCTCTTCCTGCACTTCCTGTTATTGCACTTGCACAATCCGAATGACTTGAGACCTAGTAGGACCGTCACTGTTATTTTCTTCTCTGCCAAACCACCCCCCTGGTCTTGTGGCACCTGGAAACCCTTTCTGATGTAGAGGAGCCATAAAAATGTTCAATAAACAAATTTAAAAAAACGTTTTACCTATATAAAAAAAAAAGGCTTCAGCATGCACACATGTCCAAAACAACCTTGTAGTATTGCAGCATACAGAAGTGGCTTCCTCGCATTCTTCATTGGACTGTTTTAGTAATAAACAAGAAAAGGCAGACAAAGATATATTATCATGCTACAGAAAGAGGAGCTACAAAATGCTATATATTTTGCACATGGGACAGATGTTTTCATTCTTGATAAAAGAAGGAATCTAACCCCCCTAAATCTTACATTGTGCTTACTTAAACACAAATTATATCAATTGCAAATATATTGTCATCACTAGCTCTTTGAAGACATCTGTATTACCTGCCTTTTACGCCTTGTCTGGATCCGATTGCGCAGGTGCTTTGGAACGCATTCACTAGAGCTTTGGAAGACTCCCTTTTGGCGCTTAGCTCACAGGAAACTCAAGAATAATTCATAAACAGGTACTGCATACACTGGAAGTAGTCATTTGCCAAGTCTATCAGCCCAGAACTGGTATAACTAAACATGCAGCCATAAGCTAGACTATGTTTTCTAAAAACAATGAGCTTGGTGAAATTGCCACCTACAAGAAGTGTTTTTGCACTTCTGCAATGAAAACAGCAACTACCAGGCCATGATCTAGAACCAAGTTTACCAATCAAGGCAAACAGTTCCATCATCATGTGCTCCAGTATCCTTTCTGCAGTTGAAAAGATGTTTGTGTTTGCCACAATGCATTGTGTAAATATCTAGCAAATAACCTATCTTGCACAGACATGTGTGAGAGTGGAGGAAGCGAACAACTATGTGATAATGATTCCCACACCTTGCCAAACTCAGCAGACTCTGACAATGAAGATGACTGTGAGGATATTGTTATAATTAAATGTACATAGTCTGTATTGTCATAAGCACGTATACATAGTTCTGTTATCACAAGCACGTACAATGTAACTATGACAACATCTTCGTGTATGGCTCCAGAATGTTGATGAGGTCATACATGAAGATGTTGCTGTAAAGGAAGTTGGCCTCCTGGGGGCTCCTCCAATTAAACTATTCTACATACATTACCAATGCGTAATGAGTCTTACGTGTTACAGAGAAAACACAACCATTTTTCACAAGGAAACAAAGTAAAGATGAAAGTATAGACTCATACTTGGCTGCACTGAGAGGGTTGATGGCTACATGTGCTTTTACAGGAGTAGCAGATGAATATTTGAGAGATCAAATGGTTCTGCATGTAGCAGATCCACGCATTCAACAACGTCTGTGGCAAGCGAAGAACCCGACACTAGAGAAGACAATTGAAATAGCCAGGTCAATTGAACTGGGCGAGAGATGTATGAAAGAGGTTCAAAACAAAGTTGAGATTGCTGAAATAAAATCTATTCATGATATGGAAGATGGACAACATAACAATCAGGAAGAGGATTTGATTGCAATGGTTAAGAGGTTAGTTAAGTCCGACACAAGTGATGGATCTAGACAAGAGAGAGGAGGCATGTTCAGACAGAATAACATATGTCTAAATTGTGGATGGTATAAACATGCAAATGCGGAAAGAGACTGCTCAGCTGTGTCAGCAGAATGCTACAGATGTGGACATTTAGGTCATTTTGGAAAAATGTGTCGCAACAATAGAGGAAGAGGAAGATTTAACAACCGGTATGGGAGAAATACTGGTCGTTACAATAGGGGCAGAAGTGCAACAATGACGAGCATAAAAGCATTGGAGGAAATTGGTGGTCCAAGCAGCTTGTTGACAGTCACGGATCGATTTGAAGTACAGATACTTGCCATTACACCAGGTGAAAGTGGAGTGGGACCTTGGGTTCCAATGGAAATAAATGGTATAACTTTACAAGTCATGGTTGACAGTGGTTCTCCATATACGATGGTTAATGTAAAGACGTATGTAAATACATTGAAGAAAAAGATGGAAGAGTTACAGATGACAAAAATTAAAGCGACAGGTTATGGAAAGACACCTATCAACATAATAGGTTTTGTTTGGGTACATTTAAACTTTGAAGGAAGGAAGACATACTGCAGATTGTATGTGGCTGAGAATGGGTTTTCAATAGTAGGATGGTGGGAGCAAGCATCATTGAAAATCAGAATTCACCCAGGTGAGAATGTGCCCATTTTATTTATCACCGAGAACAGTTGTGACACTGCAGAGGATTTGGCAAAGTCTTTTCCCAAGGTATTCAATGATAAAATTGGTTTACTTAAAGGGTTCGAACATCGTATCATACTCAGAAGAGATGCAAAGCCAGTTGTACATAAAGTGAGGAACATACCCATAGGCACCAGAGACACATTGAAGACTGAATTAGAAAGACTATGAATGCAAGACATAATCGAGCCCATTGAAAGTTCGGAGTGGTTGTCACTGATTGTACTTGTAAAAAAACCTGATGGATCCATCAGAATGTGCGTGGATTTAAGAGACTTGAATGCCAATATTTGGATAGATCGGCATCCTTTGCCGAATATTGGGGAAATGTTGACTACCATGAAACCAGCAAAGTATTTTACGACGTTAGACCTATCGTCGGCATACCACCAAGTTGTGCTGGAAGAAGAGTCTAGGCATTTGACATCTTTTATAACACCGTTGGGAGTTTTTAGATACAAGAGAATGCCTTTTGGATTGGCTTCGGCAGCCACTGTGTTCCAAAGGTTGATGCATCATTTGTTTGAAGGATTACAAGGAGTACATTATTTCCAAGATGATATTTTGGTGTCTGGGATGTCTGAAGAAGAACATGATGCAAAGTTGTTAGGTGTACTACATGTTCTACAACAAAAAGGAATGACACTTAAAATTGAAAAGTGCAAGATCAAGAAAGATGAAGTTACGTACTTGGGTCATCGAATAAACGCTGATGGAATAAAGCCAAAAGAATTGTTAGTGGACACCATTCTTAAAATTCCACAGCCCAAAAACAAGGACCAACTTCGGAGTTTCATGGGGTTGACAGAATACTACTCCAAATTCATTGATCATTATTCGGATAGAACTGAGAGAATGAGGAATTTAATGTGTAAAGGAATGAAATTTGATTGGTCTGAAGAATGCAGGAGAGAATTTGAACAAATCAAAATTTTAATCAACAAGGCACCAGCATTAAAGATGTTTGACTCGAGTGCAAAGACAAGAATATCAGTTGATGCAAGTAATATAGGACTAGGTGGTGTACTGGAACAAGTACAAGGAGGTGAAATTGTTCCCATTGCTTTTGCCTCAAGAACATTAAGAGGTGCTGAGAGAAACTATTCGACAATAGAGAAGGAGGCTCTTGGTGTCAAGTGGATATTAGAACATTTCAAATGTCTCATTTGGGGCATTCCAGTGGACATTAGAACAGACCATAAACCACTTGTTCATGTGTTCAACTCAAAAAACCCTCACATGACGTCTCCACGCATAAGAAGATGGACACTGATTATCATGCAATTTAATGTGACCATAAAATACACTCCAGGAAGAAACAATGTGGTAGCCGATTGTTTTTTTCGCCTACCATGTGAGGGTGTCATGGCCGATTGTGAGGACAGAGGAGATTTAACGGAAGAACAAAACATGGATTGCATCATAGCTCAAGTGCATCCCAGTTTCTCAAAAGAGGAATGCATTGAAGCCAGAGAATGTGACCCTGAACAAGGAATGTTAAGACCACCATCGAAAATGGTTGGAAAGATACTGATGACAATCTGAAATCCTGGGAAAGATTCAAAGATGAATTGTCAAGTGATAAGATATGTGTCTATCGAGGAGAACGCATAATACCTCCGGCAAACTTGAGAAAGAGGATTATGGACATTGCCCATGAAGGCCACATGGGTAGAATGTTGACAAAGAAGAGTAAGGGAAGCCTACTGGTGGCTTAACATGTGGGGTGAAATGGAAACTCTAGTCAGAGATTGTACCGCATGTGCAGTAAGTGACAAGAGCAAATCGACATGTGTCACTCCATTACAGCCAGTAAATATTCCCAGTACGGTATGGACAAAACTAGCCATTGATATAGCTGGATCGTATGAAACATTGGGATCACAAAAAATGTATTTAATAGTCTTGTTGGATTACACATCCAAATGGGTGGAATGTGGTGTTGTTGAGGACTCGGTATCGGCTATCAAAGTCGTGAAGTTTTTGGAGGACATTTTTAACAGAGAAGGAGAACCGCAAGAACTTGTGTCAGATAATGGAGCTCAATTCATGTCCCTGGAAATTCAAATGTTTTTGAAGGATAGAGCCATTAAACATAGCACTACGGCATTGTACCATCCAATGGGGAACGGTTTAGTGGAGAGGATGAATCGTTTCATAAAGGGAATTATTCAATCGGCCGTTGTGAATGGTCTACCATGGAAAGAGACACTCAAGGAAGCCCTCAACACATACAAAGTTACACCACATTCGGTGACTGAGGAAGTTCCATTCACGTTGATGAGAGGAAGGATATCTGCAAATAGGCTTAGGCCTGCTTGGATGATGAACAAAAGTAACAAAGAGATAAACCTGGAAGAGATTGTCAAGAAAGTGAAAAAGAAACAAGAAGAGTATAAAAGTTATTATGACAAGCAAAAACATGTTCGGGAGAGTCAAATTGTGAAAGGTGATTGGGTGAGAATGAGAGAACCAAAACGCATGATGAAAGGAGAGTCAAGATTTCGTCCTCCCCAAAGGGTGATAGAGTGTTCAAAGAAATCAGTGATTTTAGAGGATGGCAAACAATGGTCATGTGATGATATAGTCTTGGCAAAGGATGAGGAAGTGATGAGAAACGAAAGAGTACGAGATATTTATGGAGAGACATTTAAAGATAAGACACTCAAAGATAAGTTTGATGAGTCATGTATGATGTGCAAAGAAAGAACACAGGGAAAGAAAACACAGGAAAATCCCCATGTGAAAAGAGATGACAATGAACAGCCAATATCAAGACACAGGAAAAGATTGTGGAACCATAAACAAGACTATGTATACTATTAAAAACATGAGCACTGATGACATGGTTCCAGGATTATGTTACACATCCTTGTAACATGAAGATCCCTTGTATCCTTTATTTTGATAACAATTTAAAGTTAAACAATTTATATACTATATAAGCATAGCAGGAATGTTACGTCAGAATTTTTCTACATTTTAAATTCATTATAAATTGAATTTTATTTAGAAAGGGAGATGTGAGGATATGGTTATAATTAAATGTACATAGTCCGTATTGTCATAAGCACGTGTACATAGTTCTGTTATCACAAGCACGTGCAATGTAACTATGACAACATCTTCGTGTACGGCTCCAGAATGTTGATGAGGTCATACACGAAGATGTTGCTGTAAAGGAAGTTGGCCTCATGGGGGCTCCTCCAATTAAACTATTCTACATACATTACCACTGCGTAATGAGTCTTACGTGTGACAGAGAAAACACAACAATGACGTCAGCAAAGAGGCTATCGGTCACAAGTAGTGACCTAATAAAGGACACTGCATAAATATGTTATATCAAGCTTAGTAATGCCACCAGTTCAGTCCTAGTATGTAATTATTTTTCACAAGTCAAAATAAAGTAGCAAGTACTCAATTTTGATATTAATAGGTATTATTGCCTGGTGACCATCCAATTAAAACTACAAATGAGCTTTCACAGTAAAAATATGGAATCCTTTCAGACACCATTGACGTCAAAGTGAATGCTATTATAACCAGTTTTAGGTGTGACAATATTTTTAAAATGAGACTGTAGATCGGAGGTTTGTAACCTGTGGCTCTCCAGATGTTTTGGACTACGACTCCGTTTATCCCTCACCTTTGACTATGACTGCAAGGGCTGATGTGATTTGCAGTCCAAAGCATCTGGAGAGGCAAAGGTATTCACGCCTTGAAGCACTTGTGTATAGGCGCGTTATAAATACCATATCATATATTAGATATTGAAGATTTTGTGAACTTCATTGGTGGCCATCTGGATGACATCATCAAGCCTATGGGCCACGCACGGTAGAGTGCCACTATGGGAATTATTCATCTATTGGTACTTTCTGATGACACAAGACCAACCCCACCTTTTCAGAACTAAAACTTTCAGACCATTATAAATACTCTCCAGCTAGGAGGAACCCAGTGCTGTTGTCACAGAAATGGAATTACAGGCTGGCGTAAAACTATTTGGTTTTTACAAATGGAGCACGCTAGACAAGTGACCATGGTAATCCAGACCGTGTGCCAATTCTGCCTGCAAAACCCGAGAAAATCTCCCAAGTGCAAAAAGCAGAGTAACACTTTTACCCCTGCTTTAAGCACCCATTATTTGCCCTCCAAGGTCTGCAAAAAGAAACCCCCGGAGAGTGTGTCAGGTGATGGCTCTGATGTGTCATAGTACAATCTGCAGGGTGGGGTCAAATGCAGCTCTGCTGCAGAGTTCCCAGAATTTACAGAATAGCAGCCCACTCAGGGGCATTCCCCCCAGGACCTGCCGTTGCACATTAGCATGGTGTGCAGAATATGTAACACAGTCCCTTTACTGGTGAGAACAAATACAGTCAGTCACAATAGTATCAACATCTGCACTGTGCATTGTCAATCCTAAAATAAACAGTGGATGTTGGAAAATCAACTATTGATAAAGCTAAGCATGGTATAAGAATCAGAAGGCATTTTATTGAAACTTTATATAAATATAATTCTCTTAGCATGTCTATACATTGGGAACTGGGTATGTGCAGAAACATCGTAATTCTGAGACCGTCTAAAGTTCTACATGGCGATGGCCCTTGGAGCCCGATGGAGGGACTGATGTTGCAGATATACGACAGCAAAACAAAAGAGGTGATGGCTGGAAGGTTTATCATTAATCTTAACCTCCGGCATTGCTCTGGCCTGGAAACCCAAGCTACTCCTCACTGATGCGGCCCAACAAGGTCAAAATGCTTGTGGTCTCGTGTAGAAGGGATGTGCTCCACCAGTTCGGGCTGGCCTGCCCCTTTTGGGGTGGGACCAAGCCTGATTTGCACATGGTTTTTCCCCTTTTATAAAGGCTTGGCAGGCGAAGAACAGTGGTCTGGAAGGTTACCCGTAGCAATGCCAGAGCTTAATCTTAATTCAAACCTTCCAGCCATCACCTCTTGTTTTGTAGATATACTGTCTTCACATTCAAGTCTTGAAGATGTCCAAATCATTATATATTGATATTTTATTTGTATTGCGGTCGCACACAAGTGTTTCAGAGAGCGACAAGGCAAGGGAGGGAACAAGGTAGAACAAAAACAACGATCTTGCTAGGCCCAGTGACATTGAGAACGTGCAAGTGCAAGGGAGAGGAAGAAGGGGAAAAGTGCATGGGAGGGCGTTTAGGGGGGTGGAGGGGGCGTACTGAGCAAGGAGAAAATAAATAAAACAATAAATGAATAAATAAGAGCAACAAACAGAGGTAGTGCAGTCAGCAAGTGGCAAGTGCTAGTTATAGGGGAGCAGACAGGATGTGCCAGATAAGTGAAGAAAAACAGGTGGGGGGGCTGTAGGGTTACAGATACAGACCACAGTGCAAGAGACTGCCAGAGTGAGCAGGTAACTCGGACAAAAGTAAGAGGGTGACCAGGTGCACAATGCCAAGACAGAACAGGTCAGCAAGAGAGAGGAAGAGAGAAGGCAGAAGGAAAGAGGAAGGTCTTGTGGCGCTTCCGGACCCATAGATATGGTTCAATGTTACAAGTGTTTTAATGTTAGGGTGAGTGTTCTGAAAAATGAAAAGAGCAGCAATCCCAGTGTGTATTATGAACTTCGTGAATGAATCCCATAACTATTTCATCACAAATTTGTCAAATATGAAGATCTGTCATAATTATAAAGTTCTCAAAATGTTTGACTTTCCGCAAAACAGCTAGGAGCCATCGTTGGTGCTATTTGTCTGCTTTCCCTGTCTCCTAAGGTTAATTCGAAAGAGTACAATAGTCTTGCAACAGACTAACCATCTTGGAATGATAACCTCCCATCAGATAATAATGCATATGGTTATTCTATATGTGCTTTGATTAGTATGACAAAAGTGACATTTCTATGACTTAAAAACACACTGAAGGTAATAATTATAAATTAACTTTGAAACTTTTTTCAAAAGATCCAATTAACAACTTTAGTACAATTTGATGATATCCTTATTTTTACTAGCTGCTATTGTAGAAAACTAAGCCCTCTTCCATCTCAAGATACAGTTGTTTTCTTTCTGGTCATGAATTTGCCAGCAAAGAATGGGGTGGCTCCAGCAAATGCACAACTGGCAATGTGACTCTGACTCACTCAGAGAGAGACAGAGACTAAAGGCCTAATTCATGGAATGTTTGGCGCGGTGCAAAGTGACTTTGTGCGGCCAACAAATAAGTTGAATCGGGACTAAATCACAGAGCGGTGCAAAGTGTATTTTTGCGGTGCAATGTCACTTTGCACTGCAAAAGTACACTTTGCACCACGCTAAATGGGCCTAAATCCCTGAAAAGCAATAAATAGCGCAGACTTGGAGCCTAGTTCATGGAACGTTCAACGTTGTGCGAACAGTACTTTTGCAGTGCAAAGTGACTTTGCTCTGCAAAAATAAACTTTGCACCGCTCTGTGAATTAGGCCCGGTTCCCTGTGTTTTGTTGACACACAAAGTCACTTTGCACCGCTCTGCATTAGGCCCGGTTCAACGTGTTTTGTTGGCATGCAAAGTCACTTTGCACCGTGTTAAACAACGTTGCATGACTTAGGCCCTAAGAGTAAGACTGAGAAAAACAGAGCGAGAGAACGAGAAGGAGAGACAGAGAGCGCGTGTGAGAGAGAGGGAGGCCAGGCGAGGGGAAGGGGGAAGAGAGCGTTATGGTACAGCTGCACTTCTACATTCTGCCTGGTAATAAACGGCGCTGTGAATACGATACTGAAACCATCCATTTGTTACCAACCTGCCAGGAGGCTCGTGATACTCAGAGCCGTGCTCTGCATCTTCTGCAGCAGCTTCGCGTGCACAGGGTCCACACTTGACTTCAGATACTGGCACAGATCTAAAAAACTAAAACAGGTACATATATCAGCAATACCTAATAGATCGATGGCAAGCCCCACATCTAAATGACCTTACATTGTGCACCCTAAATTATTTTGTTTAAACGACACATGGCAGTAACGACCAAAGCATGGATTAGGTTATGGCCACGCGAATAATGACTTTTGTATGTGTATCCCATCCGAAATAAAACGTCAACCTGAGTGGTGGTCTTCTAGATATATGTATGTGGTTGTGGCTTAACTGGTCTCCGCTAATAAATCAAATGAAACACCCTATAGACGCATTTCATGTCAACATTGCAACCGACAACCCAACTATATGTTGCAGTTTACTAATGGGCTTCCAATCCGCAACTCGGTTCTGCTCATCCAGAGTAGCATCAGACCTCATCTGGGCAGTTTCCCAGGTGAATCACTGATGTCACTGTCGGGATACCATCAGCAGGGATGTCATTTGGGGGCTTATAGGAGTTGCAGCCACGGCCCCTGTGGTCTCCATTGCTACCCCCAGTATTTAAAAAAAATATATATTTATTTTTCATAGAAGCCCCTCGGCCAGGGGACCCCAACCTTTTGTGCACAATGAGCAAAACGTGGATATCAAATGAAATGGTGAGCAACGTCCACTGTTCGACAGAACATATCAGCACTCAGTTGGCGTAAAAATGATTGCAACACAAATTAGCAATGTAGAAAACTTTTAAGACTGCTAATAGGACATCTTAATTTGCAGTACAACAGTGATCTAGACCACGTGCAATACTAGTAAAGTTAATCTGCAAGGCCTTTAGCTTCATTTGACAATAAGTAGTTGCTTACAGGAAATGTTAAGGAACTTGAGCGCCCAGTAGAACCTTTTTAGACAGATGGGACCAGTCAAGTTGTTCAAAAATATTGTAGTGCTAAATACATTTTACCAGTGGCTTCAGTTTCTCGAACTAAATATTTTTAAGAAATGTAGTGCTAATGTTCGGACAATAAAACTGGTCATAAATGGAAGGTTGATTTTCAGGTGTACTTTGGAATTTTGCCCAGGGATTTTCTGGGATCTTTAGTGGAAAATGGTGTATTCCTAAGCCTACAAGACCAGTAATACTGTTTCTCGGCCATTGATTACTGTATTGTGGATTGTTTTTTATTCAGGAATGTTGGAAATTTTGTATTTCTGATTGAACAGGGAGTGATCACTATCCACTTGAGTGAATTTTCCAATAGCATGGGGTAGGCACCAAGATGATGTCTGACAGCCGGAGAGGCTGGTTGGCGATGCGTAAGCTTGATAAGGAGGCATTGGAAAGAACTACCAATTCACAAGAAATTAAGATATTCTCTTAAAACTGTTAAACAGTTCAGAAGCCACAAAGGAAAGTGCCGGTTTGTTTTTTGGTTGAAGCTATCCAGGACTGAGCCATTGGCAAATCGTGTTCCCCAGTTCAGGAGGTCGAGTTTATAGAAAGGGATGCCCCATGGTTTGATGTAGAATCTCGAATAGGAATTGGAATCATGATTTAATAAGTGATGTGTACATGGCTGGCCAGATCTGTAGTTTCAAACGGGCATTTAAAAACAGCTTAAAGACAAAAAAAATTATGTATTGAGAAATAATAGGATCTTTTTCGAATTACATCAAATTGTTTAATGCAATTGTCAAGACAGGCATTATGCCATCTCCTTGAACAAGTAGTACTTGGACCATCAGCCCCCCCCAAGTTTATAGGCCAATGTCCTTACTCGACATTGGCAGTGAGATATTTTTCACATGTTTTTTGCTCAGACTGGAAGAGTAGGCTCAAAGTAACCATATTTTGAAGCCATCCAAAGCAGGTGTGGGGGCGGGCTTAGTAGAGTGGACCACGGCTACCCTCCAAGAACCATCATGGATAAATATGGTTACGGTTAAGGGAGGGAGATTATTTGTGGTTTTTTCAGATTTGAAGAAACCATTTGATTTGATTGATGGTAACGTCTTGTGGCATAATTTGCATTTTATTGGGTCCCTAGTTGATTAAATATTATCTGAATGTGACAAGCAGACATCTGTCCCATATGCACGATGGGGGATTTATACATTGTTTGTCACCCACCAATTAAGGTGAAAAGCAGCGATGTCAGTTGGCCCCAATTTATTCCTTTCGAACTTTGACTCTAGTACGTCTCCTACAAAAGTTAACCCACCCTCTCTGAAGGATACATTTTATAGCATGCTTCTTTATGCTGATGACCTCGCCATTTTGGACTTAATGCCGGCAGGTCTGCAACAGGGCCTGCTTTACACAAATTACTATTTTGGGAGCTATAGTTTTAAATTAAATATGAACAAATTATGTTGTTCGGGAAAAAGGGTTAAACTTAGTAGCTGTTTTTTAAATGAATGTAGAGATGAGGTGGTCTCACATTTATTTAAGCCTACTCTTCTCAAAGAGCGGTGCTTGGGTCAATCATTTTAAGAAGATGGAGGAAAGGGCATCATTAAGTTTTAAAAGGCTTTTAAAAATGTTATTTCAAGTCTGCTGCATTCAGATTAGCCGGTCAAGTGGCACAGCGAGTACAGCGCTTGCTTTGACATCGGTGCAGAGCCTGCTAACGCAGCTTCGAATCCCGGCATGGCCAAACTCAGCCTTTCATCCTTCCGAGGTCGATAAATGAGCACCACACACCGTGGGTAATAATAAGCAGCGCTCAGATACTTGAGGGTTCGTAGTGCTATATAAATGCAAAATTATTATTATTATTAGATAGGACAAATGTGTGGAGTTATATAAGGCAAAGGTATATTCCATGATTTTTTTATGTCAGCGAAATCTGGAGTAGATAAAATTGCCATGTTCTGGAGGGGTCGCAACACAAATTCCTGTGCCAAATAGCAGGTCTAGCTGCAGGGACACCTGATAGCGCCTTATGAGCTTAATTAGGGGTATTCAGTTTGAAGGTGTTGGCCAACTTAAGATTTTAAACTTCTTTTTTTAAAGCACATCTAGGATTTTCTGAAAATCATAAGGTTCATTTTAGTGTAAGAGTGATTGCAGCCTCCCTTGGTAAAGAAGAATTCTTGGGGTACGGGGGATTGTAAGGCACCATCCATTTGCATAGGGGGTGGGATATAACAGAATTTGGCACATTAAGTCAACTCAAAATAGCTCTTAAAGCAAGAGCTTGTCCAATTGGGAGAAAGGTACAAGTCCAAAATATACATAAGCTGCCCTCTTTAGCTTTACATGCAGACTTACGTATACATATTAGACGGCAAGGAGAAATCTGTGAAATAAGATCCCCAGAATGCAGGAGGCCAATGCTAAAGGAACGTTTAAATTTACCCAACCCTCAATAAACGAAGAAGGTGTGCATGAGGAAGCACAAAGTGTGCCTGCACAATGGGAATCGATAAAGATTTGGTTCAATTTCTGTTAAATTGTCATTGTTTCAGTGTTTGGCATAAGCATGGACATGACTTGAAGCTATGTTTTATCTAATTTATTGTAAGGGTCATGTTTTTATATAGCTTGTTTGAATATGTTAAAACTGCTTTTTTATTTTGGGCTTGTTCTATGTGAATTGTATAAAATATGATGTATGTTTTTAAATGTTGCTAACTTAATGGAGAAAAAAGATTAATTAAATATCGATTGGGTAATACTGTCCATTACGTGGCAGGTTCCGCAGATCACTTCACTGGGGCTTTGGAAATCCCTCCTAAGAATTATGTTGGCATGTAATGGCAAATAGAGTATTTTAAAGCACCCGGGGCCTGTTAGGTTATGGGTGGTTAGGAATGAAAATAATATTTTTCTGAAGGCTTTGGGACGGCTTTTCTCTGTCCAAGAGGAGTTTTACACAAAACCTGGTTGCAAACTTAGGCCAAAACTTTGAGCATTTGACGACTACTTCATCGAAGTGTGTGGTGGTGTTAACTAGGTTTTTGGATTGTCTTGTTAATTTATACATATTAACAGTAACTTAATTGGATTTTAATATAGGGCAAATTAATTATGAAAATCGTGGCATGCATTTGCCTTATCTGCCTATTATCCACATGCCAAATGGACAGAGTATTAAACGGTGACAATTTTCCCACTAGGACACTATGTGATAATAAACATAGGTGATACTAAATGTGATATTTCAGATAACTATAGTGCATTGTGGCATCAAACGCAAACCTCACTTGTACAAAAAGCAGGGCTTGCAAATGATTTAATAAAGGAAAGTATGGTATGCATGCCACTTATTTGTCCATTATGCTCCTACTAGCTGTACAAAAGGAACAGAACATGGCCATTTTCTCCACGACACAAAAATGGGAACATGATTCATTTATTTTGCTCATTAATACATTTGTCAGCTGGACAACGTATCTGACAGGGTTTTAACAATGACAGTGCTATAATAAGCAACAACATGTACTGAAAAATAATTTCAATGGTGGCAACAAACTCAAATCTTGCAGTTTGATTGGCCATTGAACATGTGGCTGGAACGATGTAATGAACGTTGTCTGAGCTTGGTTTGTCATTCGACTTTTGTGTAAAAACACATTATTGGTGAAAAGACGCTATGGGCTGTAGACTGGAGTGAAAAACAAAGACCAAACCCTAAGGTACATATGCAATCAAAGTCCCTCTCTGGGCTACCTAATTTCACTCCGCCATACCTGAGAAGGTTTCTGAATGTAAGCTACAGGGACCTATTTCTCAGATTTCGACTAAACATACTTCATACTAAAGTCATGCTCTAGGGCCCTTGGAGGATGATTAAGCTGAAACCTTGAACCATCTGATTCATTTTTTCCCAGAATTGAGAACTCAGAGAACGCTCTTAGTGTACGAACGAATGAGTAAACATTTCAGGACAGATGCAGAAGCATGGTGGGATGCTTTATTCGGCGGGGCGGGGGGCTGATGTGAATCTTATCTGCATACTGGTAAAAATCCTTGAGTTGATCTTTCTGAAGCAACAGTTTGAAATAAACTAAATGCTTAATAATAATTAAAGAAAGAATATCTTGCATCTACAAAAATAAACACACTGGAACCGCAGGATGCTAATTTCCCCTTATCGTCGCACAATCCAGGACTCTGTCCTGCCTATACTGCTACTGAGGTCTCATACCTTCAGCACCCCCATCTAGGCCTCCACACCATGGCCCAGAGCAACTGGCGAGCACCATTTTAGGGCACCGCGAGCAGCATGTTGCTCCCGAGCTACACGCTGGGGATCCCTGCCCTGGGCATTGGTGTAGCAGGGTCTTCAGCAGCTCCCACAGCGCAGGGGTCCCTGCCACACCAGGTCGGGGGGCTGCAGTCCAGTCCTTACTCAGAGTGAAGACTGGACCGGGGCTTGCAGCGCGAGTAGGGGGTTGAGCTGACTGTGACATGTGGCACGTGTCACATGTCACATACAGCTTCAACCCCTTTTCCTGTGGCTTCCATGCCGCTCATATAATGGAACCAGGAAGATCTCCCAGCTTCCTGGTTCCTGTTTGTGAGCAGCACAGAGGAGCAGAGGGTGGGCTGGAGTGATGGACCGAAGCTGTATAAAACAGGTACAAAGGCTACATGTGATGCGTATTTTGCATATGTGAAGTGTGTGTCAAATGCATTTATATGCTATTGGTCAGTGAGTGGTGAGTGAATGAGGAGAAATGTGATAATGTGTTTTTTAATGTTCTGGGTGGGTGGGTGTGTGTGTGCCTGTGTAGATAATGCGGTGAGAGTGGATGTAAGAAAAAGGGTTTCAGTGAGTGACTGGTGGGTGAATGAGTATGAATGTGATTGTGTGTTTGAATTTTCTGGGAGGATGGGTACATTCCGGTGTGGAGAATGCAGTGCAATTGGACATGAGAGGTTTATGGGTGAGTGAGTAGGAATGGGAGTGTGTGTGTGTAAATGTTCTGGGGGGGTGGATGCCAGTGTGAGTATGTGAGAGAAGGTATATGGGTGAGTGACTGGTGGGTGAATGGGTATGAATGCGATTGTGTATGTGAATGTTCTGGGTGGGTGGGTGCATGCCCGTGTGGTGAATGCAGTGTGAATGAATGTGAGGGGAGATGTATGGGTGGGGGAAAGCAGATGCCTGAGTGTCTGGGCGTGTGTGCGTGTGTAAGGCTCTGGGAGACTGGGGAATCACTAGAACATTTTGACACATCCTTTATTGACTTTGCATGTTTTACTGGTATTTTCGGGCAACGCCAAGTTCATGTGTGTCATTGCTTGGCTACACTGGCATTTTGTAACAGCCAGTCTAGCCATTGCTTTCTGTGGCATGACATTTCTTACTGAGCATCTTTGATAAAGCAAGCATGATTAGTAGTACCTCGCTAGACTGACGTTTTGGTGTAGTGGCCTGTATATTTCTTACTGTACCATGACATTTTATTAACCGAGCATCTATGATTAAGCAAGGATAAGTGTTCTTATGGGTCTAGACTGGCTTACATTGGAACCAGTTTAGACATGTTTTCTTATCGTGACATGTCACTTTTAATGGCCAAACCAACAGGACTATTTTCTTTCATAGGATACTGGCATATATTGGCAGAGCCAGTTTTGTGCGTAGTGCCATTAATGATACTATAAAAACATTTCAAACTGAAAATGAGTATGTTCTTATATGGGCATACTGAAGCCAGCATGGAAATGCTGGCTTCAGTATGCCCCACCCCCCCCAAATGCGTCCAACAAAAGCCTGACCAGGTGTGGTCCATTCTCAGGCGGATGGCCAGAGGCTCCATCGCTAGCGTGAATAGAAGAGGGGACAGAAGACAGCACTGCCTCATACCCCTCTCCATAGGAAAAGCCGGGGAAGTAAAACCCCATTACCCTAACCTCCGCAGCTGGCGATGTATACAGCAATCGCACCCATCCCATAAAGACGTCTCCAAACCCCATGCGAGAGAGGACAATGCAAAACCTGGTTAACCTGAACTAGGCTAAGTGCCAACAAGAGGCCAACCCATGCAAAAAGTCCAGATTCAGAATACAGCTAGTTTACACAATAAGGCTAAATGCAGGTTAGTATATGATAGTAGTTAATAAGAGTGGTGGGGTTTTACTGGAGTACAGGAATTGGTGCAACCCCTCGCCCGCACCACACCTACCTTTTCTGTTGCTGTAGGTTGTCTTCGTTAAGCGTTGCAGGCAAACCTAGGCAAACACGGATCGCTGCCCAGGGGGAGGTACAGAAAAGGGGAGAGTTCCAGTCACGTGCAGTAGCACAGACGCCATCAGGGGACACGGTGGGTGGGTATTTATGTATTGGGTATTTATAATGCACCTATACAGCAAAAGGTGTTCAAGGTGCAAGATAGGGAGGAGTGCAGAAGGAGGGACTGGGATAGGGGCTGCAAGGTTCTATGGCGGCAAGGGGAACCAAGAGAAAGGAAGCTAAATAAATAATGCGCAAGATGAGGTGGCGCAGGGGAAGGCTTACAACAGATGGATAAAGCCCAGGCCCAGACCTGGGATATAGGGCACTCATTGACAGCTGAGGAACATAGGCTGGGAGAGAGAGAGTCGAGGTGCGTCTAGAGCCAAACGAGCTGCTGGATTTTGGAGGATTTGAAGAAGCTGAAGCTGATAAGGCGGGTGACCATGGTATATTCCGTTACATTAATTGAACAATCCCATAATGGACAATTTAAGCCCCTTTGTCCGTCATTCAGTGGGAAGGAGTGGGAGAGTTTTCCGGAAGACTTTCAGTTTAATAAAGAAGGCATTGCACACTGAAGAAATCTGAGCTTCTCTCGAGCCAGACAAAAAAGTTTCACACCCAGGCATGTTACTGAATTGCTAGGGCCAGAAGGTATTCGCATTAGGGGGGCCGACCACCAGGACATCTGTTTTCTCGCCCTTTTAATTTCAGCCAATTGTTTGCCATCCAGTCCCCAATTGCAGATGGACACACTGTCAGCTTTAGGTGAGTCAAGACGAAACACTAGCTGTTTGTCATCGCCATAGGTGCAAGAGCGCACCGCCTGTTCAGAAATGTGATCATCCAAAGAACGCAGATACAAAGAAGAGCCCTGCAGAACACCACTTGAGCGCGTAGTGGAGGCGGGCCAACAAGAAGGAAGGGAAACAGTTTGCATATTGTCTGTAAAAAATTATGAAAACCATGCCAGCGGATCAACTGTATCAAAGGCCACGAGAGGTCAAGCAGGATCAACACACCCAACCTCCCCCAGTCCCAAAGCATCGCAAGATCGTCCAATAGCAAGATCATGATAGACTTCGTACCCAAAAGAGGACTGAAACCAGAATGGAATAGGGTGTGTAAACAATTATTGGCTTCAAGAAAGTAAGAGAATTGCAGGGTTATGATTACTTCCATAAGCTTCCTGAGAACTGGTAATAGTGATAATAGAGCGTGGAGCAACCAAGTAGTGTTTCAGGAGAACAGGAATCAACCCAGAAGATAAAGAATAGAGGACAGCAGTAAACAGGGGTACAACTTTCTGGGGAAGGGCCTGAAGAACGTGAAGTGGGACAGGGTCCATAGGAGAAGCTGATCTGAGCTGATTAATGGCAGTCAGAACCACTTCATCAGTGAAGAATTCAAATTGAAATGACTTCTCTGAGCTAATCAAGATAGAAGGTGACGCCACTTGCGTAGAGTCTTAATTCAAACTATCATTAGAAATAGATTGTCAGATCTTACAGATCTTCTCAGTAAAGTGGGTATTGTTATGGGGGCATAGTATCGGAAATATGACACAGACACAAAAGGTGCAATTTGTAAAACCTTTACTGAAGTTTCAATGGGGTTGGTGAAACTCCTACTTTGCCCTATAGCTAAGATGGGAGCCGTCGCAACCATCAAATAATAAATAAAACAGTCCTAGTTGAGTCTGTGAAATAAAAAGGGCCTATACTAACAAACATAATGCCTGCGCTATCTCTTGTACATAAGTGTGAAAAGGAGAATATGTATGCAAAGGAAAGTTAGTGTTCAAATATTAGAATAAAAATGGCCGAGTCAGCTCCCCTCCCCACGTTGGACAGCACGGGGTAAGGCGGTATCTGTAGGCGAGAAGACACTGGCTCAGGCTCGTAACGCTAAGGCAGTTCAGTACGTGGATCAAGACCCGCCTGGCCTTTCACGTTAAAGTCTTGCTTGCCAATTTTCAAAACACAGTTCAGCAAACAGTTCACAGTGGTCCCCCTCTGTCGGGCTCAGACCTCTGAAAGCAAAACTTCACCAAAATGTTCATGCCGGTCTCCCTCAATCAGGCTCGGACCTTTTACAGCACAAATTCACATCTGTCACCTTCAGACCTTTTTAAAGCAAACCGTTCATAAGAAAACACTTGCAGGGGTTCCCTTGCCCTAACCTTTTACACCTTTGGTCTCCCTCAATCGGGCTCAGTCCCTTTCCTGACATTGAAGGCCTTCAAATGTGTTTGGCTTTTTCTAAAGACCTCTGCAGGACCACTTCAACTTTCCAGCGCTCAACTTGCACTCTTTTGTTATTGGTCTGGGTAGTTCACTGTATTATGTACCAAAGTTCAATGTTCACAGTTTACTTTCCCCTTTCCTCTTGGTCAATTTCAAATCACTTTGCTTTTACAGTTCCATGACACATTTTTCACCTTTCACTGCGACTTGAGTAGGCTACTTTCTTTCGCCGGACCACAGCGTTACTCAGTATCGCCGACATTACAGCTAGCGTTACTTCAAGGTTCATTCACAGGTCTGCCTTTCTTTGCGTCTCGTCCAGACATGTGCATCCTTCACATTTTGCGATATAATGTTGCCACTCCAATCTTTCTTTAGCACACATCGGTCTTGCACGTTGCTTGCCAACTCACCAGCAGTGTGCATTGCTTTCTTGTCTTTAATGTCTTCCAGTTTATGAGTCAAGGTTAGTACCACAGGCTTGGCCTCACCTCCCCAACTCTGCCCTTCGACCGGGAGGGTCACTGGCATCCTTGAAACTATGCAGCCTTCTTGTTTGGGACTCAGCCTTCTCAATGTAACTTTTGCTGCCTATTTGAGGCAACAACCTCCTAAGGGGAACACCCGGGGTTGTCCACAAGTGGTGCTCATCCCTCAGTCCGTTGCTCTGCTCCAGAAGATTTGCCTTTGTCCTGGAAGCTCTGCTCTTACTCGTGTTCCACCTTGCTCCGAGTGTGTATCCATGTTCCGCCTTTTGTCCGTTTTGGGAGAGCTAATTGGTATCAGATGTATGTACTTGGAGTCAAGTGCCTGATTTTGCCTACCCCAATTAGCGGGACATGCCCAATGTGACGTGTACAAGTGAGCATTTTTACTCTCCCTCTTCCTCTACGCAGTGTCTATGTGGGAGCGGGAGGAGTTGGGACACCGGAGAATCCTATCAAATTGGAGGGATCATGGGTACAGGAAAGGGAGGAATAACGTGCCTAACCACTGGCTGTCTCACCCCCACTCCCCAGATGATCCTCCTGCACAGATCCACCACCAGGGTCTGGATCCAGAGGCGATGGTCGTGCCCTGGCGACCTGAGAGAGAGATTCCCTGGAGACTATCAGGTGATACACCCTTTGGTTTCTCACAGTACTGATGGAGTCACATTGAGCTTGAGAGCAAGAGAAGATATTCTCTACTGGTGGAAGAGAAGAAAGTTCCTTCGCAACTCAGTTCCCATGAGGAGCATGCTGCAGAAGTGGTATGATTTGCAATAAACAAAGATTTTGCTACTTTGATCGCACTATGACAGTGATTCAACACTGTTATGATGGATTTCTACTATCTGACCTGATGGGCAGAAGTTTAGGAGGCCACCATCAGTTTAGTAAACAGGGGAACCTTCTGGACAAGCCAGACCAATCTAGGTAGCTTGGCAGGCGGTCAAGACTAAGTCTCAGAAGGGGTGAGTGATCGGAAGCCCACAATGAGCACACAAAGCAACAAACCACAAATTCCTCTTAGACAAGTGTATATGAAAAATATCTATACATTTATTGTCGGCCAGACCAAATAGACACAAGTAGCTTTAGCAGTGAGTAACAATGATCACACAAGTACTTGAATTATACAGTATATATACACGCATTACATTTCCTAGTGCAATTCAGTTACAAGCTAAAACCACAACCTGTGAAGAAAGGGGTGAAGTTTTGTACACAAATGGAAATAAGTTATTCTTCAGAGCTTGTTCCCTAACTTTCGTGTCCAACCCCAAGAAGAGGGGAGCCTTAGTACAGTTGTGCGTAAAATCGCATGATCGTGCAGATGAACAAAAGAGCGGGTCTTCTTTGCAGGGCTGTAGCAAGTCAGGAAGGGTATCGAGGCGATGAATAATAAGTTGCCACTATTCGAGTAGGCCCTTCCGTTGGGGAAAAGCTATATTCAAGTGGTGGGAATAGCTAGGGAGCGCAGGCTAACCAGACAAGTTCGAATACCTTTAATGGATACTCGTGCGTAAAAACAATCGGCTGTGCCAGAGGGGCCACCGGTAAGTTATGAAAGTACTCACTAACCCTCGGCACAGTGCGGACCAAACTTCGTCAGTTTAGTCGAGGTCACTAGTAGGTTCGAGTCCAGCAGTTTCATGGCGCTCCGGCTCTCAGTGGCTGCAGTGGAGAATGATCATCCGTGACGGGACAGTTGCCTTTGCTCAGCTTCCAAAGGAGGTATGAAGAAAATGATGGTGCAGCTGGCTTCAGGGGACAGGAGAGCAGAACAGCAGGGGAACATTAGCGACCATCATCAATCGGTAAAGACACGGGAATCAGGGATGCAGACTGTTATGCATTCTCCTAATGCGGGACCCAGAAGAGCTAGGCCTGCTAAATTTGGCAGGTGAATGCACAGGATCACAAGCATGCAATGTCCCATGGCTCGGGTCTGCACTCGAGATCGGGGTGGAGCTGCAGAATTCCCTGAGATAGAGATGGACAGTTCACTGGATGGCCCAGGAACACTTCCGAAGGGGCTCGTTTGGTGGGTAAGCAGAGGGCTTCGAGAGTAGTTGTTCCCACTAATCCAAAGGGGCAAAGCACGTTGGCAGGCCTTGTTGATCAAAGAAGAAAGCAGGGGTCCGACGGGACAGCAGAGGGCAAAGGGTGCCAAAACCTTTGAAAAAGAATCTCCGGCAGTATTACGAGTCTGTTTCTTTGTATAGGAGACTTGGCTCCTTCTGTAGTTCGGTGAGAACACAGTTAATCGACCTATAATGGCTGCAGAGACCCTTCTCTTATCCCAGAATAGCTTTGCGCCAAAATCAAGGACTTCCAATAGAAGATCTGCTCTCTTGCAGGCATCCCAGACGTGGACCAGTCAGTCATTCAGGCACTCCAGAAATCCTGGCACTGGCAGTGTGAATTGGAACTAGACAGTTCCAGCCCTCTTCCTGGGCATGCATACGTAACAGGCAGAAGCCCGTGAAAGAGATTGTTTTTTGTGGTAGGCTGCATGCCCAAATAAGGAAAACCTGTGTTACTCTACCTGGGTGAAGGCAAGGGACAAAATGGCCATGGGACAGAACAAAAGGCTTTGTGGCGCTGCCATTTTTGGACCTGGCCACAGTCTTGAGCCAAACGCGGTAAACACAGTTTAACTCGATAAAAATAAGGTAGTCACTACGGTGAGTAACTTTGTTATACTCCTACGTCCCATCCCCTTTCCTCCTTACTTGTGGGAGATTCCAAAGCATTCCTCACAGATAATACGGGCGGATGGAACTTCCCTACTGAAAAAGGTTTTTAAGAACATCCTGGCCGAATTGAGCATCGGCCCTGGAGCTCAGATCCAAGCAGTAATGCTTACAAAAAGCTGAAGGGGAAGCTCACGTAGCTGACTTGGCAATGGTTTCCCAGGGAACATATTTTTGGAAGGCAACAGCAGCCGCTTTGCCACGTACAAGATGGGCATGAATGCCCTTCGGAGGCTGAAGGCCCCGAATGGTATATGCTTCTGAAATACAGGAAGCAATCCATCGGGAGACAGTAGCCTTTGAAGGTTTCACTTTCGGGTCTCCGAACGTAAGAGAGTTGAGAGGAGCCCCCGAGTTCAGTTCTGTCCAGATAGAACTTCAGAGCTCGTCTGACATCTAAATTATGTAATACTCTCTCGGCGGCTTAGAAAAAAGACAGTTAATGAAATAGATTGATTCAAATGAAAATCAGTCACTACTTTAGGAAGGAAAGAAGGATGAGTGCGGTGCACAACCTTATCCTTATGGAAGGTAAGGAACGGGTGTTCTACAGATAAAGCTTGAAGCTCACTTACTCGCCTTGCCAAAGTCACTGCAATCAAAAAGGCAACCTTCCAAGAAAGATACTTTAGATCCGTCGTAGCCATGGGTTCAAATGATTTATGGCATAAGGCGGTCAGAACCACATTTAAATCCCACTTTGGATGAGGATTGCGTACAGGTGGAAAAAGATGTAATAAACCTGCGAAATGCCTTTTAAATGACTGCGTTCGTCAAAGAAAAGGAACAGGTGTCAGTGGACAGGTAGGCAGCAAGAGCCGACAAGTAAGTCCTACAAGAAAAGACAAGAATGCCCCAAAGTAGCCAGATGAGAAATAAATGAAAGACAAGTGTCAATCGTAGTGTGTCTGGGGTCTAGTTGCTTAGCTAAACACCAGTGACAAAACCAGAGCCACTTGCTCCTATACTGAGACCTCATAGAAGGCTTCCTAGCCGCTTGGAGACACGTTAAACTATGCTAGAGATTTGAATTCAGGCACCAGGCCGCCAAGCTGAATGATTGTGGGGAGGGTTGCCATATCTGCTGATCGCACTGGTGAAGCAGTTTGGGAATCAACAGCAGTCTGGTTGGAGGAAAAATCGACAGATGCTGAAGTTCCGTAAACCAGAATCTGGCTAGCCACCAAGGCGCTATAAACAGGAGAGTGCAATTCGATGCATTCCTGAGCTTGCAGAGTGACCGATGAACCAGAGGAGGAGGCGGGAAGGCATATGCCTTCATGTTCTGCCACAGGATCTCGAGAGCATCCCCTAGAGAGGAAGCCCGAGGCCGTTCCTGGATGCATAAAGAGGAGGTTTCCCATTTGTGGCAGTTGCAAAAAGGTCCACTTCTAGAGTGCCCCAAAACGATGGAGAGGACTTCCATGTTCAGTTCCCACTCGCAGCTGGCTGCTGTCTGCCGGCAGAGTGAGTCCGCAGCCACATTCAGTTGCCCCGGAATGTGTACCGCCAGTATCCAAATGCTGTGCTGAATGGCCCATTCCCAAACCTAAATGGCAAGGTTCAGAACAGGTGGTGACTTGGTACCACCCTGCTTGTTGATATAAAACATTGATACTGAGTTGTCCATGCGGACTCAGACCACCCAGTTCATGATGGATGGTTGGAAAGCTTTCAGTGCCAGAAAAAGAGCCAGCAGCTCCAAATAATTTATATGAAACTGCCGGTCCTGTGGGGTCCATATATTGAAACCTTGAGATGATCCAGAGTTGCTCCCCACCCCAGGAGGGAGGAGTCTGTGGTAATCGTCACTTGTGGGCAGGGCTCCTGAAAAGGGGCCCCCAACTTTAAGATTGTTGATCGAGGACCACCCTAGAAGGTCTGCCATCATGCTGGATGGAAGCGGAATCATCTTGTAATCCGACTCCGAAGCCCGACACCAAGAGCTCCGAAGAACTAGCTGCGTATGCCTCATTTTGAGACGTGGAAGAGCAACTATGCACAAGGCCACAAGGCCCAGAAGTCTCTGGAACCACCAAGCCGTCATGTGCTCCGACTGGATGAAGAGTTGACACATGGAGAATAGAGCCACAATCCTGTCTGCCGTCAAATACACCCTGGAGTCGATTGTGTTCCAACGAAAACCCAGGAAGATCAGGTCTTGGGAGACCATCATGGAAGATTTCCGCCAGTTCACTGAAAGCCCAAGGTGGAAGAGAGACTAGAGATTGCTCAATGCCATTTGTGGACAAGGGCTGCGTAGAAGCCAATCGTCCAAGAACGGATATACATGAACACCCTGTAGCCGAAGGAAAGCTGCAATGACCGACATCTTCGTAAAGACGCGCAGCGCCGAGCTGAGACCAAATGGGAGCACACAGGACTGGAAGTGCTCCCCTCCCAGGGCGAACCGCAGATACTTTCAATACTTTTGATGCGGTCTCCATATCAGGATGTGCATATACGCGTCCTGAATGGCCACTACACTGAGCCAGTTGCCCTTCCGAAGACAGGACTTTATTTGGCAGGGTGTGATCATCTTGAATTTCTATTTGGGAAGAGAAAGGTTGAACTGTGAAAGGTCAAGGATGTTGCGCAGGCCAGCTTGGTTGGGTTTGGGTACTGTGAACAGTCGCGAGTAGAAGCCCTCCTCTTGCTCCCCGAGGGAAACAGGTTCCACTGCCCTGAGGTCTAGAAGCTTCTGAACCTTGGCTCTGAGAGGGGGTGTCCCGATCTGTTGGAAGGGAGGATTGAAGGGTGGGGGAGGGGCAAGCAAAAGCCCGCCCGATTGATGGACAAAACCTATCGATCTTTGGTGATGGTCTGCCACGCCAGATGAGACGAGATTCGTCCTCCCACCGGAGTCTCGTGCGACCGACAAAAAATATAATTTTGCAGACTTTTCGGCAGGGAGACTACCTGCCCCTGGAGAGGAGGCTGAAGGCCGAGAGAAAAACTGACCTGGTTGCTGTTTTCTATGGGTGCCACCAACCAGAGGTTCAGTTCTGCGCGCCTGGCAGTTCTGGAACCCCTGAAGCCAGAGAAGGATCGAGACTGAGACCCTGACCTCTGTGTATAAGGGATCTTAGGTGGGACCTTTGCCAGGACCGACAAAGATTTGGCAGTTTTGGTGCTCGCCTTGGTCTTTGTAAATTCATCATCTGTAGAAGAATGGAACAATTCCTTGCCATCGAAGGGAAGGTCCAGACCTTTATCTTGCACCTCCTTCGAAAACTTTGTCGCATGGAGCCACGCATGCCAGGAGGTGTCAATTCCCACCATCAGGCCTCGAGCTGAGGTACCCACATGGTGTCCCGCAGCATCCAGGAGAACCTGTGCCAACACTCTGGCATGTGCCTTCTGATTTTGAAGAAGAGTGGAGGCCCTATTCCCCTGATATACATGTAACAAATAGACTAGACAACTCCAGGAGGCACATCATTTATTCTATACGCATCGCCTAGTTGTGCATCTCACCCCACAGCAGGCTATGCCAAACGTGCATGGTTTGTTTTCCAGTAGGGGGCTGTACATTAGTACATCACAAGTACATCTGGTCGAAGTCGCCGGATTTCACTCCGGCAAACGGTCAAGTTCACTCCGGGAAATCTGCCCAGTTTCCAATTTCGCCCACAGGGCAACATTGGCCATTTCAGCTACTTCCCCAGCGACCCAAATGGCTGAAATCACAGGCACCCAAACAGAAATGCCCAAAAAGACGAAACGAGGCCAAAAGTGGGGAATAGGAGAAAAAAACCTGCACTTCTGACAAAGTAAAATTGGAGGTGCAATTCACTTACTTCACTTCGGCAGCAATACATACGCCCACACCTGGTTATCAGCACCAAACCAACACGAAGGAGCCAATTATGCACTCGGCTGCTGTAGTCTTGTTTGAACTTTGACCCACCTCTACCCCTCAGGCCTTAACAGAAGCGGGGAGGGTGGTCAGCTGGTGCTGGTGGTGGCAGGCTGTAGTCCGATTGGCACTGAGGCAGATTCGCAAGCACTGGCCTTGAAGGGCAAAGGTGATGGTTAAGCTGCAGCTCAGGTGGCCTGCTTGTGTCTGCTTTTGAATGGGTTGGCGCACAACTAAAGGGTAAGAACTTGGCTGGTGCAGGCGAAAGGCGATTGGGGGTTTGTGCAATGACAGTGCGCCCCTGTGTGAATGAATGGTAACTTGCCAATGAGCCCAAACACCTCTCACTGCACAAATGTCGCTTTGATGGATTTTGGATGAGCAACTCCTGAATCCTGACAACTGTTTGCTAATTGCATAGCAACTCAGATCACGCAGAGCTGCACAATGTATATGATTCAGATTTGCTTTTGTTTTTGGGGGGCGGGGGGCACACATTAACACACATTCTAAAACAAGATGTCATTTACCTTTGATTGTTATGTTGACCTTCTTGCCAATATTCATCTAAGGCGCCTTGTAAGTGTGCATGTGTTTCATTTGGGGAAAACGAGAGGGACTGGTTAGAAAACATCTCCACGATTCCCAGGATAATACTTCGAAGCTGAATGAAGTCATCGTCGCCTGTCAGATCTTTAACAGAGGGAAACAAAGGACACATTTAGCTACATAGACCCAGAGCCTTGATAATCTTTAATATCTTTACAAGGGAAACAGAAGCCGGGTAATGTCACTAATTTCCCTTTGGTAAATAAAGTCTGGCAGAAAGAAATATCATCCTGACATTTTACCTAATCAAATCATTTGTTAGCTTTGAACACGGACATACCTTCAGTGGTGCTTCAGTCTGTAACAAAGAGATGCAGAACATTTCAAAAGGATCATTTATTTATAGCATTGTTTTAAACCCTGTTGCTCTCCACCATCAAAATATGTTATATACATAAAACACGGATAACTCATGCACAGCTGAGTATCCTGTCCTTATAGGTTGCATCACACATTAAAGAAAGAAAAAAGGAAAAAACGGGTATACCGCTAGCATTTACCAATGCGTATAAAATAATTGTACCAGTGAATAAAGTGATTTCAGGGTGACATTTTGCACCCCGTTATTAGCTCAGATCAATAACTTCGTGAATATAGTAGGCTTCTGCCTCAGGCCTCAGACCCTCTCCTTTATCTCCCGTTGTGAACTTTGCCTGAGATGCAAGGAACTCCCAAAACGCTACTAGACCTATTTCCAAAAAGATTCCATCTTTCATTGGGGCATCCATCTTGGTGGATGCACGCTTCTGTATTGGACCAGCACCGGATCCAATCTAGCACTGGATAGAGGGCAATACAGATTATTATCAGACTGATCACTGCTTTCACGTTTTTAATGATTACGCAAACTTGTGTTGGCCACCAGTCGTATTAAAGGCATCTCTTTGGCCGTACATGTGATGAAAGTGAGCCACTAGTGTGCGTTTGTGGCAGTTGGTGCAGGCAGAGTGCTCTAATGCCATAGAAAGGGGGAATACCTTTTTAACCCAGTGCATTTTCCAATTGCAGGATATGTACTGTGGCAAACCTTCAAGGGAGGTGCTGAATGTACAATTTTCGTCCCCATCCGCCTAGGTGACTTTGTAACTAATTGAGGTTAACAAGGGCCATACAGACCTCCTCCTTGGAGGCAATAGGCTAATCAGTCAATACTTTATTCGGTATAAAACCATGAAGTTACAAACGGAAAAAAAACACAAAGCTGGTACAAACACATGATAAAAAAACTGAGAAGCACAACTGATATGATATGGCATTTATAACGCGCCTATACACAAGTGTTTCAAGGCGCGACAAGGCAAGGGAGGATAGACATGGGTGTAATTTTAGGGGGGGACAGGGGTGTTTGTCCCCCCCAACTTTTTCAACAAAGTTACTCCACTGAGGACAGACAACGATCCTACTAGGCCAAGTGTCATTCAGATCGCGCAGGTGCATGGGATGGGAGAAGGGGAAGGTGCAGGTGGGAGGGGGAAGAAAGAGTGCAGTACATGGGAATAGAATAATAATAAGTAAAAGTAACGGCCAGCAGGTGGCAAGTGCAAAGGTAAGTGCAGAAATCAGGTGTCAAGTGCTGGTAGTGGGACTGAAGGGATACAGAAACTGTCCCCAAGTGCGGGGGTTGCCAGGCAGGCAGTGCAGGTGTGTGAGACTGGCGGGGGAGGGACCTGGGCCCGAGATCAGAGGGTGACCAGGAACCGGTGCAGTTTCAGTTTCAGCCAGGAGGTCAGCAGGGGACAGGAGGAGAAAAAGAAAGGTTTTGAGGTGCTTCCGGAACCAGAGATGGTTCTCATCAAGTTTCACGGAGACTGTTGAAGAGGGAGGGCCCAGCCGAAGAAAGAGATCTACCACCACTCCTTGCTTGGAGAGGCGGGTGACCCTGAGGGAGTTGGCTTTCAATGAATCCATATTTTAAAATGCTAAAATGGGATAAAACAACATTATACTACAGCATGCGATACACAGAGGAGCGCAAGCTCGCAGCCTCAAGAGACCCCATAAATCAATCAGCTGTACCACCTTTCTACATAGTCAAGACAACGAAACATGCTTACTTGCCATTGTTGGTATTGATTTCAGACCTTTCGATCTAAACCGCTAAACCCTAAAGATAGATCGGGCAAATGCAAATACTATGTGGTGCCTCAGCAGTATCTCAAAGCTTCTGTAATTGACCGAAAACCAGCTGACCTCAAAAGCAGTCTAAAATATTGACATCTCAATGTCTTTAGCTCCTTACAAATGAACACAAAATTAATAGAAGTTTTCATGTCAGACCTGCAGAGAGGGCAATTACCAAGCCCGCCAGAGACCCAGGATTTGGTACAAAAAGATAATGGTAAGGTCCCCATCATAAACCGCAAAAACAGAGATTTCTCATAGGGTGGGTGTATATAGTCAAAATAGCATCCAAAGACAAAATACATTTTACATAACAAATAATCTGGGACCAACTTTAATTTATGTTCTGTCTCTCATTATCTCTCTTGACATGAAGTAATATTGTCACAGGAAAGATCTAGAGGGTTTTAGGAAGTTGATTACATATTCAAGGTCTTATAGCCACATGAAAATGGCCACAAAGGTCTGAAACCTGTGGCTCTCCAGATGCTTTGGACTACGACTCCCGTGATCCCTCAGCATTCACCAGTTTGGATAAGGCTGATGGGAGTTGTAGTCCAAAGCATCTGGGGAGCGAAAGATTGCAGCAAAACCAAGGCACTTAATTCTAAATTAAGAACCGTGGCAGTATTTCCCCAAAATCATAGGGTAGTAGAATAGACATCACATAACATTTGACTCCTGTGAAATCACAGGAAGTGGTGTCATGTGATCATTTTACCCAGATAATGGGTCACTGTATTTTTAAACACTCTGCTCTAAAGAAACAAGGCTAAAGAATGCTAGTAAGCAGAGTTTAGATCAAGCAACTAGCACTCTATGGAAATTCGTACCAATTTAAGACATTCCTATTTGTATTTACTCAGTAGTCGGAATGACAAACACAACTTCAATGGCAGTTTACTGTAAACACTGGTGTAAACGGCTGAATGATTTTTTTATGTATTGTATTTTGAAAAAATGCCACCTTTACAAATCAAATGGATCTAAGAATACAGAATAAAAACGAGAGTGAAGAAAAGGAGAGAAAAAGATAAAAGAAATATCAATAAATATTTGCTTTCCACGAATTACTGGGATTGCACAAACATCTTAAATATCAATGCGTGTGTGGACAATAAAAATGGGCAGTAGATTATTAGGTGATTCAAAGTTTCTTGCTCTTCCAGATTATTACAAGACCTACAAGACCTACAACACCCCACGCCCATCAGACATGGATTGCGCCCTCTAGCGATTTCACCCGTTGAAAATAGGTTCCATCTGAATCTGCAAAATTAAACCCTTGCCAAAGGACATGGAAACAGATTAAGATGGAACGCCAAAGATCCCGGTCGTTTGTGGACTTAAAACCGTGACAAGCTTCTGTTTTAATCCAGTCCCCTTGTTGCAAGGCGTATTTTACCCCACGTAGGTTAGACGACAGATCTTCTACTGATCACCCTATTTCTGTCAAGACCTTTATACAGAACCTCAAAAATGCATTTAATTCCATGTCTTGCCCTCTGCATACTCCCTCTTCAAGGTTGATGCATAACGAATCCCGAGGGGGATTTCGATTTCTTTGTGGGAGCTGTAGATACTTCCATTTGGATACAAAAGCCAATTGATCCCCAACTCAAAAATAATGGCAGCCGTGTGTACCGCATTCAGCACTTTTAACACTCTTCGCCAGATGTAACTTACTATTTTGTACAAAGATTACACTGCCCAAGGTTGTATTACTGTGATGCCATAGATTAGGCACCACTTTGCCTACATAAAATTTGAATAAGCGAGTCATTGAGTATCTGCAAAACTTCAATTTTATTCTCAGCATCTGTTAGGCCATAAGAGTGGCTTGTGCAGTAACCAATCAATGTGTCGCCTCTTGCATTGCCTACATGAGATGGGAAACCCCAAATATAGAATACTCCCCACATTCAAATAACAGGTAAAAGGCTTCCGACTACTTCGTTTGGCTATTGTTAGTATCTTGGTTTTGGAGACATTGATTTTGAGGGAATTTGCAACTGCATATTCGGCAAACGCTGTGATTAATCTCTGCAGACCAATGGGGGACAGATCAAAGAGCAAGAAATCATCGGCATTTGAAAGGGAAGATGTGTTTGGTGTCTATCTTTGGGGAACCCAGTGATTTGCCTTTCTCCCACCTTGGACACGTACAGGTTAAAGAGGCAGGGGCCAGGAATGCACCCTGCCTCAGCCCTGCACAGGTTTTAGTGGCCCTGGATAGGGTTCCTTGTTGGTCTAATCTAACCTGGATGTCAGTCTGCTCATGTAACCCCAATATAAATCCAAGGTTTGATGGAATTCCTCAATCCAGTAATTTATTCCACAGCGTATTCCTGATCCCCAGATCGAAAGTGGAACTTCGGTCTATTGATGCCACAAAAGACCTTGTTGTATGGGCCGTTACAGACTCTGCCCTAAAAACATTTAAAGACAAAGCCATTTTGACTGGTGGCATGCATTCTCACGAATCCGGTTTGTTCTTTCCGGATTCTCCTCGGGGCTGCATCCCAGTCATCCAGATGTAGGAGTAAAATACTAGCAAAAATCTTACTGTCAACGTCCAATAAAGTTATAGGATGATAACAATAGGGGTCCGATGTTAGACCCTTCTTTTTATACATCAGCAATATACGTGATGTGCGCCTTGATGGCGGGCAGGTAGCCTTTCCAATGATGTCTTTGAAAAGTGGTGCAAGTATGGAGGCCCAAAGAACCGGGTCACCTTTAAACAAAAGCTTTGAGGATTGCATGCATGGACGTTTAACATGGGTCGACCTGCATCAGAGGACTGAAGAGTGTGGAGGCGGGACGCAGTCGAGCATGGCCTGCTGTTTGGCGAAACCTATAAAGAGCAGAGAGGGTTATTGAAAGCTAGAATGCTAACAACGAATAAGATGGCCGAGGGTAATCAGTGGAGGATTATTCGGAAGTATTTTGGAGAGACGGGGAAATGGGATGAGATACAGGGGTTTTGAAAACATTCCCATACGAGAGGCGCAGGCGTAACTCGTCTTTAAAGAAGTAAATTGATGGCTTCTAGTTGCACTGAGCCATCCAATAAGATGAAGACGACGGAATTCATCCCCACAAGTATTTTGGCTTGGCATTGTGCAAGTCTCTAAGTTGTAGCATACAATTTGGGAAAGTCAACTTCCGGTGCCACGGTGTCCCACCATCTAAGTTGCATCGTTCAACTGTCCAGGCAGTGCCATGCCTACCTATGCAAAACACTTGCACTGTTATAGCGCTGTCTAAGATTGCTTTTCATTGTTAGGGTGTGGTGCCGCATTATTAAGTGTAACTTTTGTAGCCCAACCCTAGTGCCAACCAGGCTTGTGCCATACCCACTAAGCAAATAGTGCAGCGCAATCTAGTGATTGTTTCAAGTATGTCAGTGAGGTCCACATGTCTGAGGTCGTGTGTTTCAATTTGTGAAAGTCATATTTCCGTACCAATCTCGCCCACTAGCTGTGTGGCAACAGGCAGCAATCTAGGCCTGTGCTGACCCCACCCCAAAATGTGGCAGAGCCTAAAAGTCGGCTCAAGGTTTTTTGTAACTGGCTTTTTTTAGAAGTCCATTTCTACTTCCTGTTGCATCATCATTGCAACTAAGTCTTATGTGGTTCTGACTGAAGTGTAGCGTTATGTAAAGGTTGTTTGCTGGGTATGGTGCAAATCTTTACAGTGTTTTGAATTTCAAAAAATGAATTTAAGTGGCGGTTGCAAAATCCTAAACATTAAAATCTGCATTTTCAGGAAATAAAGCCCATGTCATAATATCTGTGAAAAGGTTCATCTTGACTTGAAATCGTACATAAAATTGCCCTTGTATCTTTTTCAGTAGTTCCTCGTCATGTCCATGATAAATATGAATAACACTAGTGGCTAAAGCCATACTCCTCACTCTTTGCTGGCTTTCCTAACTGCTGCTGTTCAGCTGAGAATCTGCGTCTCTTATAGCCTGACAAATAGGCTTCTTGACAAAAAGGCATCCTGACCTCAGGAAATGTTTGGGATGTTCATCAAACTCTAAAATCACAAAAAGAGGAGTTATCGCAAACTAGTTTTCCCAGAACTGTGGGAGCCTTGAATATTTGTGCCCCCTACATTTCTAGCATAACACTTCGCTTAAAGGACAAAAACAATTTAAGATGTTCCGAGTTGGGGTATATTTTTACGCGGTAGAGTTCGCCATGTGGTCATGAGACATTTACTACATAACAAGTGGTGTTAATATCTCCTGAACCCATAACCAGGAAGTCATTAAGAACAGGTAGCAGCTGTAATACCACCTGTTTTAATCTTAAACAACGGACGAACTATGCCCAATTAGTTGCCATTAATAAACACTCCACTGCTGCTGTTCAGCAAAGAGCAGAATTGTTACCATTCAATAGTCAGTGTGGGGTAAGTATGCATTGTGCAATGCATTAATTGCTCTTTTTCTAGTTCAGGTTGGATATAAAAAGAAATTGTTCATTTGTAAGAGGAGGGGTAAAAAATACCAATTTGTTTACAACCTGATTATACGCTTTAAAAAAAATCAAATTCTGAAGTTGTTAGTTCACCATTTCAAACGTTTGTAATTCTGTGGCGACACAAGGGCCACAGGAGCATGACTAACATGTGTGCAATCCCAGACCTTCACATTTAATGGGGTAAGAGACACAAAGGTGTGGTGTTCCAGGAAATCCAACCATTTACACCCAAAACTACATCGTTGCTGCATATGAGGACCTAAAATGACATTGCCTGCGCCTCCAGCAGTCTCTTCTGGTGTGCACTACGCATTGACAAAGTTTGGAAGCCATTGCTCCGTGCTTTCAGGTCCCTTCCTACTCGTTTTGTCGCTCAGTTGGGTAACATCTACCATTTGCTTCAGTCTCCAGAACTGGACTCCCATCTGAGTTGTCTGAACTTAATTCCAAAAGATGATACTTTAGGAACTACGTGACCCGACGTGATGTAGACCCTGCAATGTTAAAAGCATGTTTACTGCCCAGGTCTGGAGAAAAGATGATCAACTGATTACGGAAACATGTTTTGTAGAGCTAAACTGATTCGATCATATGATTCAACAATGAAAAGTATAGGAACGTTACGATGAATTTAAGCAAACGAAGGAGAGATGTAATTATATTAGGATCCTGGGGAATTCAAGCTTGAAGAGGGAGGAAGGATTATCTCAGGAATCTGTGGCAGATCAGTTGTAGAAAACACTGGTAGATCATAAAGCAACGTAGATCTTGCGCAGGAAATTTAAAGAAACATAGGTTACCATGGAAAGGCATTACAAAAAAGAGGGCCAGGAATGTATTGATAAATGTTTAGACATATCAGGTGCACACATTATTGTTCAATGCTTCCAGGACCAAAAGAGGAAAATACAAGCTGGAGGATTTACCCAACTCATTTTAGCTGTGGGAAGTGGTCATCATTAATGATTTGGAGTGTTATGGTGTGACAAATGCACTTCTACCATGAAGGAGAACAAGAGTGAGTAGAGGCTAAAGCGCCAACTCAGCTCTCACACTTCTACAAACCAAGAGCCATCACAATCAAAGGTAAAACAAGCACAGTTAAGAGATATACCTCCTTCGCCTTTTGTGGTACTTTGGGCCGAGGGAAGGCTATGCTCTCAAGACGGGTATAAATGTGTTCAGTAGTAACCCAAACAGCAAAGAATAACAGGCCAAAATAAAGGAATGCCCAATCAAGGTTCTTTTAAAAATATATGCACTTTAAAAAAAACACACCATGCACAATCGTAACTAAATAGAAAGCACTACAAAAACCCACCCCTCTAGAAAGAACACTGAAAATGCAAAGATAGCAGATGCAGCACCCTGGGTAATGAGAGAGGGGGAGAAAAGGCAATAAAAAGCACAATGTTCAAAGAATATATGTTCTTGAGGTTGCAAAAGGTATTCAAATGACCCATCCAGTTTCCAGGGGCCAAAGATGCACATGGGGGGGCAATACTTGCAACTAATACCTTTGCAAAGGTATTGGTGGTTCAAAGGCATCGAACCAGGTTTCTCGGCATCGACCGAAGTGTCGGCTTAGGTCACGGATGCGGCAGTCACGATGGTCCAGCAGCATGTTGGGGTTGAGTCGAGGTCGAACTGAAAGTAGCTGTGGTCTCGAAGCAGCTACTCGAGCTATGAGGGTCGGTGGTTTCCAATGTCAGTTTGGCGGTCGAGCATCAATGGAGGTTGAGCTGTGTTGGGAAGGTACCAGGGTCCTCCCGAACTTCCGAACACTTTACAGTTAGGCAAGACCTTTTTTAGGTGCTATAATGGACCAGGGGGCAGGAGGGGCACTGGGAAGGCTCTCATGCAAATATAATCACATACACAGACATAGGCAGGCAGTTATTTTTTAAATATAAAGCACAATTAACTATTATCTGGAGAGATTTGTAATGCCAGATCCTAGGCATTGTAAATTCTTAGTGCAGTATATGAGACAAACTCCCCCCTCCTTCCCAGAAGAATGTGGCCTGTGAGATTCTAAAAATGGACTACAGGCGCTTACGCAGTGTTCGTCACTAAGGCGAGCACTGACAGCACACAAATTGACTCACCAGCTGTCTGCTGCCTGTCAAGGGTCCATATTGGCTAAAAATGGGATTTACATGTTCTGTGTGACAAAATGCAGAATGGGATAGATTATATAAAATAAGGTGTGAATGAGACTGCAGGGCCCAGATAACGTTAGCAGGAGAAGTGCAATATGGACAGAATGAATGAAAATTAGTTATGAAAAGGTTTCGTTTTTCCCTTGGGCTAGGCCTCAAGGTTTGTAAATGTCTACAGAGATGCAGGGTGTTTTTAATGAGCTAGCAAAATGTATAACAGCACGCGCTGACAAATCTCTGACAATGAAGAAAAAAAGGCTTTGGAGCATCCCTATTATGGAAAAAGGAAAGATTGGGATGAAGCCATGGTCCACATCCAGTGACGTCACTACAGCAAGCTAGGCCTATATAAACCCCCGCCAGGCACCACTTTGGCAGGAAGGCACGGAAGAGGCACAGGAGAAGACCGTTCAGGCAACAGAGTCCTTTGCTACCATCCTCATTTTGTAAGAATAAACTTATCTTTAAAAGATCAGCTTTTTGCCTTATTTCCCTAGAGGGCTGTATTTATTGTGGTGTGAGCGTAATTGGGGACACCCTTACAGCTGGTACCAAGAGGCACAGGCAAGTCAGTTTGATGCAGAGGCTCGGAGGTCGCTGTTCGGGTGACACTATGGTCAGGTCGATCGACTCACAGGAGCGGTGATGAAGAAGCTGGTGTATCAGATGGCGGCTCGAGCTAGGCAAAGCAGCGGTACTTTGTGGTTCAAGGCATGACAACACGCTTCAGCCTGTGTGGTGCAGCGGCAAATGGGGTTGAACAGCGGATAGCAATTGGAGATCAATGGGCACCAAAAGGCAGGTTGAAGGGTCCTGCTAGATTGATCGGTGTCAAGCATGCTCGAATCACAGCTCAGAGCACCTTGTTGCCAACATCAGGGGCCTTGGTGGTTCTGGCTTCAAGGTGCTGTGAGTCCCACTCCAGGGTCTCAATGGTCAATATCAGTCCTATTCTCAGGCTCCAAAACACGGGGGAGGCTGGAACACACCTTTAGGGCACCTGCAACACAGTGAGGTCCTAGGCAACAGGGTGGCTAGCAGAGAGGCAGGATTATGGCGCAGCAGAGTTCACCCCCAATGGACCTTGGGGATGGTTAGAAGACAGAGCTCTCTTCTGCCTTGGAACACCTGCTTTCACCTCACAACTGGAGGACTTTAGAAAAGATTGCTCTCCTAGCAGGGTACAATTAAATATTCTTCAGGATGAAGGATAGTTCCTGGAAGTGGAGGGAGATCCTGTAGCCATATGTCTCCAGGTGATTGGACTGAAGCCAGCCTGCTTTAGATGTCCAATCCCTATTTTTGAAATATGTGGACTTTGCCCTTTCTACTGTCATATCCAAAGTGCTTTGCTCCAGAGGAAGCGGAAGGTGTCAGGAAGATGCAGAGATATTCAAGATGATAGACGTCTCCTGCCCTTGAACAGTGTTCACCCGACTACTCTAATTCCTGCTGCAATTGAATATTTAGTAAGAACTCTTTTTGTAAGGGAGGTTTGGTGGAACCAAACTCATTTTAAAGTGATTTCTCATTTTGTTGAAATGCAGCTAAGCAGTAGATTTGAATAGATGTGTACTATGTATCTACTAGGATATACAGGCTTCATATCATAGAATCAGCATTAGTGAAGGTTAACAGCAAGATGCATCAGAAATGACCATGTAGATAGAAAGTTTACAGGAAATTGTTGGAGTCCCAAGAGTTTGTGAATGGATACATTCTAATATAAAGTCAGATTTTGACATCAATTGTGGATCTTCCAATACAAATGTGTAGTATGGGAGGCCTTTAAAACAGCATTACAGCAAATTGTTTAAGTAAGCCACATAAATAACAGATCCAAGTGAATCAATTATTTCATGAATGATCAACATTACATCACAAATGGCTTCTATCCTGAGCGAACAATGCAGTACGAACATTTATCAGGGCACTTTAAGCTTTACATTTGCAGAGATGAATACTAGGCTAGATATAAACATAAGGAAACTTATTGAGACTGACTTGTATAAGAAGATGGAGTTTAGTGATACGATAGGGAAAGTACTGGCTATGCAGGCAAGGATGCAAGAAAGCCATTGTGAGGTTGCAAGCATTATAGAAAACGTGCTGTACCCGGTGTTAACATATGCTGATAAGCATCCACACTTAACAATGATATAGGCCTTGCATATATAGCACTCCCTGCACCATAGCCTTCATATATATATGTATTTAACTGAAAGAAACCTTTGTTAAGGTGCAGTTAAGTAGTGCAAGTTTCACGCAACAAAACCCTTGAAATTCAGCAGATGTGGAAAGTCATGACAAGCTTAACACGGCACCCTCCCATTGATGTTCTCCCATAATGCCATTTTGTATGTCATTGTGAATCCCTTCTCTTATAATATGCATGTGCTCATGGGCTTTGTCAATGGGAAAGCAGCAAGTTAAACTGGTCCTTTTTTGGATTAATCACTTTGTTTGATACTTTTTCTCATAACCACAGTTAATATAACCCTGATAATAGTAATGTACTATAAATAACCCCAGTTAGTCATAAAATAACTCTGGTTCTTCAAATAACCCTGGTTATTCATGTGACGCACTTTCATTCCCAATCCCGTTTTCTACTTTAATCCTGGTTATGTGAAAATAATTCTGGTTATGAGAAAATGTTCGAGCTCTGAACTGGGTCCCCAGACCCCCTCAACCTTCTAATTTCACATGGTGTCGTTTTTCCTCTCCCCACCTCTAGCCTCATGCCATTTCACCCTTTTTCCTCCTCCAAATGGAATTTGTTCCACTTTTCATTTTCGTCTTACCCCGGTTTTATCAGCAATAACCCTGGATATCTCTTGCATCAAACAAAAAAAATGGCTGCTTTTTCATTTCTGAAAAAGCTTCACTGATGCATTGTGGGACACATTTTGGGAGATGGGGCAGGCCCTTCCCCGTCAAATATTTTAACAGCTACTGGATGGAATGTGAGACACCTCTCTGAAATCGAGTCAAAGCTTCATGCCCAAATTGATTTCTACTTGGTCCAAATCCATCCAGTGGTTTTTGCTGCGAGCTGCACAGAAATCTGGGCATTTTCTCTATGGTGAAACGAATGGGAGTAGGCCAAGAAAAGTGTTTATCTACTTTCGTAATAACTTTACATTTTTTTAATCAATCTTTCCTAATATTTCCAGTCTTGGGGGAGAAGCGATGGGAGGGGGGAGATGGCCCACCTTTTGTTTGTAAAAAATCAGTCAAATCCATCATGTGAGTCAAAAGTTATAAGCAATAAAATTTTTCGGGTTTCCTATGGAACTTCATGCTCAACTTTAGTGCAATAATCACTACTTCAGTCCTAGTTTGCATTTTATTTAATGAACTAAACCAATGCTTCTTTGTAGACAATATTGCTAGTTTTTCCTGTAGGAGCTAGTGTGAACAAATTGTCTTGAGCTAGTGTGAACAAATTGTCTTTGCTCCTAACTGTGGAACAAGCCACATAAAGCTGACCCTGAGAAAAGCATGAATTTTGTCAATCGATTCCAGCTACTTTGTGTTGGAGTGTTAAGATTGCACAGCAACATTACTAGTGTCCCGATCTACAGCCGAGGGTTATGTTATATGTTATGTTAATTTCTTAAGCGCAACGGCCACCCAGGGTATCTTGCTGCGAGAGAGTGAGCAGCATCCCTTGTCAGTCTAGAAATACGGATACCTCTACTTTGAGACCGCAAACGCATTTTGGTGGCCGTGGGCCAACCGTCTCATGCACGATATGACAGAATATAGGTTTTCGAGTTTGCCAATGAACGGCCATTTTGATGTAACAAGAATCGCCATTTTGTTTTCTAAACCATTGCTCATTGCTTTCTGTTCCCATTTCTTTGCAGTATATTTTACGCTTACACTGCTCGACTGTGAAACATTGTTGTCTGTATGTGAAAAGGACAAGGCTGCAGGGCCATGAGGATAACAAGAGTTCGCTGAAACACAAACTTAGGCAGCGCCAGGAAGAATGCCCGGCTCCCTCCCGAATGTAGCCTTGAAGCAGAGCTGCAGGGCATTTAATCATTTCACAGCTGCCAGCCAGTCTCGTTATATGGTAGAATATGTTAGAATAATACCGCTAAAGGCTTGAATTATGCTTTTCTTACGGCCCCCCTTTGCTGAGCCCGCTAGAGCATGTCGGCTCCCAGGACGCGAATAGCACCTGATAGATAGCAAGTTCCGGAATGCAACTACCCCCCGTATGTAGTTTGCTTCCAAGAACAGAAGCGCTGTGTTCTATTCAATAATCGAAAGATGCCTTCGCACTCACAAATTGCAAATTGTTACTAGAATAGATGTTAGAAGGTGTCAGTGGTCGGAGATGTCCGTCATCACACCAAGTTCAAAGAAACCCAATAAAGGGGGGTGTTAAACATGTCATAGCCGATTGTTTGATATGCATTTTGTATATATGTAACTGATGTACGTAATTCGCTCTCTTGCGTCCCTCGAGGTCTAGAGATACATGTCGAGGGGCGTGAGACCGAGTTGGCCAACTGAGACTTTTGCTTTGCAATAAAACCCTAGCTTTGGGAATACAACCTCGTGCCTGGCGTCTCTATCGTGTGTGGTGACTCGCCTTGTTTCCATAGACGTCAGGGTCCCCTAGGGGCCCCTTTCAAGATGGCGCCCGAATAGGGACCCTCCCCCACTTGTTCCATCGCATAACGTTGTAATTGAGAAAGGCAGAGAACGGCGAGGATGGGACGATCGAGCCGGGAATCAAGAGATGTTCGGGGCGCCCTGTAAAAGTGATGAGACTCCTTTGCAGATCTGCACACATCTGATCCCTGATGGACATGCCTGGCTAGAGAACAAGGAGGCGAGGGTCCCGAAACGAGGCGGAAGCCAAGAAACGCAGACATGACGTCCTTTGGTGCGTCAGTATACAGACGACTTGATTTATCAGGCGAGTCATTCCCCGATTCAAAGCATCCCGATATTGAATGAGAGTTGACTTTGCAAAATCAAATGCCCTAGGTAAGGTTGATTAACCAGGGGGAAGGTTGAAACATGCCTGGGGTATTGTCCACCCTAGCAGGGTTTTTCTGCTGTGGTAGACAATCTTTGGAAGATGGCCAAATTGTACCACCTGGGGGAACGCCGGCGTATGAGATGTATGTGAAGTATGGAGTGGGTGCGATAATATTCTGTGAGACTTGGCATAGGCAAACTAGAAAGCAACAAGACCGTCAGTGGCCGATTAATGGTAGTTTTGAGATAGCGAGGATAGACAAACTGGAAAGGGTTTTGATAAGAAAGAAAGCGCATCCTGCAGCATTTGAGACGATTTAAGACTGGAGAAAGGAAGCAATGCTCCGATTTAAAAGCAGAGCAAAGCATGCGCGCAGGCATAAATCAAAAGGTGAGGTAGCGGAAGAAAAAGAAGAGGAGGAGTGGACTGAGAGTCTAAGAAGGGCAGGCAGGCGTGACCAGTTGAATATAGAAAAGATATACCCACAACGAGAATTACACATAGCAGATGAATTGATAGAAAATATATTGACCCATACAAAACAAGGCCCAAGATCAGAAGTAAGACCAGACACATCAGTAGCTATTGCCCAGACCACGCCCGTAGCTCAAGCTCCCCCTCCGGTAGCTCAAGCCCTCCCACAGCCACAGACCGCACACATAACACTTCCTATTAGCCAACCATGCCCACAACAGACACTCCCTGTTCCCATTGTCCCATCCGCACCTCCCGCCTTACACACAGACTCGGTACCGTCCGTTCCTCCCGGGGTTAAAGTTGAAACCACGGGGGCAAGAGGCGGGACTGACCAACGGGGGTGCACAAGGGTAACCCGCAGCGCAATCAGCAAAGAAAGGAAGGTGGAATTGCAGCAACAGGCAAAGATGTATATAGACGGGAATGATGGGACGGCACCATTGGCTTCGATATATGACTTCCGTAGAAGCAACGAAAGACAGGTATTGTTGGAATGCATGGGTGAATATTTAGGGGAGAAAAGGAAACAGCTAATTGGGAAATTACCACCGCAGCGATTGTTAGATTTGAATGCATTAGCACGCTGTAGGAAGAGGGATGAAGAAGTGAGAGAACATGTGTATAGACTTTTTGAGCTTAAAGATGAATTAGATAATGATTATCCCGAAATGTTTGCTACACCTGCATACAGGAGTAGGGATATCGGGAGACTTGGGAAGGGGGGAAAAGGGGTTGCATAATAAACGGCAGCAATTACCATCGCCGGGGCAGAAGGAGATGGTGAACGAATTATCGTTGCTAAAACAGGTGGGGGCAGACTTGAAAGAATGTCTAATAAGAACACAGGTACTATTGCAACAAGTAATAGGACATAATATAGGGCGAGGGAACGCACAAGGAAGGAGTAGTTTGAATATGCATGGGGGAACAGTGGGACCGAATCAGTGTGCATATTGTAAAGAGGAAGGACATTGATGAGCGCAATGCCCGCATCTACAGAATAGAAATGGGTCTGGTCAGAGGAGACAGCATAGAGGACACCCAGGAGCGAATGGACCAAATAGGAATAGTATGCAGCAGCATCATAATAACGGAGGTAATCAAAACCAAGGCCAAAACCAAAATGTCCCAAACCAGAGTCAGGGACAGCAAAATCAACAATATGGAAATCAGAGTGGGGGAAATGGAGGGAAGAGTGGAAATGTTTTCGATACACAGCCAAACACGTATTACAGTAATAGTAATGATTACACATCGGACAATGTGTTATTTCCCCAATAGGACAGCCCAGGACAGGGGTCGGAACCAGTGTCTATTCCCGTGAATCAGAGAGGACCCTACGTAGAAATGAGAGTCGGAAATGAGGAGCACCGCTTTCTTGTAGATACAGGAGCACAGAAGTGTTCAATAGACCATCACTTGGTTCCGGATATACCACTGTCAGGGCAAAAGAATATTTCAGTAGAGTTCGCAGGTACACCAGTCATAAACCCAGTGTCCAAACCAGTCCCAGTTACCATAGGACCATTTACTGAACATTGTCCTTTCCTTCTAACAGAAAATTGTGGAGAAAATTTGTTGGGATTAAATTTGTTGAAAAAACTAGGTTCTGTTATACATTGCACGGCAGACGGAGTGTTTCTAACGATATGGCCACACGATGCCCCTGTGTCAGAATTAATGTCTGATGGATTACCAGGGGAGCTAAGTAAAGTACCAACCTGTACATGGGCAATGCATGACAACGATGTGGGATGTTTAAAGATAGAGCCAGTAAAGATTATTTTGCAAGAAGGTGTTGCCCTACCGCGAATACCCCAATACAAAATTTCGGTTGAAGGTGAGAAAGGATTGAAGAGTATGGTTACTGATTTGGTGAAATTAGGGGTAATCGAGGAAATCACAGGCAGTACATGCAACAGCCCGATTCTTCCGGTTTATAAAAAAAAGAGGTAATGAGGTTCCATACCGTTTCATAATTGATCTACGCGCATTGAATAAGGTAGTAGATCCGCAATTTCCTCTAGTGCCAGACGTCACTACAATATTGACAATTATTCCTGTTTCAGCAGAATATTTTAGTGTAGTAGATTTGAAAAATGCATTCTTTAGTATTCCAGTGGACAAGGACAATAGATATTTGTTCGCGTTCACATTAGGAGGATGATCATTTACATTTATGCGGATTCCGCAAGGTTACACGGAAAGTCCAAGTATTTACAGCAGAGCATTAAAAGAACAGCTAGACATGCTGGAATTACCCATGGGTTGTGTACTTTTGCAATACATAGACAATCTATTGCTATCTGCAGACACAGAGGAGATTTGTAAAGAAAGCACTGTATTACTACTGTCACACCTAGCGGCACATGGCCATAAAGCTAGTTTGAAGACATTTCAGTATAATCGAAAGGAGGTGGCTTATTTGGGCTACCTACTTTCAAAAGGAGGGAGAAGACTAATGCCAGAATGCATAGAAAGTATTTCTTGTATGCCTATTCCAAAGACACAAAAAGGAGTCAGAGCCATAATAGGCATGGCTTCATATTGCCGACAATGGATTGGTAATTTTGCGTTAATTGTGAAACCATTAGTGAATTTAACTAGAAAGGATGCGGTTATGCCTTTGCAGTGGGATGAGGAATGTCAGAGAGCAGTTGATGGATTGAAAACTGCATTATGCTCGGCTCCAGTTTTGGGTACGCCGAACTATGAGAACATTTTTAGACTGTGTGTGTGAAAGTGAAGGATGTGCATTGGCGGTTTTGACACAGGAACAAGGTGGAAGAAATAGGCCGTGCAGCTATTTTTCTTCTGCGCTGGACCCTGTAGCGCGTGCATTACCACGATGTTTGCAATCTGTCGCGGCGGCTGCTGCGTCAGTGAAACAAACGGAAGGGATGGTATTGGGGCACACTTTAATTCTGATGGTGCCACATGCCACAGACGTTCTATTAAATAGGACACAGACGCAACACCTCACCTCTGCTAGATTGACAAGATATGAGATCATCTTGTTCGCGCCCCATATCCAAATTATGAGGTGTAGCGCTTTGAATCCTGCAGAATGAATGTCACTGACCTTAAAAGAAATTGGGAAGAATGAATCACCCCCCCACGATTGCTTAATGGTCACTGAGGAAGAAACCAAGGGAGGAGTTGATTTAAGTGATATTCCACGGAAAGAGCCGGATGGAGAGTTATGTGGTGACGGCTCATGTTTTAAATTACAAGATGGCACGACAACTGCCGCATATGCCATCACTACCCTAGAGAGTGTTGTAGAAAGTAAAAGAATCCCCTATAATTCAGCACAAGCCGCGGAAATAATAGCATTGACCAGAGCGTGCGAGATTTCTGAAAATTTGAATGTGAATATATATATTGATAGTCAGTATGCATTTGGAGTGGTTCATAACTTTGGTCGACTCTGGGCTGAGAGAGGGTTTCTGACATCACATGGTGCCAGAATTCAACATAGCCCTTTGATTGTACGATTGCTGTCTGCACTCACGTTTCCAAAGCGCCTAGCAATAGTGAAATGCGAGGCACATAAAAAAGTAACATGCAAAGTAGGAGAGGGAAACGCGTTTGCAGACAGAATTGCGAAACAAACTGCCACTGATTTGAATACCAAGATGATGACGGTTCAGACAGAGGAAGTACCCTGTATGATAGAAGATGGAGTTGCGACTGTCAAAGAAATGCAGGCCGAGGCTACGGCCGATGAAATACAGGGATGGGCAGAGGGATCTGCTGAGTTGGATCTGGAGGGTTGTTGGGTGGACAAGGGAACTAGAAACTGGATGTTGCCAAATTCGTATGTGACTGCAATGGTCACAATGGCCCACAGCCCTACGCACATCTGTGCAAAAAAAATAATACAGCACCTTTCTACAGTATGGCAGAATGTAAACATAAAAAAGAATGCAGAGAGGTTGGTGCAGAACTGTATCACGTGTTTACAACACAATGTAGGAAAGGGAACAGTGACTCCAACAGGCAGTTTTGGCCCGCCCTCCATGCCATTTGAGGTAATCCATTTTGATTTCATAGAGATGGAGAGGTGCCAAAACTTAAAATACGTCTTGGTGGTGATCGGTGCATTCAGTAAGTGGGTGGAGGCATATCCTTTGAAAGATAGCACAGCAATGAGTACGGCAAAAGTAATGTTGGAGTACTTTTCCAGATTTGGCTTGCCCCGGGTCCTATGGTCTGATAATGGACTGCATTTTGTGGGTGCAGTGGTATTACAGATATGTGCTGGTCTCCAGATTGATAAGAGATTCCATAGTTCAAGGCATCCGAGTTCTGCCGGTCTTGTGGAGAGGCACAACAGGATTCTTAAATCAAAGATTAGCAAGATTTGTGCAGGAAGTTGAGTTGGGTGGATGCATTACCAATATCACTATTATGCATGGGTACGTCTGTACAGGCTAAAACTGGGCTCTCCCCGTACAAAATCGTAATGTTTGGTGCGCACCTCAGCCAAAATGACTTAGTGAGATAGAACCTCCTGGGCTGAGTACTTATTGTGGCCTTTTAATGCAGAAATTGCGTTTGATTCATCAGCAGGTGCAGGAGGCATTACCAGTGAGATACACCGGTCCGGGGCACGCGCTGGAGCCAGGAGACTGGGTGCTGCCAAAAAACTTTGAAAGTCATCATTAGCACCCAGGTGGCGCGGGCCCCATCAAGTACTTTTGGCGACGCAGACGGCAATACGGGTGGATGGAAGGAAGTCGTGGATCCATGCCACCCATGCCAAGAAGATTCCAACTGCACTGAAAGACTTCCCTGACACTGATGACCGGAAAGAGACAGCGGTCCCAGAAACGAAAGAAACTGTTGCCAGTAAGCAGCCACCTAATCTGCCAAAACGAGAAGTGAAACTCGAAACAAAGCCTGAGACGATTGCCAAAGAGGGGGAAGGGCAGAGTGCCCCAACACTGCGCAGCAAAATCGACATCACTGCTGACCGACGTGAAATCTGCCTTGCAGATACCAGCAAAACCAAATCGTGTACCCCTTTGGCACCCACCAGCACGCCAAAGAACAGATCTGCATCATTGGTGCGGCGCACACCAGCACCTGCAGTAGCGCCACAGGCTGACTTCAAGCCTGAATCTGGAAGTGCACCGGCACTGTTCACGGATCATACGATACCAGGAGCAAGGCGATACAACCTGCGGCCTCGGGAGACAAAGTGATCCGAAGTCTTTATGGTGTTTATGTCAACCTCTGGTTCAGTTCATGGACGGAGAAGGAACCAGAGGTGTAGAGGAGAGAAGCGTGAGAATTGTGCAGGTCGGACAATTCAAGACTTGTGGCTCCTCGGTGCGATCATAAAAAGTACATGTGTCCGGAACCAGAGTGGACAAGCTGGGCGCACATGATACTGAGGTGATAACTGATCAAAGGTCCTCTGAGCAGTGAAAGAGTGGACAAGTGATCTCGCCTAAAAACGAATAATCGAATCTCCAGGCTAAAAAGGACAGGCAGAACTGAACTGTGACAATTCCATTGAACTTAATAACATCAGAGCAAGCGTGACGAAGAAAGATATCCACAATGAACTTGGATAAAAAAAGAAGGACGAGAAACATGCCGGGACCGGTTCCAGCCTCCTCCTGCACCACCACCGCTGAGAATGAGTCAGTTATAAAGACTATAAGTTTAGAAAAACGTATGATAAAACAAATTGTATGCTGGTACTAACGATAATAATGTGCTTTATGAGCGTGGTAGTACCAATATCGACAGCCCTAATATTATGGTGGGTAGAAACAATACACCCACTAGAAATGTTTTTACCAATAATTAATACATCCACTACTGAAAGCCCGGTTCAGGTGATCACTTATACCCTACCCCCAATGGAAGAAAAACACAGGGAAGGTTTTGGAAATAACACCTTACTGCTGATAATGAACACGACACATGCAATCCTGAAGAAAACAAACTGCTGGGTATGTGCCCATTTACCACAGCATGCCGGGAAAGGAATAGGGTGGTATGTGCAGCCATTACCATTAAGTACTGCATGTAGTGCATCTTTAAGTGCAATGTTCTATGGGAAATGGAATGACAGTAATACGGGTCAATTAGACAGAACCAACATGAATGAGTTTGAGGAGATAATAATGAAGCCTGTGGGTTGTTCCATTTTCCATAAAGCACACGTAATAGTCCCAGAGCCCATGAGGAAAAGTACACGGAAGATAACACGACAAAATAGACGAGATAGATTGTCCCCGCCAGAAAAAACATCTGTAATGACGTTTCGTGTAAGAACAGAAGGGGACAAAGATGCAATTCCCCCACCTTACACGGTGAATTATAGCCCAAGAACTGTCCCTTTTGTCTAAGAAATGCTCTTTTTCAGTGGGAACATATACTGGTTGTATGAATACAGTGGTACTAAGATGGAAAATAGAACCAGTATACGTAGGTGATCCAGTTTATTTTATATGTTGTGGAGAGAAAGCATACCCTTGGTTGCCCAGAAACTGGGGAGGTACATGTTACCTAGGGCTACTGTTCCCAGGAGTATTTCTCTTAGAAACAGCAGCCAAGGCCAGATTATCCAGAACTAGAGTCAAAAGGACTGTCAAAGGTGTTTTAATAGCAACTGATGTAGCAAAATCATTCATTCCATTCTTAGGACAGATAGTGAACTCCTATAATATAAGGCAACTGTCCAGAATCCTAAAGAATACAATAAACACAACAACAGATATATTATTTAACATGACGTTGGAAGAAAGAGGAATCAGGTTAATGACGCTGCAAAATAGAATGGCTCTCGATGTGATCCTGGTTGATCGTGGGGGAATTTGCAAAATAGTGGGATCAGCATGTTGCGTTTATGTCGATGACTATTCCCCCACGCTCTTTGAAGCAATAAAGAAAATGCACGTTCTAAGCTCTGAACTCCCTACTGGAGAAGGGAGCTGGGGAATAGGATCTTGGTTTTGGGGAATACTACGATCTTGGGGATGGAAGTTGATCTCAATATTAGTAGTGGTGTTCAGAATATTCCTAACGTGCTGTTGTTGTATACATTGTTTACCCATAGTTTGCGATGAGGTAACTGAGGGATGTACGGAAGGATGCATGCATATGATAAAGAAAAAACAACCTCATGATCGAATTAGCCCAGACACAAATGAGATGAGAGCAGTAGAAGAGTTGATGGCAATAGATATTGATGAAGACAATGATGTCCATGATAGCATGCAAGACTCAGACATAAGTACTACAGATTCATCATCACTAGAGGTGGTTTCAATAAATAGATGAGACGTTTGGCATACGGCCAAAGGAGGGTTTGTCAGTCCAGAAATACGGACACCTCTACTTTGAGACCGCAAACGCATTTTGGTGGCCGTGGGCCAACCGTCTCATGCACGATATGACAGAATATAGGTTTTCGAGTTTGCCAATGAACGGCCATTTTAATGTAACAAGAATCGCCATTTTGTTTTCTAAACCATTGCTCATTGCTTTCTGTTCCTATTGCTTCACAGTATATTTTACGCTTACACTGCTCGACTGTGAAACATTGTTGTCTGTATGTGAAAAGGACAAGGCCGCAGGGCCATGAGGATAACAAGAGTTCGCTGAAACACAAACGTAGGCAGCGCCAGAAGAATGCCCGGCTCCCTCCCGAATGTAGCCTTGAAGCAGAGCTGCAGGGCATTTAATCATTTCACAGCTGCCAGCCAGTCTTGTTATATGGTAGAATATGTTAGAATAATACTGCTAAAGGCTTGAATTATGCTTTTCTTACGGCCCCCCTTTGCTGAGCCCGCTAAAGCATGTCGGCTCCCAGGACGCGAATAGCATCTGATAGATATCAAGGTCCGGAATGCAACTCCCCCACCCCCGTATGTTGTTCGCTTCCAAGAACAGAAGCGCTGTGTTCTATTCAATAATCGAAAGATGCCTTCGCACTCACAAATTGAAAATTGTTACTAGAATAGATGTTTGAAGGTGTCATAGTGGTCGGAGATGCCCATCATCACACCAAGTTCAAAGAAACCCAATAAAGGGGGGTGTTAAACATGTCATAGCTGATTGTTTTATATGCATTTTGTATATATGTAACTGATGTACGTAATTCGCTCTCTTGCGTCCCTCGAGGTTTAGAGATACACGTCGTGGGGCGTGAGACCGAGTTGGCCAACTGAGACTTTTGCTCTGCAATAAAACCCTAGCTTTGGGAATACAACCTTGTGTCTGGCGTCTCTATCGTGTTTGGTGACTCGCCTTGTTTCCATAGACGTCAGGGTCCCCTAGGGGCCCCTTTCACCCTGACAAGAAGACAAACATAGCCAACCCTTCTAAAAAATAAATGTCTTGATCGTTTTCCTAAAAGCTAAATGATTAGATAGCTTCTTGATAGGTGGTGGCAACTCATTACATAAGGTAGCAGCTGCTACAGAAAAGCCCGAACTCCCAACTGTGCTCGTAAGCAGGCACAATAAGCAGGTCAGCAGTTGTGGAACACAACTGACGGCTGGGGTAATAGCGCACAAACAGGCCAGAAAGAAGAAACACAAAGTGAAGGATCAGGGGGATACCCCACCACCAAGACCTCAATCTTGTCTCTTTTCAGTGTGAGCCAGTTGTGGTTCATCCACTTACCAACAGCAGTCGAGCATCTTCGCAAGCACAACGCCATCTCAGTCTGATCTAGATCTAAATCCCCATCACACTGAGCCAATTTACCTTACGCGAGATTTAGATGTATCGTGAAAAGCTGGCTCTGGACGAATGATGACCCACAATATGTGCCGTCGTGATAGGCTCAGATCTATTATCTCATCTATTGACCTGATACCTCTGAAACTGGACGTCAGACCATTTCATTTAGGGACCTGTATATTCTATCCTGTATTCATAGTTAGTATATTTTGTATACCTGTATTGCTAATCCCTTAATAGCACATGTAATGTATATATCATATCCTTTGTATGTATCCTATGACTAACCTAAGCCTACGTATTCTTGCAACTGCTGCGCCCGGCTACCCCTGGGTTTGGAGCGCATTATCAAATAATAAACTAAACTAAATGTATCAAGATCGTAGTATTGTCGGCATACGAATTACACCAGATGCAGAAGGAGCGGATGAGACAGAGAAGTGCCCATATATAGATGTTAAAAAGAATGAGAGACAAGGAAGAACCCTGTGGAACTCCACAGATAAGATGGCAGGGAGCAGATGGAAACAGTGGCATAGAGAGAGTCTGAGTTCCATCCGCCAAGAACGAGGTGAACCAGGCTAGTACCTGACCAGATATACCCATCTGGGCAAGACATGAAAACAGGATGGGGTGTTCGACAGTGTCGAAAGCCGCTGATAGATCTAATAGGGGGGGTGGGTGCCCTGATTTTGAGATCACCATCCTGACCATATCATCCTGGACGGAGACTAGAACAGACTTTGTGCCCCTGCCAGGTCTGAAACCAGAATGTGCAGGGTCAAGAAGGGAGGATGTTTCCAAAAATGAGGAAAGTAAAGGGGATACCAAAGACTCCAACAGTTTAGCAAGAAAGGGAAGAAGAGAGATTGGATGAAAATGAGCAAGGACAGTGGGGTCAAGTGATGGCTTCTTTAAGAGGGGGGATCACTCTCGCAACTTTCAACTCAAGCGGGATTGCTCCAGACTGACAGGAATTATTAATAGCAGCAGTGATTTCCCCTAAAAGATCAGGGGAGATCTTTTTCTTAATGACTACAGGAATGGAGTCAGACAGAGAACATGTTTTAATGTTATGGATAGCAGCCGAAACTGCTTGTTCCGAGAGCATTGGGAAAACTGACCAGTTCGAAGATCCAATGGAGTCTGCCATCTGGTTGGAACAGTCATCATTACTGGCAGAAATGTAAACAGCCTTTGAAATGTTTTGACAAACACATTTTAGTGATAAAAAAAATTAGATAAATCGACAATTTTTGCGTGGGTCTGACACTTGAAGTCAGTTTATCAGAAGATGAAAGAGACTTAACAGCAGTGAACAGAGCTTTGGGTTGACAAAGGGCTATTTCAATTTACTCAGAAATGTATCGTGTTTTAGCTGCCTTCACAGCTGCAGAATAGGCTGCTAAATGCCACTTATATAATGTTTTAAGATGTAGATCATAGGTTTTGTACCATATGCGCTCAGCCTGTCTTAATTTCAGCCTCTCCACTTTAAGAAGGTCAGAATGCCAAGGCTCAGATGGTAGCCTGCATGGTTGTACAAGTGGGGCTACCTTATCCGCTGCCTCATGAATTGATTGCGACAGCAAAGAGATAGAGAGATGGGGAAATACTACATTTGGCTGCAACTAGAGAAACCAAGTCTTGGGTGTCAGCAGAACGCCATGAGCGTAGCCACATTTTGGGTGCTGGGATTTTGGTGCAAGGTGCAGTTACGTTGAGCCTGCAAGTTATCAGAAAGTGATCTGACCATACTACAGATTCAACTGACTGCAGTGACAAAAGAGTATTTTTTGCAAAAATCGGATCCAGTGTATTGCCTAACTTATGCTTGGAAGTCGATACAATTTGGTGCAGGTCAAGATCAAGCAGGCTATTGAAAAGAGATTTAGAGCGGGGGGCCTGGGCAAATTGAATTTTAAATTGAGGTCCCCTAGTAATACCAGGTGGGTTTATCTCATTTGTAGATCAGCCAGTAGATCTGTCAGGAGTTCCCCAAATTTCCCTGGAGGGCCAGGAGGGCGGTATACAAGAAAAAAATGACAAAAGCATACCGAAGATAAAATGCATCTGACAAGAAAGCTTCCATGTCCAAGCCATGTTGGAGGCTTAGCTGGGTAACAGTAAATTCTGATCTATAGATGACTGCAATACCGCCACCATGTTGAGGTGGAGGGTGGTCAAGATGGATAATGCAGTAGTTGGGTGGAATAGCCTGAACGAGGGCGGGCACTGAACTAGGAACAGTCAGTCAGGGCAGGGCAGTGTTCCGATATCAGATGGTGTATTTTGGCGGCATGCGCCGGCAAGGGATGCGCATTTAGTAAAAGTACAGAGGGAAAGTGGGTTGTGGTACCCGCAGTAAAAGCCATATATGGGGAAGCTGATATCATACTAGGTGACATATAATTCCATCTATGCGGTAAAATCATGTGGAGTGTGCGCCAACAGCTGACTCCTAGAATAAAGTTGGCACACTCTCCAGCCCTTCCTCAGCACGGACAGGGACTGACTGGCTTGCCTTAAGCGCGCCCTCGGCGCGTTGACGGCACAGGCGATCTGCACGGCACATATATGCTGGTGCCGGCATGAAATGGAGGCAAAGGCCCGCCTACTAAAGAGACAGAAAGAGTACTAGCCTCTAACCTAACCCAGCCCCTAAACAGGAGAACCAGGAAGTGGGTCAATCACAAAATCCGTAATGCGACGAACACAGTAAACTTGCACAATCAATATATAAAATGCAAATAAAATCAGATAGTTAAAATGGTCGCATAGATTAATATTCGAGTGGCTTTATAATGGCCTTCCTTGTAGGGGCAGCCTCACCTGTGTGTGTGCGGAGCAGAAGCGTGTAAGCTTGAAGTGCTGTACCCACACGTGTACTGCTGAAGCATGTTCGCTTTGTACTGTGGAAATTACATTCCTTCATCAACTTCTGGGGGAAATTAAGTTTCTGTAATTATCATGAGAGATTTGCCACAATGTCATTGCGAACACAATTTAAGAGACATGCACCGTTTCCTGTCACCCGCATTTCTACAAAAGCTCAGTTTTGTGACACCTGCATGACTTCAAAAGTGAGTGCCACTAATGTCAGCTAGAATGCTGATAGTGTGGAAAGTTTAGGGCCAATGGACCGCTGAAGATTTCATGAACTGCTAAACTTTAGGAACAATGAACGTAGAACTAAGGCAGAACTACAGCAATATTTGGCATGGGAAAGCCTTGCAAAACGTTTAAAAATTAATCTGAAAAATCATATTGTTTATACTTGTTACATTGACTGCACCATGGAACCGACCCACGTGCCAAATTTTATGTTTGTAGGGTAGTATGCTGAGCATTTCGTACAGACACACAAATGTCCCTTTTATATGTAGAGATATATATATTTGTTTTTCCCAGGCACAGAGCTCATGACAATTCAATCCTACTTAACTATATTGTATCCCTTCATAAGGAAAGTCATAGGGCCTCATTACAATGAGTGCGGTGGAGTGATAACGGCGCCGGTAGAGCTGCCGGCGCCGTTATCACTCTACCGCCTCATTAAGAGGTCTGCTCGCGGGTGGCGGACTGCATGTGTGGTCTGGCCTGACGTGCTTACCGGCACCCATGAGCAGACCAGGATGCTAACAACGGGCCCGTCATTAACGGGCCCGTTGTTAGCATCCTCCCCATTCCCATTGAGCCCTCTGGGGGCTCAATGGGAATGGCGATGTACCGGGTCCGGGTCCCACGAAAGGGAATTACCGGGCCCTCCAAGGTCAGAATGGCCCAGTCATTCCCTATTTCTCAAACCCGGACCCGGAACCTGGTTTGGGGGTAGCCATGCCGGTAAGAACGGCATGGCTACCTCCAAGCTCCTAATGAGGTCCATAGTCGACATCATGAATGCTTGGCATGTGACCGACTGCCTCAGCCCTACTGGTATTTCTGATGTTATTACCATGCACCCATGGAGTCTCCCCATTATTAAATAAATAACCTCTGTAGTCCTCATGGAAGCAAACTCATCAGGATACAACATCATGGAACCCTAATGCAGGACTTACTCTTGCTCAGTCATATAGGCTTTTCATAGGTCCATGCCTGTTATGAATACCCTATATTGTAATAATACCCTATATTGTAATATTATAAACCACAATAATACACAGTGTGTTGACCTCTGAATGATGAAAAGCAAACACAGGCATCTCTGAAATGTGACTGCCTCTGCTGGTTTGACATGTAATATTACAATGTCCCACTTCAACTTTACTAATTTGATCAACTTCAGAAGGATAAAAGCTGAATTCTTCTAGCCAGATTCGAACCTGGGACCTGCCGATCACAGGAAGATCTCGGCAGTCGGGGTATTCATCCACCGAGATATCTTACTACAGAGTTTGTGTCGGCCTGCTTGAATGATATTTACAGATAGACAGGACTCCAATTTCTTTTGCTAACACCCCCAGCAAGCCTCACACAACCCCTCGCTTTCCCCAAGCTTTCTCTCCCTTTCTTGCCCATGGTTGTTCCCCACAAGTCAGTCTAGACCTGCTGGAACTTCTCACAAACTTCCATTGCATTTCTCTTAATGGAGATTCTAGCAGATTCGGGCTGCAAGAAACATTTGTGGGAACCTGCAAATCTGCCCAAATATCACTTAATGATGCTGGGGAGACAGTGGATCAATTTTGAGAACATTCACCAGGCACACTCCTTACCAATGATTAGCACCCGGTTGGGGGGGTGGCAGCCTATCTATCAGCCAATGGCGAGGCTCAGAAAGCGGGTGTTACCAGACGGTAATCCTGCTGCTCTGAGCCACCTGACGGCTGAAGGCCACCATCTTCCCCGCCAGGGAACCAGGTAATTGATCCTCCTCTCCCCTCTCTCCATCCATCCCCAGAATTCCCTCACCGCCCTCCACCCCCACTTACCTTCTTTTCAGTCCATTTCATGAGCGGATGCACTGGGAACATTTCAGTTCCCAGCGCCTCCGCTCCCGATCCACGACAGGCTGTCATGGAAAGGAAGATGGGACTACACTTAGTTCCTTTTCTCCTTTCCATGGCGTCCATTTTTTTTGTTTACTTTTTTAATGGCCACAATGGAAAGAGAGAAGGGGCTATGTGTAGTCCCTTCTGCAGTTTTCCATGGCGGCCATTTTTTTGGTTTACTTTTGTCTATTTGTTTCACTGGCCACCATGGAAAGGGACAACGGACTTAGTTTTCCCTTCCCCGGGAGCTATTTAAAAAAAGAAATTGGGCCTTTGTTAAGGCCTGAGCGAAACTATGGGCCCTGGAGCATTACCTGAAGTGGTAATGCCCCCCTTGCTCTGGGCTTATTGCTTAATTAACAATTGACTACCATGGACCCAGTGCCAGAAAATGAAACAATATTTGCCTGTCAGCACGAGTGGCACTGCTCATAACTAGCATAACCCATGAATTGTGCTAAATTAGTACCCGGCGAGGAGGGTGTGGTGACCTCCCAGCCAATGGGGAGGCTCCGAACACGGGCCTTACTAGAGATGGTAATCCCGCCGCCCTGAGCCACTTCAGGGCTTGCAGCCGCCATCTCCCCTAGCTGGGGAATCAGGAAAGTCTTTCCTTCCAACTCCCCATCCACAGAATTCCCTCGGCGCTCTTCGCATCCCCACTTACCTAGCTTCTTTTCTGTCCATTTCAGGAGTGGATGTGCTGGGAACACTTCTGTCCCCAGCGCGTCCGCTACAGATTTGCAACAGGCCGTCATGGAAAGGAAGGAGGGACATTAAATAATATATCACCTCTCCAGTCATTAAGGAAAATATTTCTTCTTCAGCACACAGTAGTAAGGAAAAAAATAGTCGAGGCTACCTCTGCCTTTGACGCTAGGTGAATGTTAACACCACCACATATAGTTTAACAATTAGATTACACTGATGTCACACACATTCAGTTAAAACAGGATGTATTAAAAAAAAAAGTTTACAATATGATAACATCAAAGCAAAAAAACAACACAGAAATCCTCTGCATGTGGCTGATCTACTTCATTCAGAATTTACACAATGCTAGATGAAGAAAGAATATATGTACTACAGACAGGTACATGGCACAGATCAACTTGAACGTATGTGCTACAGGCAGACAGGTACATGGCACATATCAACTTGAATGTATGTGCTACAGGCAGACAGGTACATGGCACATATTAACTTGAATGTATGTGCTACAGGCAGACAGGTACATGGCACATATCAAGTTGATATGTGCCATGTACCGGTCTGTAGCACATACATTCTTTGTTCATCTAGCACTGTGTACATTCTGAATTAAGTAGATCAGCCACATGCAGATTTCTGTGTTGTTTTCTGCTTTTATGTTATCATGTTATCATATTGTAAACTTTTTTGGAATAAATTCTGTTTTAACTGATTGTGTGTGAAGTCAGTGTGATCTAATTATGTTGCACTATATGTAGTTTTGTTAACATCCACCTAGCGTCAAAGGGAGAGGTAGCCTCGAATCATTTTTCCTTCCTTTATAGATAAACCACACCCTCACGAATCAGGCCCCCCGAAACCAAAAAAGAGGGTATTCTGCCCATTTTTTGATACCTTCTTCCGCACGCAGACTTGTATATATTTCTATTTTCTTTTATCAAGTTTTCATTCACCAAAATCAATCCAGGCTCCTTACCAAGCAGACCAAGACAAAAACCTCCAGTATTCAAGTATATGTTCAGTTGTTCGTATCATGGTACCCCTATGGTTTCTATTCAAGATGAGAGGAAAAACCATCCTCCACGTGTATGGCCGCTACGACATACAACATACACGGGCAGCTGACTGGAAGCTCTGACCACATCAGTCATGGGGAACCCTTCTAATGCTACCAGCTGTGCCAACGTCTCAAAAAAGATTGACCTATGAATTTTTGACTTCAAACATCCACAGTAATTATTTATATCAGTTGAGAACGTAAGCAAAACCGTTTGCCCACCATTTCCATCGGCGCCTAGGCACTGGTAACATTTTTAAAAAACGTATTTTCTTTCATTCTATTGCATTTTTGTAAATCAGGGAATGATCCAGAGTACTCCGCTCCTTTTTTTATTTTCCTTTTCTATTCTCCCTTACCTTATCTGATGATATAGATACACCTAGACTAAGCCAATTAAAAGATTTGTCACCAAAAAACCTGCAATAACCAATACATAAACAATTTCATTAGAATTGGCGATGGTAATAGCTAATGGTTGCTCCTATGAGAAGTCAGAGGCAGAGCTCTATCAAATGACCATTGTCATGCCACTGCTTTCCCTGTAGAGTCAGGAAGTGGGGCGAAGAGGAAGACTTTTCGCTTCTGGCCTGTTACCGCTGAGCTATCAGACAGGATTGATTACAGCATGCAACTATCCCATCGTCAGGAAACTACACAAGAAGCAGCCCTGCCTTCCTGTATGCAGACCTGAACAGTCTAGCAAGACCAGGACTCATTTCCATGACTATGCATGTACCTGCAACCCTTCATTTAATAAAAACAGACACATCATAGAGGCACTATAGGGAAAAAAGATCATGAACTTCATTTCAATATGTGTTCTGATGTGTTGTAAATCTGTGATAGTGACCTTGCTTTGCTCAAGATTCTGATGTATTATAAAATTAGAGGCTACTCATCTAAATTTCATAGAGACAACGTGGTCACAGAAGTGAGCCCTCCTTCCGAAATTGAGTTCCTCCAAAAAACTGAATAGCTCATTCAAAGTGGGATGACACTATGAAGAATACACAAGCACTGGGGAAATAATGTTGGACACGACTTGTAGATCTTAGCACATATCAATAGACACAAAGCAAATTGCCCAGTTTACCATTAATTAATCACATAGGTATACGTAGGGTGCATGTAGACCCACAATTAGATTTCAAATGTACATATATGAAAGTATCTGGCTATTGAGCATGAGTAATTTGACACTTTTGTCTATGATGTGGTCAATTGCAAACACCAAGAAAACATGAGTTCTGTGCCATGCCCCGACCATCTGGATCCCAAACGCAGGTGAGGTTTGAAATGCCCCGACCATCCTCCTGTTCTGTAAAACACTTTGTGCTGCAGACAAAGCTCTTTGCATCGAATGTAGTACAAACTTACTGCAAGACCATGCTGCCTAAAGTGCAGCCTCCGCAGCACCAGCCTCAGGATGATTTAAGTATTGCAATGTCAATGTGCGAGCTTTGCCGGGAAACATATCATGACCTTAAGAATGACAGGGCATGTGGCTCAGTGGACTAATGCATCCACTACAGGGGCCTGTGTTTGACTTCTTGGTCACAGGTTCCAATCCCAGCAGGTGCACTCAGCCCCTCATCCTTCTGAGGTTGATAAAAAGAATACTGTTGCGTTGGGTAACAATAAACATCTGTTATCTGTCCATAGTGCCAAGATACCCCTCTGGTGGGTGAACGTGTGCTCTACAAACACACCTATTATGTTAGGTAAGTACAAAATAAAAGAAGACTTCTCTGGGTGTTTGCATACACAGCTATATGATGTGCAGACATAGCTGTTGCTTTAAGTGCCCTACCGTTTTACCTGGATGCAAAGGCTAGGAGTACATCCCGTCTCCAGAGTGGCCATGCAGGACACGAGGCTGCGCGCCACTATGTATGCCGTCAGGTGCACACATGGACAGAGTGGCCCATCCCTCTTCTGGGTCTGCATTTTTCGTTCCAGGTACTGGGTTGTCCTATAACATCTTTCAGAAGGAGTCAATGGCCACTGCTGAAGGTACGGGGCATGAGGGATGGAATGGGCAGTGCACACTTTGCTTCTTTATTGACCTAACAGGCATGGGTGGCAGGGGAAAGAAGGTCCTTTCAGAGGTAGAGCCATCAGGCGAGAAAGGCGGAGGGCTTCTGTTCAATGTGTATTGCTGTCCTGTGGGCCGCCCAGTATTTCGCACTACACAGTGTTACTACTTATGCCTTATTCCATCTGCGTGGGCATGGAAACCTCCAGATCACAAACCATGCCTCCCTTTTGCCTTTGCATTGCTTTCCTTGACCACCAGCCTCTTTGCTCGACTGTCATTGGCAGTGACAGGAGCGAGGCATGCATAGCAAAGTAAGCACAGGGGAAATGAACTGCAGCATCCATGCCCTCCTCTATGCCACCCCTTCCCAGCTGCATCTGTCAATGGCTGTGCGAATAGGAAGGGGTTTCAGGGAAGAGATCAACATGGCTACACCCTATTTATCTTCATTTCCAGGGAGAACGAAGAACGTTTCTTTTGTGCATTCTCCTCCAGCGCACAGAGGAAGGGGAAGGGGGTGTGGGATAAGCCAAGTATCTAAGCAATTAATGCCTATCCTTGACAAAGCACCAGCTACAGGGGCAATTGATGGCAATGAGACAGGCACCTGGGAAATTGAGCAGACGCCTTGAGCAGGAGGTCACATAGCTGGCCTTTTGATGTAAATCCTTGGCAGCAGTGCTTAAAGTGGGCCGGGGCCCTCCGGCGCCGGGCCCCGGCAGTCTCCAAAAAGTGAGACTGAGCCGGGGCCCTTCTGGGGCCCCCGATCCCACCAAGCCACGGCGGGTGCATCTCCCGCCACGGACGCGACGGGAGATGAGCCGCCGGCCGCCCATCAAGAGGTCAGGCATGGCAGAGTCAGGCAAGCCTGTGACTGACAGACTTGCCAGCCAGTCACAGCTTGAGCGACACTGTGACTGGCTGACACTTCTGCAGTCACAGCTGCCTGCTGCAGTGCTGCCGGAAGAGCACCTTGGAAACTAACTTCCTCTGGCAACCCCTCGCGAGGGTTACCAGAGGAAGTTAGAGTCCGGGAGGGTTCGACATATCTTACCTGCTTTGCCACTGCCACTGGATTCTGCGACGACGACCACCATCCGAGGCACGCACGCACGCACGCATTTTCTTTCATTTATTTTCCTTTTTAACAAACAGCAGAAAATTTGGAACGGAGAAAATAAATGAAAGAAAATGCGTGCGAGCATTTATTTCCTTTGTTCCAAACTTTCCACTGTTTGTTCCCTCGCATGCGAGAAGGATCGCATACTTGCCAACATTCGGTGACCAAAAAGATGTGTATGATTTTTCAAGTTTCAAAAATAATTCCCATAACAATGACATCACAGGGGAATACAAAACATGCAAACAGCACAACATGGAAATATGTTGAAATGTAAAAATTGAATAATTGTGAATGGTAACTTAACACCAAATTGTCAGCAGATGCTGTGTGATGGTGTTACACTCTGCCACTTGCTTTCACTGGTGGTTCACCCAAGAGTTGTCCCGGCAAGAGTGCTGGTCAGAGTCAAGTAGCGGTCAGTTCAGTGGATTGGTCTGAGTCCAATAAGTAATCACCTACCAGTCCACTGTATAGACAGACTAATGTGTTGCATGCTTTGTCCTGAAGCCTGCCTTAGAGTCACAAAAATTACATGCCACCACTGTAAAAAGCAGTAGGATCTGTCACTGAAGTCTGTAGGCGGTAGGCCCCGCCCACTAATTAGCCCACGCCCATCATGTCTTAGGCCACGCCCCCAAATGAGGGCCACCCTCAGTTTCTTACCCCACTTAAAGCACTGCTTGGCAGTTTGAAGGGCCATTTCTTGAGGTGGGCCACCTGGTGGACTGAGAGGGAAGATGCAATGAAGAGGCGGGTACTAAATCAGTCCCTGGTGTCAGGTAAAGTAGAGAAGGGCTGTTGGCAAATGTATACACAATTCAGCTGCATCAGTGGCAGCGGGCAGAGGACAGAAGTTGTGCTGGCCTGTTTCTAGCAGTGTACCCCCCACTTTCTCCTCCAACATACAAGCAAGGTATGAATTGGGCACCGAGGAACAAACATTAGTGATAAAGGCATAAGCAATGGTTATTTAATCTGAATCAATGGCGTGACCATGACAAATTACTGCCCCTCTCCCCAAAGGGACACACATGCCAGAGGTGCATGGTGGGACTGAGAGGGGGCTAAACAACCATAGAGGTCAGGCAATGGGAGCAGAGACCTGATATCACTGAGGAGAAGGGTACAGTGAGAAGGGCAGGAGGAGAAGCACTTTTCTAAGATAAGGAGACACATTGCCATGGATGGCTTGGTCTGTCAGGTATAAACAGTCAAGGATGACACACGAGGGCGCTTTTCATAATGTCCAACCAACTGTCTCTACCACTCTGTAGACATGTAGGTGTTCAGAGTTTAACACATAAAGGGTTATCTTGATTCAATAGTACATCCAGTGCCATCCTCATCCTCACCCTCATGGCTCTGTAGCGTGTTGACAGGGGGAAATGTCTTTATGAACAGATACATGCATTAACAGCCTTATAATGTATGGATTCTAGGGAAATGGGTAATACCCTAAAAACATGCCATGGGTTTCAGTGACTTTAAAGGGAATATGCAATTTGTGTTAAATAGGAATTAATGGCACAACAGTAATGGAAGCAGAAAGTGCAGGTCAGGGGCCAGTGATGTACTATAGGTGCAGCGTCCACAGACACTATACACGGACACTCAGTTGCCCGTGCTTTCCACCTGTGATGTAATCACACCCACCTGCATTGAGCATAATCACGTTCTCATTGAAGTGAGGCACAGGTAAACACAAGGGCGCTTGCAGCAGTGAGTCAAGTGTGCCCGTCGGTGAATGCAGCTGAGGGGCAGCAAGAGGTTAGTGTTAGAAAGAGGGCGAACAAGTAGAAAGGACGTGACAGGAGTTTAGATAAGGAAAGACACAGATCAAGTGAACAGGAAATAAAGGAATGAATGCATAAAATAAAAAGGAAAGAGTAAGAAAATGTGACAATCCATGAAAAGAGGGTAACAAATAAAAAAAAAAGGTTGGAAGAACGACACATAATGAGAGAAAAATTAGACAATAACGATCTTCATGTGCTAATATGTTGGAGATTGCACACAAAACATGGACATTTGCAAAGAAATTCGGATATAAAAGGTCATCCCAAATTCTGTAAAATATGATTACACGTTTTTATGCTGTAATTTAGTTTGAATTACGGTTATGTACTCATTGACAGATAGAGGGTTGCACATTAACAGCAAGCATTATCACAAAGGAGACTATCTCGCTGTTGGATTTGTCTGCTTTAATGTTTGCTCAAATTTGGTAAACGCATGTATGAACTTACCCTGGTTGACCTGTTGAAACACTTGTTCGTCAGATTTAAATTGCAACTTTTGGTATAGAAATTTTGAAAGAGCATCAAAAAGAACCCATGGGACACTGTGAAAAAGAACACATTTTAAGGTTGTGGAATAGTAAACAAAATTACAAATACAATGAACAACATGTTCAAGATATATATATCAAAAAAGCCGATTCATTGACGTTTGCCAATATGCATATTTCATTTATGGTAAAAAAAAAAAACATTTTTCAAGACATTTTCATTCTAAATGTTTCAGTATTATGTTCCTGTCTACATCATTACTATTACAAAATAATTAAAAAGGCGTACGACACTTCATAAAATTATGCGAGACACAATGTACCCTGTATCTTTTTAAGAAACAACAAATAAATATAAACAAGGCATGAGGGGAAAAACTCAAAGGGACTAGAATGGTTTGGGTCGAGCGCGAAGGTGGAATCGGTAATCTCTTAGGATCATGTAGGTGTTAAGTTTTCTTCTTCTGACCGGTGGTATGACCAAATGAATAAAAGTAGTGCTATCCTGTGGCAAAAGGTATCGCTCTATGACTTTGCCTGCAGCTACCTATGGGGTGGATCTTTGGGGGTTTATCCATCGCCAAATGTTATTGGCAGCTAAACATAAAATCATGAGGCATCTGCTACACCTGGGCCCAGGTACACCAGTGGCAGCCGTGAGGATGGAAATTGATGTTCTACCCATTAGTAATGGATTGATCCTTAAAGGTATGGTCTAGTAAACATTTTTATTATCCCTATGGGTCGGCCATGTTTTTTTTAAGCCTAAGTGGCTCGATTTTAGAAAACCTTCCTATGGACCTTACCAGAGTTTTCGCCCATTAAACGCACGCGAAAACAGGCACCAGGGAGCCGCCATTTTGTGATAATCCTATCACTTGCCGCATCGCCCTGGCTGACCTGCTTTTGCGGCACTAAATCAATTCTCCCGCCCCTGAGCCTGACATTATCAAAACATTCATATTCCCCGCCTCTCTCCGTGACGTTACTGTGCTGCGTAGGCAAACGCGCCCAGTCTTCTTCTACGCGACTTCACACAGAACCCGGAAACCAACACAGACCATCTCAACACAGCGCGCCACAATTCGGAATATGAAACTGTACTTTAAAATCAAACAGCAACACGGTACATTTGGTAAAGTACATTTATTTGACAATAAATGTTTAGAGAATATTCAGCAATTGCCATATGAACTCCGAAAGCCATTTATTTTCTTTCATCTGTATCCTCAATGGTACACAGGGTGTTGCTTTTCGTTAAAAGAAGCACTTTGGAAGCACGGTGAACCGCAAGGCTGTTCCATCAACTAGGCACTAGTCCATCGTAAAGGTTGATATGTTGCTTTTAGCCACTAGTACAGCGTAAGGGCATGTGGGCCCTTGGCGATCGTCCCATAAAATTGTCAGTGTGCTCCAGTTGTTCACACGAAGCTGCAGGTGTCTCACGAAGAAACCGTCTGCTGGTGTCTCAAACCGATGGCAGTAGCAGAAGGGGAGCAAATACCTGTTATGAAAACAAAAAAATTATAATTAGTCTCGCCAGCCGATCTTCATTAATATTACTCATTTTATTTATTACAGACGATCAGAAACTATTTGCTTGCAAGGATAGTTCAATGAGTATGTTCGGCTCTAAAATCAATGCGAAAAGTAACGAAATAAATCGAGGCCAACACACAATGATAAACGACAGTTAGTCTACATGCGTGAGGAATGATATGATATATGATATGGCATTTGTAACGCGCCTATACTCTTGTGTTTCTAGGCGCGACGAGGCAGGTGGGGAAGAAGGGCAGACAGACAACGATCCTACTAGGCCAGGTGTCTTTCTGATCGCGCATGGGGAAGGGAGCAGGGGGGGTAAAAGTGCTGTACATGGTTAGTCGAATACAAGATAAATAATAGGGCCAGCTGGTGGCAAGTGCAAGGTAAATGACGGGAGAAGGGGCTGAAGGATACAGAGACAGTCCCGTAGTGCAGGTAGGCAGTGCAGGGAAAAGTGGCTGGGCCAAGGACCGAGATTGGTGAGACCAGTGGACCTGCATGCCCATGTGCCCACTACGAACACGGTTTCCTTGCTTTTCCTAGCTCTTCATTCATTCATTTATTCATGCATCCATTCATTAAATCTTCATTCCGGTATAAAAGCGTGTAAAGATTTACTCACATTATATTTGAAATTTCCATTGTGTCTCTTCGTAATGCAGTCAGTAAAACGGACCGTGCTCTTGACAACGATTTTTCGTATACTGAACTAAAATGAAACTCGGTCTAGTTTCTGAATTTTCTGCCTTATCGTCTCTTACGTTATTGCGCACCCCCTTCAAATGTAGTTCTTTCGGCATGGTCCCTGTCTCAAGGTCAAAAAACAATAGACCCTTATACTTCCAGTGCGACTTGTGGGCCTCATCTGGGCGCGAGCTGAAAATCAAAGCCGCTGTCCTTCGCATTCTTTATTTGCAACATCACGTAGTAAAGGCATCTGTGAGATCTTGAAGTTTAGAATCCCTCTATGTAGTGTGCCTCAATGTGTAAATGCGAACTGGCTTCTCTCCCAAATGCCACGGCCTGCTTGGCACGTTCTAAGTCCCCCAATTTTGTCCCCGTTGTCTGCGAGCTTTGCAGCCCAAATGGAGACACATTTAATTTTTGGCGGAAGGTCAGGGAAAGTATAAAGTACCACAGGAGTTGAGTTAAAAGTGAGATTTATTGTTTGTTTGTTTTATTATTTGCAATACGCAAGCCTCCCCTCCGTTAACAGTGCGCAACAGTGCGCAGCATTTACATTTACATGAGATGAGACATGAGAAAAATATATACATACACATATATGAGGTGAATAGAGAGAATTCAAAGATGACACCCAGCTTGTTCGCCACCCAAATGGTGAAGGTAGGGGTTAGGGTTACAGGTACACTGTATAATAACATTTATTTACAAAAAGACAATCGTATTGCAATTATTTAAACCAGGATTTGTACTTCACAACCAGCTGTGCTTCGGGTGGGCATGGCACAGTCGCAATGTTCGGTGGCAATGGATCACTGCTCTGCACAGAAACGTCCAAAATTCCATATCTGTGCTTCTCTAACACAGCAACAATAAGGCCTTTCACAAAGTCGAACTGCATTTCATCATAGACTGGTTTGATCACCCATTGCTTACTTCGTTTTGAAAACACCTTAGTGTAGTGAGGCATCCTTACTTTACCCCTAGTCCTAGATTGTTCACGTCCGACATTGCTGTTATGGGCCAAGACCGCTAGTAGAGTACGATGTTTCATGCCCCGAAAGCTAAAATGCAAGCGCTTTGGCCTGTACTTTAGGCACATATTGTGGAACACCTCCAAATCTCCTGTGTGACAGAATTCTGTCAGTCCTCTCAAATCTCTTGATAGAATTTTATCTTCTCAATGGCTTTGTGTGTCGGTGAAGATGGAATCAACCACTTCTTCTTCCGTGCCTCCTCTGGGGACAAAGGGCCATGTTCACATTGGTGGAAATGTTGATTTTCTGTCCAGCGGTGAACGTTGGTACAGTGGTGCATCAGTGACCGCCATTTTTCAAGTAGTATTTCCATTGACCCTTCACAAGTTTTTGAGCTCCACCAAAGATGGTTGGTGATAGAATGGGGCCACTGCAAAATAGTTTCAAAACTTTTTTTTTTCTGCAGCCGAGATTTTCTTACTGATTGATTTAGCAAGATGCCACACGTCAAATTGATGATTAATATGTGGGAACTGCTCTCTCATTGTCTTGGCAAATGAAACGTGTCTGTCCGTGGCTATGAGGTCGATGTGCATTCCCCTTGATTGTAGATATTCCACTGATTTTATAAATCCTCGTTTCTCCATGGCCACTGACGATGTACATTGTGTTACCTGCACAACCACCGAACTCACAATTTTCTTACTATCCATGTCCTGAAAGTGGTAGGTGCAGTAATTGGCAGAAAATCCAGGGCTGTCGCACTGTCCATCGCCGGCTAGCCTGAATCGTTTGCCTTCGAATGTACTTGCTAGAGACAATTGTTCAATTTTCCAAGCATCATTAATGGCCGGAAACAGATAATCACGTTGGTATATGTAGTACAGCGATTTAGAAATAAAATGGAGTCCCACAAACTGAAAGAAAGCCTCTAACTTTCTAAAACTGGAGCCACTAAAAAGTGATGCAGCTGCACACAGTAGATTGCCTGCTGGCATTTTCCCCAGCATCGTTTGTGCAGACCATGAGAACCTTGACTAAATCTACAGGCGGCATTTATTTTGACGTTACTGCCTTTTATTTGACGAGTCACATTAATCAATGGCTTCCCACATACTTTCCCTCTAACGGAATGCACACATTTCAGCATACTTATAATTTCCATCAAACAACTGTCGAATACAATGTATTTGCTCTCTTTCATTAGACTGTCATCCTGCATCAACGTTGTTTCGGCCTGTGACGTTGTGGAGATTTCAACACATTGGAAAGTAATATCGCTGATATCAAGTTCTGATGCGTCTATGGATGCTGCGGCTGGTTCATTCTCTGTCATTTCGACATCTATTACTTCAACATTGATGGGAGAACACAACAATGTCGACAGGTTTTTGGGTGGCAAATTTTTGGCGGGTGTAGATTGTGTGAATTGATCTGCAACTATTTCAGAGCTATCTTCAATACATTCAATAACATGTTCTAGTGGTGGTGCGGTCGCACTGTAGCAATGGTCCAATGCAACTTTGTTGTATTCTCCAAACACAGTTAATTCATGTTCTGGCTATTGGACATGAGCATCTCGAGCCTGAACACGCCTCGCCTCAATTAATAGTTCCTCCATAGTGTACATGGTCTGGCAAGCAACATCTCTCATTCGCTTCACTGTCTGTGTATGTATAGTTCTGACACCCACGGGTAACTGGAGGAGAGATTGGAAAAGGGATGTTCAGTTTAAACACAAGATAAAGTGTAGTCCAATTGACTGGAAAAAAACATAAAATAGTCCCCAGCACAAACATTTTTTTTAAATTATGAACTGTTTGTAACTAACCTTTTTTTTTTTTTTCTTTGCAACTTTTTTGAATCTACCTTCAACATCTGCACGCTGTAGCTCTGATTCATTTCCGCATGTCCTCCCTTCCTCTTGCGCTGCAACGACTATATTTTCTGTATCCGCATAGACAGCACGGAATGAGGCTCCATCGTCTCCCTGAAACACAGTACTTTCATTACTATGTATCAAAATATTGTTAGCATAAAAGACACGTGAGGACGAACACACAGGTACATCTCAATAGCCAAACACGATTTAAACATTGTGTGCAACAATCAAACGACAAGTAGTCGACCAGTGATGATCTATTTCGATGGAGCTGTCAGTATCCATACCTCTGGCTCTGCATGGACTGCCATGAATGGTTGTATTGGAGAGGAGGCATCAGCATCTCCCTGAAACACAGTACTTGCATTAGTATGGTTTTCAATATTGAAACATAACACACCCTTGGGGTCGAACGCACAGTTACATATAAAGAGATAACCACAAATGATGCATTGTCTAAAAGAATCAAGGAAAATCTAAATATGATCACATTTAATCGACTTATTTCTCCGATTTATTTACATCTGCATCATCTAAATTGGATGTTGTGATTGTAGTGGAAGCTTGGTCGTCTCCCTGAAACACAGCACTTGCGTTAATAGGGAAGAAAGTATAGCAAATGGAATCACGTTATATGATCACGCATGATGGAGCTGTCAGTATCCATACCTCGTGCTGCTGAAGAATATCTATGGATGTTGCAAATGTAGTGCGCACTTCCGAAAGCTGTTGCGCCGATTCGTATACGCAAGGTCCCGCTTCCACTTCCCCTGGAATTACTTGAATGTCAGGCTCTGCATCAAGTGCAGGGGTTGACGCTCCATCAACTGCCTGAAACATAGTACTTGCATTAGTGCGGATTACAATAGTGAAAACATAACACACACCTGGGGTCGACAGCACAGGTACATATCAACGGCTAACCACGAATGAAACATTGTGTAGAACAATCAAACAACAAGAATTCCAGCTCTGATGATGACGCTCGAAGGAGCTGTCAGTATCCATACCTTCTGCTGGTGAAGAACATCGAGCAATGTTGTAGATGTGACGGACGCTTCAGCATCTCCCTGAAAGACAGTACTTGCATTAGTATGGATAACACCAATTATAACTGAAAACAAACACCAGTGTACGATAACTAAGGTGTATATCAATTGGAAAGCACTAACCAAACATTCGGTAAAATAATTACACGATAGAATAAAACTATTACTTGACATGCATAAAACAAGTCTGTAGCGGATTAGCCTAGTAAGATTACCTGATACGCGCTAGAAGTGGTTGATAACTGCGACCACGTCAAGGATGTAGAATGTTCTTGCTTCAGATTCAAGGGATAGTCAAGAAGTTGTAAAGCTAAATTAATGATTGATAATGAAATGCCAATATTAAAAATAGCCATGTAAGGTGACAGAATACTTGAAAAATGCTCAATACAGCACAGTTCCCTGTTCCCATATATATACATTGCGTTTGTGGGTTATGAAATCGAAAAATAATATATTGATAAATGTCATTATTCAAAAAACTATACACTCATATCAATATCGAAATTATTACAAGGGATAGAACACCTACAATATCAATTAATCCATTCGGCTACCTACACACTACCGCAAGGCCTAAAGCTAAATCTGGACACTTGACTCACCGGTGGCGGAATGTGGACGAATAGAGTGGGAATAGTGTTTGAGCAATTTCCGTGTCGTTCGCCGTTTATTCTTCTTTGTTACCCAAGATGTTGTGTACATGTCCAAGGAAAAGTGCCGGCTGCAGATGCGGTATCGATCACCCCTCTTGTCCTGTAAGACTTGTTGGACTCTACTTTCCAGCTCATCCAGTGGATATCTGCAATGTCTGACCCATTCTCTTATTCGATGAACAGTTTTCGGGAATACATGCATTGTAGTGCCTTCAGATTTCGCATGGGTCTTCGAAGGGCAACCGCTAATCGAACAAGCAGGCATTGTTGATCAATCTGAAAAGTAAATATCGACATTATTATACAATCTTCAAGAATAAAGATTTGATACAAAAGTAAATGAATCATACAATGATCAATGCAAGGTTTGTTTTGGTCGCAGGAACTATACCAGTTCATTAAGTGTGGCTTAGTATTTGCATAAGTTGCACAAATGTATAAATGATGTGACTAAAATCTGAACATGTGACTCGTCCCTTGGATGTTCTGTCTTGCACGAGAAGGAAACATGCTTACATTATAGACTGGACCCCCGAAGGATGCAATTCGATGACAGTAGACACAGATGAAAATAAATAGATCTATTGATAGCATAGCAATGGAAACTCAAGTCAATAGCAATGAGACCAATGAACATAGCACTATTGTGTACTCTACTCGCAAATAGATAGAAATTTAAAAATCTGCGAAATATGACTAGGATACATGGCCTTACCTTGACCAACAAACAGTTGGATTCAGCAAGCAGAGCAGTATGTTGCAGGAGAATAGGTGGGTGGCCACAGGTAGCACACTGATGGGTTTGCTCTAAGCGGTCACAGAAGGTCACGGATAGCACGACGACGAGCAGATTAGCATAGATCTCAGTGGTTGCCAGGTAGCACGTTCAGGAGTTGACTTGCAAAGCACAAAGATGTTCTCATGAGACATATCAAGTGGTTTATAAAGTTTTAGAAACAGGGGTGTGTTTGTGAATGAATGACGTATGTATGTCGTGGTCTTAGGGGGGCGGCCTGCTTGAAGGGGAGGCCTGGCTGGAGACACGGGGTCTGAGGAGGCCATGTGAGCAATGGCCCCTTGGCATGGGATACTTTTTGAAGTGTACATGCAGTTTGGCACCTTGGCCTTTCCCGCCCCTGACAGCGCGCATCCCCGGGTGCGAACCGCCTTTGATAGAGGGGGTGGGATGGATGGGCCTGGGGCGTGCAGATAAGGCACAGGAAGACTGCTGAGTGGAGACACGCTAATGTGTATTGCATGGAGGCCGCCTGCTTCAAGAGGAGGCCTAGCTGGAGACACAGGGTCTGAGGAGGCCATGTGAGCAATGGCCCCTTGGCATGGGATACCTTTTGAAGTGTACATGCAGTTTGGCACCTTGGCCTTTCGCGCCCTTGACAGCGCGCATCCCCGGGTGCGAACCGCCTTTGATAGAGGGGGTGGGATGGATGGGCCTGGGGCTTGCAGATAAGGCACAGGAAGACTGCTGAATGGAGACACACTTATGTGGATTGCAGGGGGGTGGACTGCTTCAAGGGGAGGCGTGGCTGGAGACACAGGGTCTGAGGAGGCCATGTGAGCGATGGCCCCTGGGCGTGGGATACCTTTTGAAGTGTACATGCAGTTTGGCACCTTGGCCTTTTGCGCCCCTGACAGCGCGCATCTCCGGGTGCGAACCACCTTTGATAGAGGGGGTGGGATGGATGGGCCTGGGGCGTGCAGATAAGGCACAGGAAGACTGCTGAATGGAGACACACTTATGTGGATTGCAGGGGGGCGGCCTTCTTCAAGGGGAGGCCTGGCTGGAGACACAGGGTCTGAGGAGGCCATGTGAGCGATGGCCCCTGGGCGTGGGATACCTTTTGAAGTGTACATGCAGTTTGGCACCTTGGCCTTTCACGCCCCTGACAGCCCCCCATGCCAGCGCTCATCCACTGGCGCGAACCGCCTTTGATAGTATATCGTTGCTTATCAATAACAAATGCCACATACCGGAGATTCTTGTGAGCACAGACCCACACTTCAACCAGTGTATTATAGTGGTCAAGACCCTAAGGCCTGTATAATCCAATGGCAATTGTTAGAATAGATATATGTGTGACTTTTATAGAGACATAACCTGCTGAAAGACTTTGAACAAGTGTTATTTAGTGCATGCATTATCGAGAATATGTTATGTTAGCTTAGATAGATAGTGACCACCCTGCTTCACAGCGACCAGACCTTCACCCATTCGGAGCACAGATGTCTGACGTCCATCCTTGAATGGAGACACACTTGATTCATTTAAAAAATCGAAACAACCGTTGTTAAATTATATGTGGTGTTTTATTTTGTATCTTATTTTCATGACACAAAAATACAAGACTTTAAAGATTATACAGGTCAGGTTGCAGCACAACGAGAGAAAATCCCCTCTACTGACCGCTGTCACTCGGGAACGTTTCTCTAATGGCACGAACGGCACAGGCGGGTATCACTCTTCGAACGCGGTGTCCAAGCCTCCCATGGAGCCACCATGTAAAGGAACGATAGGCCACCAGCCTGTACCACCTGTGAAAAGGAATGAAACAAACTGTTTTTAAATGACCAAGATAAGTTTAATAAACGTTTGTTGTCAATGACAATTCTTGTAACTAATGGCATTCTGCACGGACAAATGCTATCTAGACAATGCACACTATTGAACGACTTACATGCGTTGCAATAATATGTAGATTTAATTTTGGATATAGTAGAAGAACATGAAATAGGAGTGGCATGACAAGCAGAGTATACTTACTCGTTACTCGGATTACGAGGACGAACAGTTGCGCGATGTTCGTTCATAAGCATCATCATTATTCTCAACACGGCCCGTGTGAGGCAGGCTGCCCTGAAGTTTGGCAGCTCGGTGATGCATTGCGGTCGTGGCTCGCCTTCCGAAATGTAGGCCAGGCATCCCGAGTTTTCTCGGCAGCAGCAGTTCTCCTCCTCGGTTGGCATTAGCTCGCACCGATTGCATGTGCACCAGGTGGAGACGCCGTCCATGCGACTAGGCCCAGGCTCTTCATCTGTTGATTCGTCCTGCCAACTGCCGTCCGAATCCCCATCGTTTTCGCGTGCTTCCCTTTCCAGTAGTTCCTCCTCGGTATACTCGGGCTCGTACATGTAGGGCATTATTGTAGCCATTGTGTGGTGAACAAAGTAAAATAATTTACCAAGATGGTACAGGTGTTCACACGGGCTACAAGCGGCGAAGGTAGCTGACCAGAGCACAGAAACGAGTCACAAAATACTCAAAGTAACACAGAGAGAGGAATGGAATCGAAAATCTGCTGCTGTGTGTTGTGAAACGGTCTGTTTATACTTATTGAGTAAAGAGGCGTCCTGCCATTTCCATGGCGACACGTCATTAGCTGAAGCGCAGCGAATGTTGACACAAGACGTGCTTTGGCGTTGGGAAATGGGCAGTACGAGTCTGCTGATCACAGGCTCAGGGGCGGGGGGAATTGATTTAGTGCCACAGAAGCAGGTCAGCCAGGGCGATGCGGCAAGTGATAGGATTATCACAAAATGGCGGCTCCCTGGTGCCTGTTTTCGCATGCGTTTAATGGATGAAAACTCAGGTAAGGTCCATAGGAAAGTTTTCTAAAATCGAGCCACATAGGCTTAAAAAAACATGGCCGACCCGTAGGGACAATAAAACATTTTACTAGACCATGCCTTTAAGCCCCTCCTAATTTGGCTTCAGTGGTGGGCTACCCCCGTGGCAGGGGTGTACCGTGACCATGTAAGGGAACTGAGGAGGATGCAGAAAACAGGGACCATTCCTTGGTTTGCTCATCGAAAATGTTGGTTTTCGAAATTGGATCTTGCGCATATGTGGCACACTCCCGAGGCAATACAGCAAAGAGATGTAAGGGCACTGAAAGAGAAATGCAAAACATTTATGTTTGGATTACAAATGGAAAAAGCCAATAGATAGGAAATGGTCAAGATTCATTTAGAGAGGAAGAGCTTCCTAGGGAGAACAGCTACCAAGGTGCAGGCTTGTTCCTGACTGCTAGATTACTGTACTTAACCATACATAGTCGTACTGCGGTTATCACCATTGACGTATACATTTTGTAGTTTGCAGGTATGATAACTCATCATGGAAAACCCTTCTACTTTTCTCCCTCTTTTCCCCGTCTTAGACTAAAACCTGCAAGATTTTGTTGTGCCCAATCTTTAAGCAATTGAAAGTTCGATCCTCTAGATTAGATCAGCAAATAATACACTCCTCCATCTAGATCAGCACAAGTTGCTTTTATTAATTCTTTGGATGGCACTTTGGCAGTATGCTCCCAGTTTCCTGCAGGGGAGCGGGTGAGACATTCGCATAGTAGGAGGGGTTTTAGTTATTGATTTAATGACACAATATTTTAATTGAAAGGATTGTTTTTAAGTGTGTATGAAATTAGTTTTATTAGTTTTCTGAACAAGGTTTTGTATACAAAGGCCCGATCTGCATTGGGTTCGATTTGTTTTCTTTGTGTATTTATTGCTCATTTTAAGGATGTATCGCTATATTCGAAATAAACTAAATTAACTTAACCAGACAGAAAAATGACAACTCAATACAGCACTCTATTTTGACAGCTGACATATTTGAATGCAGATATGTGAGCTGGTAAAATAGAGCAGTGTTGGTGCTGTTGCTTGATCAAGACCTAAACTGAAGTGCCAGATAACACCTTATGATTGTCATCTATATTTCACTGTTTTGTTGAAATAATTGTGTCAAAATGCATCCTCAATCGGGAAGAAATATGTCTCAGTCAATAATATAAAAACCATCAATAAATGTGTACTATTTCAGTAGAAATAGAGATTTCTTTTACTGCAAAAGTAACTGATACACCTTCCTTCAACGTTCAACCTCTGTCCTCCATATAGGGTCTGGATTGCACTCCCAGGAATTCCATAGCAGCCGCGTGATCTGCCCCAGGCACTGCCGGTAGAAAGAAGGGAGAGTGCATCTCCTTACCTTGCAAAGACACAAGAGGACCCCTTGCATTTTCCTAACCATTCCTATTTCCACTTCCCACAACCATAAAATATTGTCCTTCTTTGAGGACAAGGACCAGTTGCAGAGACCATTTATTTGAGGGTGGATATGGGCTCTTCCGACATTTTTCTAGTCTGAGCCTTCATTAACTCATCCTTCCGGGCTGGACACATTCTGACTGGACTCAAAGAAGCCTGGGTTAGACCGCTCCTAAAAAAGCCTTCTCTCGACCCCTCAACCCCTGGAAATTACAGGCCCATTACCACGGTGCCTTTCCTGCTCAAAATTCTTGACAAAGCAGCTTACGTGCAAGTTCAAAAATGTATTGAAGACAACCACCTCCGAGATCTTCAGCAGTCCGGTTTCCGGTCAAGACATGGCACGGAAACAGCTCTGCTCGATCTAAAACATCAAATGGATGACCTTAGAGACATGGGCACACCTGCATTGCTCCTCCTCTTCGACCTCTCCGCTGCCTTTGATTTGGTGGATCACAAGACCCTATGCCACCACCTCTCCACCGCAGCCAACTTCTCCCCGAGGTCCTGTGCCTGGATAACCTCCTTCCTGCAGGACAGAGTCATGAAGGTTTTCTCAGAATCCTCATGCGCCAACCCCAGCCTCATCAAGTGTGGTGTCCCACAGGGATCGTGCATAGCACCCACACTCCATAATCTATTCACGAGACCACTATTCAAAATTCTTGACGCTCTGGGCATCTCATACACATGGGCTGATGACACCCAGGTGCTGATCCCCCTCTCTGGTGACTATATATCTGACCTCAAAACCCTCAATGCCATTTACTCCACAATCCAATCATGGATGGCCAAAAACTGGCTCTGCCTCAACAGCGAGAAAACTGAACTCCTGCTGATTGGGGCCCCCTCCACTTGAGGAAACTAGATGAACAATACCAGTCCTTCACAGTTGATAACATCCCTATCGCTGTGTCCAAAGTTATCAAGACGTTGGGCGTCTACATTGAACCTGACCTATCCATGAACAGACAGGTCAATGCAATTACATCCTCTGCAGCGTACCACTCTAAACTCCTCAATGCAGCCAGACCTTACCTTTCCCAACCCAACTGCCTCACCATAGCTAGGGCAATAATTGGGTCAAGGTTGGACTACTGTAATGCCCTCCTAGTAGGCACCTCCCAAAAAGCTTGGCCAAACTACAACTAGCCCAAAATAATGCCCTCAGGGCCGCAACCGGCATCTCTAGACATGACCACATCTCTGAGGCCAGAAGAAAGGTCCACTGGCTCCCGTCAAGGAGAGAATTACTTTCAAAACACTTGCACTGGCGCACAAGTGCCTGCATGGTCGCGCTCCACTTTACCTAGCTCAAAGAATCAGCCTGCACACTCCTATTAGGCCCACCAGAGTGGCCTATACCAACAGAATCCTTGTACCTTCCACCCGCAGAGTGAAAGCTGGCGGTTCAAGCTTCCGCAACATGGCAGCCACGCTGTGGAACTCCCTTCCCCCGTCCATCAGGGGAATTGACTCCCATGCAACTTTCAGGAAGGCCATCAAAACTAGACTCTTTGTCTAAACCACCTTTGCTATGCATTCTGTAACATGATTTGACAATGTAACTCATGAAAATGTCTGTTAACCATAACTATTCTCTGTTTTCAAGTCTCTGCTGGGGCCGCATTCTTGTAACCCTGAATCAAGCCTCCCTAAGCCATCTCATAGCACCTTAATGCCTGAGGGCTACAGTGCGCTTTACAAATGCAAAATAAATAAAGATGATAGGTGGCGAAGAAGCAGTCTTTTCAAACAGCTTTGTGAAGAGCTGCCGCTGCTGTGATTCCTCAGCTTCCTGTCATTACCACGTGCTCCTTAACCTGTACGCATGAGAAATGCTGAGGAAACAGGCAACCGAGCTAGCTCTTTAACCACACTAGCCAAAACATTTTAGATCCTCTCGCAGTCCTGGGTATAAAGCACCCAACAATCAGTTATAATACTGCGTGTATGTTTCCCCGGATTCAGAGGTTCTTAACAAGGGGCTATAGCACCAACATTGTACACAAATAATTAGAAAAGGCCTCTTTAGTGGTCAAACGCAATTGCAGAATAATGTCCAGAAAGACCACCCAAAGTTATTACCTTTTCAAAAAAGAGTTTGAAAAGCAAGAACATTCTCAAGAGAAATTGGAGAAATTTGCATCCAGACAATGTGACTCAAAATGTTTTTCCGAGCGTTCCAGCATTTGCCTATATGAAGAAAAAATCTTTATGGAAAATTGTAGGTGTAGCTGTCCAGGATAGATGTATTATACAATCAAAACAAAAAGGTCCTTTCCCTTGCTTACATTTTCAACACTGTGCAACAATAATATTAGTGCAGTAAGATAGAACATTCATAAAGGGTAAACATATTTACCTTAAAAATGTTGCACTTGTGACTGAATGAATGCAGTTTACATGATTAAGTGCCCAATTGACCAATTTTTTTAGACAGTGGATAAAATAAATTGAATGTACGCACACCTAATATAAAATGACCTGTAGCAATGCTCTAGGTTGCATTTCCAAGACTCAATGGCCTTTTTCAATTTGTGATTATTTAGTGTATCAAAGTACCAAAACGTGGAGGTAATCTTACTACGTTACTATCCCCAAGAGAATTATTTTGGATTCATAAACTCTCTTTGCTTAGCTTGAAAGGCATTAATATAGATTGGGAACTTGTAGGTTTTCTGTGACTCATGTATTTTAACAAAGTGTTATTTTAACAGATTATTATATTATCCACATTTTGTGAGATCTGATATATAATACGGTACAATCCGCACATAGTAAAAAGTGATCGTCATTTTAAGTGCATCATATTCCTTCAAAAAGAATTGGTACGGGTAGTATAGCTCAGGGGCAAAACATTGGTCATGGAAGCAAGACGACGCAGAGCAACACAGGTTCAAATCCTGGATTCGCTCTTAGAAACCTCTTTGGTATTAAGCACGTTATAAATAACCAATTATATAAACACCTCGGGCTAGATGTCCCTGGTGGAAACACCACCTTTAGGAGTGACTAATTGAATATGGTTCTTTATACATACACATGAAGACTATTTTGGCCTTTACTCATCTAGGAGGTATCACTCTAGTCTTTCTATGATGTCACAAGGTTTGTTTCATATTTGTAGAAGGTGGGTTTTGCCGCACATTTGGCAGTAGATCTACGTCAGCTTGATTTGCAACTGCAGAGTGAAATAAACTGCTGTGGTGCTATATACAGAGTAGAAGGTAAGTTCACTTTTCTTTAGCTATAGTATTACCTTCTTTGGACTGATAGTTAATCTGTTATAAAATACTTATGGACTTGTGCAATTTAATACTGCAGGTTGGATGGATTTTTGGAACTGGGACCAGCAGGATTCTTATACGGAAAGCCTGGATTTTATTCAGACTTTTCAGATCTATAAGGTCGGTGATCCAACTCAAAACTTAGTTTTTCTAGGTATAATATTACATGTTTTGAATAGAGTCAGTTACTTTGTTAAGACATTTTTATTGACATATTCAATTTAACACTGCCAGATATATTAGTCTTTTAAATTGGGACCAGTGGGATCCTTGTGCCAACGTTTGTATTTTCTTCTGACTTTGCTGACCTATTAGATTGGAGTTCTACTTTCAGTTTTACTAATTCCCTTTGAATTTAGATATTTGTTCTACTTAACAACATCAAAGCATTTTTTTAATTTTCAGAAATGTGAAATAAGTTAGAATCGTCTGCTCTTGAAGATGGCTCTTTAACTAAACATGAAACACGTTGCGCTTTACACATCTTAAAATAACACTTTGGAGCATCTAGCATAGGTGTTGATTTACATCCCCTTGATGTTAATGGACACTATGAAACTTTAGTGGTTTTTTTAATGATATTTTAGGATAACTCATGTTTTATATTTATGACTATTGATGCAGAATTTAAATTCTCCTGTTTCTTGATGGGCTTCTACATTTTGAATCGTCATTGTTTTGAAATTGATGCTTAGAGATATTGAATTATTTGTATTATCTGTGTATGAAAAAACATTCTTCGTACACACGAGTGCTCATGCACATTTTAAATTAGTATTATTTGGGGAAAATGACTTATGAAATGCATTATTCATTTATCTCTGGGATTCACCCTCACGTGTGCAGTATTGCTTATAAAATTTTCCTAGAGTAGCATTACTTTTACTAGTTTAATAGGGTTTAGCTGAAAACCTCTTATTACTAGCTCTGACAATTTTGTTGTTTCTTTTGTGTTGATATTCAGTGATGTGGGATTTTCCCTGCAGTCCTCTTGTAGGCATATCCAGAAGGCATTCTGGTTTCTTAACCTTTTAGGCCTGGTAAAGCCTATGTGTTTATGAGTCTGTCCCTTGTTGTTGTTTACTAGCATTCAAATGCTCATCTCTCCTGGATAGCTCCTTGGGGTTCAGTGTGACAGGACAAATGAATGGCTTGCCTGGCTATCCCTGGTACTAAGTGGAGGGTCTTGGGCTTCTGCCCACTGCAAATTAGTTTGTTTAGGTTAAAACTTTATGGGAAAAAAAATACACATTTTATTTTTTTTATTTTTACTATTGCAACATTTGGTTTATTACAAATCTTTTTTGCACTTGGATTTAATTAAACATTCGCCATGAAAATGTAAACATTAAAATCCATCATCACGGACAAGTTGATAAAAATAATACAGTACAATTCCTAAAAACAATCTACAATTCATCAGGTCAAAACTTTCTAAAACATTGCAGCACAATTCCTCAAACCCAGATCCCAATTTTTAACACTGTCCTTCATCTTAAGTCCATCACAGTTTCTAAAAACAGAATAGCTAAAATGAGTGAGGTATTTTCCCCACTCAATAAAAGCGACCATTCATTAGGAGTCAGGCTACTGTAGAGGAACAAGAGGACATGTTATCACTAGCTCCCGCCCCTCACCTCTGTCATACTGTAACAGTAGGAGAAGAGCCCTATGTGGGACACCAGCTATGATCCCAATAGCACATCGAGTTTATGAGAGACGATATGCACTCAGACAACCGTATCGAATGGACCCTCCCACTGAGAGTGTGGAAAGGTGTCTGCACACACCATTGGACACCATAGAGCTATAAGTGAAATCTGACAAGAACAGAGTGACATCATAGAGGACAGATACTGAGACTCACTGAAACAATATGCAAAGACTCAGAGTGAAGATGTGACTGAAGGAACAAGAGAAACATCTAACAAATAAGATTCACTTGCCTTTTTGGCAGTCTCTAACTTTCCTAGTATGTCACACCATCTCAGCTTCAAAATGCCTTTGAAAGGCTGGTTTTGTGGGACAGTCGATGATAGGTTGCACTGCCCAACTTATAACTGTCCCTTGACCAGCCATAACAGCCTATGTGAAGAAATGCAGTTCCTCCCCGGGGTAGTCCCGCTGTAAAAAAGTTTGCTCACCTTCCACTAACCATTTCCCCTTTTTCTTTTCACAGCTGAAACATATGCAAGGATGCAATCCGCCATCAAGTGAGTGATATTAACACAATGCCTGGGAATCAGCATGGGTTTGGATCAGACAGATTTCACTGATTTCAGTGCTGTAATCAGCTTTGGTGGAATGGATTCAGATCCTTTTGGACATTGCTCGTTGAAGTAGGTTTTGTGAACACTTTCTGAAATATTGCACTATTTTGAAGACACTGGGCCTTATTACGGGTCGGCGGTAACCGTGCCCGTGATACTGGCGGGTTGCAGCCAGATCTGCAAATATTTACTCGCGCTCGACTTTCCAGTAACACCAGGGGATTACAACCCTGGCGGCCCGGAAAGTCAGGCGCCGGAAAACTGCAAGTCCCTCTAGCACCCTATGAGAGTGGGGACCACAGAAGTACTGGCATCATTGTTAATGCTGCTGGTGCTTCCGTGACGGTCTGCCTACCGTGGCCACTGTGCTTGGCAGGGTCAGACCTGTTGGGCACGGTGGCTTTGGCAGGCAGACCAGTAGTACGTCGGTCCGGAAATAACATGCCGGTAAGCTTACCAGCACCGTTGTTTCCCGACCGGCATGCTTATAATGAGCACCACTGACTTTTATTGAGTTTTACGGCTCCTCTTCACCTCCAATTCCCCCTTCCTTATAGGCCAGTCAAAATCATCTGTCTGCCATAGTACTGGGAAAATTGGATCCCTTGTTCCATTTTGTTTCTTTTTACAAGAGTCTACGAGTCAGTAACAGACACCCTAATTCACCCGACAGTGATTAGGTCTAAGTGCTGTTAGAAAAAAAACACAAAAACATAGCTGGCAGAAGTTTAAAAAAAGCACGTAATGCTCCGACTATGCACCACGTATCTTTATTACACTGACAACTACTCTGCCTCATCACAATCCCCATTTTATTGCATTCTGCTGCCCGCCTATGAATTTAACATGTAATGTGTTCAATAGTCTTTGATTGACAAGAAAATATTCAGTTGGAACCAAATAGTGTGAAATTTTGCAGCCCGGGTTATTTGGAACGATTTTCAGTGGCAGGTAGGTGAGTACCTGTTCTCAAAGAATGCTTGGTGCACCCTTATTTACATCAATGACAGACCAGAGGGTTACCATGCTTGTAAATTGAAAGGGCAAGCATTATAGCCTGTTTCCTGGTCAGTCCACGTAAGGGGTGGATTTTTCTGCAGAAATTTCAGATTTCTTATGTGTACAGACTTTCAAAATGCTCTACAGACTGGAGAAAGCACCTGCAGATTTCAAAATGTTTGGAAAGTTCCAGCAGATTTCTTCTCTATAGCTATGGAATTTTGGCGGATTGTCACAAAGTGTTCCATAGACTTGGACTGCTGCTAGACATGACTCCGCATCATCTCAATCCTCATTCAAAGGAGGCTGAGTAGGTGCCAGTGTAATGAAGATAAGTGGTGAATTACCTGTTTTATTTTTCTCCATCCTAACAGCACTTGCACCTAATCACAGTCCGGTGAATTAGGGTGGCTGCAACTGACTCGTAGACTCTTGTAAAGAGAAACAAAACAGAACTTGGGATCTTATTTTCCCAGTACTCTGGCGAACAGATGATTTTGACTGACCCATAGGGAAGGGGAAATAGGAGGTGAAGAGGAGCTGTAAAACTCAAAAGTTGGTGGGCCTCATAATTGTGGCAGTCCGGAAACAAGGGTGCCAGTAAGCTCACCGGCACCCTTGTTTCCAGACCGTCACACTATGAGTCTACCTCAGATGGGGAGCAGGTGCAAGTGGATCTAGGACACCTGGCCTAAGCCCCGCCCACCTGGTGTCTTCCTTGTTGCCACTTTTTTTCCCCCGATTTAAGGAGCCCTCCTGGCCTAAGACCCTGCCACCTGGTACCTTCCTGGTTGCTGCTCTTTTTCCCTGCTTAAGGAGCCCTCTGCCCTCTTTTCCATTGCAGATGAGGAGCAGGTGCAAATGGATCTAGGTCACCTCACCTAAGCCCCGCCCACCTGATGCTTTCCTGGGTGCTGCTCTTTTTCCCTACTTGAGGAGCCCTCCTGACCAAGGTCCTGCCCACCTGGTGCCTTCCTGGTTATTGCTTTTTCAATACTTAAGGAGCCCTCCAGCCTCTTTTCCTTTGCAGATGGGGAGCAGGTAGTGAATCTAGGACACCTGGCCTAAGCCCCGCCCACCTGATGCCTTCCTGGTTGCCGCTCTTTTTCCCTACTTAAGGAGCCCTCCTGGCCTAAGCCCCACCTACCTGATGCCTTCCTAGTTGCTGCTTTTTCCCTACTTAAGGAGCCCTCCTGGCCTAAGCCCCACCCACCTGGTGCCTTCCTAGTTGTTGCTCTTTTTCCCTAAAGGAGTCCTCCTGACCCAAATCCCACCCACCTGGTGCATTCCTAGTTGTTGCTCTTTTTCAATACTTAAGGAGCCCCCCAGCCTCTTTTCCTTGCAGATGGGGAGCAGGTGCAAGTGGATCTAGGTCACCTGGCCTAAGCCCCCCCCCACCTGGTGCCTTCCTGGTTGCTGCTCTTTTTACCTACTTAAGGAGCCCTCATGGCCTAAGCCCACCCACCTGGTGCCTTCCTGTTTGCTGCTCTTTTTCCCTACTTAAGGAGCCCTCCTGGCCTAAGCTCCACCCACCTGGTGCCTTCCTGGTTGTTGCTCTTTTTCCCTACTTAAGGAGCCCTCCAGCCTGTTTTCCTTTGCAGATGGGGAACAGGTGCAAGTGGATCTTGGTCACCTGGTGCCTTCCTGGTTGCTGCTCTTTTTCCCTACTTAAGGATTCCTCCTGGCCTAAGCCCCACCCACCTGGTGCCTTTCTGGTTGTTTTTTCCCCTACTTAAGGAGCCCTCCAGCCTCTTTTCCTTTGCAGATGCAAGTGAATCTAGTTCACCTGACCTAAGCACCACTCACCTTCTTAGCCCTGCCTCTTCCTTTCTGCTCTTAACTCTTAGTTCAAGGACGTCTCTCGCCCGAGCGTCCAAAATGAAGTGCAGACGAAGACGAAGAAAAGGGCAATTCCTGTTTGGACCAGGAGGACCAAGGACTCAAACCCCTGCACAGACAGCAGGTAAGCATGCACCAACATGTGTTTACTCCCTCTGTCCCCACAGGCCATCCCCACCATCAGGCAATGCAAAGTCAACTTCTCCAGTGCTGGGGTGAGGACAAGTGTTCTGTGGCACAGTAAGTTGTGCATTTGTAAAAGTTATATTCTCGTGCTGCAGTGCATGTGTGCGGTTCGCTCGCAGCGGCGCCCCCCCTGACTGCGTGGTCCCTCGCAACTCCCTATCGTGTGTGCTTTGCACCCCCCTTTTCCAGCCTCCTGCATCCCCATGCGCCCCCTTTGCTCTTCCTCATTGCGCCCCCTTTGCTTTTCCTCATTGACTGCCCTGTTTTGCATTCTATTGCTTTGTGCGCTGCATTTGTCGACTGCTTTGTTCTTTTGCATATTGTTCTGTGTTCTGCTGTGCTCCACCACCCTCTATGTTCTCTTTTTAATAACTGCTCTGTTCCTGATGTCCTGGGAACCTGATTTGCTTACCAGACTGCCCTGTTTTCTGCCTGTTATTCTGTCTACTTAGTCAATCGTCCACTATTGTCTTGTCCCTTTCTGTCTCGCCTGCTTGCACCCCTCCTCGTGTCCCCCCCTAGTGTCCCCCCACCCCTCTTCCTCTCTTCCTCCACCTACTCTATGGTGCTCTCTGTTTCTCCTATCTTTTCAAACTGCTTCTCTATCGACTATCCTGTTCTCACTAAGTCTGATAAGAAGTTGTTCAAAAAGGATATCCTGGTCTCCAACCCAGGCCTCCTATCGCTGACACCTATACCAGTGCTTCCTCTAGACATACCCTCACCAACATCCTCTTTGTCGTTCCCCCGCCAGACCTATGGACTCTTCACATGGTCTATGTGCTCTCTCCTTTCTCTTTTTCTACCATTAATGGTGGCACATGGTGGGAGGCCCTCCTGGCCCCCTTCCACTCCTCTAAGGTCATCATTTATGTTAACCTGAATGGCACCATCATGGTCCAAGGCCCTCAGGCCAACCTTCTCCTCTTTGATAGACGCTTTCCGTGCCTCATCAATTTCCTTTCTTCGCTTGCTCTACCTTCTCTCCCTTCTTCGGCTTCCCTGCCTCCCCCTCTGCCTAATCCTTAGCTACCTTGCCCTCTCCTCCTTCCCTTTCTGCCCCCCCTCTGTCTCCTTCTACACCTCTGCAGGGCATACCTCTGATTTGTACCCCTCTTCAGAAGTCTTTCAAGGTGGCAACCATCTCCATATTGCCACTCAACTCTCGCTCAGCTGTCAAACACTCCACTGAAATCTGTTGCTTCCTGGAACAAATTGATCTAGATGTCCTTGGTCTCACAGAGACATGGTTCATGGCCAACTGTCACAAACTTGGCACTCTCCTCTCCGATTGCTACAAGATCCTCTCAGCGCCCAGATCAAACCGTTCCAGAGGGGGTGTAGTCCTCTTCCTCCTCCTCTTCCTCCTCCTCCTCTTCCTCCTCCTCCTCCTCCATCTCTTCCTCTTCCTCTCCCTCCTCCCTCCCATCCTGACACAGCCCTTTTCATTCTCCACTTTTCTATCTCGGATACTCTTGATGTGCTTTCCTCTGTCATGAGAATCCACTTGAAGGCCAAAGCCCAGTGCAACTCCTGGTATGACTCTGACCTCGTCACCCTTAAACGCAAGTGCAGGGTGGCTGAGAGGAAATGGCTAGCTTCCTGCGCATCCTCTGACAAACTGGCCTGCCGCCTGCTCCAAAGGCAATACTAGCGCTCTCTCTCTGCACTAACAGAGCCCACATCCAAGCCTGCATCTATGTGGCATCTAACAACTCGGCTGAACTCTTTAAATCTGCAAGGAGCTGGCCAATCCTGCTGCAGTCTCTACCTTGTCTGTCCCCTCCCAGACCCTCTGCATGGCCCTGGCTTCTCATTTCATCTCTAAAACCCAGGACATCCTGTCCACCCTCGTGTCCTCTCCTCCTTCTCCCTCTACTCTCTACTCTACCTCTGGCCCTCCTGTGGCCACCTCTCCTCCCTCTTTCTCTTCCTTTCCTCTGTTCTCCCCTGACAAAGTTTCTAGACAAGTCAGATCTATGAAAGTTTTGTCAAAACAGGTTCTTCCCTGTTCTTCCAAAACCATCAAGGACCACATTGATACCCGTGCTCCTTCCCTAGCTGACTTCTGCAACCACTCCACCACTGGAGCCTTCCCTTCCCCCAGAAGCACTCTCTTGTGCACCCTCTTCTCAAGAAACCCTCAGCCAACCCCTCCTTCCCAGCTAACTATCGCCCGATCTCCATCACTCCTTTCCTGGGCAAACTCCTGGAAAAACTGGCCATCTCCCAGCTTAATCTTCACACTGAATCTGTTGGTTGTCTCCATGACCCTTAGTCTGGCTTCACAGGAGCCAGAAGCACGGAAACTGCTCTCCTGAACATCCATGAAGACCTGCTCTCTAACCTTGATTCTAATCTCCCCTCTGTCCTCATCTTACTCGATCTCTCTTCTGCCTTTGACACGGTCAACCATGCCATCCTTCTCAATCATCTCCGTGATGACCTGAGTATGACTGATCAGGCCCTGGCCTGGCTGACTTCGCTCCTCCCCGATTGATGCTCCCAGGTCCAACTTGGGTCCTTCCTTTCCTCTATCTCACTCTCTACCTGTGATGTTCCCAGGGGTCCAACTTCTCTCCCTGGCTGTTCAACCAATACCTGGCACCTCTCGCCTACCGCATTGACGCTCTCTGCTCCAACTTTCAGTGCTATGCAGATAACACTCAGCTCGTTTTCAGGCTCCCCTCTACCACCTCTTCTTCTCTCATCTCTGTCTGCTATCCAGGAGTGGTGTGCCACCAATGATCTGTGCCATGCCAGTAACACAGATTCTCCTAATCGGCACACCTGCACCATCCTTTCCTGTCACTCTCTGGCCGGCCTCCCTTGGCCCTCTACCTGCTCCCACCTGTGAGGCTAAGAACCTCAGGGTAATCTTTGAATCCACACTCTCCTTTTCTCCTCACATATCTGACATCTCCAAGAAGTCAAACTGCCAACTGCACTTTCTCAGAGTTATTCTTCATTTCTTCTCCTTCCCCGAGAAGCTTACTGTCTCTAGAGCTCTAGTTCTCTCTAGGCTGGACTACTGCAACAGCCTCTTTCTAAATCTTCCTGCTTCTGCTCTCTGCCCTCTGCCCTCTGCCCTCTGCCCTCTGCCCTCTGCCCTCTGCCACTCTTCCAGAACAGGACTGCGAGACTTGTCCTTGGCCTCAAGTCCAGGGATTGTATCTCTCCAGCACTGACATCTCCCAGTGGCTGCAAGGATTATGTTCAAGACCCTCTGCATGGTCCACAAGGCCTTCTGAGGCCTGGTTCCTCAATACCCCCAACTCTCTCTTCGTAAATACCTTCCTACTCGAGCTATTCGCTCCTCGACCTCCAACTCCTTCAGGGTCAGTCGCTTCTCCAATCCAAGCAACAAGTTGATGGTAGATCTCTTTCTTCGACTGGGACCTCCCTCCGGAACATCCCCCCTGCCTCTCAAACTCAAGGAGAACCATCTCCGGTTCCGGAAGCACCTAAAGACCTTCCTCTTTGCTTCTGCCTTCTCTCTTCCTATCCCCTGCTGATTTCCTGTATGATACTGCACTGGTCACCTGGCTACCCTCTGATTTTGGCCCAGGACCCTACCCATCCAGTTGCACACCCGCACTACCTCCTGGCAGCCACTGCACTTGGGTCTGTATCTGTAACCATGCAGTCCCCCTACCTGCACTTTTGAACACCTGCTGTCTGCACTTACCCTTGCACCTCCCACCTGCTAGCCGTACGTGTTATTGTTTTGATCCCATGTACAGCACTGCCCCCTCCCCTTTCCCCTGGCACTTTTCCCCTCCCCAGTACTTGTGTGATCTCAATGTCACTTGGCCTAGTAAGATCGTTCTCTGTCCTCCCTCTGTTCCCCCTTCCTTGCCTCGTCATGCCTTAAAACACTTGTGTATAGGCGCGTTACAAATGCCATATCATACCTGCCGGGGCCGCAGCAGCCCCGGTAGGTAGACCCATCACGGAAGCACCAGCACCGTTAGTAACGGTGCTTCCATCTCCCCATTCCCATGGAGTCCTATTGGACGCCATGGGAATGGGGAGTTACAAAATCCGACGCCCGACTTCTCATGCCGCCGGGACTTGTAATGTCTTGGTGGCACTGGGAAGTCAGGCGCCGAATTTGGTGTTACGGGGTTGGCAGCAACACGCCGGTGGCACCGGTGGATAACTGCCAACCTCGTGGCCCAGAGTCTTCAAAATAGTGCAATATTCACAACACCTACTTCAATGACACCTGTCCAAAAAGGATCAGAATCCATTGCACCAAAGCTGAATTGCAGTATTGAAATCAGTGAAACCTGTCTGATCCAAACCTATTGCCTAACCTGTGCTGATTCCAAGGCATGGTGTTGATTTCACTCACTTGATGTCAACTGCAGAGACGACTTTCCAGCAGGCATGCCCGTCTTCTGCGCTTTCTTTCCATTATGTCGTGCATGGTCCCACCTTACTGATGCCTCTTAGAGAGTTCTGTTGGGATAATTGAACCCAGCAAGATGGGAATCAGAGGGGACCAACTCCGATTACCCATATAGCGGTAGCTAATCCATTTCATTTTAAGTTTCTAGTCCCGCCCTCCTGGTATCTCGCTCAGCCCCGAAACAGTGCAAATAAAGCTGAATAAAAGTGAATATGAATGACGCGTGGCACCGCATTCCAGCGTCCCATGTGATGAGCATGTTATACATCCCATACCATAAGAGTACCCCATTTAGATGCTAATACGCTATGGGTCTAGGAAATCTATGTAACTGTGGTCGGTTCAACGCCACCAAATGGACAGCTGCAGAATGTCTCCAAGGGGTAGAGAACCATACAGACACAGCCGTCCTCCTGCATTCCCATGGTCTCCCAGCGGGCATTATCTTTCAAGAGGACACCTTTACAATACGTGCCTACAAGCCCTTTACACAATTATATTTTGTAACGTAGTGTAATTGCAAGCACTGCATTCAGAGGTTTTACCGCCACTGTCCCGGCATTGAGTTTATGCCTCCAGTTATTGCCTTTATCTGTGCAGGGGAAGGGATGCAAACCAATCCCCTCGCCTTCCCTGCTTTCGCTGGCAGGTTTCATTATTGCTGTCATCTTTCGAAGGTGGGGATTCCCTTTGAGGTTCTAGTCTTCATTTTTGTAACCCCCAATATGAATCACACTCATATGCATTTGTTCTAGAGATTCTGCAGACTTGCCATTTTAAGGAGCTTTTGAGTTAGCATTGAATAGTCAAAATATGTTGCTATGTGCACCAATCCTAATACCATCCAAAACAAGCATTGGCAAAGACAACGTGTTTGGCTTTTGTGTAGGCATGGAATAGGCGTTTGCCAGGCCCTGACATATTGTTACTAACTGGCCATAATATGGCAAATGCTGGAAAATGGTGCAAGAAACTGAGCATATAATACCTGTGCCTGCCAAATACCTATTTAATACTTATACTGAAGCCAAAACAGTGCTTGTTTGTTTTTAGCAAGCCTTCAAGTGCAAGGATCAAATGCATGGTTCAATACTGTTTATAAATCAAGTGGCTGAAAAAACATTTGGTTAATACATATTTTTTTTAAACCCAAGAGGACACTTGCAGGCTGCTTAGAAATAACACTGGCAGGCACTGTACAGCATAAGGTTGGATGTTCCGGCTTGTCAAAGCTACTCGGGAGATATGCTTTGGTTAGGGAGGGCAGGTAGTGGGTGGAAATGGCCATAGAGGATGTACAGCCAGTGGCTGGGTAAGTAACTAAACAAGAACCACAAGCTATGTCTCCCTTATCACATCCCATGTCCCTCCAATCTGTACTCCAATGCAACAGTTTTAGCTTCTAAGTGGTGCTTAAGCGCTACCTAGCAGCCCAAACTTAAAAGTGGTGAAGAATCCCAAGGCACTATGAAAGGAAAGTGTTGTCAAGGTTTAGAGCACAGGGAACATAAGGATGCCGCGCTGATCAGAGCTTTTTTGTGGCATACATCCTGCTGCCAGTTTGTAGATTCCCATGGGCCAGTGCTCATTTGTCCCTAGGATTTGAAAGGATAGAGTTGGGGTGGGAATCAAAAGAAACCGGCGCTTCGTAGTGAGATTCTAAGTAAACCTCTTTGGTACTTTGGTAAAACCCTTGAGAGAAGGATCAATGATGTTCAGGGTTG